>NC_138663.1:185638590-186889596 GCF_964273445.1 Streptopelia decaocto | reverse complement strand
GAAGGATCAAGGGGATTTAGCAGACACAATAAAATTATTCAGTGCTCGGTGTAGGAGGAGAAATGATGGACTGATAATTCAAGCAAATGCGACATCTGTGAACAAAAACTGTATCACAGTGCAAAACTGAAGTAGGTATTTTACTTAGCAAAAGGTAATTGGCACTCAATTACCAGGGAGGTTGTGGAGTCTCCTTCTCTGGAGACATTCAAGACCCGCCTGGACATGTTCCTGTGCGACCTCACCTAGGCGTTCCTGCTCCAGCAGAGGGATTGGACTAGATGATCTTTTGAGGTCCCTTCCAATCCCAAACTTACTGTGATAGTGTGATGTTCAAGATAGCAAGGTGTTTGTGTGTCATAGCATGCAGCCCAGGCCATTAGTGCTACACCTTCCCACCGTGGGATGCTCTGAACTGCTCTAGGTGAGGAAGCAGCTCCCACTGAACTCCTGAAGTTGTTTTTTTTTAATGTTTGCAGATAAGTAAAATGCCTTCCCTACAGGGCAACAGTGAGCACCTTCATGCAGACTCAAGCACATAGTGAGTTTTAAATTAAGGAAATTCAAGCTAGACATGAAGAAGAAATTTTTTACAATGAGGATGATAAAACACTGGCCCGGGTTGCCCAGAGAGGTGGTAGATACCCCATCCCTGAAGACATTCCAGGCCAGGCTGGATGAGGCTCTGAGTGACCTGATCTAGTTGAAGATGTCCCTGCTCACGGCAGGTGGCTGGACTAGATGACCTTTAAAGGTCCCGTCCAACCCAAACCATTCTATGATTCTATGAATTTCATTCTGAATACAAAAAAAAATACATTGACTAAAAATGATGATGTGCTGCTTCTGAAAATGTGTAAGTAGCTAGAAACTATATTGCTACATCAACCCCCCTTGGTGCTCTGCCCTCCAGAAATGATCCAGGTCTCATGACAGCAGTTAGTGAAGTTGGACAAGAACTCATGCAAGCATGAAAAAAGTAGTTAAATGAACTGTAAAAAGTGAAAAAGGTTTGTTCTTCAGTAGCAAATTTCTACATTTCCTCTGAAAATGGCTACCAGCACAGAGCTTCTCAAAGTGAAAGCAATATAGAGAACAATGGCTGACTTAATATCTAGAAAAATCCAGCAGAGAGGTAGCCCATAGTCATTACATGAAAACTACTTTTTTTTTTTCTTTTTTTTTCCCCTCTGTCTTTTGTCCAGCCACCTCCAGGGTTCTGCAGATAGATTCAAAATTACTGGTTTAAAGCAGTGGTTTCCTGGTTATGGTCTGCAAGGTCATGATCTGCAGGCTCATTTTAAGTATATAGTGTGTTCAATTATGGGTTTGATGATACGTATGCATCCACAAACGTTCTGGGTATTTAACAGTGATCCAAAATGTTTTTAAGGTATTGGATTAAAATACAGCTTTGCCCAAATATCTCACAGCTTACTTATGAAATTGCTATGGGAGATGTTTATGTTGATAAGACCAAAAAGTTGTCTGAGAGTGGAGATGGTAATTTCTGTAAAACCAAAGCTGAATACCAGATGTATCACAGAATTACAGAATATTGGGGATTGGAAGGGTATCTGATATATCTGTATATCTTTTGACTTGAATATAGATTAATAATGGTTTGTATAATTCTACAGAACTTTAATATTGCTTTTGAATGTAAAAAGGCAATGAAACACTAAGACAGCCATGGTTGTTAATGGCTTGTATTAGCTGGAAGCTATAAAATCATCCTAGTACTCTGTTAGTGCTGGAATAATAATTTACCAAGACAATTACCACATGGTGGAATTTTTTTGCTGCTCTAATTCAGTGTTATTAATAATGAATAAAATTGCAATTTTCTCAGGTTGCTAGGGGCAGTAGGGAATTATTTCAATGAATATTTCAGCACATTAGTTTAATCATAGTTCCACAAAATTCAAGTGGGCAATATTTTATACTTCTAAGTTCAGTCTGCTAAGGGACCATAGTCATTAAATTGCAAACTATTTGCGCTGAGGTTCATTCTATGATTTACAAGCCTTGTTAAAAACACTGTAAAAGAAAGCAAGCTGTGCCATTAATACTTGTAATTTGATGCTGCATTTGTTAATGGGCTCAGTGTGATTAATGTTGTTAGCAGCAGGCAGAACATTTTGAGACAGGCATTGCTGGTGTTTATAATATATAAATGCCTGTAAAGAAATGTTAGAATATTGTAAGTTTTAGTAATATATGTTTTTACAAGGTTGCATTGCTAAAATAGAAAAGTGGCAGTGAAATTATACTACAATTTATGTAAATACAGTTCAAGCTGTGGTAGGTGCTGATGTGTGTGTTCTTTATTTCATAGCCAACTGCATGACTTCTGGCGCTTGGATTACTGGGAAGATGATTTGCGCCGGCGGAGGCGATTTGTTCGCAATGCTTTTGGGTCTACTCATTCTGATGCACTCCTAAAAGCTGCCGTGGAATATGGTCAGTACTAACTCCTGCTTTAAAATACAGCTTATGATGTTCTCTTAATGCCCATGAATGCCTTAGAAGAGTGTCTCTTCTTTTCTAAGGGCAGTGCCAAGAATTCCTAGGACAACATATTCTTAGGAAAGGAATTCTTTCAATTCTTTCACTTTAATGAACCAGAAGACTTCAGCTTGTGGGCTGTTAAATTCTCTGATCCCCAAGGGGTTCACATTATACCTCTCTAGCATTCCCAGACACTAATTTTGAGACATCGGTAAAAGTAACTGAACTTGTCTCTCCGGAGTGACAGAATGAAACTGTTAGGCCATCAAACTAATCTGTCGTAATAGTTCCATTGGAGACCTTTCATGAATGAGGAATTAACTGTTTTGTAAAAATATCAGAAGTTTTATCCTGGCATGCATAGTCTCAGCCAAAGGTATTTTTTTCTGCAAATCATTAAATACATAAGGCCTCATTTTAAATAATTATTTTAAGGTTACTTGTGATTTGAATAGTGAACTGACTACATAGGAACTTCAGTCTAGGAATTTAAGGGTTAGATAAGGTTTAGTTTTCATGGAGAGGAAGCTGGAGTATAAAAGAGAAAGGAGGAACATGCTTACAATTTTCCTTATATCATCTAAAAGTTTCTTATGTTTAGTGACTTCTGTACAGCAGACTGAGCCTGATTACTATAAAAGTATAACACAAATTTCGTTCTCAGGTTTAAGCTGGGGTAACATATCAGAGAAAGGAATTTTTTATATAATATTAAGATGTTTTTCTATTTTCTATTTTCTATTTTCTTTTTCTTTTTTTAATCTGTAGTATTGAAAAACAGATCCTGGGATTCTTTAGCATTTAGGAGGAAAAAACTGAAATAATTGTACCCAAAGCAAATTGAGCCTTTCAGCTGATGTTTAGCCAAAGG
Organism: Streptopelia decaocto; assembly: GCF_964273445.1. Taxonomy (NCBI): domain Eukaryota; kingdom Metazoa; phylum Chordata; class Aves; order Columbiformes; family Columbidae; genus Streptopelia; species Streptopelia decaocto. Next base: position 186,886,214 of record NC_138663.1, on the reverse strand, counting down.
CTAGCGTTGCCAGAAGTTCGGAATAAGATAGATATAACACTAACTCTGTGTGACCTACACATTTCACCAACTTTGCAGGTTGTTGAGGCAAATAGCTGGGATTTGAACAAGGTTAGACATATAAATGAATATGTGTGTATGTAGTTATACTACCTAGTGTAACTTAATACTTATTTAAACATGAAGGCTATCATATGCAGGACTTCAGGTCATAAACTGTTCATAAGTTGGGTTAAGGAAGACATTTCCCCCAGCAGTATATCGTATTTCATATTTGACAAAGGGTTATTTTCTCCACATTCTTCCAAAGATCAAAATAGATCTTATGAGAGGCAGATGCAAAACTGAGCTAATTGCTGTATTGCTTTTATAAGGCAAATAATCATCAAAACCATGGGCTTTATTCATTATGCAGGCAGAAAAACCTTAAAAATATTTTTATTGATGAATGTTTTTAATTTTGGATGTTAAACTAACATTAAAACAGGAAGAAACCTGATTTATAAACTGTTACAAAATTTTAGGCCTTGATATTATCCTGCTTTTAAAATAACAGGAGATTTCCATTTACTTAGATTTTGTTTCGTGCCTATATAGCAGGAATATTGTCTCTTTGGGATAAGTTTGTCCTCAGAGGATACTGGAAAAGGTTTTGCATTTTTTTTAATGAGGACTATAACACAAGCTGCACTCAGCAGTTTCAGCATGTTGCAAAGATTGCCTCCATTTATGTATCTTATGTGTTCTAGTATTTTAGTACAGGTGACAGCTGCCTGGTAGTAGACTTAGCCTGCAAGGCAAAGCTACAACTAAAAGAAACAGAAAAACTGAAATAGTTGTAGACTTGTATTGGATTGTCACGCTACTCACCTGTGAGTACCTTCACCATACAGGAAAATTAAACCTCAGGTGCGTTTAGGGGTGATACACGTCAAACTTAATGGTTGCATAAAAATTACAATAGACTGAAGTTGTCTTGTTTGCATAATTAAAATAAATAATTCTAACTTTTCTCATATGTATTAAAATTAACATATGGAATGTTAAGCATGCATTGAAGTTATAGTTTATGGATTCTGTCTAGATGTACTTACTTTTCAGAGGCTTGAGCCTTTGGATTTTAGTACTGAAACTTTCAGCTGACCTTTCTCTGTAAGAAAACATCCTTAACACTGATGTTATTTTTATGCCTCTTGGTGTTACTAATGAGTTGAATAATTTATGAGGTTGTCATGTGAAAAGGATTTGGTGCAGTTTGATGTACTTTTAGCCTCTGGTGTTGGAATGCGAGGCAGATTTTTTTTCCACAGGGCTTAACTTTCATTGTATTTTTTTATTAGCTTTGTTTTGATAATTTTGCTTGGAACAGTTTGATAGTAAAATGTCCCTACCTTCCAAAACTAAGCATGATATCACACTTCAGAAAGAATTTAAGGCATCTAAAAAAACCCTCCTGCATAGTTTTCCAGTAACACATTTTTTCCTGACCTCAGATACTTTGTTTGTGAGAAATAAATTCTTCATCAAAGCAAATTTTGTTGAACTTTTGTTATATTAATAGCAATTTTTCATCTTGACTGATACTTCCAGGACAACTAAAGCTATTTTGAGCATCAGTAAAATAGTGGAAACATCTCACAAGTTTTTGTTATCTACATTGACTGTCAGTTATCATTTAGGATTTTGTGCATAAATATTTCAGAGGAGGAATGTTTAGTCAAAGCCTAAGTCAGCAAGCCCCTCAGTGTCTACGATCAAAGGCATCAACTTAAGTAGGTCTGATCAGGCATTGCAGAAGAGGGCAGGCAGTTTCAGCTGAGCAAAAATCACAGAGCAAAGATGACAAAATTAATCAGTCATTTCTTTGGCAGTAAATAATAGATATGCTGAGGATTGCAGATGAGAGAATTTTCAGATTCCTTGGAGATGTGCCTGCTTAACACCTGATTTATCTAAGCTTGTACATCCATCAAGATATGACCTTGATAAATAAAAAAAGTTCTCTACAGCTACTGTAGTATTAAATCAGAGTTAATGTTGGATGCATGGATGTTGTAATAATATAATACTTGCAGTTATCAAGGAATAGAAGAGTCTTAGAATTGAAAACTATGTCTTTGGTCTATATGCTTGTTTCAGAGAAGTAACAACTAATGTTACATTCTACCTCGAAGAGCTCAAAAGGAAAGTGCTAATTTTAGCTGATAAGTGACTTCTTCCTGTAGGGAAATTTATATATATTCTGCTGCTGGAAAATAGTATTATTTTCAAAAATTTCTGCTACAAGGCAAGTGAGTGAACCTTCTATTTAACTACAGTCTGTTAGCCATTGTATGCATGTTCAGATTTGATAAAATATAAATACGCATACATTTGTTTGAGTGTCCATAGATGTTCAAAGTATTTGGAAAGTAAAAAATGTTTCAAAACTATGTGAAAAATTTTAACATATTCCTATGCCTGTATACTTAGCTGTCCTTTCAGTCAGTAAGTATGTCAGAGTCATAGCAGCATTTACAAGAGATGGACTGGAGAATCTTTACCTTTGGATTAGTCTCCTCCATTTCTAATTTTTTTTTATATGGATTTGTTTGTTCTGGATTTGTTTATACTCTGTTAAAACAAGTTTCATATCTGGATTTAAAATTTCAACCATAATTATTTCAGCATTGTATCTGCTGTGCCCTTCTTAGTTACATTCTTCTTTGAATAGAAATATAGATTCATTTCTCCCTTTTGTCAAGCGAAGGGATACTACTTACTGCAGTATCAAAGTGCAAGCTATAATATGGGATTTTGAAATACCTGGAAACTTTTGGTAGAGTTTTCATTTTACAGTGTCAATGGATTTTAAACAGTTCTTATTTTAAGTTTAAACGTAGTTTCAATGTAATTGATTAAATTGTAGACTGAAAAGTGGAAAAAAACAAAGATTGTTTAATAGTTTATAAACTCTGCTTCTCTTCCCAAATTCTACTACCAATAAATATATGAAATAAGCAGATGTGACCCAATTCACAGTGATTCTGTACCTGCGCTGAAAGAACTGACTTTCCAGCTGATCACATTAATAGTTTACAGTCTTTGGAGATTAGTATAGATGAGATACTGCTGTACTGCCCTGGACAGTGCCACAGAATACTGTTCCCCAAAGGTCATCTTGAATGCAAAAGAGTTAATTTTTTAAGCTTTGGTCCTTTAAGCTTTAAAGATTGTGGTCCACAAACCATTTGCACATAGAAGGATTCCAAGAAAGGTCACATTTTCTAGTCTGTACTGGAGAAAATGGACATGAATAACTCAATGCACATGTTCTAAACATATATATGTAAGCTGGTCAAATATTTCTAGTGTCTGTGTTCAAGAATATTTGGCCTGTTAAGCCAATTATTGTGAAAGATTCTGAAAGCTTAGAATGGAAAACTTAAAAAACAAAAAAAACCCAAACAAACAAACAAAAAAAAAACACCAAACCACCTTTATAGTGTAATATGTAATACATTCGTGTTTTGAAACAAAGCTACAGATATGTCTTATATGGCAATTACTTTTGAACTTGCATATTCTAAGTTACTCATTCCATTATGTATTTGGACATCTAATTAGCAACCTTATTCCAAGGTTGGTTCTAGCTGAAGCAGACTCTATATGGCTCCTTCTGGGACTTGTCATTACTTCTGTAAGTTTCAGTAAGTGCTGTGTGTCCTCATCATCAGAAATATGGTTTCATTAGCCTGGAGAAAAGGAGGCTGAGGGGAGACCTGATTGCTGTCTACAGCTACCTGAAAGGAGATTGTAGCATGGAGAGTGTTGGTCTTTTCTCTCAAGTAACAAGTGATAGGACAAGAGGAAATGGCCTCAAGTTGTACCAGGGGAGGTTCAGGTTAAATATTAGGAAGAATTTCTTCACGGAAAGGGTTATCAGGCACTGGAGCAGGCTGCCCAGGGAAGTGGTGGAGTCACCATCCCTGGAGGTGTTCAAAAGACATACAGATGTGGTGTTCAGGGACATGGTTTAGTGCTAGAGTTAGGTTAATGGTTGGACTTGATGATGTTGAAGGTCTTTTTCAGCCAAAATGATTTTATGATTATACAAACAGAATTAAAAAGCATCAGGTTTTGAAATCTGAAATGTCCACATCCGAAATCTACTTTCATGAAAGCAGCTGGAGTTGGATAGACTTTCAAAGAAAGGCAGGATTCCTTCAGGCTGCTGAAGGACTTACATTCCAGTAACATTCAGCTTTAAGCAAGTGCTGCCTTAAAAGAAAGGTTTTGTGGGTTCCCTACTATGAAACTGAGAGTCTGAAATTCATGGGAACCCCTACTCAAACCAGAGACTGTCTTCAGAACAGGGGTTCTGGATGCACCATGGACCCTAAAGGAAGATTCGATTTTTGAGGATACTCAATGTTAAAGAAAAATGTACCAAAATCAGCTTTCAGAAACTGTATATCTAAAGCAACCCCTAAGTGCTGACAAGTCCAGAGCAGTTGGGTCTCATAGCTCCTGACTTCCATCTCCTGAATTGCTGAGCTCCCTGCCTTCTGCAGCCAGTGTTAGAACAAGATAGAGGGAGAGGACTCAAGAGAATCTGGTAAGAAGCTGTTTTCATTTGGCATGCACCAAATGTTATTCCAGAAAGCTAAGTCAGAGTTTTACAAACAAACTTACCTTGATACTTTCAGGTGATGAGATGTTTGAAGAAATCAAAATGTCCCATGGAGTGGAGATATTCAGTTTCATCATGTTTGTTCAGAAGCTGTATTGTAAGATCAAATGCCTTATTCTAGGACATCTGAATGCCCACCTAAAAGCTAGTCTTCCTTTCCAGACATCTTGCCTTTTGACATCTACATTTGATATATTAGGTTGTTGATTCTAATGACATTGCTAACAACTTAGAGGTGTCTTTTGTTGATGAAAATAGCACCATTGTTTACAGTAAATTCAAGACTGTTGGTCAAAGTAACTACATAAATTGTATCTATTTAAAAACATTAATTTCCTTTTTCTCAGATTCATGAAGAAGTCCTCTGACTTTATTGTCTTCACCTTGTCTTTTGTCTGTCCTTATTGAAAATGCTGACAATATTTCCAGAACAGTTTCAACAAGACTGATTTCAGAACCATCTTTAAGAAAGCAGGTTTTTTTTCAGAAAGTAATGCAAACCTGAAAGCAAACTGAAGACAACTGATACTGGATCATCACTTATCAGAGTTTTGCTGGCAGGCCCACTAGATGCTTAAAACACAGTTACTTTTCTAGGTGTATCTGCAGTGGTGTACCAAATTATGCTTTCAGTTTTGTCTACGAAATATTGCTTTCTGTACTATACATATATGAACAACTTTGCTGTCAGAGTTTGTAAATCTTTTTGTAGGGTTCTTTTACATATACTTTTACTTCTACATTGATCCATATATTCTTTAGATATTCTTTGTTTAGCCTAGAGGGGAGAAGGCTTAAGGGGGCCTATGGCTGTAGATAAATGCCTGTTGGGAGAGAATGAAGAAGATGGCGTCAGACTCTTCTCAGTGCTTCTCATTGACAGGACAAGAGGCAACAGGCACAAACTGAAATTCTGGAGGTTCCCTCTGAACATGAGGAAACACTTTTTCCCTGTGAGGGTGACTGAGAGTGTTGCCTGAAGAGACTGTGAAATCTCCATCCTTGGGGAGATCTCCATCAGGAGACCCCCAGGTCCTTTTCTGTCAAGCTGCTTTCCAGTTGGTTGGCCTTCAGCATATACTGGTGCCTGGAGTTGCTCCTCCTCAGGTGCAGGACTTTGCATTTCCCATTTTTGAATTTCATTATGTTCCTGTCAGCCCATTTCTCCAGCCTGCTCTGGATCCCAGCAAGACCCTCTGGCACACCAGTTACTCCTCTCAGTTTCATGTCATAAGCAAACTTGCTGAGAGTACAATCTGCTCCATCATCTTTAATGAAGGCATTGAATGGGTGTAGATCATGATGAAATACTTATTATATCAATTTGCTCATGGACAGTATAATATTTATTGTTACTGAACTTGAGTTTGTTGTAACTACATGAGCCACAAAAATGGTTTTGATAGTGGTTTTCTTTTTCTACTTTTTTCTTTTTATTATTTTCTTTTCTCCCCCTAGTTAATGAACTATCCTGCAAATCAGTAACACACATGTTATCATTAAATACACTGCTCTGGGGAAATGCAGGTGATTACCCTTATCTAAGATAACTTCCCAAACTAATATTTATTTAAGTAACATCTTAAATATAAATAAAGAAGAGGAACTCAAGAACAAAAGCCCGAGACTAAAAAGAAACCCAGTTCCCTCACCCCATTCACACACTCTTAATTTTACTCTGTAAGTAAACACAAGTTGACAATCATGAGCAGTTTTAAGAAATAGCATCCACTTTATGGACAGAAAACACATGTATGTTACTTGACGTTCAGTGGTGAGCATTTCAAGAATATCTATATGGACATTAAATCAATCCATAACAATGCTTCCATGTATCATCAATAAGTCCTCTGTGTTCTTTAGTCTAAATGTGATCATGCTGCCATGTGAGACAAGCATGCGAACCATTCTGCTTCATTTGGATCACCTAAAATTATACTCATATTACACAACATCATTTCAGTATATGAACTAGTTCCACATCTGATTGTGAAATCTCCAATGTACTATGAATGAGTTTATATCCAAATTGTGTGCCTGAAGGAGTCACGAAAACCTGTGTATTTTTTTAAGCATAGCAATTTAAGATTTAAATCTACAGCCTTGTAATTCTAGCCCAACAGTGCCATCCACTGCTTCTCCAAATAAAAATCCAAATATTAAATTCTTATAAGGTTTCAGGGAAAATATGACATTATTATTGTGTCCTCTTAATATTTTACATTATAATTGTCAGATACAGATGCAAATGAAACTTGTTTAAAGAATGTCAAAGAATAAGAGCTTACCTGAGTTATTACTAGACCGATCTGCAAAGCAAAATCCTAATTTTGAGAATAATTAAATCTCAAATACTAGATTTAACTGGGTCTTCTTTCTAGCATTTCTTAGCCCCCTCCCCAAAATCATAAATATATTCTCATTAAATATATCTACTACTATGACGATCCTCTTTCTTATGGCCCACTGTAATGTAATGAAAGACACCTTGAAGGTGTAAATTGTAATGGAATTTGCTTAGGTAGAGTACTGAAAACTATTGTGCTGAATTGCACTGAATACTCAGGGTCTGAGCTTCTGACTAGGTAATGGAAATGGGCTGCAGTTTCAACCTAACAGTCCTTTGCAGTCTCCTGCAGTCCTTTGCTCCTTGTTATATGCTATTTCTAGCCTAAGAATTTTCACAGCAGCTTTATTAAAAGCTTTAAGTACAGATTCATGAAATACTCTGTTTTTTCTAATACTTTCCTCAAATCTTGAATGTCAGAATCTCTATCTTCACTCTAATTCAAGCTTTTCATAGATCCAAATACGATATGAAAACCTTTTTTTCTTTTTTTTCTCCCCTCAAAACCTCTGTGCTGGGTTTCAAATGCCTTTCCTCTGAGATTTTCAGGTTATCTGGCATGACCCAGCTTTTAGCTGCTATTATAGGCCTGAGCTAATAGATTTTACTGCAGAACTCTCTGGCTTTTTACCAGCAGTTAGCAAAACTACTTCTGTTTCCCACTTCTTCATCTGAAAGTGTATGACGCTGGAATGTTCTTGAAGTAATCAAATTGGCCTGCAAAACCATTCCTAAGGCCTAACAATTGCAGCCATTGCCAGAATTCTAGCTCCATTTTTCTCCCTTCCACCGTTATATTTTAATGTGAAAAGAATACACAATATCTGCCTGTTCTGCCAAATCAAAGTCATTTACTTACCAAAACCAGTAAATTCCTGTGATGTGAAATGTTTTCAAATCCATGTGAAGGGTGTATTTGTTCAATTAATCCAGTTCTATCGCTAATTGACAAAGAAATAGAAGTTATTGACCCATATATATTCAGCGCATCTCATAGAAGCATTCAGTCAGTGAAAGTCTAACCATAGTCCTTTAGGACAGCTTTCACAGCTGGGTAAATGTAGCTCTTGCAACTCAGGTTTTACCATGTGCTTTTCTTACCTCCTATTTTCCATGCTTTAAGACTCTATATTAAGGAGTAACAGCAGTTTAAATCTTCTTTGGCTATAGGTAAAAGTAGAATATATTCAATTTTTAAATTTTCTCCACTCTTCTTATTCTCGATGTCTTGACCGCAGAATTTCATTCTCCACTTTGTATATAAGTGGAAATATGTAACATTTGTTAAGGGAAAATAGAAGTTTAATAACACTAATAACTGAGTAAGGAAGCCAAAGCTGGACCAAATGGGTCTGAAAATGCAAGGTGAAGTTCCACTTCTGCCTGTACGGAGGAAGGTGTTTTCTGAAGAGCTGCCTAGGACAGCCTGCCAAGTGCATGGCTGGAATGGAGGGACATTATTTCAGCAGTACTGCAACCATTGCAGCTTAGAATTAGGAGATCATAGTATAGATTTTAAAAGCCCCTTCTTGCAGCCAGTAGGAGGCATGACAGGCTTTTAGTCAGCAGTTCAGGTTTCTGAGAACCTCTGGGCTACATTCAAGGTAAAGATGGTTTAAGTCAACAGAGTCGGATTTTGAGAATCTCTTCCATATAGATGATTCCTTGTCTTTCACAAAGCAAATGGAATTTCTGTGTATAGATTCATGGAATAGGAATTCATGTTCAGAGACAATATATATTTTAATATACCTAAGTACTTTTTTTCCCATCGTCTTGCATTGCACTGTTTCAAATTTGTGATGGAAAATATGTTTCTACTATATCACATTAAAATTATCATTGAGGTTTAATGTAAATAGCAAGATTAGTAAACAAGAAACAGAAACTTATATATATGTGCACTGGCTATTCCATGTCCATACAAGTACAGTGAGTTCTTCAGTACCACTTATTTTATGTGTTACTCAGTTTATAGCATTAGCTTTGAAGCACACACAAAAAGCACCAGTGTATTGAAACAAACTGGAAGATTTTATGAGTTTCAGCATTGTGCAAGTTACAGACAGGGATGCAGAAACACATAGTGAAAGCAGTGTGTTGAAAGCCAAGTACATTCTGTAGAAAAGTTCTCAAATATACCACTAACCAGCATGAAAAGGAAGGTACCTTGTTAAGAATTCTGTCAGCCAGCACATTATGCCCATTTTTCATATCATGTATGCTACATCATGACATGACTTTTTTCTTATCCTTATTATATGCCTAAAGAGTATATCTCCCAGTGTATTTGTGTAAAGCCCTGAACATCATCTGCAATAGATATAGTTTCCCGTCTGAAAGAACTATGCATAAGGCTTGAAGAGTGTTTTACTGGTGTTTTGCCTTATAGCACAAGTCATTCAATCCCTTGCCCTCAAAAAGCTGATCATGTTCTCTAAATAGCATCCTAGCTCCAGTCTAATGGAAAAATATTACCACTGCTTGCAAATTTAACATAAGCATAGCAATTTTGCAAGTATCCCTGCAGTTGCATGGAAGGTTTGCACTCTCCTGCATCTTTGCAAAACAGAGTGAAAATCCTCACAGACACCACGCAGCAACGCAATGGAAGGGGAAATAAAATACTGCTCTCCTTTTGTCTTTGTTCCTGGCTGCTGCTAACATTTCTGTTAGTTAGCTCTCCTTAATATACACACAGACTTACTACTAGGGACAGTGATTACCAGTCACCTATTTCAGAGACAAAATACTGAAAACCTTGTTGATTATCTCATTGAGCTGTTTTAATAGTAGACCCTCACATAATGTTTTATCTCAGTGATATCTTATGTACCGCTAAGGTACATAAGATGCTTTCCATCTGCTAGACTGCATGAAACAAAGATGTTTTATAACTGCAGCTATTAAGGAAACAACCAATCAAAAAAAAACCCCAGCACCACAGAACAGAATTCTGCCCTAAATCAAGCAAATAGCAAAGCTTTGATTTTAATTTGATAGATAATTGTGTTTTAGGTTTGGGAACTAGGAGTTTATGTATTTACAACAGTGTGTCCCAAACAGAAGTGCTGTGTGTTGCTACTAGAGCATAGTCCCTTAGTAGAGCTAAGAGTTAAACACAAATATCCCGATGTTAAGGCCACACTGCTGTCTCACAAATGTGTATATCCTGTGGGTGCTGCCCTTTGTCTGGTGTTGCTATAGGCATTGATCTACAAAGAAATAGAAACAGTTCCTCCCACCAGTTACTGTTGCTGCTGAAGTGAAAATGATGTATGCCAGTTCTAAAGATGTGGTGGGCAAAATGAAATTTTTACAGGGAAAAAAAAACAACAACCAAACAAAAAAAACCCACGGTGCAGCACACTGAACTAGTTGGAATTGCACAGTAAAAGACAGTGTAATGGAGAGTAAATCTAGATGTTCTAATGACATTATTATATTGACAAATTTATTATTTATATATAATGGGGAAAATGCTTTTAAGAAACATTTACACAATACATCATGTCATATATAGGAGATTTTGGCGGTGTAAACACTGCATAAGATCTTCCTTCTGTATGTCTCAAAATAGCAGAATTTAATTTGAAAAGATTACTGCTACAGAAAGCAAAGCTAATTTCAGGCAAATGGGTCTCTTGAAGCAACGATCACGAGCTTTTGAGGCTTTCTTCTGTAAATAAGTAATCTCAATAGAAATCAAAAGAGTTACCTAACTACTGGAATTACAATATCTACTGTAAAATTATTTTAAACTTACATCCTACTCCTTCATTCTCTGCACTAGAGAATACATTTTTAGCTGTCTTATTATGTCTGTGTACAGTGCCTGTTTCCAACGAGCTGATCTTATTTGGATCTGATAGCAAATGCTTAAGTGGCAAGTGACAAAGTCGCCTTCTATCAAAGACATAATTTGCCCATGCTTTGGCCACAGAGTGCAAGAAATCAAAAATTAGAAGACAGGCTTTGGACAAGTCTCATGGTTTGGAAGCTCTAAATTTTAAATATTAGGTAAAGGTTAGAAATGTTGGTGTAGAATACGCAAGTACAGGAGGTAAGATCACAGTGCATTATCATTGCCCTGCTAGTATGCATCAAGTTTTTGTTTTTCTAAAGAGTGTTTGGTTTCTTCCCAAGGCTTTATAATTGTTTTATTTTCAATTAGAATTTTTGTGAGCAAAATTTTCCTAGCAAAATTAAGGCTAGCATATGTGGGCACAATTCCTCAGTGCAGGGCATGACTCTTTAGAAGTCTGACAACTGGCATCCCGCCTTTAGGCTGTGCAAGCAGATAGAGTCAGAATATGACTTTTCTTGCATAATGTGTGCTTGAGTTAGGTATTGCAAACTCAAAACTAATCTAAAACTTTCCAGACATAATCCAGGCCTGAATGTTGAGACACGATGTATTTTTCACTTATATGTTATCTTAAAAATGCCTTATCAGACTGTATTTCAAAAGCATAGAATGCCTCATTTAGCGGATTTCATTATTTCATTAGCATGTCATACATATTTAAATTCAATCACCTTTTGCTTCTTACCTTATTAATTACATTTTTCTGTTGAAATAGTTTGATTACCCTCTTCAGTGGCCTCTCTTAAGAAACCTTTGCTTACATGTGAATATTTTGAATTAAGGATAAATGAAATTCCTTTTTGCTGTCAAAACCAAATTGTGAAAATGCATTGCATGGCTTTGAAAATCAGTACAGTCTATTAGCAGACCTGTCAATATAAAAAGTGCATTCCATTTCCACCTCTTGCTCTAATAACCTTTTCTATGTTACTCAGAGGCCGTTCACATAATCAGAGTATATTGTCAGCTTACTGGAGTTGGGGAAGCATGAAATGAAAATCGCGTTAATATTGATCCAATTCTCTTACTTGCAAGTGTCCTTGATGTCCTTTCCACTGAGCAATAACTGTTGGTGTGATGTAGTTATTTTCCTCTCAGCTGTTACTGTACTTCTATAAAATGGCTGGAAACACAGGGAAATTTTATTGCTCTTAATTATCTTTCTTGTGTATCATCTTTGCCTGTTTAAGTGATCCACAGCATATGAGAGAACTCGGCTTCTTTCTGCAATTTATCAAACTACAGTATACACTGAGAGGCTGCATTTCAAACTGACAGGGATTTGTAAAGGTCAGCAGTCATGAAATATGAATCCATTCCTGTGTGTACAAGTTACAGTGGCAAACTACATCTTAATCCAAATATAAACATTTGGCTGTTTTAACCTCCCGTTAGAAGGACTTCTGGTTCCAGTCAGGATGAAGACGGCCCTTCGAGAGCCTGAAATGCCTTGTGTCATGTGCTGGGCTGGGCATATCCAACTGTAACCCCCTGGATGTCTGTGATGGCTGCTGAATCAGTGCAAGATCCTTTCTCACATGCTTAGCACACCTGAAATCTCAAATAAATACAATTATAATATTGACAACTTCTAAAAATTGATCTCATAACCACTCCGAACCTCAGTTTTTCTATCAATAAACAATAAAAATAACAAGTGTCCAAGGTGGTAACTTCACCTTTATATTTATGTAGGTCAGTAAACAGTAATATACAACACTTCGACTACAATTATTTCTTGTTTAAGAAACCCTCAGTTTCATTTGAGAAGTGATCATTTTGGCCTCGCCCTTATTCTCAGTCTCCTCCTTGGCATAGTTTGTGTCAGTCTCATTCATACAATGCAAAACATCTGAGAAGTCTGAAGAGGAAAAGCTATACAGCAGTATTTATTTACAAATGACTCACATAAAGAAGGTGATTTGGTCAGATTTTAGGCATAAAAGTTGGAGAAAAATGTATGGCATGCCTCTGATTATATTTTCAGATATTTATTATAGAAAACAAAAATGTGATTTGGTTTTACTTTTGGTGGAAGCAAATTCCAATACAAATGTATGCGATTTTTAATTTTTGCACAGTTTTCGTAGCCCGTCTCCCTCATTTCTTCAAAGATCTTTAATAATGAAAATATGATTTAGATTCCTCTGGCTTTTATTAAATCTATTAAAACCAGCTTTCCTTTAATAACAGTCACTTCTCTGATTCTCTAGGGAAACTCAATTATATGCCAGTCAAAACTGCCAGTTCCAGAAACACATTGCAATTTAAATAACAACTCTAGCAGACACGGGTGGGGGCAGTTCATGGTGATATTCCAACAACGGTCTGCTGCTCCAAGCCAGAGGTCCGGTCTCTTGAGGAGACCCAGGATACCTGGTGCACAATTCTCATGGAGGGATCGGCAGCCCTAGGAGGGCTGGCTCTGTAGACACGCAGAAAGATATTAGGCTGGGGTGGAATGGTCACCATGTCGATGATTTAATCTCACTGGGTTTTGTAGGGGTCAGTTTACAGACTCCCAAGCAGCTGCTCTCCATAACTGTGATCGCTGCCAGGGTCCCGGTGCCTAATCGAGTTAGTAAAGATTAGCAATGAAAGCAGGGATTTAAACTGTTAGGATATATAAAGCAGGAAGATTATCTCGCAAAGCTTTTTTCTAAGTGTTTTCAACTAATAATAATGTTGAATGGACAAAAAAGGTAGATAATAACGTTTCATTTTAATTCTGTGTGCACATAAGCTTGATTCATTCTGTAAAAGTTATAGTTTGTGCAATAAACAAAAAATATCTTCCAAGAAAAAAACTTGGTTCTTTCAGACTCTGTTGAGAAATTATATTCTACCTGTGAGATAATTTCATGGTTCACATCATGACCTATTGGGTAGTCTTTTTGTAAGGAATTAATTCTGAATTCCTTTATTTAATAAAATATTTAAAACTACCTTAGGTGATTAAAATTCAGCAAAAAAAGCAATGTTCTACAGAGCAGTAAGTACCAGTGATCTGCAAGCAGGAAAAAGCAACTTTATCCTTAAAAGTTTCTGAGGAGAACTCAGCTTCACAAAAACTGTACTTCAGCTGCTATAAAAGAGAGTTTTTAATTAAATGCAGCATTTTACTGTAGAGAGAACAGACTTTCTTATGTCAAAATGCTCCTTTAGAAGCCACATAAAACTGTAAAAGACAATATATGAAAAAGCTTTCTTACAGAAAAGAAGAACACCATCCCATGAAGCAGATTTCCAGATGTTTGGAAACATTAGAATTTCCTGTCAGTATATTTAGGTAACATTAAAATGAGGTTAACTTTCCATTCTGCCATCTCTCTTCAAAGATCAAAGAGCACTCACTGCATAAATTGCCTTATCGGTAATTCGTTGAAGTAAACTATGGAAACAACTTTATAAGAAGCAGTAGTCTCCTTTTGTTGGTTACAGTATTACCGAGCAAACTTTTCTTAAAATTAACCATATCTTTAACCTCATTTTTTGCTAAATATGGAGAAAAAAATTAAAACACAATATTTGAATATATATATATAACAAATGGATAGAAGTAGAAAGAGAACTAGAAACTCCTTTCCTGTATTCAACTAAGTCATAGTATTTAGTATAATGTCTAACAAAATGAGCATACATTGGCATAAATGTAATCAACAATATGTTATGTTGGTACTGCTAATTTAAAAATTGTATTTAGTTTTTGTGGGTCTGGACACTTACAATGTCTTTGAAATTTAGATTGCATCTCTAGAACCTGTTGTGACCTACAGAACCCAACAGGGAATTTATTGATTTAATTGAAAACAGAGAAGTAAAAATTCAGATGTAACAATAACCTCCTCAAAATTTTTTAAAGTATTGCCTATATTCAAGATTTCTAGAGGCTGTAGCTGCAAAATCACATGAGACTCTCCTGTTCTTTGGAAATTATTAGGGTTTTGTGGGGGATTGTTTTGGGATCTTTCGGTCTGCTAAGTAATTTCTGTTTAAGGAAAAGTAATGCTACTGGAAGAAAGATTAGTAAATTCTTGGCAATATTGTACAAGTTTACTGTGCAGCTTATATAACCCTTCAGACATATAAAATGCACACCTTTTCATGGAAGTTGAGATTTTGTAGAGTGGCTGTTGGTTTATTTAATTTCTTTAAAAGATGAGCTCTTTTCAATTATCCTAAAGCTACTGTAGGAAGCCAGTTTTGAACATGCACATTTTAAAAAATGAACAAGATGATAACAGGTGCAACAAAAGATGGATTTTTTTAAAATAGCTTCTCTAATCTTATACATTGCCATGAAATATCTTTAAGACAGAGCCTTCAAGTTTTAAGAAATTAAAGCACCAACTTCAGGTAGACTTCAGTGCAAGATGAGTGACATATTTCCTTTAACTCCTTTGAAAAATGTAGTTTTAAGAATTACTATGATGCTTATTTCAAGGCTTCTTTTCAAATCCCAGTCTAGAAAAATATCCCTGTAGAAGGATAAGGACAAGAACTGATAGCAACTGCCAATTCCAGTTCTGTGCAACCCAATGTCAAAATGTTTGTCTTGAAAGTGTATCTAGTTTCTTTTTTTTTTTCTGTTTTGATGGATTTGAAACATTTTCTAATTAGACTTAGGAAATGACATTAATACCATTCTGTGTTCTGTCTTTAAAATACAAATTCCTTGTGTCCTAAAAAGAGATTTAAATGAAATATCTGGAAATGAATTTCATTTCTTAGTAATTTTGCTGGGACTTTGAAAAAATAATTTGAATTATTTTTTCTCAAACACACTGAAATATAAAGTATTCATTTATTCATCTCTTCTTTTTATATCATTGTTAACAATACTAGACATAGTTTTATGTCATATAATTTTTTATTCAGTTTGTTGTCTGGTTTTAAAGAGACAAGTTGTTTTTCTTATTTGGTGAGGTTCTCTTCTTTTAAAACCTTTTTGAAGTTATCTTGAAATATAAAAATAGAACATCTGTGACAGATCTGTTTTGAACATATTTCACATTTCAGGATTCAAGGAGATCTGGTGGTCTGTGGTCTTCGCTTGTTAATTTCTTGATGAATGGGTAGAAAGGCCACGAAGTGCACTCAGTACAGCACGTCTTCCGAAGATAGATGATCTCAAATAAATTCTATTCCCAATCAGTTTTGATTTGTTGGGTGTTAAACCATTTCTTTGTAAGGACAGTGTTTACAAGCCTTGTAATGAGACAGCCCTGTGAGACCTTACTCTTCTTGCTGTAATTTTGATAAATGGAACTCTAATTCATAAATGATATAGTGATTGAAGGGCAACTCTGGGTCTCGTACACTTTCATTTAGATAAATGTTTGGTACAGTATGGCAAAACTGAGGTGCACTCAACAAAGTGATAAATTTAAACAACAGCCAACCCAGAACTTTTTTCCAGCAAGACAAAGAAGTTCCATTTACTATATTTCTTTTAGATAAATGTATGTTTAATATTATAAACCAGAATGGATTTTAGAACCATTTGTCTTGTTGCTGAGCTCAAAATTTGCCAGACTAATTTAATGCCTTCTGCTCTACCACTTTTCTTACATTGGTGTCTGGCAAT
Source organism: Streptopelia decaocto (assembly GCF_964273445.1). NCBI lineage: Eukaryota > Metazoa > Chordata > Aves > Columbiformes > Columbidae > Streptopelia > Streptopelia decaocto. The sequence goes on along the minus strand of NC_138663.1, from coordinate 186,869,740 downwards.
ATTTCTATAACCTGGTAACTGGAACCTTCATCACAAGAAATTTAAAATCCACTGAATTTCAGGCTCTTCTGATGCATTTTAAGTGTCAGGAATAATTTGGAGCTTGGAACTTTTTTTCTTTCAATTTTAAAAATGTATCTTCCTGCATAAATCATTTTAAAAGACTGTCACTAATCTAATCAGTTACTACAGAAATGGCTGACTCTACGATTACTCCAGATTAGTACTTTCGAAGTAATTCATTTGAAGATTATCACTTTTTATAAAGCTCAGAAACTTCAATTAACACTCACTAGAACTACCAAAAATGAAGAGAACAGTATTTTTGTGCTTCCGTCATGCTAGTTCATCTCAGGTACAGTCTTCTTTAGTGTCAAACACTTCACAGCAGGAACTATTACTTGTATCAAATGAGGCTAAACTCCCTTGTAGTAAACACAAGGGTAACAAGATCCTGCTCTAGCAATTAAATACTCAGGACAATTCTGATGTAGTAGAACTGAAGGTCTGTTGTGTTTTTCCAAAGTCCTGCAATCCTTGCTCCTTTTTGTGAATTAGGGAAGAAAAAACAAAACAAACTAACAAAAAAAACACAAACAAACAAAAAACACACACGCACACACACACAAAAAAAAAAACCCAAACCAACCAAACAAACAAAAAACAAAAAAACATGCTTGGACATAATACTGAAAACTTTTCCAACTGTTAGTTACTTGATTTGATTTGATTTGAAATTGGGTGAATAATGACAGTTAATTGTACTAAGTAGTAACCTGTGCAAGTGAGGTAATGATCACAGCCTAATAACAGAACACAGCAAAGCACAGTGTATTAGTGCATATCAGCATCAACATCGTTTTAATCCTATCAGTATCAGTGTGGACCTAAAGGAGAGAGCATTAAACAGGAGGACTAGAGATACTGTCCTTCATTTTGGGCTTGGTGAAAAAACGGAGTTTTCTTGCTTGTTTTTCTTTACCTGCTCAACAACCTCAGAAATAACAATTGGGGTAACAGCAATAGTGTACGAAAGTTTAATATTATGCAATGTAAAACCTGAGGTTGTCTCAGCCTGAGGTGGAGACCAATATCAAGCAACATGCCGACAGGGATCTTGGAACTGCATATACACGCTAACAGAAAAATATGCCTCCACCATTTTTATTTATATGGTGTGACTCTCCTGTGTACACACTAATTAGAAGATTCATATAAGTAGGAAATAAAATCATAAGACCTCCCCCACTGTTTGTAATAACAAAACTGCCTGACATATCAGTTCATTCCATGCATCTGCCTTCACTAACCTATCTGCTTACTATATCCTTCTTAGTTGTCCTCTCTTAATATGAAGCTGTGAGCCTTTCTGGGCTTTACCTTATCATTTTACATCTGCCATAATAGTATTTGTCATGTTTATGTTCAGTCATTGTAGAAGAAAAGCAAAATCCACAAATGCCTGGTTTTCCTCAGATTTCCCCCACCATTTTGTAGCTTAGTAGGAAGCAAATTTCCAAAGTATCATACAGAAAGGAGAGAGAATATTTGGGTTTTATTTCTTGGTTGGCAGAACCAAAGATGCCCAGATCTTGTATGGTCCAAGGTGAAGATGCAGGGTTTTCTCTTTAGGAAAAATACTGAAAGCTTTCTTGCCTTAGACTACTATGAGTCTGTAGTACTGAAAATAAAACTAATGACCTCTCCTCAGCTAAGAAAGAAACATTGTGCAAATATCACGACAGTAACATTTATTATATTAAAGCTATTTATGATTCTATCATTTGACCACACTATGATTAATTTCTTACATCATGCAAATAAACTCTGGCAAGCACTAGTAGGACCTTCCCAAAATGTAAGATGGGATCTCTCCTGCTGTACGGAACTGTCAGTCTGAACAGAAAAAAGTCGGTTGTAGACAAGAAGGAAGGGTAAGGCTCTCCTGTGAAGTCCTTTGGCACATGTCCATACACCAGCATTTTTACTGTTCTCCTTGAAAACACACACACAGGCAGACACCAAAGTTCCCTCACCGTGCTTGTCTTTTTTAGTATTTTCTGAGTCTCTGCCTAGCCTACCTTGTTGTTACTGTACATTGAGATAACACATCCCTTACTTCACCATCCTGTCATGCTTATCTCTCAGATGAAAATCATGACAGATTTTGAATTTCCAAAAGCAACTCCTTTATTTAGAGTAGGTGTTTGAGCTCTCAGAGCTTCGTCAGAGTCAGGACAACAGGAACCCAAGATAAACACTTGCTGAATTTCTTGCAGGTGGAGAACTAATGGAACAACATTGAACATAAAGTAAATAGCAATTATTAAAAGCAGAACAGTCTTTGTGCAAGAGTTTTTATTTTATTCAAGATATGTTTTGAAATACAGAATAAGGCTGCATATTTTGTAAACCTTGATAAAGTTTTAGAAAATGTTTCTTTCTTTTTTGTTTCTTTCCTTTTTCAATAAATATGATTTATACTGTATTTTTTTGCTACTTTGTTGTGGTTGTTTTATATTTATATTATAATTCAGCTAAATTCACAACATTTGTAATTTTTTTTTAGGCACTGAAGAGGATGTAGTGAAATCAAAGAAAACTTTCCGAAGTCAAGCTGTGGTAAATCAGAATGCAGAAACAGAGCTTATGCTGGAAGGAGATGATGATGCTGTTAGCCTGCTCCAAGAGAAAGAGATTGACAACCTTGCAGGTAATTATATTTTTAATTACAAGTAAGATATGAGCCAAAAGGCTCTTTTAAACTTGCCAGTTCTTGACCTTTGTGGTTAGTGTCTTAATATTGACAGATAAGTATACAATTACAGTATGAACAGATTCTTTGTGTTGTAGATTTAATACCTTGTCCTACTAGGGATACTGATTACAAAGCATGTGCCCATTGCACAATATTTCAGCAGAGATGTGAGACTTAGCAGTGCCTCGAGTGCTTTTAGTACTGCCCGTGACTTGCTGAAAATTCTTTTAAACCATGGTGAGAACGTCTCATTTTTGGTCAAAATGGAAAAGTGGACTAATTCTGTAACTCGGGGTTTTGTGAGTCAGTGTGGTTGTGCGTGTCCATGGCCTGATCCCAAGGGCCACACAGCTTGTGGTGAGACACCTGCACTCCCGCTGGCACCCGCTTCTCTCCGTGATGGAGTTAAGGGGGATCTGCAGAATCTCAACCCATCTGTCACGGCGAGGGAAAAAGTTGCCTCTTGTAAATAGGAGCTAAGAAAGTGAAACTGTAACCAAGCTATGACCTACGTTGGTTATCAAATGAGCTGGGAGTGAGCCCTCTGTGAAAATGTACATGAGAGATCCCTTCTGCTTCTTTCTCCTGGTGTGAAGGTGTGCAGTGAGGTCTCAGTTCTATCTTCTAGCAGGTTCTATTGCAGTTTTGTCTGCAATCCTACCTTCCTGGGGATGTAGTCTGAAAAGAAGGGCATGTTGAGAGTTGAAAATGCACTCATCTATCAGATGAGATAAGAATGTGAGAACTGTGAAAAGCCATATGAAATTTTTATCTTTTTAAAAACCTGTATTAATTTATTCCACTAAGGGGAAGTTTTGTGATGTCTCACTTTTTTTTTTTTTTCTGCATAATGGAGTTTGTAAAATAGCTACCTTTGCTCCTGTACTTTCTTCTGATGAAAAAGTGGAAAGTTGTAGCAAAGATAAGATCATAAATGGATGGTAAAACCAAATCAAACAAATGAACAAAGGCAAAAAATGCCTACATGAAAGTTAGCCTCATACTTTGAAACTAGAGCAGAGCAAGGGGGGAAGTAAATGCTTTTATTTGGGAGCAACCATCAGTATATGATTATCACAGTTAATATGTCGGCCTGCTTGCTTCTTCAGTCTGCAGCTAGCTGTTGCTGAGACACTGCTGTCTTAATAAAATAGTGTGTCAAGTAGGACCATTAGAGGGATAATTTGATCCATGTCCTTTTCTCCTTTAGAACTAAAACTCAGCACTGCTTTGGCTAAGTTCTGATATCTAAGAACAGTGCTTCCAACTAAATATGCATACGTTGCTACAGGTTAAAGTCTGCAATATGCATTTACATTGAAATATTGATTTGAACTGCAAAGTGGACATGAAATTTTCTTGTCCAGTCTGGAAAAACTCAGAGTCAGCTATAAAATTCTTGTATATGCCCCAACACTGCCATTTTGTTCAAAGACACCAATGCGATACAATCCCTATAGCTACATCCCTCTGCAAAAACCTGGTATTTCAATGCATCCTTAATACATGCAATGTACTTTTACTTGAAATCACTACATATATGACATCCCCTGGAATTCTAGTCTTTTCCTTTTACAGTTTCTAGAAATTGGGAGATATTGTCAGTATTAGAAAAAAAAAAAAAAATATTAAAAAAAAACAACCAACCAACCAAACAAACAAACAAACAAACTTTTGAAATATTGACAAGATGTGTCCCCTAACAGTGTCAGAAATTAGCCTTTGTGTTCCCTGTCCCAAGTGTGGTGAGGTAATGTGCTAATGTTGCTCTATGTGTACCAAAAACTGTGAATGTGTCAGAAAGAACCCACGTTCCACTACCTCATTTTTACTGTCATCTTAGCTGCAGCCTGTGCTGTTTGACTCCTGCTCATTTTTGGAGCTGAAATGATTTGGGGAGTTAATGGTCACACACGGTATTGTATCTGTCTTCTGTAAATTTTACCAATCAGTGAAAAAAAAATGAATCCTTCCATACCCTCTGTTTCACTGCATGATTTTGCATGGGTTTGCATTTAATGATGTCACTGTTTTCCACAGTTTTTAGTATATACAATGTGACTCTGAAACTTGAGTCCAAGAACTGAAGTCAAGAAAAGCAGTTGGCCAGGAAAGTGGGGTTTGTGCTTAAGAAGGTTAGAACAATATCTGACAGCTCTGAAAAGCAAGCCACAATAAAGCCACACTGTACATTCTTGTCTAATTCTAAAGAGTTATGTAGATTCAGTGTATGTGATTTGGAAATCTTTCAGATATATCAAGTTATAGTATATCACAGCATCATTATCTAGTTACTGTTCAGAGTGGAATGACACATAGGAATTTCTATATTCAGATATGCTTCCAATTCAACTTTAAAGCTTAAATCAATTTAAACCTAGTTAGCAGTGATTTGGATTGTCTCAGGAAGGGATAGGAATTAAACAAAATCATTATAAACCAGGTTTAAATTGATTTAAGATTGTCCACATTTAACTAAAACAATTTAACCTTGTTTATTCTGTGAAACTAAGGCACCTTTTAAAAAGATGAGACCTTAGGTTTTATAAGACTTTTAATTAAGAGAATATAAATATTACAATATTTTGATTTGTGGAGTTAAAACTAAAAAAGGGAAAGTTTGAAACAGATTGAGGCTGTTCATACGAAGTTATCTGTACATACCTTTTGTTCCAGAGAGTCTTTATAGTTTTTCATCAACCATGTGGCACAAATCAATGTAAAGTTCACTTTGATAAATTACATATGGGATGGAGAATTTTTAAATACTTATAGTCTGAATATTTTTATTATATTATCTTAGTATTCCATATGTTGCAATGGCAATCGGTCAGATTTCATTATATTAAGTAGTATTTTAATAAAATATAAAAATCAAATTCCATGTTATTATGGTCTTAGAATTATTACTTCAAGATTTTTAACTAAAGCAGTATTTTATCTGTCTTACAATATGAGTTATCAAAAGATGATGTTCTTGTTTTAGCATTAACGTATTAAAATATTTTTACATTACATTTTTCTGTTTCAATTTTAGCTCCTTTTCTTCCCAGACTGTTCACTTCAAGAGGCAAGTCACATCTGTGTTAGAACTAATGACTGACATAGCCCAGTCAGTTTTAACAGTGTTCTAATATATTGCGAATCTGTGGATAATTTAATCAAATCCACTGTAGTGAGTTGATATTACTAACTCTTCTCCTTTTCCTTTTCTATTTTGTAATGCTGAAATAGAACTCTTAATACTTACCTTTTCTCTTAAGAGCCTGAGAATGCAAATTTGCTATCAGTTTGTCTTCTGCTTAGTAGGTGATTTTTTCAAAGTGAAAAATATGTGGATGTATTCTAATTTTGTCAGCAGGCATTCTCAAAGGAAAATATGTTTTAACAGACAATTAATTTCCTTTCTTCATAGTTTTTTGTTTTGTTTTGTTTTTAAAGCACTGATCTTGCACTAAAATAGGTCATAAATTTTTTTAAAAAATAGAATAAATGTTGAACCACTCAGGTTTTATGAATTTTACGTTTTCTTTGTTATGAAGTTGCAGTTGAATTGCTGAGAATAGTTTGTGCACAACCAAGAGCAGAATTTGGCCTTAATGGCATTTTTGAAAGATCCACGTTCTGTAACTGGAGCAGATTTTAGCTATTTTGTCATATGGCTGGTAGCAACAGCAAGTAGGCCCCAGCCAAGCAAAAAGTATCCCTGACAAAGTATTTTGCTACTCTCTGAAGTGTAGTTTCTAGAAAGAAAAAAGGAAATAAAGATATGAGGCTTTGGGTTATTTTAGGAAGATAAAAAGCTTTGGCAGGCATCTGTCTGGTTACTTGCATGGGCTCAATCAACTTCCTCACAAGCCATGGTGAATTACAGCTTCACAACAGTCTTGCAAGAATAAATACATATTATTCATTCCATTATACAAGGAGATTGGGTAACTCATCCAAATAAACCAAAGGAAAGCCACTAACTGCCTTTAATGCATCTTAGTCTTAACGTATCTTAGCCTTCACTAGTGAACTTTCCCTTCTTCTTGGACAACTGTCTCTAGTTGGAAGGAAGCCCCCCCACCCCAATGCAAGTGTGCCAGGAAGGCTTGAGTAAGATACAGCATCCCAGCACTGCATTAACTTTTAGCAACTGTCAACTTCAGTGTAGAAATATTTCTAGAAAGCAGCATTACTACTGCTAAATAGGAGCTGATCTTCCATCCAAGCCCACATGGGTAGCTAGTCCACATTGGCTTGAGGACTAAATGTGATAAGCGAGACTTCTTGATAGTGTGCAGAGTGTAATGACTTACTGCCCTGCACTAAAGAACACGTTGGGTCATGAGGATTTGACAGCTTGTATTATTATTATTAATGAGATATAAGACCTTTCACATCCAGGTCATCTGTTTGAAGTCCAGACAAGACCGGTGGTAACCAAACATTATCAACATCTGTTTTGTGGCCTATGCAAAATAAGCCTTTTGTCTCATTTCAGACAAACTAACAGAAGTCATCACGATTTTGAGCGATTTCCAACTGAAAAAATATTTGACGCTGTCAGTAGAGGAAATTAGAATAGTTCCAAAAGTTCTACTACATAGAGTTGCATTTAAAAATGTACAGCAGTACCAAAAAAATCAAATAAAATAAATAAAATTAGCCCTTAGGGAAATTTTCTATTCCGAGTTCTAACAAAGGACTCATTTACATTTCTGAAATTATTTTGAAGCCTTGCATAGAGTCAGACGCAGTAATAAAACACTAACACCCCCAAGGAGTGGCATCTAAAACCACAAAAAGCCCACAAAGTAAGTATTTGAGATGGAAAACTGAAATACAATTGACTCATCTTCATATATATAATATGCATTTATTATTTATATGTGTACATGTTTAGTTACAGTAACATTTCTTATGGCCAAAATCTGACACTGAGTTTTCTTTACAAGAATTGACCAGTGTAGACAACCTCTGGTAAGCAAAGCCGTTTGCTACTTTTTCTTACCTAGTCTTAAGGAGTAATGGAGGGAGTAATTGTTTTTCCTTCTGTTGCCATCTCAAAATGTTGTTCAGGTATATAAGCTCTTTTTTTGTTTGTGTTTTTGTTTGTTTTGTTTTTGGTTGGGGGGGGGTGTATTTTATTGTAGTTAAACACTAGGTTTTCTTAATTAAAGAAAGCAACAATAACTTTGGCCTCTACTGAGAAGGCAGATTTTTGAATTATTAGGTTTCACAGGGAAAAAAAAACAACCAACCAAAACAAAACAAAAACAAAACAAAACAAAAACAAAACAAAATCAAAACAAAAAAAATCATTTGTTTGGGACCAACCAAAGGTCAGTTTGTTATGTTACGTTATCTTCTGTAAGAATAATGGGTTGAAAGAAAGGACCAAATAGCACATTATATTGTCTCCAGTACTGACCACAGCCTATCCAAGAGGTTTTGGAGGAAAGGAAAGGGATCATCTTCATCCCTCTCAGCTCCTGGACAGCAAAGAAAGACAGTGGTTCTGAGAGTGGCCTCATCTTCCCTCTCCAACCCTTCTCCTCCCTCCCTGGTGTGTCCTCTCCTGTGGGGCTGGGAGAGCCCTGTGCCCATCACATGTTCTCCTTCTGCTCCAATGGTTGCCATCCGTACACCAGTGGCTCTGAGTGGCACTGGCCATCTGTGGGGATCCAAGGGGGACAGAAAGCAGGAACCACAAGGGAAGCTCAGGAAGGGCTGTCACAAACTGTGCAGTGATGCTTCCTAATAATTCTCTCTCAGCCTCCAACACCTTGCACCTCTAAGGCTTCCAAAGTCAGAGGTAGTAGTTATTCTCTTTCTTTTTTTCCCATTTTCTCTCTCACTCTTCTCTCATGAACTCTCTTTCTCTCACTGTCTTTTTTCTCTGTATGGAGGTAGCTAAGGTACCTTAAGATTTTCCATGTTTTGTATATTTTTCTTTAAGAAAGTACATTTGTATATGTGCACACACAAATATGTCAGTTAAATAACAAATATCAAGGTTTCATTAGAAAACATCCGAAAAAGTCTTAATATTTCTCCTACCTTTTCAAGCTTCTCAGTGGAAACTATTCACTGAATTCAGCATCACTCCTATGTCGTTTTCTCCTCTCCAACTCAATTTTTCTTGCAAATTAGCATTCAATATAGGAATGCCATTGCAGGGGGTTGTGTGTTTCGGGAAGGGACAGGAACATGGAAGAAGAGTGGTTCTTTTTCCCTTTTTATGGTAGACATGTAACCACACAAGCCTTGCACTTCCAAAAATGGAAATTTAATTCAAACAGATTTCCATAGTTTCTGCTGATTATATATTCAGATTTCGATCCTCAACTCTAAGTATAGAAAAGAAAAATGTATTTGTATGAGTTTATTTTAGAGGATAGATTCAGGCATAAACTGAAAACAGTTATACTTTTGATATGTAGTTGGATTTCACATTGAAAACAACAACGACAAAGAAAAATCCCCACAGTTTCTATAATATACTATTTTTAGACATCTAAGTGCTTATTCTAATATTTTTTCCACATTACTATCTAAAATAGCTTAATATTTTATAAGGTGGTTGTCAGTTGCATATGACTGCTACTAAGCACAGCTTTTAAGACCTTTTCTCTTTGTACCTTATTATATCCCATTCTTAAGTTTGAGAATTTTTGACATTTAAAATGGCAGCTGAATTTCCTGCTTTCCAGGAAAAATTAAATTTATTTTAATAATATTTAATAAAAATATTTATTTATTTAAATTGATTTAAAATTAAATCAATTCAAATGTTGTTGTTTTGTATTTATGGAAGGCTATGAGAGTGCTTCCTGTGCACCTACTGTCCACTCTTACCAGTCTACTTCAATTTCTTTTTTTTTTTTTCCCTATTAATTGCAAAACTGTTTTGATTTGAAACTTCTAAGGCTGCAGAATTAAGCTACAGTGGAGCCTACGAGTGCACACTTGCCTAATGCATAGATCTGCAACTTCTCCCTTTTCCTGAAGTACCACAGTCTGGGTGGAACTCGTTAGCTGATCAAAGGTCAAGCTGGTGAGCTACCTAATATAGAGGAGAGAGACTGCAGAGAGACAGGTCTAGACGTAAGCAACCAGACTCCACAGTTCTGCACTTTATTTTATCTTCACTACCTAATTGATTTCCATATGAAAATCCCTATTCTCCAAAATTCATGTAAGACCCTATAGGGACAGACCTACGTATATTAGTGGTAGGAGTGTATCCAGAACTTCTGCTGACCTGTGGACAAGATTTTTTGCTTTTGTTGTTGTTTTGGCATTTGTGTTAAAGAAGCAAGCTAATAAGTTGGTCAAGAAGACCATTTGGTTAGTCTTGGTTTCATTGTCCAGAAATTGTACAAGAGGCAGCCTTATCCAGTACACTGGATGGCCCTCACTGGCAGCCTATTACACAAGTGCTTTTGGCTTAACTTTCTAAAGAAATGAGGTTTACATGGGCATTGTCCATCAGCCTCTATCTTTGTAACTTCTGAACCTGGAAACCATTTTGAACAAACTTTAACACAGGAGTAAGGATTTCAGAAGCAATAAAATTCCTTCAGTGAAATCAGGTTATTACAGAAGAAAGCCTACATGACAGAGCCTGCCACATCAGTTCTCCTTTTGATAGGTATGAGAGAATCTATGTGAGAGTCTTCAGAAGTTCCCTAACTGTGGGAAAGCAAACATGCCATCAGCCAGCAGACAAACTTATACTCAAAAACATTCTTTATCCATTCTGGTGTTGTTTAGAGATACTCATATTTTCAGAAATTTTTGAAGTTACAACTATTAAATCTTAGATAACTCTTCCAACTATACCTAGCAAGTTACATGCTAATTCAATTTAATTCTTTCTTCCCACACACATATAGGAGTAGCTAACCAAATAAGTAAACTAAAATATCATGAACTATCTGAACACAACACTTCACTACAGTCTCAAGAAGTATAAGGCTTACAGTTTATCCTGAAAAGCTTTTCCAGAATGGAGATGAGAAGAAATGAAAGCTGAAGGCTCACATCCTTCACTTCATTTCCAATCAGCTGAGCTCTATTGGCATGACAAGGTGCACAAGCTGGACTGTATAGGATACCCATCAAGTCTGGTTCACTCAGACTTGCAACTGGGATTTGATGCCTCCTGTTCCTGACTCATCACAATGAGTTCCTGTGTCAGTGGGATACTGCTATAGCAAGATGCACCCAGCTTTCTCCTTTCTTCTTCCAATATTCATTATGCTTTTCTAAAATGTGTTTTTTCTGTTTTTTTTTTATTAAATAGACAACTATAGTGGCTCCCTCAGAGAGAAAAACTGTAACTTATGTGGGCGAAAAGAAGTACCTTAAATTTTACCAGAAAATTAGGAGAAAGCTAGCGCGGGTCACAGTGCATTAGTGTAGTATACTGCCATCTGGATGCACTGCTTAACAATCAACTTCTTAGTTCCCAAACTAGCTTGAATTACTCAGTCCTTCCAAGGTATAGCTTCAGGCAGAGCTCACTGTATGAATCTAATTTTGAAGTGGCAAATATTTGCATTGCGGTAGTGAGGTCCCTATCCCAAATATTTAAGTCTCTAGCCAGCTGTAAATCATTAAGGGGAGTCTTGATTATTATTAATACTTGGTCATCTGACAGGTTGGCGCTTGAACAACTCAGAGTTTGAGCACAGTTCAGAGGTTCTCATGTATGCCACAGTACAAATCAGACTTTATCTGCAAAAGGAGGCAAAAGTTGATTTTCTCAGTTGCTTTAGGCTGTTAGGCACACAGCTAATTGTTCCATGGTAAGAAGGTATCTAGGAAGATTGACTTTGGTATAGTTTTGAGTTTCTCTCTGCATATTCTGTAACCATTGTAACCATTTTATTAAATGGCTGCTCTCATTTTGAACAATATAAAGAGATACTTATTCCCAGGAATATTGCAAAACACATTTTCTCTCAGGAAGAAGTACTATTTTATATTTTTCCTTCAATGTGACTAGGAAGGTATGGAATTCAAATAATAATTTATCTATGGAGGTGCATGCATCAGTTAATTCAAATATTTGGAAAGTACGTGTACATTTTAGAGAAAACTACTTTTTTTTTTTCTTAAGCAATGCTATCTTTAATTATTTTCACAATCCCATGAAAAAGATGTATTTATTTCTTAGTATTTTATTCACAGTTGTAATACTTAAGATTATTTTTATTTACATTTTCTTTTTAATCAAGCACACTTGTTTGCTGTTATGGCACCACTTAAGAGAACTGAGTTGCTGTAATTGTTTAGTTATTGTTGAAAAAGACCATTGTGGTTGATCTTTGATGTTAGCAGTAGTGTTAGATGCTTTATAGAGAAAAGGGGGGAAAGTGGGGAAAATTTTGGATATCAGGGCCTATCCGCACTGGCAATGACATTTAAACAAACAATAAAAATCAATCCCTCCCTCACAATATGAAACATATGATTGTGCAAGAGTAAAAAGCCAACAAAGTAAGTTTGGATATCTCTGAAAACAGGGGAAAGGAACTGGGGTTGTTATTCAGTGGGGGAGGAGAAAAACAAGATTATGGTCATGTTTAGACTTAGATTCTGGTTTCTGCAATCAAAAAGTTGTGCAAATTGTTCTCTTTATTGAAACTGTTGAAAGTGATACGTAAAGAGAGCTGTATATATACATTCTTATAAAAGCCTTGGCTTTAGTGAAGGAGTTACTCCCTGTACCTGCTATAGTGGAGAACAAATTGGGGGCAAGCATCCTCATGTAAGTTCAATATATCTACTGCAGGAGTCTTTTTTTCAGGGTAGTTTGGATCAGATTTATGACAACGATAGGAACAAAAAGTGTTAAATTGTACGAATCGTTTTTTTAGGAAGCTTACCTTGTTTGCTAGTTATTTCCATGGCAGTGCATGTATTATATTAATGATGTTAATTGGTTGAAATATCTTTCTGACTACAGGGCTTTTCTCAAAGGCTTCTGGTGCCTATGCGTGTTTCTGCTTGTATGCTACGTGATTTAAATTACAAGAAACTGAAGTTTTGGTGTGCGTGAGTGTGTGTTACGCATACATGGTTTCAAGTATAAGGATTTGTAGTAATTTTAAATGCAAATCGGTGTCAGATGCACTTGGCTTCAGAGTTAAAGTGCTGAGAGAATTTCAGTTATCTTATTTCAAGGACATTGTAAGTGACTTTTAATAATTATTCTTACTATTTAAAATTCTTGTTTATTGTATCAAATTACAAATTGTAGTTTAGGCAAACTATTTTACATAGTAAAGTTATTGGTTTCAGCTAATCTGTTCTGTATTTTCTGTGTTTAAACAGTATATGAAAAAAAGATTAAGGTATGTTTTTTTCTTTTAAAATAGTGTCAGACAATTACCTGACACTATAGACCTTTTATTTTTTTCAGAATAATTACCTGTAGATTGTAAAATTAAATTGATCTAGACGATTGGATATGTTTTGAAAATATTTGTTCCAGATCATATTTTTTAATCTATAAGCAATCACCAAAATTATTTTAAAAGTTAGATTTACAAGTCTGCAGCAAGTAAATTGCTTGTTTTCATAATTCAGCAGATAAAAGCATATATCTTAACCTATTTAGGAGTAATTATGCCAAATCATCTTAGGAAATATGCTTCTGGTGTAATTTTCAGGCTCATTAATGTAACACATCTTTAGCTCTTACAGTTAAAAATGAGAGTTTATGAAAATGAAAATGTTTGAAATAACACTTCAAAATACAAACCTTCTAGAGCTTTTCTTAAGAGGTGTAGTTTTACTGGTATTGATTTAGCAGACAGCAAACTCTTTGGCTTGATAGAACTTTTCACTTGCATTGACTTTCTTTGCTTGAACTTGAAAAATGCGAGAGCTAAATACGAGGACTGAAGTCTCCGTTTAATAGAAATTAACGGAGGGGACGACAGAGATTACATTCTGCGTTTGTTCACTGGGACCTCCTAATCCCACAGTCATTTACTTTTGGAAAGGAAATATTATTTTAAAAATGTATATGCGCGGTAGCGTTTATTTTAGAAATGTGAATCACATGTGCCGTCCACAGGGATCAGGCAAAGCGGAAAATTCTCCATTTGAAGAGGTTACAAGACCTGTGGATCTGAAGTGATCCCTGGTCTGGTTTTAAGGCCAGAACTTCTTTGCGAAGTCGCTGCCTCTCCGCTGTGGGCCGCCCCGATCGCTCCAGAGAGGTTGGGAACAGGCAACGAAATGATCCTTAAGAAGAGATGCTGTTCCTTAGAGTCCCGTCATCTGACAAGCGCTCTAGACGCGTGTCCCCTCCACAAACCCCAGGCTGTTGGATGAAGCGGAGCAGCCACAGGTTGGCTTTTCCCCCGGGGCTGGAAGGGAAGCGCTCTCCGCGTTGCCGGCGGCTCTGGGCGTGGGCGGGGAGCGCCGGGCAGCATCCCCGGGTGCCGCTGCCGCCGGGCAGCGGAGCCCCGGCCGCGGGCAGAGCCGCCGCGCTTCGCTACTCGGTGGCCACAGCCGCCCTGGGAATGAATATTTACATCTCCTGCAAAAGCGCAGCTCGCCGCCGCCGCAGAGGGGCCGGCGTGGGGCTGGTAGCCGGAGCTCGAAATCTTCCCCGCATGCGAATGAGCCCATCCCGGCAGCTCTTGGCTCAGGTGTGCCTGGCTTTTGTTTCATTAGACTATCAATTGGGTTTGGGAAAGGGACCCAAAGCTTCCCGATAGCTCGGTGCCATATGGAAAATCTGCAGTATTTTGATTATGCTCCATGTAAACATTTTAATATCGGATCCTTAAAATCCAGAGACTATCCCAAAGGGGATTAAAACATAATCCTCTCTCTCTATAGCTGTAGTGGATTAATTTCGTATTCTCTCAGTGGCTGGCTTGCTCCCTGAAGGCTACAACAAAAAGACTCAGTGCTCCTTAAACATGCTGTGGAATTGGAAGTTGTAATTGGAGATTTCCAAAGGACAAGTGTAAAAATGACACACTGTTAACACCGATTTTTTTTTTCATGTTGTGCTTTCAGGAGAAAAAAAAAAATCTGTGAAGATTTTTGTAACTTAGTTTGAACACCTCACATCATTTGACCACTGCTTATTATGCTTCTACTTCTTCTTTTAGCAGAAAAGAAAAAAAAAAAACCAAAAAAAAAACGTTCAAACATTTTCTCGTCTGGAAAGTAAAATGACGCTTACTCTGTCGTATTTTAATACCTCTGACATGTTTACCTTGCAACAAATCTAAGATTATCATTTGAGCAGAACATAGGGCAGATGTCAAGATACCGGTGTGGGAGCTCAGAGCCTTTTATCGGGAAGAGAAGGAGAAAGCCAGAAATTCCCTACTGCCTCTGCATTCAATAATGGGCTAAGAAGTGAATGTCCCCTTTCCCTCCACATCCACCACCCCTGCCTTTGCAGCTCTGCCCCCCCCTCCTCCAGGACGTGAGTGCATTTCGCTAGCACACCCGCCAAGCCGGGGTGCACCTATTGTCTTCTCCTGGATGTGAGATTATAGGGTTTGGCCTTTTGACCATTAAATAGCGCTGGCTTTATTTTTATTTTAGCCACACAACACCAGGGAAAAGAGGTAATTGGATTAAACTGATGGTCTTCCTTCTGGGATTTAGCAAAGCCCGCAAACGCCCCCTTAACATGATAGAATATCGGGTCATTTCCAGGACTCATCTTCCGAAGGCGCTTTTCTTTCCTGCACAAAGGCCCGGGAGCCCGTCACCCTGCGCCGGGCCGAGCGGCGGCTCCCGGCCACGCTGCGGGGAAGGGCTGGGACACTGCTGGAGAGGGCAAGTGCTTCTGCAGGACAGGGAGCCGCTGTCTGCCCAGACCCCCCTTCTGTAAACACAAAGCAAGGGGGCCTGGGGAATAGAAACCCAAATCCACTTGTAATCGTACAAGAGAATCGGGCATAATTACTTGAGCAACCTTGATGAAGATTGATGAGGCTTTAAAGCGGCGTTTCGGATCGATCCCCCTGCCCTTTGGAGCCTGCAGCCGGGCTTTCCCGGCTCGGCTCGGCTCGGCTCCTTCCTCACCGCGAAGGGAGGGAGAGAAGATGGAGGCGAGACGGGGAGAGCAGCAAGCAAGCCCGGCGCATGTGATTCCGATCAGCTGACTAGGGTCAAGAGGCTACCCCGGTTTATTAGGAGATGGAAAACAATAAAACGAAAGAAAATAGAGTTTGTATCAATATTATCCAGCCTGCCACACTGGGCTGCCGAAAGCTGTCACTGAAACTGTGCGGTTTATCTTCCCCTTGTACACACAGTATTCTGTCCCTTCCCTTTTATTTATTTTGCAGCATAAATGACAAAACATTGTGCAATACGGTCTCGAATTGGGTATTACAGTAAAGTAAAACATTAACAACATGACAGTTAGATGCACCGATACAGGATTAATTTAGGCTAAGTGAGTAATTTGAAGTGCTTCTGCAAGAATTGGTAGTAAAGTGTGTGCGCAGTGCTGGGGAAGGAGGAAGGGTTGCATCCACGCCTGTTAGCCCTGGTGCGAACTGCAGCCCAGGATTTGCTTCAGCCGTGCCAGGCCCTGCCTTCGTCCCCAGAGAGACGAGTGGCTGGGGACAGCAGCTGAAAACGTACACAGGCACACTCTGCCATCTGAGCAAGGTCTTCATTCGTGCATGGAAAATTTGAAGTGCATAAAACAACCAAATCCTATTTTAGCGTTCACTGAAATGATTAGTTTGCTAGTTTTTAAGAGGTGCATCAGTCAGATGTGGTACCCAGTTTCTCAGCACTGAGTGGTTTTTTATTTGTATGTCAGATGTGTGTGGATGTGTGTGTTTATATATGTGCATACAACTTACTCTACATACTTTAGTGATTAAATCTAGGAAAGTGTTTTATATTTATTTAATCTTTTAATTAGAGCAAGTAAGCTTCCTAAACACCGACGCTGTCAGCTTTAAGAGTAGATTGCATTTATGTTGAAGATAACATGCTGAAAAAGCGATCCTCTGTTGTTTTTTGCGTTAAAGTGGAAGTTTTTTCCTAAATTAAAACCTGACAATTGGTGTGGAGAAGGCTGCCTTTTGTAATAGGTTTTCTCCATCCCTTCTTTTCAGTGCCAGCGCAAGCATCTTGTTAAGGAACATATTTGAGCGAAATATTGTTACAATAATTTTTAAAGGATTAAGTGACAGCAAGTTGAAATAAAAACGATCTTGCCGTAAATACATTTTACGATGCTAGACTTAGTGTGCATGTGGTATTGAAGTAGGTAATATATATGTATATATATAAAATCTTTCGCGATACTTTCGGAGTTGAGGTCTGGACCCAGGGTGAAAAGCGATGTCCCCAGGCTTGGCAGGGTCGGTGTAGCGGGCAGGGCCTGCGGCAGCTCTGCCGCCCGCCCGGCCCATCCCGGCGGCTGTGAGGCCGGTCGCCGCAGGGACCCCTCGCTGCTAATGTCGAAACTGTGTGGAACCAGTCGCCGCTATCGCACATAAACAGCGATAGTGTTAACGAGGAGCAAAAGGGCATGAAAAGAGAAGGGACCTACTTCTAAGACACAGCTATTTCTCACTCTAACCCCTCTGAATTTCGCTGCTGGCTGATTTATCTCGCAACCCCGGAGCTCACACACTCGCTTCTGTCCTGACTGCGGAGTTCAAAGCTCTGACCGCGGGCAGGAGGGGAATAAACACGGCGGTTTACAAACAGAGTTTATTAGGGGGCTCGCCGGGCGCTCGTTTGGCGGAGGGAAGGGGAAGGGCCACCGGGGATGGGCCGGCCGGGCGCCTCCAACCTGACGCCGCTGCCCTTGCCTTGCAGGCCCCGTGGTCCTCAGCACGCCGGCACAGCTCATCGCCCCCGTGGTGGTGGCCAAGGGGACGCTCTCCATCACCACCACGGAAATCTACTTCGAGGTGGACGAGGATGACCAGGCCTTCAAGAAGATCGACCCCAAGGTGAGTGCGGCGGGCGGGCGGCCACGGTCCCGTCCCCGATCTCCTGTCCGGTCCCCAGTCCCGTCCCACGTGGGCCGGAGCCGCCCCCTCCCTCCAAACTCCGCTCCCGTCTGCCGCCTCTCGCTGCGTTTGTTTTGTTTTTTTGTTTTGTTTTTTTTTTTTTAACCCTCTGTATTAATGATGTTAAATCCTCTATTACGGTAGCGTGCGCGTTTTCCAACAGCCTTTCGCTCGGTGCCTTTGTATGAACGTGGTCAGATTTAGGAGTTAAGCCAATTGCTCTGAAATCCCTGGAGGGAGCAGCATTCCCAGCCCGTAGACTTCCCGAGACACAGCGGAGGGTTTTACCCCTTCCGAGCATCTCGGGGAATCCCGTTATTTCAAGAACGTTAGTTTCCATGTAAGAAAACGCTGCGCATTTGAGAAAACAGTGTTGAAGTGCTAGTTATTGCTTATTTTCTGAGGAAAAACAAAAAAGGGGGGGGGGGGAGTAAGCATATACACAAAACTTGATTCCTGGGAAAGCTGTTATTTCTGAAGTCATTTACTATTACCAATTCCTCAGCGCCGCCCCACTCTTCCCCCCCCCCCCCCCGCCCCGTCCTGAAACCCTCCATCCCAGCCGCACCAGAGCCGGGGTGCGTGACTTGAGCAGAAACCTTTGCGTGGCTTCCGCCCCGCGGGAGCGGAGCGGGGGCTGCCCCCGGGGGCGGGCAGGCATGCGGAAGGGACGTGTGTTACAGGGCATTCCTCTCGTCTGCATCTCTTTTTATTCTTATCGCTGTCGCTTGATTTCTTTGTTATTACGCTGGAAAAACGTTAGAAGAGAAAAAGAGAGGAGGTACTTTTACAAAGACCTTAATAATTTCCGAGAAAAATGCTAGCGACCTCATCAGAATATGTTTGTAATATGGTGATTTCTCTTTGACGAATAATTTCTCAAACTCGGAACTTTCTTCGCAATGCTGGAAAAAAAAAAAAAAAAAAGTTCTGTCACAATCGCTGGGTAGTATAACGGTTTCCTTAAAGTGCACCCACTGGAAATAGTTGCTAGTGGGTGTTACACAGGCGATCGGCCTCTTTCAGCACTTGTTGACTGTTAGGATACTAAAGAAAATCTGCATTGTTATTTTGCGTTTTGCTCTTAAAGCCACTTTAGAGAAATGCATAGTGAGAAGGACCAGACGTTGCAGTACGGGTAGGCAAGTTTGGATCGCTTGCAATTTTGCAGACACGTACATATTATTCCCTCTGAATGCCCTGGGAGTGCAGGGGCTTGATTTCTGGGAGTGCAACTGGCAATCTTATCACATTCATAACGGATTTGTACGTCAGAAGTAATATTGTTGTTCACTTTATTGGTGCCGGTTTGAATGTTTCACCTATAAATTTTATTTTATTCTTTATTACTGCTTGTGCCAAAATGCTAGTTTATCAGGCTTATTGCTTACTCGTTAAACAGACTACTTCAGGGATATGTTGTGTTTCCCCAGCTTTGTTCAAAACCGAGCAGAAACACATAACTGCCATATAATAAACCTTTCAAAAATAGGTTTCTTTTTTGACGGCTGAAAAAGTGTTACTAACTTAATAACTACATCGGTGTCTGGTAGTTGCTGATGGTCATCTGGAGCTAAATTCTAATGTGTTTGTAGCACAAATATTTCCCCGTTCTACAAAACTATTCTAAATACAAAATAAGGCGGCTGCCCTTAAGTTTTCTGCTTTACAGGGTTTAAGCAGCTGTCAACAGAAAGGCAAAATTCACAAAACATAGCTGACTCTTTTTCAAGTAGAAAACTTGATCTGATATTGAAACGCTTACCCATATGCATTTTACTTCATTTATTAGCTTGTAATTAAATAAATCAGCAACAGAAATTAAAATCTAAATCACAAAAGGTAATTATCCAGTGTATTTCAAGTGCATTTTCAAATATATAATTCCAATATTCAAGCGTTATTATATAAGCAGAATCCAAATTTCTTTTGAATATATTTAAATAACATTTCAAGTATATTTATGGAATGTTAGAAATAGAACAAGCAATATATATGAAACGAAAAATGTAAACTTGATAAGTTCAGACACTTCAAAAGACAATTAACAAAATTACCGTGATAAAATCTACCTTTTTAAATGGTATCTTCTCTTTAGCAGAAAATGTCCTTGAAGTATCCAAAATGGCAATTTAACTTCTGTTCACCAAATCACAAAACACCAACATCCACAATTTCAAAGACAATGTGAGATCACAATATTTGATACAAATTAAAAGGTACATTAGGTTTTTTTCAGGTGGCATATCCAAATAGCTTTTACTCACAGAGGGTTTACATAAAAATACTGGGTTTTGTTATAATCCGTTGGTACCGTTTCTAGGCAGAATGGTCACAATCATGTTAAATTACGGCCAACTTTGCTTTCCGGGTAACATACTTTTTTTTGTTTGTTTTCTTCTTTTTTTTTTTCTTTTCTTTTTTTCCGCGGGGAACCGCAAAACTGTGACGAAGAAGAATGATACTTGCTGTTCTTATTTGCTTTTCTTTGTGAAGAGCCTAAGCTATATTCCTTTTAAAAAGATAATATTATTTGCATTGTCAAGTGGAAATATTCGACTTTCTGAACAGGCAGCTTAAACTTCATGGGGATTTCTCGGTCAGGCCGGTTTTATAGTTACCCTCTAAAGTTTCTCCAAACTTTTCGGGTTGGTAAGTATTTCCCTAGCCAGTCGCCACGTTTGTTTGGCCGCGTTTTCCAGGGCCGAGTGAGGTTTGCCCTGAAAGAGGTCTAAGTTGGGCAAGAAGTAATGCGGGCACCTCCTGCACTGCAGGCAGGAGATGAGCTGCAGTAAAATCCCGTTGAGCCGATCCCCCAGGCACGACTCGTCCCAGTCCGATTCGCGGGGATGCTTTTCGCATTCGTATGAAACCAGAGTCTTCATGTGATAATTATTCAGGGGCTGGCCCGGCAGCTCCAGGTGACGGTCCCGTAAGGTTTTGAGGATAGAGAGGCATTTCTTCCTGCAGCCGCCCATCTGCAGTCTGTTCTCGGCTTCCGCGAACTGCAGCACCCAGGCATCGCTCTCGGCCGAGCTCTGCTTGCCGGCCAGAGAGTGGCACTCCTTGGATAAGAGGTTGAAACCTTCCGCCTTGACCTCCGCCACCCGGTTGGGTCCCGGCCAGGGGATGTGGGGGAGCGGCCAGTGGGCAGCACTCCGCGGCCAGATCCCCGTGCATTTGAACGCCGGAGTGATCTGCACGACGTACCTATCCCTGATTCTCAGCTTCACTTCGCTGGTGTCCGCCACCATCTTTACCACGTCTCTGTAACTGCACTTATCCACGGCTTGAGCCACCAGAGTCTGAAATCTGGACCGGATTTTGCGAGCGGAGAGGTAGCCAGACGCCGTGATGAACTCCACCCAGAGGGACATACTCCTCTTGCGCCCGTCGCTTAACTTTAACACAGCGCAGCCCGGCAAGGAGCCGTCGTCCACGAAGTTGAAAACCCCCATTTGGTTCAGGTACAGCACGACTTCAAACTCCGTGGGGGAGATGACTTCCAGCCCCTCGTAGCGATTGTCCATCTCGTTCAAGGAGCTGATGAAACGAGGCTCCTGCACCTCCACCTCCTTCAGCACGTCCGACACCACTTTGCAGACTTCTCGGATCGTTTTGGCGATGGCGGCTTTCCTGGCTTGGCATTTCTCGTTGTAGTATTTATTCAGATGATACACCAGCTTGGCCTGGGCCGCGATCATGTTGGGGCAGAGATCCGGGTTGTATACCGGAGTCTCGCAATAGGCTGTGGGATCCAATGCGGCAGCTAAGGCTGGAGCCAACTTCAGAGGAGAAACAGGCTGCTGCACTCTGAAATGTAACAAATGTTTTTCAAAATGCGCTGGGGCTGCTGCTCCTCAGATGCTCTCTTCCTGCTTTTTTAGATCAGCCGTCTTGAAGTGTGTGTGGCGGGGGGAGCGGGGAAGGGGGGGGGCGGGCGGGGGACTGGAGGGGGCGATATTTTTCCTCCCCCTTTTTTTAAAGGGTCCGTGAGTGAAAGGAAAGCATCGAGAGCTGCACCTTCCCCAGCAGCAAGAAAAACAAAAGTTGCACTGAGACACAGCGAGGCTTCCAGTAGTCAAAATAATAAAACCTCTCCGTATTTATTTATGTTTTCCCGTAGTAATCACTGTGTGTGTGCAAGGTGGTTAATCAGATGGTGGAAAAAAGTGCCGTGTGTGTGTGTGTGTATATGTCAGAAGAAGCTGGCTGTTGGTTTGTATAAGAGCCCAGATGCACTCGTGTGGAAATTATAAAGGCAGGGCCAGGCAGGCGGGCGGCCAATCGCCACTGGGCTCGTCACTGCAGCCTCTTTCAGCTCAAACCCGGCTAATTAATCCCTCTCTAGGAGATAGATATGTATACACACACACGCAGGCACGTATATAAAGGTAGAAGGTTACTGGCAGAAAAAAACGCCCCGATCATCTGTACGCTCGGAAATCAAGAGAAATCGCTCTCCTTTGGGCGTAACTTGAAGGGTATTGACGTTTCGAAAGGACTTGGCAAAACTATGCCGCTCCGCACTGAATCCTTGCGTGCCTTCCCACGGCCCAGACGGGACTGCAGGTGTATTAATGGGCATCCATCAACTGGGGAGCCACAGACCAGGCTCACTCTGGCAGGAGCAGGGGCGTAAATTCATTAACTCACACTTGGCCTCACATCACGCTGTCCTTTCCTCCTGATAGTTGTCTGTAACGGCAATCAAGGAGTTGTTTGGGTTTTTTTTTCTCTCGTGAACCGGCTAGTGAACAAGGCAGGAGACTCACGGCAATTTTAGTGTCCTTTGGAATAAAATATTACGCAAAAGTCCACGATTTGTATCGTTTTAAAAGATCTTCTGACGGGCTATAATCGATTTCGAGGTCTAATGCATTTCGACATTGTCTCTGCCTTGCTTTTTGTGTTTGTACCTTATGACGGGAGAATCAATCGCTAAACGTATCTGTCAGGTCTTTTTCACGTTCCCTCCAGAAATCAAGTAGGAGATATGAACGGTAAATCTCATTTGCCAGTTTTTAGCTTCGTTTTTATATTCTATCTAGCGTTTCAATATGTTGTGAAGAGTGGATGTTCAGCTCTTTTTCTTTTTTTTTAAATTTTTTTTGAAAATAGACAAAGTATCTATTAATTTCAAACCTGGACGGTTTCTCGTATTGCGAGCTCTGCTAGCAAGCTGCGTTTAGTAAATGTGCACACGGGAGGTATGCTAGCGACTGCAAACATGCTGGCATGCTACTAATCTGACAGTTTGGGGCTTCGTGTGTGTGATGTGTAATTAGCAAATTTCTTCTCCGGTACCTTAAGTGTTAGTAATCAGGACTTTTATTTGCAAATAAGCTGGAATGGCAAACTCTTCTGCTTTGCCACCTAATACTGTGCTTCACTTCAAGAGAACCATGAATTTTATTTTCTTAAAAAAAAAAAAAAAAAAAAAAAAAAAAAGCAGAGAGAGCTTCAGTCACTTGGAATCTTTAATCTACTGCCAGGTTACTAATTCTTAAAGTAACTCACAGGCATATCCATCGCGAATAAGTCATAACGCAAAGAACATTTCACGACATTTGTTCAACGTATTAATGCGACCAACTTCATCGCACATAGCGAAGCATTTCTGACTTTGTGCTCGGCTCGCTCGGTCTGGGGTTTCTACGGGTGCTCCCTGTGCTGCTTCCTAGGAGGAAGCTGATGTGGGAATGGCCCGTTAGAAAGAGCGGGCTGGCCTGTCTTGGGGTGCCTCGCTGAAAAACCGCAGATGACAGGTCGTCCCGAAGCAGCTTTTCCTCTTCTCGGCCGCAGCCGGCTGTCCGACGGTGGAGGGGCGGGCGGCCGCTTTCTGGCTGTTCAGGCCGAAGAGGAGCTTGTTTCCTCTCGGCTTTCTCCCTCCTCCAGGCAGTTTCCCGGCCAGACAGCGGGCATCGGGCGGGACGCCCGTGGCTCCCCCGGCCGCGGCGGGTCCGGCGGCGGCGGCAGAGCGTGCCCGGTCCCGGTGCGTCCCCAGCCGCCTACGAGGAGCGCAGGCGCTGGCCGCTGCCGCCGTCTCCGCCCGAGGTCCGGAGCTGCCGCCTCCCCCTCCTCCGGGGCGGCGGCGTGCGCGGTGGCTTGGTCTGCGGGCTCCCAGGGGCCGGTTCCCCCCTGCCTCTCCCGGGCAGGCACTTACAGGGGTCCTCTCTGGGTCTGAGGAGAGCGGCGGGCGCCTCCCCGCCGCCGCCGTCCCCCGCTGCTCTTACCGGCGGCTGCCCCCGGGTGCTCGGGGAACCTGCCGGGGCGCAGCGGGGGCCGGCCTTCTTTCACCCTTCCACGGGCTGCAGGCGCGCCGAGCAGCCGGCTTAGCGGCACCGCCGCGGGCCCCGTGGGCGGCCGGGGAGGGGGAGGCACCTCGCTGGCCCGGCACATCCCGCCCCACTGCCCCCGCGGATGGGGTCCGGGACGACCCCCAGCGCCCCCCGGGGCCGGAGGCGATGCCGGTCGCGCCCTGCGCTCATATACGAGTGCGGCGTTGGCCGGAGCAGCGCACGGCTGCGCTGTGCGGAAGAAAGGAAAGCGGCAAAGTTGGGCCCAACGCCGGCGGGCGGGTCCCGGGGACCGCCTGGGGCGGGGGGAGGCCCGCGGCGGTCCTGGCCCTGGCCCTGGTCCCCGCCCCGGCGCAGCGGCAGGCTCGGCGGCGGCCGCTCGGCCCCGGAGCCGGCCGGAGCGAAACCTCCGACCCTGCCTCGTCAGGGGCAGCTTCTACGCGATTTAAATAAGAAAGAGCTCCTTCCCCGGGAGGTTACCTCCCAGCGCCGTGTAAAAACGAAAGTTAGAGCGGGCGGACAAAAGGTTGTCCCTTCCTCCCATCTCCGCCAAGGGGACAGCCCTTTCCTTCGGAGGGGGCACACCGGCCCCGCTCGGCTTGTCATCGCTGCAGCTACAGCAGAGCTGCATGGTAAAGATGGAAATGTTTCGGACAAGGTTTTGGTTATTTTTTGCCCCGTGGGTTTTAGCTCAGTAAATCCAGTTGCTAAAGGCAAAAGGTCGTACATTTAAGCTGCCTTAATTTTCATAATGCGGCAAAATTAATTTAAATAAAAATTACGCCTTATATCCTAAATCAGAGCTTTCAATATATAATGCTAAGATTAGCCTATGATATCAAGTAATGCAGGTTATGCATATGTATTGTATGTTGATGGCTATGGGAAATATTAGCTTTAACCTTGGCTGGGTTGTGTTTAGCAGCTATTAACTTCGCTACATCATTTCATTTCACACATACACAATAAACATTTGATAGTTTGAGAATTGGTGGATTTAAGCATCGCTGACACCAGTCAACCACTGAAATGTGACTGCTAAGGTGACCCGATCGTTTAACATAAGTCGGTGGTTTGGTTTAGATTCCAAAAATTATTATCTATCTGGCTACATATTATATAAAATATTAATCTTTTTGCAGCTTCTGACCATTCACCATAGTTAGTTTTTCTCTGTAGTTACTAATGTGTCCTTCATAAATTATAAAAGGAAGGAACACCTTTTCATCACTGAGTTTTATTTTTATATGTATTGAGTTGTTCTGGAAAACTGAGATTAAAACCACCTCATTAAAATGATGATTGATCATTTGTCATGATAATGGTTCCATATGATATTGGTGACTTTTACCAAATTACTGTTTTCTAGATATTTTCCCTTAATTAGAGGGTACTATAGCAGCATTTGTTGAACTCCACTACTTGTTTTAAATCTTTCAAACTACAGTGCCATGTCACATAGTGCTCATATTAGCCAAAAAAGCCAAATGGTGTTGAAAATCTTTGACTGTAGGTACTCGCTCACGCTCCTAAAATGTAATCTGAAAAAAAAAAAAAGTTGCCATATATAAATTTCACCAATAATTCATTTTCATATGGTGAAAAGTGTGAGTTAAAATGAATGTGCAGATACATATACACACAAGCATTTGCATTGATATCACTTTATATTTCTTATTGTATAGTGATAGTTCTCCACACACAACTGCTCATGAATTTTAAAGTTTTATTTTTTAATATCTGCCTATTGCGCTAGGGAGCTCAGAAAAAAATGAAGCTGAGTTGATTAAATTATTTATCCCTATTGCTGAAGTGAGTTTGAAGGCTCATTGAATGTATCTGATTTCTTGACTCCTCTTTCTCCCCTTCCCCCTCAATTCATCCTGGTTATTTCATCCATAGCATCCTGCCAGCTACAATAAATTTACTTTTTTTTTTTTTTTTTTTCAAGTAGGAAAACTAAAGACAGATATTTGTGCTGTGTTTGCTTTAAGTGTCACATTATATAAAATAGGCAGCATTTTTTTTTTTTGTGAGAGAAGTTGATGGTACCTGCAATTTTCTGTATTCTTATTTGTAGTTCACTTTCTGACTACACTTTCAAATTTAGAAACAAATGAAAAGTGTAAATATGAGTTGCTATGATGTTTGCAAAAGTGCCATTTTAAGGAATGTAAACACTTCATTACTTAGATTTTTAGGTGTACATTACTGTATAACTAGGTACACAAACATTTTTTTCTTCCTTTAGCTACAGTTTTATGGAAATATTTTTTCTTTTTTGAATGAAATGTGATATAGCTCCTTTTTGCAGTACACAATTAACATTCATTAGTGCTAAACTTAACACGTGTATGTACTCTCTTC
This sequence comes from Streptopelia decaocto, assembly GCF_964273445.1. Taxonomy (NCBI): domain Eukaryota; kingdom Metazoa; phylum Chordata; class Aves; order Columbiformes; family Columbidae; genus Streptopelia; species Streptopelia decaocto. The sequence continues at coordinate 186,843,293 of NC_138663.1, read as the reverse complement.
CCATTGAATATAAAGAAAAGGAACAAACATGAAAAGACTTGGACTTGGTCACCCTAGGTCTAAGGGATGAACCGTTAATACTTTAAATTCCTTTAATCTCCAATCTGTTAAGGGAAAAAACAGTAACTGATTTGTTTTCTTTAAAATGTTACATCTCAAAAGGACACCTAGAGCTTGCACAACTGTAATTTTAGCTAGAACTGCAGAAACATTCAAGCAGGAAAAAATGCAGTGAATTATTCATTTGGTTCACTTATCCATCAGCTTCTCCAAAGCCAGACATTCCTTAAAGTACAGCATTTTATTTAAGCAGTCCAACAGTGTTGTGTTGGTGGTTTTTTTTTAAGATCTCCTGCTTGGAGAATGCTCTTTTTTGCTGGACTGGGTGAGGAGTGTGGAATCAGTGGGGATTAGCGCCTTTTAATCTACTACATCTGTAGTGGGTCATCCAGCACTGCAGAACTCTCATTACTCTCTCATGCTGTATATGATTAAATGACTCAAAATATTCAACGTTGACCTTGAAAATAAAGCTGTATGTGTTGGATGAATGGTTCCCAAAGACTTCATGTCTAAACTAGTCTTTCTATTCGGTAACTTCTAGCCCTGGAATACGTTGCCTGAGAGAGGACTAGAGCACTAGAAAATGTGAGTGGAAACTAAAGTGTGTGAGCATTTGAAATGCATCATTACATAAATTATGGCATCGCTCAACTTGTTCATACTGTTACCCAACATTTTATGAGCCCAGTTGAACTGGGAGGGTGCTATGTCTTGAACATACCCGTTTTTGTGACTGGTGTTTTTCTATAAGCTGATTTCATATTGACTAATAAACTGAGCTACCTCACGTTTTATATAGATGCCAGAGCTGTTGATATCAGCAGAAGACATGTTAGTTAACATCTTTGAACACCAGCCTATATAGATCTGTAAGTATCATCTTTTCATATACATTTTGCCATTTTTCTGTGTTTATGGCTAATTTTCATGAGGCCAATACTTTGGCCATGTTAAGTCCCTCTAACTCAAAATAAAACTTGTCCTCTCCCCTTTCAATAGAATGGGTATGGTTAATTACCTGTGTAACTCACTTTATCTTGATTTAGTTATAAAAAGACATGCCTGACATATTTCAATGCAGACTTCTATTTTTTAATGTAGTGCATAGCTTTCCAATATTTTCTTTCCAAATAGTGGTGAAGGGAGGAGTTGAGTGAGTTGGTCGTGAGTGATTAATACATTTCACTGAACCTCATGAAGGCCCCGATCTTGCCAACGCACACATGGTTAGTGAAACATTCAGCTGGTTCTGGTGAGGTCAGGGGCTTCTTGAGGCTCACAATTAAATGTATGGGCAGTTATTTTCAGGATTGGGGCCAGACTGGGATAATACTGGGAGGTTAACTTACGACTAGGATGCTATACGATGTGCCTTTAAAATATCGAAAGCATCAAATATGTACATTGATGAGGAAATATATTTTTGGCCCAAATGTCTACTCTTCTGTCAAGCAGAACTTTCCTCTTAATTTGTGTTTTAGTGATGGTGTTGAATTAGCTTCTTGAGAAAGGACAGTGCTGTTTTGTCCATATTTTAAGAAGATGCTCCCACAAATATGTGTTCCTTAGTCTTCTCTAAAGCCTTTACAAGGGGAGGGAGGTTATTTAGAGGAAAGAGTGAAAGACAATGCTTTCAAAATCTCAAAACTATGTTTTTCATGTTGTTTCGCATGTTCAAGACTCCAAAAAGGTACTCAATCTTTTAACAGTCTTAAATATAAGCAACCTACTTGCTAAAACACTTATTAATTGTTCCTAAAAATATTCTAGCTATAGCTGTAATATAAACATGTCAACCAATGTACTATTTAAAGAAGAAGGGGAGAGATCTGTTCAGGGAAAAACTTGATAAATAGATCTTTTTGCCTTTAAAATGTATTGATTTTTCCCACCACTACTCTGAACATTTCTTTCTTAACTGGTGAAACTTTGTCATTGCAGAGCATAATATTTTATCTCGGGGAGAACTGAGTCTCATTAAGAGCAGCAAATCACTCTGGTTCTTGTACTTGGGTTTGAGAATTTAACCTGGATCACCTACTACCCTTCCTACTTTTTCTTACCATTTTTTCAGCCCAGCTCTAGATGAGAATATACAGAACTGTGTCCTTTGTGGCGTACTGCCAGTGTAATGGAAATGAGAAAGACTACAGAAATAACACATAGTCCTGTAATTTCATAAATCTCCAATTAATTGTTGGAAGAGAAATACTAGGTGCTTATGGAAATATCTGTTTATCTTAAGGAAATATTACTATGGCTTTTTCTTAATACTTAGGAATAGATTTTGCCATTTGGGCATGTTATCGTTTATAACACCTTAGTGACACAGAAAAGAAGAAAAAAAACCATAGTGTATCTGTTAGGGAAGTGACAATGTTCTCAAGTGTCCTTAGCTTCAAGATGAGGCAAAGGAGATATCTTTATTATTTCACATTTCTGAATCTTCTCTATTTACAGTTTCTGTTGATAAAGAGTAATTATTTTATAAGATTAAAGGAAACTTCCAGGATTTTTTTTTTTTTTTTGTCAAAACTCCTTTTAATAGGGTGTATTTACTTCTGTTGTCTGATGTACTCAAGATAGACGTAGATATGGATGTAAATATATACTTTACTATTTTTTGTTTGTTCATTACTGTGGTAATTTAAAAGTTCTGCAGTATGTACAGGCCTATTAGAGAGAAGTTAATACGATCAATATGATTCTGTCTTATTTTCAGTTATGTTTTACAATCTCCATTTCTCGTTTTCCCCTGCAAATTATTTCCAGGAATGAACTGGCTAATTTTGACTGCAATTTTTAAAAATAACCTTATAAAAATGAACAATTAACAAGTGCAGAACTCATACTAGCACTCTGGAGCACACGAGAGTGTATCACGTATGCTAGGTTGTGCCATAATGTTTGCACTTTTCAGCTACACTTTAAGTGGTTAAAAAATGACAGCAAGTATGTTGGACAACAGTTTTCTTATTATATTCTGTGAGTACATTCATTATGTATTATTACTCCTTAATTGTAAAGATGAAATAATATCACCATTTATCTTGGCAAACCTATTATTTATAATCTGTACCTTACAAAATTGTGTGGATCTGCGTGGATATTTCTTCTATAGGTACTATTTAGATTTTTGACATAGGGTACAAGAAAAAAAAATCAGGTTAAATTTGTAACTAACCTAATCCACTTTTGGTAGGCAGACAGCGTATCTTGATGCAGTAAAAGAAATCCCCTCTCCCTCACCCCCCAAAATTCAGTTCTTCATTTGTTTTGTTCACCACGCTGCATTAACACAGTTTTCCCTTGTGTGCATCTGCCAGTGTACAATTTAGCCACGGGCATCTGTAGACCTTGTGGTGATCAGTATTGCAGGCAAAAGCCATATGTGTTTAAATAAAAAAAAAAATCTCTTTATTTCATTTGCTGTTTTAACTGGATGGATAACTTTTGTGCCTCAAGACAGAGGAAGGGAAAATACAGAAATAATTAATTGCCTCTATTCTTGAGGCAGTTTCATTTTCCCCCTCCAATATGGAATGCTTGTCAGCTTTCCTGATAAATGACTGAATGTATTTGCATAGATTTTACATTAACACAAAAATTAGTTTTATTTGTGAAAAACTAGTTTACATAATAATGCAAAATATAGCATTATGGATTATGTTTCCAAATTTGAGAGACTGTGGAGAAATGAGGCTTTTTTTCTTTTCTCCATCTCTCTTTTTCTTTTTTTTTTTCTTTTTTTCTTTTTTTTTTTTTTTTTTTTAATGTCAAAACGTATTAGGTTTTAGCTTGGCATTTTGTTTCTGTGGAATTAACCAAATCAGGGTCTTTCTATGTTTATAAACCATTTCTTCAATCTTTCTTAGATTGCATAATGGATGGTAGTATGAACATGACTTCTTTCGCAGACTTTTACACGTTCCATTTATTACATACACTCTTAAATATGAATACATTTGCAAAATCTCACGGGACTGTTGAAAAAAATTGTGGCAAACTTAACTGTTAAGTACACTCTGAGAATATACTCTAAGTTTCTTATGCTGCTATTAAAACAATGCTCCATCAGGTATTCTTTCAAATCATTAATGTACTGCATTAGCTTGTATGCCAGTGTAGGACTATTTTTTTCCTATATCTAATAACCTGTCTGTTTTAAGTAATTAGGCATTCCTAGCTTGAAGTGACAGTACTATAGCTCTAGTTAAAAACTGTGTTTTTTTCACAATTTGTCCTGTCTATAAACAAAATTTGCTAATCAATCAGTCTGAAATACCTTTGAAGGAAAATATACTGCCTTAATTTTGAGCAAATTGTAGTTATTTTCAAGTGACATGAATTGAATATTTGCTCATATAATAAATGTGGTGTCTTGTTGTCTAAAGGCAGCTGCTAATTGTGTATCAGCCCCTTCTCCATGCTGAAGAAAATACAGATTCATTCACTGACGTTATTTCATGCTGTATAACAAAAAGAAAATATTGCTCCTTATGAAGTGTGCTATACTTAATGGCAACTTAAGGTAAATGAGTGCCTTTGCCACTTCTTGAATCTGGGACACCCTAGGTGCCAGCTGTCACTGCTCAGCTAATGATGACAAATGCCCCTCTCTATGCAGATTGCAGAGCTTGCAGGCTGCTATGAAAGGCAGCCAGATTACCTTTCTTCAGATAGTAACTTAACCTTTTAAACTCAAGTGTCAGAATGAAATTATTAGCTGGGATAGTTTCAGTATCTGTTTCTCTAAAAGAGAGAAAAAAAAAAAAGGAAAGGAAAGGAAGCAGTGACTTCAAATAATACCATAGCAGCTTGAATTCACAAATTGTTCAGACTTCTCTGATGTTTTAAAAATAGGAAATTACTGCCACTGTGCCTGTGAGCACTATGTGGAGTTTGCCAGTGTTGAACGCATGAATACTGAAGCTGACCTCTCAGTTGCACGACACGGAAATGGGGCCAAGAGGGCCAAATTCTGCCCTTGCTTACATCCAAGCAATGTTGCTGATGTGCAGATGTGACAGATCACAGGTTAACTGATGCTATTTATAACAGACTTTAATTGATCTTACATAATGTGGATATACTCAGTTCTTTCCATGACAGCTCATGTTACCACTCTAAATCTGTGAACCTCAGTTAGAATCCACTGTGTCAAAATAACTGGGTATTTATTTAGTGGATATGAGTGAATTCACAGAACTCAGTGTTGTGTGGTTAATGTTAAGTTACTGATGTAAATATATTCTTCAGTCAGAGTTCTGGAGTTACTTTCTGGGTTGTCTTGGAAGCAGCAAACAGATGTGAGGATATTACATAGTTCCTTAACAGCATGTCATAAACATAACAAAGTATAAGTACTATATATGCCACCTAAAGGTGTAAGGTCCTTTCTGAGAGTGTACACATGCATATGTCTATATTTTTATGTGGGTCTATTTGTATGGGTTTACACATTGAAGTTTAGAAGTAAATAGACATGAGTATTCATATCAACATGTGTGCACATGTGCTAGCCTACACACGTAACATCCAAACAATATATATTTCTGTGTTTATATTAAACTGCTGACGTATATGAATTTGTTCAACTTGCATAGTATATTTGCCATTAAATCAATCCGTACAGTGAACTGTATATGAATATCAGTTTCCCTCTGAGTAGAGCATAGGTTTATGGCAGTAAACAAGTACTTACCTCCAATATTTAATATGATCAAATCTCCACAGCAATGGGCAATAATAGAAAACTACAGAAAAGATGTGGAAAAAAGGGCATTTAATAAGAAGACTTGGAACGCTGTGGTATATGGATGTAAGGAAGTAAATAACAAGAACAGGAACTAAAAAATGTGCATTTGGTAGGAGACTGGAGTTGTCCCAGACAGAAAATTGTTGTTATGTTTGGCAGAAAGGACAAGAGACAGAAAACAATGAGCAAGTTGCTAGAGCGAAGTTGAGATAAATGTTGCGATAATTGTGCCGTCATTGGTTCTGTAGTAATTATTAAAGGAAAGGTAATCTGATCCATGAACAAAAGGTTAAGTAATATTCTTTTCTACATAAAAGAATAGATTTGATTGCTGATATGTGCATTTTCAAAGAGCTTCAGTCAGTACTTACCTCTTTTGGTAATATGTATGAAAGAGAGATGCTGTTTGGTATTATATTAGATATGTTTCCTTTTAAAGTTTGGGGAAGACTGATTTTGCCTGTGCATAAGTGTGTTACATTTAACATCCTATTTTGTTTTGTTTCTCTTTGTTTTTTCTTTAAGTCATTATGTTCAAAGTATTTAAAACTATAAATGTTTCATTATTTCGGGCAAGTGTAACACAATCTGGGAAATAAAAAAGACAAAGATCTAGTGTTTCATACTCAGCTTTCTCAGCTTGTTGGTTGAATAGGCATCAAATGAAGTCCAATGTCCATACAAAAGAAATGTTCCTTGTTTGGATTTGCCCCATCTGTGTCATCTGGTGGCTTATGCAATAGGAGGTGTTATCACATGAATCCAAATGCACAAGCCAGTTGTTTTATGGACTCTTTCTGTGCTTGGAGGAGTTTATAAGTTGCCCATTCTATTGTGTGTCACTCCCAGATGACACGTGTGCATTCTGCTGAGCATATTTTGGGGGTAATTATAACTAATGAAGCCTGGTACACAGCTTGTTCTCAGAGTGATTTATTCTGCTCCTGTCTGATTCCTGAGAGTTCTGTAAAATGGTTATATTGTGCCTGCTACTTTGGACATGTATGGGACCATGTGGTATTGAGTCCATCTGAGAAAATTTGCTATTCAGTGTACCACAGACTAATTACAAATATATTGGCTGGCTACATCTGTTTAAAAAATATAGGGACAAACTGAAATTATAAATGAGATCTGTAGCTTTAGGGATATTGACTTTAGTATGGCTCTTGTTTAATAGTTTACTCTTCCCAGACTTGCAGTAACCCACTTAGATGTACTGCTGCTAAATGGTTCAGAGTTCCACTGAACCCCATAAGTTAAGGTTCCCTTTATACCTTTTAGCAAAGCAGGTATTAGGCAATTTCTGTTCTCATAACTGGTGATATTTTGTGGAAAGATGGATTTAAAAGTGGAGAAGGAAAATTCTTGTAGCTTTGCAGGTCTCAGAAAGCAACAAAAAAATCATTACTGAAGCCTGGGTGTCAACCTTTATTTAACCTTAGATGTACCATTCTCACCCTAATTTGTCTTGACTTACAAGTCTCTCAGGCAAGTAAATCCACTGACATTAGTGGGACTCATCCTTCATAAAAGAAGTACTCATACATTTGTTTGTCAGGGTGGTTTTAAAAATATTTTTTCCAAGATGTTAACATACCCCTGAAGTCATGAGGTAATGGGGCACACAGAAGCTGCAGGGTTTGTCACTTCGTCTACCAGATTCACAGATATCTGAACAGGCTGGATGTTTTCACAAGTATCTCAGCATCAGTGTTCAAAAATAATAGTCTTCAGTTATATCTGTCTTCATTTATATCAGCTGCTCCCATCTTCACCCTGGATCCAGATTTGAAAGACTTTTGCATCTTTTTTTTTTTTTTTTTTCCCAATGCTTAAACAAAATTTTCCTTCACAAAAAAAGGGAGGTTAAAAGTTATAGTATAACTTGTAGGAATGGGAGAAGAGATAAATACTTACTTTGGTACACATTTCCTAAAAAGCACTATGTAAGTCTGGAAAACAACTGCTGAGAAAATGTAGTTTACATCCTGGATGAGTAGAAAAATAGTAGAGTAGAAAAATAGTTTTACTGAGAATTAATTTTTATTTTCATAGTTTTATTTGTTTGTTTTTTCTTTTTGTTGTTGTTGGTTTTTGGTTTTGTTTTTCTATTTTCTGTATAAAAACAACCTGGGGTATAGTCAAGACAACACTAGCAGCATGATAGGTGAGACAGTATCACTAGTTCTCAGAAGTGAATCATGTAAGATGACATTCCTCAGCTAGCATGTTAAGCAAGAGGATGTGGCCACCAGCAGACCTGAAGTTTCCTGTGCCCAAACCCATCCCAGTAGTCAAGCTGACAATATAAATGGCATTTTTCAAAATCAGTACTTTGACTGAGAAAAAAAAAAGGAAACAAAACAAAATTACAACCTAATTTTTATCTTCATAGCTATGAAGATAAAAGTGGGCAGAAGGTCTGCAGGTGACTTCATTCTTGCTCCTGAATTTTCTTGGAGCTTGTTCTTCTAGTAAGTGTTTGCAGTGTTATATACCCAAGATGATAACCATAAAGAGGTAAGAGTGTTGGAGAAAAGCTATTGGTATTTAATGTGTATGGAGAAACATACAGTCTGAAAACGGAGTGGTTTGCTGAGAACAATTGTATCGTAATAGGTGTTTAAAAGACACATATATGAGGTTCTTAGGCCCATGGTTTAGCAGCGGATGTGGCAGTGCTAAGTTAAGAGTTGGACTTGATTATCTTAAAGGTCTTTTCCAACCAAAATTACTCCATTATTCCATAATGTATCAGTTAACACTCAAGTTGTTTTAAATAGAATTTGGTTTCAGACTGTGGCAGTAAGGATATTTAGATTTGTGCTTTGTTCTGGATTTCCTCCATAGATAAAAGCATGTTCTGAGCGCAATTTTTATACCATGATTTATGACAATATGAAATCTGACCTGAGTTTGGGTTTGCTGATGATACAATTGTGATAGGTTTTGACTTTTCGGGTAATGCACATATTACCTACTTACCTTGCCAGATATTACAAGAGGTTTGTTAAATTGACCACACATACTTATAATTGAAATCCTTAGATGGGAAAGACCTCATGGATGAAAAACAGAATTGTGCACTTTTTGTAAGGTGTTTTTGTTTGTTTAGGGTTTTTTGTGTGTGTTTGTTGTTTTTTGTAGGTGTTTTTTGTTTGTTTGTTTGTTTGTTCTGTGTTAAAAGACCATCAAAAATGACAGTGACTAGTATATTAGAAAATACCTAAAAATGACCAATTGTTTTCCTTGGAGAAAGATTGTTACACATTTAAAGAATAGTTAGCTGGAATTATGGTTTTGTGCTATTAAAATATTGCAGTTGTCAGATGTAGTTTTGGTTGCTGAGTAATCTACCCATGTCTAGTCAGAATGCACCTGTTTTATATAATTTTAAACATTTCATAAAATATTAAAGATTAATGGTTCAGATCAAGCACTAGCTAAAATGATGACACTAATTACATCAGATGTAGTTGGGTCGGTGAAGCTTACATGTCATTCTTTTGCCCCGACCAAACTTTAATTGCATGAACTCATGTCTCACTTTAGTCGACCTCTGCAAGAGTTTGCGTCGGAGCAGAGCGTGGCCTTTTGAGAGCTGGGAATTGCCGCTGTAGCTTCATTCTCTGTGCTACTTTCCTTTCTTCTATAAGCTGCAATAATTTCATTTATTTTCATTCCTTTGCTAGTTTACATTAATTTTGTGACAAGAATAACTACCTAAGTCACCTTGAACCTATAAACTTACTTATGCTCTGCCATGCTAGGGCTACTGTGTATGACTGGCATATCAATTACGGGTAGGCAAAAATAGTTTTACATATCAGTATCTAGAAAAATAGTAGTAAAATTATTCTCTTTACCTACAATGATTACCATTTAGCAGAAACTGGAACCGAGAAGCTGAGTTGCTCTTGAGGCAGTAAATTCTTACTTGTTAAGCTCACCGGTGTTAACAGTAGACTTTCTTTTCTGCTGGTAAGCCATGGCCTTCCATTTTCCCTGGTAGACTCCCACATTTGTGGGGCCAGGCTGCCCAGTTGCACTGCCTGTCTTCTAGAAATTCTGAAGAAGTGTTGATGGAAGAGTGTTTGCCATATTCCATGTGCGCTGATCAGTCACACGGCGAACATGTTGGACTGCTTGTAAAGCAAATGCTGGCATGTTTGAGTTTAGTGAATGCATAAGGAATTTGAACTCTGACCTCATGCTGACCCTGTGGTACTGTATGTGATGAACAGTTGTGTAGGCAAAATGGTAGGGATTCAATTAAAAACCCAATTTTTTAATCAATTTAGTTAAGATTATACAGCTTTGTCGAATAGGAGAAATAAACCACAAGCAAGAAGGCAGCCAAAAAGTATGCAGTGCTTGTGTTAGAAAAGTGACAAGGTGTGCTGAAGATCAGGGCAAAAGGATCAAAGAGAATGAATTTGAAATGGAAGACATTAAACATTTTTCAGGAAAAATTAATTTGAAAACTTCTAGTAACATTTATTTCACTGAAGGGAGGTGACTGAAAAAACAATATAAAGAATCAAAGGGGGAAATGAGAGGACAAATCATGAAAAAAGTAGTTATTTGCTTAAAGAAGTTTGAATTGATGTGGGAATATGTGGGATTTTCTTCACATAAATACCACACTAAGCAGAAATCCCAGCTTTAAGGAATCTGTACCAGTGCACATAAGCATGGTTGGTCTGAGTAGAGACACTGATACTGTGAATCATGCTGGAAAGTGTCAACATTTCCCAGACTTTCTCTTGACTGTGCTTGAACTGAGCCAGCCTCAATGGAGTTACTGCTTTTGTGGGCAGAAGTCATTGCTTTGTGAAGCAAATAAGGTAGTTCTCCAGAGCGCTAGATACTGAAAACAGCAGCCTTTTCAGCATCCATCACTGGCCTGGAGGTTTACCTGTCCAGAGGCTTATGCAATCTACACAGCAAAGGAAAGCTTTATTAGGATGGGAGACAGGGTGTGCTTAAGAAGAGGGAGACAACAGAGAGATTCCAGAAGTTGAGAGGGAACCCATATAATGAAGTTCTTGGCACATCTTTAAAAGTGTAGATGATTATGTTGATGCCTTGGCTGGTACTTCTTTACTTTCTAAATTAAGTCCTAATGAGTAGGACTGAACGAGACCTTTTTGGATGCACAAACTGATGAACTTGCTTGTATTGCATGGTACTGTGTTTTAAATTAACGTTACTAAACATGGGACTTACAAGGCCTTCATTTACAAAACTACATTATTTGTTGTTTGTCTTGTTTAATATTTATAGTGGCACAAGTTTCCGTGTTGCTTTAGAGAAATAAAACTATGTGATTATGACCTCATTTTACAGTCTAATTTTGGAAAAGGTAAGAAATTGGGAAAAAGAAATAAAAAGAAGAGGTAGTGAAAAAGGTAAAAAGGTTGCTATAAATAATGCTTGCTAATATATGATGTATGAAGCTTGTATATCTGATTTTTTTTAAGACCAGTATAAAATGGAATTTCTGAGAGAGCAGTGATGTAGGGAAGAAGTTCTGTCTAACAGTTAGGATCCCAAGGTAGAAGTTGTAAGAATTAGGTTTCCATTTGATGTGGGTTTGTTCAGGTTGGCTGAGGCTGCTGAGGATTTGATCAGAGATGTTTGAATGAGATGCAGTGGGTAGTACAGGTAGGAATATTCCACTGTCCTTGCTCCACAGTGGATGAGCTGAAGACCAAATGGTAGGCAAACTGGCTGTTGTTGCCTGCTAAATAGGCTAACTGAGACAAATACTAGTGTTGTCAAAGTTCCCCAGAAATGCACAGTTCAGTGCATGAACACAAAACATTCACCTTCAAAATTTATGTGTAGGTAGGAATGTAGGCTCAATTTCCCACCCAAGAAAACCCAATATAAAAAATCTTGGCAGGAGGATGGTGACATTGGTGTAATATGATAATATGTTATTTTTTAGACATGGCTGCAGTACCGCATCACGTAATCTTGGTGCAACTGGACAGTATTAGGTTAATGATTGGACTTGATGATCTTAAAGGTCTTTTCCAACCAAAATGATTCTATGAATACCAGCCCTCTAATGTTACTTTCTTTCTCCTTTTGATGTACCCAGTGCTAACATGGTTCTTCGGCTTTGAGAGCTAGGATGGTACATATCTGAGTCTTCCTTTTGTGCATCTTTGTGGACTCATTTGTAAAAATTCCCATTTTACTCAGATGGTACCATTCTAGTGTTGTGTTTCATTGATACTCGGTGATGCATGAGAAAGCTCACTCATATTTTGGCAAGTGTTGAATGAAAGAATGATTCAGCTTTTTAGCCATATAGGCTGCAAAAGTGTTCAGAGCACTTCATAAATGTTAGGGTGATACTCTTTCTAGAATACCTTTGTTAATGCAGAAGCATAGAATCAATTATTTATACAGCTGGATTGGTTAAAGGAAGTGTTCTCAAGTATGAATTTGTGCTGTTAACAGCAAGAAGTATAATCTTTGAGTGACAGGTCTAAATATCTAATTATAGTCATCAGACATAAGTCCCCACAAAGACTGCAGTAAAAAATATCTGTATGAATGGATGAAATTCTGGTATAAAAGTTGACCACTTGTATGGCTTTTGTGTGACCTTCATGGTAATAATATGTTGCATGTAGGAGGTAGTTTTGCACAACTACAATTTGTTGTGTTTGGGGTCTTCTGCTTAGCTGACTGGCAGTGAAAATATGCTTTTGTGTGTGTATGTACATGAAGCAAATAATTTACAGTGGCCATAATTCCTCTTATTAAGCTGTGTTCATTTATTAACGTTAATTTTTAGGCAGTCAGTTGTTATCCTGGGTAAAAAGACCAGCAAAGAAAATAGTTTTGATAAGAAAGCAGCTTTGTCTCAAATAAGGGAAACTGGATGTAATGCCCTGCACAGTACATTTTACAGAAGCGCATAGGATCTGTTTACCTGGTTGAAATTCAAATTGTTTTATTATGGTGTCAATTCTTTGGTTTTGGCAGCACTTCTAAAGTGTCTATACACAAAAGGACTACCACAGTGAATGAATGCTAGTGTTGACACCACCTAACAAGCAGGGATTATGTGTTTACAGAAGAAGTAATATGATAGGTCAAGTATAAGAGGCACTTCTCAAGAGCACTTCACCACATAATGAGTGACTGACTAGAAAGTGCGGAGCTGCCACTCTTTGGCTTCGTTTCGGTGTTGATGCCTGCCTCTCTCCTCCAAAGCCCTCTTGATCATGTTCAGCTGCTCTGTTCTCATGTGGTGAATAATAGTAGAGTAAAGCTGCTTTTCTGTCTCATTTTTCTTGCTAATTTACACATTCAAGCCATTTTTTGTTTGCTATCCTTATTTGCTATTCCCTTTTGTCAAGGCACTGTTCTCTTTTTTGCCTCAGGCCTAGGAACTAATTTGAGCTTCTATAATTACTTCATGTTTTACACCTGTCTGCATATCATGCACCCCTTGTCTCTGTACTTAAGCTGTATATTTCCTTGGAAGAAAAAAAAAGGCTAGTTTTCATACACAAGGAATCCCCAAGTTTCTCCTCTCAGTCTTCCTACAGGAGAAACACAATTAAACTGTTGAGATGTTCTCAGCAATGCTGCTGACCTTTTGGGTTCATGCAGGACAAATGAATGCTGTCTGTTCAGACAGTTTGTGTTAAGACATTGTTGAGCAAAGAGCCCTGAGCTTTGTTCCTCTTGAATGAAGCAATGGTTGTAGTCATTTTAAAATCATTAAGAGCCTGAATGCACGGTATCATTCTACAGTGTTTGCTCTACAGCTGCTCTTCTGCTTTAATAGCAGCTTATTAAATTTGGGTCAAGCGCACTCTGAAGAGTATCACAATGAAGAAACTGTTCAAAAAGTTACCTGTTTAAAAAAAAGGCAATTGATTAGATTTTTAACTTAAGTGACAGCTGCAATTCATTGCCTGTTCTTTGTGGTGTCCTGCAGCCAGAGTGGAAACCTTTTGTAATTTGGTCTTCATTTTGTAAAAGCTTTCTTGAATAATCCAGGGTTGCTTTCCACTCTGAGACCGCCTCAATCCAATTAGGAGTTTAACAAGGGTCAAATTAAGGAGACTTTACACTTCATGTTTGCATCATTAGCCATGAGACTGTTTTGTGTGTGCACGACTGTGTGTCGAGGGAGGAGGGGAAGCGGCAAGATGGGGCAGACACAAAGCTGTCATCCGCCATGTGGTGCATCCCGTTGCTGAATGGAGGCACAGCAGGCCAGGAACAACATTTCCAGTTGTCTTTTGGGGCTGTTGTCATGCGGATTTCAGCTGGTACATAGCTGTTTGGAGGTTACAGGTGCTAGCTAGAGCCAAGGAAGAAGAGCACGCTCTGCAGCCAGTCTTTTCTCTCCTGGTAGCCTATTGTTGTCCGACAAATGGCTGGGAAGAGATGAAGTTAGAAATCTCTTGAGCATTCATTATTTTTGATGAGATGACAACTACCCTGGTTCCTTGTTCTTGCTACTCATGCTGTTTCCTGTTATTTTTTTGAAAACATAATTTTTCTGCGTGTTAACTGTATTGTACAGTGTGAATGTTTTTTTTATGGAAGTAGTTTGTTAGGAGGCTTTCGATAATCAGATGTGTATATGGAAGTCTACAAACATACAGTAGTATTTTCTACAGTAACGAGTAATCTTCTAAAACTGACGCCAGTTTTACTTACACAATTTTTGACTACCGGTACATTTTCCTAATGATTTTTTTAATAGAAATTGTTGAAAATTAAAGAGAAAACTGTAAGGCCCTCTTTTCTATGTAAGATTTTTCTTAATTACAAGGAAAATTCTCCTGCTAATACGTGTTTAGATGTGTGGGATATTGCTGGAGAACTGTTGCAGTGTCTCTTTAGCAAATGCTTTGTGCTGCTACATACAAAGTAACGATTTATCTAAAAATAACACTTTCATTGTTCCTCCCCCCCTAAACCCATTAATAGGTACTTTAGTATCATGCGAGTTTTCATAGTTTAATCCCTTTTCAAAAGCTTTTCAGAATAAAAGCTCTAAATGGTCCTCAGTATTAATTTGATGTGACTTCTGTACAATATGGTTTGAAACTCTCAGAAGCACATTTTTACAGCTTACCCTTTTTCACTGGATCAGTGTGTGGAAAATACCAGCTAAATGTTTCATGGAGTCTCTGCTGTAAGCCTTTTTTGTTGTCTTGCAGATGCTATAGCTTTCTAGTGATTTTTATTTAGTACCATCATTATTAGATAACACCTAATCCAGATCAAAAACTCCACATATATTATTGTTCATTGAATTTAAATTTTAGGAAATGCCACTTAAAACATAATTTTAAAAAAATATAAAGTTTAGACCTGTCTCTTGAATCTCATCTGATGAGAATTTATCTTCAACAGTAAATTATGCATAGTAAATAGTCATTGAGTTTAATGTAGTCTGTGTTTGTAGTCAATCAGATCTTTGTTTACAGTTAGACAGGGATAGCTGGCTTTAGGGCTTTGGACACCCATAAATAATTACAGTACATACTCAGCTCTCAGTGAAATATTAATATGATATGTTCAATGGAACTAACAAGAAATAATTTTAAACATTCTGTCAACTTCTTTATCAAAATGGGAATATATTTTCTGTTTAGATCACAATATGCACAGTGACTGGTGAAATAAAAATCTTGACTAATTATTTCTGTAGCTTATGTCTCTGTGGTGATTTTTATGTCCTCAAAAACACTGCCAAACTCTGGAATGAGAGAGTTACAAATGTAACAAATGGTGTTCTGTTGTTGTTTGTCTTCGGTTTTGTTTTTTTCTTTAGTTACCCTAGTTTTAAGGCTTTTGCATAAATTAGTATTACAAATGAATTAAGTGAATGTAAATTGTATGATATAAGCATGTTTGAAGATGTTCAGGCTGTTCTGAGCTCTAGATATCCAAGAGGATCAGTATAATACGAGAATCAGAATGTCACAGATTTTGGTTCTCTATTGCTGAGTTTCTTTAGCCCAAAGAGAACCCGGTCACTTGACTGTGGAAGCATTTATTCCAGGTACTACTTGCCATGCCTAGGTAAAATATGGTATCAACATACATTTTTATATTAAAGAACACTTCCATCACTGATATGCTGCCTTCCTATCTGACCATTATGTGCATATACTCAACACATAGGTTGTTTTTTGTTTTTAAACCTGTCTACTTTCAGGAAGGTATTTTATTTTATAATTTCAGCATCCTGCATCCTGGAGAGATGCCCTTTACAAAATTATAACAAACTGAAATGAAGAATCATAGTGGTTATGAAATAATTCCCTTAACATAAAATGTATTTTATAGTCTGGTCTTTTGTTGATAAATTGAAATGTGCTTTATTATTTCTTTGAAATGAAACTGGTGAATACCTTCTAATTCTGAGTAAAAGTCCCCTTTGCTTCCTGCTAGATCTTTTTATGATAGCTTTTTTTCACTTTATATGGTTTGGAATATAGGTGATCAACAAAAGAAAAAAACGGGTTTCACAGCTGCAGTGTCAAAATGTACAAGTTGAAGGAAAATCAATGTTACCAGTTATTACTTCCTAGTTATCTACCAGAAAACACGATAGACAAAAAACTTTTAGTTCTGTATCTACGCAGGGTCTTTTACAAATGCATGTGTGGATTTTTGGATGTAAATTAGATACAACCTTTGAGCTCTTAGGAAGTTATCTGAGTGGACCTCAGTGTCCCAAACCTTCTGCCCTCTCTACCAGGATTTATATAGCCATAAGAGGAAAGACAACAGCATGATTTATGCATCAGGGTAACTTCTTGGGAGATCACCCAGTCACCATTTCGCACCAGTGTCACAGAGATCTGAAGGTGTGAATGGTAATCAGACTGTTCAAGTAAACCCTAAAAATTTCTGTCAGCTACAAAGGTTGGAATTTTAGATAAACAGATTCAGAACATATAATGTCAGGAATTAAATATTTCTTCTCAATTATAGTAAGTCTGTACTGTATAAATTAAAAGCAATGAAGCTTTAAAGGCTGCTAATCTAAACTTAGAGATTTCCTGTATCAGTGCATGCACTGATCACTATTCCTTAGTGTTATATAGAAGTATTTTCTTCTGTTTATGTGTTGGTATAAAACATAATGCCTGTCTATAGTAAAATACAAAGTTATTTGGATTCTTATTGTAACGAAGTCACCATATACCTTGTTTGTTTTGTTTTGCTTTGTTTTAACATACAAAACCATTTCCTAAACCTAGTTTTACTGTCAAAGCAACTTCAGTATAAAATTGATTACATAGTTATCCAGAGGAGGATCAGATGCCAGCTTTATTCTGTTTAGAAGGGCTATCTAAGTTTTTTTTTTTTTTGTGTATAATGAATTTAGATCTCTTGAAAGATGCTGGATTGACAGCCCTGAAGACCAAAGTCCTTTATTTATGCATGAGCAGCACCAGTTCTGCCTTTCCCACACTGCCCTCCCAATATGCTTCACCCATGACCTGAAGGATTCCCCTCAGGGGTGACAGCTTAGTAGCCTTCACACCCATTCGCTCGCCCAGTCCTCTGCTGGGAGTGCCAACAAGAATGCCAGTGTGGTGGTGCCTTTTCCTTCTGAATGTTTGATAACTGCCTTGCAAGTGGCAGTGGACGTCTCTTTTTCCATGGATTATTGAACAGCAGTATGAGGGTGATAACTTTTAGACTCTTTGGGGTAATGGCAAAGCAGAGCTCTTAGCGTAATTAAAGGCAAGACCAGGATTTGGTTCAATTATTGTATATGGTCTAGTAAATTAGAGTCAAGTTCTTTAGCCCATTACCAATTTCCTGAATGAGCTAGTCCTCTAGGACTTTTTACAGCACTACTAATGTTTCTCAGACCTCTTCTTTTACTCTCTGAAAGAATGCTTTCTGCAAGCACAAGTCACAAATAGGCAGATTTTCTTCTGGCTTACAAAATGTTAAGCATAACTAATTTGATAGTGGATTGTACCAAGTTTAATTTGACTCAAAGACCTTATGGGCTAATTGAGTATGTTTCTGATCTCATTTATAGTAAAGCAAATTTAAATTCCATTTGAGTTACGCTAAATACAAATGTGGGCATAAGCACAGTACTTGGTTCCCTGTGTGTAACTTATGTACTGGATGTATGTAATAAGTCCTTTATGAGACATACGATACAAATGTACATGCAGAATTACAATAGATCAAACAGTATAATGCTAACAGAAACTCTACATTTGTCCCTGCAATGAATTTATTTATCAGATTTTACATCAGCAATATATTTATATTGGAAATCTGTGCTTAGTGCATCTGAGCTGCAGTTCGGTTGCCCACTTTCATGTGCATTTCAAGAAAAATGTACCAGTAGTTTGATTTTATGTTTCTATTTGTTCCATAAAGTAACATATATATATATATATATATATACATTAAAAAATGACATTAGAAAAAGAAGGAAAAGAAGTAACTGTTGTCTCACACTAAATGTGCATCTTTCCAGTATTCAGTGGGGTATTGAAATATTCTAGGCTCTCAATAAGAATACACAAACCAATGCATATGGAGAGCTCCACATGTGACTTCATTTTAGGATCCTTAATGGCTGATTTAAGTGTTTGAATAGCAAGATGATTCAGTTATGTATACATTAAAATTATTATATGAAAAACAGGTTTCTGTATTGCAGAATATGAGAACCTACATTCTATACACACAGATACACGCAAAGCCCTTGTCATGTTGCCAAAAGTTATCCGTGGTTCTTGGGATGGAAAACTTTAATTTCAACCAATTTTTTTCATATTTGTTGAAATGACTGCGTTCTCAACAACCTGTATTAAAACAAGCTGAAGTTTAAAATGAAATTATTTTTGAACAGTACAGTTCAATTTGGAGAATATTTTTCATACTTATTTTAAAACAACAGCCAATGTCATTACAAAAAAGTAGTAATCTAGAAAAAAAGTAGACAAAAAATCAACCCCCAAATAATTACCTCAAGAAGTATAATCTCCTGAAAAACATATTTAATTTGAGAACATCATAAAGTTGTTTATAATACTGAATTATTTGAGGGAAAGTGTAAAATCTTAACATAATAATGAAATCACATGGCAGCAGCGTTATAGTGATGTAAGTTTTATTTCTTTCTGTGTGCTCATTAATAAAAACCTAGGGAAAAATCTAGATCTCTTCCTTAGCTACTGGACTCTACATAGCAAGAAGGAAAAAAAATAAAGGAGATTTTAATTTTATATCAAAGAAACCCTTGAGGTGGAAAGTTAGGGAAAGCTGCATGGGTTTGTAGCACACAAAATGTCGCTTGAATTTTGCTGCTCAGTAGTTTGATATACTCATTTGCTGATGCGAAATGACGAGGGCTTAGAAAGCAGGGTTTTGTTTTTTAGCTGTCTGTAGACCTAGTGGGGCCTTACAGAACCCAGTCAGCAGGTCATTAACTCTGGAGAAAACAGCTTGCATTAATATGCTCTAATCCGGTATAATTAGTCAAATTACTGCACGCCGACCGGCTTGTCATGTGTTGTCAGATTTGGCATGCAGGCAGGATCGCCAGGGTCCCTCTGGAATGCCACCCTGGATCAGGGAGAAGGGCTCGTTTGTAGTACTGCAGGTTTCTTGATGAGGAAAGCAAAGGGAATCAGCAGCCACAGCCTTACAGAAAAGAAAAAAAAAAAAGCACACAATCAAAAAACCGGTCTTATATTATTTTGTTGAGAATTAGGGAATTCATGTCATTAGAACTATTTATGGTTGATACCTGCTGTTAGAAATAGAAGCTGTTCAGTTGCTTCTTACAATTTCTATATATCTAACAAAACTGGAGATCCGCTGTACTATACAAGATTAGCATTCATAAAAAGATTTAAAATAAATAATTACAAGAGGATCAGCTACAAATTACCTACCACACTGTGACACAGATTATTAAACTCCCAGCCTGTGTGGGTGCGTGTGTGTGTGTGTGCTTGTGCGTGTGCATGTGCCCCTTTTTCCAGTAGGGGAGGAGGTTATTAAACTATAAAAGGGCCATATTAGCATAAATTTACAAGAGCTCTTGTTCTGGCGGCATGATAAAAACCTGTGTTACCTTTGCATTAACACTGAATTACTTGTTGTGCTTTTGGCAATGACAGATAAGTCAGTGTAATTCCCCATCGCAACGGAAATGATGCTCCAGATTCCAAACGCATCCTGAAGATGTCACTGACAATAATCTTCAAAGAACGGCCAGTGAAAGTGGGCTGTATGTTTGCAGGATGATATACTGCAAATGACAGGAAGAATTATGTGAGTGAAGACGAATCTGTAACATATTATTAAGCAATTTCACGAGAATAACAGGGATAAAAGGATAATGGATGAGGGTGTCATTATTACCTTCATGTAGAGGGAAAGCAAAAGCAAAGGTAGAGAGACAAGATTAATTGAGGAAGGGTGAAGCATTCATTGCTCATCAGCTCTTTTGTACTCTCTGCTCCTGAAATTCCAGACAAAAAAAAAAAAATTGCTCAGGGCTGCATTTTAATGCAGTTGGCAAGACAGAGCTGAAAACTGACAGGGCACTTTTTAGTCACCTCCCTGTTTCCATAAACACACAACAGCTATTACTCCTGGAGTGTTCCTGTGGTCAGAACAGCAAACTGGTGGCATGTTCTTTTTTTATCACAGCTACTGTTTTTAATTGTGCTTCTGAAGTCGGCAGTTTTGTCTTTTGATGGTGTGGAACTGAACAGGTCATTTCCTACACGTTGTTTGCATTGCACAATTGCAAATGTAAGCAGACTGTACATAATAGATGTCAGCAGAAGGGCTCCTTCCAAACACAAAGGCGAGCTGGAGTGTCCTGTAACATTAGGGACAACATAAAATTATGCCAAGGTATCCGGATTTTACTGGGTTTTAATTTACAAGATGAAGAAACAGAAAGTCATTTGGCAATTGTGCAGACCCATCCTACAGTGTTAAGTAGAATTCCTGTCAAAGTCAAGTTTTGCTTACTCAGGGAGTTATCATTGGGTCAATAATTTCAATTACCATCCTTATTTTCTGCACTTTCTCCAAGTACCAGGTGACTTTGCTGCAGAATATAGTTGCAAAAATATTCCATTTGCTTTTAAAAATCTTGGTATATAATACAATTATTTAAAAATTTAAATATTGTATAGCTATAGAGTGTTTTACCCTGATAATGTCATTTTCTCTGTGTGCATTTTAATTTCAAAAGTAATGCCAGAGACCTGGATAATTAAGAACATATAACTATTTTTATTTACAGAATGGATTCTGGGTTTTAAGCCTTCATAGATTTTAAAAAGTATTCAAATTCCTTGTTTTTCTTTTCCTCTTTTTATTTGAGATAAAGAGTAATTTTGTTGAAGTAAACAGAGTTGTTGTGGGTTTTTTAACTGATAAAAAATATTCCAAAGTTTTAACACCAACACAAAGGGAAGGAAATTATTTCCTCAGCTGCTATCTTTAGAGGAAAAAAGGAGGTTTTTAGGAACATTAATACTGTAAGGGTTTTTAACCTGCAGTTTAATAAGAAAATAAATATAGTGGGGAATATACCTCGATTGATTGTTGTTTCTAATAGTGAAAATTTGGTTTGATTTCCTGAAGTTGTGTTTTTCTTTAACTGAACTGCTCACATACAGTAAAGGGCATATCCAGGATTTCAGAAAGAATAGCTGAGGTCAACAGCACAGGCTGCCTCAATGGCAGAGTCTGAAACTGAGGCACTGGGGGAGAAGTATTTTTTCTGCCGCCTCATGCATAATAGCGAGATAAATAGAGAAGAGTACTGGAGGAGAGAAGGGAACTGGCAGCTGGTTTAGGTTGGGAGGGGACTTCACTTTATTGCAGTGGGTTTATAGATTGCTGATAAATACGAGTGTTAAAAGAGTAGATAGCAATTTTGTTCAGTGTTATGCTTTGATACATTGGCACAAGAATGTGAGAAAGTTGTTTCTGCAGAGTGAATGCTGTGCTGCCCAGGAATCAAGTGATGCTGTGAGGAGCCTCCCAGGACCTGAGGACTCTGTTCAGGTTCATTACAAACATTTTCTTAGTAAGCTACAGGATCTCATGCTTAGGTCTGTCACAATATCTATCACAATAACCTACTTGAACAATGCCACTTAGAAACTGAGTCACCCTATAGGCAGAACACATTTCTGTGCTTGATAGTTCAGATCATGTTCCTTTTTGTGGATTTTATTTTTTCATAGTATATAGTATGGTTGTTATGTTTAAAAGTCTAAAATCACTGCCATTATCAATAAATAATTATCAATAGATAACGGCAGTGATCAGATAATCCTTCTGATTTTTGCTATTTATGTTCAAAATAGTTGTTGCTAAAGCAAATTCAGACTGCACAAGATACCTGCACAATCTCTCTAGAGAGATTCACGTCAGTCTTGTATCTTATTTTTTAAGTTTAAATAAAAAATTGTATTGACATACTGTGGTGATTTGACCACAGTGGTTAGACTGCTTAACATCAGCAAAATCTTTTCCCAGAACACATGGTAAATATTTGGCTCTATGAGAGGATGGGAAGATTCTGGTCCTATCACCCACCTCTCTTGTCTTGAGAGAGAGAGGCCATTTGGTCCATTGTCCCTACTTTTCCCCTAGATTGGCCTATTCTGTTCCAATATTCGGCAGTGTAATCTCTTGCCATAAATTCCTGCAGAAGTGACCAAGAATCATGGAG
Organism: Streptopelia decaocto; assembly: GCF_964273445.1. Lineage (NCBI taxonomy): Eukaryota > Metazoa > Chordata > Aves > Columbiformes > Columbidae > Streptopelia > Streptopelia decaocto. The sequence goes on along the minus strand of NC_138663.1, from coordinate 186,820,719 downwards.
AAAGTGGGAATCTAATTGTGTTCCCCTTGTCCCATCATTGCTCAATGTAATGTTTGTTTGACTTTATTGAACCCGTGCATGAGAAAGGGGAAGGAGGTAGAGAGGAAAGCATTTTGCCTCCAGAGATTTTGTGTCACTGTGACTAGTGATGCTCAAAAGAGCACAGTGGAATTTTTCATAACTCTGCTTTTAACCTAAGCCAGCAGGAAATGTATTTAGCTTTTCAGGTAAAATGCAAACAAAAACAAGTTTGAATTTTTTTTCTCTACTGGTTGACCTACCAGTCTACCAAAAATTCTGTACACCTCAATTTTACAATGTCAACATGTGGCGTATGCCTCAGGTGGTTTACAGTTACTGGTGGTTATGTGCAACCATGAAAGAATCCAGCTTGACAATAAGGTTCTCAGCCGAGTTTGTGTGACTCATTGTTATAAAATAAATCTTATTCTTTTACACCCAAACTGTTCATACATGGCCTGAACTAAGCAGGGTGGAACACACTGACTCTGCAAAACTGGCTTTATAGAAAGTTTTGGGCAAATATCTGAACTGACGTGTTCATACTGAAGTGAAGAGTAATTCTTGCCCAGGGAACAAGAGGGATGTCCTGACAAGACATAGTGATGCCATTGTTGTACAGCATCATCACCTTTCAGCAGGTATTTACATAATGCGGTGATACTGTAAAAGATCAGGATATTATGGTTGTGGTTTGTCTGTGCAATGGTCCTTCTCTTTCTTTTATCATCTAATAATTTGAATAGAATGATGTGTTCTATTTCTTTCTATCTGCCTTTTGTTGTGCTTAGTGCAGCTTCCCCCACTTTTTAATGATGTTTTTCCAATCAGAGTTCCTTTCAATCCAAAGCTACTGAAATCAGTGGAAAGACCTGGAATGATTTCAGTGGCTTTTGGATAAGGCCCAGTCCTTCTAAAAATCAAGCAGCTCTGCATTTCTGATCAAACCTTTTGCAGTTTAATGTCCATGAAAATCCTTAGACGTTAGTAGGTTCCAGAGGCAAGAAAGTACTGCCATCTTCATCTGAACAGGGTCATGTATCACAGAGGAAAACTCTGAGAGTTAATGAATACAAGTTCCAGATAACTTTAATTGTGTTCCTATTATAATTACTTGTTTTTTATAGTACCAGGAGATTTCCTTGAAATATTTGTTGAAATATGTGATGTTTCAGTTCTGTATTTTAATTTTCTACCTCCTTGCCCTCTAGTGGACAAACGAGGTCATGATTGTCAAAGCCTGACACATCTGGGACAGCAATTACCCATAAGTGGGTTTTCTTCTTTATATGATGTTCTCACGTAAAATAAGGGTTGCTTTACTCTTCAGTTGGGATCTGTTTAGTTTGTCTGTACTGAGTTAGGAAAATGTTACTTCCTGATGTTATTTGATGTAAGCTTATAAAATATTGGATTCTTTTTAGGAGTATTTTGCTCAGTGTAAAGAAAGATCCCAGCAGGCCCAGACTGAATCTTCCCATATTCGAAGTTTTTGATAATAACTTTGAAAAGTCATATTTGTTGATTCATTCCACTATAAAATGACAAAAAATATTTCAAGTGTTTGAGGTTTTATAGAACTAGTTGACATTTTCCATTGTAAAAAATGTATGTTTTTTTCATAAATATTAAACATACCCAAAGTTTTTCTGCTGGTTGATAAAGCCATTCCTACAGCAACCAACTGATTTTTAAAAAGCTCTTCCAAGAATTATCTCTCACTAGATCTTTTTAAAATACAGTTTGACTATCTTATTCTCCATGGTAAATACGCTACAACTTAGTAATACAGGAGACCCATGTAAATATTGTGCATTTGCATTGGAAGACTGAAGTGGCCAAAGAGAGGGTCAATGTTTTCATTCACTGAGGAATTTCACAAATCATTATGGCCTTGTTTTGTTTACATTTTCCAATCTTTTAAATATGTGATACCACAGACTCTTTAGGATAAGTGGTTAATACCATGAAAGAGAAATGTGAAGGATAAATATGTAGTCCTCCTCCTGAAGCACATAGGTGTTTCTTCTCCATAGTTCCTTATAGGTAGGTGAAGCACTCATCCATGAGAGGAGCAAGTAAGGTCACTCTGAAGGTTCCTGATAGTGGGCACTTGTGTGTAAAACCAAATTTGGACTCTTCTAAGTACTTCCAGCTTCTACTTCAAACTTTCCAAGGTAGCAGCTGCTTAGAGCACTGAACAGTTTTGCAAAAAAAGTCCAAAATCATGATTAATATTTATACTAGCTAATGTATCTTGTAGAGACATGATGTAAACAATTCTCTTATTTGTTTTCTGTGGTGTTAAAGTTTTAGATTATTTGTAGTAATTTATATAAAATGGATTCCTCTGTTAGCAACACTGATGCAGCACATTGAGTTGATTTGGTGGGATAACATAAAAATAAATGTAGGAAAAACAATTCTCTCCAGATGAGGCTTCCTCTCCCTAATTCTGCTATATCTTCATTTTGCCTAATGATTTTTGGCAGAAAAGCCAGGCAAGTGATTGTGGTAATTTTGCATTTGTTTCAGTTTCCTGTTCTTCTTTCGAAGGACAAATGTATCTTTTAGCTAACATTTTAGAGTACAAAATGGAAAAAAATGCAAATACTCGAAAGAAATAATACTTCTTAAAGAGGATTGTGCAGTTTTGGAAGGTAAAAAAATGCTCAAGTGCTACTACATTCCAAGAAGATGTATAGATTTAAATTACTTTTGTTTGCTTGACAGATGTAGCTAAAAGTGAATATAACATTATAATAAGATACGGTGATTAACATTAAATTTGGATAGAAGAAAGTTGGATGCTTATCATAATAGGAAAAAGGTTAATATTTTAAAGCAAGGCTAAAGGTTGACAGGAGAAAAATTGAGTTAGTTTGCAAAAAATAAATTTGTTTCTTTAAGTGAAAATTGGGGTCAAGAGGCCAGAGCTCTCTGCTTCAACATGAATGAAATAAATTAAATAATACCACCATAAAGCAGCAGTGTATAAGCTAATGATAAAATAGTACATGATGGTTTTGAGAAAGATATTGTCTACGAGAATAAAATCTGTAGAAATGCTCTTTGGCTTTGGTTTTCTTTTAATTTATTATTTCTATTGTTTTGAAATAGAATAGCATTTTTCAGTTGTTGGCTTTTACATTTATGGAGTACCTTTAATTATTAACAATGGTGGTAATGTTGATGTTCAGAGAAAATTACAGTTTTAATAATTACGTTCTATCTAGCAGAAATTTCTGGCATTTCAGTTAGGTACGCTATTCTGTACCACTTCATGACCTAACTGGTGTGTGAGATCAGATGATGTTATCTGATCTTAAATCAATGAACTGACTGCGTCTCTTTGGTCAATGTGTAGTAGTTCCTGTGTTTGTGAATAAAAATAAGACATTGCATCAATCTGTAACTAGTCATATGAAAATACCAGATATAGGAGACAGGAAATCTATCAGTGTCATTGCTCTTCATCATGTCAATCTATGCCTTCAACAGGCAGAGCTGGGCAGGTAGTTTACTGTCATCGTTACCAGTGTGGCATACCACTGTTTCTCTAATAATAAGCATCTTTTTCTCCATTGTCTTTATCACGTTAATCAAAATAAAATTCCTAAAAAAATCCCAAGGAAAACAAAAAATGAACAGGTTTCCTCTTTCCTGCTCTCCAAATGATTTTTGCAATCTAGTCAGCTTATGTATCAAAATACTAACAGGTTTTGTGACAGTACTTGCTTCTACTGTCCCATTTTTCAGATTTCAAAGATGGTTAGGGGATTGTAGGTTGAAGTATATTTATGTTTGTATCTAGGTTCCTTGCAGAAATGGGCTTGTATTAATATCTAGACTGCTCACAGAAGATGTTTTCATTTGTATGTATGCAGTAACCCACTTCTGTTAGTTTGCCCTCTCAAATCTACAGATAGGTTTTGACGAATCATCAGCTCAACTATGTGCCCTCCTGCATGAGTTCTGCAGGAAGGGTCTGTCATGGTGAGTTTTAGGCTTTGCTGGAACATCACCACTTCTCACTGGCATCGGCAGTGGGTGCTCCATTCAGTCTCAACTTCTTTTTTCTTTTTTCTCAGCTCTATCCATAGAGTTTAAATTGTGAAAGAGGAAATTCCTTCTCTCTACCCAGGAAAGTAAGATGATGCTTGATTGAGTACCTAATATCTCAAAATTGAGAAAGAAAAAAATCTGTTTAGTCTTCAGGTTAAAAAAAAAAAAAAAAAAATTAGTCTTGCTTGTTCCAACCATCTCATCCATACAGAAACGTCAGGGTGGGTGGCTCTAGTCAGTGTATATTTGGCAGCTGAATCTAGATATTACCCTTCTGTCTGGGGTCATAGTTTGTTTTAAAAGAGTTATGTATGAATTTTCTCTAAATTGTAGCAGAGGGTCATGAATTAGTGTCTAAATGTGGGCTTGACAAGATTATTATAGTCTCTATTTCATGCCAGAAACAAAGATGAATAGAGATAGCAAGCTTTTAAACAGACTTTCTGACATCTATAATGTCAGCAGAGAGTGAATGAATGGCAGGATGCAATAACAAATCTTCATTTTTTTATTATTTTATAGAGATTAGATGGACCTGGGCTCATTGATAATTTCTTCCTAAAATAATTACTAAGTACTACATGAACTAGTCATTTTCCATCCCAGTTACCTTCCAAATCATGCAAATTCTTTACTAAGATGTACATACATACATTGGAAGACAAATGTGCTTTGATTTGCATTTAGGTGTAGATAGGATATACTACGTTAACCCTTTGCACTTTCAGTTTAGCTTAATGTGTATTGTTAAGTAAATTTTTTGTGTCTAGACCTAATATTTCATTTTAATGCTGGTTGGGGGAACTACTTTGTAAAAATTTGTTTATGGATTGATTGATTTTTTAACTTTCAGCTTTTTTTTTTTTTTCTGTGGATTCACTGATTATTAGGTTTCTGTAGCAGAGATCTATGTTCGCAATTTTTGATTATTAAATTTATGGAGCAGAGATCTGTGTTGGCAGTTTTTGAATGGGAAAGACAGGATGCCTGGCAGTATACATCTGCTTTTTCAGTATTGCCCCTTTCAAGATATATACTCATTATTTTCCTTTTTGTTTATTCATAATCTGTGTGTAAATAGGAAAGAACCACCTATGTTGAGGCTATGGGCTCTAATACTTTTTAAAAAAATTGTTATTCTTCGTTTCCATTTCAGGAGCACAAACTGACCCACTGTTAGTATTTCGTCAGTTTTTGCCCAAATGATAATACACCCTAGAGTAATGGCTATGGAGAGATAATATTCAACAAAACCAGCACCTGTGAAATAATAAAACCACATACCATTATACACACATTTTGTAAGTTTAACTCTGCCAACGGGTGCAGATTTTTTTAATCTATATATATGTAGGAAAAGAGTGTATATACATAGCAATAAGTGCAGAAAAAAGCATATTCAGGTACTGCAAATACTGTCTCATTTTCACTTCTTCTATAACTGCTAGCATTAATGTTTCTATTGGTCTTCTTTTTGTTAAAGGAAAGACAGAAACAGTTCCACTAATGGAAACCAGCATGAAGTGCTAGTAGCTTTTAAAAATGTTTATGTTTTTGTTGTTTTGGTTTTTTTTCCCTAAAAAGGGTGTGTAATTGAAACAAAAAGCAATGTTTCATTTTTTTCTTTTTTTCCTTTTTTTTTTTTTTTTCTCCTTTTCCTTGAGCCCATCCTGTCAGGCTGCAAGCGTGAAAGTTATTTTCTGGTGGTGTGATTAGATTGGGGCTGAACTCTCCAGCTGGCAGGCCTGTCTGTGACTGGCGGCGGCCTGTCCCCAGTGCTTGTCATCTCCTGACATGCCTGACAGGATGGGGACAGCAGCACCAGACAGGTTCATTAGATGGTGTTGTCTACAGCTGGGCTAAAACTAAAAAAAAAAAAAAAATAAAAAATAATAAAGTAGGAAAAAAAAAAAAAAGGCCATGCTTTGTCAAGGCCCAAGCTGTAGGGGCCCTTCTTGTTGGTTTAAACCAAGGCCTTGTTTTGACAAATTCTGATCTGTGCAGTTTTTAGATTTTCTGACACATTTTTGTTTTCTTCCCCTTTGGCCTGCACTCTTTGCACTCTGCCTTGTTGCTGCTTCAAAATCCTAACACCGCCATCCCGGGAGAGCGGGGAGGATGCTGGCGGAGGGCTTGGAAGAAAAATAGAGCTCTACAGTGAAGCAGCAATAAGTGTTCATTTCCATGGTGATCAGCCCAATGGCACAAAAAACAACCTTGGGACTCTCAATAAGCCAATTACAAGAAAGGTTAAGAGTTTTATAGTGCCAGAAACATGCCATCTACATGAGAAAATAGTATCATTACTGGTAATCTATGCTGTTAAATACATTGCTGTCTGGTGCTGCCAGAAATGTAAGCTGTTTATGTTATTTAGGGTTTTTTGGAAGCTGCCAGTTTTCCGGTGGTGTTGTCAGGCTTTGATGCAGTATATCAAAAATCTACATGATTATAAATTATGAAGCAGTTTAAACCAGTAATAAAGCCATTTGAAAGCATTAGGCACATTGAATGTCTCAATGTTAACTAAATGGGTTCAAACTCTGAGATTCTTACAGATGTATATCAGATCTTTGCTTTAGATTTTTATGTTAAAGACAAAGGATTCGTATGTTGTATATAATTAAAGAATCTCTCATAAAATATTTTTGAAAAGAAACAAGCACTTAATACCTTATTTTTAATATTGCAATAGTAAAGCATCTATTGACTCCTTTAATTTACGAATTGGTGACTGTAGTTTGACTCCAGGGTTACCTGCTGTTTTTCTTAGGGAGTGTCACTTGATTCCAGATATTTTAGGTAGCTACAACATGTTGGTGTGTAAAACAGTTCTCTAGGTAGGGGGCAAAAAAAGGAAGATGTTTACTATTTCACTTACTTTGCCCCTTCGCTTAGGACTATGGAGAGTATTACGGCCCTTTAAGTTTTCTGCATTTAGCTGCTTGCAGTGTGAACACTGTGGCTGGAAACCAAGCCCTTCATTCATAGAAATCCTACCACTTACCTTTCCTTTGTATTGTTAGTTACTGCGGCTTTAGTTCATGGTCTCTATGACAACTGTTTAAATTGGGATGGGCAACTGTCATCTGGAGTATTACTGAAAGAAAAGTGTTAGTGAGCACACAGTTCCACAGATAGAGCATTTCAATATAATCCAATTTTAATTGAGCTCCAGAGACTTTGATGTGCTGCCGAAGGTTGGGAGAGAGCTATTCCAGGGAGAAATTAAAGCAGCCCAGCAAGGCTTCACTACTCCAGACTGTCACCGTTTTAAATAAGCATTAGCATCAGACTTAACCTTCCCCTATGAAACATCTCAGTTTTTTTTTTTCCCCAGCTTTTTGCTCCTTTTTTTTTTTTTTTTTTTCTGATACGTATAAAGGCAAAGACACTTTCATCTTTTTATATACATTTCTATATTCCCTTGATTAAGTTTGAAAAGCATGTATTGGACTTGAGATGCATCTGAGGCTGTCTATTGGACCTTGCATTGCAGTTCATAGAAAAAATAGAAGCAGAGTGAGGATTAGTTTGCAACAGTCAAATGACATGTTGGATTTTCTCTCCTCAGACTGCTCGAAAAGTAAACCATCCTTGTGCTAAAAAGTTGGGTGGGGACTTATTTTAGCTTGGTTTCATCATTAATTTTCTTTAATGTAGATGAAGAAAAGCGAATATTTCATTGTAGACTCTTTTACTGACAAATATAGGTTATTTCTCTAGCTCTGTGCCCACTGGCCGTTTGGCTGTTTTTTTGTTTTTTGGGTTTTTTTTGTGCATAATAACCAAAAAAAGACACATAACAAGTACAATAACAATTAGTAGTCTTATCTCTATTTTTACACAGTGAGGAGATCAGAAGGTGACTGTAAACTTTTGAACTGTTGAATTAAAAACTCTCATGATCACTTCATTTAATTAAAATATATTATCTTTTTATACCATTTTCTTTTTCTCTCACAAATGTGTATACATACAAAAAATTTCTAAAATGAAAGAACTTCATAATAATAAAGCAAAACTTAATATCAATGTGTATTTTCCAATATTTTGATATATACTGGACAGCATTGTGTGTTAGAGAGCTAAGACACATTTTAACATGATTCATTTTCCTTGCTTTTAATTTTGCTTTTTTTAAAAACTTTTCTTTATGTCTGACCTTCTTGGCTTTCAATGAAAGAAAAATGAATTTGCAAGATGCTGAGCTCTCTTTTTGGATGCTCGGTACTCTCAGCTTCTACTCCAAATAGTAGGAGGTGGGATGCTCACCTACAAAGAGAAGATGCATCTTGCAAAAGTGAGTGTATCAGAGATAGACTATTACATGGGCTACTTGTAGTCTTTAGAAGGAATGTGATATGCATCAAATCCTGACTTAATGGCAGTAGAAATTGAACCAATAACAGTACAGGCAGTAATCTGTCTGTACAAGTTAATAGAGTTTATTGTCTACTGGAGCAATTAGTCTGTTACCCACATAAAAGAAAGGTAAGAATTTAGATTCGTAGGAGCATTTGAATAGTTGATTGTTCTAGTCTATTAAAACAAAAGTGGAAATACCAAGTATTTTTGTAAATCTTGAGGTAAATGCTATTTAATTAATAATTTTATTAATTAAGCAAATATTAAAAATAAATTAATTGAAGCTATATAAGGGAACCGTCTCAGATTGGGATTGTCATACTTTTTCATAGTAGTAAAATCCAAATACCTTCTGTGGTGGAGCAGCTCTTAGTAGACAAAAACAGAGGCACATTCACACAAAGTGTCTCTGCAAGCAGACAGGTATTGCAGTAAATTTATACCAGATACCGGGAACCCAGAGTTCACCGCAGGAAAGCCTGTGAATATGCCCAAATTTATGACATGGCAGGTTTGCATTCCAGTTTCCTAGAAATCCAAAGAGGAGGGAACTGTATATCTAATCTCCTATAGTATTTCTTTCCCCCAGCTATTGCAGACATCAGAAGGCTATATGCGTGCCCCAGAATCCATTTTTGGTAGGCAGCTGAGTAGACTCTTAGTATTCCTCCCTGTTTCCATGAGAATTTTCTGTATAGAATTAGACCCCACTAAAGTTTTACTTAGCTGTTGTTTTAACCTTCACATTGGTCAAATTAAACAAACTGATAGTTAATTATATGAAAGTATACATAGAATATACATTGTGTATATGTGGCTCCAGTTACTAAAATAAATAATTTATGGAGTTTCTATATGCCATTTACATTTGATATATGTGGATTTCTGAATTTTTTATATTTTGTACAGATTTATTTTTCAGTGCTTAATAACTGTATCTGATTTAAAAAGGTGTTCCTTAAAGCAAGTATAGAATGCATAGGTACTTTTCTGTAATATTAAACCAAAATAAGAGTAATGAAATGTAAACTAATTTAATGATTATTTAGTTACAGCAGGCAGTTTGCAAGCAATCCAAATTAAAATGCTCAAAAGAAACATTGCTATGCTTTCCTTCAGTATAAGTTGGGGAATGACCTGTTAGAGAGCAGTCTAGGGGAAAGGGACCCAGGGGCCTGGTGGACAGCAGGATGACCATGAGCTAGCACTGTGCCCTTGTGGCCAGGAAGGCCAATGGCATCCTGGGGTGTATTAGAAGTGGGGTGGTTAGTAGGTCGAGAGAGGTTCTCCTTCCCTTCTACCCTGGTGAGACCACACCTGGAATATTGTGTCCAGTTCTGGGCCCCTCAGTTCAAGACTGAGGGGTGACCTCATTAATGTTTATAAATATGTAAAGGGCGAGTGTTACGAGGATGGAGCCAGGCTCTTCTCAGTGACAACCAACGGTAGGACAAGGGGCAATGGGTATAAACTGGAACACAGGAGGTTCCACTTAAATATGAGAAGAAACTTCTTCTCAGTGAGAGTAACAGAGCGCTGGAACAGGCTGCCCAGGGAGGTTGTGGAGTCTCCTACTCTGGAGACATTCAAACCCACCTGGACACCTTCCTGTGTAACCTCATCTAGGTGTTCCTGCTCTGGCAGGGGGATTGGACTAGATGATCTTTTGAAGTCCCTTCCAATCCCTAACATTCTCTGATTCTGTGATTCTGTGATTACTGGTTTATGACCAGTCTTATATAGGAAGATATATTAGGAATAGAAACTTTTAAAAATTAAGCTCCGTAGTAGAAAATATGTTGTCTTATTACTTTTATAGATCTTAAACCATATGCATTCTGCACTGAATAAATCAAACGTGAAATTGTTAGAATCCAAGATACTTTCATGCTCTTCTATATGACATTGAGATCACATCTATAAAAAGAGGGACATAAACCTGTCTTTCTACCTGTCATTTGGTAGGAAATGGATAATGTTTAACAAAACTCAATTTTTACACTGTTCTTAAGACCAATTATAGTGCCTTCAGTTTTTGTAATGCATCATGGTATGTTTGAGTCTTTTGACATTTTTTATTGTATTGCACTTTTGAATAAATACATCGGTCTACAAGTTCTGAAAGAAAAAAAAAAAAAAAAAGACCCTGAGGATTTTATGATGTCTTTATTCTTGGGAAAGGACACATCACATGCTTGTGGATACCATACATTTTTATTCTTCAAACTATTCCTATGTTTTTTGCTTTTGGTGAGTCCTAAAACTTGATAAAGTAACTTATACTCAGTCCAAGGGCAAAACTATTACACATGAGGATGAAGTATGCACCAGAAGACACAGTTGTAGGCCATAGAAGAACATGAGTTTCTTCTAGTAATTTCCAATAGCTGGATGGTGAGCATACCCACATGGAAGCTGGGTAGTCTTGTTTCCCTTCTTTCCTATGTTTGAAGGGAGCAAGCAGGTTTCTTTGTATGTTGGCAAATGACGACCAGTGAGCAGTGCCTGCTTTTCAATCCCTGCAGAAATACAGCAGGAGTCTTTCTGCTTGTACTGCTCCATCAGGTGTACGTGTGTAGGAACTTGCCAGGAGCGATGTGCCACTGCCCCAAACCTCTGCCTTTCCTTGGGGCAGCACGCACCCAAGGCAGCTCACTCGTGCACTGTGAATCCTGGAGCAGCAAGGAGCATTCATCCACCCAACTGTGAGCTGCTCAAGGAGAGCACAGCATGAAGGTGGAACAGACAACTCTGTTGGGGAAGGGTGTCACTTGGTTTCACATACCTTTGAGGCTCTGAGTGCCTGTCCCAACCATTAGGCAACAGAGAACTTGTTTGTTTTCATGCTGATGTTTGAATCTACGCCCACAACTCTTTTTTTTTTCAGCTAAAACTCTTACAAATTTTGTTAAATCCACTAACATTTGAAAGTTAAGAAAACTGCATTTTTTTGTCAAGTACCTATTTAATGAATAAATGTCCAGCTTTGGTTTCAAGTTACAAGCATTTATCAACACGGTGTTCTCCCTTGATTTGGGAATATTACAAGTCCTTTCTTTCCATTGTTTTACCTTTGCGAAGGAGGTCCAGAATTAACCAGTTGATAGAAAAACAAACTCTCCATTTTTAATCCTGAAAAAAAAAAACCTTCTATGTTTTTCTCAGATCGTATCAATTTTATATGTCTTTTGGCTTGTCCACTCAACTGAAAATGTGATTTATGCAGTTCTATTTAAAAAAAAAAATATCGCATTTCACTCAATGTGATGCTGGGGCAGAATTATTCACAGTAATTTGAGTGTAAGTACTGAGATCACCACCCGCTTGTCTGGATTAAACTCTAAGCATGAGATGCAGAGTGAGAATGGAAACAGCAGTCCTGTTAAGATTTCTCACCAGATTTGAGTCTGACATCCTCTTGTTGCCAAAGTCATTGCAAAATCAAAACCTGTTGCTACAGAGAACTAAATGAGCTTCTCTAATTTGGATTTTGCCCTAATATTTTTTTAAACCTGTTTTTTTTTGAGTTAGGCTGTGCTCTGATATGGCTTTCTATAGCACTAGAATATATTTGTCTTCTGCTTCTCCGCATACACTATTGCTCCAGCCAGCTCAAACAGCTCTATTCTTGCTTTTAGAATCCTTAGATCAGCTGAAATTTCTGCTTAAAACAGTAATTGTTGTAATCTGTTGTTTTTTGGTGTTTTTTTTTTTTTTTTTTTTTTTTATGTAGAGCCTATAAAAGGCCTCTGCCTACTTTTTCTAAGGTGGTAATGTCTGCTGCCTCTTTCTGATTCTGTTCTTCCCAAGAATTTCAGTCCATTGCCGGCATTTGAGAAATTGCCTAAATTGACAATCTGTTTGCATGTTGCATAGGAAGGAAACCATGAAAATGTACACTGATGTATAATGCCCATAAAATGAATGTTTGGTTTGGTTTGGTTTGGTTTGGTTTGTTCCTTTCCATTACTGTCCTCAAACACAAAATCATAACATGCAGAAAGATTTTACCAATGAAAAGAAGAAAATGCCCTGAAAATGGGCCAACCTCAACTCATATTTCAGATGACTGAAAATGAATGTGGGAAAAAGAGCGCCAGTTACTGTCAGCTGAGTGGGCATTGTTTTAATGGATACTGAAGTGTTATGTTGACCAGAGAAATCAAATTTAGAAAAGGTTGGAGTGAACCTCATGCTTCAAGAAAAGGGGCCTCTTGAAAGCTTAAAAAAACATTGGAAGTATAAGCTGAGAAAATTTGGCAAGGAAGTAAAGCCCAAAACCACAAAAATAATATCTGCATTTTTTAGATCCCTGAAGAGGAGGAGAAAAATGAAGGAGGGGTGCCAATATTTATTTAAAGAAAAAGTTCTAAAAAAGATTTTTGAAACTGATGTGAATGGCGAAATTATAATGGCATAATACTCAGCTCATCCTGCAGAGCATAGTATCACAAGAGCTACTTGGAGGAAAGCTTTTAAGGCATACGAATAAAGAACGTTTTACACGGAAGAATGTTATAAGGAAGGGGAAAGGAGACCTTAATGTAAAGAGAAATAGAGAACGTTTTACTAGACCGACGTGTGCAAAGAAAAACTTGATAACGTGGTATTTTGGTGAGACTGTAGAAGTGTTTACTATGTGACTATTGGAATTGAGGCAGAAAGTATGTTCTTAAAATGTCTTAAATATATATTAAAAAAAAAAAAAGAGAGAGAAAGTAGCAGGAAGACAATGAAACACTAGGATATTAAATTAGCTTGATTTGTCCTTCCTCTCTATTTACATTCTCAGTTTCCCATTTCAGAAAAGTAAAATACAGAGTGCTTTATTATTTGAACTTACCAGATTTTAAAATTTCTTAATAAATATCTTCGTCATACATTTGCATATCTTGACCTGATATATCCCTTGTTACAGTGTGTGCATATTTTTCTACTAAATCTGAAAGTTGATCCTATTCAGTACTTCATCAAACATTTTTCAACTATATAATGCTTGCTCAATATGGTTTTTCATAAACTCCAAGAGTCTGGTTCCATGCCATTAATGTCTGTAATTTCACTCTGTATTTCGAACACATGAAGCAGTCATGCAGTCTGCCGTGTACTTGTGTACTTGTAGTAAGCTCCGTGTTAGACAGTTCTGGAGAAGAAAGTTTGTTGTATGTGCACAGAGGTCATTTTTTTAACCTATGAAGACCTGCATTCAGAATTTCAGATTTTCCTTGAAGCAAATGGTGATGGTAGCAAACACTTGTAGAAGGGAAATCCAAATCCCTGACAGGAGAGAAGGATTTTCAGTAGTCATTTCCATGTGTTTGTGACCTCTAAAAACATACAATCATGCTAAGCTATTTTATGAATACCTATTGTGTACCTGAGTCAGGTGCATAAGCAGACTTCTGTAGCTGGCTCTAGACAGCTCTCTCATGAAAAATCTATTCATTGTAATTTTTTTTTCTTGAAGTACTCCATGTTTTATTTGCAAGCATCTTAAGTATTGAGGTTGCAAATTTGGAAGCATCCCATAAGACACTGATATAGGGAATGTACTAGATAAATTCCATTAATTTTATGGTTACCAGGCTGTTATGAAATGGTTAATATGAAATCAACTGCTGCTTTGTGACTGAAGCATACTATTGCTTGCTGTTTCAAATTTAACTATAAAGGGTAGTAGTTTTTCCCACAATTATTTTTTTCCCTTCCTTGACATTTTTTTTTTTTTTTTTTAGTTTCCTGCCTATTTATATTAAAAAAAAAAAAAAAAAAGAGTGGAGACTGCAAATTTAGATCCCAGCTTTTTCATTACGGACCTCTTAGCTCACTTTATGTAGAAAGTAGGAGATACAGTTTCCACCAGACAGTAGGGAGACAAAAGATCAAAGCAGAACCTTTTAGACAGTACATGACCATCTCAATTGTGTTTAGTTATTTTTCAGGACGGTAGTGTTTAGTTTACAATTGAATTTCCTTGTAAAAAACACTTTCTCAACCTCAGGAAATATTAAATATTTTGACAAAGTTGGACAAGGGAGCTTCAGAGAGCTTCTCTTCTCTCCTTGGCAACTGCATTCACAGAAAAATTTGTCATGAGAAACCATAACCAAGATCCTGACCTGGAAACCTGGGACACCAAAGCTATTTTGCTTTTGTTCCTTTTCATAATGTAGGTGTAGGGACTGAAGTGTAACTTAAATGAATCCAGATTTCTTCTTCCTGCCTTTTGTTCAAGGTTGAGATGTATAAGATAGACTCATAGCTGGCAATTGCAGGTAATCTGTTTTCCAGCAGTTGGTAATGGTGAATGAAGCCCAAAATACAAACAAAAATCCTATTTGAACTAAAGGACCACTATAAATGGGGATTACAAGGGCTTATTTTGTATTGGAAGAAACACAACTTTGCAAGCTTAGTTAAAAAAAAAAAAAAAAAAAGACAAACAAGGTACAGTATATATTAATAGCCAGGGCATAAATAAAATAGTTGTAGCTATAATTGCCAGTGTTGAGGAAGACATGCTGAGTTTGGTGAAAATTACAGCACTGGACATAATTCAGAACTCTTAAAACACTAGAAAATAGAGAGACTTGAAAAAATATTAGGGTTATTGGACTGCTGGAGGGGCAGATTATGAATATATAATACAGTACTTATAAGCATGTGTCTCTAAACCTTTGAATCAAATTAAGAGATGAAGGGTTGCTTTGGGTTGGGCTATCAGGATGCAACAGCATTCCACTAGACCTTACTCAGTCAAGACAAATCTGTTCAAATGCAGAGTGAACGTTTTGAATGTAAAATACTAAAGGAGTAGGAGGGGTAAACTTACAAGGAGGGGAAGGATAAATTCTTAGAAGTTCCTTGCATGTCCAAAGGAAAAGGAAAGTTAAATAAGTACCACCTGACTAAGAAAATATCCCGTATTGCCAAGTGACAGAGCCATCTAACAGATAGATGGGATTTTGATGTCTAAACTGAGGACATGCCAGAGCTCCTCTTAAGCACTGGATAAAACTGTCTTTATAAAATGAAAAAATCCCTTCACTACCAAAATTATGGTATTATTGGAATCTCTTCTGGTCATTGATAAAGGAAAAGAAAATGTGTTTAATTTCAGGAAGTGGCTATCTTATTCAGAAAGCATGACTTTCAGGATCCTTTTCAGACTTTGAAGAAAATAATCTATAGGAACTTTGGAACGTATTCTGGAAATGCAGCAAAAAATGAGCCAGTTCTACTACACATATGTACAAGGCAATGATGTTCCTTACTGTTCTTGTTGGTGGACATTATTAGTACAACAGGTAAAGAATAATAAAGGAAATCAGGGAATAAGTGCTCTGAAAATAATAATTAAAACAAACAAACCAATTAAAGAAATGCCACATAACCCAACAACAAAGTTATATTACATGTTAATGGATATATGCATCTTGCACTAGAGAGTAACAAAACTTTGCAAAGGTTATAAATAGCAATTGATATGTTCACTGAGGAATCAGGTTAGAATTAAAATACCCTGAACCAGAAATCTTGTTCAAAAGGACAAATTTTGAATTCCCATTGAAAACAGTAGATTAAATTCACATCCATAGGCATTGATGAATCATTAAAAAGAGTTATTTTAAAAAAAGGAAAACATTGAGCAATAAGCAACAGTTCTTTGCAACAGGCTGGAGAAGTGACCATTCTTACCATAAAGTTAGTGACTAAGAGTAGATAAAACTTAAACCAGCTGCTTTCCTTGATTTTTTTATAACACCTGAATTTGTGATTATTTCAACTCCAGAAACAATAAGCAAAAGAAATATCCTTTTGCAGTGCTGTGTCTGGTGTTGTGAGATACCAAAATATAGTATAAAGCAGCAAAAAATAATCCTTAATACTGAAGTGTTTCTCCTACGGAGATAAACTATCAGGGATGCTAGCAGAATGAAAACTAACATTTTTAGTCTTCTGGTTAATCTAATATGTCAAAATTCTGGCTGTTAATTAACAATTAATTCATTATCAATAATTGCATAATTAGTGAAGTAGGCTTATGATTAAAAATGTTCCAGCTCTTAATTGAAAAAAAAAAAAAGAAAAAGAAGAAGAGATCTTGGTCACATCAGAAATAAAATTAAAATAACAGAACCTTCATATTCGAGGCAAGTAGGAAAGCACTTCAGTAATGGTTTTGTTTCTTCTCCGTAGAGCTTTCCATCTGAACATCCCGTGCTGCTTTAACACTCTAATCTAAGTCAGTGTCACCAATATATGTTGTTTCATATTATGGAACCCTGAGGTTTAGGGACTTCTCATTTTCACTGTTAGGATGACAACTTCATCTTCCTGTAATACACTCTAGCAAATTTTTATTCTTTGTCTATCATCTGGGCAGTGCACCCATTACTATCTTTAAAACACACCTATATTTCTGAGTAAATGAAAAGGTTTTACAAGGAGAAATAAGCTTTATACCAAATAATCTCAGCTGCTATTAAAAATCAGAAGTGTGCTTACTTCAAATATAGATGTGGTTGTTTGGCTGGTCGGTTTTTATTTCGTTAAAAACAACTTATTTGGAACCTGTCTAGAATTTGGTGCTTAGTCATGAAGTTTCAGCTATTAAGACACACCTAGAACAACAAGTCTTTATGCTTGTATTTAGGAGAAAAACTCATAAAGCTATCAAAACAGAGAGCACTGACTTTAAATACAAAAACCAAGAAAATATTGGATGGAGCACATGGTATTTTTAGCTTCACATAACTAGGTAACATGATTTCAATGTGTTTTGGTGAATGAAGTAGTAATTTCCATGTCTTTCTGAATAACAAAATATACAATATATGCAGTCTGTAAAAAAATGTAGAATAGCCAGGCCCTCATTCATGTCATATGAGAAACTGAAATGTTAAAAATCATCCTGGAAGAAAAAAATAAAACGTATAAACCTTTTAGAATATTCAAATTGAGAAAAAAGAAAATATTTTGGCTCTTATAGCAACAAGAAAGAATCTTGCAACAATGTCAGTGATTTCTGCCGTAGATACCTAATAACAGTAGATTCCTAATAACAGAAGGTTTAGTGCATCTCTTGGAAGTGGTGCTAGATGAATGTTATGTAGGATGACAAAAATGGGTAGTATAACTTGGACAGGAAACCATACAAAAGAAATACTGAAATAATTGAGATGATTTGATAGCAACATGATAATCTGATATTTGTAGGACTAATAGACAGTTAAGAAGATTGTAATTGCAGATGGTAATTGAATTATAGACTCCTTCCTTTCCTCTTATTTCCTACCCTTTCTGCTGGTTTGCTGGAGTGCAATCATAAGTCATTCATTTCATAGTAGGGTGAATATACCTCTATGAAGTTATGATTATTTTATACTGAGTAAGAAGAGGAGGAAGAAAAAGGCAACCAGTTTAAAATGTGCTTTTAGTATTGATCTATTAACTAAGCTGTGGTACATTTCAAGATGTAAATGTATTACTGTGGATCATCTAGAATGTTGATACATGGGATGTAGTTGATATTAAATATTTTTGTTTAGAAGAAAATAGTAGAAACATTTTTGAAACAAAAAGTGAATTCCTGAAGAATGGTGTTTTGTCAAGGAACTAATTCTTTGGCAAATCTGCTGATTGCTGTAGATCTGGTTACAGCTATATATGTTTCAAATTCCTCTCTCTGGGAGTCTGTTCTCATCTTTTAGCTTTTCAAACATGAATGTTTTCCTCCCTGTTTCCTCTCTATAGCTTAAGAACCTGTGTATTTACAAAAATTATGTATCAGATACCAGCAGCATACATTCAAAGAAGGAGATGCTGGTATCTTCACAGTCTTTGTTCTTAACCAACTGAATTTCACATACACGATACCAGCTGTATCCTAGCATCTGATCTCAATGAAAGACTGATGGAAAATTTTGTTTATTTAGCTTACCAAAGAGAAAGCTAAGCAGTAACTGGATCACAGTCTGTAATTACTGACACAAGGAAAAGTTATCTGATACTAGAAGACTCTCTAATCTCACAGACGAAGGTGTCATGAGATCTAGTATCTGGAAGCTGTAGTCCACAGAGTTCAAAGTAAAAATGAGGTGCAGATTTTTAACACAAAGGTTAATTTACCATTGCAATAATTCAGCATATGAGGTAGTAATTCCACAAGTGGCCTATGACTGAATGGAGGGAGCATATCCTGCGTGCGTCTGGGATACCTCCAAAGAAATCAAGCCCCTTTCCTTCTTCGAGGCTGTACTTGGTTAGTGTGGAGAGCTGAGGTGAACTGAACAGTACCACCAGCCACAGTGTTGCTCTAAGTCTCATCTGCAACTTCTTCCCATGTGGACAGCACAGGGGGCTCACTGTGTTCCTCTCTTCGGTTTCCATCAAGGCCAGAACTAACATTTCAGTGCTCTTCAGAGTGCTGAAGCACATTTTGTTGCTGTTGTTGCCATAATCTCTAAAATAGACTCATCATGGTTATGAGAAATAAGTTTTGGAGAACAAATTAACAGAAAACCATGGAGCTCTTTTAACACAAAGGGTTAAACTCAAATTAGCATTTTCCTATGTGAAGACATGTTACTAACTTGAAACTACATCAATGAAAAAACTGAAGGAATACAGTTTCCTTTACCTCAAGCGTGAAGGATTGTTGACAGCAGCAACATATGGTCTCCCTAACATTTCTCTGTTCAGAAGTTGGGGGAGGTCATGGTTACAGAAAGCAAAGATCTCAACTGAGTGAGTAAAGCACTGCAAGCTGGTGTACCAGTGGTATCTGTGTACCTAATGGAGAACAGAGAAATTGAGTCTCTCCAGTCTGAAAACTTCATTTTGCATTTCCCTTTAGTGAAGCTGAAGGCAGAGTCTACAGGGCCTGGGAAATGCACTTGGGTGTAGGGAGGGGATGGTCCCCATCCCAAACCATTGACTCCTCATAGGATGAAGTGCTGGGGTCCCAGCTATGGGCAGAGCCCATCTCAGCAGAGGTGATGGGCTGAAGGCAGCCTTCTAGCTGGTGAAGTGAATTGGGAAAGGGTTGTTCTATACCACATGATAGTGCTGTAATGATGATTCACAGATGAGAGAAGTTAATAAAGCTGATACCTAATTAAAATATGTCTTTTTTGTCTGCTTTCATGTACATCCAGAACAGTGAAGGAGGAGTGAAAAAGATTATTTAAGTATTAATATCTAGTCTTAGACCTTCAGTTGAGAAACTGCCAAATTGGAAAAGTAATGCTATTTTTTACCAATTTTATTTTAAAATATTTTCACATTAATTTTGAAATGCTAAAATACAATTTTGAAAATTTTGTTCATGGTTAGGGATATTAAATGTACTTGACTTTAGAAAAATTATCATGTTGACATATTGTTCTAGCTAATTTCTGTATTTATTAGTGGAATTATGACCCTGAAATGGATATGAATAGCAAGTTACTTTATTTTGGTTGTACTTTGCACCAGATAGCCTTGGAAGTAAATCTGTTAGCTGATGCATAACTGACAACTGTGTCATGCACACTGTTGGAAGAAAATACAGCTAAGCCTAATTGCAACTGTGTCCAAAACCTTGTGCTTGCTTGCAGAGTTTGTGGATTTTTTTTGAGGAAAATAAGTTGATGTGGCTTATGAGAAATGGATCTTAGGAGTATCAGGTTATTGAACTTACTGATATTCTTCATTGTGCTCTTTAGAAACATTTAAGTTAATCTTTTAACTTACAGTTTTTAAGTGTTAAAGAGATACGATTAACAACTGTACATCACTGATGGGTAAAATTCACTGTGTTCACTGTGTTCTTATGCAATATTTTAATGAACACTCCTGCCAATACCTGTCACCTTGACTTTCTTTACAGGTCCTTGCCTATACAGAAGGCCTTCATGGAAAATGGATGTTCAGTGAGATTCGGGCTGTTTTTTCAAGACGTTATCTTCTCCAGAACACAGCTTTGGAAGTGTTTATGGCAAACAGAAGTATGTATTTGTTTATTTTGTTGCATAAAAGTGTGCTAGTAATTATTCTGTGTGTTATTTATTAATCTTAGAATTTAAACTCTGTGCTCCCTTTGATAAAATGCTTGTGTCCGTGTTCAATAATGATTACTCTTGCACGTATTCATCGCATTTCATATTAAAATCAATCACAGAAGTCAATCTCACTGCTTTTTGTGCAATGGTGAGATTTATTTATGAAAAAAAATCATTGCAATTGGCAAATTCTTTAAATGACTGATAAAAAATTTACTTTTTCTGTGATCTTACCCCTCTCCTCCATTTTCTGTAAGTATTTTAATGAAATATCTAAAAGGAAATTTCCTTTTCTAATGATAAACTGTGTTAAATTTAAAAAGACCAGATCAATAAATGGATCCACTCGGTTTTCTGTATGTGCTACTCTGAATCAGAGTTGGGTGACTGGTGAGGTGTGTCAGTAGTCTTTTGCCCTGAGAAGCTTCGATTCCAATTGGAGAGGGAATTAACAGTTTCTGGTCCTGTGTGTTTTAATGTACCAGTTAGCAGACCAAATGCCATGCCAACTGCCGAACAGCTTCCCAGCCTGATAAGAAGTTATCTGAGTTAATGGTAAGCTGAGATTCCTCCGAAGTAGCTGCACTCAGGTCTTCTGCAGAGAGTTAGTGCCAAAACATTAATCAGCGAATGATGCATAGGTATGAAATATGGCGGAGGAGAACAAAATTGCTGTTCTAACTTGAATCCCCAGGAGGATTAGAGTGGAACTGACTTCTCTTCCTAAACAAAAACCAAAGAACATTTTAAAAATATATGCAAGTGGATAAACAGGCTATACAGATGGTTTACTAGTCCATATTATCTCTTCTTCATTTAGCTTCTGTTATGTTTAATTTTCCTGACCAAGCAACGGTGAAAAAAGTTGTCTACAGCTTACCACGTGTTGGAGTAGGAACCAGCTATGGTTTGCCACAAGCCAGGTAATGTAATTATAATAGTTTCTATATTTTGTATTTCTTTTTTTATACAGATGATGTTTTAAAACATGTCAATACTAAAACATTATTCCTGTCATAAAACTCCAGATTTTCTCTTTCTTAAGGTTAGTTTGAGAAACAATACCTTTTACTTACTATATGGTATTGTAAATTACATTTTTTTTTTTTGTTTTAATCATTACCGGAAATAAGCACTTTCCAGTGAAGGACCAGGAACAAAAACTTATACCTTTTCTCTTCAAAGTCTGGTTTTCAGTCAGGTTTTATAAACATATAGACAAATGTTCATCCTTGCTGTTATTCAGGACATGGAACTAAATATGACTAGGTTTTGTGTTTGCTGAATGAAAAACTATTTTTTTATACATTTTCCCACTTGCTTTTTATATGAATGTGTGTGGGGGGGTTACTTCATTGCTCATCAGTATAGTGGCTGTTTTGCTATTTCCAAATTTCTTCCATACCTTAGTATAATACATTATTCTTCTTCTGTTTCGAAAATTAAAGAGGATATATATTTTGGAAGAGACCAACTAAGGTTCATTTTTAGAGATTTTCACATACTATGGACAAGTACAGTTTTTATTATCTCATCAACATCAATATCCAAACAGCCTATGGTCAGAAATAAGGCTGGGAATTGTCAGATCCTATAGTATAAAAGTGTTTATCTTTCAGTGAAGGGTAAGATGATCTTCAGGTATACTCTGAGTTGGGAGGGAAATTCGTGCCTCCAATTTTTGTTGTTGTTTGTTTAGAAATGTCTGTTCAGACTGAAAATTGTTTTTGAGGTTGTATCAGCGGAAGTTTTGTGAAAAATGTTTAGGTTCAGTGTTAATTTCCAGTCAAAATGAAAAAAGGGTAGATAAATATAAAGGGAGTGAGGAAACAGCAGGAAATGCACAAAATATAGTGCTTTGGGTTCAGATCTCAGTTTGGCTTGACTTGGCCAAAAACCAATGACTTGATCATCAGTGTAATGTCTGGGATATGGTTTTGTCTTTCTTTAAGTCATTTCCTACAAACTAAAACTTCATATTGTCCTTGTTTTATCCCAGTGTAGAATGTGGAAATTCTCTGAAGTGTCAAAGCATTTGTAGGGCTGGAGAACTGTTTTGTTCCCAGCTGAACATCATTCGTTCTCATGAGCTCAAGAGTCTCATGATGCCTAAGGCTTGATTTCCTTAATGTGCTGAAGTTCTTGGGCAAACTGCCAAAGTTCTCAAGTTTTCACTGGGATCAGGGGAAGCTGGGGCATTTCTTTGGAAGGTGCATCTTGTTAATATTTGCATTGCTCTTCCAAATACTCAAATTAAAAGAACTGTTGTCTCTAAATGGAAAGTAATAGTATTCTTTTCTGAAATAAAAATAGCCACATGTTCTAGAACAAACAAAATGCAAATTTCTCTATCAGAATTTCAAATCTACAGTGACATTTTTTAGTGTTGAAATTCATATCCTTTGTGCATTATTCAGTGAATAATTGTCTGAAAAGTTTGTTGATATATAATTATTCAGAAAAGTTTCTGCTTCAATAGTGTATGTAGTTATTTCCATACCTTTTTGATTAGAGTTCAATTTGAATCAAAAATGGGCTTGTTAGCCTTCAGAATAAATCTGGCATGTGGTAGTGAAGTTGTTTTTCTTCCTTATTTTTGTGTAATCATGGTGTGATTTATGCACAATAAAGACCCTGTAATCATGGTTTTCCTTATTGTCTCCAGTAGAATTGCAGTGGAGTAACTGAGGGAAAATCTGGCTCTATAACTGCTCTCTAGTTATTATTTTGTTGATATTAGAATATACTTTCCCTTCCTATGAATATGTTGGCTCTGGAATGCTAATTTTTAGAATTATGCTTATTTATATAACTAACATAAGGAAACATTACGCTGATCAACCAAAAGGAGCTGCTGCACTGAGTAAGCTGTTAGCCTTTTTTATGATCAGTTTTCCAGATTGTGCTGTACTTGACATTTTTTTAACAAAAGCAGATCTTTCTGGTTGTCTAGCTTAAATTCTTTAGTTTTATTTTTCTAAATAATATTTCCTCTCTGATACTAGGCTGATCAAAATTTCATCTAAAGGTAATTAAATTAACATAACAAATTGTGTTCACGATGCAGATATTCTGAAGAATAAATTATTTTTAATGCAGTACGTGGAGTTTAAGCGCATTTCTGTTTTCATGGAGAAATCCTGTGATTAACAAAGATGGAAGGAAACAAAGAAAAAGTAGTATTGATGATCTAATGGCACAAAGGATTAGAAGCAGGCACACTGGTATCTCTTCCCAAGAGTGTAAGAGACCTACTGTTCTGAGCAAGTCTCCAGTTTGCCTCTTTGCTACCTTTCCTGACAGCCTGTCTTATGCCTTGATTCAACAAAGCATTCGAGCCTGTGCTTAATGTTGCAAAGAAGTAATGACATCCTTAAAATTAGTCACATGCTGAAGAGTTCAGTCTGATTTGGTAATCAAATTCATCTGTCTTTGATAAATGCATTTTCACTGTTCCTGAAACACATTGCATTGATTGTAGTTTCCTTATGGCCTTGACATATGATACAACTGGGCAGACAGCACCGTGCCTTTTATTTAACTTATTTCTGCAGCTCCATTTGATTCTATATAGGTAGAGTAATATCCACATTTTTACAGCACTATCAGCAGACCGCTTTTTAGGGTTCTGACACATCAGGTGTAATTTAATGATGCTTTTTTATTGGGGGTAACATCACATCTTAGGAATCAGCTATGAGCTGACCATTTTGTAAGCAAACAGAGATCAAAGAACTGGGAAAAGATACAGTTACAGTATCATACTTCACCATTAATGCGGTGCTAGCACCTTCTGCTGAAATTCTGTGTGCTGTTAGCTCATTAGATAAAACAATAGCTCCAGTTAAGACAGATGAGAAATACAAATAATTTTTTTTCTGAAATAAAACACAGATTTGGGCTGGTATGGTAACTATTTTGACGTCATCTCAGTGCTGCCACTTACTCCACATCAGTAGCTTGGTGACGGATTTCCAGATCTCAGTACAGCTGGTTGCAGAGGTTGGATTTTGGGAAAAGACAAGGGTAGGAAAACTAAGATTTGATGTCATCAAAGCATAAAACCCCTTTTAGAGCTTTGATCAAAAGTGGATATTGAAGAGTCTCTTGTCAGAAGCCAGAGACTTTCCCAAGCCTTTTAAAATTTTTATTTTATTTAATTTTTTTTTTTTTCTGAACAGGAGCAACACAACACAAAACATCATGCAGGTGCTACAGTTTTCACAAGATAATTAAAGGTTCTTTGTATGAGACTGGATTGTAGCTAACTAAATTAAAAGTGATTGTGAAAGGGGGTGGGTCACGCTCCACGCACTGGATATATGACATCCCTTCCCTCAACAAAATGCCATGAAGTGTTTTCTAAATGTATTTAAAGGATACGAAACTTGAAAAATTGGATCAGCCCTTCATACATCAGAGGGTCTTCTGCAGTTTCCATTTTGAGTAGATATTTCACAGTTCTCTAGAAGCAAAGGAAGCGCATTCATTTGTACGCCCTCATATTGGTGATGGCATATCGAAAGAGAAATGGTGTGATCAAAGTTGGGTGGATTTAGCAAAACACAAAACAGTGGGTCTTCCTGTGTTAACTGAAACAAGCAGGTGTGGAACCAATTTATTGTGCATAATTTTTTCCAGTCTCTGTTGAAATAACTGCGAATCTTTCAAACATCCTAGATATAGAGTAAATGAGAAGATTTTTTTAGTATATTTTTTTTTTTTTGTGTAGCATTCACTCAAAGCAGGCATTCAAATACAAAGTCCAGCATTTGACAGTTTATAGATTTTTGAGACTCCCTGGGAGATTGTGGGTAATGTCTAAAAGCAGCTACTAAGCTGTACTGAGGCATAAACGTTGTTTTGTCATGGGAGGAAGAGAAAGTCTGTGACAGAAATGTTTTGTAAATTTAATGATCTCTTTATATTTTTATTTTCTGTATTTATTAATTTGTGTGTAGCATTAGTCATAGTTTACTGGAAACAATACATCTTTGAGAATTCCAGTGTAAAAGTAATTGTTATCCTATAAAATGCAATATAAAGTATTATTACATTCAGATAATTCTTTAGATAAATTGTTCAGAAGAAGCATAATAGAAACAACTTAAAATTTTTTGTAATGTCTCCTGTGTGCTAGTGAAGTGTATCCACCACTGGCATCCTAGACTCTACCATAAAATAAGCTACCCAAGCTGGCAAGGCGTTATGTATTGCTATTTTGGTTAAATTCAGAGATTAAAAAAAAAAAAAAAAGGAAGTGTACCTGCACTGGCATGGTCATTCTTGTATGCCCAATTTGTAAGTCTAAGTATAGCAGACATTGACAACCTACACATTGACAATTCAGACATATGATTGTGACAGCTGTACACTCCAGTCACATACCAGTACTCATCCTTTCTCTGGAAATAGGGTCTAGTGAATATGTACAAGTTCGTACCTGATTCTATAGAAGTAGATGATCTACATTTTTGTAATCACTGCCCAGTTTGATACCTTGTATAGGACTTTATTTTAAGAAAATACTCAACATTCAGAATCTAGAAGTAGTACCCTTAGTGTGTTTAGTGTGCAACTGAAAGCTGCAGCATTGGGTGTTGCAGATCTTTTTCCTTTAATGCATTGCTCTAGACTGAATCTAGTCTCCTATATTTTACCAACCAGGGGCAGTATGTACTATGGGTAATTTAGAACTTGGTGCATGGTATTAGCTTATTGCAGCATTGTCAAATTGAATATACAAGAGCTGAAGTTTTCTGCTTTTGTCTGCCTTGACACAGTAGTTTGGTTCTTTCTCCCTTATCCAGTGATGCAAGTTTTAGGAAATGTGTAGAAATTCAGTATCTTAGAAGCTTCTACTCCTCTTCTAGATTTGAATGAAATGCAATTCAGAAGTTATTATGGAGAGACAGGCAGATGGACCTGTGAGCAGACAACTGAATAAAACTTTCTTTTTTTTTTTTCAGAAACTAGGCTAAAAATAGAAATCTCAAGGCTTACGGGGATACAGGGAAGGAAAATGGGTAGCTGACAATGGAGGAGGTGCACAAATTGTGGAATAAATATCTTCTACCTATGTGCTGGAAATATATGGCACTTCAATCTATCACTCACCTTAATGAACTTATCTCAATATATCCTTTTGAAACAGGGAAACGGTATTCCTCTTTTATTCCTGCTGGAAAAGCCAGGCACCAGGAGGTCTACAGTTTCCTTTACTTCTAGTCTTTTAAACAGATTCAGAATAAAATAATACATAAAATATATTATTCTGAATTATTACAGTGCTGTAGTACTGGTAAAATAAAATATGGATCTTAATTTTAGTAATTTCTCAAATAAGGGTAATAGTGTCTACTTGACTTCATTAAAGAAAATAAAAAAGCCTTTGAGAGAATCTGAAATTAATCACAGTAATAACATTGCCCTATGTCTTAACGTTTAATGAGGCTCTTAAAAAATCATTCTTTAAATGTATTTCCTAGGAGAATCTCTCTGGCCACTCCCCGACAGCTTTATAAATCCTCCAACATGACTCAGCGCTGGCAGAGACGGGAGATATCTAACTTTGAATACTTGATGTTCCTCAACACTATAGCAGGTAAGGCCTCTGACTCTTTAATCCTTCATAATATGTTTATGTTTGTCAAAGTCTTAAGCACTGTGACTTGATAGAATACATTTATCCCTCTAGAATTCAACAGCAGCTTTATGATAGATTCTGAAACACACACATATTAAATTTTATCTGAAAATGCACAACCTATCACTGGGAGTTTAGATTCATGTATTGTTGTGGAGGCTGTTACTTGCTCCCCTCCTGCCATTTCCTCTGCTGACAGCTTTGTCTGAAGCTTTATTAGAGTCAACAAACCATTGCCAGAGAGTGTCTGGAAATAATAATGGGAAAATGTAATTTCGCTACTTCATCATTCTCAGCAACAGCAACTAGACAGCAGAATAACAACAGTATTCTGCCTAGTACAGATGTCACCTGGATTGTGGTATGATTAGATTACAGCATCTTTTCTTGTTTAGTTCTTTGAGCTGAAATATAATATCAGATTAGGTATTTAAAATGAGAAATAACTGCCATAGACATCCATTCATTATTGACAAAAGGAGAGCTTTTCTGGCAACTGACATTAATTAAACATTCACGATGGCATTATTCCTTTCACCTTTCCCTATTCTATGTGTTAACTCCTTTGGTAATTTTAAATGTAAAGAGCAGCAGTTTTTTACAGTATGTACACAGATTTCCAGGAGGTTGTCTACTATTACGATTCCTGCCTGTAGCACACATGCTGCTTATGAACTTGCCTGTGGAGAGCCTTTCTCAGACATTTCACTCCAGTGAGCTTTAATTTGAAACCCAAATTAAATTCCACCAGGCATCACTTCATAACCCAGTGTTACAACTCTCATTGTTACTTCATCCCAACTTTTATGCTTGGGGTTATCCTCAGGCCAGACAAAGGACAAATGTAAGTATGAAACCCAAAGATAGCACCCACTAATGCTGACCAGTCTGAGGACAGTTACTGTGTTCTTCCCAGTAGGCCAGTGGCAGAAATCAGGAGCTGTCAAACTTGCTTTGAACCTTTAGGCTTTTGCCTCTATGCTTATATGGTAGTCATCTTCCCTGCATTCAGTCTTATGGACATTAATAAATGTGTCATCAAATTATCCCAGTGTGATACAGAAGTGCTACCACTGAACAGCTGGAAATCTGAGGGCATGTTTACCTTGTGCAGTGGAGCACAAAGCAGAGTTCCTGAAGCTACTGGAGACCTAGGCTGGAAAGCCCACATGGTGCAGTCCCATGCAGGCTCACCAGCTTGGTTCCCGAGCATTATAGCCGCAGTCCCGCAGATCTCTGCCAAAGGAAGGAGCCCCGCTGAGCCTCTGGCACTGCGCCACAAGAATGCTGCTACCCTGCTCTGGACACTGGCCTGCCTCCAGCTGCTGCGCTGCTCTCGCACGTCTGCTGCCCTTCTGGTGATGAAGAAATGCAAGCAGAACCTCACAGGCTCCCTGACTGCCTCACCTGAACTTGGAAAGGTTTACTGGAGAGCTAGGAAGTTAGCCTAGGTCCCCTCAGTCCTTGTCCAATACATTATCGACTGAACTGTCCTTCACTTGTAGTTTCCTCTTTATGTATTCATTTCTTCTGCAAGCAGTGTGTCTAAACTCTTTAAATGAGACTAGACAAGAGCAGAGCTAGTTTTTGATAGATTACTTTCAATTTTTAATCAGTTTAAAACTCCAAGGTCACTTATTTTTAGGTACATCACCAAAACATCCAGACCTGGAAGAATTCATTATGTCTGAAGTCAATTAGGAATTGCAGTGACACTTACACTAAGGTGTCCATCAGTAAACAAGCTTCAGCCTGAAGAGATTCCTTCAGAGTATCTCAGAGGTCTCAGTAAAAACATCATTTGACCTATTGTTTGATATTAGTGCTGCTAGGCAGCCTTTATAGCCAAACACAGGGATGGTCACATGAAGGAAGTTTCTCTTAGTGTCATCTAGCGTCATTCACCTGCCTTACAACAGGATGGCCTGATATTTGCATTCCAGATACCACTTTCTGTGCCCAAGGTTTGGAGGATTACGGCTTCGCTTTTTTTTTTTTTTTTTCTTCTATATCTGTGAGCTTGTATTGTATTTGGAAAAGCTTGCAGCAGCTTGGTCGGTACCTTAGCAGCATCTCTCTCTGACTCAAAGCTCTTAATTTCTGGGAGATCTTTCGGTATCAGTCTTACTGGTAAATCTCATTTGTTCATGTAATCTCATTGTTGTTAATTGTATAAGCTCACTTGCTCATTTTCATAGCATTACCTACTATCTTATGAAGTCTTTCAAGAATGCATGATCAAATTCAAATTCAAATGTAGATAAAGACCTGATTCCCCATAAGAGAGAGACATAAATTGGAGTCTCTAGGAGAAATTCAGCCTAATTCTTTGTCTCCATCTTGTATTGACAGGCTTATTTTGTAAAGTCATTCTTTTTAATGATGCTTTGAGGTCACATGGATCAACAAATACATGTTTTCTTAAGGACAGCTAATACTCTGATTTTTAAAAATTTTAGAAGTGACCAGTATTGGTCAAATAAAGGTCAATACCCAGGCATACTCTTCTGCTAAGATGTGAGCAAAGTGTTGACTAATATTTGAAGGTCTTTTCCTTGTCACAAAGAATGCCCCTTACTCTGATTTTTATTTCAAAACCATCTGCATTACTTGGCTTTTGCTAATTGGTCCTTACCAATCTATGTATTTTCTGTTTTTTCATTTTCCAAGAAGGATAACAGTCATCATGTTAGGCTGGAAAGAAAGTATCACTGTATGATCTCATAAAAGTTTTTGGAGGGATATCTAAAAGCAGCTGAGATTCTTGGGTTCTTTCCCAATAAGCAAGAGTGCTGTCACATCTGATAATGTTCCAGCAGGATTAGAGAAATAAAGAGTCCTGATGCAAATGATCTTCAATTCAAAGAGCTTGCAAGAAAGTATGATTGCATTGCTGTATTATGTGCTTTCTATTTCTGTTTCTTTTTTTTTTTTTTTTTTTTTTAGATTTTGAAGATTCATAGTCTCTATGAACATAGATAAATAGATTAAAGTTGCTAATGTCATTATAAAATCTGCACTCACTGATGCAGAGTCATGGAAACTGATGATGTTTTTTTTGAAAATTAAAATAAAATTTACCCTCAATAGCTGAACTCCCTGCCAATGGCACATACACACAAAACCTTTTCTGAAAAGAGCATAAGGGAATTAAAACTGACTCTAGCCCGACAGCCAATTCTACACATGACAATAATCTTTTTATTCCAGTTTGGAACAAACCCTAAAATTTTCCAACTTCTTGACAGAAGCAAAAGTCCCCCAAAGCTATTTTTTGGAAGATCAACCTGGTTTTATAGTTCTAATGAAATCTGCACTTCAGCTAGAAAGCTAACTTCAAAAACTCATTAAGAACTTGGGGGTATTGCAAAGAAAATCATTATAAAGTTCCTGGCAAGCCAGAAACACACCCTCAATGGAGTGCACGTGAGCTTCAAGTCCAGTGGCAGTACATAAAGCTTTAAATACATAAATATATGTATTAGAAGCCTAAAAGTTTTCATATCCCCAAGCTCTTTCCTGGCTCCGCCATTGCACAGCACTGAACTGCCAGGGACTGAGATCTGGGAAACTGCGGGGTGGAGAACTCTGAGGCAGCCTGAATGACACCACTGCTTTTACAGCTGTGCCTGTACATCCGTAAGTCTTCTGCTGAAAGGCATTTCTCCAAAATATTTCATTTACAACAACTATGTGTTTTCTGATGAAGCACTAAAAAAAAATATAATACCTCTACCAGAAATACAGTACTGGAAGCAAAGTACCTCTACTATATGTTGCCTTTGTTTTGATAACACTGAACTGATAACAGTCCAGATACATCTGTGTTAAATAGAAGCAAATTCTTGTATGTACCATAGACAGAACCCCCATCATTCAGAAGAAAATACAGGATTTTCTATTTTGTACACAGAGTTAGAGTATTGAATATACTCATGATCTCCTTTGCCTTCTTTGGAAATCCAATTTCCAAATATATTTTTAATTATACGCTTTATAATGAGAACCCATAAGAAATATTTCCTCAGGGATACAACTTCTTTACCAGTAACTGTTTGTGTAGGCAGTGATGACCTAGTTTGACTGTAACTGCTTGTTCAAGCACCAACATATTTTCTAACAATATCATTGTTTTTAACCATTAAGAAATAAGTGCATAATTTTTTTAAATTAATGTTGCCATTTAGCTCCTATTGGCTTCTTCAGCATATCTGGGTGGTAGCTTAGTCACTTAAGAAACGTGGAGGTTTGGCACTTAAGAAATGTGTTTTATCTGCTGGTAAGCAAGTGGTACATAGGTCCCTTTGTTGATTTTCTTCTCTTTCAAATAAATAGAGGTCCACTAACGAAGTGGAGTTTTTGCCAGTTCTTTGTAGCTTCCTTTCTTCTTACAATGGTGCTTAATTAGTGTCTAGCCCTTTACAAAACAGTAAGAAATCACTCACGTTTTCTTGTGATCATTTTCTGAAATTATTCAAGAAATAGCAGCCTTGGAAGAGAGACGTTTGGAAGTGAGGCTTCTGACACCAAATCATTTCTTTCATTTGTGACATGCCACCAGTTCCTTTTCCACAAGAAGTCCTTTGCCTGCTTGTTAATGCTCTTAATTACACAGACTCGTTGGTCTCTGTAGAACAGAACCACTGAAACAAATATACGAACCTGTCCTTAAATCTCTCCCTGCCTTGCCAATATGTCTGTCCTGACAAGCATGGCCCCTGGCTATTCTGTAAGTTCTTAATCAATGTTTGAAGTACTGAAGTGTCCCCTTGGAAAAAATCTATCTTTCTATGACTCCTTTTAAGAAAATCTTTATATCACCCTGTTACCACCTCTGAAACATTGCCTGGCTTCATTTTTAGTTCAACTGTTTCTGTTATGATCTTTACTCAGGACTTAATAACTGTCTACTTCAGCTATTGTAGTTCTCTCTTTTGAGATAATTTCTTTTCCAAGGATATATGGTTACCGTCCCTTGCGCTGGCCTGATGACTTATTGCAATTTCAATTCAAAATCACTCTCCATTTTCAAAACTCTCTAAAGTCTTGTTTCAACCTGTTTCTCTGGCCCTCTAGCCAACTATTTTCTCACCTCCCTCTTCTGTTTCCAAGGGCTTCACCTCTTTCTTGCCCTCATTTCTGACTCAGGCATATTTCATCATGTTTACAGCTCTGGGTTTTTCTCCCAAAGGTAAACACTGCACTCTGCTACTTATCAATCAGTCTCAGTGTTGTACTCTCTGTGCTCCTGGTTTTTGTCCTGGTTGTGTAGACATAAGCCTTCCTGGTCACCTTCCCCCTCCTCCTACCTATTCCCTTCTCAGGAATCCTTTAGCTTTGAAGGCTTGAAAGCAGCTATAATTATCCTAATTGTCCTTTCTTCGGACACAGAGGAAAAGGCCATATTGCTTGTGATCAGCATGTATGTCAGCTGAACCCTCTGGGTGATATAGGGAACAGTAATTTTTAATATTCTCAGTTGCAAGATTGTTGAAAAAGGTACTTAAAAATAATCCCACCACAGCAAAAGGAATTGGGAGTAGTGGGAACAAGTAGTTTTGTAATGTGGTTGCAGTGCCCACTATTTTAGTTAGAAGTCTAGTTTTCAAATCTATTTCTCAGTATTTAAGTAATTTATGCTTTTTTTTTTTTCAAATTGCAGTATATTAAATATGTGTTTGCATTTGTATTTCATGGAACTTTAATTCTTTTTAATCCTACCTGCCACAGCTTTTAAAAGAAATGGAAAATAATTATATCCATAATTTTTGTAAGTCATTTCTTGTAGTGGAAAGGGATTATTTTTAAAGGTTTGTGGAAAAAATATGACATCTTCAGTCAGGTAATAAATTCAGACGAACTTATTCCCCCTCCTTCTTTTTTTTTGCCTGTTTAGCATTTTCCACTTTTTTACTCTGTGATGTACAAGCCCTCACTGGTTAATTATGTATATATTTAGCTACTGCATGTGTTGGGCTTATTATTGTCATCTAATTAGATGTAACTCGAACTACTTGCTTCTAGAAAAATCATTAAAAATTCTTTCCTAATGACCTAGAGATGACAAAATGTCTGCAAAGTGTGAAGAAGCAGACAAGCACAGGAACATCGCTCTTAAAGAGTGTTAATCCAGATGCTGCAATCATCTAATTAAACAATATTTTGCTGTCATTAACATTTTCACCAAGGAATTGCAGTTATAATTTCTTTGTCAGCTGTCTCTAGCTCACTTTACCTTCAAAACTAAAGTGCCATATAAAAACATTAAATTGGATGGTTTAATTAAAAAGGTTTTTTTTTTTTTAATGAAGAAACATATCCAGTATTTCTGAGATCTCATTTGCTATGCCTCAGTTTTATTGTTCAAGTAGATTAGTGTCATAGGCCTGCAATATTTAATATTCAGCCTTTAATATTAATCTCTGTAAGCCTACTTGGGGGAAAATCTGAAGCTTCTGAAAAGGTATAGGGACAACCAATAGCAGTACAGGTTTATGTTTTATATTTATTTAGCTAAAGAAAGAACCAAATCTTGCTGGAAGTACCAGATAATTGATGAGATGGCTAAATATATTCATCTGCTGCCTTTACTCTGAAAATAATCATTGCAAAGCCAAAACTGATCAAGAAAGCATTCCTAATAAAGTTAAAGCACTAATATTTATGCATGTTTAGAATTAGGGATTTGTAATCCCATTATAGGCCTAGATCACTGTCCTCCACTCAGATAAGCACAGATGTGTGGTCTTATCTCATTGCGTAGGTTTGGTCTCCTTTCACAATTTGAATTATGGTTTATCATCTTGAGTAATTTTTACTTGTTTATATTAAAATTATTGATTTCAGAAAAATAAATAATTAACTTTTTAACTAAACAAATTATTAGCTATTCTTTGTAGCTAATCTCTTCATAAATAAAACATGTTTTGTAAATATCAAAGTAGGAGAGAGTTAAATATTTTGTTTATTTTTTCACAAGTCTATGGCTATATTTACTAAATACATAATCATTAAGACTCCATTGTTTTTAACTTACTCTACCTAAAATGAGAGATAAGCTGCTTCAAATTGTTTCTCATTGTGGGTTAAAAATATTCACACAAGAATTAATGCAATGTCCTGACAGGGACCTAATTCCAAATGATAATTTGTTCACGCGTCCACAATATAAGTAACCTATCAAAACCACACAGCAAAGGAGACCTTGTGTGCAGCAGCTAGACTTGGGATTGCTTTTTTCTTGCTCTATTCACATATTTATTGATTTTCCCATCTGGGATAGGAGTAAAACATCAAAATCTTGTTGACTAAATGTTGACATGGAAATAAAATGAATGAAGTGAACATACAAATTAAGTAGAATCTCAATATGGGAATTTTCAAGTTTGAAATAAGAAGTAATTTTTGAAAACCCTAAATATCCTTTCAAAATTTTGCAAAAGCATGTTCTTACCTTTCCAAATGTTTATATAAAGTGTTTTCAATTGAAGGTCCTTATTACTGTGAACTCTTTTCCATAAAACTTTTGATTCTGAAGAATCATCACTTTTGCTTATGCTTTGTAATAGACTGCAGTCACTTTGCTCATTCTCTTCCTGAATCACAAATTTCTTTTAGCCTGCTTTCTACACAGGCACAAATGTCTTTCTTTGATTGAAGCTTTTGAACATTTTCCTGTAAACTTAATTGAGGATTCTAATGGTGAGAAAAACATTTATTGTATAAAGGGATAGTTTTATAAAGGCCATATTTTATAGAACCTTAAATTTTACAATCTTGAGAACCTTTGCTAATCATATGTAAGTAATTCCTTGCCAAAAAGGAAAATAGTACTCTGATTTGACAGATTTAGAAAATAAGGCAGAGTGTCTTACTTCAAGACATAGAGAACCCCCCTCAAGAAATTAGTATTAGAATTAGAATTGGTATTCTGCCAGAGAGTACCTTTTCTTTCCTTCCCTCATACAGATAAATTCTAATGTATTTCTTGATTCAAATATTTGGTAAATTCTTGTTCCATCCAATAATGATTTGACATTAATTCATCATTAATATTAAAGAAGAATTTTTGTTTCTCTCCATCTTTATTTGAGTGTGGCACACTGTGCTGGTATTGCTTTTTTAAGAAAGTTGTATTTGTACCTAAATTATTTTTCTATATTCTTGTTTGCATGTATTTGTTCAAAATGTAAAAATGAGGACACACAGTTATTAACAATGTCCGCTTTTCCTGTTTTCAGTGAAACTATGTACAAAATAGAAACATGCTTCTTGTTCATCAACTTCTATTGAAAAAACAAGGTGTTTGTAGAGCAGTGAAAGTTTCACATTTCGTTAAAGCAGAGCTGATTTTTTTTGGAGAATTGCAAATGCTACTCAGAACAAGGAAGCCTGTGTTTCCCTGTGCTGAGTTTTGTACCCCAGGAATCTGTCCAGAATCTGGAAGGAAGCAGTTAGTGAGACAGGGCTGTAAATCTGCCTCAGGACTGGGAATTGTTAACCTGGGTTATTTCAGTCTGCTAATTATATTATATAAATACACGCACACATGTATTTATGACCTGATTTGGTTTTTTAAGACGTATGTTGCATTTTGTGTGGCTCTCCGTAAATCAATATGGTGGATGGTTCTTTACTGAGCAACTTCATTTGCCTTATCACTGAAATGTTAGATACTGCTCCATACGAGCTGACACAGAAATAACAGCCTTTGCCATGCACACTCTTCCTGGTGATGAATTCATAATTTTCAATCCACTTCACTTGCAGATTGTTCTTTTGAAACTCTACCTGAAGATGCTTTTTGCATATTTGAGCTGCTGGGGTAGTAGCAATGTTTCTTTCATTATGTTTGGAGAAAGTCGTGTGGGACAATGAGCTCTGCCTTTGAGGAGGGAAGAAATGTGTTCTAATTTTTAAAGTGGTTACAAAATAGTGTTAAAGCAAACATGAATTCCTCCACTTTGATTCCACTTTGCAGTGACATTTCAGCACTTCCTCAGTGAAGAAGAGCCATGGGGAACAATGGATTAATATGGTCTCTATGCAGGACAGACCTAGATTTGCAAACCTCAAATTTAGCCCCTTGCTGTTGGACTCTTATATAATCTTTGCCAGATAATGATACTGCATACAGTTGCTAGGAAAATAATACTGTAGTGGCTTTAAATTTCAACATTCATGCTATGAAAAATAGCTTCATGGAAATAAAAAAGAAAGTGTTCATTGGCATATAATGGGTTTTAGTTTGAAAGATACTGTGCTCTTTATATTATGCTGATTTCTATATTGACTTCTGATTCAAGATAAGTACATCTAAATGGCTACTTTTGTCTGGAAGATTTATACCTGATTTTGTCAAGTGGTGTGAACTGGGAACATGTAATGCAACAAAAGTAACCACTAGATTGTTTTTCAGCTGGCAAAGTCAACAGTATTTCCTAATTCTTAAAACATTTTCTTTCTTAATAGGACGAACGTACAATGATCTGAACCAATACCCTGTATTTCCATGGGTTTTAACAAACTATGAATCTGAAGAGTTAGACCTGACCCTTCCAGGCAACTTCAGAGATCTTTCAAAGGTATGCTTCAATTCTGTTAAAGACAGCCAGCCCTCTCGGGAAAAGATTTTGTTTTATATTAATAGTCTGGTTAAGTTAGGTCTTAAAGTTAGAAAAGTCTGAAATAGCATTTTCTATTTTAGAATCAGTTCATACTGAATCTCTACCCTATGCTGCTTCTGTGTCCATGGCTGATCTGGTTCCAAACCTGCAACTCCTCCGTACCTTCTGACTTACAGATCATGAGTGCGTCAGAGCACTTGACCTGATTAGTTATCTCTCTTAGTTTATAAAAGCTGATCCTTTGGAAATAAAAAGCTCGGGCTAATTTTCCGCTTTGATTTGCAGTGCCTAGACAAGGAGTATAATTGCGCCACCTCCTTTTGGTTTAATAATTATTTAGTAAACAAGTATTTTTGTATTTTAGACCCTACAGTGTCTGTTCCCTATTATTTGTGGTTTTTGCCCTCCAACTTGTCTTGGGCAGTTAGTGCATTATACTAATACAGTTCGTAGTGTTTGTTTCTCTAACAGCACCAGACTGCCATCTATACCCAGCTCTGGTACTCCAGTTGTGCCAACAAACTGGGAAGATGTTTTCCTGGCCAAGCATAGAAGATGTTTTCATTGCCAACCTCTGGAGGGGCTCTACTTTAGGCCAGCTGGAATAAAGATAGGAAGCAGGGTTTGAAACCTTTCCTGGTTCCTACCAACCAAAATAGTGTATGTGTTTTATTACCAGTGAAGGCAGAAAGCCTTGCAACATCCCCAGCATGAGGTTTCTGTTGTACGGCCATGACAGCTTCCTTGCATCCTTGCCAGTTCCTCACTCAGGAGACAGAAGTTGCTCATACAAGTTGAATGAGACTCAAAACCACAGGAGACTGTCACTCGCTGACTTTAGCAATGATACCGGAGAGGAGAAAATGATCCCCAAGGCCTGTGCACCCCTGCTTTCCCTCCTGCTGCTGCTCAGGGATGAGTTTCTGGGGCTTCTGCCTTTAAGGCTGCTTTTCTTTCCTCCTCTTCCTGCAAACACACATCGCGAGCAGCAATGGAGACATTCCACCTTGGGTATCTCACAGTCTCATATCGCTGTTGGAAAGAGTGTGCTTGCAGTACCTCCAGTTGTATTGTAACAATTCCTAGCCACCTGTTTTTGTGAGGCTTCAAAAATAAATTGAGTTGGACTTGATTGCATAATAGTAGAGCTACCCAAGTTCTCTCTCCCCCCGTGCCTCTTCTTGTCTTAGATAGATAAATGAATAAGTAAATAAAAACAGAAATTAAACTTCATTCACAGTATGCCTCAGGTGTTAACAGATTGGTTAAGACACTACTGTTGTGTAGAACTTTTGACCTTTCACAATATTATAGGTATGTTTCACAGGTGTCTTT
Source organism: Streptopelia decaocto (assembly GCF_964273445.1). Lineage (NCBI taxonomy): Eukaryota > Metazoa > Chordata > Aves > Columbiformes > Columbidae > Streptopelia > Streptopelia decaocto. The sequence continues at coordinate 186,782,614 of NC_138663.1, read as the reverse complement.
TTCACTTATATAAACACCATTGTAATTGTCACCAGGAACAACAGAATAAAATCCACAGAGATGAGTTAAATAAAGATGAGTAGACATCTTGCACTGGCTTGTTCCCTAGCATGTATAAAAAGATTTCTGTTTTTTAGTTGTTTATAGTGATAAACCTTTCATTAAGACCCTTACACATTTCAAAATCTCTTAGATTCACTTCTTTCTAGTATTAATAGCAGTGCATGTGGTGAAGTGCAGCAAGATTAGACAGCATCTCATGAGTCCTTCATTAGGTATTTAGTTTTGGTTGAATCCAAATTTTTTATGGCAGCCTATTAAAGTATGTAATTGCTACAGGAAGTGGTGTGATAGATAGGTTTTCCTCATGAGTTAGTAACAACTCATTATGGAATTAGTGCTTGTATAGCTTATTAAGTATCACTGCATGCCTAGTAGCGCTCTCCCTTGAAAGGAAATGTATAATCAAGTGTCTGGTTATTTATGTTTCTTCAAGAATCTGTGCAATGTGCACATCAGTATTTTGCCCGAGGACATTTTCTTACCCAATTCGATAACTGCATTCTCCTGTTTAAAAGCTACCAGTGGTTTCCTCTGGAAAAGCTAGATTTTTGACCACTAAAAAAAACCTACACACAACTAGTTAAGGAAAATAGTCTTTCCTTTTTGGTGAGATCTGGGCTGCATTTATCCCATAGATGTGTGAGAAAACACATGTGCAATCTGTAAAGTGTTGTGGGATCCCTCAGGATAAAAGGGGTGTAATTCTCATTTCTTTCCAGTGTTTATTGTAATAACATCTGATAGGTTTCATTTCACAATGATTTTAAGAGGAAAAATAGATTAATGATTTTTTTGTAAAAGTCAGCGGCCAGTTAATATGAAATGCCTTACTTTGCGAACTTTGGCTGTTATGCATTACTTGCAATCTGTTTCAATTTATGCATTAACAGCAAAAATCTTCAAAATCAGAATGTATCTGAAGCATTTCCTTGGCAATTCTGCTTCCATTTTTGATGTTATCCTGTATCTGTAAGTAAGCCCCTTCTTTTCTTGTTAGGGAGGTGAATCCTGAGTAGCCTAATGCTCAAAAGGGGGAGTTGGTGATTTATTGTTCCCATTATTGAACTGGGGTGTGCCATGAAACCTCAGCCAGACCTTTGGGGCAGGCACACAGAGTCTCCTTTCCATGAGGAGCTACTTCCTTCTGTCAGATTTTGCCTTGCAATGGAGAAATGTTCCTGCCAATTTGATGGCAAATCAGAACCTCCAACTAAGCTGTTGATGGATAAAATCTCCTTAGTCAGTTCCTGACCTTCTGTCTTCCCACAAATTTGCCCTTCTTAAGTTTCACAAAGCCTACATCCTTAATATTCACTGATTACTACCGCTCAAACAATCTTTTGAAACTATTTAAAATTCTATATACTGTTGCATATGTGGTAAAAGCCCACAAAAGCAAAGAAATTAAAAGTAAAAACACCTATCATGATTTGTTTCCTTGATATAAAGTAAGTTTGGTAGTTAAATATTGATACTACATCTACCCTCTTTTAAAGTAATTACTTTGTGTGTTATTGTGCAAAGTTCATGCGAATCTCCACTGTCAAATTTATAATCTTTTATTCCTAGGCTTTCTGTATAAAATATGATACACCACCTTTGTGATATCACAACTCCTAATTGAACATACACTGCAGATGTAATTCATATGTTTTGTGGAAATGAAATTAGATGTGTTTGGCTTGCTTACAATGTCAGTGATAGAGTAAAACATATGCCTTTTGCATTTAGCTCAAACTTAAATATTTACATTTCTGCAGAGCCATCTTGAAGATGTAACTCGTCCTTTCCTTCTATTCCGTTTTATTCTGTTTTCTTGTAGCACTCTTTATTGTGGTACTTTTACATCCAAATGTTGCTTATTCTTGCAGAACAATTATATTTAAAAATTAGTTTGGAAATTCCTCTGCTCTTTGTTCGAAGTATTTGGAAATTCCCCTATCAAAGCTTTTTTTTTTTTCCCTTTTACATGTATAATAGCTTGAGATTTAAAACCGGGGCCCATGGGCATGGGAGGTGCCGTAGCAGTAGGATATATTGGACCTCTCATTTGATTAGACAGTGTAGGCTCAAGTTTTATTCATTACACATACAAGGTTAAAGGTTATATTTATTGTTTGACAGGATGAAAACCTAATGAAAGAGGCTGTCATAGATACATAGATTATCTTTTCACTATGAAACCACCAGGTGATCTGCTTATTTTCTTCTTTATAGAGATTTCATTTGGAAGCATACCTATGGTATTAAACATTAGTACAGGAAAGGTGTAGGCAGCTTCTTATGGTACATTGAGTTTTTTTGGGTTTCAACACACTTAAAATGTGACAGGGTTTGTTTGTGCAAAATTGCATGACTTCTACTCCTAAGTTATAGTGAATGCATGGGTTTGACATACTGCATTGTCCCTGCTCATTAAAGTGTAAATGAGAATTTCTCCTCATTTACTTCCAGTCATACATCCTGTTAAATAAAATTATTTCTTCACCAGGCAAAGTACTACTACTATTGACATGTGTATGAGACATCACATGCCCATTCATTGAGTGGAAAAAATTATATTTTGTTAATATAGAAGGTGTTTGACTGACGGGTGGTGATAAGCATAACCACTTTTCCTTATTACTGTGCCATTTCAAGAAAAGGAAGTGATAAAGCCCCAAGGCTTCTAAATGTAATAATGCAAATGAATGCATCGAAGTGTGAATATTTCAAGGCAAACCACACTTAATACTTCCAAAAATGTGTATGCTGTGGAATGGAGTTTATGGGCTTAGCAAGAGCCACGCTTACTGGAAAAATGAAATCAGTTTCTGTAACTTAGAATTCTCTCTTTACACAAGCAACTCTACCATCAGAAGAAAAATTAGTTTGTTTCTTAATTGGTTTAAGCCACATAATTAAACATTTTATTTTCTTAAATGACACTCTGGCACTTTGAATCTGCCAGAACTCTTATATTTGATAACTGATATGTTGAAGAAAAGGTGTTTACAAATGTGGATAAAATTAGAATTTATTTTAAACTTTAAAGTCCCATCCTAAGATGTCCTACTTAGGTTTGTTTGTTTGGGTCTTTTTGTGTTTTTTGTTTGTTTGTTAAATAAAAAAGCAAGCAGTCAGGAAAAGCTCAGTCTGAATTTAGCCACAGCCACATAAAGCCATGCTCAAGATACCTTTTGCATCCAGGGAGAATTTTGCACAGTACATCCCCCCCCACCAAAAAAAAAAGAGAGATATAAATAGATAAGGTAGCTGCTGCATCAATTATAGTCAAGATAAGCAGAGTATTTCAGTGGCTGGATAAATAGGATGCTATGTTCAGTTCTGCTCTCATGAGAGAATGTAGTTCTATGAAGATAGCTGGCAAAACAGTAAATATTACATGAGCTAACATAACATGTCCAGTGGATATAAACACTAGATGTATTGACAATACACTGGTTCAAAGGCCACATGTCTGAAGAGATTAGCCAGATAAAAAAGAATGACAGGAATACCAGTGTGTTTTTACTGTTAAAGTAAATACTTACTTTATTTTTAAATGGAAAAAGAAGCATAAAATACACTCAAACAGCAGCTTTCAGTATATCAAAAGTGAAATGGCTGAATAGGCATTGTCATACAGCAAGTTGTTTTGCTCGGTTGGATTAAAGAATATGATATAAAGCAACTTTATGAAAAGTTAATATTATTCAATATGAGTCCTTACAGAGGACTTTTTAAAATAAAAAGACAAATGGTGTGTTTGGAAAAAGCATTTTGTAAAGCATTATAGAAAGAAGTCTTTATTTGATGTGCAGTACAATTTGTTTGACTTAAATTCTGTTTCTCTAGTAGTCTTATAGTTAAGGTTCTGGACTGAGATATAGTACATGGATTGAGCTTTGCCTTTGTATTGTGCAAGTGCCTTTGTATTGTGCAATTTGCCTTTGCCTGTGCAAGTCATTTTAACTAGTTTGCACAGCAGCAGAACCTCACTGAAATGGAAATAAAATTATTTTCTTCCATTATGTGAAGATACAGGGATAGATACATAAATAAAATTTGTCTTTGTTTTTATAGCCATAGTATCAGATTAAAACTGTAGTAGTTGACTTTCTGAACTGAGAATGGCACTGTAACACTGTGGAAAAGTGACCAAAACTCTATATACCCTACACATTATGCAAGAAATGTGAGAGACTACCATTAGTGCAGAGCTTGTCATTGAGCAGGACACATAAGAGAAAAACTTGGTTAGCTGCTCATTTGTACAGCTGAGATTTAAAGTACTTACAGAAAATGCATGTCTTTACTGAAGGATGGGCTCTGACTGTTTCTTTGGGTAACAGCATTTTGCCACGTGGACATTAAAAAAACACTATGTAAGCCAGTGGCAGACCTCTTTGATTTTACTCTGCGCTATTTTACTGATAGAAGTTTTCACTTTCAGAAAGCGCTTGGTCATTTGGTACACACAAACTGATCTGTTTGCAGTTAATCAGCAAGTTTTTTAATTGCACAACAAAAACCTGAGAGATTTGAGCACTTTCCCTTAGCATTTTCGATGTGTATTGTTTCCTACATCAGGGGAGATATAAGTCCTTTCTGTTAATGTGGAGAGAAGTGGCTCACATAGGGGTCTCCATTACTGCACAGAAAATAATAGGAATTAGGTATTCCTTGTATTTCTTCAACCAGTGGCCAGAGGAGGCTGACATGATGCTGAAGCAGAAGCTGCAGAGGTGTGTGAGCAGGGGAAGCTCCCAGCTTTCGTCCCACGCAGTGCTGCATTGTCACAGCTGCACTGCTGCTGAGAGTCCAGTTGGCACCTTGGCATAAACAGTGCCACGTTCACACACCAGCCCCTCCAGAGCTAGCTCAGGGATTTCCAGCACACCTGGAATACACAAGGAAGGTATACTCATACCCATGTGGTTTACCTGGGAGCACTAGAAATCTTCCTGGAATGCCAGAAATGAACCTGTGTCTCCTGAATGCCAGGCTGCCATCCAGGTCACTAGTTCATCCAGGCCAGGATCTGTCATGAGAAGTCCAGGTGAGACTTTCCAGCTGAAGACCAGCTCTGCCTCATCTCCTCCTTTCTTTCTTGTTTTCTGGGACAAGGAAGGGTAATTCCCAGAAAAGGTTCTTCCCAGAGATTTTCACATGGAAATTTCCATACCATGGAAGAAGAGGGATGACTCTCATGGTATTTCACTTAAAAAGTCAATTTTATTCAGCAAATTTCAGCATTTTTCTTCAAATGAACCCTAAAGTAATTGAAAGAAAAATGGATTTGAATTCTGAAAAGAATATTGATGAGGATGAAAGTAATCTTCAGAATACAGCTTTTCAGGTTTATCATTGAATAAACTGAACATGTGTCTTCTGAAAGTAGATTATTTTAGCTACTTGTGTGGGCATTTTTACATGAAAAAGGGAATACACCATTTTACAACCTTATATATTTTATCTTTTAAAGTGAAATGACATTTCTCCCTGAAGAACTTAGAAAACATGATAGTGCATTAACATTAGTGTTTTCTGTGACTTTGGAAAATTATTGTCAAATTCTTAAGAGAAAGTACCTTTTTCATTAAAGATAACAAGATATCTACTTTTTTAAAAGGGTTATTTAAAGCTACGGGTTAAACCGTCATTAAAATTTTACTAGTCTATAAAATAAAATACCTTTTAATTATTTTTGAGCATCAGTTATGCTTCACAGTTCTTTTTATTGTAATCAATTTACAGTGAAGAATGACAACACGTAGCTTATTTGATGAAAGATATCTGATCAGCTTCAAATATATTTTGAAAGGCCTGGAGTTTTGATTTTCAGTCGTGCATTAATCACCATATCCCTTCTTTACTGTGTCTTCCAACATATATGCACAATAATATTGTGACAGATGATGCCTCTGTCTTTCATAGCCTCAGAATTCACTGCAGTGTAGAGTGAGACGCACCTTCACAGTGGAAGGGAGATGTATTCTCAGGGTGTTTTTCCATTAATGTCACCGATTTGTCTGCCATTTTGTGTTTCTTTCTCAGAGGGGGTGAATGTTTGCTGTTGACAGACTGGGGTGTGAGTTACTGCTTTAACTTTCGAAATGTGCAGTTGGGAACTGGAATTTGTTCTGCCGGAGAAATGGGTGCGCAGTACCTCAATGAGGGCACTATCAGCAGGTCGTGTGAAGTCCCCAAAGCAACCCAGAGCTCTGACATAATTTAGAAAAGTGGACATATATCTGCACAGTTTGTCAATCTAATAGGAAAAGAGTCTTTTAATAAGTTACTCTTTCAAGGAAGTGGTTGTACAACATATAGGCTACAATAATGCCAGAGTATTTCCTGGCAGTGGCAGGATGTGTAACGAAACCAAGGATAAGAAAAATGAAAATATTTATTTTTTCTTTTTTCAGTAGTTGTGAAACAAGCCTGGAAAGCGTTAGGGAATGGCTCATACTTCTCTTTCAACAATGTTTTGTGAGGTCTTGCAGTGCAATCTGCATCAGATAATATTGATCCTTAGGGATTACTCATACATTTTATTTGTATGAGAAAGCAAAGAATTAAGCACCCAGAATGTTTCACAAAAAAAAATACTAAAATCATAATGTTTTAAAATGTAAGTGTTCATCAAACACTGCTATTTAAAAACAAGTTGTAATATGTAAAATTGGAAAACAGCATCATCTATGTCAGCCTTTTTAACAGCCATTTCAAAAAACATAGCACTGAAGGAATAAAATACTTGTAGCTTTAAAATTGCTCAGTTATATATGTAGTTCACTGAAACACACTGACTTGGTATTTCTATTTTAAATGACTTTGTATTTTAACACAGTAGAAAAATTGTGCTGCAGAATGAAATATGAGAATACTTGTTAGAATTTTTAAAATGGTCAAAGTCCTTGAGTATATGTCTGTTTTCAAGTTGTAATTCCCTTATTAACATCAATGCTAGGTCTTAATTTTTGGTTAATAAAATTCTAATAGTAATTTAAAATTCTAATTACAAATTTTTAATAATAAAATTATAATAAATATTTATACAAACATTCAGTATGGAAGTGTGCTCCTCTCTAATTATTAACTCTGTGTTTGGTTGATTTTACTAGAAAAGCTAAAATCTGAAGATTCTTTGCAGAGAGATAGTAAATACTACTTTCTTACCTAGAAAAACAGATTTGAGATTACTTATATATTTCAACATTTTATTTATTTTCTGTTGTGTTTTCTTTATCCCAGTGACTTTTATATCACACAATAACAAATCCATTTTGAAAATAAATGAGCCAAAATGGGTTAAAAAGATCACAGAAAAGCATGTATGTCCTGTAGACATGCCAAAACCAACAGTTCTTACTACTGTCTTACTTTTATTTATTTTTTTTATTTATTTTTTATTTTTATTTTTTTTACCTAACTTGTGTAGATTGTCTATTAAGTATGTTCAGAATGGGCTTTGAATTTGTGAATGGTTTCCAAATTCTATTGGTTTTAAGTGCAAAACTTGTTTGTTTTGCTTGGTAAAACCTCTTTGTTCAGTCAGAAAGTACATCCAGTCCTGCAAGACTATGCATGTTTTTTAAGAATTTCTGCTTAGGATCACCAGACACCATCAGCAGTTCCGCGTGAAATCTTTTCATCATGAACCATGCATTACAAAGTATCCTGTGTGAGCAAAAGTCAGTTTTCATTAGCTGTGTGATTACGGTGAATGGCAGCAACAGAAATATTAGTTTGGCCTCAATGCATTTAAAATGCAGTTTTTCAAGTCTATTTCCAGAACAATGTTGCTGAATTAATTGGGAAACAACTCATACTTCAAGAAGGTCTTGAAAGTTTGCAGATGTGGATCACTTACATTTGTCAATTAAAATAAGGAAAGTCATAAGACTTTTAGTGCACAAAGCCTTTGAAAAGAAATTCTAAGATTACAGCGATCTGAAAGGATTATACAACACAGAATAATTTGGTTGCAGATTCTCCTATGTAGTGAACCTTAATGCAGAATTACACCTATGACATATGAGACGTGCTGCCCTTCAGCTGATAATATATTGACCTTTTATCCCTTTGCAGCCCATTGGTGCTTTGAACCCAAAGAGAGCGGTCTTCTATGCAGAACGGTATGAGACATGGGAAGATGATCAGACTCCACCTTATCATTACAACACCCACTACTCTACATCTACTTCTACTTTGGCTTGGCTTGTTCGTATTGTAAGTATTTCTGAATCCTGGTTTTCATTAATGTCTTTATCTACAGCATCTCTTCTGCTACTTTCCACTATTTAAAATTTTTTAATGAAAGTACCTTTCTATCAAAATCTCAGTCTTCCCTACCTTAAAATCTAAGAAATTCTTTAGGTATACTGTGTATACTCATTTATAGTGATTTCTTCCTACCCAGAAAATCTGAAATATATTTAGACGCATACAATGAAGAAAATCCATCTAAAAGTAAATCCATCTAACAAAAGGGCACTAGCAATACAGAAAGCTGATACTGCTCATATATTATTTTATTATTTTCAGCAAGGGACAGATAGATACAATATTAAAGAAAAACCTTTTGTAAAAAGCGCATTAAACTGTGTGAGATTGAGAGGGGAATTACATAATCAGTTTTATATTAAAGCAGTATGGAGCAAAGTTTTATGCAAATGAACTATGCTACTCAATGAATTAATAACTTACAGTTTTCAGAAATGTGAAAATACAGATTCTAAGTTGAAACTCCTAATTCAGTTCTGGAAATCCTGTCTTCAAAATCAGATCCAAGGAAAGGGGCCAAACATCAAAGACAGAATGATTCCTTTTACATGTTAACACAATGAATTACAGAAAAATAAGTGTTGATGAGAGACTTAAAGTTTCACAGAGAAACCTGAATTAATGAAAAATTGAATCACTATGTAATTACAGAACATAAACTACACCCTGCCAATAAAAATCTGTCACATAAGGTGTGTTCCAATCATGTTCTGCACACAACCAGCAAAGCAGAGCCCCACAAAGCTGGAGATTTGAGTTTTCACTCAGCTCAGCTTCCCTTAGACCTCCTGTTTTTCTGCTCAGAAGGGAAGAATTCATGTGTCTATGAGTTCAGGATATACTTCTTAACCTGTGGGAAACTAAAAGTTGATTACACTCCTATATGGGGTGATCACTGTACTCTTTTCAAATGTTGCTAAATTATTCATGTACTGTGAATATTTTCTGTGGTTCACATGTGCTTCTTTGTTGCCTTAAAGTATATTAAAACAGTGGGTTTATTTGCATGGTTATCTATTAATTTTGGCTGTGATTCAACAAAAGATGCTAGCCGGCAAGTTCTTAGGTCTGATAGCCTGCTTACAGCCTGAATGTACAACACACCAAGGAGTATTCATTTCCTGTATTAGGCTAATGTTGTGTCGTTTTTACTACTGTTATTTATGTGATACTGTAGGTGTTCTTGCTCTCTTTCTCTTCTGCCCTAAAAGAGCAAGAGAACAAGGTCTCTGCCTTGATGACCTTGCAATATAGACCTGACAAATTACGTTCGTTAGAGCAAACAATATATTGTGAGAATAGAAAGCAGAAAAGGAGAAACAATGTTTTCCAGGGAGGAGATTGCTGATGTCAAGAAGGCGAAAACAACAAAGGGAGAATTTAAATAAGAGGTATTTTAAAGATTATTTAAATAGGAGTGACCAACAAAGAAAAGCAATCACTAGTGGGAGGAGATGACAGAAATGAGAGGGAGAAGGATGAGGGGAAAGTTTAAAGCTCATAAAAGGGGTAAAAGAAATAACATGATGAGATCAGATAAGGCTGCATATGGAAACCCAAAATAAAGATTTGAAAATAAGTGTGTATAGAGACAGGAAAAGATTATAGCTATGGAGATAATAAAGTCATAGTGATTCTCAGAGAAATTTTTTTGGATACAAAAGAAAGGATGAAAAGTCCTAAGGGAGAAGATTATGCCAGTGAAGTTGATAGATAAGGTTTAGTGAGATTTCTAGAAGCTGAAGTGGAATTTCTTGCTTGTGAATTTTTTGAGCTAGTGTTTTGGTATGAGTGACAATAAGGAATTCAGAGATTCAGACAGAAAAGTGCTTTCTGTTGTTTTTTTGTTTGTTTGTTTGTTTGTTTGTTTTTTAAATGGAGAGGATTCATGGGAAGAGATGTGTTACGGCAGAGCTTTTGGTAGAAAGTGATAACAAACTGAGAGTGAGAGAGAGGACTGGAAAGTAAAATCATGGCAGAAGGCTGCATGGAAAGAAGAGTAAAAGAAAAGAGAAAGAAAAAAAAAAGCAAGAAATGGCAAGAAAATAAAGAAAAGAGAAAGAAAAAAAAAAGCAAGAAATGGCAAGAAAATAAACAAGCAAACAAACAAAAAAGTTAAGACCTAAAGTATACTGGAATGAGTTAGTCTAGACAGAAGCAGAAGAAAACAGTATGGAGTAATGGGGATTTGGGGGATCTGGTGGGGAGAAACTACATGCCTAGACCTTTGTAGTGGATGGAACAGTAGTTGCAGTAGGAAAGGAAGTTTTCAGCCATTCTGAAGTGTGTATATAGAGTTGTGTAATTGCCGCAAAACCTTAAATTTTTTTTTGAATCTTGCTTTGACAGATGCAATCTGGTTCCTGTCAGTTCTCTTCAAAACATTGCTTGTAATATATTTCTGAGTCAATTTTGTGATAATCTGCTCCCTACTGCCTTATATTTCCCTCTGTTACTTTTCTTCACCTGACATGTCAGGCTATGTTTATTAAAAAAACCTTATGCCTTAGCTTCAGTTTTGTCCTGTTTAATTGATTTTGATATCATCAGTCTCTGCCTCTGTTTTGTCATTAATACATTTTTCACTGATGGTATGGTTTTCTCTTGAGTTCTTTGTGTACTAAGAATGTCCAGTAAAAATCCATCTTTAAGAGTGACCTATTTAATTATGTTCTCAAAAAAGTGACAGTGGCTTAGCATATAATATGTTAAAGCTACTGATAGTTACAGCAACTATAATAATTTATTATTAATTTTTGTTATTCTTCTGCCTTCCATTATACCTAATAGAATATGGTGTGATCCTTAACTGAAGCTGTGAGCTGCTAGTGCATCTGCAAAGCTTCTGCTGGTATTTTCTGTGAGCTGGTTGTACAAATCTGGGCATGCTCTATTCTTTTTTGTAAGAACACTAGGAGGAAAAGTAAAGCAGTTTCAAAATAAATAATGCTTCAGCTTCACCAGATCCTGTATCAGATTGTTTATGGTCACTTTTGAAGGTTATACAGCTGACTCTGAAACTCTCCCTCTTTCTGTACAGACCCCCTGCACACACACATACATGTGTACACGCACACACTCCTATGCAAATTGAAATTATAATTCTTAATTAACCTGTATGTGTTTATTTAAACTAATCCATTGTGCATTTTCAGACCACTTATCATGCTAAAATTCTGAAACGTCAAGAACCAATCCTCTAACTAGCTTCACAGGAAATTAACTGAGCCACAGCCTAGAAATACTTAATGCTATAATTACAAATGAATCCTGTGTGTTCTCTAAAAAGTTAGGTTTATATCCAAAATCAACTGATTCTCAAAAGTGATCAGCTTTCTTTCTAAGTTGAGGGGTAGGTTAATAAAAGATAGGTAACTACTTTACAGAGATAGATAATGTATGTGGAAGTCTACTGTATCATTCAGTCAGGTTAATAATGATGATAGAAACTAAGAGAGAACATCGTGACTCATATAATGTTGCCTTCCTCTCCTTTGAGCTGTTCCTGGTATCCAACCATGGTTAAACATTTTTGCACATTGCGCCTCTTTAGATCTAAACCCGAGAAATTCAACTTGTTCCTTAGGAAATCTGATCCAATATCACACGCAGGTTTGCTCCCACAAACAGAATGAAAGTTATCCTGGAAAGGGATGCACTGTTCTGTTGACACAATTCCATTTTTATATTGATGAAATTAAATATCTGTTGGTTATGGATAGGTGAACTCACCAGCTGGTTCAACAGTAATTTTTTTCACGTGCTTTCCATGTGGGTCAGTGAATTTTTGAGTTGCAATAGGTAAAAATAGTTTTAACAAAACATGCTACATCTGAATGCCATTTATTCCAACCTGAAAAGCAGATAGAAGAAAACAGAAAAGTAGACAGAAGAAATAATTCTGTCTTGAATATGAATATCCATGTTTTCACAATTTTAGGGGAAATAAGCTAGATATATGGTGCAATTGGATGCTCTCAGAAGTTGCTGTCAGAGATGTTGAGTTTATGTGAATCAGTTACATTGTCACTGAAACAAAGACCACTATTAGAGAGCGACATTCTTTAACATTGTGGCCAAGAAGTTTGTAGAGAATAATTTGTTTCCAATTTCTGTTACAATAACTAAGTACTTGTCTAAGGCACAAGAAAGGTCAAGAGGATGGGACCAGACTCTTTTCAGTGGTGCCCAATGATAGGATGGGGGCAACGGGCACAGACTGAAGCACAGGAGGTTCCATCTGAATATGAGGAAAAACTTCTTTACTTTGAGGGTGACAGAGCACTGGAACAGGCTGTCCAGAGAGGTTGTGGAGTCTCCTTCTCTGGAGACATTCAGGACCTGCCTGGACACACTCTTGTGTGATCTGCTCTGGGTGACCCTGCTTTAGCAGGTGGGTTGGACTAGATGATCTCCAGAGGTCTCTTCCAAGACCAATCATTCTGTGATTCTGTGACATTCTGGCTTTATTATGAGTCAAGTCTGATTGAGCATAAACCAGTTTTTAGTGAGATTCAAAGGTGGGAAGGACTTGAAATCCTCTTGTAAACCAAAGTGAACCCAAGTCTCCTAGTTGGTAGGTCTGCGTGGAACCGTCACAGATATATCACACAAAATACTCTCTTGTTCTCCCCTTACAAATGGCTGAAAATACACTTTTGTTTGACATAAAATGTCTCAGAATGGCACATCCCTTCCTCTCCCCTCCCCTACTCCCATTCAAATGGGAGTATGTATTGTTAAAAGGGGACGGAGGGAGAGAAATGCTGTTGAATGGAAAAATTTCTTATTTCCACAGTTCAAGCTTGTATTCCTCATAATCAAGTCCCCACAAATTTATTTCTCTCCCTGTTGGCAGCAAACAAGGCATGAATTTTATTCAGAATATGAGGAACAAGTGAGATGGGGTTATAATGAAAACATTGTGCAGCTTTCTAGCTTTCACAGCAACAAAACCTTTACATGAAATGACAGTAATCGGTATCATAGAATAACAGTATTTAAATGAGTATATTGAATACAGATATGGATTGTATTTATATAAGCACTTGACTTTCCAGAGAATAAAAATTACCTTAAAATTATGTGAGAGGTCTGAGATAAAGCAAGTGAAAGCTGAATTTCTGCTAAGGATTAAAAATCCAAAAAGATAGGCACAACAGGTCATAGCAAGATAGCATAATAGGGCACCCTGTAGTGCTCAGCTATTAAAAGTTTAATCCTTGATTATGAATTTTATTGCTTTTGTATATTTGTCTCAGATGCTTAAAATAATGTTGTCATGGACTTTTGGATTAATATTTTTACATAATTTATTGTAATTACATCATTTTTCTGGTTTCTGCTTTTTTAAAATCCATCAACTGCTTCTGATTTCAGAACCTCCACAGTGACCCACAGTCTGCTGCTCAATAATGTTCTCAACAAATTACATGTATCTTATAAAGAAAAAAAGTGATAGGTAGGGCTTGGTAGGAGACAGAATTATTTATTCTCAGATCAACAACATATAGTGTTTTTCAGTATGGGTAAGCCAGAAAAATAGCATAATTTGCAAAGATTGCTAAAGCAAATATATACAGAAATTTGGGGGGAGGAATGCAGTTAAAAACCAAAATAATTCTAATGTTGATAGAAATTATGTAAATTTAATGCTAAAATTATAATATTAATAGAATTTTAGGATAAATTAATATAATCCAATTACTGTATATGTTGTTTTCTGTTTGCTAGTTCTGGGTCTGAATCATACCCTTTTTCATTTATAGTTCACATGAAGTTCACAATATGAAGCACTGTAAAATCTAGACACAGAAAAACTCTTTTCTTTCAGTATTTCATTTTATTATGATACTTTTATGTTGCTATCAAGTTGAGTTTCTATTAAATTTTAAAATTCTGTTCAAATTACAAACCTCTTCCTCACTTGCCACATATGCTTTCAATATTCACAAGTGTAAACAAAGTAATTTTGCAATGGGAGTCGGAGTCCTCCAAACAGAAAAGATATTGTAATTAATTTTTATTTAATTATTTTTAGATAATTATTTAACACATACTAGGATTCTTTGCTTGGAATAAATGCACTGATGGAAGCATATGTCTTAGATTGTTACCTATTCTTTTGAGTATATCTTTTTAATATAAATCCCCAATATTTTAAGAGAAAAAAAAAGACATGGAGGAAAAAAAAAAAACAAACCCGAACTCCACCATTCAATTAGCAGCAGAATGTCTTGCATTATTAACATAAAAGCAGTCCATATTTGCATTGACATACATACGTCTTTGTTTAAAAATAATCTTTTCCCTTTAGAAAGAGAAATTTAGAGTTTTTCTCTTATTTGAAAGAAAATAGCCTGTATTGACTGTTGTGGATGATAGAAAAGATTAATTGGAAGACATGCAGAGTAAAGATTAGTGAAACAATGGTCTCTAGGAGTCTGAATTCCCTCTTTTATTTTCCTTCTCTTTTTGGATTCTTTCACTACCTTTGCATCCATGCTTTCCTTATGTAAATTTTAATTGTTGTTAAATGCTATGAAAAATTAATTACTTCAATCCTCTTTAATTCTGGGTAATGTAAACACAAACTGTATAATGTGAAATAATTCCCTTAAAATTTCTTTATTAATGGAGGAGTTCCATGCTTAGCTCAAAAGTTTCAGAAAAGGAAATAGAGGATGTATAAATTAAAATTCAAGCAGTAGATATGTGATACTGTAATAAGAGTCATGATGTGATGATTATGAACTGCCTTGATTAACCAAATTCCCAAGTGATCAGGACATGCAAGGAAATAAATTTGGGTGTGAATTCAATAAAAGGGACAATTTTTCAAACATTCCCCATCAGATTTTGGCAAAGAGGAAGAAGTGGTTTCCATCCACGTGAACATATTGCCAAATATTAATTGAATCAGAGAGCTAATGGAGTGGTGCTAGAAAACACAGGGAGTTGGCAGTGATCTTCGTAATCAGGTTCTGCTGTCAAATTACGGATTTGGTCCCCTGTTAACCCATCCCCTGCTGTGGAATGCAATGGCATAAACATGGGTTCTTCAGACTGTCCAAGACTTGAACACTTCCTTCCCAAAAGTTAATATATGTTTCAATTTAGTAAGTATTGGGAGTGTGATTTCAGATAGAATTCACAGAATTAAAATTCTAAATATTTCATTTCTGTACCTCTGCCCCAAAGTAATGCTAATGCTGGATATCCTGCAACCGTAGTCAGCCTCATAATGACCATACAGACATTCTGCCCACTGTGAGGCAAAATGCAGCCTCCTGAGCTCTTTTAAATTAAATAAAAAAAAAAGGAAAATCCAGGCAGGGGATTTTTTTTTAAGATTTGTTTTTGACATACCATCTTACAAGGGGTAAACAAAGCATGGTAATATAAATAACAGAGAGAGTGTTTACAATGGTTGGAGTGAAGTAGCCAACCATCATGAACTGGAACTAAGCTCCAAAGGTTGGCCACTGGAGGGTAATTAGTCTTATGGAAGAGTGAATATATAAAATAACCTTTCCTGCCAGAACTCAAGATTTGTTTGTGCAAAATGTATTAGTGCAAACAAATGTGCTAAGATATTCAGTACCGATACCCATGCATAGATACAACTATGAGGTGCCATATTTTTCTTTAATTCTGCCCATATGAAGTGTCTGCAAAAGTCATTTGGATGTTGTTAGAAACCTGCTGCCTGATTCCTTCTGCTGTTTTGTTAATCTGTCTTCATTTCATTGACTACAGGAGCCCTTTACAACATTCTTTCTAAATGCAAATGATGGCAAATTTGACCACCCAGATCGAACCTTCTCTTCAGTAGCGAGATCTTGGAGGAACAGCCAAAGAGATACCTCAGATGTGAAGGTAACACATACATTAAATAAATTGATAAATGTGCATTTTCATTAATGGAATTTTGGTTTATGTAGGGACAAAGAGGGGTTTATGTTTCTTCTCTTTATATTCAGTACACTTGGTATAGTTTAAATAAAAGGTAGATGTTACTAAAGATTATTGTTATAACAGAAACAATCAAATATTCTTTGAAGTTGAGTGGACAAAAGGTGTTTTGTTTTTAGAGAAAAACAACCTAAGTGATCTAATTTAGATCAGATAATCAGGAGATGGAGAAAAGCCCAATAAATTGTTCTTTCCTGCTGTTAACTCAATATTTGGCCCACTCCATAAAACACAGCAGGAATTGGATTTGACCTTAAAGTGTCATATTGTTATAGCTTGCCTAGCTCTGGGTTTGCATTGCCTGGGGCAATTAATAAAGCATTAATGACAAGACCCATTTAAAATGTTGGCTTTTCTGTACAGCTTTAGCTTTTACTTGCCTGTGCCTGGGGATATTATGCAACAATATGCATTAGATTAAAACAACTTCTACATGATATACAGAAACAGCCGGAGAGAATGGTGATTTTACTGTTGCTGTTCCTTACCTATTGTTAAACACAAAGGGCTACTGTTCATATACATGGGACCTTATCAGAAAAAAAAAAAAAAGATTCTTTCTTGATTCTTATTTGCTAGTAATAAGGTAGAGAAAGGCTGTAGCATACCAGTAATTGCTCTTTTTTAAAAAAACTTTATTTTCAAGTTAATATATCTCTCTTCTATTTTGAAACTGTCACTCATACTAGGAAGTGCTAAAGTCAAGGTCACTTTTCTATTATGTATTTTTACTTAACTTGACAAAAGAAGATGTAAATTTCTTGATTTATTTTTATTCCAGACCTCCTGTTTGTATAAATATTCCAGCCATCTCAAAAGTATGTGTGAACCATGGTGTTGCTATTCAGTTAGTAGTTAGAATAACTAATTGTAAGTTGTATGGCCATCTTAACATACGTGAGAAAATGCTTTTTAAAGATAAAAAAATAACCTAAACCTCTTACTATTCATTTCATATTTATTTACGCTCTTCTGGAAGTCAATATTATTTTAAGTACTGTCACTGTTACCTTTATAAGAAACACAAAGGAAATTTCAAAACTTGGCAGGAATTCAAGTTAGTATCTACTATATTTGATATGCAGCCATTTCTTGAAATTCAAAGTGCTGACATTTTGATTTTTCCCTTTCAATAAAATCTGGTTTTCCTGGAATTACACCAGAATATCTGGGAAAATGGCCTCCTAGGAGTGGACCTGAAACAAAAGATAAGAGCCTTAAACTGAGGAATAAGAGAAGACAGTTGGAAGTGACTGTAATCTTCTTGTCTGGCTTTAGTACACAGGAGGAGGGCAGTTAAACACATGAAGACATTGCAAAACATAAAGGAATATCTCTGGACAGACAGAGGAATGATATTCAACTACAGTATATAATTAGTGAAAGGATTCTTCCTAAACTAGCAGCCGAATGAGTTATCAGTAAAACAAAGAACTGAAATGCCTATATGAAAATATCAGGAGTCTTGTGAACCAAATGGGGTGATTTAAAATGCTGCTGACAGCTATGGCAAGGATATAACAGTTATATTACAAAATATATTTGTGTTAAAAAAAAAAAATCTAAGGTATTAAAATAAAACAAGTATTAAAAAGATACTCAAAACCAGGTACCTTCAAAAAAGGAGGACAAAAGGTGAAGATGTGGGTTAACTGAGTACTTTAATGTCATTGAATTTAAAGAAGGGAGTTAGGGATAACTTGGATAAAATAGTAACAATTAAGGGTCAGAGTTGCATTGAGGGAAAGATTGTAAAATAATGTATTCTAGAATACATTTGGGAGTCTACCATAGGGCTCTAGAGTCAGATTTAGATATATATACATTTCTGTTTTGCCATTAGAAAAAGAAATACTACTTGGATCTAAGTCATTACAGAAAATCTAATATGGGAGGCACAGATGAGGTATGTTAGCCAATAAATGTTTTCTCCAGATAATCCCTGACCTGCCTGTTCAGGGATACTTTAGGGATTAAAGATGCTGTTTAAAATATGGTTTTGTTAATTCATGAAGATACACGGAAGGTGGGTTTAGAAATTAACCTAGAATTGATTTATTATGAGAAGATAAAAGTAGACAAACAAAGGTATGTTTAAAAATAGGCTAAATCTGTAAGGAATGCTAAAGCAAATAGAAAAAGTTCATAAGCTGTGTAAATAAAAAAATATAAATTTTTTAAAATGGTGGAAATATAAGGACATTTTCTGTGTATTTAATACCAACATGTATTGCATCATCAAATTTATTTATTATATATTGATACAAAACCACTATTGGAATTAGTTTACTTCAGTAGCCTAAGCAATACATTGCTGTTTTGTGTGTGATTTAACAAGGAAACTTGAAGATCAGCAAGATGGCAGAAAGCCTATACTGAGACTAAAGCTATATCCTTAGCATTATAATAACTAGACTATTTCATGGAAACTAAATTCTATCTGAAAGAGTGTGAGTAGTCATTTGTTTCAGAGCTCTTATGTTCTTGGAGAACGTAAGTGTTTTTTCCTTGCTCAATTTTTAGCACGTATTCATGCCAGATAAAGCAAATTCTTCGTGCTTCTTTTGCTGGGAACTAGTTGGTGGACGTATATACCCAAACTGGAGGGAGCCATGAAAAGAGCAGTAAATGTGTTTAAGGAGTTGGAGATGTAGAAAGAAAAATGTGTGTATGTCTGGCGTAATTAATGTCTAAAAGTGAAGACATGGTAACATAAATATTATAAAATATGCAAACATATGAAAGGGAGAAGAATGTTTGTCAAGGAACAAAGAGGTAAACTTCCAAGGAAAGGGAATGAAGTTGAAAAATGCTTACTTAATCAAAAGAGTATGGAAAGTTACAGTGAAATTAAGTATTCTCTGAATTTGAATATCCTCACAGGGGAAATAGTAAACCCCTTATTTCTCGAGCTTCTTAGAAATGTAGCATGGCAAAGCACTGGAAAAGCATCAGGGGCAACCATGAATTGGTGAGAGGATGCGCTAGTTGACCCTTTAGGCCCTTTCCATTTGTAGAGCCTGTGTTTCTTAGTGATAAATCAAGAATGAGTATAGCAGCTAATTGTTGCTGTTGTTTGTTGCCTAAGATCTTAATGAACTGCATTTCTCAATGCCATGACATCAGGGCCAACTTCTCCCTGAGGCCTCAGAGTTCATTCTGCAAAAGGACGGGAAACTGAACTATTATTAATACTACAAATACCCTATTTTTTCAGATTAGTTGTGCTACTGCTTGGAATGTCTTGCAGGCTTTTTAAGCATTTTAATCAAGTTTTCGGGGACAGAAAAAGCAGTGATGTTTGTGGAGTCACCAAGAAACTCTTGAAAATCTCTACCCTTTTTACCTGCTCGCCTGCTCTCCTAAGAGCAGCAACCTATGTCTTGTGCAATAAAAACCCTTCAGCTCTGGGAGTGTGAAACAGCCAAAAATTAATGTTCAGCCATCTGGCAACTTCTAATATTTATATAGCGGTCCTGTGAGAAAGTAGTGCAAAAGAAAAGATGTATAGAGCTTGTATGCAAGTACAAAATCTTGAAGCATGTTCTCTGTCAAAGTATTCAGCATATTTGTGTAGCTTCTTCTGGCTGTGCATAGTTATAAATGGGGGTCTTTGGCAGTGTGGATTCCCATGTGATATACATGCTGTAAATTGTTTTCCCAGCCTAAAGATTTTTTGTGTCTTTATAGTAAATATTAGGTGCATGGAATAAGGGCTATCCATCAAAGTAGCAAACTTTCAAAATTGTTAAGAATATCAACTGTTCATTATTCATGTATTCCTTATCATATATTTGAAATTCATATGAGCTGCATTAAGTACATTTAATCTCTGATCTCACTAATCTCATTAATTACTGTGGCACAGGTTATGAAATAATTTAAAAACAGTGTGTGTAATGAATTAATCTGACATTCTTCAATGCTGTGTATTTTTTGCTGTAATTTTTGCTTTCAAGTACCATACTAAGTAAGGATATTATTTGCCTTCTTTATTAGTATGGTCTAATTTTAACATATTATTTGAAATATATTTTTTAGGAAAATAAGATCTGTATTATGATTTTTTTCATCAGTTATTGTTTAAGAAAGAGGACTATGAGTTGCTTTATTCTTAAGTGCTTAAGTCACTTCTGAAGTAGGTCAGTTATATCTAGTAAATTGAGATTTTTAAGAAATGCAGGCACTTCCCACAGTGGTGTTCTTTTGCAGTCTCAATGTAGTTTTTAAGGAAACATCCAAACCATTTAAAAAAAATTCTGCATTAAAATTTAAAAAACAAATACTTGACATTTGAAAGGAATGTGTATCTCTTTAGGAAGCTGCAGTTCTGTGGGTCGGTCTCCTTTTTTCACACGCATGTGTCCTCCTCTTTGGCATTCTCCTTCTTCCTCCTTCTTCTTTTCCCCTCCCTCCTTCCTTCTCTCCCTTTATGTATGTGTACTCTTCTCTGGAACTAAATTGTTTCACATTGAGCTAATGAAAATAAGGCTGTGGCAGTAGTTTGATCAATCTGAAAAACAGGCCATAATTGCTACATCTTGAGTTGTGGCAAAAGGTACACGACCTTTGAAAAATGTAGCATATGATAGATTATTGCCCAATGGATGATTAAAGGTCTACTTAGACAATTTTGTTCTGTACATTTGTGCTTTTTTAGGTCATTTTCAAAAAAAACCTGTCCACTTACAGTGGTTGAAACAGAATTAATACAGTATGTGCTGTATTGGAGTGGTAACACACAAGGGAGAACCTAGATTACAGGGTTTATTTTATTGTGCCTCTCTTTATCAACATCGACCTTCTCTTGAGATAATCAGTACAAGCTGGAGGAAGAATGAACGTTCACGGAGTGACCTTTGAGGAAACAAGTCACCCGGAAATGACCATAACTTGGCCAGTCAGCTTTCACATTTTTTCCTTTTCCCCTCCCACCCCCCCACCAGTTTTTGGTAACACTGACTTCCCCAGAACCTCCTGTTCAGGTTCTAATCTTTCCTAATGCCTCTCAAACTTGTTATATTACTTTCTGAATAGTGTGTTTAGAAGTTAGAAAGGTAGCTCTGACAAAATGTCATTAAGGTGCCTTAGTGTGAATTAACACAGTTAATGGAGGTACTCATGACTGACTCATTGACCCAGTACTAGGCTCTTGTGGAATTAATGGATGCCAGGGGATCAACCTTCTGGGAGGAAAAGAAGGAAAGAAAAAGAAATGGCAGCTTTAAAACCTTGAAGTGAATTATATTAGAAAAGTGAAAACGTCTGAGCTGGATTTGATTTCATTGGAGGCCATAAAATGGTATACCCTTAGCAAAACATATTAAACAGAAATGTCAGATTTGATGCGAGTGGTATACAATTATGATAGTGTTAATAGTGGTCCTCTATCACCCCAAGACATATTTTTAAAGTTTAATTTCTCAGTAGCTTGGATTTGTCACGGGCTTGTAAATTAGAAAATGCATTTGGGCATATTTTCATATATGAAGACACAAGGCATATAATACTGTTAACTATACCTTGGGGTTTTAGTATAGCTATTAAAATAAACTAGAGATCACATTTACAGACAAGAAATGTCTGTTATAATATTCATTTTAGCTTTTTTTTACACCCCTCAGTAGCTTTACTGCATCATTCTGCATCTAAGAAAAGCCAAGCTTCTTGGGCAGTTTGAAAGGTAGCTGACTATTAAATGATAGAAAACTAACTTGTCTTATTAGAACTGTGAATGAAAGGGGAGCAGAGGAGGTTACCAGCTTGTGAAATGTCAAGGACAACTAGACAGAAATTACTGCAAATGGATTTAGATCACTAGAATCCCTATTTTTATTAACTCTTTGAACTCTAGATATTTATTGTGGTAAGAAATTACCCATGACAGGTTATGTAGTTGGAAAGATTTATATAGAACCTTTGATATGTTTTGGCAAGAGCAAAGAAACCAATAAAATTTACTGAATTGTATCCGTTAATGAAAAATTATATATCAGCTGAATGGCATACAATAGCAATATACACCTGGATTGCTTAATTAGTCTGTGAATATTTTAGAAACACCAGACTTTTAAAAAATATTGGTGTGCTGTGTCTTTGTCTTTGCACTCCCTCATTTTATGTCTGCAAACTGATGTAACTTCTGGGGAAGCTTTTTTATGTTGCTATTTTTGAAGTTTTCCTTTGTGTCTTGATTTAAACTGACTGATTCAATGTTTGTAGTGTAGGACAATAATATTTTGAGATTTGTCTTTCATGAACATTTGTAGCTTGAAACATAAACTTCTCAAAATCACAGTAGCTTCAAACAAGCATTCCTTCACATAGACCTGTGTCTTTGCATTGACCTTTAGCACTAGCACCACTGAAGGTGCAATAGGAATTTTAAGGATCCACTTATCAAATATTCTATCTCCTTGTCCCCATCTTCAGGTCGCATTTAACAATGACCCTTCTAAACTATGAAACTGGTGATTTGTAAGAAGGGATGTTATATGGGAAATTACACTGTGCATAAAAATTAATGAAAAATAGCAGATCCTGTCAGAAAAGTATGCAATACAAATCTCTGATCTAAAGACCACAGAGGTTGATAAAAACATTTATTTTGGCTTCTATGTAATGAACATATGACAAAATATAATAAGGCCAAAGTATATGTGGGAGTAAATTAAGTTATGCACTACTAGCTACTTTAGCGAGAGTAAAAGAATATTTTACACATCTGTAACTGAAGCTATGTAGTAATATGGCAGGTAAAATCATTGTCCTTCATTTGACTTCTAGGAACTGAAATGCTGTAAATCTGCTAGGATAATGGTTTCCAAACATATAATAAACCATGTAAAGAGAGAAAAGTAATCTGTTCTCTGTATCTGTGATGGATTGATAGCTAAGACAAAGGAAAATGGGCTTAGATTATGTAACGAATTATTCAGGCCAGGCATTTGGTAAAACTTCCTCAGATGAAGAATACTGAAGTCAGATGATGGAAGGATTGTGAGGTTGCTGTCACTCTAATTCTGGGACAACGGGTTAGGCAAATATCTGGTAGGAAAGATAGTAGATATAGCTGAAACTCTTCTGGAATGGAGGAATGGGGAAGGTCACCTCTTCAAATGCCACCCTAAACCAGTTAGGTATTTGAGGTATCTGTTCCCTGTCCTTAACAGGAAAAGCACCAAAAGAGTTGTCTCTCTCTAGCCGTATCCTTTATTAGAATTAGAATGAGAACTGGCACACATGAAATAAAGAAAACTCAAACTGGCTGACAAAAATGCAAATAGGTTTTGAAAATAAGTCTGTCTCTCATCAATGTTATCCTTTCCTTCATTCTTGTGTTCATCCTTGCAACTTTCAGTGACTTCTTGGTTAAAGCAATTCTCTCTGGGTCCCAGTTGTTATCTTGCTTTCCCCACGGAGGTTCATTCCTGTCTGCTCCTTTGTTTTTCCAGTAACATCCCAGGCTCTGTCTTTGCTCTGTCCTTGCTAATCCTTCCTCTCTCTGCTTCTCTCAGTTGTAATTCTCCTAGCGAAGCATGCTCAGGCACCCTTGGGATGGGAGCATTTGCCTTTCCATCCCCATTCGGCACCTGCCGTTGGCACAATGTAGAAGAGACGGCTTCTTCATTTTTTCACAGCAGAATAAACAATGAAAACATAAAGTCAAAACTTTTTATCACACTTCTCTAGATTAGTTGTATTTTCTATTCTTCCAAGTAGCTAAATACACATTTTGAAGATTTTTCCAAATGCTAGCAGGTTGATACTTATGGGTGCTGCAAGTTTTCACAATGGGTCCATGTTTTAGTACATATTAATTCTCTAGAAATGAGAAGGGCATGGATTTATCTGAGCTATTTTTAAGTGTTTCTTAGTGTAATCAGTAGTCAAGATGGCAAAATTTCAAGAGGAATATCAAATGCTACCAAAGAAAACTGAATGGTTTATGCAAGTATGGGAAATATGTAAGTATCTGGGAAAGATCACAAGCAACATTGTTCATATCTCACAAAAAGGTTCCATTAATGCTAAATAGTACTCAAATAAGCAAACAAAATTGTAGACTGCACTAAAAATAACAGTGAAGAAAATGCTGAGGGTTTAACATAGTGGGTTTATTACATTTTTTGAAACACTATGTTTAGTTTAGTTACCTTGACTGAAAAAAATTTACCAGGCAATGTGTAACTGAAATGATTAGGGTTCTAGAGAGAGTGTTATTTGAAGAGGATTTAGAAGTCTGGCACTGGTTAGTTTCCAGAGCACAGGAGTAAGACAGGTCAAACTAAACATATACAACACAATAAATCTTAAGAAGAAAGTTAATCACATGCTTTCTATTTATTCTATTTCTATTTATGTTTTCTGCTATACTAGACAAGGGAACATTAAATTACACTGAAAGCAAATAGCAACAAAGATAAAATTACTAAATGGAAATACCATTAAAAGTATTCAATGACTTAAATCTCTTTGTTTCAAGATACTCCTGAAGTCAGAAGGTTAGTAGAATTCATTTAAACACGAGATGTGTCTCTGTGCAACAGAAATCTTTCAGATATGTTAGATGTGAAAGTTCATAATCAGATCCTAGGATATTTAAAACTGAAAAAGGAAATTTAAGAGTTTACATATCTTTGATGCAATAAAAAACATGCTTGCTACTTCACATGACATGTTAGTACACTACCATATTGCATAAAAATGATGAGAGTTAAAAAACAGTGGTATGTGTTTCAAGGCTTTTATACCAGATAGAAATAAACTTTGCTTACTTTTTTTTCTTTGATAAACTATTTCATTTGAATATTGACTTTTAATTTAATTTTTACTTAATAATATTTCATCATTCTGAAGTACTTATGGATTTTGCCTTTCTTTAAGGCAATGCTCTTAGTTTTTTAGTGATTTGCATGGTAGCACATGGTAGGTTGTGGCCAGCTCTTAGTCCCAAGTTAGTAGTAGTTTGTTGAGCTCTAGAAGGATTAGTGTCTAGTTTTCTCCAACTGTGAGGATCATTCATTCTTCTTTGGGCTCCATTAGAGAAAACCAAAGCGTTTCCTCAGGAACCTGGGAGTTAGTGAATCCTGTTTAGGGGAAAGGGGGGAAATTTGCTTTTAGAAATACTCTCAGTAAATTAGAGGTATATGATTAAGCTTAAAATAGTCAGTAAAATAATCTTTTTTATTTTAACCTATAGGATATTCAGGATTGCTTTTAGTTTGGCTTTGATCTAGACCTTTTCTTATTTACTGCATGTAATATTTTTGTATTTTTTGACTTCTTGAAGTTACAGCTCATTTCGTATTGAGCTATACAAGCTCAGGCATGTCTCACTTTGTTAGAGTTTTGCATTGGTTAGATATTGATTTGCATTGCACTTTAGATGCATTTTAGTCTAATCTGAATTCAGGCTGTTTGTAGTATATTAAAAATGATGTAAAGAAGAGAGTACATTGCCGCCTTAAACATACTTACAATTGTAGCGTAAATATTTTTTTTTTTTTTAAATTAATAAATCTGAAAGGATCGTCTATGCTTTAACTGGTCTATTCTCTATGGAGTTGCAGATCAGATTTAATTAGGTAAGTTTATGTCTGCCATGATTTTTTTTTCATCTCTCATGTCTGCAGCCTTTGAAAGGACCACAAAGAGACTCAGGCTTCAGGTGCTGTGTCATCAGTTTTGATCGTGTTACACAACTGAACGCCATAATGCTTGTAACAATGTAATTTAGTGAATTCAATTCATATCTGGATATTAGAAAAGACATAGCAGGCTTTAAAGCTTTTTTGTTATCACAGTTCAATATTTACTGCTAAAATAATAGACAGCAACAAATGGCAATGCTTATTATATCATAATGCATTTCTATTTAGCTATCCTGGTACCTGGGAAAACTTCGCACCTTAACTTATCTATAATGTATTAATACACTGCAGATGATCTCTGCTACTCAGTTATTGATCTTTCACAGTTTAATTACCATATATTTCTGTTTTAAGGACATTTGTTGTACAGTCATTTTTCTCTCCATGTGTTTTTGAATTTTTCTTACAGTAGAAAGATTCATTCACCCCAAATTATTTTTCCTTATATAGGTAATCAAATTGCCACTTTTTCGTATTCAATTAAAGAACATAGAGAAAGCAAAATCAAGACAGTGTTATACCAGCAAACTTTTTTTTTTTCCCCATTTTAAGTAGTTTAGTTAAATAGTGATTAAAAAATACCACGTATTTGTAGTATTGAAGGGTTAGCAGACAGTTTCTTGTACCTGTTATTCTGAAGAGTTCTACTTTATTGATATGCCCTGCTTTTCCAAAGTTATACTTTTCATAGAAACAGATATGGCAAAAACGAAGATTGAATATTTAATAACGAAAAATACATTTGACAATAAGTACAAGAAAACAGATTACAAAATTTCTTAAACAAGCATACAGAAACATAAAAAAAATCAGGAATGCTTTAATGTGCAGTACAACAGAATCTGTTTCTGGCAGCACTGTTTAACATCTCAATATAAATATAAAGTGTCTTTTTGTTTTCTCCTTGCTAGGAGTTAATTCCAGAGTTTTACTACCTACCAGAGATGTTTGTCAACAGTAATGGCTATAATCTAGGAATCAGAGAAGACGAAGTTGCTGTCAATGATGTTGATCTCCCTCCATGGGCCAAGAAGCCTGAAGACTTTGTCCGCATCAACAGGATGGTAAGCTGCACTTTAGCCTAATTACTGAGTTTGGTGTTTTAACATGCTAACCTAATGCTGGTTTTCGTCTCTTTAGAACTAGATTTATAGGAATAAAATAAAAGTGAAGGAGAATTTGCATTCTGTCTTGCCTGACAGAACTCTTTCTTTTACAAGGGATTTTCCTTCCATGTGCCCAAATCATGGAAAATTAAATTATTCACTCTCTCAGGAGTAAGCATCAGATGGGCCTGAGCTCAACAATACAATATAACCTGAAAAATTTAAGTCAGTTCCTCCTCACTGCCTCCTACACCAAAAAATAGAAGGTTATTATTAATATTGGTATTATGCAAGTTATATTCCTTACTTGACTAAAGCTATGCACTTCCTATTCATCAGAGAAGAATTTCAAGTGCAGAAATGTGAACATAAGCCAACAAGTGCAGTCTCTGAAGAAATTTTTCAAAAAGAACTGCTGATGTAAAACACCATGAAGTCTGCAGAATTCAAGCATGAAAGACATTTATTGTATATTTTTTGGTACTAATGATAGATTTAATTTGTACATTCTTCTAGTAATTTTAGGAAAAATCAGATATATTCTGATATTTAGGCCAGCAATAGTTCTGTTTATGTTTCTATTTTGGCAGTGAATCTTCCTTAAAATGCATATTGCTTGCCTTACTTATACAGTCAGGGCTATACCTTCAATAAGCTCTAGGTTTCCATATAGTTGCAGAACTGTTCAGCTTGTCTATTATTCTTCTTAGCACTACTGTGGTAGCATTGTGAGTAGAGCAGTGTTGTTTTCCTTCTAATGTGTTCAGCAATTCAGTTTCAAGAACTGTCTATTTAAAGAAAATGGTTCTTCAGGAGCTGATAGAAAAATAGCCATATGAAGTTCAAAAGAATTTAATAACATTATAAAAAATGAACCTGTTCCTAGATGTATGTGATTTAGAAGTGTTCTCCATTTACGTACTTACAGCTGTCTCCTAAGGAAGTGATGGCAACCTCATCACTTGAGACATATGAAATGCACTACACAGAGCACGAGAAATGTGTTCCAGAGAGTAGTTCTTCATTGGCAGGGAGAATCTGAACAACATTTTCCTTCTTTTTCTTGGCTGATTTCTTTTATAGCTGTATATATTATATTATTTAAAAAATTAAAAAAAAAATGTAATTGTCACAGCTGGTGGCAATAAAGTCAAGTGCAGTTTTACTAGCAAAGAAGGAGGTGGACTCAAAGGATTGCTACCCTCCATTAGTATTCTCAAGTGCGGGATGCGCAGTCACAGGTACGTGTCTCCAGAGTGCCCCCATCGCTGCACAGAGCCCTTTCTTTGGATTGTGATTGTGGCTGAACCTGAACTGGGTGCAGGAGTAAGCACGCTGAAGTTCACCAAGAGGTTTAGTTTTGACATCTGTAAGAACAGAAGTGCGATACCTTAGTGAAAAAGGATAAACAAGCTGCCACCTATTGGGGAACATAATGAGATGCATATTAATAACTCCCTTTGGGAAATTCTATAAAGAATATTCCTTCTTGTATCCTGAATTGTGTTTTCTCCATCTTTCCACAAAGATAGAATGATTAATACAGGGATAAAAATCACTATGTGATAAGAGATCACTTGAAGAAAAGCTTTAGTTTTAGTTTATTTTATTTTTCTCATGCAATTTTTGCTTTTTAGAAAATAGTGCAGGAATTCACCACAGAAAAAATTTGTGCTATTGAAGAAAACAGCTGCTTGCATGATTTTAGAGTATAGCATTTATGCTACCTCAGGACTATACATTCAAGAAAGGCTGAGACTTAAAAGCTGGAAATACCTTTTAAATATGAAGCTGTGTTAGCCCTAATGACTGATTCCATCTGTGTGGATTATGCTCAGGCTGCCAGGAGACAGACAAACGGATGTTAAGATTAGAGTAGTACTAGAATTACAGACCTCAACTAATTAAGTACTTTGCAGATTTCTAAAATCAGAAATGGTCCCACTTATGTATCATACCCTCCTTTACTGTCTTCCACCCCTGTCCTCACAGATGTGAGCATCACAGTGTTACAAACTGTATACAGTTTGTCTGGAGGCAGTATCTGCATGGCCTTTATTCATCCTAGCATGTACTTTCAGTAACAACATGATCAATCGTTAAAAGCCAGTTCTACGCAGACACATGCTATCTTCAAGTAAGCAGTCTGATGAAGTTCAGAAATGATAATAAAGTTGGGAATTGCCTAGAAAACAGGAGAAAGAGGCATAGATTTATTTGAATTAGATGCAGAAAATACATTTAAAATCACCTTGGGAGGAAAGAATTAAAGATATTCAATAGGGTAGCAGAAGTCTGGAAACAAAAATAGTACCAAAAATAGAGCAGCAGCAGGGGAAGGGTGACAGTGAGAAGCAATTAGATTAGATAAAACCCTGTAATTTTATATTCACCAGAAATAAGTGTATTTTGATACAATCTATGGAGAATCATGGCATCACAGAGGATGTAAACACTTATACCTGTCTATGGTCCTTTTGAGACTGCACCTGGAATATCAGATTAAATTCTGGGCAACTAGATTACAGAAGAAGTATTTGCATTTGGATTGAGTTCAAAGGATAGAAGTAAAGTGAATAACTTTGGGATGTATAAAGAGCATGATATATGCATAGTTTTTTATAAAGCTTATAATGAAGTAGAAAGTAGCTAAAGAAGGATAATCCCTTTCACAAAAATGCAGATAGCATGTGTAGTAAGAAGTAATGGAATTACATTTTAAAAGGTAAAATGTGTAATGACTTTTTCAGAAAAATTTCCTTCCACAGGGTTTTATTAGCATGTAGAGCAAACTGCCAGTACGGCCTTTTTTTGGTGACTAGAACTAGACTGGTCAAAGTAGGGAAGAAATATAAAGGTACTGGAAAATTTGACATTCCCTACCTTATGTCTGATTCCATGTTTTGAATCGGCCAGCAGATGTATTATTCAGTTAGGTCATCCCCAGGCCAAGCTTTGGCTATTATACAAGAATCTATCTTAACTAAAAAAAATAGCCTGGGTGTGGTGCTGACGTGTAAAACACAGCAAGCTTATGCAAGCCTGGAATTTCTACAGCAACTTAGCAAAGCAAGTAGAGAACATGTTTACAGAAAAGCCACAGAAAATTGAGGAATATTTCAAGTAAGTGTTATCCTGATCCCTTGTCTAATGAAATCAGCAATACTTGTTTCATTGCAGTGGAAAGGATCCTATGTGATACTGCGTTATATACAGTGGGATCTCGTTTTTCCCTGCTGACAATATTTTCTTCCGTTTATACATATTTTTTGCTTGCTGCAGGCATATGTAATGTGTAATTTTATGTGGGAGTAAATAGAAATCCTTATATAAAGCCTACTTGCACATTTATGATTGTAAACTTTTTCTTTAAATAATAGCAAGAATTTCAGCATTTCATTCTGAGACTTAGCAAGGCAAGTAGAGAATAGCCTAGAAAACATCACAGGGGCATAGTGACATAAATCAATGTAATTTAATCAGTTGGTTAACAAGCTTTCCCAAAAATTCTGTGCAAATAATTAAAAGGCAGGCAGGGTTTTGGTGTTGTTTTATTTTGTTGTTCAGTTGGGTGTTTTACACTTCTAACTAAACAGAGAAATGGAAGTGGAACTGTTTGTACATCAAAAGAGATTCCTTTAAACTTGTGAAAATTAGACTTATTATAGAGACTGAAAAAGACATTCAGTCAAGTTACTCTTAAGACCTATTACAGTAGCTTCTAAAGCACTCAGTGTATACATCAGGGATTGTCGTAGCAGTTTTATTTATCCATACAAAGCTAGGCTGATTACTATGGAGTTACTCATGAAACATTAATAAAGCACTATGTTCAATGCTAACATGATTATGGTCTGACCTCGGTGATGGCACAAAGGACAGAGGCAGAAAGTGTCCCTGATAACATTATCCTAATGCTGGGCTCATCAATCATAATCTCCCAGTTTACCAGGAAAAAAAAAAACCCACGCATAAACCCTTCCACAGATGTGCATCTGTAGTCCTACTCAGCCTCTCAATCCCCACAGACTTAGAGCAGTCCTGAGAGCCAGAAATAGAACAGATTCAGTCAGTAAGTCAAGCATGTTAAATCAAGGCAGGGAACACCACTGTGAAACAGTGAAGCAGAGCTTTTATAATGTGTTCTTTATTTTTGAAACAAAAGATACAAGGTTGTCTAATTCAAAGTTAATTATAAGGATATTTTCATTATGGCTTATGCACATATTAAATTACAAATTACAGCATTGAGTAAAATGCATTCACTATAAATTATATTTTTGTGAGACTAAATGGTGTCTTGTTTTTGTTACACATAGTCTGTTCCCATTACATAACTGTTACTAAGACTGAATTTTCTTTCTGTCTTTGAAATGATTTATTTACGTTCTTCTGCAGCCAATTACATTTTTGTACATTTCCCTGGCTATTCAGAAGCATATATAGTATTTCATAATTAAAAAGCTTCTTGAATAGTCATTAGAAACATCTATTATGAAATCTCTGTGCTATGAGGATCTGGAAGATTTATCTTTTCTCCTCACCATTCAGCAGCAGTTGACATTCCTTTTTTAACAGATAAGCAGTAGATAAGATTTTATATTACTTCCTCAGTAGTAGCTTTGATTTTATTTTGTGTGTTGCCAAGGTTTGTTCTCAATGCAATTAAAACTCATTCATCTAACACAAGGTTCAATCTAATTTGGAAATAGTGTTGGGTTTTTTTGTTTTTAAACTTTCTGTATTGCTGAAGAATCTTATTTATATCTCGAAAACGCTAATGTAAAGATCAGTGCCTATGCAGACATCCCTGAATAACTGAAATCTGTAGAATTCACTGCTGTTTCACTTTTATAAAAATATTACTTTTTTAAAACAAACAAAACTGATTTCAGTTATCAGCCTCATTTATTTTATGACAAGAGTAAAGAGTTTACTCTTATAGTCATGAAAGAAATGATAAAGGAGCCAGAGAAACAATAGATGGAGGCACTCTGTACATGCAAAGGCTACAGAGGAGCACAGATGTAAGGGGAGAGAGGAAAAACCCAGCTCACAGGATGAAGCAGCTGATGGTCTGTTTTTAAGCAGAGCTACAAAATCGAAGTATCTCAGAGTAGTTTTAAAGAAATCTTTTTAAACATACTCAATATAAGTTAAAAGCAAGATACTGTGGTGGTAGTTCTTGTAGAGACAGACAGCATATAGCTTTGGAGGGGAGGGAAACAAACAAGGCAGGAGCTGAAGAAATAGGAGGGGCAAGTGCAGCTGTGGGACAGATGAGGGGCAGCATCAGAGCTTTTCTCTTCACTGGTGACATAAAATACCCAGGTGGCACAAAATACCCAGGTAACAAAAATGGCCATGTGTTAGAAAGGTTGGAATAGCATATTTTATAAACCCAGAACTACTGATACTTTACACAGCACATGGTGTGCATTAAAATAAAAACCAATGCCTCCTACTGGAATCTCTGTAAAAAATAATTTTAATGTCAAATTAGGATGAGTGGAGAGGAAAGTATACAGCGTTCATATTGCACAAAGGTCTGAAAAGAGGTATAGTGCTTGATCTCATTAAGTAGTAACTTGGCTTATATTACCTTTATTTAATTTATACGTAAACATAAACTTACTAATACGTATTTATATTTTGAAACAGCTACAGGTCAGATTTTCAGCCTGTGGAACATGTGTGCATACACTTCCCTGCAAACACACAAAAAACACAGTACTTTTACTTCAAAACACTTATCTTTCTCCCACTAGCTGTATAATAATGCTTGGGGTTTACCTATTAACAATAAAAGGCTCCTTCCTCAAAACAAAACCCATGAAAAACTACTGACTGGAATACTGCTATTTGAAAATGAAGCACTAATAACAGTGGTTCAGACAAGTTCAGTTTGAGAGCGCCTGAATAAAACACTGTTTTCTGTACATTTTAATTAGAATAGAAAACAAGCGGGATATCAGCTCATTTCTGTTTAACAGTAGGAATCTTTAAAATCCATAAATAATATTATGTAATTCTGTAAGCATGAATTATTATTTCTTTTCTAAAAAAATTGCTTCTTTATATTTAATATTGAAAGTATGGTCAAAAAATTGAAGCTCCCCAAATGCTTTAAAGCCAAAATGTTCTCAAAAAATGCTATTCTTTAGGGCCATCACCAGCCTATTTTAAGGATATTATTGTTACGTTTTTCTGTATGTTATTCCTTCTGTACCTACAAATTATTTTTATGCAGAAAATTCTGTCACCCTATTCCCTACTGAGCACTGCATATTCTTGAGAAACCGAATAATGTACTGTTGACAGTGAACAGCTCATAAATTTTCAGGAGGCACTTAGATGGAGGGAGAGCAGCCTGTGCATTAGAGCAAATTAGGGAGAGGATATTGCAAGTATCACATGAATAGTGTTGCAGAAGTATTTGGGAGAAACATCAGCAAACCAGGTCAGACATCAGAAACTTTCTCCTGACTGAAATGAATCCGGGCTATAAAGGACAGATCAGGAGCTTTCTCCCCACTGTGGGCCAGGTAGGACTTTGCTGCCTTCTGGCAGCCCATTCTTGAGTGCACCCTGCCTAGTACAGAATCACAGAATGGTTGAGGTTGGAAGGGACTTCTGGAGATCATCTAGTCCAACCCCCTGCTAAAGTAGGCAGGTTGCACAGGATCACATACAGGTATGTTTTGAATGTCTCCAGAGAAGGAGACTCCACAACATCTCTGGGCAGTCTCAACGTAAAGAAGTTTCTCCTCATGTTCAAATGGAACTTCCTGTGTTTCAGTCTGTACCCATTGCCCCGTGTCCTATTGTTGGGCACCACTGAAAAGAGTCTGGTCCCATCCTCTTGACACCCACCCTTGAGATATTTATAAGCATTGTTGAGATCCCCTCTCAGCCTTCTCTTCTCCGGGCTGAACAGACCCAGCTCTCTCAGACTTTCCTCATAAGAAAGATGCTCCAGTCCCCTAATCATCTTTGTAGCCCACCGCTGGACTCTCTCCAGCAGTTGGTGCCCAGCGCCATGCCCCACAGGGCGCCCCTGTGGTGGGGATGTGAACTGCACCCAGCACCCATGGCCGTCCAGAGCTGGAGGCTGTGGGGTGCCAGGGCCCTGCAGGGCCACTCTCTTTCGCAGCCCTGGCTCCTCTTTGTGCCTCCCGCTCCGGCCTCTACCCCACGTCCCCCCACCACACTGCTCTTCCACCATGCAGCTCCTGGCAAGTACAGCGCTTAGTGCCCTTCCCACCACCAGCATCCTCACATCTTTGACAGCAATTCATCCGACTGCCAGATTTCTGTGGAGTTCCTAAATTTATAGTTCAAAATAATTAAATTAACTCCTTACAAATTTCCCCAAATCTTGTGTTGCATTTCAGCATACAAACCTTTAAAGAACCATTAGAACTCTGAACACAGTACAATAAATCTCTTTAAAGAATTGGAGACAGAAGACATGACATACTGCTGTTAAAAAGTAGCTAATTTATTTAATAAGTTATTTAAGGATCATTCACCCATGTAAGACAGAAGTTCTCCAAACCTGCCAGGGTCAGTAAGACCTTCTCTGGAATGACAAGCTGCTGAGTAAGGGCTGGTCATGCAAGTAGAAACTGCCTCAGGGAAAGATAACATAGACATTCAACTCTCCTGACACCAGGGAGAGGATGTTAGAGGAGATAATGGGTGAAATATGCTCATTTGACCCAAGCATTTATTTTTTCAAAGTTACTGTCCCACCTTTGAATAGTAAAAAGTTTTGCTCTTTTCCTGAAATGCTCTCCATATTCCAGAAATAACACTGCTATTTTTGACCAAAGAAAATGCCCAACATTTTTTTTCAATTACTTTTTAATAAGTAAATAATAGATACATATCAAAAAGAAGCTTATAAATAAGCAGAGTTCAGAGGAGGAAGAGAACAGTTAGGCTCTTCACTGAAAGTTGGTTGGAGATGGATGCTTGCAGGACAACAGGCTTGAAATTCTGTTTTAAGTTTTATTACATACGAAGGAACATTAAAATTTGAGCATTTAAAAGTTAGGAAATGCTTTATTTATGGTTTGTGTGGCATACTTAATTTTATCTTTGCTTGCTAACATCCCGCATGCTAAATGAGGTAAAAGTCCTATGAAAAAGATTGTATGGGATGATGAAGTTGCCAACTACATCATGTTGCGTGCACACAAGACAATATTATTATGAATCTGGATTTTCTTATTTATTAGGAGGCATGCTTTGAAGCCAAATAGTATTAGTTTAATAGTATTTAGTATTAATTAGTATTAATGCTATTTAAATTATATTACTTGCAATTTGCGTATGATTTGGAAAAGGAAACAACTATTTTTATATGGTTCTGTGCAACATTTCTTTATAGCTTTTTATGGTATGCTGCACTTCATCCCTTGAAAACTGATCTTCATGTCAGCTATTAGGCCTGAGCCTTCCCTTCCATTTTTCTCAGAAATAACAGTTACTGTTTTCGACAGAAGAGGGTCTGGCTTTCCACCACAGCACAGAGAGTTCCTCTTCCATGTGGAACATTACAGGAGGAAGGAGCTGGGCCCCTGTGGTTTGCTCTGTCTGTAGCTATTCCTGCATGTGGGGTGGTGGGCATTCCATGGCATGGTGCTACAATGTCCAATGGTTATTTCGGGAGCAGCTTCCTTTTAATGTAAATGAATAAAATGAAAACACTTTTTTTTTTTTTTTTTTTTTCCCCTGAAGTTTATCCCTCTGTAAAATTTGAATTTTCCTGGGGCAGACATGAAACTCTGTCCCAGCTGGAGAGTGTTTGTGCTGAGTGGTGGCACTGGGCTGGAAACAATGGAGGAATTAGGTTTTCTCAGGGAAAGGAGAAAAACACCACCACAATCTTTGAGAATGAAAAGTATTAGATAATGTAATATAAAGGGTTGTTGTCAGCTCTGGCTCTATGCAGGGAGTAGTAGTAAGCTTGACAGACATTAACATATTAAATTGTATTAAGGCCAGTATTTTTTTTCAGAGAGAGTCAGACTCTTTCAGTCATGGCCAGTGACAGCTCTAGAGGCAATGGGAACAAAGTGAAACACAGGAGGGTCCCTGTGACATCAGGAAACACTTTTTTACTGTGAGAGTGACTGAGCTCTGGCAAAGCCAGAGGGCTCGTGGAGTCTCCATACTTGGAGATATTTAAAAGCCGTCTGGATAGTCCTGGGCAGCTGGCTCTAGGTCATCCTGCTTGAGGAAAGGGGATGGACAAGATTATTTCCAGAGGTCCCTTCCAAACTCAGCCATTCTGTGATTCTGTTGTTTTGGGGTTTTTTTCCTAATAAACTAAGTTCGTGATGTGAGAACTGAACTGCACTTGTCCTGCTTGAAGGGAACGAGGTATATGACACTGTACAAAATCAGGACTGTGATGCAGTTAGGGAAAGGACATGTATGAAAACTTCTCAGTGAACCATGAATCTCTATTTTCACACCAGTTCCTGTTTATCACAGCTCTTCTCTGAAGGCAGCATTAGGAAAGAAGGAATGAATGTGCCAGGATGCCATCTTAAATGCTTGATGAGTCTTATAGGAGAACTATTTCTGTATTCAGGTACAGGCACATGGGAAGTTAATACAGGTGGTCTGGTAGAGGGGCAAGGAGGAACTGTGTCATACCTTCAGCTTGTGAAATCTCCAGTTCAGGCAATGGTATCTACTAAGGAAGCCAGTCATGTGATAAAGGCACATTGGTTGGATCAGGCTCAATGATAATACGGTCATCATTTCCTCTGTCTAGAATTAATCTCTCTCTGTATTATGAGCGAAGGAATAGCAATCTTTCAACCCATTTTTAAACCAGCTAGTAATGGCCCGTGTTTTTTCTTCTACTGAAGTAATGTAAAAAATGAGTGCAAAAAATGCTTTTCTCCTTTGAGAAATCATTCAAAATTCATACATGGAGTTCAGAACCTCATTTTGCTTTTAATCCTCAAGTTTCCATTTTACATTTAAGACTAATTAGAACAAGTTGGAAAATTAGCTGGAAGATTGTTTTTTTTAAATTGTTTTCCTGGTTTCATCAGTTTTTCTTGACAAATTATGTAACTTATTTGACAAGCTTGCAGCTAGGAGAAACCCAGTATCTGAGAAGAAAACTAGCATGATATAAAGCTGAAGGAAAGAATAGTATATTCTTTTTAGTGTTTCTCTTAATACAACTAGTTCTATATTTAACGTCTGAAGGATTTCAAATATATCAAATAAGCCTGAACAAGAAATGTAATTATATTGATTATGTTTCCTCAGTTAATAGGAAAAGGTAGGACATAATTTAAGCATGAAATTGCAAGATGGAATTTACTTCCTAACTCTGAAATTCACTCGTAGGCCCTGGAAAGCGAGTTTGTATCATGTCAGCTTCATCAGTGGATTGACCTTGTATTTGGC
Source organism: Streptopelia decaocto (assembly GCF_964273445.1). NCBI lineage: Eukaryota > Metazoa > Chordata > Aves > Columbiformes > Columbidae > Streptopelia > Streptopelia decaocto. The sequence continues at coordinate 186,745,107 of NC_138663.1, read as the reverse complement.
TACAAGCAACGAGGACCAGAAGCAGTGCGTGCACTCAATGTTTTCCACTACCTAACATATGAAGGCTCTGTGAACCTGGACAGTATCACTGATCCTGTCCTCAGGGAGGTAGGTCTTTACCGCCATTTCATTCTAAAAACTGCTGTCAACTCACAAGAAATTGTACTTTTTCCATCTTTCATTGCTGGAGAAAATTGGTGTGTGACTTGATTCAGAACTTGGGCCCTAGGTGACTTCAGAAGCAAGTATTAATAAACTAGCAATAAAACAGATGTCCCAAAGTATTTTGTTTGCTTGGAGTTCCTAGTGCATTTAATGGTCAGTTATGATATGGGAAACTATAATGTAATGTATGTTCTGTAATATATATTCTGCTACTATTTATAATTTATTTTTATTAACTTCAGGTGCTAGACCTGAAAAGCTGAAAGAAAAACCTGCATCATAGTCATAGGGAAAAAACCTAACCTTTTCAGTCAGATAATGTTGGTGAAAAAGACTACATTTGCTAGAGTGACAGTAACAATTATTCAGATTACTTTTGTGTTAATCACATGAAGTATAGTCAAACTGTTACCAAAATAGAAAATGTTTGCTATTTGTTGTGCATACAAGTATTTATGTTTTTATGTACATATGAGTGAAATATGTATAGGTGCACATATGTACAGGTGGGAGTTTTAAATTTATCAGTAAATTTAAAGAAAAAAGTATTCTCTACCTTGACATGTGCTTTCTTCCAGTGACTGTATTTATTTGTAGTAAGGCTGTTAGTTTGAATGATCATTTTCTAATATCAACCTAATAGCCAACAATTGTTGGCTAAAACAATTGAAATTCGGTGAAAAGTGTGAAGAAGCAACAGCTGCTAGATGAGTACCGCTGTGATGAAGCTGTACACACAATCTTCCATTCCCCGAGATAGCTGCCATCTGCTGTATGCAAAACAGTAATAATTTATACATTGCCAGGCAATGGGGTTTTTGTTTGTTTGTTTGTTTGTTTATTTTCCAATCTTAGAGACAGAATTTACAGATTTCAGAAAATAAATAGATTCTAGAAAGCATTCATTTTCAGCTAAATATTGGGGTTTGGCAAGTTGTTTTTCAGTAGTGCGCTGTTGCATCTTGTTACATTTGGTGCTTTTTGAGGAGCAGAATGAAAACAATGTTCAGACTTCTTGCTTCCTAGAGCTAGATTTTCACACCATGCACTGCAAAGCATGTATTTTGTATACAGTTAGTATTTGCTTAGTTTTGAAAATGGGCAGAACTGCTTTGATGCCACTGCCTCAAATATTTCCTGTTGATGTCTACATAATATTTTGCTGGATTTAAAACTTTGAGCACAGGAAGAGTCAGTAAGCTACAAAACTGGAGATACAAAAAGAGCAATGCTTTTTAAAATATAAAACAGGTGTCAAGCACCATGAATACAAGGGATTTGCATAGTTTAAGGTCCTGATTTGCATGGGCAGACTCCTACATCTTGACTTTAAGGGTCTACTCCCACAGGGCAGCTTGTAGCATTGAGGTCTATCTGTCTGTCTGTGCACACTATTTAACATCTTATGACATTATGAGACTCCAGCTCTCCTGTGACTCTACTTACACGCATAACTCGTTATCAGAAATTTGAAGAAATTCATGGAGGTGTTTTCGTTCACTCACTCGTACGTCTAACCCATGCCCTGTCAGTTTTCTTAGGCTATTTGCACTATGTAAACTTCTAAAAACACAACTTTATCTTCATTGCCACAAGTTAGAGTAGTAAATAATATTGTTAGCAATGAGAAGGCAACACATCTAGAAAGACTGACTCCTTCTAATTTTTGTTATATATAGATTCATATAAATTTCTATGCTTGCATGTAAAAATAGTATGCTTCTCCTCCAAGAGATCTCAGATTTGTGATTTGTGGTTTGTCATAAAAAGGTTAAAAAATACTTTTAATTCATTTTTAATCAGAAATTACAATACACATGTAAATATAGACAGCTTTAGAGCTTTCATCTATTTCCCTGAGCTCTATTTATGAGACTAGCAGACATTCTCTGGCAGTAATAAAGCATTTGACATCTTGATGATCTAGCTGATCAGGTATTTGGATGTCGTATTTCTGTTACAAGTGTATGTGTTCTATACAAATTGATTTGTTGACTTGATTTTTTTTTTTCTTTATTCTGACTTTTACTAGATATTTCAGAAAATAAATTAGGAGCAAAAAGATCTTTTAAAAGCCTCTGAAGACCACTTAAAAATACAGAAATGTAATGATAGGAACACCAGCACCTTTAAGAATAGTGATAACAATTGTTTAGTATGTTTTACAGTGGCAGGTGGTGCTGTCTGGCATCTTAACTTAGAAATTGCAATTTAAAATTAATTGAATTTTGCAGTTAAACAGGAAAACACATCTCTCAGTATCCAAATGCTCTTGCTGTTTGTTTTCTAAATAAAGTGAAACATTTCTTTCACACAGAAGACACTGAATGCTCTCAATAAATGGCTGTAAAATAAGCCAATCAATACAACCTTATTGGCAGCTGCCGTTATCAGACCAATGGACTCAAATACGACAGTAGCCTCCTCAAACTGTGGCCGTAACTAATTTCATATTGATCTGAGTCGCAGCTGAACCTGTCCAGTGAAATAAGGCTCCAAATCAAAACAAAACCAAACCAACCAAACAAAAAAGCCTCCCATTTAGATGTGAACTGATTGGAAGACAAGATTTTTAAAAAGCAGATTTCTGTGAGCTGTTCATGCTGTACCTTGGCCCTTTTACTTCCACCCTTTGTCTGAGCACCTCAGCCACTGAGGAAAATGTTGTTCTTACCTTTCTGTGAAGAATGGTAAAGGAGTCACTTCAGTAGCCTTCTAGCTGGAGCAAAAATACATTCAGTGGTGAGACAACCCACCCCTACCATTCCTTACATTCTTCTCACGTGTGTGGAGAAGCCCTCTAAGAACTCTCTACTGTTTGACACTGGAAAAGTGGCCATCTGTGTGCTTTCATTCTGTTTAAACCTATCTAGTAGAAGACTCTGGCTTGCTTTTTTCATTTTCTATTTTGCAAATTCACAATGGATGAAACTGGAACACTGGGTTAGCATTAAATTTGAGATTACTGAATTCTATGAAATCACATATGTCTGCTCCTGTAATAACTCTTTAGCAACTTAAGATCTGGATGAGCAGCATATACTGATTTGATTTAATATACTGATTTCAATTTTTCAAACAACTTTGTAATTTTCTGATACCACAGAAAATATTTAATCTCTGTATCTTAATGAGTAATGAGAGCAAAATGAAAGTCCTGACTTAAATGCTCCACAGAATGTGTAAAATTGAATTTTGTGTTTTAGATCTTCTGTGATTAGAAATTGGGAAATTCACCAGTTCTGTCACTTCTAATGGTCTCTGTTATGCTGCACATCACAAAATTGTTTTCATATTACAATAGGAGGAGAAAAAATGTGTAGCAAAATAAACATTTTTCAGGCCCCTATTTTAATTTTTTTAATTGCAGTCTTTTGTATTCTATTTGTCAATTTTTCCCCTTTTAAAGTAAAAGCAGTGAGGTGAAAGCTAAAACTCAAAGAATAGCTTAAGGGTATTGATTCATTCTTACTTGACAGGTGAAATCATGGTTGCAGCACTAACCACAGCAATTACAGCATTAAAATGTCAAGAAATTAGAGGTCAGAATAACAGATAATTTTCTTCCTTTTGTCAGATTAAAAATTGACATTCTTTGACAGCACAGGATCTCTGGCTGAGAAAATTATGACAGCTTAACTCATCTTGTACTTGTAAAGCAGTAATTGATAATGAACTTTACCATGACAGTCTTCTCCTGTGGAGAAACATGACAGAACATCCCTCGTACAAAGCCTGTATCTCTTTTTAATATGTAAACAGTAGTTATATTGGACATTAGATGTTATTTGGAACTGTCTTTACTATTAGTTTACATCATAATCTAAATCCTTTCCTCTGGACAGATTTGGCTGACTTTAGAGGGCTGATGCTGAGAATGCTAATGTATACAGAATATTATTGGAAACGTAGTTTATTTATGGTGCTTCGATGTTATTGGTTCACCTCTTTAGATAAACCTAGTTTCTCCCTTTGTTTCTGCCAGGATGTCTATGGATTTTAGGAATCTCATTTTCCTAAACACCCGGAAATCTAGACTCTCAAAAATCAGTAGAATTGTGGTTTTTTCAAGTTAGGAAATGTTTCTCTTTTACACAAACTGTTGTGGCTGAAAGGGAACAGCACAGTTATACTGGTCATTAGAAAATTATTTGCAGTACTACCTTGTAGATGAACCACAAAATAATTAAGTGGGCATGTTCAGATTAATCACATGTAGCACTGAAAGCACATCTAGTGCATATCCTCTCAGGAAAGGAATATTTCAGGTTTTCTGTTTATTTGTTTAAAATGACAGTCAGAACTCTTTTTCTTTTTTAGACATTCAGCTTGCTTGTGATTACAAATGTTCTTTTTGCTAACTTTTTGTCATCCTCGTGCTGGATGTGAGTTGCAAATACAGCTTGCAGTGCAGTACAATGACTTTCCTGTGACTGCCACATCTTCACCAAACGCTCTGTCCCCTCAGTCAACAGGAATTCTGAGTAGGAAAGCAAGGCAGTGTGAAGCTACTTGGCTCAGATATTTGTTCCGAGCAGCCACCTGTCAAAATACCTGAGCATCCTCGCAACTCACACAGCAAATTGAAAAATGATTAAAATTGCTAGTGTTTGACAGGCGGTTGCTGCGCCCATAAACTAATCCTAGTAGGACAGTTTTGCTGGCAGCTAACACAGCATATGGCCTATGCAATATTTATTTCTTTGGTGGTGACTTGATATTTAGCATATTTAAATAATTTGAAAAGTCGTAATGAAGCGGTAGTCTTGCAGTGCTTTTCAGTTACCCTTATTTCTGGGTTTTATTTTTCCTCTTATATTTTCTTCTGTTATCTCTTTCTTTGATCTGACAGGAACAACAAAGCATCCCTCTGGATCTGCTATAGTGAAATATGCCCACAGGAAGCAGAGTAGATCACATCAGTTTTCACTTCTTTTTTTTTTTTCCTCCTTTGCTTTTCCCCCCTCCTTGCTGAAACACTCTTTGCTACTACAGAGGGCTGACATGATCAGGCTGTCAAGACTCAGCAAGATAGATATATCTTTAACAAAGGGAGCTGGAATGCTGGCCTGTCCCTGGTGGCTGAACCTGGCAAATTTATGAGGAAAAAATTAACATGCTGTTCTAATAGCACTATATAATACTTTCAAGGAAACGCCAGCCCTAGTATCCATGTGCTTATTCTTGCTTTCACTTGGATTTATTCTTATTTATTCTGATTTCATTTTTAACTTGTTAGATCTTTTTCTTCTGGGCGCCGTTTCTTTGATGTGACAAGAATATCAAAACCACCCCTATGGATCTGCTTGATTGAATTGTACCCACAGCACCGGCCACTTACATGTTCAGTTGTGCTTAATTGCCTCCATACAAGGGATGGTCTTTGCTTCCTTTCTAGGAGCAGTCCTGCTTATGCATGAATATGGGTAGTGGTGAAATAAGGAGGAAATGGCAAGTAGTGTCAATATCCACTTCTTTCAAAGCTCATTGAAGGAATCTGTATAGCAAGAACAGTAATTCGAGTAAAAGGCATCAACAAAGTGGAAATTATTTTCTTATCTGCTAAGGGCTCTGTTCTCTGAGAAATGTGTGCTTGAATCCTGTTGATTTTTGTCAAGAAGTCTACGTCTCCTTTGCTCCTGAATACTGTGTTTCCCAGACATACAAAACAGGTGTTTTGGTTTGGCTTGGTTTGGTGGTTTTATTTTGGTTTTGTTTGTTTGTTTTTCTTTTGTTCTTCTTTCTTTCTTCTCCCCCCACCCCCTGAATTTATACTCAGTTTTTCAGAAAAAACACCTTGATTATTTTTTAATTTTGTTTGCCTGTAAGTCTGTTCTGTATGCGTGAAGAGATTATCAACAGAAACTAACTGGATATTTACATTTTGCTTTGGGTGTGTGTGTGGGTATAATCATTTTTATGTCTTTCTAGTAAGTTTCAGAGCTCAGTCTCATCTTCTGTAAATGGGAAAGGAAAAGTCTTCACTTACTGTCACTTTGTTTTGCTAGGTCTCTGTAGATCAAGAAGGAAAACGGGGATTTTTTTTGAGGGTAAGGTATTTACTTCTGTAGGTAAAGATTCCTGCAGAAGACACGGAATACAAGATAAGACACCTTTAATCAGAATATTTGATAAGGAATTAGTGTAAATTGCAAGAGGTCGTTTACTATACAGTAATTGTTCAATGCATAGGCTTTTATTTTGAAATTAATATGTGCTCTTTTACTTGTGTCTTGTTCAGGAAAAAGAGCTTTCGGAAGGTGTTTACTGCAGAAAACCAGAAACATTTTAACTTTGCGTCCAGTTTTACTAAGAAATACCTTTTTGGTAACACCTACCCTATGTAACAGAAGCCATTTATGACAAGGAGTCAGAAATCATAATCTGATCCGCAGGATTCCAAATTAAAAACATCTTTTTTACCATTGCTTAAAACAATTAACTACAGTTAGATTTATGATTGACCATGATATCTCCAGTTAATTAATATATTAGAGATGATCAGGTAGTCAGTATTTTAGTGAATCTATGCTGAGCTGAGTCCGTGACCATTCCTGGATCATGCTGTCTTATATTTATGGGTATTCAGAATCTTTTCATAGTCAAGAAAATATGCAGTTTCTGGAAATAAAACAGGTTGTAATGTTTAGATGGGTCTGGGTCCAAAATGGCATACTGGAAGTTCTGGGAGTTGTTTATAATTCATCCAGACAGAGCTTAGCACTGCCACTCAAAATACATCACCAACCATCCACCAAGCATTCAAACAGAAGAACTGCTGATAACTTGTTTAACTGATGAGACTTCAACCAACCTATTTGATAAATATTTCAGATAATTCATTCATCAAAGGAATACTAGGGTGAGTTTGTGAATAACTTATACCCTGGAAAATGTCTCAATCTACTCTGAGTGTTATTTAGAATAAATTGTTTGGCCAGTTCCCATCTAGGTTAGAAATTTAATACACATTTTTGTCAGAACATCCTAGAGTCCTAGGCGAACTGAGTTTAATGTTTTGTCTATATAAAAAGAACATCATTAACCACAATTGCTCTCTTTTATTGCAGAAATATATAAAATATAGGTCTTGTACATGAAAAATTCTTCTTTATTGCCTGGTTATTTTGTTTTTCTCCATATGGATGACAGGTACCAATTATTGATTTTTAAAATTAGCAACAAGCATTTTAACATACACTTAAAGTAATATTTTATGTGAGAGAGACAGAGAGATGGGGTGAAAATTACTGCAGCTGATTGTAACAGAAATAGCTGGAAGGGGCTTCTTTTTTCCTATTAGCACAGATTTCAGTTATATTACGCTGTCATTACCTCAGCATAAATTAACTATTATTCAAAACATTTCACACACAGCAGTTTATTGGAACAGATATTACTCAGTGTAAGTATCTAGTCATTCACTTAGAAAGATGCAAAGCTGAGCTTTCTAAATGTTTTAAACATATTGATAATGTGCCTCTTTAATGCCATTTTGAAGCCTGTGTACAGTATATCTATATTATTGTTTTCAATTTATGTCAAGAACAAAGTGAAGTTTTGAAGAATGCGTTCTGGGAAATAATCCAAACAGAATTATTTCTTTAGAAGCTAAAGCCTGAAAATAACTGAGAACATTTATTTTAAATGTAACAGTATAACCTGTTTCCAAACCTGAAATTCTAATATGCACTGAAGCTTCATGAATACTACATGTGACACCATTCAGTATGTAGGTTTTACCTACTTCCTTGTCAGTACCTTTTCAGATTTTTGTTTTGAAGGTTTTCCAGTTCTCTGAGATAGTTCTTCTGTCCTGTGGTGGATAAATTGGAGGCTGGCAGATGGTTGGAGCTTCATCATAACCACATTTTGTAATAAAGAGTAAAAATCTCAGAGCACCTCCTTAGGACGGGAACAAGGCAGAGGATTTGTGATAGAAAGATGAAGCTGAGAGCAAAGAGATAAGCCAGCATTTACTTTCCATTCACTTAAAAAAAGAAACCCGCTAACGCAATATTACCACATTCTTAATGCTTTTTACTTCATTAACAATGAAAGATTTTACTCATGAGTTTTGCTAGAACAGAACTCATACTTTTAAATTTGTTTAGTATATAGTTATAAAACAAGAACAAAATACACATAGTAGATACTTTGGTTTACTGAGTCTGTTCCACATTCCAAGCATTAAAAAATGTCTTCAGTGTTCATGTTTTGTTTCAGTAATAAACCAGAAGAAAAAGAAGTCACAGCTAAAATGCATTCTTTAATGATTAAGTACCCTTTCCTCTTTTATTACTACAAGCTTTCAGGAGGCCTGTTCTGTTGTTTGCTTCCCTCTTTTGCCCATTTTCTTTTGTGTTTTCCTATAGGGGATGTTCTTAATTGTAAAATAAGTAGAAATAAATATGATGTGTATGTTCTGTGTACTGGCTTTCTGAAACGTGTAAGTTATCCCTCCAGCAGTAAAGATTACTCATTAGTTTAGCTATTAATAAAGTTTATTTTCCACTAAAGTTTCTTTTCTACAAGTCTCTAGACTTGATCCTATACCTTCATTTATTTACTTCTACATCAAAAGATGTCACTGTCCCGGTAGTCTAAAAGGCTACCTGCTTATGATCATCGGAATTCTTGTCAGCTACTGGCCAAATTGCCATGGCATATGAACAGTCACTAGTCCGCCCTGTTTCTCTCATGTTTTGGCTGAACATCCTCATGAGTGTGGTATGTTATTCTCTATGCTGGTTTACCAGAAAGATTTCAGAGAGTTCAGAGAAGAGCATACAAGTGATGAGAGGACAGAGAAGACTGATTTATGAACAGGATTTCAAGAGCTTGATAGAAAATAATGGAGTGAAAGGGGATGTGTAGCAGAAAGGCAGGAATGTGGAGAGTTGCTCATGCTAACTGAGATAGGGATATTATTTGATCTGATGCAAAATTAACTACCACTTACAGGATCAAATTCAGACAGGAAAGTTCAGGCTTAATGACAGAAGAATTTTCCTAAGGTCTATAGACTGTAATTTGACTGTACAAATCTCATAAGAGAAATTGTAGTAGCCTCATTAAATGGATCATTTCAAACTAGAATGGGCAAAAACTGTAAAAATGCATGGTAAGGGGGTATGTATTTCTCATCTGTAATTTTTATTCTACTCTTTTCTGTTATGGTGATTGATGTAAGCACAACATGAACACAACTTCTTCATCAGTAATTGCATGAGAATGTGCCTCTTATGATTACATTAACTTCCATTGAATGAGTCATTGCATATATTTTGTTTTAATTCAGGATTATCTTTTTTTTCCTTTGACAAATTAATGTCTAATGTAGAAATTATTTTTTAAAATTGCTACATTATGGGTAGAAATTTTTCAAGACAGTCAGTTTAGCTCTTTGGAGCTCTCCATAGGCGAAAGTCAACAGGTTGAAAAAAATGTGGTCAGTAGATGTCCTGAGTACCTACCACGTGTAGATTTCTATCCAGAGTCATAGTTTACTATGCTTCCTACAAATGAACTCAGTTGCATGTAATTTACATCAAGTCACAGCAATTACATACTGTCCTAAATATTCTCATTCCCTTTTTTATTTCTTATATTGCCAATTTTGTCACAAAATGTGTAAATGTGTGGTAGTTTTACAGAATACAATGCAAATGTACGAGCATTTCCTAAGACAGAAAGAGGATGGTATTGAGGACAGAACTGAGAATTTTTTTATTTTTAAAAAAAGGATAAATTCAGTTGATGGACAAAAAAAAATAATGAAAGAGGTGGGAAAATGTAAGAATTTTTGTTCTTTACGAAATCATTCCCTCCTGAAATAAATTTGCCATGCAGAAACTTTACATACATTTACTGTTGATTTTTAAAAGCTTAACTGTGAACTTTTAAAGCTCGCAAGTTAGCTTTTAAAATAAAAAGCACAGTTAAACCAGCTGTAAGTATACACTCTTAAGGCTCTTAGTCATTATGAAAAAAAATAATTAGAAAAGAGTGGATGAAGTTTCAAAGTTTCAATGAAGCCTCCTGCTGATATTACTGTTGCATTTTTATGGATAGGATGACTATGCTTAAAGGCTTCTGTGCTCCTAAAAATGACAATTAAAAGCATATATGGTGTCTTAAACAAAACCAAAGACAAGGGGAGCTAATAAATGGTATTAAACCTGATAAGGTCCCCAACACATCCTCCCTTCTTAAGGAACAGAGTAAAATTTTGCTATATGTAAGTGGCAGTGCACTATTCAGGTGACATCCGCCTCCCCGAACTCCATGGGACGTAGTCCAATGCTGCTTCCTTGGCTCCACTCCAATTGCTCCCCAAAGCACTTAACAAGTCTGGGGTACTTGTATTTTATTCTCATCCTGGTTAGTTTTTCCTTTTATTCCAGCAGCTGTGCAGGTACCAGAAAAGCCAGGCTCTTTCTTCTTCTGTGATCTTTCCTGCCTACCAGAAAACATGAGCTGTTTGGTCACTCAGCTTGAAAGTCAAGGGTCCTTCAGAAATATTAATTCCCCAAGTTTCCTCAAAAATACCACTGCTTTTATTCACTTGATGCATTGGCCTGTTGAGAGCTGTGAGTGGAGTTCAGGTTGACCACTTCTGCTTTCCAGACTGGGCTGTGGAAAGAGAGGTGCTCAGCTTTGCTGTTTTGTCCAGACTAGAGATTGCTCACACAACTCCTGTCTTCTTGAGGGAGGGAAATAAAAGTCAAGGTGCAATGGGAGTTTGAGAAGGCAGGTGAACAACAAAGAGGGGAAAAGGACAGAACGGACATTTGGAGATCTTGACGCAGAGAAGGAGGAAGGGAAAGGGTTAGGAAAGGTGTTCCTTGGTAGCCTGATAGAAGAAGTGAAGGAATTACCATAGGAACAGAGAGCTCTTGGTATGGTTGTTAAAGCAGAGGAATTATGTTTGCAGCTTTGCCAGAGCTTTGTGTAATTTTTGAGTGTTGACCTTTGGGACTTCTTTTTTCATTAGTGAGTTCATTGAGATATTGCATATTATAATTTAGTTAGGCATTGCTAAACAAAAAAGACTTGAAGTGCTTTTGACTTGTAAAAATTAGGAGGTTTCTAAATGCAGGTGATGGTGTTTTGAAAAATACTACTGGCAATTTTTAGCCTAGCACAACTGGATCTTCAGGCTTTCTGGCTGTTACTCACTGCTTTTCACATGTGGAAACAATTGTTACACCCCAGACCGCAGCAGTGTTTTTTTTTTTTTAAATGCCTGTAAATTTTAATGACTGCCAACTAAGGGATGCTAATGACAGTTTTCATATAATTTTTTTATTCCTTCACTTCCTCTTTTGCTGACTTTGAAACTCTGTAGTGGTTCCAGTCAGAAGAGAAACTACATTTAAAAATTCAGACAATTTTTTATTTCTTACTCAAGAAAATGTAACAAAATTCTCTCTGCTTCAGAAAAGCCTTGAAATAACTTTTCCTTATTTGCAATAATGAACTTGGAATCCTAAGAGCCTTTTCAGAAAATAATGTTTGTGTCATAAGTTTGCTCTGCTCCAAAAAAAAAATCCATCCCAAAGATCTAAAAACATAAATTAAGATTTCAGCATCCTGGCTTGTATTTCATATGCAAAAGAGAAAAATAAATGAGTTAAAGGATGACATAAGGGACAGGAAAGGAAATGCTTGGCTTAAAAGAGACAACTCCTTAGTAGGAGTGTCAAGAATTAAAAGGTATGACAAACCTAGGACTGCAATGGTAGATTAAAACGAACAAACAAAACCCAAAACAAAACTAAACAAACAAATAAACAAGCAAAACCAGAAAGCTGCAGGCAAGGATTGCTTCAAGAGGAGTTTTGATAATAACAAGGACTTGAATTTCTTGGAATTTGAAACTGGTAACACAAACTCAGAAAGAAGAGTTTGGCCAGAATAGAAAATGTTCTGAGAAAGATATTGCTAAGTCCTAACAGTGAAAGTTCTCTCTTAGTAACAGGATTTATACAACAAGAGGCACATTGAGGCAATGGAACTGGTTTGTTTTGGTTAGTTTATTTTGTTTTGTTTTGTTTTGTTTTGTTTTGTTTTGTTTTGGTTTGGTTTGGTTTGGTTTGGTTTGGTTTGCAAACACTAGCTAGGAGATATCTGCAATTCTACATGTTGTGATGCTTTGATTACCATCACATATAGTAGTAATAGAAAGGAGAAGTATCAACAGGGAAATTCTGTGTTGCAGGTGTACATTTTAGTAATTTGCACTGTAGAATCAAGATGTCAAAAAGAAGCTTATTCCATAGACCAAAACACCAGACAGAAAAGATCATCTAGGTTGGCCTCTCACACAACAAATTACATAGAGGTTTTGTCCATGTAACCTTTCGAATGTAACCATAAAAGTTGGTGTCTGAATAGAAAAAAAAAAAAAGAGGATACGGAACTGTTTCCTTATATAGAGTTTAGGTGATGAGAAATTATTTCAGTTATCTTTAATATTTATCATCCAAAAACAACAAAAAAAATTCTTGTTCTAAAATAAATAGAGGTATGTCTTCAGAAAAGTTAAATCCTTATTTCAGAGGTTGCTCATTAGATAACAATTAGAAAACTACTTGAAGGCAGTTATCAGTCATTTAAAAATAAAAAAATCTGATTGCCCAGGTTTCAAAACCTTAACCATTTATGGCATACAGTTACATATTTAATAAATTATTGTATCATGCTTATGTGTCTCTCACAAAAGTAACTTAGAGGTAAAATCTTTTCTAACGTGTTGTACTCAGTTACTTAATGATCAAAGAAAGCAATCTTTTCTTCTATAAACTTAATACAGATTTGGGAGAATGATGACAGAGTCATGATTTCATTTGGCATGACATCAAGGAACACAAAAAAATTTTAGTAAATGTTACCAATCTGTATGGGACATGAATTATTACAAACATGAACATAAGAAAAAAAACAGTTCAACTGAAGAAAATAATGGCATGAAATGAAAATAATAAAATGTTCTTTACATGAGGAACAACCTCATTGCTCTCTACAGCTTCCTGAGGAGGGGAACTGGAGACGGAGGTGCTGAGCTCTTCCCCCTGGGATCCAGTGACAGGATGTTCAAAGCTGCACCAGGGGAGGATTTCACTGGACATTAGGAAACATTTCTTTACCAAGAAGGTGCTCAAACACTAGAACAGGCTTCCTAGAGAGGTGATCGATGCCCCAAACCTGTCAGGGTTTAAGAGGTGTTTGGACAATGCCCTTAACAACAAGCTTTAACTTTTGGTCAGCCCCAAGTTGGTCAGGCAGTTGGACTGAATTATTATTGTAGGTCTCTCCCAACGGAAATATTCTATTCTATTCCATTCTATTCTATTCCATTCTATTCTATTCTATTCTATTCTATTCTATTCTATTCTATTCTATTCTATTCTATTCTATTCTATTCTATTCTATTCTATTCTATTCTATTCTATTCTATTCTATTCTATTCTGAAAATTTTTAAAAAGTCAAATGTAATTGTAAACAAAACTATGAATAAATGTATGACTTCCTTCTGTTCCACCCCATGTTCAGAGTTTTGCACAGCATTAGGATGTTCCCTGTCTGCCTTGTACACAGGCAAACAGCAGGGAAGAAAAGGCAGTGAAGTTGCCATGGGCTGGGAGCAAAACTCACAGTTTTAAAAATTATCACAACTATAAAAATAATGAACTGAGCAGTGTGGCCTGGGGAGCTCCTATAATAATATAGACCTCGTCAGAGTAATTGGGAGTTAAAACTATTTGCTTTAGAGCGTAATAGAGATTGCTATAGTTTTTAGCGTAATTTAATGAGAGAATTTCATTATATCAATGGTAAACTCCTTTGTTCCAGGAAGACTTGGAAAGATAGAAGAATGAGAAAAGCTATAGAAAATTGCTGTGTGGGTTTTTTTTGTTTGGTTTTGTTGTTGTTATTGTTGTTTTTGTTTTGTTTTTTCCTTCTGGTATAGTTGGGAAGGGAGGAGAGCATTTCACTCCTTGACAACAGCTCTTTTCACTCTAAGGAAGTTTTCTGTGATTTTCAGGGGAGTGGGCTGCTGGAGAGGAAAAGGAAAGATTTGTGCTCAGGCACACGGGAACCTCACATGTGAGGGTGTGCTTGAAGGAGTGAGGGACACTCTCAGCTAAACCCTGCCCTGGCTGCAGGATATCCATCTTTATGGTATTTTTGCTTTACCTTCTCTCTTTCTGTTTTGAGATGTATTGATTTTATTTCCAATTTGCAGTGTATTAACCAAATGCCTGCCTAAGCTGGCAGAGCGTTTAAATATTTTTGTGTCTTGAGAGGCATATTGGACTACCAGGGGGATGAATGTGAAAGCTATAAAGGTGAAACAGGGAAGAACTATCACAATTAGTAGCTTAATGAGGTAAACGTGAAAGGTAAAAGGTGGTGCTCCCTGAGACAAATAAGGTCACCAATGTGACTCATGCTTGTAGAGAGAGTGGGAGATCTTACCTTTCACATTCTCATTCCTTTCCTAGTACTATTTGCTTTCACAAAGGAATGAGGAAGAAGTTCAAGGTGGACTGACTCAGGAGGAGACTGAAAGTCAGCTCTGAGTTGCTGCTCTTCTGCTGGGGAGCCATTCAATTGCACACTGGATCCAACAAGATACCTCCTGTGAGAGGAAAGAGCTTAAGTTTGCCCCTTCTCCATTGTTAAATTAATAAAGTAGAGACCTGTGGAGAAAATCCATTTCTATGCCCATCTTTCAGTCCCTTGAGTATCCTGATTAAATAACTAGCTGTATCAAAGACACCAGATTAGTTGAGTCATTGCTTGTGTTTAAACTACAACACTTATTTCCTCCAAACATACAACATTAAAGTGGAAATCAATACTTTTAACCTAGCTTATCAAAAGTCCTGAAGATATTGATGCTGTTTAACAACTGTAGATGCAAATAAAAGAGCAGTATCTCACACCTCTCATACAAAACAATAACATTTTCAAGCTGCTTATGCTACCCACCAAGGGGCTGTCAATCATCTTTCTTCTGAAAAAGATGGTGCTTAGGGGCTGTGGAGGGTGCTGGCTGCATGAGTGGAAGAGCACATAAAGGATTCCTCTGTTCACTTGGGTTCAAAAATGCAACAAACTTTCAGGAAAGGCAGAGTCGAATGACTATTGCTGTGATGTGTATTGCTCAGTTGCCTACAGAGTTTTTAATTCATTGGGCAGGGGAATATGGATTGTAGAAAATCCTGAATATGGTACACAAGAGGAGCAAAACACACCTGGATTATGGGAATTAAAAGACTGAATATATAAAAAAGTAATAAAATCACAAAGAAACTCAGATAATATATATTTTAGAAAGTTTAACTGATCATGGTAGCAATCAGTGAAGATGAACAAAACAAGGCCATTCACGTAAGAATAAAAACATTGTCTCACTATCTGAAGTGCCATCTGCTTTTAGGAATTTCTTCCCTCCATGATTCAAAGTAAAAGTGCTCATGCTTTTGTGTACTCACCAGGCATCTCTCTCAAAAAAGGGGAGTTTGTAAATGAGATGGACCATTAATATCTTCCTTGGTGATTTTACCTGCATTTCTAAAAAAAACTTCTTTAGAGAAAAAAGTATTTTAAAAATAAACTGCTTCATGGCTTAGCCTTTTTGCAAAAGTATTACAAAGAACAAATAAAACCCTTCACTTTTGCGGAATTTCAGATGAGTCAATTGTAGCATTTTCATTTAGATTAGGACGGTGCTTCTGAAATGTATCTGCAGATCATGCCTATTTGCCATGCTGTCATTCACACTACAGCACAGTTTTGAAATGTCTGAGCTGGTTTCTAAGCCACCAAAGCAGTGTGCTCTAGGGGTGCAGCGAGAAGAGCTGAGCTGATAGAGGTCTACAGCTCTATCTAGAGCCTGGTGGGAAAACTCAGCAGTGAGCACGGTTTCAGCATGAGGTCCTCAAGAGGAAGGTGGTGCTGATCTCTTCTCCCTCGTATCTGGTGACAGGACACATGGGAATTGTTCAAAGCTGCATCAGGAGAGGTTTAGACTGGACATTAGGAAGCAATTAGGAAGGGTGGTCAAACACTGGAACAGGCTTCCTAGAGAGGTGGTCGATATCCTGAGCCTCTCAGTGTTTAAGAGGCATTTGGACAATGCCTTTAATAATACGTTTTAACTTTTGCTCAGCAGGCAGGCTGTTGGACTAGATTATCATTGTAAGTCCCTTCCAAATGAAAAAAAAACATCCTATTCTGTTCTAAGACCAACTCTGTTGCTCTGCAGCTGTGCTTCTGTTGAGTTGCGCTGCTTACTGCTGAAGGCATTGCTTTTGACCACTAAAAATAGTTCTTACACCTAAAGAAACAGATTGCTTGAATTATTTAAAGGCAGATTTGTGTTGCTTTCAACCATAATTAAGAAATAAAACCCAAATACTTCAGTAGACTACATAATGAGCAAAGCATTCCACAGGGAGCTGACACTAGGGACTGATCCTCGAGGTTGCAGAGGAGCATCCCAATATCCTTGGGAATGTACACTCTGCCTTTCAGCATAGACATTGAACCAAATTATCTATTGTCTTTGAGCAACATACATTGAGGATATTCTTCATTGTATCTATGATTAGTATCATTTATAAGACTGAATTATTTGATATATTGAGTTCTTGACCAAAATGTACGTAAACATAGAATAAACCTCCCTATATTGTTGCTAAATGGCGAATATGAAGTGCTACTAAGTTGTGTTTTGCTTGATTACATAAATTAGGATGTGTGAGAACAACTCATTTTAAACTTTGAATTGCCAGCAAGATTGTAGATATTTTTTCTTGCCTTGTTTATCAAGTAATAGGCTGAGACCCATTTTATCTTTCTGCAATACATGATCATATCCTAACAGATATTCCCTGAACTGTCTGCAGTAAAAGTCTCATTTTATGTGTATTAAAAACAGTAGGGAATCTCAAATCAGCTCACGAAATAGCATTTTCAAACACCTTATTAAGAAAATGAAAACTAATATAGTTGCGATTTTGAGGTTCCAAAAGTGTTAAATCTGGCAGCCGCTGAATTCCAAGCTTATGTTGTTTCTACATTAAGGGCATTTGAAGGTGAAATGAGAATAAACTTTATTTTATTAAAATACTCATTAAATTTACTGGAATGCGTGTTTCAGGCAGTGGTGTAGCAATTTGCACACAATATTCTAAGGGGAGAAAATGAATTGATTAATTAGAATGAAATGTTTAAGACCATTAAATAAATCTAAAGTTCGAAGATTTTAAGTTTAAGAAAAACTGTAGCATACACTTTGAGTTTTCAGATTATTTTCAGATACAGCCAGAGTTCTGTTGTAAACAAATCAATGTATTACATTGTTATTCACAGATCTGTTCTGTACCTGCTTTTCATTTTGTGTCAAGTGATCTGATAGGAGGCAGCATTAGGAATACCCTTGGGCCAGGCACTTTATCTCTGTATGCTTATGTTTATCTTCTGTGTTAGTTTTGACAAGGTTTTTCTGTCCTTTTTAAGTGTTGTGAGTTCTAGAGAGGAATACCAGTTGTAGCTGTGCACAGATGTGGTGTTGTGCAGACTATAGTCTTGGTGCAGGAGTTGAATATTATGGGTATTTTTAAAGAAACACTGTCCAGTTTCTTCAACACTTCCAAGAGCTGTCAGTTTTACAAATGATATTTTTGAAAGAAAGGGATAACATTACTAATCACATGGTGGGGGAGAGGCAGTTGTCTTTGTAAGTGCAAGCCAGCAAAAATATTTAATATTCCCTGAATATAAAGGTCTTGATTCTGCATTTGTTCTGGTTACAGAAGGACTTGGCATTAACTTAAATGTTTTAAAATTATGGGCACGTAAAGTATATAAGTGAGTATTTACCAGGACATCTTCAGCTGAAAAATAACAGTTGCTTTTGACAGTTATGTTTTAAGTATCTGTTCCTCCTAATCTAAAAAATTTATGCTGGTTTATTATTGTATTCTGCTTCTCTTTCTCTTCTCCTGCTACTTTCATAAATCTACCTGAACTGGGAGGCAAAGCCCACAAGGTTTATATGTGTAGAATTTACAGTCGAGCAATCTAAATTTGCCAAGACTAGACAACATGAAAGTAAATGTGTAAATTAAAATTGGGCTGCAATGAAAAAAAAATTAATAATTCATTTTAGTGAATTCTCTTGCCTGCAAGAGAACAGAACTACATTTAAGGGATCACTGCAAAGGGTGGGAGAGGAAGATCTGGTTTTGTTCATTATTTCTGCCAAATACAATTCACAATCTTATTTTGACACAGAGTTCTTTCAAAAATTAAAATTAAATTAACCTTGATAACTATTTGAAAAAAAAGAAAAATAGAAATTACTTTTCTCAAAATATTATTGACAAATCATGAAGTCCCTGATATTGTTGGTGTTAGTCTTGATTATTTTCAAAATGAAATTCACAAACAAGTATAATTCCCTTCTCCCCACAAGTCAAATCAGTTTTGGAGGATTGAATGTAGTAGAAAATACTACCTTTGATTTGGCTTGAAGTGAATTTTATATTCCTATATAAAAGGTGTCGGCATGAGTAAAGGTATCTACACAGCATGTAAAAAGATACTATTTGTATGGTACATATACAGAGCTGCTGTATAGACATGTGGAGATGTACATGCATATGCCTACACAGGTGCATTGGTTTTGTGTGAAATTACTCTATGATTTTAAATTAATATATCATTAAATAATGTTAATAAAACTCGAGGAGCTCACCAGATTCGAAGAAACAATCTGTGCCTTGGAGACCTAAGTCTACTCTGAATTAGTCAACAAGCAAGAAATCACCTGTAGCAGGATAATTACAGCATCAAATGCACTCAGGCTACAGTCTATTGAAAGTATTTCAGTCGCTTGACTGGACTTTGCATTAAGTTTCTTTTTCAGCAAATGTTTGTTTGTGGTATTCCATTATATACCTGTCAATCTAGAGCATCAGGAGTGGTAGACAATAGTGACCTGTTAGGAAATCTCCCTCCGCTATCTGTTCTTGCATCTATGCTGTGAAGCAGAGGAAAGCACAGATTGACTTGTAGGAATTACAAAATATGTAGATTAAAAGGATTCTGTATCATGAAGTATTTATTGTGCTTCTTACCATTTAATGTGTGAAAGAAATAACATAATTTACCAAGATAGTCATGTTTCTGGTGTTTTTTCATGTTTCTTGTGTGGTAGCAAATGAAAAATTCATAAAGCTCACAAGAAAAATATTAAGGGTCAGTAGTGCAGGGTACAGCATATATATAGGTACATAATGCACAGTGCATTTCAAAATCTGCCAGTTTGGTTTTCTGTGAACGCTTTATTCTCCATCTCACAAGGTCAAATACAACAGTACCTGCCTATCTGAAAAATAAGAACTGTTGTTTAACAGTATTGCTTTTGCAGGCGGCAATCTTTTGCCAAATTTTTAAGAGTATCTCTTAAATATATTTTTTATTTGAATGAACTGGTTTAGTAGTGGAAGCATCTGAGTTGGAAGTCCATGACAAAAATGTAATCAAATTAATGGTGAAATAAATACTCAGTGAATATATGCAACTTGCAAATATTTTTACATTGGTCTGAATGTTCCTGGCAAGGTTTGTTTCTGGCTTTTTTTGTTTGTTTGTTTTAACCTACTAAAGCTGTTGTTGAAATAGTAGTTATTTTGGTTTTATTATATTTTATACATGAATTTTGTTTCTCAGTTTGCTTTTCTTTCCCCTCGTTTAAGATTCCAGAGGCTTATTTTATTAGAGATCCTCATACTTTCCTCCTTACAAAGGACTTTATTAAGGTATATATGTTCGTTTTAGTGAAAAAAAGCTCTCTCAAGACCTGAGCTGCATGTCCTCACAGGTTAACATTTTCACATATAACGCCAGTTACTGGGGATGAGAATGGTTAGCTGGTTAACTGAAGCATGCTTGAAAGGAGAAGCAAAGCTTGTCTACAAAATACTAACACTTGGATGAGTCTGCAGCCTGGGAGGAGAGCACTGGGTGAATTTTCTGGACTTTTTTCATGGCTGACTTGGGATATGCCTGCGTTGTCACACAGTGTGTTGACCTCTCTCCTTGACGCATATTGCTCCTGACAGTCCCTCTCCCTTGCCCGCAGGCCATGGAGGCGCAGATACAGAACTTTGGACAGACGCCATCGCAGTTGCTCATTGAGCCCCATCCACCTCGGAGCTCTGCCATGCACCTGGTGAGACATAACTGCTGGCCGGGAAGGCATTCCCTTTGAACCTGAGGATCTTTTGTAGGTCATAAAGTACCCATTAAGCAACACTTTTAATGTCCTCCACTGCCCATGCAGCCGTACTTTCTCCTGGCATCAGCAGCTCGTGGTGCTCTAGCAGAGCAAGGTGGAGGTTTGAATGGTTTTAGCTTCCTATAGTCCTGGCTTTTGCTGTCTAATTTTGTATTAAAAGACCCTATCTTCATAAATATATGCTTGTTAAATACGTATTTACATTCTTATTTCTGCAAGAAGTGGGAACGGCTGCAGTCCTTTCTTAGAGTGAACATGTTTTATTTTCTTTTAAAGCATGCATTGTTAGGGCTGATTTATGAACAATGCCTGCTTGACAAAAATGAAGCATTGGAGTTCAAATCATGCTAGAATCCTCCAGCCTGTTCCCTTGAGACAATTACAATGTATATTTTGAATTTCAATTTTAACTCCAAAATTAATTCCTAATGCTTTATTGTTTGTGCTTCCTGCAAAGAATTACATGAAACAGCCAGACTGAATGAGACAGATCTCTGTGCCCCTAAGTGCCTTTGATGAAATGCTTCAAGATAGATATTTTCTTTTAGGTTTTGTAAATCGAGAGGAATACATGCAGTCATTTCAATCATTTTATCAATCCACGAGGAAATCACTCCATCTAGTTGTACACTGCAAAAGTAGGAATTGATCTGGAAGTGTTAGCTGTGTTATTTTAAGTAATGTGTAGATGTCAAGGGTACATAATATTTATTTTACATTCTTAAGATGTATTTTTAATAATAATTTAAATTGATAACTGCAAAGGATCATTCGAACTTCTAGAAATAATTCTATCTGTTGTAACAGTGGTTAAAAAAAAAGCACCTTAAAAACAATACTTAATAACAGTATTATTGTCCATGTACAAAAAACTGTGTCACTTCTAGCATCACCACACAGGTTTATAATTACTTACATACTCCCTAATAAGTATATGCTTTAAATAGAATTAAATTGTCTATTTTTGGATGTGCTGCATATCATATAAACAAATCATTAAGAAAGATTAAATATCTAAGAGTTTTTGAGTCCCTCCCTTTTTAATTTATAACATTTATATTTATGATGTATTAATTGCTTAAATCTTTTATTTGCCTCCTACCTCTATTGTATTAATATTAACTGCTGTATGGTTTTACATTTAACTGTATATTAATTTATGCTAATGGTCATTTTGCACCCTGTAATGATAACCCTTACCATACCTATTCTCTGCTTGTCCTCGTGTAATGATCCAATAATAGCTTCTGGTCTTGCTCTCCTCCATCACTAGTGTAGATGCACAGGTAGTGTTGTTTTCCCTGTATGTGCACATGCTTGCCTGCTCTTTTTTAACCTTGTTTTCCCTCAGACCTCCTCACTAATTGTGTTATCCCTTCTGTTTTCTTCTGCTCTCTTCTCCTTTCTACTCAACAGTGTTTCCTTCCACAGAGCCCTCTCATGTTTAAAGATCAGATGCAGCAGGATGTCATCATGGTGCTGAAGTTCCCATCAAATTCCCCTGTCACACATGTGGCAGCCAACACGCTGCCCCACCTGACCATTCCTGCCGTGGTCACTGTCACCTGCAGCAGGCTGTTTGCAGTCAATCGGTGGCACAACACAGTAGGTAGGTACTCACAGGGATGTTTCATTCAAATTTGAAGACCTTAATTGTGCAGCTTTAAATTCAAGTGCAATTTAGGTAGATCTAGGTTAATCTCACTCACCTGCCTGTGTACAAAAAATTACTGTTTTTTTCTGGTTTATGTCAAATAATCAAAGCTTGTGTTTTCTCTGGTGTCATTCCTAGAAACATTCTTCCTAACAGCAGCACATCACCATGGCAGCCAATCGATTTGTGGTTACAGCAGGATCAGCCTTTGATATAAAGCTTTTCGGAAGAGTGCTGCTGTTCTTGACACAGTTGGTATTAATATGTCCGAGGTTTCAGGAAAACATACGGGCATGCTAGAGAGCGTACATCACTGTCAGCTGCTTGAGAGAGATTTCAGGTCTGTCCAGAGCTTGTCATAAACCTGCCCCTGGGTCACCGTTAGATAATGTGGGATGCTAAGCACCTGGACACTGAACTATTCTGAAGAGAAGTTTCCTCATTCCCTCCCAAAAGTCCATCTGACAAGGTTGTCTCAAATTTCCCTACCAGTCCCTCTGCTCACCTCTCCATATTGCCACTAGGACTTTCCCGTCTCCTCACCTGGTCATGTAGGTGCTGAGGTCATCCCACTTATTGCGAAATAGGTGATGGGGCCATGAGGTATGTGAGGGAGTGAATAGGTTTCATTTTCTAAGGTAGCTTCCTGCTGCGATAGCCCTTATGCTGCAGAATCTGGAAACTTTTGGGGGTTTGTTACCACCTGGGAAAAAAAAAGAAGGTATTTGATGTGGCTCAGACTCAAAGAGCGTGACTCAGTAACTGGCTCAGGAACTTCACAAAAAACCCTCCTCCACTCTTTACACACAGGAGAAACCCCTGGGCAGAGTAGATCCTCCTGGAGAGGGGGATTTTTAATATTTAGGTTAGCTATGTCCAGTAGATATGAAGGGATTGTAGCTTACCTAGGGATTTCACTGGCTTAAATGTAAATGTCTCCTCAGTGAGTAATTTAAGTCAGGTGAAATAGATCCCACTTCTTATGCACAAGGCTGACCAAAGGCTGATGTTATAAGCAAAAATCAGAGTAATTAATGGAAATTCCATTATAGGCGTGCATTAGAGGAATTATCAGAGCAAGTAAAGTTAATATCACTCTGAATTCTTGAATAGTAATATAAGATTTAATATTACTTTTATTCTGAAGATTTCAATAATGTCAGTTTGAATATGAAATTTTGCATGTATTCAGAATGTACCTGTTCTCTGTTTACAAACAAACTTTTCATGGTGGTTTAGCGAATACGACAGGAACAGAACAAAATCACTTATTGCCTTTCAGAAATCCATGCATTTATGGTACTTCATCAGTTGCAACTTCATTAGATGTAAAAATGCTTTACCCATTTCTTTAAAATGAAAGGGAAAAATTTAGAAGGGAAAAAAATCTTAAACAAAACATTTTAAAAAATATTTTGTGACAGTGTCCTCAGTGGAAGAGCCCAACATCAGAAATTATTCAGAGGTACAGAAACTGTTCTCTAGTATTTTAATACTCTTTTGACTAACACTGGTTGACTAATTCCTAATTAGTTCCCCTGGATTTTTCAGGGATGCTGCCCAAGTAATCTGCACCAACATCATCATTCACGTCTCCTCCATTTGAGGAAGCTTATTTAGTACTCAAGTACCCCTTTCTCATCCAGACTGTCAAGTGAGGGGAAGTCAAGATCTTTACCTATACTTTAGTGTGAAGGAGTCGAGGTTACTAAGGTTACAAGGTTGCAGCAGCCTGGATTTCAAGGGTTTCCTTAACAACTGTTATTTGAAGTCTTCTATTTTAGTAGAAGTCAGTTGATGTCTGTGACTGTTAGGTTTCAGTTTTTCATATATGCTGTTGTGAAACATAAGTCATGTCGCAAACATGTAGAATTGATGTCATGAATCAACCATGAACTAAATTACACACCATTTAAAAAGCTCTGGTGTAAATTTCAATGAGAGGAATACTTTCTGAATTTATTATAAGAAGAAGACACAGGAAAATAAAACTGGAGAATCAAAACTCATTCTAATGATTTTCTGAACTTTTATATCCTGCCTAGTAATGTCTTTTATTTTGCAAGAGGCTGATCCAGGACAGGGCATCAATTTCCTACTATTGTCATAATATTATTTCAATAAATCACAGCTCTAGTATAAATAGGTTCATCTACAGACTTTTACTGTTGTGGGATATGTGTAGAACTTCTAGGGTTTATACACAGCAGAATGCATTTTCATAGCTATCTCACAAGACAAGCAAATTAATCTAAGTTAATACCAGTAAAGATCTGTCCCAAACTGGTTTGGTTTTGAAGAAAGAGAGAGAAAGGAGAGATCGAGAAGTTCTCAGAGCTTTTCAGAAGCTTCTCAGAGTTTTTCAGAAGATAGCAGGGCCAGCTGTAGGCCCGGTTTTCTTTTACCTCCTCCAGTTGTCTATTGCATTAGTAGTAAATGGAATTTATTCTCCATAGCTCTGTATCTCCTCTTATGGAGGATATTGTGCAACACGGCATTTCCTGACAAAAATTGTGTTTTCAGTTGTGACCATTGTGATTTATATGCTAGGGAAAGTGCTCAGAAGAGCCAAAAGCAACACTATCCATACATGAAAGCAGATAATGCCCTCAGACACGTGGTGTGAATTTTGGGCTTGTCCTATGCAGGTACAGGAGTTGGACTTGATGATCCTTTTGGGTCCCTTCCAACTCAGGACATTCTATGATAACACCAAATATGTAGCCCCTGATGCACATTTGAACAACTTAAGGACTGCTCAGGATAGAGCTAGTAAGAATAATTGTGGCAAGTTTATTGTAGTCCACAGTTTCCCAGCTAAAAATTCTAGATAAATCCATGAAAAGGTCCAGGTTTCTGTCACTTGCAAGTTTCCATATGTAAAAAACTTGTAACAATGTTTAATCCAATTATGTTTATTTCTTGTTCTATTACAAGTTCCCAGTGCTCAAATGTAAAAAAAAAAAAAAAAAAAAAAAAGTTTTAAAGGAGTTATTTAATGAATGTCTGTGGCTGTGGAAATTGTGATGAAATTAGCACTCATGCATTTATAGTCGATATTACATAGCTGAAGAATTAACAAATGCATATTTCACTAGCACAGAGGAGGGAATTGTAAAAGATTCATAGAACAAGTCATAGCAAAAAGTTAACTTTTTATATATAATAAACCAATAATACCCTTTTAAACCTAGAAAAGTCATATAAAAATTTTAGACAACAAGGTTCCTATGCGCTTTATTCTTCTTTTCACATGTAGGCCTTCGGGGAGCCCCAGGTTATTCTTTGGATCAAGCCCATCACCTTCCAATCGAAATGGATCCATTGATTGGTATGTCAAGATGAAAATGTAGTAATATATTTGAAAATAGAATTTTCAAGAATTATCAATTAATCTATATTTGTATGTTATGCTTCATTTAACATGGAAGATAGGAAAATAGTTATTCTTATCAGTCCTGGAGAACTAAAAGCATTAGCTATTGATGCTGAAGGAATTACAGAAGTGCTATTTGTTATTAACATCACCAGCAACCAGTATTTAAGAAACAGCCAATTAAGTCAGTTATATTGTCAGCCCATATCTACAATTCTGTTCTCTTATCAGGTCACATTAGTAAAATAAAGGGTCTGGTAGAGCTCACATATTTTCATTTTTCACAGCCACCACTGTGTATATCACTGCTGATGCGAATCCATTTCTCTTCATTCAATTTATGATTTGGATTGTTTAATCAGCATTACTAAATTAATAAAGAAAAGACTGGATTTTAAATTGATCCATGATTGTATTTTTTAAATTAAAAAATATTTGAGAAAGTGAAGTATTTTGAGAAATAGCATCTGCTAAAACCATTAGAGTGACTGCAGGACTCATATTCCTTAACAGTCATTATTTCTCTTTAATTCCTGCTATTTGTTTTGTTGTTACTTGTTTATATTTTGCAGTAGGCATATTTTTGAGACAGAAATTGGGGATAGGGAAGGTTCTTAGAGACAATTTTGCAGCATTGGTAAGAAAAAAAAAAAAAGCATTTTTAAACATCTCCAGATGAACAGTTCCTTTTTTGTCTGTGTCAATATTCACGGTCGAAAGATTTATATACAATTACCTCAGGAGAGTTAGCTTTCTCATTTTGTATGCTTCATTTGCTCATATAATGACAATGGTTTCTCTTCAGATTTTCCTCTCAAAAGCTAGGGCACAACTATTGTGCCCACCTGTTCTGGAAATGCAAGTAATTTGTTATTCATTATCTTTCAGTGGATGGACATAGAGAGTCTGATAATTTAAATACATGTTCTTGGAATGTATATAAATACGGTATTAACTTTTACAAGCAAATTTAAAATAGGGTGTTTTTTGGTTGAGCCTCTTATTTCATGCATTTATGACCCATCTAAGTAGAAGAACCAAAAACAGGGATAGAAGAAATTTCAGAATATTATCTGCATTAAGTCGTGTTCCTGTGTTAGGAGAAACATGTCTCTCAGAGTGACTTTAACTCACCTAACTTCAATTAGCTGAAGTTAGTTGGCAAGATTCCCTCCGTAGCTAATGTAGAAAGAGAAATCACCCTCTGGAGTTGTCTAGAACATGGGCAGCCATTGCAGCTTGAGATGACTTGCCATGTGAAGCAACGTCTCTGTCTCCAGTGAGTATAGAGCCGATAATTCACTTAGATAATATACTGAATTTTTAGAAATTTAATATTAGGTGAGAGGGAACACACCTTTATTGTATTGCCAAATCCTGTTGTGTCACAGGAAGTAAAAGGCACATTAGCTGGTTACTCCCAGTCCTTCCTACCAGCTCTGTTTGACAGTCGGGGTGGTGGGATTCTGCATGAACAATTCCTTTTCCTTCTGCATGCAGGAATTTCCAGGTAGCATTGCCTCTTTTAACATTACTGCCCATGTGTTTAAAATGCACATTAGCTTTGAATAGCTTTGTTGGTTGAATCCTTATACCCAGTTAAGCGTCTGCAGATATGGAGGATGTCAAAGTCACACAATACAGACTGGGATATTTTATGTAGAAGAGGTACCAAACAGCAGGAATTGACTTTCTGCAGTATTGTTAGCACTACCTTGGTATTTTAAGTAGACTTCCATCACTTTCCCCTAGTTCAGTTTGGTTTTCGAGAGTACTTCAGCAGAGCACTTAAAATATTACCACATATTATGCAGTGCATCAAGCAGTTTGTAAGAAATAGTCATCTCCTGTAAAATCTTTTGTCTTATTCAAAGGGAAATCAAAAATCTCACAATAATTTTGTATTGCTGATACCCATATAGACAGCTCTAAGTGTTCATATTCAGACTGCTTACTCAACAACAAATTCACAGTTCATTGAAAGTTAAATGTATTCATTTTCTCCTGTAAGTGGATGACAGGAAGGTGTTGGAATGGCTTACTTGTAAAATGTGTTTTGCATTTCGTTACAGCCAATAACTCTGGTGTGAACAAACGGCAGATCACAGACCTTGTGGATCAGAGCATCCAGATCAATGCACACTGCTTCGTGGTCACAGCAGATAATCGCTACATTCTTATCTGTGGTTTCTGGGACAAGAGCTTTCGAGTTTATTCTACAGAAACAGGTAACCCTAAATACAACTACTTGTTTCTTCTTAGGTCACATGGTGGGTGGTTGTCTTAATGCTACCATATCTGACGCCTGTGCATACCCCTCAATAAATGTTAAAGGGCAGTTTATCAAATCCTTCATTATTGTTTGACTTTAATAGCTTTAAGATGCTTATTTTTTTTTGTAAGATAAGGGAAGTAAAAGGAAATGGAAAGGTATAATAATTTTGTTACTAGTAACTTTTGCAAACCACAGTTTTATTAGGGCATCGACCACATCAGAAGGATCAACCAGAATTTTGTTACAATGTTTTCATGGCTGTATTGTTTCTGTCTCTATTTATTTCACGTAATGCAGAAGCAGGCTGGATAGCCTGCTACTGGGAACAAGCATTTTGTTTCTTTGTCTGATTTTTTAACCTATTATTGTTCATTATATTGCTAAAAATGATTGTAGTAATAGAAAGAAGGAGGTGATGATCGTAGTAAACCTTAGTTTGACATTAACATAGAACAAATATACATTTTTAGTATAATAATGTAATATCATCATGTAAAAGTTCATGTGCTGTCTTATGCATATCATTCATGAAATTCACAAATAGTATTCTAACACCACTGCTTAAATACTGATGGAGCAGGAACTCCACTTAATATTCAGTGACTGCAGCACTGACTTGATTTTCAGAGATAGGGGTTAGGCTGTGGATTGACACAGAGCACAACCCTCAATAGGAATGTAAAAAAGAGAAAAAAAAAGTTTTATATTCATGATTTGTTAATCTTCTTGTAGTATGTAGAGAAGTCTAATTAAAGGACATGAGGCAAAAATTACTGAATAGTTGTTAATGATATAGTTAATAATTTCTAAATGCTGTAAGTACTTTAAAAACCTGAATTTGTATCTCTTTGCACTCCCACCAGGAAAATTAACTCAGATTGTGTTTGGCCACTGGGATGTCGTGACTTGCCTTGCCAGATCAGAGTCCTATATTGGTGGTGATTGCTACATCGTGTCTGGGTCTCGTGATGCTACATTGCTGCTTTGGTACTGGAGTGGCCGACATCATATTATAGGGGACAACCCAAATAGCAGTAAGTATCCTGTAAAAAACACCTTTCTGAGAGGTCCTCTGTCACACGTGTTCATCTTTAGCATTCCTTCTGTCAGCTTCAGAATGTATTACCAAATATATCAATTACTTCATTTACAGGTTGAAACTTGGTACAAGAAGAGCACCACATGCTAAGCAATTCATTGAGTACTAGCCAAGAGAAAAGTTTAAACAGGATGTGCGTGGTAGCAGATAATAGCATGGGAGTAATTTTTAAATTCATAATTGCCTTTATCACTTATAGCATCATGTCATCATAGACTAGAACAAGATGGTTATGGCCTTTAAGTGACAGGACATATATCACTATATTTTGACTTCACTTTTCCCAGAAATTTTTTTTTGGCATTTTAACTTACTCCTTTTGTGCTACAGCGTACAATATCAGCTGCTTGCCTTTTCAAAAAAGGAAAGTCTCACATGCCATGGAATTAAATGAGTCTCTTTGAGAAAGGTCTTTCTATTGCAAGTAAACCTTTGAAGAAGCAATGTGACTGAATAAAAATAGAAAAAGATAAAATGTCAGGAAGAGTTTACATTTCATTTGCAGGGGACTAACTATCAGCTCTCTGTGGAGTGAAGGACACGCAATAATAATATTATTTTCTATACGAGGGCACTTAAAGTGAACTACTAATTTACAAGGTCACTTCATCCAAGCCAGAAATGTGACCACAGCTAAAGACAAAAGCAGTTTTGTACAATACCAAATACATTTCATTTAAAGCAGTTTCTGAATTCTGATGATTATTTTCAGCACAAGGACATTGCCTCTTTAGATAGACATGGAAGAATCCATCACTATCAGTTTCGATTTCTGGTTCAAGTAGTGACTAGAGGCAGTTGTAGATCCATCAGTTATAGACATCCAAGTGAAAGTATTTCTTCAACTGGATGTCTGGTAGAAAAGTGTTTTATTTGTTACAAAGTAAATAATTTGTTAATTTTACAACAGCAGATTTTTTATTGTGTTTTAATTTTCTTCCATTTGTCTACAAGCAGAGCAAAGGGGAGACAGATAAAAGTCTCTCTTTCTCACCTGACTTACTTTTGCTTTTATAACAGAGAGACAATGGACAGGGAAAAAAAATATGTGTTCCTATAAC
Source organism: Streptopelia decaocto (assembly GCF_964273445.1). Classification (NCBI taxonomy): domain Eukaryota; kingdom Metazoa; phylum Chordata; class Aves; order Columbiformes; family Columbidae; genus Streptopelia; species Streptopelia decaocto. The sequence continues at coordinate 186,715,156 of NC_138663.1, read as the reverse complement.
AAGTTTCTCAAATTTTTATGTATATTCCAGGGCTTTTTTGTCACTTAATTCTCAGGCAGGGAGAAATTCAGTCTGAAAAGGAATTTTATGTCAGGACACCATTTAGCTTGATGCCATTTTTCTTCTTTGAGTACCTGTGTAATTCATATCAAGTATTAGTAATTTCTGTGCTAAGAGTCAGAAACAAACAAACAAACAAACAAGAGCTTTTCCTTTGTTTCCTTTGATTATATGAGGCTTGGGCAGTCTTGCCATTAGCATCTCCTTACTGGCTGATACAAACTGCTCCAATTCTTTTGCAGATAGGTTTATTTTAGTTCTGATACCTTTTTGTCACCATGAACATATCTACATGCAAGAAAATTATATGTTTTGGAATGTCAGGTTTGCCATCTTAGCTGTGTAACTTTGGAAGTGTATGATTTGGATATCTTTAATTTTATGAAAAGAAGGGATATCAATTAGTTGACAGCAATCAATGGAAACAAAACCAAATCATATTATTTTCTCTCTGTCTCTGCCTCTATATGCATAAGGTGCTGTTTTGCTGAAGAAAAGGCCTTATAGTCAGATTAATGGGAGACTGTGCTGCAGATAGTCATGTCCAGGCAAATGTAATCTCACAGACACCGGCAGCAGAACTCACGAAGATTAAATACCTAAATCCTCTGTGGTAGCTTTGGAATATATTGAGCAGATTTCTTACTACTCATGTTGAAGACAGGCTGAAGACTAATGTTGACAAAGAGTGATGTAATTGCTGTGACTGCTATCTCTACTTGTTGGATTAAAGTTGCCATGGATATGCTAATTATGTACTAGTACTATACTATAACCAGAACTTCATCTGTTGCAAACATATCCTTACTAGCAGCTACTTTGACTTTTCAAGCACATACATCAGTGAGGAAAGATCACATGAGTGATTATATGCCTGAAGGACCTTCTACCTTTTAAAACTTCTATAATTACTAAACCTTTCTGATGAAGTAGTCACTACTGGATTCTGTTCCCTACCATGAACAGATTTGATAGTTGTTGAATGACCTGTATACTAATATACTAATATACCCTGTATACTAATTTTCAGGAGTGAAGCATTCTCAACAACCCTTATGAAAATAGGTTTGAAGTTTTACATAATTGAACCCACCAAAGTAGTTAAGAAACGTTTCCTAATCTGCTCTTCTTCTATACTTACTAGTAGAAAACTAGGCTTTACTTGTAGGAAAAATGAAAGTGAGATGTTGACTGTAGGTCAAATCCAATTAGTTAACATCTTTAGAATGAATTTTCAGAAAGATGTAGATGATATTTTCAGGGGAAAAAAAAGGGAATTATTTTTTTTTAAAAGCTGTCATCTGGAGTCACAGATAAGGTATTTTATACTACAGTCTAAGAAGGTGAAAAATTCAAAGATCAAAGTCAGGTATAGTAATTATCTAGGTTAGATGCTTGACTTTATAATGATCTTTTAAGCTGAAAGACAGTTAATTATCAATTTCAGCTTCAATGCCTCCAATTGCCAAAAGGAACTTCAGTTGTTTCAGAAAATGTTAAGGAAGGGGGATCCGGGGCAGGGGGGGGTGGTGCAGGGAGCAAGCCCCCAGTCCTAAACGGTTTATGTAATTTAACATTTGTATAGAAAAATGTAGATGCCATTTCCTTACAAAACACAGCAACCACAATAATTTATTTTGAAACACTCTGGGGCAAAACGTTGTCAGAATAAACTCCTTACCGATTCTGCTAAAATTCCATATTCATGAGTCCATGAGTTAGTCAGATAAAATCTTTACTAAACAACACATATGTCAGTATCCTGACCTGCTGGACTTCAGTAGAGCCTTCTGCTGAAATACCCATGTGGCACGTGCTCAGAGGGTGACCTCAGCTGTGTCTGTGGGAAATACACAACCAGCTCTAGTTTAAAGAAGAGAATGCAGAATTGCTTCTTGGATAAGACTCTTGCAAGTGGCTGCTCCAGCGCAGTAGCTGAAAACTTGCCTATGCAAGAATAGTGAGCTTCATCTTATAATTACAAAATAGTTTTTCCAACCAATGCATTTATGAAGTTACTACTTTTATTCTGCAATAAGTATCAAAAAGGAGTTTCTGGTTCAGTTTGCACTTGTCACAATTTCTTGACACTTCACACAATTGCTGTGAGAAGACTGATGTATTACTAGATTCTAAATACAATGTTTTCCATGGAGAAGCTTTCAAAAATAGCTTATAAAACCCCTTCTGGTTAGAATGTATGTCCAGGAAATGGGAGATTAATTTCTTGGCCTCCAGAGGTTGGGGGAATTCAAATCCGCATACCCATATTCACAAGCATATGCTGACTATCAGGCTATAAATTAATGTGGGAGGGCCCCCTGTGAACCTCCAACTTTGCTGGAAAGTGAAATTGTTTTCTCTGCTCTTGTTAATGGATCATATGTAACATGATGACTGGATAGAAATAGAGATAAATCAAGAAATCAGGAAGCAAAACTGTGTACTTCAATGCTATATGTAGGGCAAATCTTCTTACTTCTACCTTCACTGGTCCAACAAAAACTGGTTTCAGGGCTATGCACTGGCTAAGCTCCAATAGCAGTGACAGAAAATGTCCTTTTCCAGCCTAGACTAGAGGCTGGTGCCTGGGGATGCTCCTGGGAAGTGGGAGGTGTGGCATGAATTCCTTTAGGCCAAAGGGCAGTTGGATTCAGGTTTTTATCACAGTATCACAGTATCACAGTATGTTTGGGATTGGAAGGGACCTCAAAAGATCGTCTAGTCCAATCCCTTTGCTGGAGCAGGAACACCTAGGTGAGGTCGCACAGGAACATGTCCAGGCGGGTTTTGAATGTCTCCAGAGAAGGAGACTCCACCACTTCCCTGGGCAGCCTGTTCCAGTGCTCTGTCACCCTTACTGAGAAGAAGTTTCTTCTCAAATTTAAGTGGAACCTCTTGTGTTCCAGCTTGATCCCATTACCCCTTGTCCTATCATTGTTTGCCACCGAGAAGAGCCTGGCTCCATCCCCATGGCATTCACCCTTTATATATTTATAAACATTAATAAGGTCCCCCCTTAGTCTCCTCTTCTCCAAACTAAAGAGACCCAGCTCCCTCAGCCTTTCTTCATAAGGGAGATGCTCCACTCCCTTAATCATCTTGGTTGCCCTACGCTGGACCCTCTCCAGCAGTTCCCTGTCCTTCTTGAACTGAGGGGCCCAGAACTGGACACAATATTCCAGGTGTGGTCTCACCAGGGTGGAGTAGAGGGGAAGGAGGACCTCTCTCGATCTACTAACCACCCCCCTTCTAATACACCCCAGGATGCCATTGGCCTTCCTGGCCACAAGGGCACAGTGCTGGCTCATGGTCATCCTGTTGTCCACCAGGACCCCCAGGTCCCTTTCCCCTACACTGCTCTCTAATATGTAATCTCCCAACCTATACTGGAACCTGGGGTTGTTCCTGCCCAGATGCAGGACTCTACACTTGCCCTTGTTAAATTTCATTTTTATGTATGTTTGAGCCTCCCCTTATTTCTTTATTTTATTTATTTAGCCAAAATTGCCCATCTGAAATAGGTAATCTAAATCTTAACCATATTAAGTTGATGACCACATTTTATAAATCTGTTGCAGTTGAGAGAACAGTGAAAGGAATCTGTTTTCTCTTGGGAAAACACAGCACATGCAAAGGACATAGTTTGCTTATTTTAATTCTTTGGAGTGATCTGGCAAATGTAAATCTCTGCAGTTGTAACAGACTGAATAGAAAAATTATTGTGATGGAGTTTGACAATTTGTGTTTTGATTTTTTTTCTCTTATGATATATAGGGATTTGTTTTAACTGAGAGCTAATTTGTATACAAATTTCTTCTCACATAGTAACTGTATTAGTCATCACAAAAAGAGAGTACATTATATGCCCTGAAGTTCAACATGTATCGTTATAGTTGTTTTATTTTTATATTTTATGATTGCTTTATTGAATGTCTCTTTCAAACAAGTGACTTTGAAAATGAGAATTATCTCTGAGTCTTTGAACAGATACCAAAGTAGATGATAGAATTGCAGAAAAGTGAGGGACAGATGCTCTCATGTGAAAGAGACACAAATTCAGAAACTAATTTGGAAGTGATAAAAATTAATTTGCACACTTTAATTGGAATCAGACTCCTGCATGAAAGAAAGGAAGGGTAGGCAGCTTGTGCTAAAAGCTGATTGAATTTTTTGTCAGGTAGCTACGTTGGACTTGGCCGCTTATCCTCTTGAGTCTTTCCATGCAATATATTACATTCACCCTCTGACTGGTGTTCTTTAAAAGGATCAATGCTATTTCTGTTTTGTCCCTAGAGCCTGAAATTTCATTGATCTTGGGACTTGACATTTCTCATTACCTATTGTAGCTTCCAAGAGGATGGTCACAAGAGGTGTGAGAGTTAGCTCTGTTTTTTCTAATGGGAACTGTGCTGACCATTGGAAAATATTGTGTCTATCAGCCCTAAACTGGGTTTGTTTAGCATTATAAGATGATCCTCAGAGGTGCTAACAATTCATCCTGTCCCAGTGAGTGTGTTCTGTATATACCTGAAATGGAGGGTAAGCACTAACATAAAGGATCTTTTTCAAGTTAACTGGCACTTTTTCTTTAAAATCTGTTATGAAGTTTACTTTTATGTGTTCCTTTCACATAACATATTTTTGAAAACTTTTTAAATTGTGAATATCGCAGGTTTTGCAAGTCTGTATATTGAAAGAGTAGTTATTCAAAACTCAGAGTATTCACTTATTCTTTTACATCGCTCTACACTTTAGTCCCCGATAACATGCCCTAGTTTAACCTTTAAAGGGCAGCAGTTTAAAAATAGCCAGTGCTGTGTTCCATATCAGGTGAACTGGACGACTCTCTGAAGTTCCTGCGCAAGCACATTGGCACACATGACATCTGCTTGGCCCATTTAAAGACTTCTTATGGTACTTGTATGTTTGTGCAATTTAGGTATTAGTTCTTAAAAGATGGTATCTTAGCACAGTTCTGCCACAGTAGAAGCTCTTTGAAATCTAGTGTGTAATTTTTACTGGCACCATCTCTACTGTGGTAACCAAAGACATCTTTCTCCTAAGACTGCTATGCAAAGGTAAATGAGTCAATAACACACCTGGACTAGTGCAGTTCTAAACAGCATTTTATCAGCAGATGTCTGTGCCCATGCTTTGCTGTGCCCCCCATGGGGGCTGTACGGGGCAGGGTGTACAGCACCTTGCTGAAGTTCCAAAGCCATTTAGTGGAAGAAATAGGAAGAGAAACTGCAAATCCTTACTCTTCTCTCCTCCACTCTATTTTTCTTTTTGGGGTCTGGATAGGTGCAAGGTACCTGCAAGTCCACTCACCTGGGAGATTTGTCTCTAGATAGATATATAATCCTGCTCACATTCCTCAGCAAATAAACCAGTTCTGCCAGAGATGAGAATATTTTTAATATATTAATATTTTTTTCTGTTGATTATCTTTTTTTTTACAACTATTGCTCCCTTATATTGTGGATGTTGTTGTTGGGAACTTCATATTTTGAAATATTCCTGTTTATTTGCCTTATCCTTATTGTTTCATCAAACTCCAGGATGTTGGGTTTTTTTTCTGATCATAAAAACTGGAGAAGGCTTTTACATTTTCGCTTCCATGAAAGCCATACTATTTTCTAAGATTTTTTTTTTTTTTTCTGAAGAGTATCCTCTAACAGTGCTACTAGTAAAGAAAACAGTAAAGTATATTATTTTCAGCAAATAATTGAGCCATAGCCTTGTACTTGCTTCCATCAAATTCAGAGATGAAGTAGAAGCTGAAGTTTGCCTTTTGCTCTCATGTTTCTTTATACAGAAGATTCCTAGATGTGTCCCCATAGCAAATTGTACATAATTCCTGGATAAGGACAATATCAGACAAATTGTAACACTGTATGTTCTCTTCTTTTTTTTTTCTTTAGCATACGAGAACACCATTTGTTCCAGAAGAACCTTACAATACTATTCAGCATTATACTTTTCAGAGAGAAGGGACGATGTACTTTATTTTGGACTTTGTAGAAAAACTTACTCGTTTGGAAATGCAAAGTAGATTATTTTTTCTTCCTTCTGCTGTCTAGTAATTTGGTTCAAAGGTGCTCCTTTGGGGAAATTACAGGGAGTTTACAGTGATTGTATCTCAGTTCATAGGTAGGTTATTTTCACCTACAATTCCCTCAGAGCTGCAGCCTTTGACCTCTGGCTGCATTCATCAGTGGTGATGTGACAGTGACAGAATATTTTGCTAGATTTTGAATGATTCCTGGAGTCCACAACTTCTGTTCTTAGCAATAAATGTAATGTGACTGAGGTTCTCTTCCCCATGCCACAGCTTTTCCTGTAGAAAGTATCACTGCATACTTTTTCTTTGAGCCCCAAGGGGAAAAAAACATTTTCAGTTACTGTTGAACTGTTGCTCCTAATAATGATATTCCATTATTCATTCGTATTTACTGAAAAACAGCACTCGAAGATCTATGTTGCAGGGCCATTGTTTCTTATAAGCATTTTCCATTAAAAATCAAAAAGTCAGATAAATATGGTTGTTTTAGATTTTCATGATATTATAGTGTTTACCTAGGATGCAATGAGGAAAATATCCTTTGGAAAATTGCATTCTTCCTTTTCCCTTAAAAAAGTTCTAACCACCTAATAATTTCAGCCATTCAGCCTTGCAGTCTGATGACACTACTGTATGCCACCTCTGAGCTTATGCCAAGATGACCCTTGAGTATAATTTCTCTTTTTTCCAGGAGGACATACAGAATTTAAAAAAAAAAAAAAAAAAAAAAAAAGAGTATAACGTTCTGAATTTAGTTGAATTGCATTTTTTTTTCACTTTTCTGTCATGCACTTGGAGAAAAGAAAACCTCAAATGGAGATGGGGTTCTCAACATTAACATTTCTGGGGAAATTAAAAAAATCTAAATCTGAAAATATACCTAATCTTTGATGATATACACAAAGCATCTTTCTCTGTTTCTTCCTACATCCATCCTTCCCTAGCAGTAAAGCCCAGTTTTCAGTCCACGTCTTCAGTTTCCAGATCAGAAAGATTCTTCTTTTGCAGTCTAGATTAAAGATTGGGAAAGCAGGATTTGTTAGGGTGCCTGCTTTCATTAGAGATAGGAAAATGTTAATATGTCTGTACAACGCGATGATAAGACCAGGTAGATTGACCTACCATGTACTATTGGATCCAAATTGAAATCCCTAAATCCATGGTTGGTAGTTCTCAGCTGTTTCAGAAATATAATAAAATACATGGAACTATTATTACAATTTTTATGACAAGAGAAGTTAGGGTTTGGCAAGAAATACTGTAGATTCACACTACATTTTCAACTGTATACATTATACATTTACAACTATTGTTGTATACAGTTCTAGCTACCCAAATTTTAAGAAAGAACTTCGAGTTACACAGGCACAGAAATGGGCACAGAAATGCTACAATGACTAATAAATGTCAAACCCATCATTTCAAAGGATTTAATATGAGTTTGGTTTGTTTAGCAGAGTCAAAAGGAAAGACTGAGAGGACTGATTTATTCTGTAAGTACATGGGTGGGAGAACCACAAGAGAGGGAGAAGACCTGAAGCTAAAGAACAGTGCTGACACAAGAATAAAGAGAGACAAGTTAGGCGGGAATAAATTCAGGCTGAAAATCAGGATGTTTCTCTCCTTTAGAGTAGGAAAGGTCTGAAACATCCTTCCAAGCTGCGTACCCAGATAATGATTTCATTGATTTATTAACAGGTTTATATGATGTGAGTGTCCGCAATAAAGAAGACTAAATTTGTTAAGCCACAAAAGTGTATCCAAGCTTCCATTCCTAATGTGTATCTTTCAGAAACCCATGCAATATTGCTTAACTACTTGGGTAGTTTCCTTCTTAATTTGTTTTAGTGTTTAACTGCTTCTCCAGTTAGGAAACTTCATTTTATTGCTAGGTTGAAATGTGTGCAGCCATTCACCCATTGGACCTCACTGTGCCATTAGCTGCAGGATAAATTTCTCGGTTATCGGAGATCTTTTACACCAGTGATCCCCAGCTGCTGTTGTTAATTCACTGCTTTGCTACCTCTGCAGTGAAGGAAGAAAACACTTTAAATACTGTGCAGCCTCCCATCTTATTCTCTGTATCAGCTGTATGACCCTCTTTTATGCTCATTTTTGTAAATGTGGTCTACCATGGCAAGGTAGCTCTCTACTCCTGTTTGCTGTTCTAGGGCATTGCATTGAAAGTTAATGTTGAGGATGTTTTCCTTTCTGGCTCCATAAATCCTCTGCTGCATGGCCATCCAGAATAGAATCTCCTCTCCAGTGAGCAGCTCTTGTCCTTGTCCAGGAGCGCCAACCTTCCACATGACTGAATTCAAAATAAATAAAATAAGACACATTTTGCTACCTTTTCACTTAACTAGGCAATGCAGAGAATGTTATATAATGACTTTCTTCATTATGCAGTTGCCCATAAATTTTTCTATCAGTTTTATATACAACCAAATCTTACCAGCAAAGTTTGTATATTATACTGCAGGTAATGTTATTGGCTAGTATTCAATCAAGAATCAATTCCCAGCTCCTAATTGAACACTCTAATTTGCAATGTCCTGATATGTAGCTCATAGCAGATACTTCTATATGAACAAAAAATTTTAATATCTGTTACTGAATGAGCTTTTGTGCCATCCATGTTGTCCACAGTCAGTTCCATATAAAACATTGTATTACTAAGACAAATATATTGAAAAAATACATAGAGGCCATTTTAACATAGCCATCTTTATCAGCTGTACATGTCATTCTGTCAAAAATAGATACGAAGCTTGCTTGACAAGACTCCCATTCAAGTACCGACTGGCATTAATGAGATTTTTGCTTCCACTTCCTTGTTGACATAACTGTGGATTAACCATTTTGCTATTTTGCATGGGATTGATGTTACAATAATTAATCTGTAGTTTCTTAGGTTATTACTTTTGTCCTTTTTAGTTCTTTGAACTTTAATTCTTGAACTTTAATTCTTTTTGTTACTGATTAACTATCTTTGCCTGGGAAAGCAATATTGAATACTGAACAATTCCTTACTGCCTATAGGAGTTTCACTATTAAGATGTCAGTATGTGTTATTATTAGAAGCAATAGAAATGTTGCTGTTTGTCATATAAACTCTCCACAATTTCCTACTTGTTTGAACCCAAAATAAAATACATTTCATTCCTGAATATAAAAATAATAATATTTGGGGATTAGTCTATCCTACTCTTTAATAAATTAAATGTGATAAAAATGCCCTGGGTATCTGTAGTGATATACATAAAATTATGTATACCCAGAACCATCTTTAGGTAAAATTTTAATCTATAAACATTCCATGTGTCTCTGAATCACTAATGTCTATGCAACAGTAGTATCTTTCTCGTACAGTGCTGTTCCTCCTCTCTTTTCCTACCCCCAGTTTCATGGAACAAATTATGATCATTAATATAGGAACATCCCCAACTCGTGCTACTGTTTAGGTTCCTAGCAGAAGTCTAGAGAAAGATATGTTCAATAGCAGACCTTTACATTACAGCTGCTTTTAATACCACCACACTTTGTGTTCTTTATCTGAAATACACATTTTCAGTATTTTAAGGTCATAAAGCAGCGATGTATTCTTATCATTTGTGTATTGTAAACAACATGCAGTCCATAATTTCTAAACCAAATAAGTCTGCTTTTTCTTAATGCATTAATTAACGCATTGGGAAGCTGTGCTTATGAAACTTTGTGATATCTGAATGTATTTTGCTCTGAAACCTACGTATGAGACATTTAAACACACTGCACCTCTCTTTGATGCTTACTGATTTAAGGCAAATTACAGCAAAGTTCTTTTGTTGATGAACCGGATCTGATTTGGCGTTCCTTTGTTTTTTCCTTTTTTGTTTGTTTGTTTTCCTTCTTGTGTGTTTTAAACAGGTGATTATCCAGCTCCTCGAGCTGTTCTAACCGGTCATGACCATGAAGTTGTCTGCGTGTCGGTCTGTGCAGAGCTGGGACTCGTTATCAGCGGTGCTAAAGGTCAGAAATGGTTTTATAATTTAAGTCTTCACATTTTTAGAGCCTTTTTAGCAGTACTTCTCAGTCTTTCCTCAAGTCACATATACATTAATTATCCAAAGTCTCCTCTACTAAGATGTGTTGTAATTCTAGGGGAATCTGCAGCAGCTTACTCTGAACTTTATTACTCTACTATCTGTACTTTAGACACAAATAAAGTTGATCATTCCTTTCAGACATCAGCCTGTGCTACTATTCCCCTCAGATCTGGAAAAGTAGTTGATAAAAATTTATACAATAATGACATCTACTGATTTTTAAGAAACCTGTTGATAGAGACGTATTTAGGGGAGGGTCAGCTCCAAGTTCTCTGCCCTGATCTTAACTGGGTGGCAGTTTGTAGGATTGACTTCAGCCTCCTTGGCAAGGCAAGCAGGCTCAATTTGCTTGGGCTTGGATTTGTGGATGGTATTTCATCCAGTAGTATTTTTTATTGTGGATTCCAAATAATTAGGAGTTTGCAGGTTTGTTGTTACCTCTCTTCTAAAAAATTCTTTGAACCATCTGTTCACACTTTCTCCCTGTTACTCATCTATGGGATCCAGAGTATCCAACAATTGCTAATATAATGTTCAAAATACCTTTTCAAAACTGCAGCCATCTCCTGTATAACTGGTAATCAATGTAAATAAAGCACAACCTCAATGACTGTTTGCTTCATCTTTCCTTATTCTGTTTCACCTGCATTTGTTCCATTTTACCTGTTCTGCCCACTTTCTCCTTTTTCCCCTTAATACCATGCTCACTTTTTTCCCCCACTACCCTCTCTCGTTCAGCTTCTTTTCTTGATTTGGCAAACCACATGTCTTTTTCTGGTTTTCCTATTTGCCTCCCCCTCCTCCACCTTCTCTCTCACTTTCTTTTGTGACACATTATCTCTTCTCCCTTCTTATTTCCTTTCTTTATATTACCCTTGTCCTTAAGGTTCTTCTTCCTTATATATCTTCCTTTCTGATTTTCACTCCACTCCTACGTCCACATCCAGCTACTTGCTTTCTCTGTCTACAGCACTGCCTATTTTATACATGCACATGAATATCATTGTACTCCTTTTTAAAAACATTGCTGCTTCTGAGGGTAGGAAGGATGCAATGCTCATGTTGTCTGCTTTTCCACACAGCTGAGCTCCTGGGTTATTGCTGAAGCTCAACATTTCTTTTCAAAGCTGAGTGTGAAACTTTTGAGTAAAGGCATTTTTTAACAGGAAACCCTAGTGGGTCATTTACTCTCATAATGACATACTACATAACAGGTTTAGGCAAAGTCAATACATTTATGAGAATAATGTACAGTGATGCTGAACCTGAAGTTTTTTTCTTGCAGCACTGCTATTTCTTATCTTTTAAGGCAGCTTTATACACACTGCCATAATAGTCTACCCTTTCCAACTATCCTTTTGCAAATTTCCACTTATTAGAATAACTACTTCATTAAGCTCGTGGTGCTTTGGTAACATATATTTTTAGAGAAAAAGGCTGCCAGAGGACCAAAGACTTTTGCATCAAATCCCAAATATGTTTCTAATTGATCAAGAACAATGGAGGACCAGTCTATCTCTTGAGTTACTCTTCCCATATTCTTCCTCTTCAAAGTCAGGATGAAAACCATATATAAATGCAGAGAGAAAAATCCCTTTTTTTATTGCTGTTTTCCATAAGATGTGTATTTTAAAGCTGCTGCTTCAGTTTCTCTCCCTTCCAGTCCCTTTCCAGTGTCATTTCATGGCAGTGCTGTGTTGCTGTGCTGTCCCGCTCCCGGACTGTGGCACTGCAACAACACATGCAGCATGCCAGAGAACCTGCTCAGGTGGGGAGACAGCACATATAGGACTCCTCTGAGAAAAATCCCCTGCGTCAGCCTGATGTTTGCATGTTCTTGTCCAACAAGCCCCAAAGAAGAGCAGTCAGTCTGTATGTCTTTACAGTAGCATCCTAAATCAGAGGGTTTGCTTTGCCTTTTCCTCTCCATGACCAGTCAGCTGAGCCAAGGTAGTGGCAGTTTGTCAGTGTGCTTAAATACACTTTCCTTTTGAAAAAATCTAACATCGTAATTATTCAAAAGGTAGAGGCTTCACTTCTTACAACATTCTGGCACTTTTGTATTTCCAAAGCTGAGACTCAACTATTTGAGAAAATAAATTAATTCCATTGCAGTCATATCCCATGGATGCAGTCAGGCTTCAGGTCTCTCTGTGTAAGGCTTTATGCAAGCAAACATGAATAAAAACCTGTACCAGAGGACTCACAGATGAGTGCACCGATGCTGTGATGCATTCTACCTGGGCAAACGCAGCTGCTATGTGAATTTCAGAGAAGTTAAAATGGCTTAACGTGAGGTGGCTGAGGCTGCCAGTATGAATTTACTTCCAGGATCATAAGCCAGGTGTACAAGGAAAAGTTTACTGTGCTGTTCAGGAGAATCCTGTGATTCATAAGAGAAAACATTTAGTATTTCCCATGTCTCATTACATTTATCACAGAAGAGACTCTTTTCCTTAGTAAGAATACTGATCTCACTTTCAAAAGAGCTTTTCTTATACATCTTGAAATGGAAATAGCCTAGTTTTGCATCTTAAAATGTACATTCTATATTTCATAGCTGTTTTTTTCTTTCATCAGCAGTAATACAAAGACATTAAAATCTCATATTAAAATATCTCTGGAGTAAATTAAGTTATAGTGTAGTCTCCTAAATTCCAGATATCATAGTAACTCTGTTGGCTGTCAGATGAAGCCCATTGTTGAAACAATTCAGGACTGAAATCTATGTATGTAATACATTCATTGGGGGAGAGAACCTACAGGAACTGCCATTGTCTATAGGAGAAATATGCAGTGATATGATTATATGCCCACTGGGAATTGTTCCTTCTAGCTACTGATAGGACCCCATCTTTTTAATGTGAATGGGCAGGCTAAAGAGCGCTCACCTTGTTGGAGGAAAGGAGTAAGACTGAGGCTTCTGAATGCTTGGAAAGAGGAAAGAATATCTGAGAAGATAGATCAGTGGAAACTCCTACCAGTTTCAGTAAATAATAAACTACCACTTTTAGGCATGTTGTCTCTATTTTCTTAATATGTTAGCTCTTGCATTTCCTTTTCTGTTGTGTATTTTAAATTCTTGAGGCAAACATTGCAACTTCTTATATCTGTGCAGGACTGTTGTGATATAAATGTGTATTATGCATTGCCTTTGTGCATAGCATATATAGTTTGTATAAGCAGTAAATGTATGATATATTGTGTTTCCATATACAGAAGGTCCTTGTCTGGTACACACAATTACTGGAGATTTGCTGAGAGCCCTGGAAGGAACAGAAAACTGCTTGTATCCTCGTTTAATTTCAGTATCTAGTGAAGGTCACTGCATCATCTACTATGAACGAGGACGGTTCAGCAATTTCAGCATTAATGGCAAACTCTTAGCTCAGATGGAGATCAATGATTCAACCAGGGTAAATCTAAATGCAAACAAACATTTGTTGTGTCTTGCCTTTATTAATTAAAATAAATTGAATTTATTTGCCATGTGGTTTAAAGGAAATCATGTATGTAAATTGCCACCTCCTGGTTAAGTCATATTCAAACACAGACCCTCTTGTCTCCGTCTCCAAATGCAAAAATGAGCTTGAGCTTTTCCAGAATAAAGAAGAACAAATTGTTTATGATCCCACATGATTCCTGGAATTTTTGTTTGGAATTAAATTTCAATGGGAAATACGTCTTTAAAACAAAACGCTCTGAAAAGAGTTCATTCTTCATTTATTAGCCAAGACATGAATTCGTGCCTTCAGGGCTCTGCTCTGTCACTAGCATTTGAAGCAGCATTAGGAATGTAGATCGCTGCTCTGCCTCAGGCGTTAGTGATGGCACCGAATATTGTAGGACAAACATAGAAATGTTATGTCCTGAACTCAAGTCTTTTTGATTATATCACAGAATCACAGAAATTTAATATTGTGTTTAAAACCACACAACTGTGCTATTTAAAATTTGGAGATCCAAAATTTTTTTGGTTTATTTTCTGACTGGGGAGAAAGAGGAGTGAGAGCCTTTTTCTTCAAATTTAACATCTGTACAACAACAACCACAACAAAAAAAGCATATAAGTTAATTACATTTTTGTAATATTAACCTGCTTCCATAAAAGCTCACCTTGTGTTTGGGTTTTGTCTTTTTCTGCTGAAGGCCATCCTCCTGAGCAGTGACGGGCAGAACCTGGTGACAGGGGGAGACAATGGCGTAGTAGAAGTGTGGCAGGCCTGTGACTTCAAGCAGCTCTATATTTACCCTGGCTGTGATGCTGGCATAAGAGCTATGGATCTGTCTCATGATCAGAGGTAAGTTCATCATTAATATTTGTGTGTAAGTAATAACATTGTATAAAGTATACATCTCCATGAACTTTAAGGTATGAATTTATGGTATGCAACCATTAACAGGGTATGGTACAAAACCATTGCCCCAGGTGTTATCTTGTTGATTTATCTGACTCAGCATTTTTCTGATCCTTGAGTCTCATAACATTAAGGTGAGGTCTTACAACACTGAAGACATTAAGCCAGATACTCAGCTAGCAAAATATGAGTAAAATTACATTAACCTAAGAACATAGGAATAGTCAGACTGAATTGGAGTGCAGTAGTGCCTATTAACCAGTGCCTTAAAACCAATTACAAAAGTTTGTGGTATGTTTCTGATTTTCAGCTATGCAAAGCTTGAGAACACCTTGGGGTTGCATCTAAACTATAATGTATAGTATTATCAGTAGATCTATCCATGCAGAGTGAGTGTGGTCCTTTCCTTTGACCATGAGCAAATGGGGATGCAGCGTACAAGCCTAGATCTTTGCAGTCACTCCTGTGGCACTAAAATGCACACTGTCAATGTAAAAAGTGTATGAACCTGGTCCCTCAGTCTTTATTGTAATGTGATTATAACGTAACCCTATGTGTTGCATTTATGGAGGGTTATGAGTGGATTTGCTTTTTACATCACGCATCAGTATTGTATTTCTTATTAATATACAAACTCATGCAAAGAATTCATAGAACATTGGAAAAATCATACAGCATTCATTTCAGTTTATTTTTCTTACAGTTTTCAACATTCCTGTGCTATGTACCCATTTTATAAAGCAACACAAACACCTATAAACAAAATGTGTACCTAATTTACTCATGTATGAGGAGATGATTGAAACAAGTTTTTTATCTCAAACTTAGTCTAGTAGAACCTTACTGGAAAAGGCTTATTTGCTTCTGGAGCTTCGCCAGTTTATGCGTACAGAACTATGCTCTGTTTGAAGAGATTTATTTACTCTGCAAAAAAAATTCAGCTAGCCTGTTTTCTCTATCCCTTATTGTAACACCAGGCTGGGAAGCCCCAGCTGTGCGAAGTGCTTTAAGTACTGCTTAACTTTAGTCACATAATTATGCAGAGAATGGCTTTTGTATGATTTGATAGAAGTGGTGATAGACATCTAATCCAATTTTAAAACTCAGCTTCCAGAATTAGAGGATATGTGATAACTGGAAAATCACCTCAACTGTTGCTACCAGAACAATGTAAATATGGGGCTACATTTCAATATGAAGCTTTATAGGAGCACCAAGGTGTGATCAGCTTATGATTAAGGGATCAGTTTGGTTGTCTTTGCAAAGGCATCTCATTCTGTCTGGGATATCCAGCCGATGCCAGCCGCAGCCCCAAGTGCAGAGCACTCACAAGTCCCGTGTTGCAGCTGCCACCCATCATAGACGCATCAGCCATCGTGGAGCACATCCAGTGGCACGAGGTGCCTAAAATTAGGCAACTGCATTCTAAAGCACCTGAATGAAGGTGTTTTGGAATAGGTGTCTTCAGTGAGCAACAGGAATAAGCTCCCATAATAACTGTGGCAGTTTAGTTCCTACAGCCTAGAGAGTCTAGAGGACAACAAAGCTCATCCTAAAGCATATGCTCAGTGACTTGTAGAGGTTGGTCTCAGGTTGTGCTGAGGGTCTGATCAGGGCCTAATGCAGTTGCCTACCCATAGCCAGTTAGTGCTGCTTGCTATGCCTCAGAGGTCTGAGGTATGTACCTGGGGTAGCACAAATGACAAAGGACCAAGTGAAGACACACACCCTTCGGGAGAGGCAGCTGGAGGCAAGGCAGGATATACAAAAACACCTCAAATGGCATAGATGCTTTTAGCTATGTGAAAGTGACTGAATGGATCTCTAGATTTCCTTTGACAATAATGGGAACATAGAAATTTGACACTTTAAGATGGTGTTGCAAAAAGTGCCTTGTTCTTTTAGCTTTTTTACTGTTTATGGTAAATTATTGCTCAAGAAGGTAAAAGAGGATCATCTTTTCTGTCTTTTTCAGAACTCTGATTACTGGCATGGCTTCTGGCAGCATCGTAGCTTTTAATATAGATTTTAACCGGTGGCATTATGAACATCAGAACAGATACTGAAGCAGAATGAAGAACTGAAAGCCCAGGTAAAGCTGAGAGCACAAGTGCTGCGATGAAAGGTGTAGTCTCTGGTGGAAAACCACGTCTGCATTGACCTCCGTTGTACATTCCATTACACCCAGCAATAGCTGTACATTGTAGTCAGCAACCATTTTACTTTATGTGTTTTTTCACAACTGAACACCAGCTGCTGAAAAGCAAGCTTCTATCATGTAAATTATATGAATTAGGAGATGTTTTGGTAATTATTTCATATATCTTTGTTTATTGAGAAAAGGTAGTAGGATGCGCCACAAGAGACTTTTGAAAATTCTGAGGAACTTTGTGTCCAGTTGTTTCAATGTTTAGGCTTTGAACCTAACATGCATCCCATCTCCAGCCTCTTTTCAAGCTGAGATTAAAAAAATATGTTTGATACTTTGTACATCAGATGCACATCTTAACTTTAAAGGGGTACTTTTGTAAAAGTAAAACCTTGTATAAAGAACAAAACCGTTTCTTAATTTTATTGTGGAGTTACAACTTGCATGTACTTTAAACCTGATGTCTTGAAGGAACAGGTGCATTCACATAAATCAGACTGGAGATCTGCCTAAGGGTACAGCTTGTGTTAAAGGGTTGAATTTGGGAGCAAACAGTAATTTTGACATTTCCACCAACACATGTTTTTCACTTTTTGAATCTAAACTTTACCCCTTTTAAGTGGAGTTCTGCTCATGAAGCATTTGGATAAAAAGCCATCATTTGCCATATTTATACTTTATATATACAATAGCAACTGATTTCCTCCCTTTAAATTCAAAGACTAGACAGAAAGGGAGCAAAGAGGGACATTCACTTTAGTGCTTTGTAATGCTTAATGACTCCCAATACAGACAAAGTGCTATACTTCTGGATTATTAGCATTTGGCATACAAACCATGGGTGAGAGAGTCCCCAGTGATTTTTTTCCCTTATTTTTCCTCTGAGCAGCTTGGTTTATTTGACAGCCTTAGCTTCATTGTAAAGGTGACTGAAGTTATTCTTTTCAGTTCTGAAAATCTCACCTGAAGCCACTCAGACTAAGGCACTTCATGTTTTACAATACTGTAATGATAACTATCTGAATAATTTTCTGCACATTGTACTGATCAAATTACACACCCAGGGGTATATACATTTAATTCATGTTTCTTCTTTGTATATTTGGTGACTGTATTGTCATAGATGTACATATTGTGTCGGTAGGGCTATGAGGCATGTAACAGGAATGTAATTTTCTCAGAATTTACACTCGCAGTCATTTATTTAAAAAGATAATGGATTCTTTGTATTGGCACTTTGCACCAGAAACATATCATTATTTATTGATGTGATTACTTATTTGTTATCCACCTTGTATTAGTAAGTTTAGCACTGAATTTCCTTCTTCATTGTTGTTTGTATTTATAAGGTTTGAAATCATGGGGATCAGTGTAATGATTAAGTTATTCATCACCCGTCTGTAAGCAATATCTTGAGTTTGTAGCTTAGAATTGGGAGACTATTGAACATCTGGAAGACAAGTTCATTTCATCTTGAGATCATGGTGAAATATTTTGGATATATAAATTCCTTAAGCTATTGTAACCATGTTTTATTGCAAAGATGTAAAATATGCCAGATGTGTGTGAGTTGGAAATCAAAAAGAAAAATAAAATATGCAAAGAATTCAGTGATTGTTTTTCGTGTCAATGAGCTCTTTATCAAAGCATTCACGTTATCATTAGGCAGAAGGAATTATTTTAAGAAATCCTCTCATATACTATGTATATGCCAAAAATTATGCGTGCCTGGGTGGTTGTGTTGCATGGGGTCTCAGGAAATAAAACAGAGGTTACAGAGTGTGTTTTGCAACTCTTGATTGTCAATACATGAATAGAGGCTACTAAAGATTCTTTGATCAGCAGAAGTGAAAAATCAAAGCCTTTAAGGGATATTTAAGATCCCTGTGTATAGGCAATAAGATTATATAATAGATCTCAGAGAAAACAAAGATCTGATGAGAACCATTTTGGGTATCTCTCAATATCTGATAGGATGGAACTAACTTCATCTTATTTTAGGCATTGAACGATAGATATATATACTCCCTGCACAGCAGAACAAAACAGGTGGGATAAATTGCCTTTTGGAAATGATGAGATCCCTACAAAGATTACAGCAACTAAGTGGAGATAGTAGCTATCTAAATGTCAGATATTTAAGGTAGCAATGGAAAGCAAAATACTTTCTTCATAATTAGAAAACTCCTGTTTGACTAAAAAGTGGAATAACAGCCAGCACTTCAATTTGTTGCCTCACTCATTGCCTTTCCATTTAGAAGGATTGTTCTTTAAACAATTACCAAAATGAACTAAAGCAAATATTGGAAACCTTATGAGAATACAGCATACATTTCAGCAAATACATATTTATATCAGTCAGCTTTTGAGATGGGTAACCTGATTGTTTCGGGCCTGGAGGAGAAATGGAGGAGGAGAAGATATTGATATGTTAATATTGCCATGTGAAACAGCTTTATGGATATGCCACTACCTCCATTTCATCAATAGTATACAAGTATCACCCTTCATTTCATTTTTGATTCATCAAATTGATTTTTAAAAATGCAGCATTGCAGTTAAGCAAAAAATGAGTATTACTATTATATTAACACTGTTGTTTGTGTGAAGTCTGTCAGCATTATGCAAAGTACAATTTAGTCACCAAAATTAGAAGTTTTTTAGGCACAGGCAAATTTTTCCATGAGAAATTTCCCACAGGTTACCAAAAAAAAAAAAAAAAAAAATTAAAATAAATTCTTCTTTATTGCATTCATAGGCAGGGGTCACCAAGCAAGTCATAACAATTAATAATAATTATAATAAGTTCCATTTCATTATGGTTTTCGTTTCCACAAGGGCACAGGACAAGGAGAATGTACTAACAGGCTGGTATAGTCACATAAACCTGCTTGATATTAGTCTGTGTGGTGAAACATTACTTCTGCTTTTTACTCTCTATTTAATTTCCTTTTTTTTAAGAAAAAAAAAAAAGTTATGATTGTGCCAGGATATTTAAATTCATTTGTTGTTTTTGTTAATTTGTGATAACAACATTAGTATACACCTATCTGTTGCAGGGTCACTTAATGTAGAAACATAGTATTTACAGATCTCAAGCTTATGTCACAAGACTTTTCCAAAACTTCAGCTGACTCATTTCTGTCACACAATAAAGCTGGGCTGACTCACCTTTTTCCTGTGTAGAAATGAGAGTTACTAACTTCCGGGTGTCTCTGGGAGCTGCCTGAGGAAGATGAACCAGTTTTGACCAAAACAGTTAAAAGCCACCAATATCTGAGCTAAGGGAGATGCAGCGTTAAGAATAAAGCTAGGTAATTAAAATATACCTGCGATGAAAATAGCATGCAGTTGTTGAGTGTGTTTCTGCTAGTCAGTCCTAGGTTAGGAATTGGACTATAAGGTAATGCCATACTGGGAGGACAATGTGAGAGCTGAGAGGTTTATTCCTTGTTCAGATCCTACCACTGCTGAGGTTGCTGCTGCTTTCTCTACAAGAGCAACAATAAAAGAAAGGCTGCTGCATTTTACCCCAAGTAAACACTAGTTAGGCTCAATTTACTAGAAGAGCCTTGTTTAAATAATTATTATGTTGATAGAGGATCTCACGGGTTGTGCTTGTAGAGCTAAAAATGGTACCTGTGAACAGCAGTTGTGGCGAATGCTTGTTATAATATAGTGCATCAACCCTGCTGACAAGCAAGCAGGATATTTGAAGCAAGCCCTGTGCTGCCAGAGATAAAAGTGTTTGAAGCAGATGCAGGGAGTGAAGGGCTGACTTCTGATAACAGCAAGAGAACCACCTCCTGATACAAGTCATCTAGTACACATAAATATTTTATTTGAAGACTTCTAGCTGGAGTTTATCCTCACACTTTCCAAGTGTTTAATTGTGGATTTGTTTTATTTAGGCTTGTGTGTGTGTGTTACTTGCAAACACTAAAAGTGAATGGACTAAAACTTAGCTGGTATTTTAAGAAAGAGATTAGTACTGGAAATTGATATGTCTATGCAGTACAATGCAGTTTATAGACTCTCTAACCCTGGTGATTAGTTTTGCAACATCTACAGTTAAGTTTCAAGATCTGCAACTGACAAGAAAAACAAATCTGGAAATTACTTTCTTGTAAAATTTATAAGCTGTGGCCATATAATTAGTTTACATAAAGATTTACTTAGATGAAAATCTGCCAGACAGTTGACTCAGTTTATGGGTCCCTCTGTGGTGACATCATGCCTAAAGAGCACTACAGCTCCACATCATTAGCTAGAAGTGAGTCCTCCCTCAATTGCACCCTACTGGCACAAACAAGCACCTGGGTAACTAGCATGGTTACCTACATGCAAATATCAGAGCCTGGAGTGCTTTTATTCATTAAAGGGTTGGCGTAAGGGCTCTGTGTGCCTAAAGTGCCACAGTGCCAAGCTACCTTCAGTCCCATGTTCCTAACATCAAGCAGAGAATACGCTTTTATGTACAAAACTAGACAGGAAAAAAAAAATCTCCTCTGGTGCCAGAAGATTACAGGCAGCTAAAAGCTATCAGCACCAGTGGATTTGACTTAAAAGTTTCATGTCTGTTTACGCTTTGAAGAGACAGACTTGGCAGGATGCTGCAATGACCAAGCCCTGTGTCAAAGCTAATCCCGGTATCATAGCTGTGCAAATTTAAGAATGAAGCGCTTTGTTTCCCTCACTGGGTAACAGAACCAGTGATTGCCAGAAAAAGCAGCAGAACAATTGAAAGTGGTCTTTCAGTTTCACTGTACAGCTATACATATAAATCCAGTGCCCACAGCTGTTCAAATATGTTAGTTTGTACAGAGCTATCAAAGAGGAAACTAAATAGTGCCTGGTGGCCAGTGTCTCTGCACGCGCATCTTTTTAAATAATAGCACAAGAAAAAAAGTGCTGCTTCAGTAGGAAAACAGCAGGACTCTGGGAAGAGTCCAGGGGCTGGGAGAAAAGCAAGAGGGACAGATTTGCCCTTCAACAAAACACTTGGTCCATTTTTCCAAATAGGCAGATTGTCCCAGGTCTGTTCTTGCAATGTCCCTTCCCTCTCCCTTTCCTCTACTAAACCCTTCTGTTGTCCTTGTTTTAACTTGCCATGAAACACAGGCTGTAAGTTGGTCTCTCTCTCTCTTGCAACTGTGTCCCTCTTGGTACTCATCACATACCCTCATTCCTCCTAACTGTCAGGGAGAACTCAAGCAGATTCAGCACAGAGCACAAGCATGTGAGGCTCCAGAAGGCACATAGAAATCTCTTCACCAAGCTCCTTGCTGTCCCAGTGTGAGTTGCAGGAGGTAATAACCTGACATGAAATGAGTATCCTGTCTTTCAGCTGTCTATTTGAGCAGAACCAGCCGTCATGTGGGAGTATTATTCTCCAAGTAATTAACACAGGTCAGGGTCCTTCTCTGACCTGAAAGCAAGTGGCATGACAGCCTGTAGCCATGCTGCCAGACACCCTGGGACTAGCCCTTAGTTCATGCCAGCCAATGCACACTGCAGGGCGTTGTTTAGAGGGTGACAGGTTAAAGGCATGCCAGTTACACTATGCAGGTGAGCGCAGCTCAGTGCCCAAACCTCCACCTTTTATTGCTCAAGCTGCTGGATGTAGCCAGGACACCTACAAGGAGTCACATGGTCTTTATGATCATCAGCCTATCAACCATCTCACACAGTCATGACAGATGGGGCTTGGGACTCAGTAATAACTCCCAGCCACAAGGCTATGTAGAGAACTACTCTATCCTGTTTCAGCAGTACACTCTAAGAATACTGCCTTTGGATCACTGAATACAGTTATTGCACTAATTTACATGAAAGGTGCTCAGCTTTTAAGATCCTAGTGCTTTTCGGCATGCTCAGACTCACGTTGCCCTTGTGTGCTACCTTTGTGTGATACCTTTACAGGAGGAAACATGTATATTGACTGGAAAGAGCTTCTGCTGGCTCTGTAGCCCTCAAGCAATACATGATAAGGGCTTCTCCTTGGCCATTCTTTCATGAAATTCATTGACACCAGCTTCAGATTCACAAAACTTAATACCTTGGAAAGAGGTAATGAGCTACCATCACCATTGCTATAGCTTCTTCTGTTGTCAGAGCCTCATTGCAGAGGCTTATGTCCTAACTTGATAAGTCCCTCAATGCTAAGAAGTTATCTTGTGGGAGATAAACCTGACAGTCAGACACCTACTGCAGCACTTATAAATGTCAGGTGGGCAGGATTCAGCTGGAACTTAAAACTCCAGACATGTAATGAATGAATATGGATCCTGTGCAGAACCCGGTTACAGATAACATACTCACATACAGCTCATTCCACAGGCTGGGATTAGTGTCCTGAGGGGTGCTGATCCTTCTTCACTGATGGATGATCTGGCCAGTACACTAGTCAGGATTACCTTCTGAGTTCCATGTCAGTCCATAATGAATGTGATGAGGCAACATATACAACTAGAGAGCTCAAGTGTTACAGTTTTCTGCAAAGTGCAATGTGTTAATTGAGGGAGGGGTGAAAAGATGGGCTTAGAATGTACACAAGGTTAAAAACTTGAAAAAAAGTTTGTTTGCCTGCAACTTTTCTTCAAGATTAGTTGCCTATAGAGACATTTTCAACCTACTGTTCAATCCCTGTCACTCAAGTCTCTCCCTCCTTCTGGGTTTTCTTGGGATCCCTTTTGTCACCATGTGTTTGCTAAGGCAAAAAGAAATAAGGCACCTCCGCTAACAATCTCAGAATAGACTGAGGATGTGCATAGCAACCTTTCCAGATTAACAGATACAGCCATTCACAAACCAGAGTTTGAAGGGTAAAGCACTTGTATTTATATTGCTACTACTTAAATTACACTCAAATCTTGTTTTAAGAATCTAATATCTCTCTATATCTGGCCTGTAGATAATTATATTACAGGACTGCAACTCCTGGAAATGTCCATTTCTATGCTTTTAATATAGATCTACTTATAAGTGCATTAAGCCTCTAGTCCTTCTTGAAGACTGTTTTTCTTTTCAGACATGAATATTTGCAGTAATGTCTTTTAAGCATATTTTCAGTAAAAGTTCTCCTCCTCCTCCTCCTCCTCCTTAATAATGCTCTTTTCCACAACACTTAGCTGAAAAGATTTCTGTGCTTTCTATAAAAATTAGCACTCAAACACAAACTATGCATGTTTCAAAGGATAAAATTTCAGAGAGCAGGGACACTTTAAGCGAGCATTAACATCACTGCAAAGTAGACTCACTGAAAGGCTTTTCAAAAAGAAAACAGTGAAGCCAACAAGTTATGTTATGTACCAAGGTTATTATTGGTTAAAACGTCTATTACTAGAGAGATTATATCTAATTGTATCAAATAGGTGTAATCCAAGCTTTGGAAACAAAACTAAAAACAACTAAAGCATTTTTCTATTTGAAAAAGCTGTCTACATTTTGCAATCCACACATGCTAAGTGAAAGTATTTCAGGTCACTGTTTCTGTTCTTAATAACCATACACCTGCAGCTGCTAAGGTGCACCTGGTATGAAAATTGTTATGAAACAGGTGCATTTAAAGGCTACAATCATACGCAACTTTTCTGAGCCATGATCACTCAAACGTTATTGAAACAGTAAGTTTATCTTCATGACTTGCAGTTGCCTAGAGAAAAACCTGTGCAATCTTACTGGTTTTATCATAGAAGTGAAGGTGTGGTCAAATATTGAAAAATTTGCATACAGCTTTTTTGTACAATCTTTTGAAATTATTTTCTGCTGATGATGGTGATGGACAGGGCAAATAAGAGGAGCAACTTTATCAACAGACTACTGAGCAAGGATTATAGTTCATTTAGCTCTGATTTCCAAAAGACATTTCCCAAGAAGATTAGATGTGCCAACAGGACTCAAGCTGAGCCCACTATGTCATATCAGACAGAAAATAAATGTAGGGAACAGGAAGGACCAAGCTAGGTGCTTCAACAACCCCCTTTTCCCATGGGATAATAAGGCACAACTCACACTTTGTCACAGCTTTCCAAAGCTTTGCTAAAAGCACCATAACCAACCTCATAGCCTTTTATGAGGACATAACAAGGTGGATAGATGATGGCAAAGCTGTGGATGTGGTCTACCTTGACTTCAGTAAAGCATTTGACACAGTGTCCCACAGCATCCTTGCTGCTAAACTGAAGGAGTGTGGTCTTGACAATCAGACAGTGAGGTGGACTGTGAACTGGCTGAAGGAAAGAAGCCAGGTCAATGAGGCAGAGTCTATTTGGAGGCCAGTATCTAGTGGAGTCCCTCAAGGGTCAGTACTGGGACCAGTACTATTCAATAAATTCATAAATGATTTGAATGAGGGAATAGAGTGCACTGTCAGCAAGTTTGCTGATGACACCAAACTGGGAGGAGTGGCTGACACACCAGAAGGCTGTGCTGCCATCCAGCGAGACCTGGACAGGCTGGAGAGTTAGGCGGGGAATAACCTAATGAAATTTAACAAGGGCAAGTGTAGAGTCTTGCATCTGGGCAGAAAAAACCCCAGGTTCCAACATAAGTTGGGGAACAACCTGTTAGAGAGCAGTGTAGGGGAAAGGGACCTGGGGCTCCTGATGGACAGCAGGATGACCATGAGCCAGCACTGTGCCCTTGTGGCCAGGAAGGCCAATGGCATCCTGGGGTGTATTAGAAGGGGGGTGGTTAGTAGGTTCAGAGAGAGGTTCTCCTTCCCCTCTACTCCACCCTGGTAAGACTGCATCTGGAATATTGTGTCCAGTTCTGGGCCCCTCAGTTCAAGAAGGACAGGGAACTGCTGGAGAGAGTCCAGCACAGGGCAACAAAGATGATTGAGGGAGCAGAGCATCTCCCTTATGAGGAAAGGCTGAGGGAACTGAGTTTCTTTAGCCTGGAGAAGGAAAGACTGAGGGGTCTTACTGATGTTTATAGATATGTAAAGGGTAAGTGTCACAAGCATGGAGCCAGGCTCTTCTCAGCAACAACCAATGAGAGGACATGGGACAATGTGTACAAAGTGGAACACAAGAGGTTTCACTTAGATTTGAGAGAAAACTTCTTCACGGTGAGGGTTACAGAACACTGGAACAGGCTGCCCACAGCGGTTGTAGACTCTCTTTCTCTGGAGACATTCAAAACCCAACTGGATGCCTTCCTGTGTAACCCCATCTGGGTGTTCCTGCTCCAGCAGGGGGTTTGGACTAGATGATATTTCGAGGTCCCTTCCAATACCTAACATTCTGTGGTTCTGTGATTCTGTGATATCATCCTCCTTCCAGAGCAGAGGAACCAAGCTGCCCTGCAGAAATCATACAATACACTGCTGTTCAACATGTGGTTTCCTGAAGTAGGAATATCCAGATGAAAGAAACTGGGAGCAGCACCACCAGCTTCTGAGTAACACAAGTGCCCTCAGCTTCATAACAAGTAAAGCCATGTTGCTGACAAGCATCCTATTAGCTCTGTCTTTCAAAGCCTTATCTAGGGAGACTGCTGTGAAATCAGGGAAGAAAATAAGAATACAGCTGTCATAACACCTTGAGTGAATCACCTGAGTGAACTCTCTATCTTCAGAAACCAGTCACCGTAACTGCAAAGCAGAGCTGGACAGCCCACCTTCATGATGGTTCCAGCTGATAAGTAACAAGTGACACTTGGTAATGTTAGGCTAAAAGCCTATCTGAATTAAGGAAAGACTAGATGAATTCCTTGATTTCACTAACAAGTTCACTTTCCCTTATCTATTCACTATGCTAAAAATCAATGTGTAATTGAGAACGTGGAGGCTAAAGGGACTCTAGACACTTATTACACAAGACACTTTAAGCTTAGTGCTATTTACAGTAGAAAACTACACTTGCCTACAAGTCAGTTGTGAGAAAATGGTTTTTGAAATTTTAAAATTGTTTCATATGTTTTAACAAAATTATAATCACATTGATCTCATGCAAAAGAAGACTGACAGATATTTAGATACAGAAGGAAGACATTTTGAATTGACTTTACCACTGCTAAATCAAGGTTACAGTGATGATACACTGGCTTACAGGCCTGGTTAAATTCCAAGCACACTTCATGGCAACATTTATCGATATATCACACCTGACATTTAATTTATCATAGTTTTCTTTGTGCCTTCCAGGGGAGAAGAGAACTAGGCTGAAGTCAGAATTTCTGACAAAAGTCTGGTGCTACCCCTTGAATTAAATATCTGATTCATTAACATTTGAAGTGTAACATCTTGTAAAAGCATCTCCTGAAGATTGAGCCTCAAAGCTCAATACCAATTCTTACCTAGTGTGTCAGCGTGTCCTCAGATGAACTTATTCCCACTGAGGCAAGTCGAGAGCCTGTACACACGCTGGTGTCATTTAGCTATTTATCAATATGCAGGTATGTTTCAAGTCCATTGGCTGGGACATACTCCGCACAGAATTGCACCCACCAAACCCAGGATTTGTTTCACCCAACATTTCAGTTGTCTAAGATCAGATATCCAAATCTGTACCTGTCACCCCAGGATATCTTTATTGTCAATGGAAAGATGTAAACAGGCACTTGGAAAGAGTGAGTCATTTGAACTATTGAGATACCCGTCTTAGGTATCTAGGATACCTGAGGAGAGAAATTTCCTGTGGTAATACATACCTATTTCTCTCCTCTGGAAAAAAATGCACCCTCAGGTGCCTGGCTCAGATGTAAATGCCTCACAGCTATACAAGTCAAAGCATTTCTAACTGGTGTTGGCCATCCAGACCCTCCTTTCCATTTGGTCCAGCCAAACATGGACTCTCCCTGTCTTGCAGATATGGCTTCTTCTCCCAGATGACAGGTAAATTGGGTCAGAAAGTGGATCAGGCTGGAAAGAGATACTTTCTCCTCCTTTTTTATTCCCCACTGCCTTCATTTTTGGCTGGATCAGTTCTTTGGGTGGATTAAAGCTTGGCCACATTGTCCAATCATCTCCTCTTAGAGCGGTGTTATAGGTATCCCAGGAATAAGGTCAAAGGAGATCATGTGTAAAGAGGTGGGAGGTGGAAGGGAGGAGGAATACAAAAGACCCGAGGAGAAGGATGAGCTAAAAAACCTGACATCCTCTGACAAGAGCCAGTTGTCCCTGTGGAGGATAGCCCAAGGTGCAGGTTGTGTACAAAGAAATATTCTGGGGAAGCATCTACTGCAAGTCAGGCAAATACAAGGAGAGGAGGTTTTTTCTGGTTGGATCTTTGTGGCAATAGTTTCAGCGTGACTTTCCTTCTCCTGTGTTTCTTTCTAAGTGCCTGTAACAGTGATTTCTGTTAGCATGTTGTAAATGAAAAAATAGATTCGCATTTTAGTGTAGCCTGATTTGAATTAAGGATGATTTCATGCAACCTGCTTACAGCAAATAATTCCTTACACAGGATACAGCAAATCTAAGCCACAAGGTCAGGGAATAAGTGCCAAACGCACCAAAGCCCTACTTGAAGATATTCAGAGTTTAGCATACCTCTGCAAAAGGTGAACAAGCCAGACTAAGATCCAGGAATCAGGTGAAGAAGTGTATCCCAGATACTAATAACAGTCAGAAAAATTCCGCAGTGTTTCTAGAAGTATTTGAGGAGAATGCTTGGATCCAGAAATATGTCCTTAGCTTCTGCAATTTCTGACAATTCAAAACATTCATCTAAGGGAATGTCTTCATTAACAGAGTGGAGAATACTGTGTCCACAGCAGGAGTTTGCAGCCAGAGCCATCATCTGGTCAGAGGAAGGGAAACGTGGACAGGAGAGAAACCTCAGCATACTCCAACAGGTCTCTGATCCAAAGACAGGAGGTATATGGAAGGACAAAAATGATACCTACAGCATCATGCCATAATGAGAAGTCAGAAAATAACATATAATTTCTGTATTTTTGCCTTCTAAATTTGATTGGTTAATGAAGCATACAGGTCCAACATTATCTGTTCTATTTCTGTTCCTTAGCTATAGAGCACAGATGCAGCAAACAGTTAGAGACAAAGCCGAATTAATTTGTTAAATAATTTAACTAAGCAGGGTGAGTTAAGTAGGTTCCCACAAAATGAAATTCAATCTAGCAAGAGAGCCTTACAGATAGCACAAACACCTGCCTGAAATACCTGCAGAAACTCCACAGAGAAAATTTCAAAATCTCCCCTGAAACTGTAAAAATTGTCTTGTATAAACTTTTGTGCATTTTCCATTTATTTGTTATACTGGATTTATTTTATTGTTGGGTGGAAGAAAACTGGTTATTAAAAACATTCTATTTCAGTCCAACATTTTCTATAATTTAATTTTTTCAACAGATGGGGGGATATCTACTGAGCATATAATGGGTTTATCACTTCTCCAATAAAACTGCTGCTAAATCTCAAAAGGTAGAGTCTTCCCTCATCTATAACACTGTGAAATCCACAATAACTGTATTGAAATTCACAAATGTTTCTTTATGATGTTTTGAATGAAAGTAAATTCTGTTAAAATGGCATATGTGTGTTATTGTGTACATGCTGCCTGGTAATTAGCAAGTACTGCCATCAAAGCAGAATGGTTGGTGATAGTATTCATTGGGCAGAATGAACTCCTGAATGGCTGTCGACCTTTGTTCCTAGCTAATGCTGATATAGAAGTGTATAAATTACTAAATGCAATATATCCCAATTTCTAAGGTAGGTTTGAATTATGCTACTGACATTTTATTACATATATTGGGCTGGCCAGCTTTTAAAATTTTATGTAGTGTTTGTTTTGGAATGCAGGTCATTTCTCTGGTTATGGATTAGTAGTGCAGCTTGGCTTTTCCCACTCCCTGTTACCTGAGGCTATAGCTGGAGAATATTTTTTTGTTTGATATTGCCAACTTAGAATTTATAGGTGCACAGCATACACCACCAGTTGCCAGAGGCACTCATAAACCCTTCTTCCTAGCACAAACTATCAATATATATCCTCATCAGGAGCACACACTGAAAGTAATGACTCTTTGTTTCCCTCTGGCTGCAAAGTGCCATTGCTCGCCACTCAGGATTTGGATAAGAGGAAAGCAGTGATAGTTACTGTGCTCTGACAGATGCCTCAGCCATTTTAACCTGCTGATATACAATACAATGAAATAACCCTACTTGGAAGCATTCTGCAGGGGAAATCTGGCCAAAACTTGTATTGGGTCTAAGTAAGACCAGAAGGACTCAGTAGTCAGTGTCTAACACAGAGCTCAGAAGAGGAGAAGAAGTCAATGTAATGTTCTTTCTCCTTCTCTTCCTTCTCCTCAGAACACTACTGGCAAAGTGGAATTCCTTCTACAAATCACACTTTTTTTCAGAAAACTGAGAAGTATGGAAGAAATACCTTTCCAAATAGAGATTTCAGCAGAGAAAGAAAGCCTGAAGTTGTGCCTGTAAGGTGGTGATCTGAGATGTGAGGGAGTCATTAATTCAGAGCAGTTTTTAAGTGTCATGACCAGTTTGAGGAAGACTGAGCAGGACCTGACTCCTGGGCGAGTACTGCTCACATACCCCAGCACACATACAAGCATGGAAAGAGTTCACCCTTCATCAAAAGTGTTCAAAAGAGGCTTTTATTGCATTCCAATGGTGAGAAAAAGCCTCTTCTAAACCACAGGAGCTATTATCAAAACAATATTTAAATATCTGACCTTTATTCCAGTCTGCCATGGAAAGACCTTTACGACATCAATGAGACTTCAAGGAGGCTGAAAAATTTATGCTGTGTGGAGGGGAGGTTTTTAATAAAGGCATAAAGGGAGAATGGATGCTAAGCATGACAAACATCTGCCCAAGAACAAAGCAGGTGAAAACCATCTTCATCTGCCCAGGCCTACAAATGCTGCCTTGAGCCCTTCCTGCCATAGAAACAGGACACTAAAGGCTCAGCTTTCACCATCTCCAAAGACTTGGCCAGAAATGTGGAACAGTTCAAAAATACTTTAGACTGTATAATTTAGGAGATCATAAAACTAGTAGGAGATTTTGAGAATTATTTAGATTTATGAGCTGATGGAAGTTACTTAGACATCCACACGGTCAGAATATCTTCCATGAAGTCAAACTTCTTAAAGATCAAAGTATCTGTATTAACATTATCACCAGGCTTCAAAAAAAAGCCATGACATACAGCAGATGCCCCCTCTGTCTGCCCTCAAATTGTCAAGAGTTAGCAAATTTCAGTGCTATTGGGCAGGGCACATACAACATACATATGTAGGATGGAATGGGAGGAAGACAGCAGGGAAAGGACAGAAACATTGTTGGACAAGCATTTGGATGAACCACTAAAACCAGGCAAAATTATACATGCCCTTGCTGACTCTTGTTCTTTACAATTTTCATGCTATACATACCATTATACATATAAAATCTGAACATTAGGAAGTGTGCATGTTTCCAACAATGATGGTGACCAACAAGCATGTCTAGGCTGATGCAGAACAAGAAATAAACTCCTAATATGCCTTTAAAGGAAGCATCATCTCCGTGGCTTATCTTAGGTAATGAGGCTCCTGCAAATTACAATACTGGAAATGAACATCTGTAACTTCGTGACCATCACACAAATACACATGGCCATCTTCAGGAAGTAATTTCCATTGTCACTGTTCATTCTTTCATGTTCTGACGGTTCATGAAATAAGGATAAACCTGAGAGGAAACTAGTAATCCATAGTAAATCCTGTACCAATCTACATTTAAATATGAAACTGATTTGCCGTTTTTGTTTTTGTTTTTTTTTTCTCCATTAAAAGTAACATGAGTTGTCTAATAGTCTGTGGGCTTTAGATTTCTGAAAGCTGTTATTTCATATACAGGGAGAACTTTATATGTGCAAACATCATTTGCCTCCTTAACAAAAAGCAAAATCTGTTATGTAAGAAAGTTGTGCAGAAAACACAGTCTGTTTGTCACAACTGGGTAAACTCAGCACACTGCTGTTACCCTCCACAGGTAGTGGAACTCCAGGGACTCCAGTGGCAAGAAGTGGGGCTTGTATGCCAGAGGGGTTGTCCAAAAGATATCATGTGATAAGCCATACCGAAAACAGATACGACTAGACTATAGACCTATTCTTTGGCACTTCTGTTGTTCTTCAGGCAAACCATGGGTATTTGCAGTTGTGCACTCTTATGTCTGCCATTCTCAAACCTCTAGGTACCGCCCCTCTCTTAGCATCTGAGTTTCCACTGCTGAAGCACTCCTGGTGCTTACTCTTCTTCAGCTGTGCATACAAAAAAGTGCCTCTGCCCAAATAGCGCTAAGCTTTGTAATGCTTAGTTCCATCCTAAGTCCTATTTGATGCACTAACTAGGCAGGAAAAGGTCTGTCTTAGTAGCAAGGACAAGTGGATCAGACCAATTCAGATATACCTCTTCCCCACTAGTAGCATGACTCTCCCCTTTAAGATGTGGTCAAACAAGACCACAGTACCTTAGCTGAGGGGTTAGACATGTGCTGTCTGGTGCAGGGTCAAGCCTGTCCTGCCTACTTGGGGATCACATACACAATGGGGGATTTCAGGTGAGACAGCCAAGACACATTGCACTTCTGCCCTGGTATGTGCCAGCTGCTGTAATATTCCTGTTGCCATGCAATGCCATGGACCTGTAAAAGAGATAAATACAATCTTTAATTCAACTCCTATGTGAGTTGCTTCCAGCAGAGTAAGGCACCATTACTGCCATTAGAAAAAGTACTGCACTGAGATTTCATCAGAAGCTTGGCACAATTTCCTGGTCAACCATTCTTAGGAGAAATCAATTCAAAATGTGGTAGGTACATAGAAGAGTTACCAGGTCTGATAGGCTGTAAGTAGACCAGGAAGGTAAACACAAGATAACTATTTTAAAATAAAGGAATATTCTAGCAGAAGTATCAAAAAGTACAAACATTATGTACGTTAATTTAAACTGGAAATCAGAAGTAGGTTTTTTAACAATCACAGAGTGGAGACTCCATGATGCATTTGACTTCCAGGGCACTGGATTCCACTCAAATGACCCAGCAGCTGGCTTTCTTAATATATGAAAATCAAAGAGGGAAGAAAGAGCTGGAGATGCTGGTAAAACCCTTAAAAACAAAACAAAAAAACAAAACAAAACAAAACAAAACAAAGTGTAATGTAGAGAAACTGAATTTCCTTCTCACCCCTTAGTGACAGGCTTCTTGAACAAAGAGGTTCCTGAGGAACCTGTCAAAATTCAAGGGACTTAAAAACAGCTCCTGTACTTGGAAGGCTCTTATGAGGAGAAATGAAGTAATTGGAGGGGGCCAATAATCCTAAATGGAAATGGATCAAAACCTTGATGAACAGGCAGGAGTGGGGGCGTAGGTGGTCACTTCCTTCCCCTATGTCTGTGTTACTTGCTGTGCTGTCTGAAGAAATCCAGAGCTGCTTCACATCTCCTCCAGCGAAATCTGCAGTCACTTGCTTCAACTACAACATGATTCAGAAGGGGTAAGCTATGAGGGAAAGGGACCCAGCTAACTGAAATCTTACAGGTTTCTTCAACCTAGAGTAATGGAGGTTAAAATTCAACTTTTGGGAAGGTATAGAAAGGTCTGTGGCTAGGAAATGTACCAAACAGCTGTTGTGAATCTGATGCAAAATGGAAGGGGAACCTTAAAGAAAGGTGAAGAGGCATTTCAGTCTGTGTAGACCCTGCCCACAACATGTGTATACCTGATTAAAGAGCTCTGGAGAGGTGTCCTGAGATAGTTACTCCTGTTTTCCAAACTGACATCCACAAAAAACAAAGTACATGTAGAGGCACAAAAAAAAGAGACTCCACATGAAGATCTCGGATTTCCACAGGGGTTTCACCAATTTATTTTGCAGTTCTCATTGTGAGAAAATCAGCCTCACCCCTTCTGCCCCAATAGTACCTTGACCCTTCCCAAGGCTGCAGCCTTCCGCCTGGGAGCCTATCTCCCTGAAATCTTCATCCTAACCACTTCTCAACAGGGAGCAGCCATCCCTCAACACTTTCCCATTTCCTTATTTTATGGGGCAACCCAATGTGATCAGGATGTTCAGCACATCTGGCCTGAGGCAGGAGCAAAGTGAAAACCACACTGAACTCAGTTGAAGAAGGCTATTTGAGATAAGTGTTCAATAAAAAATCCCCTTCAGGAGACTCAGCTCTTGTAAAATGTCTCCCAGCTGAGGCGGAGCCCCCTTCTTCCCTCATGAAATGAATAGGTGCCAGAGGGGCCACCTCTTATACAGCAACAAACTGCAAATCCTTTGCTCCCACCATGGACCTTACCTGGTTAAGCAGGATTCTAGCAGAGGACTCTGCTTGCAGGGCCAGGAGTCACACATTTTCCGTCTGAATGATCAAGTCTATTGTAATGTGTCTTGCAGGAATTTTTCTGAAGACCTTTCACAGGACTGGGAACAGGACTGCCTGCCATATGCCCTCTGAGCTTCTTGCCAGTTTAATTGTTCCCAGCGAAGGGAGCTGCTATGGGAGAAAGGTAATGGGGGCTGTTCCTGAAGACAGCTCCAAACACATGATAAATATTTTTAAACACAACTTGAATTAAAAAAAAAAAAAAAAAAAAAAAAGACAGAGAGACTGAGAACAGAAAACTAAGCCCAGGAGTAGTACATTCATATTAACACATTACTCAATGGAAAACCTGCTGTAATTGGATTTCTTGGAGCTTTATCAGGGTGAGACATTCACTCTTGATCAATTGAATGGCAATGATTAAGTATGAAAACGCTTATGTCTCTATACTTAGGTCTGTGTTTGGTTAGCACTGGGCCACTCACAGGCACAGACATTAAGACTGTTGTCATCTGGAAACAACTTGTATTGGGGGGATCTACAAGAAACCCACTGCAAACAACTATCTCATGATATAGATATTATGAAAGAGGTACTCTGTAGATTCTACTAGTTTTATCTCAGTTTTCCTGGAGCTGAACTTTAACCAGTTGCTTTTTTTTTTCCCACAGATGTCCTTTTAAATATCAGAGAGGGAAAAGCCATTGCCATTTTCCTTTGTGCTCACATGACTTTCAGACTGGCATGGACACGGAACCAGACTCACCCAAAAGATCCTATTTGCAGCAAGCTCAGGCATAGTTATGTGAGCTGCAGCTACATTTATGATTTCCATTTAGACACAACCTCCAAGAGCCATCCTTCACATTACCATGTCACTTCTCCATGCTGACAGTACTTTGCACTACAGGGGTATCTTCAATGTAAGGACCACAAAGCACTCTACAATACCAAACTGCTTATCAATCAATCCTTGCTTGCACTAGCAAGCAATTCCTGCAGTGAATTAAATACCCCTTCCAAGCCCTTAGATAAATTCTTGAGACTAAAGAAATAATCTCAAAAGATGTGTTGGACCCCATGCCTTTCCAGATCTCCTCCTTCCCTCACAGATGTATGTAGTGTTGACCACTGCCTGCGTTAAGACAAATTACAGAACTGAAGTTGTACACATTTTTAAAGCAGACTGGCTCTGTATGACTGTGTTGAACAAACAGCCCTACTGAGGCAGTAGTTTCCAGTTATTGCTTGGTTCTTTGTTTTCTGGGTTTTTTTTAATTTAAAAAAAATGCTTCCCTATAAAACTTGGGATGCAATAAAAATGATGATGAAGGAAATAAAGGTTTATGAAACCATTCAGAACCCTGATTAATGGGAAAAAATCCCAGCAGAATCAAATTATTTGATTCTCACATTTCTATGTTAAGAGAGACTTCCCAGGAAGCTCATTCTCACATCAGCAGCATACCAGATATCCAGAAAGTAAATGAGCAGGAACTCACCGTGGTGCCAGACTTCTATCAGCCATTAGAACAGGAAAGATTTACAACATGAAGCTGTGTAATAAACCATCCTTATGGTGATAAATCAATTCTCAGAAAAGAGAGAGGAATGTGCTCCTGTGGGCTGCTGCTGTTAAGGCACAGGAGTGGATGTCAAAAAAAAGAGCATCATGAGGAAGGTACTATATACCTTCATAGTGCTGCTCTATGAGCTCTGGCAATTCATGAAACATTTTCCTGCATTGTCTGTCTTTTGAGTATGATATTTCCTCTTCTTTCATGTATTCATACCTGTGAAGGGCTCTGGCATTCTTAGGTAGGAGGTACTGCAGACTCACGTCTTTGCAATACTTTTCTGAATGGGCAAAAATGGATTAAAATGCCTTTTAGTTTTTTAAAGGGCTTAAACACAGTTGAGGAGAAATATACATTTCTTAGGAGAAGAATAACAATGAATTTTTAATGAAGAATGGTCAAAAGGTCGAAAGACCACAATGCAACTCCTTTCAAAGTGATGTGATAAGCTGGAACCACATGTCTGCAAAGACTTAATGGGAATAAAGAAAGCATCCTGATAACCAGAGTTAATCAACCGCCATGGCCTCACCAGCACACACTACCCTCTTTGGAAAGGGAGGGGGAAAATAACCTTAAAAAGGAACAGCATTTCAGGCACACATTCCTGAAAGAAGAGCTCTAGAGCAAACAGAAAACCAGTAATTTTGTTATTGGCGAAAATGCAGATCTCATTTACCAGACATGAAAGAGACAAGTCTGAATAGTGGGAAATAACTGTTTAACAATTTCAAACTTCTTTTGTTTTCAGCAACAGACCAATCAAGGAAGAGGAGGTGAATTCGAAGAATATACTGGGACCTATTTGTCCCTGGGAACAGACAATGGGGCAAGAAATGGAAGGTGCTCAGATGTGACTCAGTTTGCAGAACCGTGGACGTCCACAGCAGAGCTAGTTGTCCTCAGTTCATTTTGCTGACAAAGGAGATAAACAAGAGTTTCAAGAACACAATTCCTCTCATTCTAAAGCAATCACTTAAAATAGAGGTCTGCTGTTTTAAAACGCTTTTCTATCTCTTTTATCTATAAAAGAGAGTTCAGCATGACTACATCAAATGGAGACAGCTTCAGGTGGTATGAGAAATTCCATCCCAAGATTCATCCCAAGATCAGTCTTCTCTTCCAGTTGTCCTGCCACAATGATACCTGTCTCAGTGACGTGGTAATTCACTACAGAAAGGAAGCTGTTGGGAATATTCCTCTTTACCAAAATAATGGAAATTTGAGAATGCTATTTTGCAAGCAAAGGTGTTTGGACCATTGGTTTTAATAGTTTTAACCATTTCTATGTGCTATTATTTCCATGTTGCTGTTCCAAGCACATATCAAAATTAATTGTGAAAATTGTCTTTTGCTTTTTTGCACTCCATTATTCATACGTCTGCATGGAAGCCTCAAATTTAACTGTGCATCTGAAATCCTAAAAGATCTCAAATTTGCAAGTGGCTATTGCTTAAACAAAAATAAATCCCTTGGAAAACTGCAAACCTCAATGCAATGTTAGATATTAATTAATGCCTGCTTAAAAATGACATAAACAAAACTTGCTGGTGTTTGATCACAAACTATAAAATTTTCAGATTTAAAAATGGGAATGAGCTTAAAGTAACAGGCAAGTCATTGGCCTGGCCTAGTGAGCATACTGCTTTCTGCCACCGATAAAGTTCAGCAGCACCTTGGGAGAAGGATTGTATGAACTAAATATTTTTACAGAATGTAGCAAGATGGGCCCATGGAGCTTAGTGACACTAAATTCTAACATAATATAAATATTTAACAACCTCTGCTTCCAAGAAAATTCGGGCCACATGAAACATAGATTAGGATGGTGTGTCAAGAGCCTGTTTGAGTATTAGCATTAATGAGATATGAACTGGCCAGACAAAATAACAAAATAGTTGCTAGAAAACAGCAGCTAAGCTATCTGCCATGCTGTGTTCATCTGTCTGACGATGGACTGAGTCAAAGCTGCAGTCAGTGATACTTACCCAAAAGCCAAAGATTAGTAAGTCGGGTGTTGTGGTCCACAGTACCGGGCTGAAAGATAAAGTGGAATTCATTTAATCTGTTAATCAGGATTCTAACATTCAACTGCCCTATCCTGAAGCTTTTCAAACTGACATCGCGTTGAATGATAATGTTAATATCAGTTGACAGTTTGCCAGAAGCCATTAATTTAAACTCTCAGTTTTGTTTCAGGGCTTGTTAATTTTATTGTGGCCTTAGAAGAGGAAGAATCCAAGTAAAGAACCACCATGTTCCCTATTCTTTTTCCCCTTTATTTTTCTTTTTTTTTTATTATTATTATTTTGTCGCAGAAAGGTCATTTGTAAAATTTTCACCCCCCACACTTTTTTTTTTAAGAAGTAAAAATGAAATTAGACCTTTGTTTATAAAATACTCTGCACTGGTCTTGGATTTGTTTTTGAAAGTTAGTAAGCTCTTCTTCCAATTTAAATTGCTTAAATAGGTACAGCAGAGAAAATGGGGGGAGTTAGGTTGCAAGTCATATGTTTTCACTTTAAAATTACATGTAGAGGAACACAGAGAAAGGAAACAAAGAAGAAAAAGTGTACAGAGGAGAGTTCACTGTTTTCAAGATTAAGAAAATAAAATTACAAACAAGATTTGATGCCTGCCATGCTTTACTCTCACGTAGCAGTTGCTGTGGTCAGCTATGGCTGGCTTACACCAGAGGCCTGTGAAGCAAAGCACACATTCTACTAAGTAGCCCTTCAGTGTCCTTTGAAAGTATTCTGTATCTCTTGTTGCATCCGTTCAATGGATTTTCAGAGTTTGTTGGCCATAACACACTGTAGGTACACACACAAAAAAAAACCACCAAAATGCAGCTGCAATGTTTCCATAATAAAGTCTGCTGGCCAAAAACATTTCCTTCCTCTTAAAAATAAAGAATATCCCTAGTCCTGTGTAGCAAGCAGCATCTGTAAGTCTTCAATGAAGGAATCTAGTAATTCCAGATAATGATATTATTTCCTTACCAAAAGCACATATTAGACTGTAAGCCAATTCCTTTGTGTATATGAAATAATTAAGGTGTTGCAATGAACTAAATGGTTTCCACAAAAAAAGAAAATTAAAGATAGTGCTGTGCAGTCGAAAGGGATTCTATAGAGTTTTTGTTAAACTGTGAATAATAAAAGAAGTATAATTTTTTTACTATCGGTTTTTCCACTTGATAATTGAAAGTATTAAATATATATATAAATCTTTATACACATGAAAGATAAAAGGAAATATGTGGAAATACTAAAAATCCAGTAAAATGTTTTTGTGGAACCTGAAAACAAACATATGTCTGCCTCATCCTGGAAAAGAACTTAGGTACTTTTCTGCTGGAAAGAACCTGCGTAGGCTAATTTGCAAAGAATCTTTGTCATCTCAGAAAGAGGACTGAGATCTGCTCTTAAAGCTGTTGAACATACTATGACAGCGGAAAGACATACTTCTTGTCTTAGCATATACACAAGGCTATTAAACCAAACTATTTTGTTTCTTATCTGTATTTTAAGCCTTAATGTTACAGCATTTGGGACCTGCCAAATTTATAGGATAGGGATATGGGGATAGGAATTTAATCTACTTTGATCAACGCTTTTCTATAGTATTTACAGTAATGCTTGTTGAATTATTTTCATCCACATTCCACATGAATGCTTTCCCTTTCCTGCCTGTTTGCTCTAGGCAAACAGAGAGAGCAGACTTATGCTGTGAAATCCAGTTCTCACTTTTATTTAATGGGTCAGCCATATTTTCCGTATTACATTGTCTGTTATATCTCAATATTTAGTCATGGAGTCAACCACAGACGTAATCACTACATGAAAGAAGTGATGTAACACATATAGTTAAAATGCTGCTAAAAATTTTTAGGGGGAAAATTTTTTGAATAAGCAAATGGGGATCCTTCCCATTACATGTAGCAGAAGTCCAGGGTACTCTCAGACTTATTATTTTATCATTTGAGGCTTCATACTCTCAAGCCACTGAAAAGCCCAGTTAAAAGAGAAAGACTGGCAGCACAGTTCTCAGAGCAAATATTGTACTGCTTCTGATTTACAACAGTGAAGATTCTACCTTACCAGGAGTGAGAGGCAGCATCTCCATGCTTTGTAATAAGTATGCCATGGGAATTTCTCACTGACTCCACAGGAGAGCTACTCTGTGAGCCTGCAAATCTCCCAAAACAGAAAGGGTGTCAGAGAAGTAGAATGAGAAATGTTCGTTGAGCAATGAAGCTGGTGAAAGGTCTGGAGCACAAGTCTTATGAGGAGTGGCTGAGGCAATTGGAGCTGTTTGGCCTGAAGAAAAGGAGGCTGAGGGGAGACCTTATCACTGACTACAACTACTTGAGAGAGGTTGTAGCATGGAGGGTATTGGTCTCTTCTCCCAAGTAGCAGGTGATAGGACAAGGGGAAATGGCCTCAGGTTGCACCAGGAGAGGTTTAGGTGGGATATTAGGAAAAAATTCTTCATGGAAAAGGTTGTCCGGCATTGGAACAGGCTGCCCAGGGAAGTGGTTGAGGTGCCATCCCTGGAGGTGTTTAAAAGAGGTGCAGATGTGACACTTAGGAACATGGTTTAGTGGTGGACTTGGCAGTGTTATGTAAAAATCAGACTCAATGATCTTAAAAGTCTTTTCTGACCTAAATAATTCCATTGTTCTAAAACAGAGTGAACAATGGTTGCCTTATGAATATCCCTGTTCACTACAGATATGGTATAGATCTGTATATAACACATACAGATGTATTTGTTTTCTCCAGTGAACAGAAAGCAATACTGGAGATCTAAGAGTTCAAAACACTGGGACCAAAATGTGCCAGGAGAGGATCAGAACAACATATGCAAGTGTTGATCCCAAAGTATGCTGTGTCTTTGGCTCACCCAACCACAGGGTGAGCTGGAAAACAGCAGCTGAGCCTATAAAAATGTCATTTTTGTTAATGAGGACAAGTACTAAAACTCCATATTTGATCTGCAGGGAACCAAGCAACATCAGCAAGACTTTGGCAGAATTAGAGTAAACTATACCTGGCAGGTCAGCCAACATGACAACCATAACCAGCATCTGCAAATGGCCACTGCAAGGGGCTGGCAGTGGGTGACTGTCCCTTGGGCCTGAGCTGAGACAGTTCCTATCTCATGGCACTGGCTATAGAAAGCCCACTGAAGATGGTGCTGCTTCGTTTCTGGTCACCACCCCGACAAAAGGGACAAATCCTTGAGCATCCAGGTTCTACGTGAGTCTTGAAACTGAAGACACACAGAGGTTACCTCAATATATGTCATCCTATGAGAACTAGAGCAAACTAAAATGCCTAAAATTGAACCAACTTTAATTTGGAGGGCATGGGGAAATGAATTGCTGCACACAGATTAAATGGCAACTAATTTGTTTTTATAGAAATAAAACAATGACTTGTAGCAGCAGCACTGGAGAGACAAAGTAAATGTACTTTAGCAAAAACTGTGCCCAGGAGACCCAGTGGGGATCTCAGAGGGTGTGACAAAGGGGATTAAGGGAAACAATGGCAGAACTACAGCTTGAGCAAGTGACATTTCACATCATCTTCAGACCACACAAAGCGACATGCAACTGCCATGTCAGTACGTTTCCTTGTGTGGTTCTCAGGGGGGCTCAGACCTCAAACTGCACCTGAAGCAGTTCTTGGCTTTCACCTATAGCACCCACAGCTGCTTCAGGGAGACCACCCAGCAGATATTTCTTGTGACATCAGTGCATTAGGCCTGACTATGCCTACAAGAATAGTATTAGAATAGTTGTCTGGGTGCATTTCTCAGTGCATTTCTCTACACAGTTGTCACCTGAGGCCAATCTGGAACTCATTGGGCTATCGCTGCAGCAGTACCGACCTTCAGCTTCAGGTCAGCTCTGGCTCCAAGGCTCACAGGCAGCCTGTAGAGCTCAGGCTGTGTATTTACTCCTCTTTATGGCCATTGTAAGGTGTAATACACAGATTCTGCCTGTTTCTTCTTCTTCAATACAAACCCCATTATCTGAATATTTGTCTATCACACCCTCTTCTATCCTGAGTCTCAGGCTCTAACAACTGTCAACTATCTTTTTGTCCTTTCATTTCACATTATCAATTTACTTTTGATTGTTAGTCACAGCAAAAGTTCACACAAGATGGAAAATCACTGGTTTAAAAAGTAACTTGAAAATACTGAAAATCCTACTGATGTATAGCTGATGAAACTTTGTCAGTTTTCTGCACAGAAAATATTACTGTGCTGAATTAAGACTTTGTTAAAATCAAATCAGTGTTCAGCTGGTAGAAACTGACTTTTATTTGTAGCACCCAAGACCTTTTTTTAAAAACCCTACCTAGCAAGAATTTCTATTTAACAGCAGACTGGGACACTTTTCCAGTAGCTCTCCTTAGGACAAAGTCCTCAAGACCCAGGAAGTTCACAGCTGTGCATTAGTGTGTGTCCACACTTACTCAGTACTGAATGTTAAACAACTGAGTGCACACACCAGGAGCAAAATTAATATTTAGCCACTTTTACAGGAAAGCACTTTGAAGTTTCAGACAATGATCTTCGTGGTTTAAAATCTGACCCCAAGATTACTTTTGTGAATTGAGAAATACACAGTCTTTTACAAAGAGAGAGAGATCAGTCAAGTTACTACATCAAACCCCAAGTTTGCTGTCTCTGTTTTACATTTAAGAAACATTGTAAGTGAAAGATATTGCAAGTATCAGCCCCTTATTCCAAATATCTATGTCTCCATTCTGTTTCACCCTGCATTAATTAAGACACTGACAATCATACATTTTTCCTTGTCATATACTTTGGTCATTGGGCAGCCTGGACAAACACAGGTATCAGAGGACTTGAAAAGGGAAAGTTACAGGGAAAGAACAGTCACACCACTTTATCTAAGTTAGAGAAATCATTTGAGGAGCAGCAGTGAACCATGGAATATATTTATTATCTCCCTTCACATCTCAACCTTCACACAAGAGATTGTAATAGAGCAATAGACACAGAGGTAAACAGATCAAGCAGAGAAGAATATCCAGTGGGATCATGGAATTGCCTATTCTTATCCCAAAGAAAAAAAGAGATTGCTAGATCTCTCTGACGTTTCAGACACTCCAACTCTTTCCTACTTTTGTCAATATGTTCAACATAAAAGATTTAGGGTGATCTACTCTAAAATGGAGCTTCCTTTAGCAGTCCAGGCATGAAAAGATTAAACCAGAACCTGGAGACAGAAAATTTCTCAAGATGGAGAAAACAAATAATAAAAGACCCTGTGTGTTTTAGCAGTCAAAACAACCAGCTGGCAGCTGAGATGGGTGCTGCTGTGTCAAGCACAGAGGCCTTGCAGAGATCAGCATGATGGCAACAGGTACAACACACCTTCTCACCTACAGTGTTACAAGTAAGTGGGTTTCCCCAGTGGTGCTTCCTCTCCTACTTGTGACAATGCACCACCAGGGATGTGGTTTGTCTGTAGTTGTGTGCATTTGCACATAGGTGTATTTTTAGCTAATTTCTAGTTATGTCTATTGGCTCATTAAAAATACATTGCACCAGGGAAATTACACTCCTGTGCTTTAGCCTGGGCTTTTGAGAATGCAGGAACAACACTTCAGTGAAGAGTTGTTTGTTTCCTACCTTGCTGTTACTCCATGGCACCTAGACAAGAAAGCACTTGTAGTTTGAAAACTGCTTAGTCCCTAGTAGCACAGCAGCAAAACAGAGCTTGAATACTGGCAAGACAAACTTGGCAGCCAAGAGCACCAACCATGCCCTGGGCTGCATCAAGCACAGCATTGCCAGCCCACTCTGCTCTGCACTGGTGCGGCCTCACCTGGAGCACTGTGTGCAGTTCTGGGAGCCTCAATATAAGGACATCAGACTAAGAGAGTGTGATCAGAGAAGGGCAACCAAGATGCCAAGAGGTCTCGAGGGTGAGACTTATAAGGAACATCTGAGATCACCTGGTTGGTTCAGCTTGGAGAAGAGAAGGCTGAGGGGTGACCTCATTGCGGTCTACCACTTCCACAAGGGGAACAGCAGAGGAGGAGGTGCTGATCTCTCTCTGGTGACTAGTGACAGGACACAAGGAAATGTAATGAAGCTGCACCAGGGGAAATTCAGATTGGACATCAGG
The DNA here is from genome assembly GCF_964273445.1 of Streptopelia decaocto. Lineage (NCBI taxonomy): Eukaryota > Metazoa > Chordata > Aves > Columbiformes > Columbidae > Streptopelia > Streptopelia decaocto. The sequence goes on along the minus strand of NC_138663.1, from coordinate 186,671,362 downwards.
AAAAGGTTGTTCCCTGAAAGAGTGATCGGTCACTGGAACAGGCTCCCCAAGGAAGTGGTCATGATACCAACCCTGTCAGAGTTCAAAGAGTGTCTGGACAGTGCTCTCAGTCACACAGTTTAGTTTTAGGTAGTTCTGCGAGGAGCAGGGAGTGGGATATGATGACCATTATGGGTCTTTTCCAGCTTGAGAGATTCTGTGAACCCATCTAAGTCTGCTACTCTCTGCACAGAAACATCTCCAGTTATAACAACTACTGGTGCCGTTCAGTACAACCAACTCAGGCCGTCTCCATACAAACCTTGCAGACTGTGGCTTCCCAGGGAACCACTCAATAGAAACATGGAGCCATGAAACTTCACAGAAAATACCATATGAGAAGAGATTTGTTACTGTTATACAAGGGCAGTTTTCAGTTATGTGATGATATACGCAACTGTTGCTGTTTCCATTTCTCCCCACACATCATTGCTGTTATTTGAACTAAACTCATGCTACTGATCTCTTCCTGAGAAGCTAATAGAGCAGATGTTATTTGGAACATACTAAATGGAAACATGGCACACATTTTCTTAATGGACTATGCAGATTTTTGTAAGGCAGAACTGAGGAAATCAGCACATTTCTATTTCTGGCTTTGTTGGCCGGATGTTTTTAGCATAATATTTGCATACAGAAAAGCCAAGTGCTACGACTGCAGAGGCTAACACAGTCCGGCATTCAGACAGACCAGGCAGAGGGTTGGCTGGGGAATACTATAATAAACTGAGTGAACAGTGGATGTGGTCATGCTATAATAAAATCTAGATTTTATTCCCACTCTTGCTAGAAATTACTTTTTTACAACCTGTGTAACTTGCAAAATTGGTAAAAGATGCTTGCAAAGTGGGGATCAGAGTCATTGCAGCAAAATAAATGTTAGGAATAGCACAGAATTATTGGTAGCAATTGGTAGATTAAATCAATTTACAACCCCTTGGTTCCCACCTCAATGCAGTGTTTTTCTAAGACACAAGGTCTCTACTTCTCTTGAAGAGGGGGAGATGCAGAAGGGATCTTTTATATAAAAGGCATATATCATGTGTGGTGCTCTGAAGGGCCACTGCACAGAGGCAACTAAAGGACTGTCACTAAATCACCATGTGCTATCATGGAGTACTGGGAAGATGTGTAATGTCTTGCACTGGTCCAGTTCAAAACCTTGAAGAAAACAAATGGCCTCAGGACAAGTAACCCCTTTTTAGTCTGAAAGACAGGCATTATACCTCAAGCCAAGCACTGAATGAGAACAACAGCTCAGCACCACGGCCTTAGGATCAAGAGAAAAAGAAAATAAAATTCACAGATAGAGCACCCAGGCAGCATGGACTGGATCTGTCATTGGTGGCTGATCAGACTGGCTCAGGGAGCTTAATGCCATCAAACAGTTAACAAATGAGGTACAAGGGACTTAAGTCTTTCTTTCCTACACATCTGTGTTGGAGGTAACTTAAGTCAGCCTCATTGCATATTTTTTTTTTTGTATGAAATAAAACCTCCAGTTGTAAACTAATTATAACAATCAGAGGATCAATGCAGAGAGTGGTTGATTTGGCACGAGAAATCTTCTGTTCATTCTGGCATAGCTCATCAACTAAGCTGAGACAGCCAGTCTGAATTAAAACACCAGGTACTTACAATAATGCTCTTGCATGTCTGCATGTGAAGATTGTACACTTGAAAAGTAAAGCAGAAGTTTGGTAGTCAAAATAAACCTTTAAACAGATAGGTCTAATCTTGGTGAAGTCAATAGCAAAGTATGAAACCATGATGGAATGTGAAGATGCAACATGCATTTTGGTAGGTAAAACAATTCAATTCTAGGTGAAGAACACAGCTTTTTAATATCTGAAAGTACGGTAAAGCCATTTTATTTTGCATCTCTTCATATGAACAAGAGCTGTGAATCTGTGCCCTGCCCTTTATCTGCCCCTGTAACAGGCAAGTGTTTGATGTCAGGACACCTGACAGTGACTCTCATGTCAGACAGTCATTTGCTGGATATTCTCCTGGCAATCACATTGCAGATAACTCTCTATTTTGCCATCTAATCACTGGCTACTGTGCTGAATTGTCCTCTTCATTAATAGCTTTCCGAGAGACAAGGTCACATGTTTTCCGATTAGTCTCGCAGACCACTTCTGCCTTTGCTCTAGAATTCAGTTTTGGGCTTAAAGGGACTCTGAAATGCAGTAGTCAGTGGACAAGCTGGTGATGTTAGTATCAAAGGTTTCCCTGTTATGACAGTCCAGCACCTTGGCAGAGGCTTCAGGGGGTTGGATGTCAAGTCACAGGTTGATCATGAACATCAAAGAGCACAGTACCAGGTCTAACTCCACCTAGAGCCACAAAAAAATGAGTCTGTCTCATTTATTTTGCTTTCCATATTAACAGAGCTGCAACTCATTATGTAAACCATATGCTGTCTCCTCAGTTGGATGCATTAATGAAATCCTCCAAAGAGGGAAGCTTGCTTTTTTCTATTAAAAATGGGAACCCTTTTTCTTTTGCTAAAATCCTTCTTTCTCTCTTTTGCCAATTTGCATTTAGTCTCCTCAAATCCACTTCGTACTCTTCAGTCAAAAATGTGACTAAGGATTTCCAAAAGAGCACACCCAAGGGGGAGGGAAGAGTTGACAGGAACAAGAAATTATTTTCTCTAGCATTTCATGATCATTTTTTAAGTACTTCTTTTGATTTCTCTTCCTTACACCCATGTAGCTTCCCTATGTAAGCAAGAACAGATGTTGCAACAAGCAGAGTTCACCCTTTGACCCTGAGATCTCATTGCTTCTTTTTTTCTGGTGCATGTTTGGATTTAGAGTGAAAACTCTACAAAAATGCATGGGGGTGGGGTGAGATGTGAGGCGTGGTGGGGGGGGAAATCTAATTTTGGAAAGTTTTCCCTAGCAAACCCTCCCTAACTTCCACTTGTCTCACTTTATGAATGTCTCGGTCCCAGAAGCTGAAGACATCTGAAATCCTCTCAGATGCCACACTGAGCAGTATTGTGTCAGAGTACCCAAGTGCATAAATTAGGTCTCCAACTCCAAAACTATTTTAAGAAGACATGACCTACTGCCATTCACACTGTGCATAACCCGTTGCAGCAGATGACAGCCCCTTGTCCACATTAGTCCCCCACAGACCCTGTAAGAAAGCTATCTCTTACACACCTGCAACTCTTTCCTTCACAGACACACACAATTTTTACTCATTACCAATTAAAAAAAACAAACAAACACCAAAATCTATTGCAATACTATGACTCCCTTCGAGCCCTGTTTTTCCATATCGTTTTTGCCATTCTTTTTGCACGGACTGTTCTCAGGCTGTCCCTGCCACCCTCTGACGACACTCCCATTTCTGCCCAGTGTGGGACACATCCAGGGCCCTTCTCCCAGCCACCCTCTCCCAGCTCCCCGTCCTCCTCACACCCAGCTGGCTGGAGTCAGGGTGGGGAGGGCAGGCATGAAGCCAGCTGCCGGCATCTGTGACAAACATCTGGCAAGGGCTGAGGAGTTTGCAGAGAGTGGCTGCTAGCTATGCTGTGTGGGGCTGCTGGCAGGGACCACGTCTGCCTCTGGTGCAGTTTGAAAACCGAGCCCTGCCCCAAGGAAAGCAGTGCTCCTGAACAGCCTGCCTTTCCCACTGCTGCTTGCCAGGGCTCCCATGACACCCCCCAGGTGCTCCTACAGGAGCAGGGTAGAGGATTCCCAAATGCAGTGCAACAGACACACTAAAGAAATCTGGCCAGAAAGCTTTCAAATCAGCTGCCTATGGACTCCCAGGACATGTCTCTGCAGCTACTGTAGGGTCCTGCAAATACCTCCACTCCCACAACTCCCTTCTCGATGTTTTTTTCTTCCCGCCTGCATTGCTTGCAGCCAGGACCATGAAGCCCCATCCGTCTGTGGGAACAAAGTGCCGCCATCCTCCCACAGGCCTCCCGTCCCCACACTCCCTTTTGTGCTGCTGAGTGAGTAGCGCTGCCAGTGGCATGCAGATGACAATGTTGGGTCCTTGCCCCTACCAGAATCAACTCGTGCTCCTTATGAAAACCCACTCCAAGAGCTATGAGAAAGAAAAACAAACAAGAAAACCAATGCAGTTACAGACATTATATCTCAGCACATAATTCTGAACTTTTTATAGCCCTTTGTCTGGCCTGGTTTTGTTTGTTCAGAGGACCTTTCCCAGGGGAGATTATATCTCAGCCAAATACCCTGTCAAAAGTTTTCTCAGCAGCCACAGTTTTCCACTCCGTTATTTTCCTCTTTATGCTGCTTTTAATATGTGTAAACTGCACCTCCCCATTCTTCCTCGCATATAAATCTTAAAGCATTTGTATACTTCAGATGTCTGTCCATCTTGAGCATCCAAATACCTTGTTTTCTAGCAACCCATGTGTGAAATTTGACTTTGTAAATCTTGATATGAAATATAATTCTCTGGGGCATTTAAGCTCCTTAGAATATCGATTCTTTGTTTAGATATGTCCCTTGCTATAAAGAGAAAAGGAATAAATATTTAACAGATGCAGAAGGATACCCTGGAAATTAATATTCCATAAAATGAAAGAAAACTTTCTGAGAATGGAAAAAAGACTAGAGATTAGAGCTGGCAGCTCTCCATTGTGTGGCCACTTTCTGTCACATAATCCAGCAAGAGACAGCTTCTGCCATTTCCTTTTAATTTCTCTGTGTAAATCTGCTCTCACCTAAAGCTTGATCACATGACAGTACATACTCACATTAAACTGATTATTTCTGTCTGAGCTGGGTGTAGAAGAGGCAGTTTTAACTCCCACATAAAAAATGTCCCTTCTAGAAATACCCCCATTCACTGCAAAAGGCGATGCATTTCACATCCCTGACAGATTCCTACATTTTATGTTAACTTCTTGATGATAACCAGGGAAAAGGCAATCCAGACTAGATTCTGTGTTCAAAGTTGATTAAAATATCCAGATAAGGTATTCAGACACACAGATTAACCTAAAAATCTACAGGTTTCATATACTAGAGATCAGATTAAAATTTCAGCATTCCTAAGCAATATCAACCACTTGCCACAAAACATGTTCACAAATTTACTTGGCTAACCTGGAAATATTTTTTTTTTTTAAACAAGCTTCATAGTGATACAAGAGGGTAAGAGATGATTCGTGACCTTTTGAGCTGGTGGTCCCCCACAGGTAGAGTGCAAGCACAGAAAGAACAGCTGCCTTTGCACAGACGAATAAATACCCCAATTGCAGAGATTTCTCCCAGTGATAACTAGGCCTCCCTCTTCCTGCAGATACAGCAAGCGTCTGGAGAAAAGCGGTGCATCTTGAGTGTGGGACTATAAGCAAGATGGATTAAAGTACTGAGCATCCTGCTGGTTGATTCAGCAAGCTATCTCTACAGTCCCCTTGGAGCAAGAAAAGTATGGCTCTATTTCCTCCTTTCTCTAACCTCACAGCTGTTGGGTCAAAGGATGTTTTAAATCCGCTAATCAAGCACAAATTTATAGCAAAATCCAATCAGATGCATTTTATTAATCTCTTGCAGAAGATGCTGACATCATACAAATGCAGGTTCATAGTTTTTTATTTGGAAAATTAAGCTGAAATAGAAGAAAGCAGATAAATCAGTCAAACCAAGTATGTGAACAGTTGTAGAATTTCAGGAAGGAAAGCCTCTTTATGGACATGGCCCAAAATGATTTAGAAAGTCTTATTAAAAGGAACAGGATGCAGCATTTCAAATGTTTCACTATTTCCAGCTTTGTGATAAAGGTTTGGGGAACTCACAAAATTAAGTTGTTCACACTGTTGGTTGCACATCGTCTCTGAAGCCACAAGGAAGTATATATCATCACTTCATTTGACCTTGCCTCTCAGGTTTGTGGTATGCTGTTGGACTGCACGCAAGAATGGGGTCCAGAAACTCTCAGTTTAGGACTTTTGGTATGACCTTATGCAAGTTACAAGCGTTTCTGAACAACCCAGAGATCCTCATACCTAAAAGTTACAGGGCAACATCCTGCTGTGTTGGACAGCAGACAGACAAGGGCTGCTTGCCCTTGCAAGCACACAGCCAAAGGAATTCATCAAAGAGCAAGACCATTATGGCCAGCAGGATATCCAATAGTCTCAAAGGAGTAGTCTCAAAGCAAGAAATTTCCGAGTAAAGCCAGGAGGAACGTACTCTGGGAGAAGAGGAGAGTGGGAAGGCAAGCCAAGTGAAGCAGAAAGGGCTTGTACCACTTTTGTGAGCTTTGGTGAAAAGCAGTGAAGACTGTGTGACCACTAACAGGATGACTACAGCAATCTTAGCATCACCCCCACAAATATCCCTTTTTGATGGTGTATTTGACTGGCATAATTTTGATTCATACTGTCGCTTGTTATATTGTCATTATTTACCATATCATCAAATACAATCTGTCCTTCTACCTTCACTTTTACATCTGTCTTTTTGAACAGTAAGCACACTTCAATAGCTGACCTAGGCAATGCAGCTATTCTAACATGTTTCTCTTATCCCTCTGAAATCTGCTTACACCTGTGACCCTGGAGTTCCATATATTTTTTTTTTTTCCCGTTGGTTGGACTTTCGTATTTGTGTATATTAAATCTAAGCATGGAGACTGTAAAAGTGCCTGCTGAGTTTGCTTTCCTGTTTCCAAGGTTAGAGATCTCCCTACCAGTTGTGCTAGCTTGGGTCTCAAAGCCTGAGATCTCATTATTTAAGAGAAGTCCACATAAATGTAAAATATTTTCCCTCTATGAATTCTTCTCAATGGTCAATATCACAAAGATTCTCTAAAAATTCAAACCCCGATACTGCCTTCATAATTTTGTTGAACTTTTGCCCTGCTTTTCTATCAAACAGGAAGATTCTTAAGAGGATCAATGGAGTTTCCATTTCTTTGAGAAACTTTGCCAACCCAGGTAATTATTTTTCACCAATTTCAGAGAGAATGTGGGAATACCATTTGCCCTCATTTGAAGGCTGACCCATAGATTTTCTTCCAGAATCCTTTCTAGACTCATGAATGACTACAGCAGATCCTTTTGTTCTCTGCATCTATTTAGTGCACGTCTAATATCTCACAGTAACAAGTTGTCATTGGGTTCGTAAAAACTTCTTTATGTTCCAGGAAATTTCATGTTCTTCTCTAATGTGTTTTGTTGGGGTTGTGTTTGTTTGGGGTTTTTTGTTTGTTTTGTTTTGTTTTGTTTTTTTAATTTTTTGTTTTTATTTTTTGGTCTGTCCTCAGGTCATTCTGTCTTATCACCTCTCTTAGTGTCGCAATTACCTGAATAGTATGTGTGTTCTACTTTACACTCCAGTCTCAGACTACGTAGACCGTTTTTCTTCTTTTTCTGCCATGGGTGGTTTCCCTTTTTCTTTTGTCACCTATCTCTTTTCTGGTTGTCTCTGTCATTCTTTTGTACAGCAAAACTATCCATTAATTTTATTTCTTTTCACTAGGCAAACTGTCTTCTCCGTGTAACAATGTTTTGCCACACGCAGCTCACCTTAGCTAGCTGTCTGACTTCCACATACTCTTGTTTGGAAGATGACTTAGCTTGTCTGCAGACCCTTCTCTAGACTCCATGAAATCCAGTGTCCTAGCACCTCCTCCATCTACTACTGGATCACCTCTTGCCTAGGAAATGTGTATTAGGAACTCATTTCAAAAGAATGTCGACCACTCGGATTCTGTTCTGTTTGGGTTTTTTTTCCCCAGGTCCATTCCATTTTTGTCTCAGTTGCCACATCCCTTTCTCTTCTTAATTCCCGCTCTTAAAGTAGAAAACCCACAAATCATTTCTTAGATTCTTTCAGATACCTAATCCCATTTCCTATTTTCTATACATTATCTAATTAAAAATACATAATCTGAAGTCATGCACAGCAAAATGGCAGTTATACAAGGAGAATTCCTTTTAATGTCACAGCTGAACATTTAGAGAAAACATCCACATTGATGATATCATTTATAAATACAACATTTATCACTATCTTGCCACTGTTATGATTCAGTGAAAATAATTTCTAAGACTTTTCATTCCTACAGCTTTCCCGCTCACAGGAAACATCTATGTGAATAGCTGTCAGAATAAAACCTTTGCTCTTCCAGTTCTCACTCTCATTTGCTGCATAGCACTGTGTGGTGTTCACCTAATGTGTTCCTCACAAGAAGTTGCTGCAATTCAAGTGTCTTATCCACAGAGGTATTCTTCAGCCTTCTCTGACATTTTCCATTTTTCCTGCACAGGGCCTTTTATGAATTCACCAGCTATTGATCTACAAGGAGATATGTTATTTATATTCAGTCTAAACACACTTATTTGATTTCACTTTATCTGACATCTTGCTTCTCAGCCCATATATATGTACGCAAATCTGCTTAGAGGATTTCCCATTTATTTATAACTTTTAGTTCCCACAACTGTATATCTTCTACAGATTTATTCAACTCCCTATTCACTACTGACACCTTGACACTAGCAAACAGCCGTTCACTGGAAATCTTTTCCCATGACTTAACTTGGGAATCAGTTTTTCCCCATTTCCTTTGTCTGCATGTAAGTTGAAGCACTGAAGGTTTTCCTCTGCAGGAGCCATACTGGTCTAAGCCAACTGAATCAGACTTCCTCACATCCTGCACCCTGGTGACCCTGCCAGCCCAGAAACAACAAGGAAGTCCATCCAGGCAGTAGATCATGGAACAAACTCTCATCTGCTGAGGCAAAAAAAATCAGATTAATTGAATCAAATTACTTTGAAGCCCTCAGTAACAATCACCATACATGGAAGGACCTCATCAATATCTTTGCTATTTCACAGTTTATTTCTTTCAGACTCCTCAGATTAATACCATCTGCTCCTGGTAATTCACTGCATTTGTCTTTCTCAAGTTGCTTCATAACTTCCTCCTGAGAGACTGCAGTCTCTCTTAAGGCCAATGTCTGATTTCCCGTAGGAAATGTCCTCTGAATAGCACCTTCCATGGAAAACACAGATGCAGGAAATTTGTTTGAATTCACTCTGAGTTAAGCCGCCTTTACAGCTGACTCTTCATTGCTTAATGGTGCACAGTCGCTCATGAAGTTTTCTAAACACTAACAGCTACCTGTGAGTTTCTTGTCTTGGAAATATGTTTATATTTTAGACAAAATTTTAGTGTACTAATATGGCACAAAGTCTCTTTATGGTGTCAAAGTTTCTTTATAGTGTTTATCCCCAACATTTATTCAGGTAGAATGTTTCAGACAAAGATTGACTAAGAATTATAATAAATATTTTCTTCATTTTTACCCATTTTTTTTTATGTTCACAACCATTATGTCTCACTTGGAGATTTTCTATTGATTACAAGCAAGTTGGGCTTTTTACATGCCTCACCTCAATCAACTCCTACAATTACTTGATGAATCACTTCCTTTTTCACAGTGTCCAAAGTGAGTTATCAAATAATCAGTTACTTACTCTTTCAGTAAACTGCTCTAATCTGCCGTTCTGCAAAGACCAACTACATGATGCACTAATTATGCATCACTAGAGCTGCCATTTTGTCAAGTATCTTATAAAGGAATGGCTTTGGCTAAGACAATATTTTGGGTTTCAATGTCATGTATGGGTGCTGCTTCTTCAAACAGAACCAGCAACATTATTTAAATCTCACTGACTCAGAAAAATATGGGGAGGCATGCAAATTCTGCTGTCAAGTCAACACAGTAAACAAACTAAGATACAATGGGATTAAAAGATGGGATAAAAGTCTGAGATCAAAGAATCGTCGTCAGAAACTCTTATGCACCAACAGTCACTTCTCATGCAAAATGAGTTCCAACTATACTGAAATCAGACAGGTAGAAAAAGCAATCCCCAGAACAACCAGAAATGTTGGTTTCCAAGGGGTTTACAGCATCAAATACAATTACATATAATACTACTGTAAACAATGTGGAAACTAGTAAATGTTGCAGAGAACAGGTGTAGGGTACTTTCTGCAAGGATTTCCAATTAATAGGCAGCTGTATTCTGTACTTTTGTTTTACAGCTAGAGCAGATCCAACAGCAGTGATCCCTGTTCTCTAATTATGATGTGCCAAGTGGCTTAACCAGTTTGCAATATTTCCTTTTTAGGTAAATGAAAACAGGATTAAATAACAGTGAACAAAAGGTAAGAGGACATCCTCTAAAACAAAATAATTCAAAGCTAGGTAATCACAATGAGGGTCATAAAACAGTGGAACAGGTCGCCCAGAGAGGTGGTAGATGTCCCGTTCCTGAAGACATTTAAGGCCAGGATGGGGCAACTTGATCTGGTTGAAGGTTTCCCTGCTCATTGCAGCGGGGTGGACTAGATGAGCTTTAAAGGTCCCTTCCAGTCCAAAGTATTCTATGATACTATGCATGCTGAACTGTCATCAACATCTGATGACAATGCGGAAAGAATCAATCACAGAGTATTTCTGTGGGGTTTGGAAAGATAAAAGTGTGTAAAGACAAGGAATAAGGAATAGACTGTTGTTAACACCATCTAATACCTATAGGATGCCTTTTCTACAGATTCAGTCATTATAGTAAGTTCTCCTACAGTAAGTACAGTATTTACATTCTTTACAGTCACTTCTTGTATAATGCCAATAAATTCTTTAATGCTGGAGTCAATTGTGTGACTCTATGATTTTGTCAAATTCCTTGACTCAGTTTCCTTTGGTTTTCTCAAGACAGGTGGGGCTTAGAAAAATTATAAGGAAATTATTCTGACAATTGCATCAAAGGTAGGGTTGTACCAGTCTAAAAAGACATACATTTTCTGGGAACCAGTCATGGCCTGACCTATTGGTGACATTTATTTTGAGCTACCACCATTTGAAAAGTGGCTCATGCTTTGAAGCATACAGATATATTATTCCTTAAAACCTTTATTAAATGTATTCAATAGAGAATTTCAGATATTTCTTTAAAAGCTTCCTACTCTATTTGAGATTATTCATGAAATTTATCTACAAAGTTGTTGCAGGTTTTCCAGGTGTTTCTCACCTTGTAGAATAGCTGCAGGTTGTGCAGAAAGAGGAAATAATTTTTCATGTCCATTTGATGCGTACTGCCTTCCAATTTCATTGAACATACTCTTATTTCTGTACTCTGAGAAAGGGTGAAAAATAGTGCTTGTTCACCTTGAGTTTACCAGTTATTACTTAGTGCATTTTTATTATGACTCTTTTCTCTCTCTTCTGCCCTAAAGAAAACAAGTCAGGGTATGAATTAACTGCTTTCCTTTTTCTAAATGCTTGCCATGAATACATCCCTTGCTGATGAGATAACCTGCACTAAATGTATTACATAGTACTATTTCTGTTCTGAAATAACTACTGATTTATGCAGATGACTTTATAATGCCTCCAGAATCATCATCGTCCATTTTCTAAAATATTGCTGAGATTGGGTTTTTTTACCGGTTTTGCTCATTGGGTAGAAGTCACAATAATGTTCCCATAATAGTACCCAGGTGTCTTTCCTGAGTTAATTTAGAATTCAGCAAGGCATATGACTAATTAAGACTTCATTTAAGAACCTGATACTCTTGAGGGCTGTGCGTAAATGACTTTATGACATTTTTAAATGTACAGAAAAATTATCTGTAGGGTATGTCAGCTGCTCCACGCTTCTACTGCCTGATAAGCAATTAAATTTTCTAAAAGTACATACTTCTCCATCTTAGACTTTTGAGTGCTTAGAATTAGCAACAGATAATCTATATATTTTCCTTTTACTGGAGGAAAAAAAAATGTAAATGAAGAAGCCATAACCCAAAAGGCAAACTTTACAAGAAAAAGTCAGGGAAGAGATTATATAATGTGATTATCTAGAGCCAGACTGGTCTTGGATTCAACCACTTGGTTTTTGCTTATAGGCTACAGAAGATTACAAACCTTGCAGGTAACAAAACACGGCTCTGGAACTGAAAAGGAGTATGAAGTTATAAATAGAAATTCACTGTCAAATATTTCTTCAGCATCAGTGGAGATGAGACACAGACGGAGAGGAGATTAAATCTACAGGAGACCTGGGGTATATTAATTAAGTGTCTGACATTACAGAACACATGTCTGGGGTGGACATAACCAATCTCATCTCGGTGAATTGATTTTCTGATAGTGTCTTGAAGACTAGTGGCCAGTATCTTCGATAAAAATCTTTACATCTACATTACTTAGTGAAATCAGGAAATAAGCATCACATTCTGGGCATTTATTAGATTTAGCTTAAATGCTAAATTCTTGCATGGCAAACAGCCACTTTCTCTAGAGTTACCGAACTTATTCCCCATCAGATGGAAAAGCAACTGTGAAAACTCTACATAATCCTGCTGGGACTCCATCAAAGCCAGGTGTTCTGGCAAGAGAGAATTCCTCATCTGATCTCCAAGTTTCCTAAAATATTACTGCCTTTTCTGATATTAGCTAGAAGAGACAGGAACTGTTGTATAACTTACTGACTGAAATGGAAAACAGAGATGTGCTGGGCACCATAACACTGTGTTTTTGTCATGGCTTTAAAAAAATTCAAACACAAGTAAAACTAAGAAGCTGTACTAAAATAATCTGAGTAAGCTTGCAAAGCCAAGTAGAAAAATAAGGAAAGTTGAGGCAGCCTTCACTCTGTCCCTCTTATATGTGTCCATTAAAGCATCACTCTAACACAATAAATGATTCAGTCCCCATTATAACTTAAAAAGTCTTCAGAAAATTTGAGAACAAAACCAAGTTTCAGAATTTAAAGTTTAGCTACCCATTCCAACAGGACACATACAGAGCCTTGACATGCACACACATAAACACACATTGATAATTTCTCCTTTTGTGAATTATTTCCCCAGCCCTTCATTACAAACGACCTTTTCTTTCCAGCAGCCTAGTGATTTTCCTTTCCTTTGCATGCAGGTGGGAACTGCTATGATTTTCCACTCATTATGTACTGAGCAGTGAAGCTTTCTGCTCTTCTCACCTTTCCAACCTCACTTCATCTCTAAGCATAAATATTAAATCAGTGACTAATATAAAAATGAGTTGTCTTATTGTCCCTTAAAGATCACTGCATCAACAAAATGAGGAAGAAAACTAGTAAGAGATCGAAGTTCAGATCTTCTAATTCTAGAACCCCATCTTGACAAATGTAACAGGAGGGTGGGACAGGAAAAGTATGTGTGGAAGAATTTGTATGTGAGAAAAAGAGAGATTATGAGCAAATTGTTGTAATGTAAGCTGCTTCTCAGCTCCTCAGCTACTCTCTCCTGTTCCAAGACTACTTCTTAAATATGCAATAAAGTGTTCATTTTACAGTTACCTCTGACTTTTTCAGAACTCAATCATGAGCTTCTTATTCTCTTTTATAGCATCTACTGCAATGAGGTCCTGCTTTGTGGTTGGCATTTCTATGCACTACCTTATAGCAAAAAGTTTCTTATTTCAGATTTATTTTGGAGGGTTTTTTAGACAACATAGGTAACATTAGAGTTTACTTTATGATACATGAATGCTTCCCCTCATCTCAATTTTATGGTCTAGTAGGCTCTACCATCTTAGTGGAGTATATGTTTGTATCATCAGCAGAACAGACCATTAAGTATTTAATTTACACTTTAATATAATGTATGCTGTGTAAGACTGCACACTTTTTGACATGTATACACTGAAAACTTCCTCTGAGAAAGAATTCAGTTAAAACCAAGAGAGCTAGTTTTCATGAGAAGTCAGCACCACCTCAGAGTCATAACAAAGCAACCTGTATTTGAGAAGTTGGAACATGTAACTCAGCACTTCTTTTTTCTGCTTTTGTATGTATTACTGATCCATAAGTAGCCCATGTGATGACTGAAAAGGGTAAGCAAATGACTGTTCAGTTGTTCAAAGTATTAATTCAGTTAAAGTGTCATGCCACTTTACAGGTATCAAACACACAAACTGTTTTCTTTTCCAGTCCACAAATCTGTGCTGCAGGTGCCTCTCCTGGCCATTTGTTCTGTGTAGGCTGGATCATCAATAGCTAACACAAACCTCTAAAGCAAATCTTTCAGTTTTAATCAAGGAGTATTGCCCATCTACACAAGTAGAAAGACAAACATATTGTACATATATATAATATATACATGTATATAGTATATGTGTGTGTGCCTGCACACGTGTATGTAAAATATACACCCATATATAATTATACAAATATATTACTTGCAGAGGAGCAGCAGGTGCAACGAATAAAAGAATTAACCTTTTTTACTTTTTAATAAATGAGAACTGGAAAAATTCAGGGAATTCATTGAAACAACATTGAACTCAGTAGCAGTATTTTACAACTATTACTGCAAGACCTTGTTGTATTTTCCTTTCTACAAGGGTCATACCCCTTATATTGTTTTGTTTTTATAGTCCTTCAGAAATGAGCAAACCAGAAACTAAATTAAACTCAGCTAAAACTGTTGTTAATCGAGGTGTGAAACATGGCATCATGAAAAACAAAGTTTTGCCCAATTTCCACGTGAAACAGTAATCAACCATGGCTGACCCACAAAAGTCAGCCCATGTTCACCATAAATTGCTGAAAGTTTGTTTTCCTTATGAAACTTGGTTAGTTTTTGTTTGTTTGTGTTTGTTTCTTTGTTTTAGTTTTTATGAAATGAAAATTAAAAAATCCCAATTAAAAATTATCTATATTTTTCCAAATCTCCTAGAATCCTGGGAAGGACTATGAAACTCAATCTTCTCCTTTATGTTTGGAGAAACATACTTTAATAGAAAGAAAAACAAACAAAACAAAACCAACCAACCAAATAACAACAAAAAGGAAGTTCTCATGAAGAAAATGCCTTTAGAAACCGCAGCCTTACACTAGATCAGATGTACTTGCATTTGTTTCTCAGTCATGAGAAGGTACATACATTTGAAGCTTAAAACTACATTTCAGTAACTGAAGCAAGAAGCTTCATATCTCAGCTTTATCATTCAGATCAGCCCATAACCCAATTCTTGTCACAAAATAATGCATCAGCTGAAACGAATATTCCCTTGGTAGTTTCATACTCTTTAGGTGCAGAGGTCTTTCGTTTCCCTGAAACTATTTGTAACCTTCTTAAGCTTAGATCATTTGTAGTCTCTGTCCTCCATGCCTGGTAGATATTATTAAAAACAAGCATGAAACAGATTACTACAAAATATAGTTTATTTTCAGTGAATAAGTTGCAGTTATGCTGGAAAAGTGCTGCTACATTGTGTGACAGACAGGACTTGGGGTTTTTATCTTCTTGTCCATGACTCCTTGATAGTCCTGTGAGGAGACTGAGCCAGGTGAGATCCCCAGGGAGAGCAGAAATTGCCACCAGTGCAGGTCTGCATCCTGAGACAAAGTGCTGCCATGGACGGAGTTTGACCTCCAAGATGATGGGAGGAGCTTTCCTAGGGACCAGAGATCACTGAGCAGGGATGGCAGCAATGGAGAAAGTCCTTGGGATAACTGAAAATAAATTATGAAGAAAGGACCTCATGGGAAGAGTTACTGACATATCTTTGTTATTTCTATTTGTGTGACCCAATCACTGAGAGTTTTATTACTTGAGAAGGCAGTTAATTACCATAGCCCAGGTCTGAACAAAACCTGTCTCCTCAGCATTCAAATGCTTTTCGGTCTCTCAGAGGCATTCACTAATAAAAGGTCTGACAAAGCATTTTTGGCTAACTGGTCACTGGGCACAACTTGCCACAGTCATCAACTTGTGAGGCAAATAAACACTTTACAGTACTTGCCCATCTGGCTGTTTCTGCAAAATGCCTGCACAAGCATAATGACTTGGATGCATCTACAGAGATAAAATAACCTTTTCAGATCTTATCTCTAATTACTGTTTCTGGATCCAGACAACCTCAGCAATAGCAGTTTAGCATATAATATAGCAGAGGATAAGGCACCAGCCAAGTTGTTTAAGGCAGTGCCTTAATTTCCTCCATCTATCCCTAAAATGTGCTGCGTGACAGTTTTCAGGCAAAAGTATTTTAATGGGTAGCTAAACACAGTGTTTCTTGGAAAACAAAAACAAAACAAAATAAAACCCAACAAAAACAACAAACAAACAAACAAAAATACACCACACACACACACCCCAAATCCACAAACAAACAAACCAAAAAAACACCACCACCACCACAAACATTTCCTTCAAGGAGCTAAATACACAGCACAGCATTCTTCACAAACAGGCACTTTGCTCAGATCAAGACGTGAAAAGCCCAGTGTCCCTGGAGCTGTAGATCTTGTGGTTCTCTGAACCCTGTCCCTAACCCTGGTGGCATCTTGGGGCTGAGGTCACCTGCACCAGGGGTGACCCAGATTAGAAAGGCATAGAGGCAGCAATGTTGGCTCAGTGCTGTGCTCCCCTTGGCAGGCCATTTCTAGCCCCAGTATCTCTGGAGCTGTAGGCTTTGTGGCTCCCTGAAGAGTATACCAGAAATACCCTTTCCTTCCAATGCTTGTGGCAGGAAAATATACTGTCCACACAAAAGTTTACCTTAGATAAGATGGACCGAAGTTCTTTCAAATGCTTTTATTTAATAATTTATTTTCCTATTTTTATGGGAGAAAAAAGTGGCATGTAATGTACTGATGGAAAAGGATATATTATTATTTCTCTTTATAGGGCCAGGATATAACTTGTGTCATGACCCGTTATGAGTGAAACAACATTACAGGGGAAAAAGTTTTAAAAATAATTGAAATAGCCACAAAATAACAGTGTTGTGAGAGCCATAAATTACTTCAGCATTTGTATAGGAAGGATATATTCTTTATCAACCCAAACAATAGGATTAAAAAAAGACAAAAATGCTGTTGGACACTTCACTGGCTCAAGGTGATTGAGTTAACTTACATAGGGCTTATTCAGCACACATTTCCTTTCAGAGGTCTGCACACAGAGATTTTGGTGCCTAAGAAGTGCTGGCAGAAAGGGTTTCAGGACAAGATCCAAGACCTCAAGCAGTGTCTCCTTTGCCCTTTGTAACCAGAGCATGGCCATGCCTGTCACACCTGTGAGTGGGAGAGTCAAGGCATTGCTGAATTTCTTTCCTATTGCCTTGCTTGTCCTCTAGACATCATTCCATTCCCTGATCTCAAAACAGCTGTACTGCTTCTTGTGTCTCTCCTTGAGTTTGTGCATGCCTTTTTTTCAAAGACAGGAAAAGGAATAGTCCCACCTGATATTTTCCCCCATTCCCCTTCACATCACTCCCCTACATTGTACACAGTGTCTGTTCCAAAAGCATTTTTTCTGCATTTATTTTCTAGAAAGACTCTCAGTTTATTTTTATTGAAGGGATTATATCTACTTAGGTTCCCACAATTAGCTCTCTGCCTTGGTGCATTGCAACACACGTCCCAGGCTGAGGCAGCCTGCAGGTCCTCTCCTGAAGTACTCCCTTCCCCACTGGAGCTCCCAAATTAAATTCCAGAATTAAGGAATCTTCATTTTTAGTTTTGGGGTTTGTTTAGGCATCCTGAAATGCACTAGCAAAGGTGAAACAGAGACTCAAGGCACAGTGAAAGCAGCTGAGCAAATGAGTACCCACAACTTTGGGAAAAAACATTTGTTCTGGAAACCTTTGGTTAAGACGTGAATTTCTCACATAATGCTTTCAAAATACTGGCTGAGCGAATGCTTAGGAAATCCTGTTAGTATCTAGATAATCATCACCAAACACTGAATGATGTTAGTTATTTGTACATACAACATGTCACATCTGAGGACACAAAACTGTTTTAATCCTGAAATAAAGTTTTCAGCTATTGGTGGTTTGAACAGGCTCCATCTGATTATCTACTGAGCCCATAACACTTGACACCAAGAAATGTGGAGTAATTCTGACATCAGTTACATGGACATTATGGACAAGAGATAAACAGTATGGTGGACTGAAACAGAGAAATTGGAAAGGATTATTCCCAAGTAACACAAGCCTTACAGATACCTACATCTGGGCAAGAAACAGAGCTAAAGATTTATTTGACATACTATATGTGACCCTAGAATGAGAAGAGTGGTGTCTTGTAACTGCCTGTTTCTCTACATCTACTACAAATGCTCCAACGTAGGCATACACATGTGGTGCCTTCTGCACTGCCAATCTGTGTTTCTCCATTAACCTTCCCCTTGGAGCAGGCAGACCTGCCTTGCTGCGGGGCCACAGCACCTGCCCAAGGACTGTCACGAGCCTCGACCACTGGAGGCCTCTCGTTAAATCCATGAAGCATCAATTTATTTAGCAGCAGCTGGTCAGTGCTTCTTCAGCCTCTACCAAAGTCTGACCACCCCACAGGGAGGCTGCACAGCTTGGTGCAGGTCTGGACTGTGCATTTATTCCTTGTGCTCTGCCTCTTGTGAGTCTTTTTTCTCCCTTAGCCAGGTGACCTACAGTCCCACGCAGCCTGGCATCAAAGTATGGCTATGCTTTCTGCAATTTAATAAATTCACTATAATGGTAGAAAAAACTTGATTCTTTAATTTCAGATGAACCATTTGTTGAGGACCAGGGCTGGTCCTGGCACAGGCTGGGAGAGGAATGCCTCGCTGCTGCTAGCGGGTGACCTGAGACATGAGTATGAGCCAGCCACTCTTCCCTCACCTCAGGCTAAGCAAAAACACAAATGTGCATTTATTCATAATATTCAAAACAGACAACACAGTCACAAATGTTTATAAAAGACGTAGGCAGAAAAAATAAAAGCAAAAATATGCTTAATCTGCTTTTACTAAGGTAACATGTGAAAGTTCCCTCATTCCATTATTCAGCGGATCTGCTGTTTACCTCATGATGATATGAGAGTCAGTTTCTACCTTTACCCATGCCTCCTTCTTAGAATCACAGAATCATTTTGGTTGGAAGACACCCTCACGGTCATTAAGTCCAACTGTTAACCTACGTCTAGCACTAAACCATGTCCCTAAGAACCTCATCTATACGTCTTTTAAACACCTCCAGGGATCGTGACTCAACCACTTCCCTGGGCAGCCTGTACCAATGCCTGACAACCCTTTCTGTGAATAATTTTTTCCTAATATGCCATCTGAACCTTCCCTGGTGCAGCTTACAGCCATTGCCTCTTGTCCTATCACTTGCTACTTGGGAGAAGAGGCCAACACCTTCCATGCTACAACTTTATTCCAGGTAGTTGTAGACAGTGATAAGGTCTCCCCTCAGCCTCCTTTTCTCCAGGCTAAACAGCCCCAGTTCTCTCAGCCACTGCTCATAAGGCTTGTGCTCTAGCCCCTTCCCGAGCTTCGTTGCCCTTCTCTGAACTCTCTCCAGCATCTCAATGTCTTTCCTGTAGTGAGGGGCCCAAAACTGAACACAGTATTTAAGGTGGGGCTTCACCAGTGCTGAGTACAGAGGGACGATCACCTCCCTAGTCCTACTGGTCACACTATTTCTGATACAAGCCAGGATGCTGTTGGCCTTTTTGACCACCTAGACACACTCCTGGGTCATATTCAACCACTTGTCGATCAACACCCCCAGATCCTTTCCCACCAGGTAGCTTTCTATCCACTCTTCCCTGAGCCATTCTTGAGTGAGTAGCTGAGCAGTTTTAATCAATGAGCCTTTTGAAACTGTCTAAAGGGTAAAAACTGGCTTCATCTTTCACCTCTAAATACTCCTTTTTGTGCCTGAAGTAGGAGACAGGCTGTTCACCCTCCTGAACAGAACAAAGATTGATTCCAAACTACAGTAATGTTATAATAGAATTATAGAGTACCAGATTGGAAGAGATGACAAGGATCATCTGGTCCAACCTTTCTTGCCAAAAGCATGGTCTAGACGAGATGGCCCAGCACCCTGTCATCTGAATCTTGAAAGTGCCCAATGTTGAGGAATCCACTGCTTCCCTGGGAAGATTATTCCAATGGTTGATTCTTCTCATTATGAAATATTTTCCTCTCATGTGCAGTCAAAATCTCCATGAGAGTAACTTATCCTCTATATTTTCTATGTGACTCCTTGTAAAAAGGGAGTCTGTGTCTTCTTTGTAGCCACCCTTTAAATACTGGAATATGGTGATGAAGTCTCCCCTAAGACTTATTTTCTCAAGCCTGAACAAGCACAACTGTCTCAGCCTTTCCTCATATGGCAGCTTCCCAGTCCTTTCATCATCTTTTTGGCCCTTCTCTGGACCCTCTCCAGCCTGTCCACATATTTTTTTGTTATAGCAACCCCAGTCTGCTGTTGTGTTTTACTAGTAATTTGTTGGATAAGTTACAGTGTCTTAGTAGTTATACTAATAATTTACTGATTTTTAAGGAATACTACATTAGGAATCACCTGCTGTTCTTAACTGGTGACTAAAGGATTGTGGCTAAATGTGGTCTGAACCTCTTGCCCCCTCCTTTTGGCAGCTTGTTGGTGTGACTCAGTGAGGAATTCATCTTTTATCGAACCCTGCATTCTCCATAATTTTGTAGTTAGAAGTCTGCATGCTTGTAGCATGCTGGCTGTATATAATTAATTACTAATGTTTGCCCAGAGAAGACAGCAATCAATCACAATGAGGCAGCAATGGGTTTTTGGGTGACTAGTCCTGAACTTCTATAGAGAAAGATGAGGCACATACGATGCATGGATCTGAGAAATGAAAGTGATAATGGGGAAATGAATCTCAATATTCTGAGCTTTTGTAGGTGCTCATGGATCTAAAAGAAGGAAGAATTGGTTTCATTGGTTATTCATTTGCTTTTGAGCAGAAAGCTTTGACTATGTAGCTAGTTTTCTTCACTGCCTTTTTTGTTGATACAGTCATTTAATTATGAGATGAAGTGGGTGCTCTGACCTGTCGCACACCAGGAGATCACAAGGCAGGGATTGCAGGTCTATTTTTGTCAAAGAACATTAGTGAGGGAAAACAATCCTTTACTCAGAGTGCATTAAGGACCAAAATATATTTTGTCCACTGCTTCAGATTAGGCATGTAGACCAATTCACACCTTATAGAAGGCAGAAAGAAAGAGGCACAAAGATACAAGACATGCTAAGTTAAGCAACTCTGAACAGACTCAAGTGCTGCTAAGCCTGTGTTATGTACCTGTTGGATCATACTCCCAAAGAGAAGGATTTGCTGAAGGTCAGGGGAACAATTGTTTTCTAATTAACCTACCAGCTGATCAAAAGGTAGTCAAAAACAAAGGAAGGAAGAGTGGGAAAATATCTGTTACACAAACAAACAAAGAAACAAACACTCACTTTAAATTAGAAGTCATCAAAGTAGCATGATTAATGCCAAGCTGAAATGGATGGTAACCTACTGTCAGGAAGGATTTCAAAGACGTGTATTGCCCATCTATAATCCTGCAGTCAAAAAAAGCAGAGTCATTAATATTCAAGAACTTGCTTTGGAAGCTCTGGATCATTCACATCCCCATATACAGTTTTTCCATATAAAACAAAGTGAAGCTGCTAGAGAAGGATTGAATTAAAAGGAAGGTTATATAGATGATGAAGTGGGGAAATGAGTGGTGAGGATAACAAGAGTTTCTTAAATTCTAAGTTCTTCTGCATTAACAAAAGAGAAAAGTGCTGCTTAAGTTAGCAAAACAAGCAAAGAAAAGAATGGGAAGAAACCTCAAATAAGAATGACTCAGTCTATAAACCTGGGGGCTCAGCAGCAAAAGCAGAGACAGGGGAAAAATACATAAACTTAAATTTAAGGAAGATGAGATTTAAACTGGATGACAAGGAAAAAAAAATCAACTCAAAAGGTTATTGAGTTAAAGATCAGACTGCCAAGGGAAATAGTTCAAGATACAATTATCAAATAATTTAACACTGGAATCACAGAGCATTGAGAGACTTATAATATTTCTTCATGGGATGGATTCACTCTGATAAAGACAGTGGCCCAGACTACACAGAGCTGTGATTCTTTCCATCCAAATTTCTCCTGTAAAAAAACAGAGCTGAATTCCTTTTACTCATTTCCAGTAAATTAAACCACATCAAACTTAATCTTTTTTACTTAAATGCTGCAATGTGTTTGTCCTAGGAGTGTTCGTGCTGTGCCCTGAGTTTACAAGGTTACTACAGGTTACAGGGTTGTCATCTGATACATGCACATCATTAATGGTCAGGGCTGAAGTACTATTTCTGTAAACAGGAGTGGGCTGAAGCAAAAGAGCTTTCTGGTCGAAGTGCCAAAGAACAATGCCAGCTTCTGCTGCCATATGGCACGGGGACAAGCAACAGAGTCAGCATTTCACAGTGTGTCACCTGGTTTCCTTCCTTAGATTGATGAGCATTAGCCATGGAGCTATTCGCGTAGGCTTGCAAGGCAGTGCCACTTCCATAGTCAGCCTGTGTGGATTTTTTTTTTAATAATAATGTTAAGGATATGTAGAAGATTCAGGGGATGTTTTGGTTTCACCCTCCCAATCTTTTTTTTTTTTTCTTGGTAAGGGCTTAATAATATCTTCTAAGGAAAGCTAGATGGAAAATCAATGTTTCTTAGAAGAAAATTAGAATTATGAAATAAGGGATTTTTTTTCCAAATAATATTCACAGGACTGGAATACTGAAGAGCTCTGTTTCAATGAGAGCTATTATACACTCATGGTCACAAAATTTCAGAACAGCGTATTTTATGTTTGGAAAGATCAAAAAGATACAATTCAACCTAGGACAGGAAGCCTAGGATCAGCCATTTCAATCTCTAATTTCAGAGCATCAAGACAAAAAAAAATGTTAAAAGGGGAAAGTCAAAAAGGGCACTTCTCTCTCTTGCAGGAAAAGAGGAAAGATAATAGCATCCCTTTAAAATGATAGATGAAGCAGAGGTAGGAGGAAGAGGGGAAGATGAGAGAGCTGTTCCTTCTGCTCAGGACTCTCCATTGTTCAGCTACATTGCAGGACAGTGACATCGAGTCCTCTGGCTGCAAGTGGGAAAAGGTGACATCAGGCTGTGAGAACTGCCTTCTGAAGGTCCATCGTACTGCCTGCTGCTCAGAGAAGTGTCAAGCCAGCTCTCCACCCACCCCTTCAGCCACCGCAGCCCAACACTCTTTGCAGAAAGGCAGCCAGATATGATCACCAAGCTGCCCTTTTGTGCAGGAGCAATGCCGGCTCCCATCCACCTGTCTCTAGCACAAGGGCCGACAGCTAATTTGGGCTTCTTTCAGCTACTGAGATGCTGATTTTCGCAATACTTGTATGTCCTTAATTATTTTGGAGAACTCTGCTTCTTCTCTCCAAATTGGTCGAAACCAGCCAACAGACTCAGAAGCTCTGAAGAGAGAAGTGGGCGAGCAGCAGACTGATGACAGTGGGACATTCAGAGAGGAAAAGAAGGAAGATTTTAACTAATGGTATTCTGGCACCCAAACTAATGAATTTTTCTTTGCAGTCTCAGGCAAGCAGTGGTACGTTGACAGCTCTGTGGGCACAGGAGTCTCATTTGAGTGTAATTTAAGACACACACAAAAGGCAGCACACATGAAGCTGCATGAAAATCCTGTGGGAGATTTTTCTTCCACATTTGGACTTCAAGTAAGTAGTAAAGTAAAAGTTTGACACTTGATTTCTGGCTACCCCATTCAATATTCTGACTAGTCCAAATTTCCATTACCTCATTTACAGTGTGACCCCAAGCACTGGAGGGGTAAGTGGACAGCATCAGTGTCCCAGGGGAACAGGTGGGTGAAGGAGTGTGGCACAGCAGGCAGCTTGAAGCTTGCTGCCTTTGGTGCATTCATGTTGAAGTGTGTGGCCAGTCTGTCTGCAAATTCTCATGATTTTGTTTCACTTTTTCTCCGTATTACTCATCTCTGTTAACTTTTCCCTCATTAGCTCTCCCGGTACAGTAACACTTTCTGGAAAAACGCTTTGAGTTTATCCTCTTCACCCAGTAGCCTGTGTGGATCACCCCTCTGCCCCTTGGGCTTTGCCAAAAGCACTTGGGTTGAACAGGCCTTGAAAGTTTTGCCTTTGTCTGATTTCTATTCTTATTTCAGAAAGGAGAGCTCAAATAAACACTTTTCTGTTCTTCTCGCTGAACTGGGCAGCTGCACCCGGTCACTGGTGTGGCAGAGCAACGACAGGGCACAAGAGCCTGAAAATGAAAACTTCTAAAGAGTCTCTTTTCAGGGATTTATTAACACACTTCCCCCTGCTCATTGCATCCTTGCAGACTTATCCTTTCCCTCAATCATTGCTTCAGCCAACTCCATGGCTTTTTGGTCATAGCAAACACTGCCCAGCACGTTTTGTTCCTCCAGATGCTCTTTCCATCACCCTCAAGCTCAGGTCGTGTCAGTTCCTTGCTGCTTTCAGCAGTTTCCCTGTTTCTGCAGACCCCATGGCTCGCTGGAGAAGCTGGCACTGCTCCCAGAGGAGCTGGCTGCCACCCCTCTGCACAGATCACCATCTCTCTAAAGAACACCTCGCACAAACTAAAAGTTAACAAATGAACAAGATCTTGGCCATCACATAGGCTTTGGTTGTCCAAACTGACAGCTCATTTTCCTATTGTTTCTTTGAAGAGCTCTACTGCCTCTGTGTTCTGTTTCAAGGATGTAAAATTGGCCACTAAGCTGATGCTGGGGTCAGAGAGAGGCCACATGCTGCTCCTGTGATTTGGGCAAGTTGAAAAGTTTCTGGATGTCAATAGTTGCACAGGTTCACCGGAGGCTGTTAGAACTTTACTTCTAAAAACCTGCATCTGTTTGATGTGTTTCAGTGCTTCCTCTGTGCCAGCTGCAGTGAAGTCTCCCCTGAGCAGAGCATAACCCTGTAGCATAGACACAACATCAGAGGTGTAGACAGGCGGTTAAAACAAAAGCAGCTGTCACCTCTGCATTTGGCCTAAAAGAAAAAT
Organism: Streptopelia decaocto; assembly: GCF_964273445.1. Taxonomy (NCBI): domain Eukaryota; kingdom Metazoa; phylum Chordata; class Aves; order Columbiformes; family Columbidae; genus Streptopelia; species Streptopelia decaocto. The sequence continues at coordinate 186,646,415 of NC_138663.1, read as the reverse complement.
CCATGGGTTTGGGAATCAAGTGGAAAACATGAAGTCTAGTCCTTCCAAATGGGGAGCTGGGACAGCCAGCTCCTGTCCCCATGCTGGCACAGTCTGTGCAAGCCAGCTGCCCACTCCTCCCCATACAGCATTGCACCTCACCATCACTACATCATTTGCACACTTGTGCAGCATGAAATGCTCTGCAGCCAGAGCAGCTGACCATCTCTCACCAGCTCCTGTACTGCCAAACCTTTTAGAGCGTGAGTCACTGAAATCCTGCAGTCTGGAAACTTTTGCTTGGTTCACAGCATGTTAGGTTTTTGTACTCTCCTTTTCAGCTCATCACTCTTCACTGGGTATATTGTCTTGATTTGTGAACTGCTGGTCTCTAGGTATTTCAGTGCCACATGGTTATTTGTGGTTTGGCTTTCTCCATCTATCATTTTCTGTATATGTGTGTGTATACCAATCTACATCCCACTCCAGCTCCTAAGACTGATTGAGTCCTCAGCCTCTCTCAGAGATTGACCAGCAGCCTCAGGGCAGAACAAGCCGGTTTCTGCCCATATTTGTCCCCATACAGGCACACATCTGTTCATTAAACCTTTCTGATGGCCTCAGAAAATTTCCACCTATGGCAATTACGGTACCATCAACCTTGAGCTACAGACAGAAAACTACAAGTCTCCCTTCTAAGCCTAGCTGTTATAAGGGGTAAAGGTTGACATTTTAATGGCAACCACTGCATATTTTACACAAATTAGGCTACTGAGCACATTAATACATGCAGTCAGTGAGTTAGCTACTTAACTAATCCATTTGGGTGAAATGGGAAAGACAGCAGGGAACAAGGATCAGTTTCTACTGACATGTAAAGAGAAGAGGATGACACTTTCTGATCCATTACGGACTCACAATTAGAAGAAAATATTGTAATTAATTACCCACAGGTGTTTTCTTAGCAACAAAAAACATGAAAGGGAAAAGTTCACAATTGTCACAAACTGAATGCAGAAACAACACGAAACTTTTCTGCTACAAACTCATGAAAGAAGGATGGTATTCTTCAATGATGCACAGAAAAATGGAACTATATCGGGGCAAAAAAAAACATATCAGGATTCGCTTTTCCTGCAGCCAATGGAAGGGACTGCTTCTGCAGGAGAGTGATTGCAGATCTTTCATGGGACTTCAACCCAGCATTTCTGTAAATGACTGAATTGCTGTGCCATAGCAGGATTCTGGTCTACATCACCCTTCCTCCCTTTATATCATGGCTCTGAGTTCAGGGGGAATACTTTGCTGGCTCTCTGTGCTTCGCTTCCCGCTCTGTGGTTGCAAAGTCTGCAGGTAGAGAGGGCCTTGGGGCTCTGCAGCCTTCAGTGATTAGATGTGCATTAAGAAAATGGTTTTAAAGGGTTTTTAACAAAAGAAATCTAGGCCAAAATGTCTTCCTCAGTTGCAGTTTAATTCAGCGTCGCCTGGTCAAAAATGAGATATTTCATATTCTTAAGGAAAAACTGGAACTGACAAATTCATTACTTATTCAGGCTAATCTAGTAAATTAAGAGGTAATTCTGAAGAAATAATGAAAACTCTCTAGTGGCATATTAATTATGACTTTTTTTTAGCTATTAAGAAAGGAGGATTATGGATGTGGCCAAGAATAAAAAGAGATCTATTTTCAGGGTCAGTGGATTTATCTTTTCAGGGGTCTCACAGAAAAGAATAAATTGATTTCTCTCTATGCAGGTGATTTGAGAAGCCTTGGACCAGAGAAGTCTATTTTTACTGCATTGCATAATGAAACTTGCTATATTTCAAAGTTCAGTATCTATCTACTCAAATAAATACATGCAAATCCATGGTTTTGATCAAAAATCCAGCAACCTCTGACAACAGGCAAATGCTAAAAGTTTAACTGCCTGGTTGTAATGACATTCATTAAATTTGCTACTTGTGTATTTTGTTACTCCTGTAAAAACATGTTACTGCTGTAAAAACATGTTAATTTGGGGGATATCCTGGAATGTTGTGGAACCATAGATTTGATTATGTGGCAACTGCACATAAAAAAACAATCCAAGCTCCATGTTACATGAAGAGAAATGAATAGTGAATTACCAAGGTTTTCATTCAGGTGATTTCTCAGTCTGGAGAATTTCTCTACTTCAGAATGAGCAGCTGGGCATGATCTAGCTCCTGCCTTCCTTATCTGCCTGTTGCCTAAAGAGGAGAAATTTGATAGGATTTTGATAGTTCTTCATTGTAATGCTGCTAGTCTTAATTTTCTTTTTTTTTTCTTTCTTTCTTTTTTTGGGGGGGTGAAGAGGGTCTTTGTGTTTGTTTTGTTTTGTTGTCATTTCTTTGTTTGGTCTGGTTTGGTTTGGTTTCCAAGGTTCCATTTCCTTGAACGTAATAGAAACAAGTCACCGGTGTTGTTTGAGATTTGAACAAGTTTCCTGCTTAGAAAAGTAAAAGCAAAGCTCAAACCCCAAATCCATCTGCTTTCCAAGGAAGATTTGGTTATGACCATTTACTACTGATTTGCAAGCCGCTCACAGGATCCCTATTTGCTGCCTGATGTCTGGCAAGTGCACATAATAGAGAGGCAACAAAGCAGCACCCCAACAGCTGCATTTTTCAGTCCCTTTGTACAAGTGAGTCTTCTGTGATTATCATTGGTTCAAGTATGTTTCATAAAGAGGATTTCACTGGCGCTCATGTAGCCAGACTAAATGGCATTTAAGGCGCCATCAATTTTTACCTTGTGGGAAGCTGGTGATGACCATACAGAGCAGAGGAGCCTCAGGGCTGCTGCTGTTTTCTGGCAGAGCCCCGCAGTGCAAAGCCTGCCTGCTGGTGCACAGAGGACTGGGTTTTAGTCTCTTGTCTACACCATGATAAGGGGAAAATACTGCCCAGCCAGCACAGCTCTGGGGCAGAGCAAAAAGCTACAACTAGGGCAGCATCTAGGCTTAAGGTTTCTAGCAAATGCCTTTTCCCATCTTGAAGGTTAAGTGGGAACAACCAATAAAGCTATATGTAACTTATCACCCTGGGGCAAGTAACTGCAAAATGGAGTCGGAGTGTGTCTTCAATCACTGTCCTTTAGAAAGCACTGGAAAAACCTAAAGCATGTAGGCAATCTGAAGGCAACACCATGCCTCCTTTCCACTCCAGTTTTACTGAGCGTATGTAATGTTTAACACAAATGATCATGTCCCAGCTTCTTTCAAGTCTTCTTTTGCTACTGTAATATTTTTTTTTACATCACCCCACTCTTTCGGTTTATTAAAAATAAAAATGCTTTGAAAGATCCAGATATAAAAACCACAATGTAGAACTTTATCCCAGCAGACACAATGCACTTGGTTTTGAACTTCACCCCTTACTCTCTTTTACACTTTAGGCCATCCCTGCTGTTGAAAGTAGTCCCATCGTCCCACTGCAGCAGTCACCTTTTCGTATCCTTTTTCCTTGCCTGCTGATAGATCAGAGCAATGAACAGAACCACTTAATTAATACCGGGTAAAAATTTTTTATTCCCCTGAAGCAGTTTTCCTGATCTGTTTTGCCACACAGATGCACAATATTTGCACTGCATGAGAGAAAGGGAGCATAGGAAGGAGAAAGATATGCGTGGCCTGGAGGTGTGTGAAAGGGGGCAGAGAAGAGGCTGTTTTGTTTGAAGACAATGAATGTTCATGAAGGTTTATGGTGTTCACGAATCACTAGATTTCAATTCAGGATGCCAAAACCTTGTGCTGCCACTAAAATGGAGGACACACTCTTTGGGAAGATAAAGTCCGAAAGGGAAGGTAACCATATGTCTATAACCCTGTTGTAAGTTTATAATCTCTGTGAACACAAAAATTCATCTTCTAGAAAGACTAAATATTAGTCGTTAGTTTTGCAGCTATCTCTTGCATCAAGAATCATTCCATGAGCCAGCTGTTAAACAGCAACTATTAACTTGTAAATTAGAGTAGGATAAAATACATGCTTTTATCAACATAGATAAAACAGCACTTTTTCTGCCTTTCAGCAAAAATAATCAGAGAGCCCTGGTGGGATCTCATGTTACTCAGACTCCTTATTCGTAGCTTTTACAATCCAGCACACTTGCTGATAATGTATGAAGTATGAAATTAAAACTAAATCAATTGTCAGAACAAATGAAAAAGTACACTATGCAATGCATTATACTTTGGACCTTTATTACATTTTTGCACTCACCTGCTAATTCCCAAAATCCAGCCAATTTACAATGAATCTTCCAGTCATTAGTGGGATTTAGCAGGCTTCCACTGTAAAATAGTATTCACATTTCTCATGAGAGCTGTTATGCATAGTGTTGAAGGGCACCAGATACAAAGGCTGTCAGTCCACAACTATATTTGATTTCCATAAGCTTATCCAAACTTACATCCTGTGCTGGGAAATTAATATGAAGTGCAAATTTTTTGAACAGTTTGTTTTGTTTTGTTTTGTTTTTTAATAATCATGCTCATCAAGACTCAGTTTTGTGCAGAGGTTTATGTGGGAAAACTGGGATATTGCTGCATTACTAATTTTTAAAGCCTGTGCACAGCTTCTCAGGAATGCAACTGGATGTAACTCCTCAGTGGCTTGCTTGTGATGACTAAATTGAAATATATTGTAATGCTTCTCTGAATTTGAGACTAGAAATGAACTATTAAGTGATTTGTCCTTTTTTACTCTTTTTTTACCATTTTAGAGCAAGTATTCTACATAAAATTAAGCAATAACTTTAAAACTGAGTTCATAATTTAAGGTGATAATATCAGATCTCATTCCAGTTCATTTACATTTACTAGCATAAATGGCAGGATTTGAAAAATGACATTTGGCTCTCCTCTTTAATTTTTGCAGCAATATGTGTCATCAAGTAATTATTTAATTAGTACCTTGAAAATTAAATATTTGCCTATGCCATTCAAACCACACAACAATTCCTAAGTTTCTTACTTTTCAAAATAAATAAAATTTTTCCAAATTGAAATAACTCATAGAGTTTTTTAAAGGCCACCACTTCCTTAGATAGCTTTTTAGCATGCATGAGAAAAGCGGCATTTAATTTCACACTCAACTAATCCTTTAACAATTTTCTTTCAGGCAGAATATAAAAGGTTATTATTAATTCCTTAATAAAATAAATTTTTTAAAAAGTTATAGCAGATATGCCTTTAACCTTGGATCATTTTGAGTAATTTTTTCCCCTCAGAGAAGACACCAAAGATCAGCACAAATGGCAAATGATAAATTGGCCCGTGGGAATTATGCAAGAGTCCTCCTCCTCCTTTTTTTCACATCAAGTCTCTTGAAACGCCTTTCCTGAACTACTTCTGGTTTTAGCATCAGTCGGTCTATTTGATTCCTTCCATCTCTTAGCTATCAATGGCAAAAGTTGTCAAGATCTGATCTTACCTGCCTTAAATTTTAACTCCCTATTGCACTGAAGTAATTTCACAAAGACTACACCCAGTTAAGATTCACGATGAATACAAAAGTTTCAGAAGTTACTATCGTAAAGACTTATTTACCTTTTCCTATGTGCTTGTATTTGCTAAAGATAAAACATCTATTGCTCTCCTTTGCAAGATACAGCACCAAGAATTCCATTGGACATATGATCCATTGCATTTATACATTGTAATAATCTTTCTCAATTTACCAATTTCTCTCTTACTAGTTCTCAAGCTCTCACCATATTGTGGACCTCAGCTTCAATATTTGTAGGCATTCTGTTTATAAAGAAGATAAATTTATAGCTGCTGTTATTCATATAGGACCCTTCTGGTTGCATTATCAGATGTTGAAGTATTCCAGGCACCTTATGGAGATGTGTAGTTAAAAAAAAAGTTATTACCTCTCAACAGCAATGGTGGTGGTACTAGTAGTAGTAGTAGTAGTAGTAGTAGCAGCAGCAGTCATAGTAGTGTTGTCAGCTCCTCTTGAAAGCAAACTAGGCTTCTTTTTCATCACTGCTTTTTTCTCCAGACACTTAAAATTATATGTCTATGAATAACTCCCACAACTAGCTTCAAAATCTGTTAGAAACATAGAAATGCAAGGTTTCTTCTGTTTTTCTGAATCCAAAGTCTTCCTACAACAGGAAGTGCATACTAGGGTGTAATAGAAGCACCTCAAGAAGAAAGTTTCTCATCAACAGATCAAGTTCCTCCTGAAAATCAGTTGAAGTTTTTTGGCTCAAATAGTTTTATTGGAGAAAAAAATCCTCTAAAATCTGAGCAATTGGTCAGAAATCATCTTTCCCAGTCTAGGTCTATCATAGCTAACTTCTACCAGTTTTGCATTTCACACACAGCCTAATTTCTAGCTCACTCATTTAGCAAAAAACAGTTACTTTCCCAACCTGATTTCTGCTCATGGCTTGACAAAATGTGCAGCAGTGCTGGCCATGCGGCTAGACTGTTCTGTAGGTTCTGGGCACCCAAGCAGGCGAATGCCAAGAAATGGCACAACTCTGTCCAGTGTCCCTTCCCCACTCACTTAGGTAGGCTGAAGACTTTTGGAAATCACTGAGCTCTGTTGTTCATGACTCAAGTCAATCATTAAGAAGGACTGGGAGGACATGTCCATTACAATGTGTCATTCCATGAACTCTTTATTTCATGGATGCTTTGTTCCTTCCTCTTGCCACAGCTGCAGAAAACTGCATGTAATGTGAAACCTCAATATGGCAGCTCAATTCTTACTGAAGCTGTTTGGAATAAACTACTCAAGTATATATGCAAACAGGTATAAAATGCATGGACAACACTTTTTGAAAGCTGTCGTTTCCCAAAAGGACCCATTAAGGTAGAAACATGCTGTAGAATTGGTACTAAAAAAAAAAAAAAAGTCATTTTTTTTAAACATTTAATTTCTCCACTAGCCTGTATGTAACACTACTTCAAACAGCTACACACGGTCTCATTTAGTGAATATATGAGGAAGAGGTCTGTGTTATGTTTGCTAAAAGAACTTGGATTTCAATTCCATCTGCCGCTGGGTGTGTTTGATTTGTATATTAATTATGCCTGTTTGTAGTTGTAAATTTGCTCCAGATTAGCAGCCGATTGGCTCCACACATGGATGCATAGCACTGCGTGGCTCCCTTGCACTTTTATAGTTTTCTAATTATTCCGTACTTATGCTTTTTAAACTGCTTTAATATCCTTCTTATTCCATGTGAGCTTTCAACCCTGTCTTATTCAGACAATTTCTTCCCCTTAAGAGAAAACCTGTTCCTTTGATTCTTTGTGGACCCTTTTGGCTGCTGTAAGACCAGCTTTGTCCATGGTGCTACTTTAAAACATGGGACGAAATTCCTTCTTCTCCCAGTCTTAAAAGGAAATTCAGCATATTCACGTTTAGCATTTTCTGCGTGGAATGACTTAAACTAATGGGTTTAGGAACTACATAAGCACTCAGCAGGGTGTATATACGTACCCATTGCTGTGCAAATTTAAATGCTTGTCACGTTGAAATAAAACTCTCCCACATGTGGAACATTTTTTTTCTCTAGATCAAGTTTTCTCTGAGTTTTCTCCCTGGTTTTCAAAATGTCCAAAAATTCTGAGCTGTCAGCTTTGTAGTTAAGACCTGCGAGATCTGCCTGAAAACGTAACACATCTGAAATAAGCTGCATAGAATGGCCTTTGTTGAAGCCGCTTCCATTTGTATGTGTGTGTGAATGTTTGTGTACACTTAGAAAATAAATGTTGAAAAGGTCAAGCTGATTTCCCTCATATTTTAGGAAAAGAATAACTCTGAGCTGAAAAATTGTATGCCAAGTTTCTGCCTGAAGCAAATTTTTACGATCAAATTAAAAACCTCTGAGACCAAGAGTTTATAATGGAAATACCAACACAGCCTTAACCATGGCAGCACTAGCGGGCACTGCAATAACATTAGGAAAGCCCTCCCTGCCCACAATCTAAACGAAATAAAAAAGATGCCATTTTCTAACATATACCCCAGGCTAGCAAATAACAATGATTTAATGTACTTGCCTTGTGGTAATATAGTAGCACTGCAAACCTCTGAGCCAATTTTTCTTTTATTCTTTTTATTTTTTTTTTTTTTCATTTTTAAACATATATGCCCCATAGGGAAAGGATTGCAATTTAACTCTTATTTGTGGATATATCGCTTTCATTTCGACAATTCTTGAAAGCCTTCCTGCTGTCACATGCTGCTGTATGTGAGCACCCAACTGAATAAAGACCCACCAGGCTTTTTCAGGAGTTTATTCACAGGTTTGGCTTTGCTTATTGTAGTATGCACCACATTTAAATTAGATGAGGGCTACTGTAAAGCAATAACATTGTCAATGACTGGAATCTCACTTTCCCCTCTAACAGTCTGAAGCAAATTAATGTATTGGTTGTTCATTAACAAGTAAACAGTTTCTGCTACAATGTCAAGGAAAAAAGAATGTGTTCATTAATATGAACAATCTTCATCTACAAAGATGATTTACACAATGCATGTCATGGATAGCTTTCCCCTAACTAGTACACTACCAAACTGAAAAGCTGATTCTTAGGACTTTCCTGAAATTACAATATTGTTTGTTTACCAATAAGAAAGACAGTCTCAGTCACCTATGCCACCATTGTAAGCTCTATAGTAAGTACTTAAAAAAAGAGAGGTTTCTGGAATCACTTGTGGAATTAATAAAATTGATAACTACAGACTTACACTGCATCAATGATACATATTATTCCTGTGATAAGTTAAGCTAAAAATAAGATTAATTTGGTTATAGAAATTTCTTAAACAACAACACTTAAATTATTTCAAACTTGAAATTTTTCAAGAATTTTCTGAAAAAATCAGCAAACACTGGCTAAAAAAGCAAAGCAGTTTGGGTACACCAATGTAATCAGCATGCCTAGTGTTTTTCTGTTAACCCTCTGAGTAGACCCATAGTATTCTGGACTTTTTGTACATTAATGCTATGAAAATTGTAACTTACAGAAATATTAATTTATATCTCATTACTTAATACATTATGTTCTAAATATATTTGAGCTAGGCACCTCACCTAGTGAGCAATGCATCCATCCTAGAATTTTAATTATCCACTAGAGAAGCCTGTCTCTAGCAACTATAAGGGAAGCTTAGATCATTGCCCTAGATTAGATTCTTAACCCTTAGATGGATACATCTAAATGAGACAACACCCAGCTCTGTACCATTTAACTAATCCTGTGCTATCACCTATCAGTACTACATTTTGACATAAAAGTTTGCTTACTGCACGCAAGTTCTCTAGAATATTGCACTTAGCTTGGAGTCCACATTATCTCTACTTATATTTAATTGAGAGGAATTAAGCTGGAAGTGACCCCGTTCTACTCTTCTGTTAATACTAAGATCAGACGGACAGGCACCTCCAGGGACCAAATTTTAGATGACCTCAATCACCCTTTTGAAGTGTTTCTTTCCATCTCCTTGGTGATAGTGCCTACCACAACTGCCATCCATCTCATCTAACCACATAGGCTTGGTGGGAGGAAGTTTGCCTTTTATATGTAATAAGCATTAAAAAAAAAATGTTGTCACATTTAGCATCAATATGATGCAATGATTTAAATGGAAAATGGTGAAGGAAGTCAGGAGGACTGGTATGTATTACAGTAAAATGACCACAGTACTCTATGTGCTCTCCCAGATTATCACATTAGAAATAGCCTGTTATCTTTGATTTCTTTTTTTTACTGATGTTCCAAGTATTTTTAGGGCCATGTATTCTGTCTTCACTTACCCCCAGGAACTGAGAGGTTAGACAAGAAAATGGGTAGTTGCTGCCAAACAAGCCTGAACTATTATTATTTCCATGAAACCATATATATATATATGCATATATATGTTTATATTTAAAAAATATATATGGGTATATTTAAAATCATTATGGAAACCACTTTTAAAACAGTTTAAATATTTGGATACCTTTCCGTGAATCCTAACAAGGGGCTATCAGCAATTTGAAACCCAATCTCTCACAGATCTAAAAATAACTTAAAATAAATATTTTTTAGTTATGTTCATAAAACATGAACAAAAGATCAGAAACTTGTTAGTGATGAGTAGGGAATTCAGGATCTAGGATTATATTTACGTACATTTTAAATAGCATAAGATGGCATAAGATGAAGGAGCCAAACTTCTTATTTTAATGATAGCCCTGTATTTCAAAGCATTGTTGACAGGAAAATCCCAGATTATATTTTTAATAATATTTCTCATGCATAAGGTGAAGTATATATATTTTTTTCTCCTGACTTCCCTTTCTAATTAAGAAGAGTGAACATCAGCCTTTGCTTTAAGACTGCCAAATTTTCCCAAGAGTCAAGGAGCATGTGGTATCAATGGACCTTTTTTTCTTACCAAATACATGTCTTCACAGTATCACAGTATCACAGTATTTTTGGGATTGGAAGGGACCTCAAAAGATCATCTAGTCCAATCCCCCTGCTGGAGCAGGAATGCCTAAGTGAGGTCGCACAGGAACATGTCCAGGTGGGTTTTGAATGTCTCCAGAGAAGGAGACTCCACAACCCCCCTGGGCAGCCTGTTCCAGTGCTCTGTCACCCTTACTGAGAAGATGTCTTGCATTTATATGGTTGATATCACAAGCCTGTGATATGATGTGGGAGGGGAAATGCTGCAAAAGCATGTGCCAGATCCTGATGTAGGTAGGTGGCAAGGGGAAATTTACCTTGACTGAGGGTTTGGGTCCATGGAAAAATAATCTCTGTCCTACCCAAATGCTATCAAACTATAGCCTTTAGCATCACAATGGTGGTGGCTGTGCCCTGTCTACCACGGGTCTGCTCTCCACAGTGACTCAAGGTTGGATGGGCACAGTCAAGGATCTGCCACAGATGTAGCCCTTTCTGAAACCCTAAAATCTGAAGACTTAGTATAGCAGTTCCTTTATCTTTTAACCTCTTGACCCTGTGGAGTTCTCCAAGACGACACCTATTTGCTTCACTTGGGTTACTTGGGTTCCAAGGTAACTGAGGCTGTGCACAGGCTTTCTGCCTGTGGACGTACATTCAGAGATCAGTCTCCTGATGGCTTAGAGTGAGATTCATTCTACTAAACTCACAATCTCAAGTTTGGGGTCTGACGTAAACTTCTGTCAGCAGTTCCTTCTACAGTCAATGGAGTGAGAGCAATAGGTGAATCAAAGCATGGGGCCTGCCTAAAATGCACACCCATGATAGGTGAGATGAATCAAATCTGTAAATTCTCATCTCTCTGTATCACCAAGGAAGTCCAGAGGTCTAGTTTCAACTAAATGTCTCACTTCTAGGTTATTAACATTGGGTGAAATTAACTGTATTCTGTATGAAATACTTGTGTACTTGTGTGAAGACTCATAAGCTACAATCCCTGTATTTGAAATCTTCAGAGCTTTTAATGTATATACTTTAATGACTGAGACAATGAAAGATGCATTTTAGAGGATGGAGAAACAAAACAACTTCAGTGTCTCTTTTAATATGGTCCAACTGACACTTCCAACCAGAAACACAAAAGAGCATCACACCAGCTCCAACAAGCAGGTACACATCTGCTGCCACAGCTGCTCGTAGGGACAGTTCCATGAGCAAACACAACTCAGAATGGAAATGATACTGTGGGCAACTTGCCCTGTTCCTTCCATAGTTATTTATACTTCCCAGTAAGATCAGAAAAGCTTGCATAGCTTTTTGGGCAGCATATTAATATTTCTAGCTCTATGATATGAAAGAAAAAGAGAGAAAGAAAGAAAAAAAGGGCAACGAGAGTGAAGAAACCATATTCATGTGATTTTTTTTTTAAATACTTTGAGAAAAAATCAACTTTAGAAGAGAAAACTTCAATTTTATAAGAGCAATAAGAGAAAGTATAAATTTCATAATGTAGGGTTTTTTTTATTTTAGAATACCATTTTGGAAGTTGCCTTTTTCATTCAAGTGAAATTCCAAGTGATTTTATAATAATTTTTCTTTCAAATTATCACATCTGAAGCAAATGTCTACACAGCATAATATTTCTGTGGAAGTCAACTTTAGGATAACGGTTAAATAAAATGCTAGAATGCGGTGTTGAGGTTTTAACAAAACAGAAATATGTATACTCTGTGTAATGCTCATTTTATTAAATATTACAAATAGAACTGGTGAATAATTTTTAGTTTCTCCATTCCACGACAAACTTTCGCTAATTCAGTTTAGGCTTTAAATATATATTAAATTATTTGAATTTTCCCTGATTTAGAAATATTCTATCTATTTAAAGGGTAATTCTCATCGACGTTAATCTTTAAAAGTGACTCTCCCGGAATAATGAGGTCATGTTGAGAGGATGCCTGTATATTTCTGAATGTGATGCAAAAGAACCAGGAACTTCTCAACTAGATCATCACATACAATTACATGACAGAATGTGTCCTCAAGCCATTTCCCAAGACTCTGCATTGTCATTAGCAGCAAATAATATGGATGCAAACTTTGGTGGCCATCATTATGTCATCTTCTGTAAACTGTGAGTCTGTCCTAAACCGAATTTCCCATTTAGCCTGCATAATATCCTCCAAAAACAGTCACTCCGTGTGGAAGTATGATACAGGTTTAGAACAAGCTGCTATAGAAGATACTGTTTGTTTAATTTTATTTTCATTTTTAAAGCCTATATTTGTAATCCCTAAGAAATAATGTGTTTGATCTTTTTTTGGCCAGAAATAGGCGACAAACTTTGGAGTACTATAAAAGATATGTGCGTATAAAAGCGAAAAAGCCAGAATAAAGCCCTAATGTGGGTTGTCAAGATTTAAGGTGATCATTTACTCAGAGGGTTAACATGTGCTAAAATTACATACTGCAGTTCCTAGCTTCACTGATGAAAACATTCACTGCTTCTATCTTTAAATAGAAAAGCAAAATAGCCTTAACCCTTTGAGGATCAGATTAGCAGCAAGTTGCAATCTAAAGAGAGAACAAGTATTTCAATCAATTAGGAAATTATTCTTACAAAGGTTCTGTGAGCACCCTTTTGTGTTCCGCCATCCCAGCATTTACTGCTGGATATATCAGCTGTAATCACTTCACACAGGCCTGAAGGATTTTCAGGGTCTCAAAGGGTTAAAGCCAAGACTTTTGAGTAAAAGTGTTTTATTAAAAGGGTGAGTTAGGTGAGCGAACAGTCTCAGATGAACTTGGTGAATAGTCTTCCGATTCGGAGTTGAGTTCAGGTGGAGCTTGCTGTGCCTTATAACGTCCCCTCACATCCTGGTTGCGTCTTCGTCGGAAAACCTGCCTCTCCTTATCAAGAGCGGTGGTCTGGCAGGGGCATAAAATAAGAATAAATGAAATTAGGCTGTGTGTGAAATGCAAAGCTAATGAAAACCATGAGGTTTTATGTGGTCTGCAAATACCAGGCATAATAAATGTTCAGACCAAATTAAACCTGTTCTGTCTCAGTCAGGTCTGAAAGGTTGAGCCCACAACATAGCTAAATGCTTTAAAAAGTGTATTTCCCCAAACCTTAAGAGGTAGTGTGACATCATCAAGCAGATACAGTACCATATATATGGATGCCATATGTTCTACTGCTGGATGCTATTAATTTCACCCTTTAACAGATTCAAATTTCAAGCCAAATACCAACTGACCTTCCCCCACCCTTCTCAAAATATAAATCTGTTTCTACAAGCAAGGCAGAGATGTACGTTTGTCTTTGATTTGACCTAATGAAGGCTGATACACACTCACCCATGTTCAAGTCAGTGCAATAGGCTAACAAAGATGGATTGTGATGAAGTTGTCAGACAGGAGAGAAAAACAAACAATGAAGGGAACTAGCCCAGCTCTTTGATACCTCCTCATGCCGTTCAATGGATGTTCTTAGGGAGAATGCTAAAGAGCTCTGACGGAAAGACCTGGTTAGCCTGAGCAACCTGTCTTCTCCTCTTAATCAAAGTCTATCAAATTAAATACTCCACTACTTTTATCTAGGTCTATCTTGAGTGTCTAGAAATGGGGAAGAAGAATGTTCACTTGATGGGCTTTATAGTTTGATGAGCTTCTGCCACTGCTGAGAATGCAAGTCTTAGTAACATGGCCATGACTTCTAGCCAGATCCTTCCTTCTGCTTTCCTTGGCACATTTACAAAGGGGAAACTGCAACCCAGAATGGGACTTGGTTTTGCTGTTTTCTTGATGACAGGGTATCAGACTGCAGTCCCTGACATTGCTGTAAAATTACAAGTTCAACAGGATGGCCTTGATTCAGCAAGAGCACTTTGACACATAGTTAACTGCCTTCTGAAGCAGGGCTACCTTCTTAAAACATGGTCTGTGATTTTTTTTTTTTAAAGCAACACAGGAAAAGGCAGGTGGCCAGTAAGATGACATACAAAATGCAAACAAATATCTGATCATGGCACTGGAGGCAAAGATAACTTTGAGAATTTAATAGGTTTAACTGCTAAGGCTTGTAAAATTTGTCCCTAGTACAAAAATCTCTATTTATAAGAATGAACCAAAACGTTATGCTGCTTCAAAGGATTTATTGTTTTCTTTTGAGATACACCTGACTGATTTCTCTAGAAAATTTACCAGTTACAGTGTGAGCCTCATAGGAGAGGAGAGATGTATTTATAGCCAGCATATTTTTGAGAACAAAATGAAAACTAAATCCATCATACCAGTGCAGAATAGCATTATGGCAATCCCTGCTCTAAAATAATGCAATCAGCATCCAGTAATGATGTAATAGAGACAGAGAGATGGACAAGAGCACAGAGCTACTATAGCAAATGGATTTAATTAGGCTAAATCACTGAACTATTATTTTTGTGTCTAGAACCTACATAGCACTACTTTAAAGGGGCAAAATAATAAACTTCAATAAATTCATCCCTGTGTTTTAAATACGAACTGCTAGAAAATCCAACACTTCTCATCTGCTGAGAATTTCTTTGTTCACTGCTAATCTTTTGGTTAAGAGCTCTAATTAGGTTTTTCAATGCCTTCTAGGTTTTGCAGCCTTCAACCAATTCAGTTTTTGATTATTTTTTAATGTGAAACAGAAGAATACCTAGCTCTTTTACACACAGTGAATATACTGCATACAGTATGTAATTCTGTGTGAAAATTGAAAAGAATGGCATATATTACCATTCTATAAAATACAGATTTCCATTTAAAAGATGTTTTATGCTTACAGGAAATAAGCATTTATTTAAAGTTTAAACCACATCACATCATCTTGTGGTAAAAGATACTCTCCTCGGAGAAAGTTAAACATTTCTGGCTGAATAAATAAAAATACTTGTATTAAATTCAAAATTTATATTTAAAATCTGCTGCATGAGAATGGCAAATGCATATTTAAAAACTGAATGTATTTAAAGTTAGATAAACTACACAGAAGTGAATACTCTTGAATATTGTTTTTATTTAACCCGTTTTTTTAAATAACAGTATTATGAAAATGCCCAATTTCATATTGCTGGATAATTAAATATCAGGACATCATTTTAAAGATGTTTTTAAAAAATAAACCCCAAGATGCTACTTTTCTACTATATTGGGGTAGCTTTGGGTGCTTTTGTTTAAATACATTTGTTTAAATGTACATAAAGGCACTATCTGCCTCATTAATCAAAAATGATAAGCAAAAAAACCTGAAGATCCTACCTAATCTAGCACTGTATGCTGTCGTTTGTAGGTCCAATTATTTCTGGTTCCCTAACCCTTCGGAAACTTCCTGAGATATTGCAAGACTATGTTTTTCCATCTTTATCCCAAGTTCCCCTTGAATTTGATCTAAATGGCCTTTATAAAGGCATGCTTGTAGACTCAGGGGCATTATTGTGATTATTCTCCCAGCCTTTGTCACCCAAAGAGCTTATTGAATAAAAATGTATAAAGTCACAGAGAGCTAAAGAAGGGAGCATTTATCTACTGAGAGCAAAAACATACAGGTCATATTTTAACCTTTAGTGTTTCACATGTCAGAACCACAAAATAGGTCAGTTTTGGCCACAGCCAGAGCGTTCACAAGCCCTACAGAACTTACAAGATGAGCCTATTCTGCTCAACGTTACGATGATGTTTTGCACTTCCACTGTCTATGACAATGCCAGGCGGCCTGGTCACTGTGCATTCTGCACAAATGCTGCTTTTCATTTCATGGTTATTTTTTACATCTAAAGAATTTCAAAATACTGTAGATCAATGCTTTGGAACACTGGGGAGATGGTAAGATACATTTGAGCATGGACAGCCTGTATTTTATAAGTGCAGTTTTCACCTACAATACACCCTTGTGCATGTAGGCATATTTCAAAAATCAGCTTTTTCATTATTATTACTGTTTTCATAACAAAGGCCTCTTATATGCATTGCCTTGGTTTAACAGATTTATTATTTCATCTACTATTCAGCTGGGTTGTTCGTCAGTGCGTGAACCAGTCCATTATGGATTTCCAGGGCATTTCTACTTTAAGCTACTCTTTCAATAAATAATAAGAGGATCTGAAGTGCACTTATGCTTCACAGGGCTGCAAATCCCAGATTTTCATTATCACATTTTGACTTTTTTTTTTTTTTCCCCAGCTCGAGGTGAGAGAGCGAGAACTTTGAGCACTATATGATAGTAATGGCAACTAAAATGTAAGGATAGCATCCTTAGTTAAGATATGCAGCTGTCCTTTCACAATCCATATGAGGAAATGTAGAGCTTCTTATCCAGCAGATACGTGGATTGCATCTAATAGTTCAGTGCTGCTGGGTGTGAAGCACTTCGTTAAACACTTATGTATTTTGCATCAACATTTAGTAATACTGACACTTGGTACCAAATGGTTAACCAGACTTTTTTTGAAAAACATTTAATTTGCAATAACTGAGCATTAGTTTAAAATCATGGTTTCTGTCACCTGTATACTAAGGTGCAGTTATCATTTTTCTAGGATTTTGCTGCAGGGAGTATCTTTGTCCTGATTTCTACTTCTTGATGTTGCAGGACTCCTGAGCCATGCAAATTCTTTTTTTATTAGAAAATGTTGAACTCCGTATTTCTGAACAAACATTAAAAAACTACAACAGCTTTGATATAAATCTTGGATTTGCAGTGGGAAGCACCTGATTATAGCTGTGGAATGATATTCTCTGGCAGGTCAGTAATTATTGAATTGAAATAACTACATTTTATGAACACAAGCAGTGACTGTTTTTCTTTTCACTTGTCTTAATTTACTGCTGGCCACCAAATATAGATATATATTCATTTCATTAATAAAAGAACATTATTGTGCATTTTGCCTCTTAGCCCATCCATTATTCATACCAGCCAGGAGACTGAAGTGGGGATGCAGCTGTTCACGCATTAATCTAAGAAACACTTCCCTTCACTGGCTTTCATTCTGCAGAAGCGTATTTGCAATTTGTTCGCAATTTTCGTAATGCTTTGTTTAGTGTGTGGAATTACATGGACACAGGTATTGAAACACTGGTATTTTTCTTCCAGTGCATTCTTTTATATACACGTATGTATATGCATGTGTTTAAATGTTCACACCTAGATAATTTTATCCTATTTCCTTAAGCTTCTGGCTAGTGACCTCGATACATTGAGATATGTAACAGCAGGTTGCCCTACTGTAAAAATGACCATTAAACAATGCTTGTGGCACGAGCCAGGCAGCCCTTCAGTCCGGCCTTTTATTATTTTTTCCATGGGTTCCTCAGGTTATATCCAGATACATACATATATATATATGTATATATATATACATATATATATATGTGTGTGTGATTGATTCATGATTCAAGACACTTTTTGGAGAGTACTTAAAACTTAGCAATGCACCTCAGTCCAGGAGTGAAAGACACAGGTTATTTTTAGCCCCTCAGGCACAAGCTATAACTAAGTCAAGTTACACGGTGATTTGGAGACGTGCAAATGACCACATCGAGGGCACAAATTAATCGAGTGGATTTGAACCTAGACCTCCAAATACAAAAGGCCAGTGCTTTAGCACACCATGTAACTTCTGGCATGGAATTTAGCTAAAATGAAAGTAAAAAAGAAAGAAAACAAAATCAATTTGATGTATGCTTTGTACTGTACTGGTGAGTGAATACAAAGAAAAGTATTCTACACATATAACTGCTAAATTCATATTGCTGTATTTAAGTTTGTGTTTACTCTTTGACATTTTCCCTTTTTAGAGACACGATTCCCCAGCTGGTTTCAATTACACATGGAAAACACTTTGTGCCAAGTTGTTTGCATGGGTGAATTTGATTTATAGTTTGTAAATCAGTTGTGGTTTTCTTAGTCAAAGGACAGGAGAAGAGATTTTAAATTAGTTTAGATGTTTGCCTGTTTTTAACAATATTCAGTTTACAAAGGGTTTTGCAGTATTAAAAATGGCACTTTATAGATAGCAAGCCTGACTACCAACTTCCTTGTCCCATTGTCAAGAGGTCTGACTGTAACTTTTGACTTGAAAGTGTATTGGATCCACTTGGGATAGGTGTAAGTAACTCAACAGATGCATAGTAATGGGAACTGGGAACCTAACAAAGAGGATGGAACTATGGGATTTCAAATGAATTATTCAAATACATTTTAAACTGTGACAGTGAGAACTATGTTTTAAAAATCCAGTATTTTATGAATTCAGTATTGACTGGGTTGACGATTTCATGAAGCATCCCATGTAACTCATGTCCTTGCTATTGTCATTGCATAGATAAGAACATTAATGACTTTCCCATGCATTTCCTGGGGTTTATTTTGTTCCTTTAGCTTTTATATAGTGTCTGTGGACATATATAAAATAACATATACTAATATTTTATACTAATCTCATGTATAATACTACATATAATAATATTTTCTACTAATATTTTATATTAGATACACCCACTCTGGTGCTCCCTTGATATTTTGAAGCAGCCCAGAAATGGCATAAAATTCAGGCCATTCAGTTTGTAGCAGATTAAAATAAAGATTCAGACACAAACCACAACCAATAGGTAAATTCAGGGTTGAAAAAAATGTTGGTAAATTATGCAAAGTATTGCCTTCAAAATGCGCTGCCATTAGGAGGAAGAGGTAATGCAGCTGAAGAAGGCTGTGGATTGGACACTGCAACACTTGGGGCTAAAGGGAAAGGTTGAAATACTTTCACTCTTAATATTCTGGCTTAGCTACAAGAAGGCAAAAAAAACTTGAATCACACAAACCAATGATTAAAGGTCTTTGTTAAGTAGATATTACAGACAAGTTCCTTATAAGAAAGTAAAACTATCAGTTATGATATTTCTGAAGGACAAAGTAGGTGCCACTCTTCTATCAGAGAATGGGATGAGTTTGGAGGAAAAAAAAAAAAAAAAGGAAATTCCAAACATAGTACCTCTGCTCAGAGATGAGTGATCTCTGCTGTCTTAGACTTTAGTTGACGCTGGTAATTTGGGTTGAATGAAGATGTGATGGCACCATGGACATTACACACCTGCACCAAGGCTGGCTTTCCTGGCTACCAAGAACACCACTTTACCAGCCACAGGGCAGTGCAGGATTGCGGGGCGGGGGGGCGGGGGGGGGTCTCATTCCCTACTGATTTTGGCGTTTTCTGCACTTCTGATGGCAGGGCTGATGTCCCAACAGCATTAGGTGGCCTGCTTTTAAAATATGTAGCAGACGGGGTTCTGAATGATTTTATTGATTTGGCCCCTGCGTTTTTTCTGTTCCTCATAGTCAAGAAACACTGTAAGATTTTTCAGGCATTATATCCCATAGCTGCTACAGCTGTAACTGTACATAAGGTTTGTTGTATTTAAGTATCTCAAAAGAGCCATGTCACTTTTGCACATATCTTACTGACAGGCAATAAAACAGGAAGCATAATGAGTGCTCAGAAAATTAGAACTTTGAAGCACCTTGAACAAGAAAGTCTTTTAGGCAGAGAAAGGAAAAGGTTTCTGGCTGACTGAAGGAGGAAACAGTGCCATTTAAATAGATACTTTAGAGGACTGCTAGAAACTAGGGATGAAAATGATCAAAGGAGTGGAGTAGAAACACGTAGTTTAACACTAACAAAGGGAGCATTACATTTTCCTTGGGAGCCGCTTCCATTTTTCACTGTACTTGTGAATTCAGGTTAATTTTCATGGGCCTGTGATAAATTATCTGGTTTATAGATGGGAACTGATGAACCTTTTCCTATGCTTTGCATTTGCACTTACAGTTACTACTAAAAAGTAAACACTTGCTGAATCGGAATGGTTTCATTTAGACTAAAATATTGGTCACTACAGCAATTGCTTGTTTCTTGGAGATGAAAGAAGGACCAAACACCAGGCAGTGCTGGTTTGGAGATACCCCCTGTTACAGCATTTCCTAATTAAGCATCTCCGCCTGGGAGTCCTGCTCCCTCAATTTGCCTTTCCACACTAGGTGCCCTGTTTAGAAAGCTCTAATTATAAATATTGTTGTTACTGCCCCCAGCTGGAAAACAGAGCAGTTTGTATATGAATAAGAGAGATTATCGCCCATCTGCTCCAGCCCATTATTCAGGGATGTGTCATTTTGTATGCTGATGGCAGCCATTACCATCGCTTTAGTCAAATGGCCTTTTTCTCTTTTTTCGGATTTATTTATTTACCAAGTTGCAGAATTAGAGTCTTCCCCCATTACCTCCTCAAAATGCACATGGTTTGTCTCAAAATCTGGGCTATGGCAGTTAAACTGAGTCAAGGCCAGTCTGAGAGGACTCACTTTTATCACAGGCTCCTGTTTCTGGTGGTCTGCTTTCCCTGAAGCTGGGGTTTTAAAAGATCCAAGCATTGTGTATAGCAAATGGAAAGACAGATTTTTTTTTTGTCTTTCCTTTGTAAGCAGAAAAATTCCTCTAATACTGTCAAAGCTAAAGCTGGGCACTCAGGCCCCTCTCCTCACTTCTTCAAAACCAAGATGCACGGATGCTGCGCTGCTGTCTCTTGGTTGCACCACAGGGCTAGAACCTGTGAAGCATGATGCTAAGTGACAAGATAGATCAAGCCGGTTCTGCTATGTCCTTGCAAGTTGTGCTAGGTTTGTAGCTACAAACACAAGTGCGATAGGCTGGAATTACACATTCAAGGCTACACACTCAAGCACTTGGAGAGAAAATGTTTCACAAATTCTTGCTAGCCAGCGTTCAGCTGATGAATGGGGGACTACTTTTCTACTTCTTGCCTGAAAAGTAGGATTATTTTTGGTTTTGTTTTTTTATTTCCCCAGAACATCCATATCAGAACCTACTTAACCTCAGTGTGTGCTCAGAGAACTGCTAGCTTTTATGGAAATTGCTGGAGCCTGATCCATGCACTCAGTGAAATGATCCAAGTTGGGAGTTTTACTTTACCAGAAATGTTTGCAGTGACCATCTCTGCTGTTTTGCTAATGTGGTTAATTTGCTGGGTTTTTCCAAATACTTCACAGATAAGTTTTTAAAGGCTTCAATCACTGCAGTGTTAGAAAATGCAGATTCTGCAAGAAACTTATACAAATTAATCCAGCTATCAAAATGCAGGTCTTGTGAGCAATAAGAAGGAAAAAAGCCAGCAAATAACCACTTCATGGAAATTCCATAGCTCTGGATTGAATGAGGAGGTGCAGGGGCCTTGCATGGGCTATCAGACCTGGATCCCTCCTTGCCCCGACTCCAGAATAATCCCTTCCCACCCAAATTCCCAATTTATCATACAGGTTAAGCCAGCTAACGACAACCCTGGCACAGTTACACAATGAATAAAAATATATTCAAAAGACTCATGCAATATTT
Source organism: Streptopelia decaocto (assembly GCF_964273445.1). Classification (NCBI taxonomy): domain Eukaryota; kingdom Metazoa; phylum Chordata; class Aves; order Columbiformes; family Columbidae; genus Streptopelia; species Streptopelia decaocto. The sequence continues at coordinate 186,624,562 of NC_138663.1, read as the reverse complement.
AAAAAAAAAAACAAATCAAAATAAATAAGTTTCAGAAGGGTTTTAAAAATAAAAGAGAAAGAATGCATTGTTAGAAACACAAGCTTACCAGCACATACAATGCATTGTATTTCATTGAACTTGGGAGAGTTTCTACGACCCGTGTTATGTAAATGCATTGTTCAATCTAAGGTAAGGATTGTGTTTAGTGGGTTTAAAATGACAGTATATAGCTCCACATCTCACATGGAAAAGGAGTAAAATATATGCTGAGAGCCTGTTGCTGCTCCATGTGTTTCAGAACAGGAGCGCAGGGGAAGCAGATGCCTTAACAAGCAATAGGGAGGGGGAGGGTGGGTACTTCAGCATATCTGGTAGATTTTCTATATACACTGTCCTTTTAACTATAGGGGAAATTGAGACTGAGCATGTGCGATGAAGAGAAAGCTGGCAATGTGGGTGTGAGGGATGGGTGAAGAAAGGGAATGAGGGGGTGTGGCATCTCAATCAAGATTAAAACGAAACTGATAAAGCAGCATATGGACCGGATAACAAATCAAAAAGCATGTTTATCCACTGAAGGAACTGGTTAATGGAGACTGCCAGCACGTTGCCATGGAAACACTGACTGTTGGCGCTGCACCATCTCATACCTTATCCAATACATTCCTGGTTGTTGGTAGTAGTCCAAAGACCCTGATCTCTTGATGGTAAACCCGTGGTCCAGCTGAGCAGAGAGAAACGGGGCAACTCAGTGGATCGACATTAGGCTAAAGAATTCAGACTCCAGAGCAAGCTGTTCCTTATTTAGTGCATATTTACTGTTTTCACTTTCAGAAGGCACTTATCTAACATCCTAAAGCTACGTACCACAGATGAAAAATAAAAAAAGTAAAGAAATAAAAGATAAAGACACTAACTCTAGATTCGGTCTTGCTAAATTAGAAGCCAATTTTTTCAAACTAAAATGAAGTTTGCAAAATCGGTTACTTACTGCACAATGCATTCATTTGAAAGTCTGACAAATATCTCGTTACCTCCAAAGACAGAAGTGCCCTTTTAAGTTGCACATACTAGTAATGGAAAATTATCTTTTGCAATTAAACTGAGAGGTTTAATAATTTAAGAAAAAAAATGCAGTGCAACCACCACAAGGAGCAGGCTAGACAGACTACACGAGGCTTAAATTAGACTGCTTCATAATCATGGAATGTGTAAAGATGAAAAGAATCAGGTTTTGATACCCCATCAATCATGGTAATTCATTTCTAAAAATGTGTTAACCTTGGAGAGTAGGACTACTCAGAGCCATGAATAACATTGTTTATCATTTCAGCTTACACCTCATGCTCAAAAAGATAACAGTACAAAACTATTCGGTTTAAAATTGCACCAATTAAAGTCAAAATGGAAATGAACTTAACATTGTGCCCAGGAAATTGTGCTCATGATATTCCTTAAGGAATACAATTTTCTGAAGTTCAGTTTATCTTTAGCAGAATCATGTGCAAAGGAACAAAGAAAATGTGTTGTTTTCTGTAACCCTTCTGTGCTGCACTAACAGACAGTGGAGACATTATTTAACTGAGTTAAATTAAATTTGGGGGGAAAATATCTTGAGAGAGACACTCTGCCCACTTTAAGATTGTTAGTTGTGATGATTTTCACATTTTGCCCTATGAAGAGAAAAGGCCATTTTGTGCTGAATAAGAGCATGGCATATATTTCCAGTACTGATGACAGTTTCTAATTCTAAATTCAGAGAAGCAGTTCAACACATTTCTAGTTACCAACCAGTTCAAGGGTAGCTAGGAGCTAACTGCAAATTTAAATTATTCTTGATGAATCCCCTGCAAGCGTAGAATTTAATAATTTATTCCATTTTGTTAAAACAATACCGCTTTCATCTTATTTAGAATTATTTAAAGGACGTTTCCTGTTTAAAACCATGAGAACCTTGGATCTAGAGCGAATTTTCTGTTGGCTTAACTACACTGGTCTACTATTGCCATCTACTGGCTTCCTTGTATGATGCACATAATAGACACAAAAGGGATGTTTTCTGAAAAAGCAGATAAAAAATATTGTCCTAAAAATCCAATAGCTAAAAAGTAATATAGAGAAAATGGTGAGACTTGCTTCCTAACAGGAGTTGAAACAATTTTGTCAGTGTGGAAATACTACCATGACTGTGGACAGTGAACCCGGGGCAACGCAGGCAATAGATGTGAAGTGACAGCCGGGCCACGGGTTCATCTTTAGGCCAAGCTAAACTCACGCACTGAACTTGGCTTCTCTTCCACACCACTCAAAAAACCCCACCACTAAAAACGCCACTTGGAATGTGCAATTTTATTTTAAAATGGGCAGAATGCAGGGCAGTGACCCAAACGCTGCCTGGCCCTTGCCAGACTGCCCCCAGCCCAGTGAGGACTCTGCCGGGGCAGAGCTGCAACAACGTTCTGAGCAGCTTCTCTCTTTTGCCATCCTACTCCATTTCTATGAGTCTCCAGTGGGAGTTTACTCCCACGGCCAAGACAGAGACCTCATACAACCCAAACAGAAGATTATCACTAGTCTTCTCCTCTGTCTTAACAATGGCAAAAATACAAGCACAAAAGTGACAACATATAGGCAAAGCTTTAACACTTCAGACAAGAACACAAACTAAATAATGCTCAGCTAATACAAAGATTTACAGCACACCTCTGGGTTGCAGAAACATTCTTAAAAAATATTTTGGCTCTTGGTCACTTTAGCCGCTGTCACTAAAGTCCAGAGGATACAGCCACAGGGCATTGTTTTGTGGCCAAAGAAATAATAAATGGGATGACATCCTTGGAGAATTGAAGGAAAAATTCTACTCCCAAATTTAAAAAAGACTATTTAGTAGATGTCCGGGTTTATATTTTTACTCAATTATCTTTTATAAACACCATCACAGAACTACAGAATACTGTTCCTATTGGAAAGCCGCATGAGAAACCTGATCCTGCAACTATTTTGGCACATGTTTAACAGCAACACAGTCATCCTGAGAGCAGAGGGATGCAGCTGAACCCCAGTCTCCTATAGAGAGCAGTGGTCAATGCTTATGACAAGAGTTTAAGAACATGGCAAGTAAAGTGATCTTTTTCCTACATACTTTCCCATCAGCAAGCAGGGTTTTTCATGGACTTGTTAATTCTCTTGCTGTTGTAAAAGCTGGCTCTCCAATTAAAATTGTGCTGGCAAAGCTATGTTGATTTAAGGGATTTTTTTCCCAACTGACATAGTTATGTTGGCAGCAATTTTAACGATGTATTAAGGTATCAACAGCGAAGTCTCTTCGCCTCTACAGTTAATTTTGTTTGAAGAACCATCTTCTGCTACATCAGCAAAGGAACTACTTTGATAGGCAAGCACAACATGTTCATTAGGGTAGTTTGTCCAAACTGACAAATCCTTCCAAATGTGGACAAACTTGAAGTCTGGACACACGCACGAGAACTTGTAGGATGTCTCTGCCCTGAAGGGTCAGAGACAACTTCTACTGGGGATTACCACATCAACAAAGCAGATGTAAGCCTGAGCCAAAGCAGTCAATACAATGTACTTGGACATTGCTGAAGGAAGCGGCAGCCACAGTAGAAGTTTGTAAAATACATGTGGCTTCAAACTTCCTCACAGTCAAGCTGACTGCAAACACATTCTTAGGAACTTAGTTTTTATATTAGAGTTTTAATTGGTGCATATAATAAATACTGCTTGAAATCTTTGAGGTGTGTTACTTCTTCCCAGCAAAGAAAACAGGCATATAATATCATACCAGTGTGAGGACACATTAAGAACTAAATACCACAGATTAGCTATCTCTATACATAAACAGAGTTATAAAACTGAAAATAATGCTAATCTTTATATTTTATACTATTAAGCTATATAAATATATACACATAGTAACATTTTTTTCACAAACACACACCGACACAGATGTGTTATATAATATATAGAAGGCATCTCTATACATTATATACACAAGCACTCTCAAAAAGTTACAGTAAACATACAGGCAGGCACAATAAAACAGTATTTTTGTAGCAAATATACTTAGTGCACATCTTTAGTGCTGTACAATATGTTACAGCATCTGTACATACTAAATGTAGAGCAGGCTTCATTAATAAAATTTACTTCTATGGTATTTGAGATTGTACAGTTAAAGGAAGATTCTCAAACATAAAACCCTAATGACATGCATGTCAAGTATATATTAAGTATGCTTTCAAATGCAGAAACAACACCTAAGGCTTTGTTGTTTTTCTTTTGGCTTTATTTTACTTACTGAATTGTTTTTTTAGAAAATAAAGGTAAATTATTCTTAAAATTATCTAGCTTTCTGAAATATTACCAAAACACTAATGAGGTCTATACTTCCCTTCTCTTCCAAGTTTTTAGAAAATAATTGACACAAGCTAATCAAACTACTTTCTGAATTCTGTAAAAGTATTCTAAACATTTTTACTTTACAGGACAAGCTGCAGGATTAATCATGCCAGAGTATGATGTTCCCCCATAGAGATAATCACTAAAACCAATCTGTTAATTTTCCAAACACTCAAAAATAAATAAGAGCCTTTAAGAATATAAATAAGCATATACACATATATATTTCTGATGGATAATGTTTTGCAGTGGAAAGTTTCACTACAGTGCCTTTTTCGTTACTCAAGCATCAAACTGCTGTAAACAATTCCTTTGCAGAGCAACTGGGGCAAAGAAAAAAAAATAGAGGAGGGTGGGGAAATTAAAAACATAAAGAGGCAAGGGATGGATGAGGACAGAGGCATCATTTCTTGCTTTTAAGCTTTCAAGTCATTAGCGTGGAGGATCTGAGCAGTAATTCTCATGGACAAGCGTGCTGGCAGTCCATTCGAAAGGAACACGGTTTCAGCTAGGCTATACAGAACATACCTGCGTTTCAGATGAGCAATGGGTATGTGATGTTTTAGTTGTGGGAGAGTTGTTGCAGTATTATTGCTTAAAAATGAAAATAAAAAAATGCTGACTATGTTAGCTGATGACTGAGAAAATCTAGTAAAAGCATGAGGAACAACTTGCTTCCATGTTGAGGACGTTCGGGGTAGGAAAGAGTAAAGAAAAAATGTGAGACAGGCACAGCTTGAAATTTCAAGTACTTATACCAAGTCTGAGAGAGCATCCATTTTGCTGCACAAACAGTTCACACCTGTGAGCCAGATTGCATGTGCTGAGCTGAGTTTACTTCATGCTGATTTAACTCACCACTGGAGGGGCTGAGCTGAGAAACATGAAAGTGGAAACAGTACAAGAAAGTGTACATATGCAGTCACACCACCTGCAATTTATGGAAGCTGGGAATGAACACTGAGTAATCTGATATGGGAATGGTTATGTTTAACGTGTTGCTTATTTTTAGTGACTATTTGGAGTGTTAACATTACCATGAGTAATAAAGAAAAGCTTACAAACACAGGCAGATGTATCAAAAATGCAAAGGATGTGCATGTTGCTATTCAATGGCGTTAGTATGAATAATCTTGTAAAACACTGAATATATTCTGTGTGCATTTACATCTAGTACACATGTTCATCTTTTGGGAAAAAATACAAATATACAAGATGTATGCTGCACTGTGGATGGCATTGAAACCTCGGTAAAGCTTGGTCAAAGGTTTGGTCAAGCTTGGTTTCAGAAGCTCCAACAGCTGGACTGCCTAGACTAGAATTGCAACATGACAGAAGGCAGCAAAGAGCTCCATTAGGTCTTTACCCAGTTAAGTCCTTCTGCCTAAAGGGAAGCAGCTGACATGTGGCAGTACAATAAAATGCTACTGCCCAGCTAAATTTGAAGTGGCTAGACTCATAACAACTCTGAAGGTAACAGTGAGGCATCATAGCTCTCTTTGATGTCTTCAGAGAAGAGAATCTCAGGCTGCCGTACAGATTTGCTGTTACAATTTTGAAGTAATTTCCACTCCTTGTAAAGTGCTGCTGTCCTTCTGCTACAACCTCTATGTGCTCCCAATCTATGTGATAATTCTGCTGCGAAGTGAAACGTCATGATCCCATAGTTCGAATTGTTGAATCTACACTGGAGTCAGGTTCACTGATCTTCTGGTAAAATGTGGAAGTGTGCGTGCTGTTGGATCTCGTAGGGCTGTTAAATAACAATGTGACTCACAAGGAGAATCAATGAAGAAATTGTGCAGAATACCAGTTTAACTATGTTTATATTAATTAAATGCTCAAATTATCTAAAGATTAACCCTCTCTGGTTTCTTTTGGTGGCATGTCCTAAACGCATACTGTCTTGTGGGCACATTTTTAAGTGTTTCAGCTGTGTATTTCAGATGCTTACTGCTATGACAGAAACTCCAGCTGCTGTGCTGTTCGGTTTAGGGCCTGTGTTGAAATGCTTCTTTATCTTCCCAGCTACTGAGAGCTGATGTTCATTCTCTGGAAGGCCATCATCCTGTAGAGAAACAGAGCAAAATAAAACTTCAGAGAGAAAAGGTGAAATAAAGGAATTGCAAGGTGTATCTGATCTATATCGACCTGTCAATATAGAAAAGTTTACGAAGAAGTTTGTAATGAAATATGGGTCAGTCATTGTCTCCATTAATATATCTAAGGTATTTGTAAGATGAACATCATATTATGTCATGAACTAGCCTCTCTCTCCTTTACCCAACACCTTCCTCTCGAACTTTAGGTAATGTTAATTAAAAGTAATTGTTAAATATTTTATTATTCTTTCTACCATGTCTTAACTACTACTGCCCAGTTACTTTTAGATCCATTGATATTTCAAAGCTTGATAAGCTCAGACTTGTTTATGATTCTGTTTACTTATCACATAAATTTAAAAATAATGACCTCAAAGGTAGAAAGAGCCCAAGAAATTACAGAAAACAGAAACCCTGTTTTGGTAGGATGCAGAAACGGATCTCTGAAAGCCCTGTGAGACACCTATAAGGTCCCTGTGATGTTATAAAGGTTGCAGACTCTGGGACCATGGCATTGGGTGAATGTTCCAGCCATGGCCCAGTGAGTCCCACAGTGAGGAAAGCCAGGCAAGATGGGAGCTGAGACATGTCCCAGCTGAGCCCCTCAAGGCAGGTGATCGCGGGGCCTCACCAACACCTGGATATATCATAACATATGTCTGCAGGCCAGGCTACGTGTAGGCTTACGGCTTGCTGTGGCATTCCCTGCAGACTATGCACTGTACCAAAACCACGGTTAAACAGAGCCACCTCTACAAATGGAATCACCAGCTGGCTGATAGCAAGGGACTGTGATTCCTTCCCCCAGTCCCAAGGCACACATGCCTGGGATGCTGTGGGGAAAGGACAGACAGAGGTACAAACTGCCTGAGAAAGCAAGGGAGGGCTGGAACCAGCTGTGGGTGGCCTCTTCTTCCTTGCCAAAAGATAAGTGTTCTCAACATGAGCTAACCTGATGTGAAAGCAGGCATACAACTATATGGCCAAGCAGAGACAGACACATGTTCTGCTGTGGTGCGCACCAAGCGAGCCAGCTGGACGCGAGCTCGAGCCCAGAAGCCATTTGGCTGGGCCAAAGAGGAGCCTCTTCCTGGCTAAGACGTCCTGCTCCTCAGACCACACCTGTGTACCTGCACCTAGGCCTGCAGGCATCCTCCATGCTGAAGTGAAATCCTAGCAGAAAGAAAGGAGTTTGCAGTTTTCCACAAGACAGCGGGTTGAATTCAAGCCCATGAGAAGAAAGTAGTTCTTTAGAAACTGCAAGTAAGACTTGTATGCCTGAAAAAAGTGCAAAAAGCCACCACCCAGTGGGACTTCCCTGCTAGCTGAATATGCAAGATTTCAGGCAATAATATGCAGAATAGGTGAAACAGGCAACAAAATGCAGAATAGGCAGAATATGCAGGATATCAGATCAATGGCCATCCGCAATGGTCATCTTATGCTGGCACTACATGATATGTGTAGCTCATCCTCGGTTGAAAAAGTTCTTCAATTCCACTTAACCAAAATCCTAGCAGAATACAGGCAAATAAGAAAAAAGATCAGAATACAGAGAGATGACAGACACTTTTTCTCTGGCTTTGCAGCAATTCTGAGAGCACTTAAAGAGTTACAGAGTTGTTGCAGTAAATAATGAGCTCAGTGAGCATATGGGAATTTTAGGGAGGTTGGTTAGGGTTTGTTATTTATTTAGCTTGGGGAGTTTGTGTTTAGAAATCACTCACTCACCCCTTAACAAAATGTCTCAGCTGGCAAAATATGGTCAAGTGCACACAGCTGCACAACACAAAACAAAACAATACAACCCAGTAGCTGATTATTGTCTAGCACTGGGGAGTCTTGGCTCGGTGGTATATGACCCCTAAAAATAACCTGCTTTCTGCTGACCCTGCCTTTCCCAGAAGAAAGCTAGTCTGTAAATAGAGGAGTGGGGGAAATCATTCTCTTGACTTTCTTGACATGAATGCCTGCCAAAAGTTCATGTTGTCTTGTCAAAAGACTAAATTATGGAGAAGACAATAGTTACCAAGACTGTGGTAATGTTTTATTGGTGAAGCACCACACCCACAGTTCCAGTGGCAACATGCCAGACACATGTAGTGGGTTCCAGCTTTTAGATGAAATATCTTCCAGCTCAATTTAAGATGCAGCATAGGGATTTATGGGAATTACTCTATTGTTATTAAATTTTCTCACTGCTGTTGGTGCTACCTGAAGTTTAGTAGTTCTCTCTCTTTTTTTTTTTTTTTTTAATTCCAAAGTGCTTTATAAACAAGCTAATATATATTAGCTGGCTCCTGGAATCATTTCAGCCAACAATAAAATGGATAGATATCGAGGGTGAGAGATGACAGCTGTTTAACTACATACAAACCAAGATGTTCTACCATCTAAAAAGAGAAGAAGTGAAAAAAATAAAAATCAGATTCGCCAGAATCAGCAGGGTACATGGTAGAACTGGAGAACAGGCTAAACACTGCTGACAAGACTTTCATCAGGTTGCTGTAATGGGAAGGATGTCAGCCCCTGAAGAGGCTAACTCTTCCTTCCCCCTGTTTTAACCTTTTACTATAGGAACTCCTTCTTGCAGTGGGTTAGGATCATAGAATTTCATCTCAGCTTTAGCAGTTGGGATAAGATCTTTTAAAGATTACTAGTGATTTTTCATGCTTAACTCTGGGAACTTTGAAGGGTCATAAGTTTCAGAAAATGTTAACTACTGATGCTCTGAAAGAAGCACTCTCTTGAGCATCGGAAGTTTAGTAGTCAAAATCCTTTGACAGTTTGAAAACTCTCATCCAGAATTTGAAGTTTCACCTGGACGATGCAAACTACCTGAGATCTTAAGATACGTTTTTCCAATCTGCCTCCACAAAATACCTTTAATGATCTATTAGCAAGAAATAAAAATAAAATTAAAAAAAAAATAGCAGGGTATCATTTGAGTAATTAGTACACATTGTTTTCATATTTCCATTGTTCTCTATGGCAGGAGATATTGCCACTCAAAGTAAAAAGAGGTGATAGAAAGATGGAATGAAGTTCAGGATTCCCAGACTCCTACTGCCCTGAAGCACTCAGATCCATTTCACGTATCAGTCACAAGACCTTTACTTTCCAGGTCTGAAAGCATCAGATGAATAGGCCATTATATAAACAAGAGTAGAAAATTAGAGCAAATAGAAGTGCTGGAAAATGTTTTGGACTCTGTTTCATTAAAGGATTACAAGGAAATTTTTCTTTGGGCAGTGTCCTAGGGTGTAACCAAAAGTAACACAGCTGCCAGATAAGAAATGTCTTTTCAAATTAACCTCCTTACAAATGTTCAGCTTATTACTGCTTATTGCTTGGTTATTCATTTCTTTTGCACACAAATTTCCAAGGCAGACATGGTTATGAAAATATGTAAAATCTTCAGTTTCCCTAATTCTTTTTAGGCTGGTGTGCCATCTTTCTCCTTCATCAACAACACTCCACATTTCACATTGATTATTTTAACAGAGATGGATTTGCAATCCATCCCTTTCAGCAATCACTGGTCAATGCTGTATTAGGAAATATTTACTACTTACATAACAAAAAGTAAGTAGGTTTGTCCTGTAGCTTGTATAAGTATAATTCAGGTTATCAATATCATCAGTGTTTAAAATGCTAGACCTCAAGCTTCCAGCCTCTTTTATAACTCTTTGGTTTTGCAAAGAATTTGAGCAGGTAAAGGAAAGAGCTGGGGTCCCTGTAGGGGAAGTATAAACTGATGGATTTGTTTCCAGGTCTAAGTGTACTGCACAGGAGAGACAAATCCAAATAAACTAAATGGAGGGGGCAAGGAACTGCTGCTGAATTGCGTTTAGAATTCAAGGCCTCCATCTGTGACAGTGGCACACAGCCAACATCTTTTCAGGTTTTGTTTTTTTGAATTGAAAACAGCTGGGATATTATTGACATAGGAACTGCTTTACTGGTCTAACTCTGACCATAACAAGTTTTAGAGTTTCAAAGAGGATTTCAGCTATTTTTATAGCAAAAACTGAAACTGAAATGAGGGTTGGCTCCTATTGAAACTGTCAAAGCACATTCCAGGAATCTCAGCAATTTACCAAGTAATCACATAGTAAGCAGCTATAAAGTAGAATGCTTATTTACAATCTACAAAATGGTTTTATACAGTGTAAGCAGTTACAACACTTCTATCAAAAGTTTCATCAAAGAGAGAAAATGTTTCTTAAAATTGTCAAAGAAAACAGACGCCTGCTTTTCAAGCCAACTGTCCAGTATTTTAGCTGCAAGTTTACCGCTCTACGAATAGGTTCAAAACCAAAATAAGAAAAGGGAAAGGGAAAGTAAAGTCCAGAATTTAAAGCCATGGAAAGGTAATCAAATAAGAGTGCTAGGTGAAAACTCGTGTGCCATTTCCTCTCAGAAAGATAGTATTTTATGAATGTTGCAGGTAATTGCTCAGGTAATTGTGACACACAGATCACAGAGCCTTTTATAAACAGGGATGAGTCCTGAAGCTGGAAAAACGAGGTACAGGGAGGTTGTGTGATAGACTTGCAGCTGGGCAAGCAGGTAATGGTAGAGGGATGTGAGGTGGAATCTGAGACCAGCGTATCGTTCTGCCTCCGTGCACAAGCAGACTGTCCCTGCTCTCTACTGCACAATTCTCAGAACCACTTCAGGGAAGCATCCCTTTTTCACAAAAGCATTTAAGCACCTGTTTCAACTCAGCCATGTTCTTATTTCTCCTGTGAACTAGGATTTTAGTGCCATCAAGTTAATTTTATGCCTAGTATTAAGCATTTCCATGTGTGATGTCTTGAAATAGAAGCGATGTTTGGAATGTGTTCAAGCACTTTCCTGAACTGGTCCCAGCGCTAGCCATTCTCCTTCCAGAAAAAATATCTGGAAGATACATAGGAGAATTCAAAAGAGGTTTTGATCTCCGTTATGAACTGCCATTAGCATGTTGCTGAAGACAAAATACTGATCTGTCTCAGTTGCTAAGAGCAGCAGTTGGACAGAAAAGAAGAAATTACAGACCTGTGGACGGGATATTTGCTTCACTTATTTATAGACAGAACTGCTGCAGGTTTTGATTGTAAAGAATTATAATCAGGATAAAACTATGAGCAGTGCAGCAGAGCAAGACCAAAGGTGAATTGAACACAGTATCCTGTTTTCTACAGTGCATTGTAGTCACTGTTTAAGAAATGCTACATTTAAGGAAGCCAAGTAGATCTTGGAACTTTCCCTGGTATATCCTCCAGTTTCTGCCAATCAAGCACTTCAGAACTTTGTGAGCCAAAAGTTTTATCCAGACCACCATCTTTAATAGGTACCAATGAGCTGATCCTCCAAAAATGTATCCAGCTCCCTTTTGAATCCATTTATACTTGGCCTCTACAGAATCCTCCAGCAAAGGACTCCACGTTTTAACTTGTTGCACAGAAACCCCATAATTTTCCAGGACCCTTCAGTAACCAGAGCTCAGCTTTGATTACTGAAGCTCCAGAGTGCTGGAAGATGTTAATCCACAGCCTGTTTCCCTGTCCTTCCTCATCAGCAGGCGCTGGCAAGGGCAGGGAGCAGATTGTCACATCACCTGCGCACCATCACCATCACGTTACTGACAGAGAGCTGCAGCTCTTAACACATCTTGCTAAAATGGCTTCCTAAAAAACATTGTGGTGTAACTGAAGAAAAAAAAAATTAAAAAGGTGTCTGGGGAGAGGATTAACGGCTCCAATGCATTTTTCAGAAAAAGAGGAGTATTAGTGACCACATCCTTCTGTGGTGTAAACAAGTGATGGTTTAATAACCTCAGCAGCAGTGTGCAGACTGACAGTGCCCTGCGGCTCCTGATCAATCACCTCCATCACTTCCTCAGCAACACTCCAGAAATCCCCACCTGTCTTCCCGTGGAGACAGAGAGACACCTCAGCCACCAAAAGTCATTATAAATTGTGACAGAACACCATGTCCAAGGACAGCGCCTGGCACCAAGGTAAATTAATATTTTAGCTGCTTGAGTGTCATCTTAAAAATGAAAAGATTTTCAGCATTGTTATGGATTCTTGCAGTCTTTGTACATGGCAAAAGTGCTGTGCATGATAAGTGCACTTACGATTAAAAAAAAAAAAAAAGGTTTGGGTAATAAGGAAGCCTGCAGGACTAAAGGGTATACTTTGTAAACACTTAAGTGATCACCACTATGCTGGGTTATATGGACAATGCTATCAAAAAAAAAAAAAAAGATTAACATTTGAGTTTACTATATATTTTAATTTTTAGAATAGAGTTTTAGTGAGAAAAATCTTTTGGATACAGCGGCTGAAGGATCTGTTAACTGAGGGACAAAATAGTGTCCTCGGGAGGTCTGTACACTCAAACTTGCAACAAACAAAGTGAAACATTATTTCTTCTTATGGCTGCACATAAATATACGTAGATTTCAACGTCAGAAGCTAAATATGATCCTAAGGTTTCCCTGTTTCATGCTGAACAGAGTAGACTTAACACTATGGACTCTATTTCAATAGCTCTTAATGACTGTCAGATTTTTGAGTCTGTCTGATTTTTGGGAGAGCAAAATGTGTCACTGAACCCACAAGCTGATTGTTAGAGATATACATTTTTCAAGTGTGGTTGAGATACATTGAAAACCTGGCCCAAAATATTTCAGAGAAAATGTAGCTGAGCATGCATAAAATAGTTAACACTCCAAGGTACACGCAATATAACAAAACAGCTTGTAACCCAGCTTATTTCCAGCTAAATCTGTGGCATTTTTAGAATGTGCTGGCTCCGAAAGGGCATAGAAAGGACTCGACAGAAAAGAGCTCAAAGGTGCCAAGTTACAAGCAGCATCTACAAGCCTGAAAATACTTACATTAACCCAAGGATGCTCAAGAACTTGCAAGGCTGAGAATCGCAGATCTAGATCTACTTGAAGCATCATTGTGATAAGTTCCTGAGAAATGGAATACTGGGTCAAATTTAAAGAACATTTTTAAAGAACAAATCATCAGATTTAATTCATTGAAGTGCTCTTCAACAGATGCTCAAAGAGAGAGTGAACTACCAACTGCAGAAATATGTTAAGATTATTAAAAACCAGAACAACTATGAACTGCTGAACGTCAAGCTGAACTTTTAAATCAATATCTGACAGTACCTTGAAAAGCTAGAGGACAGTTCTGAGTTACAGTTCTGTAGTCACTGTTTAAGAGAAAAGCACTTAATACATAATGTACAAAACAGATGGTCACATGAAATTAGGTTAGTTTCCCATTAAGAAAATGCCAGTTTCTCTGCAGGAAAATCCAGAATTTTACTTCAAGCTCTTGTATACAGGCCATAGAAGATGCAAAACCCCCCAATACTTAGAATCATTATCTTTCATCCTCTGATTTCCTCTGCAATCACATAGTTTTCAACTAGCATGTAAATACATATATATCTAATTTCACCAGTGAATCAAGTGCACAGAAAACAGGATGGCAGTATGACAGCAAATAAAGTGATATCACCAAAGACCACAGTTAATAATTCTTAGTAACAAGTAGAAGTTAAATGAATAAGCCAATGCTTGAATACAGAAATTTTAAACTATTTGGAAGAAAGAGTTTCACAGGAGAACACATTTGGCAAAGGACTTGAGAATTCCCATTAATGATGCTATGAAATAAAGCCTGCTACAACACTATGATATGGTTTAGAAGACATCTTCCGACTCTGCGACTATATCTCCTTCAATAATCTCTTTAGTTAACAGGCTAAAACACTAGCCTTGATAATTCTCCACATATCTGTAAAAGCAGAATGTAACTCTCTGAAGAATGAACATTCAGAATGTAGAATGCTACTTTCAGCACTTGCATCCACCTCCAAATTTAATTTTTTTTGGTGATTAATTAAACACTGTCACACTGAAAAAAACAGAAGAGAGATTTGCCTCACAGGCTACAGCAGTAAGTTGGCAGAAGTTAAACACTTATCTACAGGATGACCATATGATTAGTGTTATGGTTTTGGCTTTTTTAAATTTTAACATACACATATGTATTATCTCTATGGTGAATGCTGGATCCCTAGAAAATCTGAGAGTTAAGCTGCTCCTCCAGTGTACTAATGAGAGTTAAAAAGCATCAGCTCTGCAAATATAATGAACTCTGTCAGTATCTGTATCTGACACGTACTATATCTGCCTTAGCACACCTCACGCTCTACCTCTCGTGTCATGTGCCAAGAGGCTACGGCCCATGAACTGGTGGGCAGAAGAAGTCTCCATTTCATACCACACTGACAACAATAATGACTTATAGGCAATGTGAGGCCTATAAGTCTGGTTCTTTGACAGAAAGAAACAACAGACATATAATCTAATGGGATTAATAAGGGGAAAACAGCATCTCTATAATATTATTATATAATATTCAAAGGCTCCAGGTTGGTACCTGGTCCCTATCATAGGTACACAGAAAGCACAGTCCCAGGGAGCTTTCAAGCTGAGAAGTGTAGGTCAAGCAAAGTTACTTAAATTTTTTCTTGATCAGTAAAGACTGCTGGTGCCTCTGTTGTGTGAGGCACCATATAGAGATGGGGTCCGTTACAGAACCACCTGGAGTCTAACAGACAAACGACAACATACTTGGTGACCCAGAGGAGTTTATAAGTGTAGCAGGAGATGTGTGAGACATATCAAATGTCACTGAGGTATATGTGCGAGACCTATCACTGTGAAAGAACAACATTCATTAGATACTAGCACTGGAAATAACACTGGAGAAGAAAGTATCATCAACTATAAACCCCACCTTTGCAGAGTCAGAAACATTGTCCCAATATGGAGATGGAAAATCCACCTGTCCCATCAAAATCTGATCAAAAAGCACTTCTTGGTCATCTCCACTTCTGTAAAGTAAAAACCAAACAAAAACAACAACAAAACCCACAAAGAAATTATTTCCAGATCTAGTTTCAATAGGCTTCTTGAAATTGCTTTTAATTGGCCATTCCTTAGTATGCTTTTGGAAGCTGTTGATTCCCCCCAAGCATGCAACCATGGGTGTGAATAGGGAGATCATAAACCAAAGTGCATTTGGTACATTCTTTCTGAGGTAACCTGCTTGTCTTTAGGATTGTCAACAACTTTGCAATTGCTTTGAGGGGAAGAAGAGATCTGACACTTCTTTATTAAGTGGCTTACATTTTTATTACCTTTTACCGACCACAAAATATGTCGTATTTGGTCCATGAATGTAGATGCTTATTTCACTGTGTATTTTAAGCATCAGGCAAAGGCACCCAGAACCCGTAATGGAGGCTCTTGTTTTGTAATGTAATGAAGTTTAAACTAAAACAAACAAACATGAGACAGAGATTTTACAGTAAAATCACAGACATTTATGGGGTTTGCGTAAATTACTATGCAAAGCATGGGAAAAAACAAACCCTACGAGCAGAGAATTTTTTCCAGTGGGAATCTCTGTGCTTAATGCACAAGCAGCATAGGGACCAATTCACAGAACAAAGATGGTTGAATAGATCAGTCCATACCCACGGAAAGGAGGGAAACCACAGAGCAGGATGTAAGTGATCACACCCGCTGCCCAGATGTCCACCTTCAAGCCATATCTAGAAGTGTGAGAGACAGGGTTAGAGACATTCAGCTCCCATGGACTACCGTTCAAGAATAAAATTTTTCAGAATTCTTAATAATTTCTTATATATTCTCATCTGAACTTTCTCTTTGTCCTACCTACTGATTTTAATTCTGCTTTCAATTTGTTTTTACTTTTACATCTTAAGCGCACATTGGATCAGAATGTCGGAGTGCACAGAGGGTGTTCTGTATTCTTGAGTTAGTGACTCCTACCAACATGAAGCCTGAAAAGGTGACACAGGCTGTTCAAGGCAGCCGGTATTTACTCCATGGAACTAATCAGAAGAGTACAGTGTGTGATAATGAAATAAAAGTAAGTAAATGGTAGTTAGCAGTTTCTAGGCACAGCTTAAGAATCACTTTTATTGTAATCTGCACATGGCTAGTTAGTAACTCAGTGTTAAACTGAGAAGTTTGAGGCCAACAACTGGCAGAGGAACCTAATATAACTCCAAAATTGGCCCAGCTCTGAGCTGGTTTGGATAAGATATCCCCCAGAGGTCCCTTCCAACTAAATTGTTCTGTGAGTCACGATTTTGCATCATACCCAAGCAAAGGCAGCACAAAAATCTTAATTGCAAGAACTCCTATCTGGCACACTGGTGAGAAGATGCTTCACTGTTTACACATCAATGAATCATCACTAGAAGTGGTTTACCCAGTTTCAGCAATGATTTCTGGAGCTACATATGTTGGGGTCCCACAAACAGTATAAAGAGGTCCATCCACAATTGTTGCTAGGCCAAAGTCTCCTAACTTCAGAGACTTGCTTCCATCTTGGTGTTCATAAACCTAAATTGGGAAAAAAATTCAAAGGTTTAACACAGTACCATCAAAGTAACTACTATATAATTTACTAACTGCCTGAACTGTTCCTTCTAATTTACAGTCTTTTTTCTCTTCCTTGCCTACAACAAACTTCTCTGCATGCTTTGAAAATTCACGGACAATTAGGACAACTTCCTTTGAATGCACTCAGGGTGTTTGGGAAAGATTTCACTACCTGGCCAACAAAGGAAATATTTAATCTTGCTAGAAGCTAAAGCCTGGAAGCAAAGGTCTAACATTCCAGCAGTGATGTTCCTAGGTTAACTTCCCACTGACAGACAATTCACAGTACAGGGTTTGTTTTGTTTTGTTTTGTTTTTTATTTTACTCATACAGATCTTGGAGGCTCACACAGGGATTTCAGCTGCTTAGATAATTCAACAGTGGCTGCACTGAAAGCAACAACAGAGTCTTCTCCATGTATTGAAGTCTCAAGATGCAGATCTGGCCAGACTATTGCACCCAGAAACACTGTCCTCTCCTTGAATGACTGTTCAACACCAGTCAGTGTCATAGTGGTACGAGACCAACATCATCAAGGGACAGAGGTAGGGCTGTTAATAAGTTCATATGAAAATCCTCTCTTAAAACACAGTCTCCACAGCAGCAACAGGATCTTTCATGGCTTTTTATGAGTGCAAAGGGAGGTTAAGACATACACATAAGAATAAGCTAGAAAGTCCAGTAAAAAATACACAATATTAAAAGCTGGCTCAATGCGAAAGAAAAACCCAAACCTGCAAACACTGAATATATACCAAAAAATGCTTAAAATAAAAAGATTTAATTGAACACTAGACTATGAGTCTTTCTTTAATCCAGCTGCTGGTTTGTGTTCTGCTTCCATTTTGAAATTGTTTGTGATGCAATTTAAAGCTGCTTGCCATACAGCACCTTAAAAAATGGGAACAGTCTACAGGAAGTCTTCCTAAAATATATATGCATCACATAGCACACAAGCTCCATGCAGCCTAGCTCACCAACAGTGGTATCGTAACAAATATCAGTTGTTACACCCAGCAAAACTAGAAAATACCATACTTCACAGTAAAAACCGAAATACCTTAATACCCATCTTGATCAGCTGCTCCTACATCAGAAATCACATTTATCTACAGTTGTTTGCAGAGCAAAATTCTAGATTTGTTCTTACAAAAATGCAATAAATCCTACAACAGACTCTTGAAGAGTTAATTTGGTGCAAAACTGAAATCTTGAAGTCTCTCACTACTGTTTGCTACAGATCTACTATAGCTCGTAGCAATCAGTTATATTATACAGCCCCCTCGAAGTTTCTACTTTGTTAATGTTAGTCCTGTCTAGAGAGAAAAGCCCTGTCTGCCCTGAATCCCTGCTACCAGGTGATACAGCCACAAGCAGACACTCAGAATATACAAAATTCTGTTATTTTTTATGTTATTTTTAATAATACAACAGGATCTTTAAGGGGACCAGCAATTTCATATGTATTCACATTTCTCTGCTATTACACCAGAAAAAAAGATAGGCTTAAAGAAAAGCACTGGGAATAAAGCAATTATGGTTTTATTAAAAACACAGATTGTTAAATACATCTGGTTCCTGAAACTAAAGAAAGTGCTCTCTGAAATTGTAGTAATAAATCTAATTTCAACAACAGTTTTAATTAAAGGCTAGAAAGTAGAGTTTTAAATATTCACTTGCTGAAAAATGTAAAGTGTGCACTTAGACATCAAGAACTGAATCCAGTCTAATTAGCATCTCATATTCTGTTTCACATGGTTATCTTTTACAAAGCCCTCTCTGAGTTGTGTTAACCTAGTGAACGTTCATAAGCTCATTCCTTCAACAGACCTCACCTTGTATGACTCATAAATCCTAGAAATTAATTACAGAAGAGGCTTGTTCAGCAATATTTACCAATGCAGAAGGTTTGGTGCTGTGTATTTTCTAGTATTTTGCCTCATCTGTTTCCAGGAATTACTTTCCTTGGAAAACTACTTCAGTTGACTTGTAAAACTGAAGAAAGTAACTTTCCCTCATCCTGTTATTAGTCTATATAAAAAGGAGCCCATTGTTACTTGCCAGTCAAGGAATGTGAAAGATAGTTTAACAGTCCTGTTATTCAGAAAAACACTATATATGTTCCACTGCATTTAAATACTGAAGGGCAATTAAAGAAATGGGGATTAGTGCAAATTGCCCACTATGTAGTGCTTTCACTGTTTTAACTAAGCAATAAAACTGTGTAATTGTACAACACTAATTGAATACAGCCACACATAATTGTGTGCCACCATATGTATCCTATTACTATAAAGACTGTCAGTATTTTCTAAGCTGCTCTTGTGATCAGTGCAGATGGCAATAGTCAGAGAAGTTGTTCTCTAGGGTTTATTATATGGCTATAAAGACATCCCATGACTTGACAAAATAAACGTGCTAAATAGCAGCAATTATGAAAAATGTTCCCATTAAAACATGGAAGACACTCTCTAGAGAACAAAGAAAACACTAAAAAATCACAGGTATTGAGCATACTCTAAACTCTTGCGCAGTTGACTGTTAACTGGGCTTTGGATGCTTTGAAGGATAATAAGGAATATTTAAGCACTTACAGAAATACCTGGTGTTGCACGTAGGACATTGAGACAGGTTCACACACACAAAGATTTATTATCAGGGTCTATAGCTGATGACACACATCAGCTCTAAGCATGAAAGTTACTTTTGGGGAAAAGGAAAAAACAAAGGAGAGTAAGAGGAAGGTCAAAGTGAAAGCTCTCCTAGGAGCCAAGAAGAGATGCAATAAGGAGGCTCCAGATGAGCATCCTCCCCTGGGTGCCCTCTCCGAAACAGCACATTCCACTTCAGCCCCCCTGTTTTTCCTGTAGTAACTCTATAGCTTTTGCCAGGCCTTGCTCATCCTTCCTGTTGTTTTTTCCTGCTAACAGGGCTGTTAACCTTGGGGTCTGTGTTAACTGGATCAGATACTGCAACCCTGGTTAGTTGCTCTGCTTTGGGTAGGCCTGTTATAGGCTCCCCTAAACTTAAAGCTACAACCCACACATAGGAAAAGGGTGGGGGGAAAGGGCTGGCCAGGAGAACCTGCTGTAATGACACTACTGGGTTTTGCAGGTGCAAGACCATGATTTTAGTGGTGTGAAAGCATCATCACAACAAGGGAAAACACTGCCATGACCATTTGGGTGAAGGGTTACAGAGTTGCAAGCACAAGGCAGGCTACAGAAGGCAAGCAGAAGGTCTTTAGCAACAGAAAGGCTAAGCCCCAAATGTAGTTTTGCATATTTTTAATAAATTCCATAAAAATAACCCTAACTGCAATCTTGTGATACAAGGACCTATCCACCCCTTTTGACAGAGAAGAAGCTAAAAGTACAATGGTCAAGAGACACTAAGGGCACAGAGCCAATGTCAGAGACAGGGTCAGAACTCAGGTGAGACTGTTTCCCAAGCACTCTTCTAAAACAGCATTAGTTTCTTCCAAGGACCTGATAAACCTCAGAGAATTAATATAATTTGTGAATCAAACGCTGGCTTTTGAGAGTTAGGATGCTGCAAAAGGTTAAGTGCTTCATCCTCACTGCTGAGTATCAATACCAACATAGGACCTTTCCCTAAGCACACCACTGGAAAAATCACTCAGAAACAATTCAGCTACAATACAAAGAGTGAGAGCATTCCTGGTAGTGGCTAATTACCAGGAACAGTTGAGCAGGCAAAACTAATTCTCTCCCTGTTGCCCCCACCTCCTGTCTACCTTTCTCTCTTCCCCCTAAAGCTTAACTCTATTGTTGGCAGACTTTAGGCATTTAGAGACATGTCAAGACAGCAGCAGGGCAAGCCTTGCCCCAGACCAAGACCTTCCTGTACACTCCAAGTCACAGCATTATTGAATCCTGGCATGTGATTGCTGTAATTTCTGCAGGCAGCCACCAATGAACACCAGCACAAGAGCTGCAAAAGGAATATCAATCGTTAGCATCTAGGAAAACTTCTACACAACGTTTTTTAGCAGTTTCTGGCAAACAAGGGCAGGCTACTTCCTCACCCAGAACTACAAAGGCACCTGCCATATAGGAACCTCAACTGTAAAAATCCCTCTCTCTGGAAGTTTAGTAAGATGTACTTGAGTCAACTTTCATGTAAAACATCTTCAGTGTTGAGCAGAACTAAATGCACTAAGTCATGACAGAGAGCACACAGCTGAGAGAACTGATATTCTAGGTATCTTAAACATTGATTTATGGTTGCAGAATATATGGAAAATCAGAATGTCTTGATACTGGAGCATGACAGCAAATTTGTGAAAACTCAGAGAACAGTGGAATAATCAGGAGAAATTAATTTCTCAGAGGAAATAAAACTGTGTCAGTTGGAGAACACAATTGCTGCATTCAAGAGTGCAGAATTCTCAGAAGAAGGACTAATTAATTGCCAGGGTATGCTTTTCATTTTCTTCAGTGGATAGGGTTCATTCAGATTCAGCCAAAAAAAAAAAAAAAGAAGAGTTAGGCTGTCTATTTGAGAAAGTGGCTTAATAAAATGTGCTATAGGATTATTTGGGAGATGCAGCAGGGAAATGCAGGACACCAAAGCCTCTTCCTGGTTGTGCTCTGATGTACTACATGATTAGGACACAACATTTACACCCACCACGTTTGTAAAACTGAACTGCTGCTAATTACTTAGGCAGCTGCAGAAGTCCAGAATAGTCTATTGAGAACAGAGTATCTTTGTATTTATGAGAAGCTCAAAATTATTATTCAGTTTACGCAAAGGTCACTTCTAGTGATCTCTGGAACAACTCAGCCACTGGGTCCTGGGGAACAGTCTAGACATACCGGCTTATGTTACTGTACTTTTTGTGATAGCTGTTATTATTAGGAAACCTTTACAATGTTAAAGTTAAAATTAAAAGACCAATGACTTAAAAGACTGAAATAAACTTGGTGAGTGTGTGGAAGGAGGGAGAAGCGCAGACCCTCTCTCACACACTCCCAAGTCATCAACAATACTGAAAGCTGAATCTTCACTTACCAGTAGATTCTCCGGCTTGATATCCCTGTGGACAATGTTCAGGCTGTGAAGATATTTGATGGCACTGGCCAGATTGTAAAGCATCCCACTGGCATCCCGCTCTGTATATTTGTTGGTGGAAGTAATAGCATCAAAAAGATCTCCTCCCTGGAGCAAAATGACCATAGCATATAAGCAATATTGCTTGATATTGCTTGTGAAATGACTGAAAAATTTAGGGAAGATTAAGTAGCATCATTTATACAGGAGGAGGAGGAGGGAGGAGCAGTACAGTTTCCTTGCAGCTATAAACTACTGGTACTGTGATGACATTTCCCATAATGACAGCTGAACATATCAGTAATTCAGAGCCATTTGTCATGGCTTAGTTGGTCAGCCAAGAGGCTGGAGTCACTACTGCAAACCGTTTCCACCTGCTGCTGCTTTTGTACCACGTCCAGCCCTTGCCAACCTGTGTGTTCAGAGCCCCCGTTGAAATTTTCTGGCATGCCTACATACTTGCCTGTCATGATGCCATGTACCAATACTTGCCATTCTTTATTACAATCACAAACAGGCTGACATCAAATTTTTGCCTGAAGTCTGACTGAACTCTGGAAAAATGAAGGAATTCTGAGAAAAACTCAACCCAGAAATCTGTCATCACTGCGTGCGTATTTTAAAAATGTGTTCCCATCTCATAAAACTCTGAAAACTTGGAATTCAGAAACCACTTTCTCTACATAGGATATGAAGCTTTTTGTAGTGTGATGCTTCTTGCAGCTAATATTGAAGAACTTTCCAGTACATATGTCAGGCAGTCATAGTGGAAGACACTTAAGAATTACCAGTAGTATTTCACCACAGCTACAAATACAGATGGTAGCTTGTGCCATTTCCAGTTCATTGTGCTGTCTAATTCAGTCAAATGCTACTGACAGTGAAAGCAAAACAATAAAGTGGGAAAGGAAGGAAAGGAAAGGAAGGAAGGAAGGAAGGAAGGAAGGAAGGAAGGAAGGAAGGAAGGAAGGAAGGAAGGAAGGAAGGAAGGAAGGAAGGAAGGAAGGAAGGAAGGAAGGAAGGAAGGAAGGAAGGAAGGAAGGAAGGAAGGAAGGAAGGAAGGAAGGAAGGAAGGAAGGAAGGAAGGAAGGAAGGAAGGAAAAGAGAAAGAGAAAGAGAAAGAGAGAAAAAGAAAGAGAGAGAGAAAGGAAGGAAAGGAGGAGAGAAGGAGGGAAGGGAAGGGAAAGGGAAAAGGGGAAGGGGAAGGGGAAGGGGAAGGGGAAGGGGAAGGGGAAGGGGAAGGGGAAGGGGAAGGGGAAGGGGAAGGGGAAGGGGAAGGGGAAGGGGAAGGGGAAGGGGAAGGGAAGGGAAAGGAAAGGAAAGGAAAGGAAAGGAAAGGAAAGGAAAGGAAAGGAAAGGAAAGGAAAGGAAAGGAAAGGAAAGGAAAGGAAAGGAAAGGAAAGGAAAGGAAAGGAAAGGAAAGGAAAGGAAAGGAAAGGAAAGGAAAGGAAAGGAAAGGAAAGGAAAGGAAAGGAAAGGAAAGGAAAGGAAAGGAAAGGAAAGGAAAGGAAAGGAAAGGAAGAGAAAATTGAATGGAAGTCCTCAAAGTTTAAATTATCTTCACCAGGATCTGAGGCAGCCATGACATTTGGACTGTATTTCTAGAGCTGAGCTGGCAAGTGGGAAGAGAACATGTAAGTGCTTGGAGAAAGACCAAAAAATAAGTGTAAAGAAGAGATTAGGGAGGAAGCTTAACAGAGCAGGGGAAAAAACAAACATCTTTTGAGAGATACTACTCAGAGGTATTGGGCCTATGGCCAAAATCAAAACAGCATCATAAAGGAAACACAGACCAAAAGAAAAAAGAAAAAAAAAAAGGAGGGAAATGATAATTTTGCAAAAAACATTGAAAAAAAAATCCCTGCTTCAGTCAAAACATCTAGAAAAATAAATATATCACAGGAGACTATTTTAAAGGAAAGGTTGGTATTTTCTGAAGGCAACAGAAGCATCCCAGCTTTGGCAACTCTCATGATTGTATCAACAGCCTCAATTCCACAGTAAACACTGTTTTCACTAAGAGAAAGGAGGATGGAGAAGAAAGAAAAAAAAAGCCTTCTTCCAGGAATCATGGCTGCAGAGAAAAAGGTAGGAAAAGACAATGACCAAAGAGTCAAACCTGAGAAAACAGACATTACTTGTTTTTAAAAAGAACCAAACAAACTATTAAAAATATTACATTGTTGAGGTGCAGCTGAAATCTGCCAGTGCAGTTTTATTCCCACTGTTGATGCAAACCCCCAGCTTTGGAAACTGCTTACAGCCAACCCTTGTCAAATCTGGACCACATTAAAACCTCTTGCTCTAGCTGGTGACTGATCAAGATGCACCAAGATACATAGTGTCAAGGAAAAGGATGAAGAAAAGGCCAAGCAAAACCAGATAGAGGATTAGAGAGAAAGGTCAAATATTTGGCAAATGTACAATACGATGTACTTCATGGCATTATCTGATCCCTAAGTATTAGATATCAGCATGTGGCAAAATACGTGGGATAAATAATCTATCTTCCCTAAGCTTCTTCCTGTGAAGCCCCTGTACCAGCTGCTTTTTAACATGAGGTAGTGGATTAGAGCGATCTTTGGTCCTCTCTAATATGTTCCAGATGCTCAGGAGAAGTGTCAATAACATCAGCAAAGGATCTGCCTCCAAACAAAGAAAACAGCCTGAGCTAAGATGTGAGGGGTGAGAAGGAAAGAAGCTGAACTTTAAAAAGAGAAAGGAAAATTTCTGCCTAAAGTCAGAAGAAAAAGAAAAAATGTTCACATGAGAGGGAAACCTAAACTCAGAAAGAGATAGAGGCTGCACAGCACACAAACAGACGGACAGGACAATTTAAAGCAGAATCATTTTCTGTAGTTTGGCAGCCTACTTTACTTGGCAAAGTGTCTTACTAGGTAGGCTGCTAAGAAAATAAAGTGTATATTCAGTCTGTGGGATTCTCTGCAGTTAGAAGAGAGGTGATATCCTGGAAAGGGTTAACAGAGATGACAGCTTTATCAGGCAGAATGGTTTTCAGCCTTCCCTTTCCCTGAAGAGCACTTTAACCTGCAAGGTTCTGCTTAGCCAATTCGCACAGCAGGTCACTATCATTTATTCCAGCACAAGGGGTGAGTTCAGGATGACATTTCAGTCTTAAATCCCCTGTTCTGGAGTGAAATGGGACCAGTAACATCTGAATGCAGTTTTTATCATCTGTGCACATGAGGAAGTATACTTGGAAGTACAGTAACCAATTATTTATTTATTACCTTGTTATGTAAATGATATAATCTCTCTTTTCTTCTGCAAAAGTGAAATCATATCCTGGAGCAGTAAAGGAAACTCTGCAATAAATCTTGCTTGTTAAATTGGCCAAAGCCCTGTTAGGTTTGAATAACAATTTTGTTTCGCTGTGTAAAAAGGCAATGTGCCAGAAACCAGGTCCTTGCTTCCTTTTACAAGCACCACTTGCAATGTGTTTATATTTGTATTTATGAAGTGTTTTTTCTTACACTTTACAAAGCAATGAATGGCCTATCTGCCATGAGGTGAGGGCAGTATTTGCAGCAGCCACTTATGTCAAACATGTTACTGCCAATTAATGCAGGGTGGTATTAACTGAAACCGTGCTCTGCAGTATCAAGCCTTTTCTCCTTGAGTTTCTTTCCTGTCTGTGAGTTTGATTTAAAGTCAGGTCTTCAAAAGTCAGTCAATAGCAGATGGTTAATCAATTCTAACAGTGCACGCTATGAAATGGTACCAGTCAGCAATTGGTGAATTAACAATTAATGTTCTTCCAGAAATACTTTCCCTGGTGCCCATACAGTACAACAAGGCTTTTTCTCCCAATTAAATATTAAGGAACAGATGTTTGTTACAAAGAAACAAAGTTGACTTCCCAGGATATTTCTTCTAAATTTCTTCTATTATTCCACACAAAAGTAAAGAAAATTAAACCAGTGCTCTCTAGGATATCTAAACTACAGAGATGTCTATAAAGCCCTTCTATAGGATAACTTAAAGCATAAATATCTTAGTACGTGCAGCAATCCCAAAGAGTAAAGAAGAAAGAGGGCAAGGAAACAGATTTTTCCAGAAAGTGAATATAATGGATGGTTTTCTTTATATACATGTCTTAGGCTAGTTATTTTGTAAGAGTTTTCAGTCCCCTCCTCTCTTATTTAGCTGAGTAGGACTTGGATTAAAAATCCATCGAAGACCACAGCTTGAACATTTTTCAATGAATAGCACAGCAAGTTGCATCCACAAAACCAGCTATGTGCTTATGTCTTGGTGTGTTAGACAAGGCACAGCTTTTACTTCTTAGCACACCTCATGGGGCTGGTATGAAGGATTTGTCACTGCAGGCTTAGGCTGTGTCTACATTAGATTACAATGCTGTGCCAGAGTATTGAGGTACCTTTGAACAGTCTCTCATGGACACCAGAAAAAACATACAGTAGCATGGATCTCAGAGTGAGTTCACTTATCATAGAGAAAAGCAGTAATTATGATTAAAATAGTGTTAGATGGCTAATGGCATCTGATCTGAAGCTATGCTATTTCACATTGCACTCCTCAGTGCAAGAGAGGGCTATGACTATGAAGAAGGTGGGGAAATTCTTCTGGGACTGGTTACACAGAGGGACTTGTGGTGTGGAAGAGTGCCAGTATTTTGCTTTTTTCTTTGGATTTAGCATCGCCACAGAGACAAAATGGGGATGCTGGGTACCCTGTCAGCTCCTTGCCACCAGTATGTCTCACTGTGCTTCCTCAGAGCTTGGAGGTAGTGGACAGTAGGGTTAGTGGGACTATGAGTTCCACAGCACCACCCAAGCCAAGTAGTTCATCTGGCAGGCTCAAACCTAGGAAGACAATGTTGCCATCTCTTAAGATGTAGGGCATGACTTGAGCTTCTCATGGATAACAAGGCAGTCCTAGCCTGCCACAAGGACAGAGAAAATCTGTGGCCATCCACCCATGGGCCACATTTGACAACCTCCCAGTGCTGCAGTGCGAATACAGCTTGTGTCACCACTGCTGCCACAGAGCACAGGGGATAATGGAATGAAACAAAAAATATTTAATTCTCTTTGCTTTCCTATTCCAGCCCAGAGATTTAGAAGTTCTTTAAGAAACACTCAGACCTCAGATCATCCTGTCTAATATCTCAAAGAGGTGCCTGCATTAAGAGCATCCCCTGATCTCCACCTAAAACCAAAGCAAAGCAGGTAACAATCCTTTCTGCCAAAAGGGCTTTCTCTCACAACCTCTCATGGTGCCTGTTTCTAACCACGGATACAGAGGGTGTCTACTGAAGGTGACCACACTTTAAGAGAAGTGGAAGAAACTTGGGTGGGGTGCCAGTGTGCAGAGCGCCTGATTTCCTCACAAGTGTTGAGCATGCACAGACAACAGGCCTGAACACAATTGCTGCTGCCGCACAGCTTTATTGTAACCTTTGTCCTGAAACACGTAAAACTGTGGATTTCCTGAGTGTAAGCATGATAGGCTGCCCCAGGAGAATGTGCTCATCCAGATACAGAAATGGAAGGGGCTGCTGGAAAGATCCCTTCTCATGGAATGGCTGAGGAAGGAAGTAGAATCACTAATGCCACCAGTGAATGTGAAAAAACAGGTGCATTCTGTTAAAGTAAATGTGGAGGACAAAATGTTCTCTGTGTTTTTCTGCCCTAATTTGGACAATTTACCCAAATGTATTTCTGCCACCTTTTATGCACAGAGACATACTTGTGTCTCAGTACCAGAATCAAGAGCTAAATTCATACTTCATGCACTGCACTGTTGACAGTATAGGGGCAAGAGATGACCTGGTCTGAGTTTCATAATCCAGTTTTAATATGTAATTCCATCACAGTTACTATGAAGAAATAAATAGCATCCCAAATATAAAATGCTGCATTCGCAAACTTACTTTTCAGAATAGAACCCTGTTATAAATAGCAGGTTTTCCTCTTTCACTTCCACAGAGCACCTCCTCCTTAAATTTAGGTTATTAGCAAGGAGGAAAGCCTGACAAGGTGTAAATATAAATCAGCAGATAAAAAAGACAGGTAATATAATTTAAATGTAACATCACAGTATCACAGTATGTTTGGGATTGGAAGGGACCTCAAAAGATCATCTAGTCCAATCTCCCTGCTGGAGCAGGAACGCCGAGGTGAGGTCGCACAGGAACATGTCCAGGTGGGTTTTGAATGTCTCCAGAGAAGGAGACATAAATTAATAGAATTTAATTAAACTCTATTTTATCAAAGAATATACAATTTTGAAGGGTGATATTTACAGCTATTTGCACTGGGTGTATTTTGAATTCATCTCAAGGCAGATGCTTTTTTTTTAAGAGAAAAGTTTTTATAGACAATACTTTTGCAGGGCAAATTAAAACTGGTGATCTCCAAAGTACTACCCATTGAGCACTTCTGAGTGCTGATTGCAGAAAGCCATATAAATATTAGAAATATTTGAGAGCTATAAAAATATCTTACAGTGGATTAAATATCTTTCAGTAGAGTGCTGGACAAGACTCTCTTTAGGTATCATTTCAATTTAAAATTATTCTATGATTCTATGACTTTTAGTCAGCTTCAGTATCAGTGAAATTTCTGATTATAGTTGAAACAATTCTTAGCAAGCAGCTTATCTCCAAAATACTCACCTTTACGAGTTCCATGACAAGGTACAACTCAGTTGGCATGTCCATCTCCTCAATCAGAAGCACAATATTGGGATGCTTGACTCTCCTTAAAATAGATACCTCGTTCTGGATCATGTGTTCCTGCCACACAAAATAAATCTTTGATAACTATGGGTTGGTGGGAAAAACTTTCACCTCCATTGTACGGAGAAAAATGCAGAGAGAATTGGGACCTGCATTGACTCTTTGGGGTTTTTTAAATAGGTAACAGACGTCACCTCCAGCAACATGGAAGGAAAACATCTAGAAACAACAACAGTATGATAACTGAAAGAAGAACAGAGCAGAACACAGAAAAAGAAATGGAGGAAAAAACATGTTTCTGAGGCAGAGAAAAGTTAAATATGAAAGCTGCTATTTTTTTTTCTCCAGTGCAGAATCTTTCAGTTTAAAAATACGACACCATCTTCTCAGAGAATCTTTTGTTATAGATTTCAAAAGCTAACAGAAACTCACTTACTATCAAATTGACATCAATTTGATTAACCTGGCATACTGCTTAGACATAGTGATCAGTGTCGTTATAATTATTAGTACTATTTTCCTGTTGTTTTTTGGTGGGGTTTTATTGTTTTTTTTTTTAAACATCTGAAGTTGTGAAAGCTAGAGGACATAATTACAGGGGTATAGAGCAAGGGGAGTGAGTGTACTCACACACAACCAACTGACTGGATAATCAACACACCCATCTAGAAAAGCACATTGCAGTCTTTTATGCTGCTATTTCAAGGGTCTCCAGAGGGCAGGCAAAGGCTTCAACCAAAAAGATTCTAACACATGCCAGGAAGAAGACAAAATCTTGATCTCATTTGATCTGTTTGTACTTACTTTTCCTCTACATTTACTTTTTTTGATTATTTTCAGAGCATATTCTCTACCAGTTGATCTAAGGAAAGAGAAAAGAAAAAATTGTATGTTCAATCACATTGAATATTTTTCCCAGTCAAGTTTATATTTGTCATTTGAGCACAGTAGCTCTGGACAAGAATTCTATTCAGGTATTTGTTTTGCCAAGAAACGAAGCATGAGTCTGTCTTGAATTGTGAACTTGAGCCATATTTATTGAATATGTGTGCCTGAGAAAAAGTATTAACCTTTTTTTTTTTTTAATGAAGACATTTCAAAGTTTTTGAAACAAAATCACTTGATATTTTTCATTTCATAGTGGTATTTGCTATTTCTTCAGCTGTTTTATGTAAAAATATTATATAGTATTTACAGATCCAGATCTTACTAAAAACAAACAAAGAAAAAAGGTTTGTTTCCTGTGAAACAAAAAAAATACAAGTCATGGAAAAAATATATTTATATTTTTTACTTAAAATGAAGAGTCATTTGTTTTGTCGCAGCACTTGCAGCTGCTAAGATAAAAAGTCAATCCTTGGAATAATATTTTATGTATTCTGTGAGTATATGATACCTATCAGAGTTAAATATGTTTATGGGACAGAATAGTAAAGGTTCTGGAGATGATAAGAAATCATAAAGAAGTAGTTCAGGCTGAGAACACATTTCTTTCTTTTTTTTTAAAAACCATGTAATATATATCATACATGGATATTTATTGTATAGAATGCTAGCATAGAAAACTAAGGTTGTAGACAAGTTCACCATATCAACTTCCATTTCTTAACCGAGTTACAAAACCAAAAGATTGCTGTAAGAAGGATACCAAGAAGCTCATTACACAAGCTCTAGTTTCACTCTAAGGTTAAATGAAGAATGGGTATTATATATAAAAAAGCTCTTACTGAAATGTTTTATTTTTGTAATAAAAATCTAAAGAGTTTACAAAAGTCTAATACATTGCCCTTAAACACATATTTGGTTAAAAAATAAACTAAAAAATAGCTTGTCAAGCATATGGGGAGATTTTTTTTTTCATTATTTAGCAAAACATAGTTAAATTGATACATAAATTGATATATAATAAGTTAAACAGATAAATGAACATGCCTAGAAGTGTGCAGTCTGTCAAGTAGGACATGCAAAGTGAGTCATAAACTGAAAGCGTTGAATTAGGAAAACGGGCATTATCATTGCCATATTTAAGCATAGAGATCTCCTCTAGCAATCATGTACTACTGGGTGTTAATTTAAGGGAAAATGGGGACCTCCCTAAAAAGAAAAAGGTTCAAAATAATAATTCTCTTTGAGTTCCCAGGTCAGCAGGGAGCAAAGAGTCTGTATGAAGACATCAATTAAAAGACTGTGGAAAGAAATCTCACCGGATGATGACATTTATGACTTCGAAAAAAAAGTACAGCATGGCTGTTCAAGACTTAAGCAAGGAAGAATTTAAAACTTCTCATATCTCTACTCCCCCACCAAGGGGTTTAAGGCTACAGCCCCCAGAAATGGGCCACAGTCAGTGGGGGTGCACTTCCCCGGTGCTGCTGTTTGGTGGCTACAGTCCCAGCTCAGAGCGGGCACAGAAGAGATATGGACACAATTTTTGGGGAATGGAAGGAGGAGGTAGGAGAAGGACTATTAGAAAGTAAGAAATCTGTGGTTCAAACTAAGACAAAATATGCTCTCTTTCAACAGAAGTCTCTTTCAAGCTGCTTGGTTGCCCTAGGAATTCTTCCTTTCTGTTATGAGAAAGGAAATTGATGGTTTTTGTTGGCCATGGGAGACTCCACGTGCTCCAAAATACTGGGAAATCTGAGCTAGTGAGGAAATGTCAGAATTTGGAAGTATCTGAAAGTTAAAAATGAACACATATAAAATAACACCACAGGACAAATTGCGCATATGATGGAGCAGATACGTAATGAGCAGATGACAACTCTGACTGCTCTTTGTTTTGGTAAAAAGAAAATTAAAGCTAAGATAATGCAAATCCTTTCCTCTAAAAAGCTGCAGAACCGCAGGCTGTCAGCAGCGCTGCAACTCACACACTCACCAAAAAATATGTACGGCCATGCCAGAAACTCACAGTGAAATGGGTATATCAGCTCTCACCTATCACTCAACCCAAACAATAAAAAGGTGCCACACGAAGTAGGAAACACATTATGGCTGGATAAAAGTCTGGACCCGCAGCACTAATGCAGGGCATGGTGTTAGTCCTCTAGTTCATAACAGGGCTCCGTGCCACACTCCCCGACTGTTTTAACCTTTTACAAAGTTTACGGAGATTTCCACTACACCGAAGACAGAAGTCTATCTTCACTATTTTTGGGTATGCATTAAATGTATTTTTGTGTGTGCATTAAATGTATTTTGTGTGTGTGTGTGTGTGCACACGTGCATTCACAAATGCACAGAATGGGATTTAGAAGTCCCCATGTGAAAGCTTTGGAGATTTTTTTTATTTCTATTTGGACTGTTTGTTGTTAAAGAAAAATGCCCATGAATGCGTTTGAAGCGTCAGAGTGGTTTAACAGTGCACATGGGCTGGTCTCCACAACTATTGAGATGAAGCATCCATGTGATCAGTGAAGATGTGTAACAAGACCCGTTCCTACTTGCTTAACACCTCATGGTGCTATTTCTTTGAAGTCTAATGCACACAGGAATTGTATGTCAGAAGAAAGTGGAAAAGTCCTCTATCCCAAGTATCACCCCATCATTTCTGGCTCTGCAAATGATGGACATATCAGACTTTGAAGTGAGGTGTTTTCTGCTTAGAAAGACTGTGAAGAATGTTTTTGAAGGGGTTTTACATGTACTGGCTTCAATTTACTCTCCGAGCCTTTAATTTCTCCTTCGTCTGTTGTGATGGCTTTAGAAGGGGAAACTAAAAGAAATAATTCTACTTTAATTTTCAAGCTCTCCCAAAGTATTAACTCTCTGATATAAACAGGATCCATGGAATGGTATGGCTCAGAGACCGTAAGACTATGTATCTGGGAATACCGGAGTAATTATGCTATTTAAGCACATATTTGTTACATATATTGTGTTATTGGATACTTCTGGGACCAGGTGGATAGACAAGAGGACAGGAAACAGTTTTCATTTAAATTCTCAAGGCTATTGTAATCAGTGTTATTCGTAGATGTGGTGGGACCTATATCTAATTTTGTTCATGTCTTTTTTCTCAGCTTGAGAAAGAGTTGTAAAATGTACACTAGCACATTTGAACTGTCTCAGCACAACTGGCATTCTCAGCTGAATCAAACCCTCAACCTTTATTTTGCCTTGTAATGTTTCTCTCTGTCACTACTCACTTTACTTTTAGCTTGCCTTTTTATCTTTTTTTAGCTATAAGTTTTCACCCATGTTTTTCATCAGTCATGCCCCGTCCATAGGGTTTAACAGAGCTTTCTTGTTTTCATGTTGTTTTGCTTTGCTTCCTTTAGGATTCCATATTCCCCCAGTTTAGTGTTCAGACCCCGGGGTTTGATCTGAACAGCTGTCACCCTGCAGATGACCAGTTCCACCGCAGGCTCACCCTGACAGAGCTCTAAAGGCCCCACAAGAGCTTTGGCCAAGTCCCGCGAGCCCACTGTCAGTTGATACAAAATCCGCTCTTCTCCCTTCCCCAACAGCTGTCTTCATGGTCTGTGACTTGCCAGACTTTCAGATGCAGAGCAGGACCCGTCTTTTTCCAAAGAGACTCTAGTTTAAAACCAGCCAAGTTAATTTATCATCATCTGCCATGAGATCTAATCTCAGCTTAGTCTCTAGGGTTAATATCACATTCTAACAGGCTAAAGAGCAAAAGTTCTTTCTTTGAGTCCAAAGGTGAGGTTATAGCCTTATGTAAGAGTCTCCTCTGTATGATAGAGTAATAGGAGATATAAAACTTTACTTGTGGAATTTCATTATCAGTCCTTGACATCTCTCTTGTTCTTTCTTTTAGACATCTCTAGTTCTGACAGTTTTTTGTCTTCTCTACACTGCTACTATCTATCATGAGCAATCTTACAATCATTCCACGCAGAGGTACCTTCTGTCTTTCTGTACTCCATATTCTCTTATTTTTTAACAATACCATCAAAAGGCATCTGCAGTTCTGCTCAGAGCATTTCTGTCTTTTGTTCTCCTTTTTTCTTTTTTTCTTTTTTCAAACTATTAACACTGCGTAGAGACAGTTTAAACCTGGTTCATGACTTGCCTGACCAAATTTAGAAACCAACAGCTGTGCTAGTCAACCTGGACACTTTCAGCAACATTGACATTCGAGGTGACTTGTGACTTCTCTAACCTGGAGTGGATGTCTAAAATCAGTCTTGAAGGGTGACTGTTCTCTCCTCTTAGCAGTAAAGAGCAGTGAATAAGTTAGATTTTGATGTCTGCAGTGCAGGCTCCTAAAGTTGAATGTACCTCATATAATGGCATAAAGCAGGCAAGCAGGAGATAGGTGCCTGTTTTATTAAACACTGAAGAGGTTCCTCCTCAGTGTCAGATGGCAGAATAGATGGATTTGAAATCAGCTCTTTGTGCTTTTCACCACCACACCACACACACAAAACTTTCTGACATCTTTACAGAATGTTCCTACATGTGAAACATTTCATTGGTCTAATGTAAAAGGAGAGTTGCAAGAATACACTGCAAGAAAAGAGGTTATTTCAGTGTAACAAGAAAGTTTTAACACAAAGAATGCAAAAAATAATGCAGAGTGCAGCAGAAAAACCCACAAAGAATTAAATTCATAGATTGTCCCTTAGACTCACTCTTTTTTCATGGAATGGCATTCATCTAGTTTTTCCATCTGGCACCAAGACATTACCTTATTACATAGGTCCTATACTCTACAAATAAAGACATGATCTAGAAAAAGCATGACATTAATGATGGCTTTTACAGTAATATGCTTATTATCCTCCTCACCTTTCTATACACTCCTTCACAATAGCAAAATTTCCATCTCCTATAGTCCTTCCAACTTTATATCGCTCTGCTATCGATGCTGGAACCTGGAAACCTTCCTCCAACACTTCTGAAAGAATCATTAGTACATTTTTATTGTTAGTGAAGGAAACACAGATGTTGCACATAACATGCATTTTAAGTCTAGGGCTTAGGAGCCTGGAAACCATTCAGAGTCAGTATCTCACTTACTGTACAGTGAAATCATGCTGCTGACATTGTATATACTCAACAGGTTTCACACAGATACAATAATGAAAAATAAGACTTCTGGGGGCTCAAACATACCACCATTCGAGTGTTACACAGTTTACCATTCCCATTGCAACATGCCCGCAGGACAAAACCAAAATTGTATTTTTTTAATTATGGAAAGGCCTCTGTGATCTGCACAAGCGCAGACCAACCTCCAAAACAGGCTGGAACTCCTTGACACAGCATGATTAAATATATGTACCAAAGAAGTCCAACACTCAAGCACTTATTTTATTACATCCTGTAAACTGAGACATCCATAAAACTCCTCATGTGCTAAGTGCTAGTTCTCCCCCTCCCCCAATATTAAATATTTAGTTTTTAAACAAATGTTCTCAATAATACTACCTCGCATGCAACCTGGGCGCCAGATGTTTAGGTAAAATTGCGTTACACAGTGTCTTAGCATAAGAAAAGTTTGTAGTTTCATGTGTTTTAGTGCTCATTCATGTACTATTATTCTTAAATATATTTGAAATAGTGTGTTACAAATACCTAACATGCCTCTAAAAGCTGACTGTAAACTGCAGCTGATAGAAACTACTACATAAACATCATAACGTTAAAAAAAAAAAGCCTCTCAGAAATGTGACTTGAATGGACACTCTTTAAGACAGCATTTGTAACTCTATCTTTATCTGTTCTTTGTTCCAGTTCAGTATTAGAAGTGAGTGTTACAATACATGAGGCTGGGGTTTGCCTGAACTTGCAGGCAGCATGAAGAGTTACTGTTGGACAGGAGCATATACACACACTTAATGTATATGTGCGTGTGAATGGGCAGTACTGGAGAAGACACTATCCCTTAGTCAACTTGCCCAAGGCCTTAGTAGAGGGTGAGACTAACCATTTCTGAGTAAAGACCCAGGATACAGTATGGTCTTTAGTACCATAACAGACGAGACAAAAATTTAGTAAAATAATCTAATCAGCACTGTGTCACCTGCAGAACTAATACCTGAAGTATCCTGCAACAAAAACACCTCCGAATAGGGATGTCCAGATCAAATCTGATCCCGAGTGAACCTAATTGGTTTGCTAAGGCTGACAAGTCTGCTCAAGGAGAGTCATCCAGCCCGCAACGCTCCCACCTTCTCCGGCAGGAAGAATGACTCATTTCCTACACAGCTGCTGTTATCGCTACATTGACTGCTTTGAAATGTCAGTCTTCAAATGTTACCTTCTGCAGGTCCATCATTTTCATCCATAGAGCTGCAAACTTTGGTGGATGCTAATGAGGTAGAGGAGCCACTGTGTTGGGAGCTCTGGAAATGGAGAGACACAAATGAAAACAGATGATTTTTAAGGAGCATGAGTACTCACAGCATGTTCCTGCTGGAGGCACATCCCGGAGAGGCTTCAGTGTTTCCTATGTAAAGTATCAATTTACTTTGATGAAGGGATACGTGGATGCCTGGGAAGAGTCCAATTTTTCCACTGAAATTACTCTTTTGGTACCCCCGCATACATGGACGCATCCCTTACCCGTCATGTGCAGCAACACATTTATGTATGGTCTGTTAGTTTCTCCCTATTCCACACACATTTTGGCAGGGAAAACTGAGGAGCTGTATGCCCTCTGCAGGCAGGAGACTTTTCTCAGCTACATTTGTTAACCCAGCAGGAGCCAGAAGCATGTCTGTTTCAACTGAAGTTGGCTTTGTTATGGGCAGAATTCCTCATTTTTGCAAACCTCCCTCTGGTGAAATCCTCCCCATTTGTGTTGTAGAAGGGAGAAATCATTATGGTAATGTATGAAGAAAACAAAATGTCAGGGTGAATAACGTTTCCTTTTTTGGAAAAGCATTTGATTGGCTCACTTGAGGCATGAGTTTGTACCTTGGTTTTAAGTACTTGTACATTAAATGTCTACATTTGTCTATACAGTTAATGGGGGCCAGGAGGATGATATCTCTATAATCTAGAATGAGACTTGTGACCACCCACCTTGGACATCAAAAGTATAGCGGGTAGGATCGTGCTAGGGGAAGCACCTATTGATGTCTTTCAGTTACGCATAGACTCTAGGCAGGTACTTTAGGAAGACTGCTTCATCACATATCTAGATGGATGAAACTATTCTGTGATATGAGATGGACTGGATTTCACCCAAAGCTGTACTGTGTAAAAGTTATACAAATGTATCTTCAGGATTCTCCCATCTTCAAAGGAAATCAGAAGAAACTACAAATGTAACAGTGGCCCTTTAAACTTACAGCAAAACTGAGTGTTTCCTCAGGTGCTTGTGTTGCAATGTGAGAAGTTTTCAGAGGATTTCCAAAACTAAAACTTTCTCAGGTTCACATAGTTTGCATGCTGAAAGGTTACAAAACACTGCAGTATTTAATTACGTCCTTCAATTTATATATTACAGAAATTGCATGCTGTGCTGCATGTAGCTCACACTATCAGTTTCTTATCTGTGTTTGCAAAGTATCTAGATGCCCACAATCAGGGTGCCAATCCACTTTACAAATTTAATAGAGCTTCTTTGGAATGATCTCTGCCACAGCAGAGCACAGCCGATGACTGCAGCAAGAATAACTAACGATGCAGCAGCTGGGATTTTTGCAGAGTACGGAGCCAGGGAGAAGGCAGTCAGCAGAGTTAAAAGCTGGCCAATATGCTGAGTTCATTTGAGCAGACTAACTTTTAATTTCTCCCTCAGTAGATTAAGGTCAGACAATTTAGACACAGGCAGAACTTGGCCTATTTTTCACTAAATAATCCTGAGATCTTGCATATCGCATCTACCAAGAGATTCTTTGCTCTTTTTTTTTTTTTTTCCTTTTAATCAAGCCTAGCTCATTCTTTTCATCCATCCAAGTCTTTCTTCTGAGTTTTGACTAGAATTGATAATTGCATTAATTTGTTTTGGACTACTTTTGCTGCCTCTTGACAGCAGAAGTGAGCACTGACTGATTTTATGCAGTTCGCTAAGATACTGCTGCCCTTATTTCATGATTAGGATGTGTTTATGTATGTGCTATTCCTATGCTAAACCCTGCAGGATGTCTCAGTAAAAACTTACCTCTGGTTCATTTTGAACAAACGTGCAGATGAGGATCAGGGTAACAGGAAAATGCTAGAAGTTCTCATGCCTAGAGAAGTCACTCTCAAGGCCTATTTTTATACATACATAATGAGAGAATTGTTTCCTCTACACTCCTACTTGTAAAATAAGCAGAAAAACATGTTTTCTCTACTCATTCTGCTGTGTATGTTTATTTTCCTAGGCCAGGCATCCAATTTCTTACTTCTTTTTCCACTCCACGGTATTTTCTTAAAGGAATTGCAATTTAAATATGTTTAATATTTGTTACATATAAAATTGGGAATTAATCTTTACAATATTTAAGGGGAATAACACAAAAAAAACGGTTAATGCCAGCTTTTCAATAGGTTCTCAAACAACTACTTTATTCAGTTTTTTGCATTTTAGATAGTAAGATTACACTTTTCAGCAGATGTTAGGTTAATACTGCTGACTATGCACTGCTGTAGCTTTCTTTAGCACTCTGATGGTCTTTTTACAGGGTCTTGCACCCATTGGTTTCATTTGTGAGAACGGGAGACACGAAAATTGAGATCTAACTCAGTGGCCACCTCTTCTCAGAACGGGTGCCTAGAGAGACTCAAATTTTTATTTGGGAACTTAATTTCTCAAGGACCCTTAAGCTGAGGTTCAGCTGAGAACTGCGGCTGCTCAGTCCTTTCTAAAATTAGACTCCTTTGAGGGCCCATTTCAGCAAATCACTTCAGTAACTGTTTCACTTTAAATACAAATAGTCTTAATCGCCTACACACACTAAAATTAAATGCACTCCTGAATATCTGTCTTAGATATAGCTCCCTAAATATGTATTTAGCTTTATTTTAGTTAAACAAACAGAAAAAAATAATTGGCCCATAGAAAATGGAAGGAAAGGAAATAAAACACTAATACAAGATCAATTTTTTAACTGCCCATATTTCTTAGTGATACTACATAAGGAAGGGAAGGCTAAGATGATATTCATAACTGAAGAATAACTGAGGTGATGCATTGGTAGCATATACTGTACCCACAGGTCTGCAAACAAAGCACACTTCCCCTTCAGGGAGAGCTACGTGGAAGCACCCACGTGTGAGCAGAAACCCAGCTCGCTGGTGACAAAGAAGCAGTAGCTAAGAAGACAGTTGCTAAAAATACATACTGGGATTTTTAAAACTTTTTTTTTTTTTTAATAAATTAAGAAAACAGATACTTTTCACTACCTTTGTGGAACCCCTCCTATTAAAACAACAGATTAAAAAGAAATCAGGAACTGTATATTTGCATATGTTCACCAGGTCTGCTGATGGACCCCCTTTCACAATTAAAGAGACGTTACTAGGTAAACACGACACAAATATTGTCCTCTTTATTCAGTGCTCTGGAACAACACGCAGGCGTTTATTTATTTATCTTTACTTCAGCTAGAAGGACATTCCATTTATTTAGACTTTAATGAGCTCGTTGTTCTCACAAGCTGAAAGCCCTGTGGGTCCAGCAATCCTTGTGGGTCTCAGTGTTCCTTCCAGTTGGCTTGCCAGTCGTGAGGCAGTCTGTCGTCCACACTGTTGCTTTCCCAGATGTGGACCCCATCAGGGATAATGCAGATGGGGAGGGGGGAAAAACAAACTCTAAGCAAGAGCATAATCTCTTCAACACACAGACCTTAATGCAATTAGCTGTTTTAATTTTAAGAGATGCCGAGGTGCTTGAAATGTCATCACTTTTACACAGATTTAAAGGGGTCCAGTTGCACAGGTTGCCAGCACATGGTCATTTTTATGGCACACCTCCATAAAAGCGATGGCATAAAAAAATCAGATCTTTGGTGTAAGGATTTCAGATCCTATTCAGGTTTATATAACAGATGGCCAACACACCACACGTCTCATTGATGTGAATGGAAACATTAGCACTATTGAGTTTCATCCACGTCTCACTGGGAGATTTATTTAGCAACTGTTCTCTAAATAGTTTGTATCTCAGTGGCAATTGTGTTAAATCCATTGAAAAAAGGCAGTAAAATAAATATTACTGTGATTTCTCTCTCCCCATACTCACCTTGTCCTAAATTAATCTTAAAATCCCACTTGAACTAAACAGCAGGAATTATTCTTGTGGGCTACCACTATCAGCAGTTATGAAAAGAAACTTCAACAAGTATGACTTGGAAGTTTGTTAATGCAATTCAGATTCCTGAATCTTAAACCCCAAACACTGCATTATATTTTCCAAACCTCTCAAAATCTTTATTAGCGCATATGGAGTCTACAAAGACTCTCAACAATAGATTCCTTTGTATTTTCCTAGCATGAAGGAAGCATCTGGATGAAATGTGAGTAGCAGAAACGCACACAGGTGTAACACTAAGTTTGGATCTTACGTAGAGTTGTACTCTTTAAGAAACGGGCTTAATGAAGCAAAGGTCAAAATTAGTAAACAAAGCGTAAATTCATGAAGCAGGGTCCAGATAGGGGAACTATTAATGTTTTTAAATGATGCCTCCTAAGATTTTCCCTATTCTGAAGAAGTCTACAGAATTTAAAAAGCATACAAAAAGCTATGTGTGTCAGTTATATGTGTATGATGAAGTTCAACTCAGCAAGGATAAACAGCATTCAGACCAAAACTAAACAGTTAAGCATCCTGTTTTGGAGCCTGTACTAGTGTTCAATCTGGTTTTAAATAATCTTTGCAAGGTGGCCATCATGAATTTCTGATATAGTTAGGTCCTAGTCTAAAGATCATCACAGTTAATGGTAAAATAAAGACAACAGTTCAGTGCAGGTATTAGCTTTGAAGGATTTTGAAGGGCTCAAAAAATTCCTATAGCAGTGTTAAGCAAGAAATAAGTCAGTTGATACAATAAAAAGGTACATTTCCAGAGAACAAAAGGTAGAGCAGAGGACAGCTTTTTTAAATCAGCAAAGTGATATATTTTTATGCAACTTTTAAGAAGACAAACTCATTGAGAGAAGCAAAGGGTTACACTGAAACTCCTCTCTCAAGTCTATCCAGCAAAAAATGTTTTTTATTTTCTTTTGTTTAATCGCTTACATTTTTGGCCCAGCCAGCTGAGACAGGGACAAAAGTTTTAATGTAAACAGCACAGAGCTGGCAAAAAAATCACTTCATGGAGAAACATCAAATCCATAATCTTCACGTCGAAAGAATGGAAGCCAATGGAATTCAATGTATAGAAAAAGAAATGATACAATTGTTTTCAAGTTCAGACACTGCAGTAAACTGACACATAAGATCCAAATTTATTCATAAACTGCTTTGTCCAGAAAGGAACAGTAAAAATGCATGCAAACCTGCCACTTATCCACAGTTCTACATCCTGCCCTGTCTTGTTAGACACTTGACTTGAGAGAGGCCCTACATAGGGATATTATTTTTTTTGTTATTCATTTATGCAATACAGGATTCACACATCTTGGAGAAAAGTTCAAACAACACAAGCAATAATCCAGCATGTGTCATTCAGGAACCTGTGTTGGTTTTCTTCTTTGAGGGACAGAGGGACAAATGCGAGAGTTTGCAAGGAAACGGAACTGACAGACTGAATTTTCAAGCTGAAGTATGTTTTTTTGTTGGTTTTTTTGTTTGTTTGTTTGTGTTGTTTTTGTTTTGTGTTTATTTTTTTAATTAGGATTCTCTTATTAAGCTCCAGCATTGACTGCTTATAGACTCATTCAATTTGTGTAACAAGGCAATTCTGAAGGGCCAACGTAGTTTCCTATATGGTATTTAACAGTAAATTTAAATCTAACCTCCGCTAGCTCCTAACAGCTGCTTCCAAAGCTGAGCCATAATTCAGACTGTAGGCTCAGACAACCTTTGGCATTCTCCAGAAAAGATTGATGATATATTAAAAAAAAAAAACTATCACATTCATGGTATCGGAAGTTGACCTGTCATTACTGTATCCATACTGCGGTTAACATAAAAAAGTTACATGTGCAGTGATGCAATGTGAAGGTTTCCTTTTTCCTTTTCTAAAGCTATACACTGGTAAAATTTTCCACTCAACTACAGAATAAAAATTGAAGGGCCATCAAAAGAGGTTTTCATTTCTTCCACTAATTCAGGGCATAGCACAATCACCACTTCTACATTTAATCTATTTGAGTTGCTTTTTAAAAGTTCTGCTGGTATTCCTAACTGTTATTTGGTAGAGACAGAAACCTAAATTATTTTATTCCTACTATTCCTCATTTCTATAGCACTGTTTCCTTTCTATGTCTGTACACCTTTTTTAGGCAGACCTATTTACTAGCACCCAAGAGGGATTCAAAACAAAAACTTATCAGGCCCACAGATCCCTCTAGGAGAGTGTCTGAACATCAGCTGAAGCATCAGACTGGCAGATGACATGTCAGAAAGTGTAACATCTCTCTTCCGCACTCTCGCCAAACAAAAAATCAAACCAGGCTATCGATAGGTATTTTTAAAGAGTGGAAAGATATATTAAGAAAACAAGGTACTTATTTTAAACACCATGGGTATATTTCAGTATTTTTAG
The DNA here is from genome assembly GCF_964273445.1 of Streptopelia decaocto. Taxonomy (NCBI): domain Eukaryota; kingdom Metazoa; phylum Chordata; class Aves; order Columbiformes; family Columbidae; genus Streptopelia; species Streptopelia decaocto. The sequence goes on along the minus strand of NC_138663.1, from coordinate 186,582,142 downwards.
CTTTTAACAGGCATATTTTCCTAATACTTGTCTTCAGAGGATGCTTCTGTAGCTGAGTTGTCAGCAGGGAGCTGGTACCTGTCTTTGGATAGTCTACTACAGTGATTTTCCACTTCATACTTCAAATCTGTCCTGTCACGTGGACCCAAACTTACCCATGACCAATTCAAGGCAGGTATATTTGCTGTCTCCAAAAGACCTGTTAGAAACCTCCTTGAAGCATCTTTTGCATCTATACACTAGAGCCCAGAGTTTATTATTTTAAAATGCACTGAATGCATCTGCTATTTAAAGGAACCCACCAGGATGCATGAATCCCATATGGCTATACTACATGAACTCTTAGATGGACAATGCTGATCCAAAATGAACAAACAATACCAACTGCAAGTATTTTTTTAGACCCTGTTAATCACATTTCCAAAATAAACTCACTGAACAGTGTGTATTTTTTAAATATATTTATTACATCGCTTACAATAATCTACAGTAATGTTAAATCTAGCGAAACAACAAATTGCAACCAGGATGACATGGTCAAATATGAAACACAAGTACAACACAGTATGATGAAACAATGGCACAAAAATGAAGGTGATTTTCTTCAGCTGATTATATGAAATAAGACATTCATCGGCATTTATTTTTGCAAGTTTTACATTTTTGTTGATAAATCAACAGCTTTCTTTTTGGTTTCCTGCATCACATTAATACAAAAATGGTATATTTTAAAAAGCAAATATCCAAGCACTTTTCTTTAAAAAAAATAATTGAATGCGTAACTTCGTAAAATCTTAAACTTATGTTGTAAATGTGCCAATATTTACAATATCATAGTGCAACTAACAAAATGAAGAGGCCTTAGCACAAACATCGTTAGCTCCTCTTTCACTAGAGTCCAAATTCCAAAACACTGTATTGCAGGGCAAACCACAAACTAATTACCTCATATAACATCAGACAACGAGTACACGCTGAATACAGTACAGCTTTTTTCATACTTCACTGCTGAGGGTTAATATAAGCAAATGTGAATATAATCAACATGCTCAAATACAGACACTAAAATGCATAGGAGTGTGTATGTGTGCACTGCGTGTGTTTGTAACCCTTCTCTACCGTGTGCATACACGACGCGTGTATCTACGTACCCATTGCCTTCCGTGGGGAGTTAGGGTGCTCAGACAGTCTGAGAGATGGGGTGCGAGGTGAAAGAGGCAACCTGAGCCCGCCAAAAGGTGTGAGGGCTGCACAGGCAGCTCGGAACAGCCTCTGCTCTGTGAGGCCAGCAGCACTTTCCAAAGGGAGGGCTGTCCTGGGGGGCAGCTCACCCCTCTCCAAAGGGTGTGACAACCACTTGCTGGCTGTGCTCTGCACGTAAAGCTACTGCTGGCTGCATGACATCAGGTTATTTTCCTATTGATCGCTCACAGTTACAAGTTCTCATCCCGTCACTAACAGATAAACTGAAAGTGAAGATTAAATGAAGGACAATCTTGTATTCACTTGTATACTGTCCACTGGATACAAGAAAAAGCACAGACAACATTAATCTAAGTGTTCATCAAGTGAGTAGGTACTTTAGCACCATAAAGCTTTTCTGATTGTTCATTTCTCTACTATTTTTGACAAAACAGTAAACATGGGTTGACCAAAGGTTCTTTTTTGTATCACTGTTAATTCACTGTTTACATTCAGAGTTGGAGGATATTTTTTGTAACATACTGCACTGTATAAAATTCACATTGTAGTGTAAAGTATGAAACTGTAAAGGCAAACACTATTATTTATTTCAGTCTCAACCCAGGTGTTCTTCAAGGCTGCTTAACTTTATGTATTCTTTCTTATAATATACATTTATAGACACTGTATTAATGCCCAAGAATTTTCATTTTACAGCCATCTATTCCCTGTGAAAATGATTTAAAGAGAAAAATAGCTAAATATAATGCACTGCACTGAATTATTTTACAAATTGAAAAGCAATTTTCACATTGGATAATGAATGTTAAAGATTTTACTGATTTCAACAAAATAACTTCTAATATTGCATGACTTAATACACTGCAGAAAAGTGCAGTTCAAGAGGAGACACAAGTCTGAACCTGTTGAAATAATACCACTTTGAATTCCTGATTAATGCTTTGTCTGTGCATATATGTTTGTGCGTAAGGTCCTATCCTTCCCACCCTGAAGTCAGTCCTGGTTTTGCCACTGACTTAAAAGTGAGCAGAACTTAGCCCTTGTTTGTACATGAGATTTCTTAAACTTGTACAGGCTTCCTCGGGAGAGCTGCTCAGCAAGTACCGGCATTAACAGAGATACAGCAAATCCCACCTGATGAACATCTTCCCATCAATATATTTTCCCCACATACTTGTTTAAAGCCACAAATGTGACATAACTGTGCATGGGTTTCAAAGCCATTAATCTATGTGTGTGTGTGTGTGTGTGTATGTGCATATAAATATAAACATAGACATTCTGTGCTTCACATGTGAACTCTTCGTTGCATAAAGAAGAAGAAAAAAGATTAAAAAAACCCCAGAAAGTTGCAGGAAGCATTAGGGAAATAATCACAAGTATTCATAAAGCTCAGAGGGAAGCAAAGCATTCACAATCTATACAAGAGTCTTTAGCTACATCATAATCACCTTAGAGTAGGCACAAATAATGCAGCATACAGAGAACTATAAGAGGTTCAAACACTATGAAGTTGCTTAAGCTATTCGGCTATTTAATGAAGTCAATGAAATCTAGGGACAAACTAAAACCTGTGCTGTTGCAAGCAGAACTACAGCATCAAGAAACACAATTTCAGTTTCACCCATAAACTGAAACCTTCTGGTCTTGCTCAAAAGAAACATTTCATTTCTGCTCATGTATAACGGGAATTACATTCCACACAAAAAGGATCTCAAAGTCTATAAACAGTGTGCCTTTTCAATCTCTAAGGGACTTTCATTCCTTAAATGAAATAGTAATGATATGTATTGCCCCTGAATAGCCCCTTAATACAAGTCATATGTTGAAATGATTAAATGTTATGGACTAGCATATTCTTTGAAACAGTCTTGATGGAGAACTCACTATGATAACAATTACTGATATAAGGTCCGTTTTTCTTTTCCACAGCTAAGGAAAGCCGTGGGATTCAGGTTTGCTGGAAATCTGTGCTCCCTATGCAGAACAAACATTCTTAGTAAACTGCCTTAAGCAGCCTATGTAGCAGAAGGGAGGAAAAGCAAAATTCCTGGAATTTATTTTCTTTACAAGAAGACACAATTTTCAAAATGTCAGTAGGTATTTTGTTCAGTCTGGTGGAGCTGTCTGAATTTTTGGAAACTGATCCCAATGCATCTTTCCATAATATGCATTTATTGGGATTAAGTAATACATTTTACAAAGACATTCCCTCGTAGCAGGCAAAAATGCAAGTAACTTCACAGCTGTGAACTTTTTCAGTAAAGTAGGATAGTCTTAGGATTCGGGCATGGGGTGTAGGGGGGTGGATCTGTTCCTATTGCTGGGAACAGTTTCAGATCTGAAGTCTGAAGCGGGAATGGCAAAATATGCATTGCAAAAGGGAATGACCTAATTGCTTCAGCAAACCTGCCAAATCAATGACTTTCTCTCCAGGTGATACTGGAACCAAGTATTGAAAACAGAGAAGGTAAGTTTTGTATTCTGCTGCCCTTTTACTTCTTTTTGCAAATATCCTCCATATAGAAAACAATACGGATATAGTGAAGCCGTAACATCGCATGCCAGCATTTTCCAGCTGGTGAATTTTATTATGCACAATTCAGTGTAAAGGAATTATTTCACTGCATTTAAAAGCTGGCATGTAGCAGCTAAACATTTTCTGCTATTAGGTAAATTTTCCTGGTTTCAAAATATATTAAGTCATCACTAAGTAGCTCAAAAATATAATCTCTATAGATTTTTGTTGAGGATCAGAACCACACTAATTTGTAGTTTTTAAATCATTAGTATTTGAGATAATAAAAGGAACGCTATAAGACAGCATAAATGTGTGATGATTATACTATGGGCTTAAATACAACAGATAAACTTTAAAGCAATATTCAACATACAGTGGGAAATATTGCTGTTATGTATGTTAGTCAGCTAAGATTCTCACAATAATAAAGCAGCAGAAAACAAATAAAATTAGTAGATATTTGTTAAGCAACTGGTTATAATGCATGACCTACTTTAACACTAAAGGAGTTTTGCATATTCATGCTGTACAAAATAACCACCCCTAGAAATTATGAAAACAGAGAAATTAGGTCAATAGGAGGATGATTTACAGTAACACCATTTCTGTAGGCTTTCATTTTAAAATGCATAATACGTCTTATTATAGCAAATAAAATGTCCTTAACATAAGTGAAAAGAATCACTAGTTTCTCAGGCAAAATGTGTTTTTTTCCAAAAGGTGTCATCAGATGTGTGTCAGATGACACTGTGAGCCAGCAAGCCCCCATATCTCCTCGTTTAGAAATCTGTCCATATTCACTTGCAACACACAGATGATCAGTATTCACAGCTCTTGCCAGGTAAGACATTCATGTTGCCTGTGAACACCCTTCTGTTTACAGTCATCAGATGTAATGCAGGAAAGAGAACCTGAACACAAATGCTTTGAAAGAATTTACTTTTTGTCTTGTGACGACACAGGTTTTCTTCATTTTCTTTTCACTTAGACAAAAAGACTAAAATTAGAATGTTCCAAATGTGCGTGTCGGGATCAGCCAGCATGGTGCAAGCAGTTTAATATGGCAGGTTTTTTCTTTTCTACGTTTTACCTATTCGTCGGTAAAAGCAAAGCCTTCATTAACTGTTCATAGCAAAATGAATAAAGATACCTATGTTAAAAACAGAACATATAATCAGTATCTTAGATGATAAAAAGAGCACTATTCATAAATGTGCCCACTATGGATTTGTGCGTTATATTCACCTTATCCAATCTTTGTTCCTTAAAGTGTGCACATAGCTGTTTTGTATTTGATGGACATATTCAATGGCTCACTCCTTACAAATTTTTGCATTAAAATGCAGTGAAAAAGCCAAAATACCCCCACATACTGGAATTAATTTGGCCCCATGTTTTTAATATTAAATATGCAAAACTCTTTTGTGCGATTCACTATTACTGTAAATTAGCAGCTATTCTCTTTAAAAATGTTAAACCTTCACCAAATCACAAACCATAAACATTGTTCCATTTTCTCTTTTACACTGAGTCTCCTACTGAATCCATATCATCCGAAGAGAGTGGGCGATACAGGTCCTGTAAGATGAAGTGCAGTATAGATTTGTTTATTGTGTTTGATTTGTTCCACTGTAACTCTCTTATATTCTTTTTTATTACCGTGGACCAGAAGATACTGTTTAATATAAAATACACACATTCTATATAATCAGATTTTTTTGCTGAATGTCATATAATGATTTTTTAATCAATAAATAGATGGTTAATAAATAAAGCTGGAGTTTCAACGTACAACATATTCTAAGAGGCAATTCTTTTCTTCTTTGATTCTTTCCTGCTTAACACTATTAAAACAATATTTGTCTGTTCTGAAGAGTCTTCTAATTGTCTGGAAACTTGGCAGTTTGAACTTAGTCTTAATGGGGATGTATCTATCTTTTTGCTGTTTCACAAACAGCAGTAGGGAAGTAAGTGCTTGCCTTATATGATAAGGTAATCAAAACTTGCCACCCACCAGTGATACAGCACGGATCCAGTAACATTCAAACCCCAGAATGCTGATGCTGAATACTGCCGTTACCTATGTTGTACTGACAATGGTATCTCTTTTCCACAGTTTTTCCGTGTCTGAGTGTATGTGTAAAAAGCCAGCATGTGCAATACCCCCATCACCGTCTCTTCCTGACGGTAGCCAAGCAACCAGCTCATGACAGTGGGGAGAGAGTCTGAGTGTACGGATCCACTTTGGTTTTTCAACACCCACTCCGAGCATCCTCTGACAGATCAGATAATCCTCAAATGCCAGAGGGGTTAGGGGTGATACATGGCCCTGCCCAATCTGCCCAGCACAACAATCCTTGCCACGATACACAGCAGCACTGAATGAAAGAGGAACATCAGTGAGGAGAAGCGTTAGAGGACAGATTACTGTCTTAAGGTTAATTAAACATAGTTTATGGCTTAGAGAGTCACCAATATGCAGGTGCCCACCATGCCTCATAGGCAAGCTCTGATGCCTTTAAGCTGTTTCTGGGGATGGTTTACGTATAAAATTTTCTTATGAAATACAACAAAACAACTACAAGACAAAATACAAGAACACATGAGAATGGGAAGGCTGATGGAGCCAGCTCTAGGGTTGACCTTGGCTTGGGGCTTTTGGGGTTGTTTATAATCACAGAAATATAATTGAGACAAAACCTAAACAAATATAAAAGCTCTACAGTAAAACAAGGACTACCTAAAATGAATGCTTTACAAATTTCAAATTTACAAAGATCTCGGTAATGTATGCAGGTTTATGTTTTACTTGCAGGCATGATATAAAGGGGATTTAAGTCCCTTAAGGGGGTTTTTAATTCCCTAGAATGCTTATTCTGCATGTATACTGCCAATGGGCATGTGTACATACAGTAGCAGACATGTTAGACTGGCAGAGTGAAAATCAGATCTTAAATACATTTTGTTGTAAACAGTCTAGACAAAAGAAGAATTTTAAACAGACAAGACCATCTAATTCTGAATATTAACAAGTTACTTAATTATTAAAATTTCTTTTGAGCATATAGAGTTTGGAATTTCTAATATACAGTACAGAAAAAAAAATTATTTGCTAGGGAGTGTAACACCACAAACTTTTGAATAGAATCTTCCAGGTGACCGCTCACTTCTCTGAATATAAAAAAAATGCATTCAGAACTTACAATGAAGACATTTGTGAGAACTGACTTTTCATATTTAAGGAATATTTTTATGTTTATTTTAATAACTGTGGTTGTTTTAAAGCAAAATCATGCTCAATATTTCAGGGTCATATTCTCTGCCTATTCATATACTTTTAAATACTTGAAGCTTTTTAAAAATGTTCCTTTCTCGGCCTCATAAAACTCAAAAATCCTTATATAAATAAAATTAATCTTCTTTGTCTGATTAGTCAAGACGTACCTTAAATCTAATTTCTTATTATTGTATAGGCTGTGATCTCTAGGAAAGTAGAAAAGAAACCATCTAAAATAATGGCAAGCAACAGAAAATCAGGTATAAATTATAGAATGTTTCTATCTTAACTGAAGAAATAACTCTAATTCCAAGACAGTGGGAAAATAAGCTCATAAGCTATTATAAAGGCTAGTTAAATAAAATGTAGGGGTTCCTGTTATGTAAATTTATTGTCATGATTGCAATGTCACCATTTCTGAGTCTGTGTCATTAACTGTACTCTGTTGTGGTAAGAACTATAAGCACATGTGCCACAGTAAGTCTCTACTTCAACTGCTATAAACTTGAACTTCAGATGTCTTAACCCTCTGTGGATATACACAATTAGGTACATAACAATTTAAAAACCAGAATGTCAATTTCGTATTTAAGAATAAACATAAAGAAAGAATTAAACTAGAAGAAAGCATAACAACAGTACATAGCCTGCAAGACAAAATACTCAGAGGCTGATAATTGGTTGACAGTTAGCTCAGATAGCTGATATATGGTTCCTAGTTCACTTTCAAGTCCTTTTATTATACTCATGAAATTAGTCTTTCTAGCGTGAATTTTGCCAGGATTATAAAAATATAACTTTAACTGATTTCTGAATTTCAAGTAAGAAAGGATAAAACTTTATCTTCTTACGTTCTGTCTTTTGAGTGTACAAAATTTTATTACTTGCAAGAGTACTGTTTTCATGAATATGTAGCATTTTTCGCTTTATTTTTATCAATGGAAAGCCTTTCATCTAAGGCCAGAATTTATTTATTTTTTAAACGTGAATAATGAAATGTCAGTAAGATGATTGATCCCTATTTTAAACTGCCTAACGTACTCCATAATTAGAAGAAATATTTTCTTTGGAAAATACTGCCATCACTACTATTTTTTACAGGGAGAAATCCCTCAGTTTGTGGAATTACCTTGTCTTTGTGCCTCTGAATTCAAAAGCATGACTTCTCTCACCTGTACTTCCCACAAGAAACACTGCCGACCTGCCCAGTGTCCTGGGTGGCACTCAACATTTTGACACACCAAGCCTACAACTCCCTCATAGCACTTGGATGGGGATGCTGAAGAGCTAAGTGATGAGTTACGTCAAGGGGAATCAGGCCAGGCTGGAGTCAATGTTCCCTATCGCCATCCAGACCCAGTATACACCACTGGTATCCCATGTACCTGATGGCACAAGGGAACAGGCGCTCCTCTAACTCCAACCACATGGAGAGAGGGGCAGAGAAAAAAACTAATTACACAGCTGAGCTGGCATTCCCAGGACCCAGCATCTTGTTTCAGTTCTAAAGCAGCAGCTCTCTCAAACTCCAGGTAAAGAGAGAAACACAGACCAGTCTGAAACCCAGTCATCACCTTCAACCCCAGAGCAGGGCTCTAGCAGCCAACACTCTCCTTTCAAGCATGGGGCAGGAACACCTCACCTCTCAACACTGGGGACAAGGAGGGAACTGAAATGAGTCTCCTCTCTTGTGGGTCTATCACATGTTACCGACACTTCAACAAGCTCCTATAGAATAAACCTTCCCCTGCAGTTGGCTTGTCAGCCCTGTAGCTGAAGCCGTTGAAGACAAAGCAAAATGCTTTGGGTTGAAATTTGGTTTATGACAATATGGTATGTAAAATAACCTGTCCTCTACATAAAAATTTAAATGGCAACACACAAAAGATGCTGAAACAAAACAGAACATCATTTTACTGCTAACAAGAAAATTAAGATTAGTAAGTACTGTTTAATGGCTGTACATAGAACTAATTTAGTAATTGGAATACACATTATGACCTTTAATGACACAATCATATGTTTTTATACTGAAATTCTAGCTTGTTCACTTCACAAGTTAAACATGAAAGGAGCTGAAATAAATTCTCAGAGCAAGTGTAAAGTTTCCATGCCTGAACTTCTGAGCAGTTGATTTTGTGACTTAAATAATATTATTGCAATGCATTTTTATATTATTGCAATCTCTTTTTACATGAATTATTCCATGTTTTGTCAGGTAAAAAAAACCCATCTGTCTAAAATAAAACCAGATAAGCATGAAAGGTCCCCTACTGAGGTCAAGGGGACTGGATATGAATATCTGAGAATTCAATTCTTTAATAATGTCTTATCTCTCCTGTAATCTACTTCAATATTTATTTTCTATACAGTTAGCAATGTAACTATGTTACCACTACAGAGCCCTTTGCATCCATTATACTGCCACTCAGTGATCTTGTTACACCTCCACATAGGGAACCTGTATAAGATCAAGCCATTCACTGTCTTCACATATGAAAGTCAGAAACCTTGTGGTCAAACACTCCTTATGTCTAATAGTGCTGACTGCATGGTTTGCACTCATCCATCCACAAATGTCAACAGAAAAACATTGCTGTGGGGAGAGAAGCATCAATGGTAGAGAAGTTGTTTAGGGAAGTTGCCAATGAAAAGAGACAGCCTTACAGCAAATGAAAATCCACTGCATACATCATTATCATCTACCTAAGCAGATATCCTTACATCAGTGATGTATAATTCATTTAGAAGACTCTTACTTCCCTCTTCAGTCACTTATTAAAGATTCAATAATAAGCTTTGAGAGCAAAAGCAAACAGGTGTGCAACACATCGCATTCAAGATGATTTTAGTACCAGCTTACCCAACTGAAACTTGTACCTTTAGTCTCTGTGTACAAGATCATGAAACCATGACACTAGCCTGAGGCTCCAAGCTGCCACTCACTGGCTATCTCTGTACTGCAAGATTACAGCTGGCTTCCGTATCTATAATCAAGTCATGGCAGAAACCCCTGGCTGTATCCCAGCCTAAGGCAAGGTTTGGTCATGCACTGCTCCTCAGCTCCCTGGCATCCACCAGACATGAAGAAGGCTGTAAGGGAGTTGTGCCATGCTACAGCTGTTCCTGATCTGGATATCCGGAGAATCAGGCAAGCACCAGCCCCTAAAGTCAAGCACTGCCAATTTTGTACGTAATCCCCTTACTTTGACAGACGTGAATTCTGCCTTATTTAAAAACAGAAAGGGCAGAAAAAGCATGTGTTCAAACTGTGTTTATAAACAAGTCTGAGATACGGAGTACTGCCTTAGGGAAGCTTCCATTGAGAACTGATCACAGTTTAGAAAATAGCAGAAGAGAAGATACACAGACATATGTCCCATTGCTTTTGAACAGAAACAATTAATTAAATCAGCATGTGAAGCCTTTTGGGTTGAAGGAGTAATGTTTTGTCAGGAGGTTACAGCAGTAACATAGGTACTACTTTGATTCTGGATGCTTAGGCACATTGTGGGTTCCTCTATACATGATAACTAGTGGGAACCTACAGCTAACAACAACTCCAGTCAAGCAAAGTGACTGACGAGTCTTATTCTGCCTTGCTACTGATAGTATTTTCACTGCACAAGACTATAATATCACAGCTAATTCACAGCTAAATTCCACACCACATTCTTTCACATTGCTTCAAAATCAAAGCTGGCTGTAGGTTTTGCAAGTGACATAATGCCCATGGCAAATTAAGAACAACAAAAAAGCCTTTGACAATGTGAACAGTTCCTTCCAGTTGTGAAACACTTGGAGAAAGGAAACTAAAACAAACAAACAAACAAACAAAAAGTTTTGTAAAAAAGGACACAGATACCCCTGTCTTTCCCCTCAAGGATAAACCAATTCCCAGAATACTTAGCATTTTGACAGACACAGAACAGTTGTATTCCACTTCAGAGTGTTGTAAAAACACACCAAGGACTGTAGCCAGGCTCTTCCACCCTATGACTCTACACACAAGGAACCAGTGGGGAGAAGGCTATTGGATAATGGCTATGTTGGATTCTCCCTAGCCATGATCAGAAATCAGTTTCCTTATGTCCTTACCCTCTGTTTCCGTAGGCTTCCTGGGCTGGTGGGAGATGGGCTTGGAGACTTCCCAGAGCGGGGAGTAGAGAGCTGGCTACCAGGGGTTCCATTCACTAAAAGGACAATAAATTGAAAAAATAAATGCAAAGCATTATTAAAAGCAATGAAATAGTTAAATCAACATATTCCTTCTCATTCTATGTTGAACATATTCATTGGTATTTTTTCATGTTTTCAGTATTAAGTAGTTCTCAAAAGAACTGTTTCCTCAGAGTTTTGGCTTATGATGCCAATTTTTATACAGAGTGCAAACAAATATTCAACAAATCTGAAAAGAATGCTTAGTCAATGGGAGAGAAAATGATCGTGTTTTCTTAAACTACATTGTTATTGTGCCTGTGCTTAAAAATGATGAAGAGCAAGGTGCTATGTTAACCTTAACAGACACTTGTTATAAGTAAACCTTTTCACTCCATTTAGTTATACCTTGAAGTGCTACCCAGCAAAAATAAAAAGCAGTACTGCTTGTAAGAACAAATAGGTCACTTGCTGTTCCTCACTCATTCATTCTAAGAGATTCCTGCAATACTATCTGACCAAAACACCACCTCAGACTTAACCCAGAAGGGCTTTCTAGAGGCAAATAAATTGGAGGCAACACCTCAAGTATGACTTTCTCAAAGAAATAAGTTCCTTCAGATATGTCAGTGCCTATCATTTTAGAAGCATCTTTTGCATACATGTGACATTATCCACTAAATTAACAGAACAATACCAGCAGAGGACAGAATTCTACTACAAAGTAATCACACACAATGTTCACGTCAAAGCACTGACAGAAAGACCACAAAGCGTGTATCATACATATATGTAAATATTCCTAAACAAGCAGTTGCTATATCATAGTCCATATTTGTCAGCACCAGGAAAAAAAAAGAACTGACAATCAGATTCCCAGATTCTGAATCTTGGGAGAATATTTACATACTAGGATATCAACAAGGCATTTGACTTACCTTCTATGAGTTCTAACATGGACAAAAATCTTACTGTTTAACCTGATAACAGCAAGCAGCAAAATTCCTGCTCTGTACTAAGCCAAGCTGTAGCCAAACTGAGAAGCAATGGGATTAGTTAGGGATAGCTGGGGCTGCTCACAGAGTGAGCTGAATGCGATGCAGGATTCATAAGCAGAAGCCTTTTCTGCGTAAGGCTGACGTCTTCAGAGCAGCAGTGGGAGGTGCAGGTGCTGTCTTAGGGCTACATCAAAGGTGTCAATTAAGCATAATGCTGCTGCTTCACAACGCTGAGCCACCGCAACCCCCACTCGCTTTCTACGGAGCCCCGAAAGCCTAAGTAATTTTATATGCTGTGCACTGAATCATAATGAGGTGCCTTTGGGGGCAATATACCAAATGACTCATCCGAAAATCAAAATGACAATAACTCTTGTAAAACCTTGGCTGACTGGCAATCTAGCAAATGCTAATTCCTCTGGATAATACAGTAGGCATTTTTAATAGATTTTTCTTACTTTTTACATAATACATTGTTCTCACTGGCTAATACTGACTCTGCACATTGTAAAGAAGAAACATGTATACCTACCACAGCACACACGTCAATAAAACACATTAAAATGTGTGATGAAAAATGATCACTTAATAGTGCTTAGGTGCTATGATCACTTAATAGTGCTTAGGTGCTATGAATGATCAAATCTGAACACCACTTTGTGCCAGGCATTGTTTAAGGTAAAGATACAATATATTTGTATAACCATAGGAACACCAGGATACACTAATTGGATTTAAATAGGTTGCTTTTATAGAAAACCATTCCACTCATCTAGGCTTCAAATTCTCATTGTCCAGAGGACAATGGCTCGCACGTATCAGCACTGATTCAGATGTTGTACTAAGTGTGTGGGAGAGAGCACATGCATATGGACACATTCACTGAAGTTCATAGAGTATTCAGCAAAACACTCCCTAGGTCTGGCCAATAATGACTAAAATCAAATTTATTAGCAATGCTTCCAAAATCATTTAGGAAAAGGGCAACAGGAGGACATTAAAAATGAGTTTTTTGGAATCTCAAACTTTTAAAGGGCTTCTTCTAAGCAAATATGGTATTATTTAGAAACTAATACTAAACTACTAGTATTCACATGGAGCTAGCCCTGAAGACCGCTCAGTAACAAGACTCATGGTCTGCCTTCTCTTTAAATCAAGAAGATATCCTTAGGTCCTATTATTATGAGAAAATTTAAGATAACACATACACTTTAATAAACCTTGTGGCACTAGGCAAAAGATCCTATTCCTTACAGATTAGCTCCTTCCCCATAATTTTCAATAGTAGTTTTTCTTAGAATTACTATTGTAATTATTCTGTCCTGAAGACTTGAGGCTGCCAAGTGAAACCAGACAAATAGATGCAACGGTGTATTTGACTCCTCATGTATTTCCTACATGTACCATGTTGATGACTACCTGCTTGAGATGAAAAAAACAAAGTATGGTAAACCCTAAAAATTACTCACTTGCCATCACCAGAGTATCCAGAGTGTTTAAGCTAAGCTCTCATGCTCTCCATATTTTAAAAAGGAAAATTTTGATAAGTCTGTTTGCCATCTTTAATATGTGAAATCAAGAGCACAATCAGAATCATAGAATAGTTTGGGCTGGAAGAGACCTTCAAAGGTAATCTAGTCCAACCCCCCTGCAATGAGCAGAGACATCTTCAACTAGATCAGGTCACTCAGAGCCCTGTGCAACCTGCCCTTGAATTTCTACAGGGATGGGGCATCTTCCACCTCTCTGGGCAACCTGCGCCAGTGTTTTACCACCCTCCCTGTACAAAATTTCTTCCTCATGTCTAGCCTGAATCGCCTCTCTTTTAGTTTAAAACCATTACTCCTTGTCTTGTCACAACATGCCCTTCTCAAAAGTCTGTCCCCATCTTTCTTATAGGCTACTTTTAAGTACTGAAAGGCTGCAATAAGGTCTCAAATTAATGGATCAAGTGAATTTTCCTCACCTCCTTACCCATATCCGAAATACAAAGGTGCTAACTCCCTAAAACTCATATCAGGATTTTTGTGAGCATACAAGGACTCCTTATACAGAGCTGTTTAGGAAACTCTAGAGATGACAATTAGCACTGAGGATGCGATTCCTTTTACTTTAGGTACATTTGTGTAGGCTTCTACATCTGAAGTAGTTTTCTAGACCTTCCTTTAACCAAGCTGCTGTCATAGCACAAGTCGTACAATCCCCAAGCAATCATCGAAAACTGATCTAATGAACAATGTACCAGATACATCCACTGCAGTGTAAACTTCTAAAGCAGGCACCTGGAGGTTTAGGATATGCTTCAGATGAAGCAAAATCATCAAAATTCTCCCCACCTATCTATTTTGATGGATTTTATTACAAGTGAAGAACTCTCTTAAATAAACTCTTGATGACAGTAGGCCACATAGTCTACATTAGAGTCAACCTGAACAGGGACTTGGGTGACATGGGTTCTATTCCCAGCTCTCTATATGCATCTGCACAGCATCAGACAAGTCATGTCACCTCTACCATTTGCCTACTTATTACTTAGCAAATTATGTTGTCTGTTTTCTAGGTGCTTTGCATATTTGGAGAATTTTATTAATGTAACGCTTAAGATAGACATCACAACAGGGAAGAAACTGTAATTCCTAATAATCCCCCAGTCCACTGCAGGGGGCCTCCTTTTTTATCTTCTCCTTTATGACTTGCTGGTCATTCCACCTCTGATTTTAGTTTATTGAGAGTTACTATACTGAATTTGCAAAGAGAGTTGATATTAGGTGCTGTGCAGCAGGAACAGACTGCATTGATTCATGACGATAGTGAGGCACTGGAACAGGCTGCCCATAGAAGTTGTGGATGCCCCATCCATGGAAATGTTCAAGGCCAGACTAGATGGGGCTTTGGGCAACCTGGTCTAGTGGAAGGTGTCCCTGTCCACTAGATTATCTTTAAGGTCCCTTCCAACCCAAACCATTCTATGATTCTGTTCTGTGATTCTGATCCCGTCCTGAATTCAATTTATAATACAATCACAACACCATTCTTACATATGCTTGCCATGATCAGATAACATAGCAACAAATATGTGAATGAAATATATAATGTGAAATAATAATGCATTCCTGATAAGTACAGGGATATAGTCTAAACTGTCTTAAAATCCATTTTTATGTGGAATGCACTGTGGTTGGAAAATGCATTCCTGTGCAGTATCTGCACTGCATTTCTCACCAACTGATACAGCACATGTTCCTATATGAAACCCTGATGTAGATAAAGACATATGAAATTGGTAAGCATTGTTGCGATTAATCATGTCATTGAGTGAGGCAAGAGGTTTCTTGTCACCTTTTATTCATAAAATAGCAGGGGGCAGAGACTTCAGCTTAACACACATTGTCCTCCCATCGTCTCATGAAAAAGATTTATCCATTCAAAATTTTGCAGGTGAAATATGTATTAAAAAGCTAAAACAATCACAAAATTATTGTGGCTGTTCTGAGTAGATGTATGCAGCTGCTTAGCTGTGAACTCCTCTCCTTACTGTCTTCTCTTGCTGGGGATGCATAGCAGGGCAAGAACTTGTCTTTGTGTTTGTTTTTCCACCACCTGGCACACACGTGAAGGTAGAAAATCCCACAAAACAGAACCTGAAAGCTGGATACCATCATTTACTGAGATAAATGGAAAATAGGTTTCCATATGAAGATGTTTATAAACTTATGAAAACCCTGCAAATAAAAATTACTTTGATAGCATTACAATAAATATGTTTTGATAGTGTATTTTTTGTTAAGCAATAAAAAGAAAAAGTGATAAAAGCTGAATTAATGTACCAAGTGCCAGTTTGAGAAGCTGCCAATGCCACTGCACTGTATTAAAATTATACTCTTCTATAAAACTGCCCGTTGATGTGTTAGCATCTTGTATTCTATAAAACACATTGAGATGACCCTTGTGTGTTTACAAAAGTGGTTTGCCAAACACAAAAGTGTGTGTGAAGAGGAAAGAGAAGACTGAGGGAAAGGAATAGTGGAGGCTTTTTCACAGACACTACTTATTCATGACTAGAACAGCCAAAACTAAGAAACTACTTACAGAAGACTCATCACGTGTAGGTCATATTCAGCAACTGTTAGCCAGAAAATGGTGATGTGAGAACACTACTTGACATTGTCTCAGTTACTTCTGTAGTTTGTCACTGTACTTTCCAAAACAACCCTTTTTTTTTTTCTCAAGAACATTATGTAGTTACAAAGTAGTTAGGGAACAAACCACACCTTGACTTTTTGTTCCTCCTGCTTTTGCATTCTACTTGTCTACATTTCATCATCTCTGTCTTCATTCTAAAGGGGAGAGCTTGCCCAGAGTGCCACTTTGCCTTAGCATGCAACTGGTTAAGAAAACATCCCAAATAACCAGTACTGCATTTATTTTAACTGTTGCTAAACTGTCCTTTTTACATTCAATCTTTGCTAGAGTTTATGTCAAGAAGTCACGCAAATACAAAAAAAACCCCAGCTCTCTGCCATCAAAGACAATGCTTAGCGGACCCAGACAGAGCTTTCACCTCATTAAATGATCAACAGATTAGAAATGTCAGCAGAAGGGATCACCTGCAGGTCAGGTTTACATTCCCATCCCGGCAGCCACCAATACCCGAGTCCCTGTAAGTCACCAGTGCCTGTGGTGGCTGCAACATGTAACCCAAGCAGTGCAGAGCTCAGCAGTGGCCCACGCTGATCTCCATGGAGTGGCCACTATGGTGGCATTTCTACTTCAACCTGAAGTCAGCTATGTCTGCACAATCAAGCAAAGAAGTGCTGCAGATATGTAGATATTGCAGACATGCTCAAGCTCTCAGAAGACTTCCCCAGAGCTTTCCTTGAAAATACAACTCTCTGGAATCCATGAGTAATTTTATTTTGTAGCCTCAGAAAGTGGGTAAGGGCCTCTTGGTTTTTTATCTGCACTTCATTAGAGCTGATATCTATGATCTTGGTTGCTAATTTTACATACTATCTAATCTAGAGAGCATCTACATGTATGTAAGATTTAATGAAAACCTCGCTTTAGAACTGTTTTCTCTAATGGGAAAGACTAGGATTCTCAAATCAGCCTATGTGAATGGAGCACCAACTCTGAGGATGTTTCTTCTTTCAGCATTTAACTTCTCAATACTTTAACAGAGATAGACTATTCAGTCTAACCAAATCTACTTCTCTTACTAACTCTTGATCTTTACTACAAGCTATAAAATCATAAAACTTCATTTTTAATGATTAGTATCAAATACAAACACCATAAATAAAAAATTAAAAGGAAGCCAGGATCAAAGTAAAAATCATCTGGAAATCCCTGGATTTGTAGGATGACTCCATCACTCCCATGGGTTTGTACTCTTGGCTTCAGGAAATTTTCGCTTCAGCATATTTATTACAAAACCTGTCAGCTGAGTACCAGTAACAGTGTGAATAAAAACATGTGACCTTGCCAAAGACAATATGATACATCACGCTCCTTCCTTTGGGATCCAAAAGCCCTTCTTGAGTCAGGTGGCTGAAGAAGGCTTTTTTCTGGATAACGGCCTAAGGATGAACTATCAGACTAAATGAAAACATATCTTCTTGTGGAGGAACACATCTACCTCTTTTTTTAAACTACCTGAGAAAAGCACAAGCATCTGCTCTGGAGAAGTGTTCCGTAAGATCCAGTTTACATATCATAAAACAACTTTTCCTTTTGGGAACATCTACCATTTTGATCAGGCTTTCGTTTGACAAGTAGTTTCACAATTTCTTTGCCCAGGTGCAAATTTAAAAAAAAACCACACAGACCTTGGTAATGTGACCTACTTTATCAATTTTTCACATATATTCCCTTTGTCATTCGGAATAGGTACATAGCAACCCAGTTACTCTTGAAATAGGCACTTGTCACACTAAATAACTAAAACTCCTAAATAACACTTCTTAACACCAAACCTGAATGGCTGTTACAAATCAGATTTCAAGCATCCAAAATATTTTGGGTGATAGTTTTAGGGTAACGGGAGACAGCTGAGAGGGGAAGAGAAATGAGAAGGAAATAATTTTGAAGGAGGTATTCAAACTGAAAAAAAAAGAAAAGAAAGTAGTTACTTTTTTTGAGAGCAAGTGCTGAAAATTAGAGTTGGGATTTCAGAGGCTAAAACAGAGTTCATCTGAATTCAGTATCTTTCATTTATTTAATGGACCAAGGGTACAATAATTCCAGGCATTTCATGCTGCTCTTGATTTGATTAAAAATAATGATCATGAAGAAGTAAGTGCTGCTTTCTTCAAATCTGTTACCTCTTCACCTGCACTGAGGCTGCCACCAAAGGTGGACAGAAGCTGACAGCCACAGAATAGCCATCAGACAGCCATAATTTTCAGTCACCAGCAATGGCCTCATACCCGGTCTTACTGAAATTCAACATCTCTTTTATGATGTCCTTTCCCGAACAATATTTGTTGCCAACAAAAAAACATCAAAGTGTTTTACAGGCTTTAAGAAGACATCAGGAAAATTAAGTAGTGGCAGGATTATCTATTGCACTTGGAACCAGACTTCATTTCTCTGCCTTCCTGGGAGGTCACGATACCTTTCTCTGCTTCTTTTCTTTGCCTTGTTCCCCGCTTCTCTTCTCTATCTAGGCTGAAAGCATTTTGAAGCAGACAATACCTCAAATGCATTTGCAAAAAACCAGAAAGTAATCCTCCTGCAGCGAGAACTATGTCTTGGGGTACTGTTTTGAAACAGTGTCAGATGTAAATAAAAAACTGAAAAAAACATATAATAATGGAGAAGTCAGCCCTTTCCACAGATCTTCCTAGCTTGTATGTACTCTTGTAAGAAAAAAGTATTATGTGTTTTTACATAAAAATAGTATACATCTGCTCTCAGGAGCCAGGGAGGCTACTGGGAAAATATAAGCACATTAAGCATATGCTCTCTAAAGAAAAAAGGCAGGATGGAAGAAAGGTGGACACCACCTATAGAAAGGCATACATTCAGGAAATGGTGTAAAAGCAGATGCAGCTTTTTTTGCTGACTATAGATTGTATAGCTCAAGAAAGGTTGAGGAGTGTGTGTCTCCCATTCCTTCTGACACATATTTCCTAGACCTCAGCTAACCAGAGCACAGCTTTGTAAAACACCCGTGTGGCACTGAGTGCTACTGTAGCCTCTGGCACTGCTCAGGGTATTTCTCTGCAGCCCTGCAGCCTGTTCTCCACCCTTTCCCCCCAGCTGCCATGGCACTGCGTCCCACAGCCCGTGGGACAGTATCTTCTCCCCCATTGTTGCCATGCTGTCACTCCCACAGCTGTGCACTTGCAAGGCCCAACACTGCTGCTGTGGCAGGTTCTGTATGGGGCTTTCAGGCTCGACAAGGATACTGACTTTACAGGCAATGGATAGAGTCCAACGGGTGAAAGTTATCTAGGACCTTCGGGAATGTCACTAAGAGTCCTTTGCCCCCAGTACCAGATGAGACAACGAAGGGAAATGGTTCTTCAGAGCATTGGCTGGGGGCTCACCAAGGAGAGAGGACATTAAGGGTCCTTTCCCTGCTCCCACACAGAGTCAGGGGCCACCACAAAAAGGTCAGACAGAAAATAGAAAGCTCTACATATTAGAGGCAAGTGCCTTCAAGTAGAATTTTATCTAAAAATTTTTTGTTAACATTACTGACTTTATCTTCAAAGCACTATATTTGGTAAAATGGTATTGCTCCAAACTTAGAGATGCAAAAATGAGACACAGACAATAATGAAAACCAGCAAACCAATCAACCTCCCAAAATAACCCCTTGATTTCTGTAAGCAGCTTCAGAAGCTACTGAAACAAATTTGGGAGAGTTCATCATTCTGTATCACTGTTTTCTGAGGAGAAGGGTCTCATGGACTTCATTGCATTTATAAGCATTTAGTTCAAGCCAAAGGTTGACTTAATTCATTTACCACTTGAAATTCTGTGTCAAAGAAGTGAAACAGTTCTTGATTATGGTATTTAAGTGCTTAAACCACAGCAGACAGTCTACATGTCCTAGCCTCATTTACACATCCATTTCTCTAACCATGGGGAAATAACCCAAAAACTGAACCTTCATTAAAAATAAAACTTATGAATCCCAATCAGCTAGCCTGTGTATGATGAGAAGAAAAATAATACTGAAGACCTGCATTAAAGTCTATCCCATACCATAGATGCATACAGGAGATAATTAAGAATAACTGAAGGACACCCCTTCAATTTAGGTTTTTACCAGTTTTAATATCCAACTTTGTGATTTTCACATTTTTTAACATTATCTTTGTCTATGCAGCTTTCCTTTTCTTGGCCCATGTAGTTATCTGTGCGTATTACCTGGATATGGGCATGAATTGATGACAGAGGCAGGCAGCTGTTCCTTTTACCCAGCAAGAATGCACAGACTTTTCAAAACACAGCAAGAGTCAAACGAGGAATCATATTCTTTCAAATTAGCAACATGTGCTTCTCCATACAGCTTGCTTAGCTTTTTCTCAAGGGTACACTATCCATAATGCTTTATCCCTACTTTTCTCAACTTTCTCTTATGATAAAACTCTCCACATAATGATACACCTTTATTTTTCAATGTATATATATTGTCTTTGATCTAAGCAAAAAATCTACTGTTTTTCTGGAGTATTTTTATGTTTATCCCTACTGAATAACAGTAATTTAACAATAAACTGAAAGCAGTTTAAAAGCGTAAAATAAAATACATATATATGTATACACTTACCATTAACAACATGACAACAAAAGCATAACTTCTAGTTATGTACTAGTCATTCAGGAGACTCTAATACTGAGATGTTTAATGTAAACAACATGGGAAAAATTATCTGCTCATATTTGCACTAGATGGTAGTTCTATTCTGCTGATGTCACTGGTATACCATTTCAACAAACAGGCAGGATTTTTAGGCCTACAGGATGGCAGAATAGTGAAATCTGTACATATTGTCTGCATTTCATGTGAGAACTTCCATACAATTATATAATCATTTAGGTTGAATAAGACCTTTAAGATCATCGAGTCCAACCATTAACCTAATACTGGCAGTAAACCATGTCCCTAAGAACCTCATCTATGCATCTTTTAAACACCTCCAGGGATGGTGACTCAATCACTTCCCTGGGCAGCCTGTTCCAAGGCTTGACGATGCTTTCTGTGAATAGATTTTTCCTGATATCTAATCTAAACATGCCCTGGCACAACTTGAGGCCATTTCCTCTCCTCCTGTCACTTTACTTGGGAAAAGAGACCAACACCCTCCATGCTACAACCTCCTTTCAGGTAGTTGTAGGGAGTGATACAGTCATCCTCCTCATCCTGCTTTTCTCCAGGCTAAACAGCCCCAGTTCCCTCAGCATAAGGCCTGTGCTCCAGACCCCTCATCAGCTTCATTGCTGTTCTCTGCACTCTCTCCAGCACCACAACGTCTTGCCTGTAGTGAGAGGCCCAAAACCAAACACAACTTTTGAGGTGCAGCCTCACCAATGCCGAGTAGAGGGAGAAGACTGTTTTTTTGTCTAACAATATCTTGCTGTTTCTGGTTTATTTCTACTGTTGTTTCTTTTAGCACAGTGTCTAATATCAAACAATTCTTGAGGGCAAGTGGCCACTGAGTAAAATATTGTTTCATCTTATGACATTATTATTAATGTAAATACTTGTGTATGTAAGTTAGAAATAGCCTTCCTGTAAAATTCACACAATTTGACTTCACTGTTTGCAGAAATCAAACACAAGAGGCACAGACAACCAAATTAGATCCATTGTCCCCACTAAAATTAACTTCTATAGAAATTTTTTCAATTGTTTACCCTTTTTAAGCTGCAACAGTAGAATAGGATAGGATAGGATAGGATAGGATAGGATAGGATAGGATAGGATAGGATAGGATAGGATAGGATAGGATAGGATACGATAAACTGTTTCAGTTGGAAGGGACCTACAATGATCATGTAGTCAAACTGCCTGACCAACTCAGGGCTGACCAAAAGTTAAAGCAAGTTATTAAGGGCATTGTCCAAATGTCTCTTAAACATTGACAGGCTTGGGGCATCAACCACCTCTCTAGGGAGCATGTTCCAGTGTTTGACCACCCTCTTGGTAAAGAAGTGTCCAGTCTGAACGTCCCCTGACACATCTTTGAGCCATTCACATGCGTCCCAGCACCACATGCCAGGGAGAAGAGATCTGAAGCTCTCTCCACCTCCTCAGAAAGCTGTAGAGAACAATAAGGTCACCCCTCAGCCTCCTTTTCTAAAAACTACACAAGCCCAAAGTCCTCAGCCACTTCTCACAGGACACTCTTTCCAGCTCTTTCACCAGTTTTGTTGCCCTCCTCTGGATGTAATCAAGGACCTTCACATTTTTCTTAAATTGTGGGGTCCACAACTGTACCCCACACTCAAGGTGAAGCTACACCAACACTGAACACAGCAAAACAAATCACCTCTGTTGACTGGCTGGCCGTGCTGCATGTGATGCACCCCAGGATGGGTTTGCCCTCTGGGCTGCCAGGGCATGTACAGCTGACTCATGCTGAGCTGCTGTCAACCAGCACCCACAGATCCCTTTCTGCAGGGCCACTCTCCAGCCACTCCCCTCCAAACTTATAGTTGTGCCCTGTGTTACTCCATCACAGGTACAGAATCTGGCACTTGGACTTATTAAATCTCACCCCATTAATCATTTTTCAATGCTCCAATCTAGCTAGATCCCTCTGAAAGGTCTCTTGTTCCTCAAGAGAGTCAACAGCACCCCCCAGTTTTGTATCATCAGCAAACTTGTTAATGGTGCATTTAACTCCTGCATCCAGAGTGTTGATAAATTTATTGCACAGAACCAGATCTAGAATCAAGCCCTAAGGAACACCATTGGTAATTGATCATCAGCCAGATGCAGCCCCATTCACTACAACACTCTGAGCCCTGCTGCCCAGCCAGTTCTTCACTGGTTGACAGGCTCCTCTGTCACCATCCTATACATTCCTGTAGGGCTTTGTCCAGAGTCTTTCTCTAAGAAAATCCTTATTACAGTGTCCGTATGACTATGTGACATAGACAAAGACATGGACCATCTTTCAACTAACTAGTATGTGCCTATTTCTTGTAAATTTTTTTTTTTTTACATAAGATATATTTAAGATGGGTAAACCTGTCATTAGTGCAGAACCATCCAAAATAGTTTGCTTTTTCAATATTTTCATGACACTGTTTCTTTTCTTGTTATAAATGTAAGTATATAATGTATTTGGTTTTGTAGCATAATGAAGACATTCCTGTTTTTCACAAGCTGTAAAATAATCTCCTGATCTTTTGCAGTGATTAAACACATAATGCTATCCTGTTCAGACCCTGCAAAAACTGAAATTCAGGAAAATAAGATCTACTCACACTTCTCCCGCGTGTTTAATTAAAAACAGTACTATTTCTCTCAGGACCAAAATCAACAAAGCATCACACAGTCAACATGGCAAAAAAGTTACTAGTCCAATGTCAGAAACATCTGTTATGCATAGCAGGACAGTTATTCCTCATAGAAATGTCTATATACAGTACAGTGTCCATTACCTGCACTCCCAAATGAATATTCATTAAAAAAAAAACAAACAAAAACAAACAAAAAAACAAACCAAACCAGAAGGAGTTCATAACATTCACACACCAAACAGGGCCTCCACTGCTAAAATTTAATATACCTCTGTTCCACCTGGCTACAAAGAAAGCTACTTAGTATTTTTTTAAGAAATAGCTACTCTCAGTTTGTTCCTCACAGCAATGCTTCTTCCCATTACCTCTTTTCAGATTTATCTATTTCAGCTGTTCTTGGATGTGAAGAAGGCACATTGCCTCCCAGCTCTGCTACCCACATCCATACCTCTGTCTCTCACTGTGTCTCTCCCACTTTCCTCCTTCCCTGAGCAAGGATGATTTTTTTTCTCAGCTTAGTCTTCTTATGATAAATATGGTTTCAGCTGGTCCATGCCCCTCCTCTTTGAAACCAGCTAGGAAGCCTGGGGTCATTCTGGTCACCACCTTCCCATGAAGGCCTTATGGTGCTGGATGCAGGTCCCAGAATGATGCTTGCTTCTCTGCTGGTAGAAGGCTTATGGCAGAAGTGAGGTGGCTTTCAGAAGCTCTAAAGTTTGCCTCTTGCAAAATCCACTTCACAAGCAATACTGCAAATGCTGCATTGGATCCACTCAACTGGCCCACACCAAGTATTGTTTGTACTTTCAGGCACCACTACTGGCAAAATATCTAATGCACTTTTGTTGTTTATTTATTTGTTTTGCTTGGGAAAAAGCTGCAGGGGGGAACTAGTCATAGACCATTTAGTGGGAGCAGCTGCAAAGTCAGCCAAAGCAAGGCCTTCAGAGAGAACTTTTAAATCTTTTAGCTGTGTCTTCTCCAGCCTGTACCACTGGCTTGTTAGGTCAACCCTGACATATTTCTTCCTCAGCTATCTTTGCACCTCACATTCACATACCATGTAATTGCATTGTTTTTTAGCCCTTTCTCCTCCCCAACCCTATCCTTTCCTCACTGCTGCCTCTTAACTCCGTCAGAAACAAAATGCAAATGAAATCAACCTTGTGCAGACACAGACCCTGTGCTGTGTAACTTGGATTACTTTCTACACTGTACTTACTCAATTCCTAGTACAAAGAATTCCTGGTTTTGTCAGTCTTTAGGTACTGCCAGCAAAATCATGCATGGAAAATAAAGTAAAATGAATTATGGTAATGCCAGAGTAAGATTTATAAAACACTGAAAAATTATTTTGTTTTGGGAAGACACTTCATCTTAGATGCAACTGAGAAAGTGAATACAAGTGAATTTTTACCATCAACTATTTCATTCATACAATGTTTTTCCACAGAAACGTGGAATTTTAAGCATATTGCCAATTGTATTGAAACAGATTGGTTGCTGTTGTTAAGAAAAAATTCTTTCTTGCTTTACCTGAACTGGTAGAAGCAGGAGACTTGCTGCGTCGGGATGGGCCCGGGCTCTTGGTGGTGCTCCTACGTGAAGTCGAAGCTATTTTGGTATAGGAAGTGGATTTCACCACCCGACATTCTAAAAGAAAAAAAAAAAAACTGCATAAGTTAGCAATTAAGAAAGTCAGCAAGATTCTGTAACAGAAAGAGCACTGAAAAGCACAAACACTTAGCCCACGCTTGTTTTCATTCACATTGAGGAGTTTTATGGGAAAATATAAAATCTGTATAAATGGCTCCATTAAAATCCAAGTACAGTATGTACCACATCCCAGGCAAAGAACTGCTGCAGTAATCTAGACTTTTAGATACCATGGTTACTGCAGGTACTTAGGACAGCTTAATTTAACAGTGCTGAGACTACAGATAAAATTTATTTGCTTTTGAAGATTTCAGCACAAGTAATGCAGTGGCTTTTTTGTAAACAATCCAAATGCAATGTAAGCATTTTTGTCAACCTAGGCAGTCTCCTCTAGAAGAACCGGAAGACTGCTTTTATATATCAAAATGTTAAGACTGTATGAGATGACGCAGGTGTCTGTCACTCATGAAAGGTTTCAAGAAAGTGAAGCAGGTTTGTTGCTCCTGCTTAATCCTCTGGTGAGCAACAGCCCACATTGTATAGCACACGCAATTCATCACAGGTTGAGGGAAATGGCACTACTTGCTCATAAGAGACATCAGTAAAATCAATGAAGAGGCGAAATTACCCTCCCACTTGAGAACACTGCAAGATGTTCAGGTTAGAGTTTATATACACCCACACAGCTCTGTAGGCATTCTTGCATTACACCTGAAAAATGGTTCTTGGCCTGAGGATGAAAGAACTTTGTGTGCGTAACACTGATGTCTTGCACTCATAATGGATACTAAATTAATCACCAGACATTATACAGTAAGGGAAAAAAAAGAGATTTCCACTTCTTAGCCAATACACAATTAGCAGTCTGCAGCAGTGTTTACACTGTCTTCACCTGACGATGTCAGTACACTTGACTTGTTTAAAAATATATCAGTAAACATTTAGTTCTGTATCAGACCTCTTCCCCCTTTTCTTCCCACGGTTAAAATTCCTCAACATAGGTTAAGAGAAATAAACAAGAATGTTTTCTCCCTAGTCAGGAAATATCGTGTACAAGCCTGCACATTATTTAGTCTTCACAGATGATCAGTGGAGCCTGTAACGTATTTTAGACAGATTAGAGAACATAGAAATAAAATTGAGCATAACTGATTAACTTAAACATATCCACCAGAGAATGATGTCATGAAGTGTATTTCTCTTGGCTGCCCTAACTGTTTGTCTTTCATCAAGCTGTTCAAAGAAAGGGAAGCAAGAACTGATGCGTTACTGAGGGAACATTGAGCACAGCTGAGAGGGCCAGAGAAATGCTTTGGTTGCCCCAAAGCTTTTCTTCCCAAACCCTCCCACCTTCCTAATGACCAATAGCAGGTAATTTCTTTCTGTTGACATTTTATGTGATTCATTGGTGATTATTCTTATTTTATACTGAACAACTAGTAGAAACAGAGAAAAACATTTACTCTGTTGTAAGAGGAAATTATCAACTCAAAACAGGAGGAATCAGATGAAAGCTTTCAATTAGGTTCCACTACGTAATTACAGCAGGAATCTTACATTGATATATTAGCATAAATGTCTGCTCCAGAAACCATCTATACATGTCAAATGCAAAACAGTTCTTTACCTTTCTTGTAAACAAAGATTTAAAATGACCAAACACCTAACAGCCAACTTCTTTGATCTTGTAAAACTATGACGTAATTGGACCCCATTTACAGCAATCAGTCGAGAAGGGAACTGAATATTCGAATGGTCAACAAACAAAAAGACTAAAGTATAATGACCCAATCAAGCTAAGAGTAAAAGCTTAAGAGGCTAGGAAGAAAATAGTATTTATGTACTATTTTTCCTGTAATATAAAACTTTCTGTAATATACTTTACTCTGTAAAAAGTTTCCTCTGTTTCCAATATGTAAAGAAAAAAAAAAATCGATATCTCTCTCTTGAAATTTATGCTATGCATGAAACCTTAACTCTTATCTTATTGTAAGTATTCATACTCATTCAAGTTCTTTGAATACCTTATAAGCGCACACAGTTAGAATGGGGTTAGAGATAAGATTCTGCATTTGAATGTGTATTTTCCCTCATAGTGTTAGAAAGGAACAGGCAGAAAGTGGTACAAAAGGAAAGAGGAGGCAACTCAATGTATGTCCTGGTTATCTTTCTATCCTACGGATACAGTGCTGTCTAGGACAATACCCAAGATAGCCCTGTTATCATTTCACTCAACATATTCAGAAATTAGAAGAAAATAATTAATGAAAGGTCATTCTTCTTCATCTGGGGTTTGTCACACATGGGCAAACACAGTGTGGGTGACATGAACTGAAGAGGATAACTGCACCTCTGTAGAGGGTTCCTACCACTTCTGGGAAAGAGAGAGACTGGCAGGCGGCTGCACCCACCAGGGCATTTTACCACCCCTCATTACTAACAGGCTTCTTAGAAAGGGTGATGTTAGGAACAGTCTGCAAATTGTTCCTATGAGCTACATACAGACCATGAACTGTTATTTGAGTATCCCTGTGCTAGTGGCATATCATCCCATGAGGAAGCCACCTCTCACAGCTAGCTGTACATAAAATCTCTCACTACTGAAGTAGAAACATAGATGATCATATGGTGATGATGAAGTGACAGGAGCACCTCTCACATGAGGAAAAGCTGAGGGAACTGGAACTGTTCAGTCTGAAGAAGAGTCAGGAGGAATCTAACCAATGTATACAAATACCTTAAGGGATGGTGTGAAGAAGATGGAGTGAGGCTCTTTTCAGCAGTGTTTGGTGACAGGACAAGAGTCAACGGGCATAAACTGAAAAAATAGGAGGATCTGTCTGAACTAGAACAGGTTACTCAGAGACATTGTGAAATCTCATTCAAAAGCTGTCTGGACATGGTCCTAGACAACCAGCTCTAGGTGATCCTGTGTTAGCAGGGGGTTTGGATCACAGGCCTCCTCCAACCTCAATCATTTTGTGATTCTCAGGGCTTTGTCTAGTTTTTTTCTGGAAAATTGCAATGATGGAGTCTACATAGCCTCCCTGGGAAAACCCATTCTAGTGCCTGACTGCCATCACAATGAAAATGTTTTCCTTTATATTAGTCTAAACCTCTTGTTTCAATTTATCCCTATCATCTCTCATCCTCCTATCATGCAACACTGTGAGAAGCCTGACTCCATCTTCTTGATGGAGAAGAGATGCTGTTCCATAGGTGCTGGGGGGTTCTGGTAGCTCCGTGTGAAGTCATCTCCACGTTGAGCGAGTCCAGTTCCATCAGCCTTTCCTCACAGGACAAGGGCTTCAGCCTTCCACCACCATGATGATCCTTCTCTAACTTCCTCTAATTTAGCGATGTTTTCCATGAACTGATGGGCCTGAAACTGGACAAAGTATTCCAGATGTGGCCTCGCATGTGCTGAGCAGAGGGAACTAATTATTTCTTTGTCTTTATTGGCTCTGCTCGTGTTCATACAGCCCTGGATGCTCTTGGCACTCTTCGCTGTCAGGGCAACTCTCTGCCACAGAAATTTTCTCTCTTTCCCTGTTTTTCCATTTGTACAAACCTTTCAAGCTCTGTTATTAACTTCTTTGACACAATTTCATTTTTTCTCTCAAAACTAATTTGCAGGTCATGACATTTTAAGACTGTAGTTCAAATGAGCATATATTTTCTCTGATCAAACACCACCGTGAATCCCAAAGTAAATATTGTGAAGTGGCACATTTCCTATGGGTTTACAAGCTTATTCATAAATGACATGGGTTTGTGCATGTGCACAAACCTTCAGCGCTGCACACACCAGGCAACTCATGCCTTTAAAGACTGTGGCAATACTAGTTAGAGAGTCTGAAAGAATTTCCAGTCATGGATAGAAGGTAACCATGCTGCTTGTAGCAAATAGCTCTCAGCTCCCATGAACAGTT
The DNA here is from genome assembly GCF_964273445.1 of Streptopelia decaocto. NCBI lineage: Eukaryota > Metazoa > Chordata > Aves > Columbiformes > Columbidae > Streptopelia > Streptopelia decaocto. The sequence continues at coordinate 186,552,910 of NC_138663.1, read as the reverse complement.
TATGCATGCAATTCTGTTGTCACATTTAGTTTGGAAAATAAAATTTTACTGCAGGCAAAGATCCCACTCAGTAACCACTGCTTGTCTCCTCTAAGACACTACCATAATCTGCCTGTTGCTGTAGGAAATCTATGTTTACATAAAGAGGAAGGGAAAACAAAACAAAAATGCAAGCTTTTTAAACCCATATTTTCTACACAGAATCTACACTGGTAAGAAAATAAATACATATCTTTTCCTCATCACCAGTATTCTGATAAGCATACAACAGGTCCTTAGTATGCCGTGAAATAAAAGACTGTTTTGTCCCTGATTTTCTTTTGATGCCAAAACTATATCAGAAATGGATCTGAACTCCTGACAGAAGAGAGTTATACTGCCTTTCTCACTCATGTGGGCATGTTCAGCCAAGAAGAAAACACCAGGTGTTTCTGTAGTATGTTCTGTAAGGCAAGAAGTGTATCACAAAACCTCAGTCCTTCCTCTCACTATCAACTAAGATTAAAGGAACAAAATGATGATACCCATATAACGTGAAGCAAAAAAAGGTCAACTTTAAGGTCTGATCACAAGCTTTATTGCTTTCCAACTTTCCTGGATAAATAAGGATGTTTTTCCAGCCAAAACATCTTGCAATAAGATGTTCTATTGTGTAACTACAGACAGAACTACAAAGTAGGAAAGAGAAGTACAGACTATCAGCAGCGAGACTAACAATTTAACACTGCAGTCTCTTTATAGCATGGAATATTACCACAGAGGTCTGAGGCATTTAATGGACATTAACAACAATAAGGCTGAGAAAAAGAGGGCAGTATCCCAAGGCTACGATTTAACATCGTTGAGACACCGTGGGGAAATGATAGAGAACATGAAGTTTCTGACATTGCACGGTGGTGTCAATGAGCAATAGGAACTGGTACAACTAGAAGGAACCTCAACATATTTAGTTGTGAGCTCTTGATTCTTCCTGTTGTCAAATGTATGAAATATAAGCATGAGGTAATTAAGGGATGCTAGCATGCAGAATCATAACGCCTCCAGTCTCCAGCTCTGTGATGTTCCATTTCCAAAATGTTTCATTAGCTTCTATGTTCATTAGATTTTACAATAGCAAAAAAGCAGCAGAGAGTAACTAATCTGCAATAAATGTGTCATAAAATGAACAAATTTTACGTGTTTCTAGAGGAGACTGTGAGAAGTTATCTAAATTACCAGGAGATCAAAAAGGCTGACTTGTCAGCTACTCAGAAGTTGGCTGTATGGCCTTCATGAGTTCTTACCGGCCTAAAATATCACTCTCTGCTGTCTGTTGCTTTTTTTTGAGGTCTGTATGTAGGGGATATTTATTTTTTTTGTATCCCCGCCAATCTGTTTCTCTAAGACAAGAATATTTAACTTGGTTTCAGCAACAGCTGTATCCTACAGATAAGCAGGGAGGGAGGATCAGGGATGTTTGTGGTGGTTGGTAAGCCACTTCACTGTCAGCCTGAGGTTGGTACCTTTTACGGCTGCTTAAAGACATTAGCCTCATCAGCAATGTCCGCAGGCCAATCAGTACATCATCACCCCAAATGCAATACTAATTTCAGTTTTTAATGTTAAGAGGAATATGTTCCATGTTGCTAATTCTTAATGCAGCTAATAAGATTTTACTTTCCAGTTGCATTCATGCCTTCAATTAAAAACAGTAATCTTCTATTTGTAGAACTAAGTTTCACTTTCTTCAGCAAAAGGAAAATGGTACCATCATGTCTAGGGCATTGATATATACTGCAATTCACCCAATCCTGCTGATGAATCAGTGGCAGCTATGAATTGTAATGACAACATCTTCCAAAGGGTAACTATTGTACAGTTTCCGGAAATGAAAGGGATATAGGATGTTTCACAGAGGTGTAAGTACTTTCAAATCTTTTATCGTCTTGGTTGTGCCTGCTTCAGTTCTGCATGTCTTCCCAATCAATATGTTCCTGACGCAGATGGACAGTGATGTATGCATAGAATACAAAATCCTAAAGTTTTATCACATGCACTAAGCTGTCTGTCTGGGTTTTTTTGAGACAATTTGTGATTTTTTTTTTTTCTTAGAGAATCACAGAGTGGTTAAGGTTGGAAGGGACCTCTGGAGATCATCTAGTCCAACCCACTGCCAACCTACCAGTACACCAGTTCTCCACTCACAATAAAGATTAGGAATAATGTCTATTTCAACTGTGTGCCGAGTATTTGTGGTAGAAAAATGCTAAATCTCTTTTTTTTTCTTTCTGCCAAGAAACATGCTTTGACTGGGGTATAAAATACAGAAAAAAGGGAGATTTTCTTTCATGTGGAAAGCCATTCTCTAATTCTCAAACTGGGATAAGTATTCAATGACAAGGCATAAGGTACATACAATAAAATATGAACAATTAAACCCAGCTATGCCTTTTTGCAAATCAATACAATAGAGAAAATTGCAAGCTTTTAGGAACCCAAATAGTTTCACCCAACCTAAGAATGCTTTCAGACATATGTACTACTACATATGCCTTCTAATTTAGAAATAAGGAAGGAATTAGTGAATTTATGTATTATCACTAACATATCTTTCTGCTCTAATGTATAAGTTTCAAAGTTCTTATTTTTTGCTAAATTCAGTGAAGTTGTCCAGAAAGTTTTTATAAAACGGTAAACAGATTTTACGTATAATCAAAATGTTACTCAAAGTATTTCCTACTTGACCTTTGAAGATGCTCCTGTCTTTGTAACTTGAAGACACTGTTGGTAGGATTGAACTCATCTAGTACTAGATAGCTAAAAATACGATGCATATGTATGAACTATTCACCTCATGATCCTTCTGCAGTCAATGGAACATGTTCATTTCTGTGACCTATCTTAGGAACCTGTATGTTACAAATGATGAAAATTACTCATGAACGACCAGATATAAGTTATAGATTTAGAGGACTCTTGAACATATCCTAACTAGAAGCACTATGGATGGGTATGGGCTTTTTTACTTAATGCAAACAAGAACACAAGATTTTTGCTGCATTTCATGACCTTATGAGCAGATTTTATCTTCCTCTCTTCTCCAACTGCTAACCTTCTTTGTCAGAATCATCTCACACAAACATCCATGCTAATATTTTAGCTTTATCTCTATGATGTTAAAGTTTACTTTTCAACAGAGAAGGAATCTGCTATCACGAAAAATTCTAGCCCACTTTCGTGGTAAGAAGAAGTTAAAACACATTCTTCATCACTGCAACAGCTTCTCTGACAAGGCACAATTTCTAATCATTTTCTAACTCTGCATTGTAGGCAGACAAAATTAGAAAACATCTTCAAAACCTGCTTGCCTAAATGAATCTGAAATATTTCCTACTGAATCCATGTGAATTAATGTGCATGTGTAAAATATTAGTTTCTGAATCTGATTTTGCATTATCAAAAATCAGTTTTAAGAAACTTAAAGACCAAGTTGAAACAGGAATTTTATTTGTCATTAGCTAAAACACACTGCTAGTACATATATAATCTTTGACATGTATGTCTTGTGTGTCTTGTCACATACTCTGCTTCACTTCCAGATATTTTAATTATCACTGCTGACTATACTTCACTCCAGCTGTTCCCATGCTGATATAAATGTTTATTAGCTTGTCCCTCTATTCAGGACCCTTCCTCTCCTTCTGCAGCTTTACCACACTAGGTGCACTGACCAAAATATCAGAAAGTTACTTTTAACCGGAAATGCTTAAGATGACACAGTTGATTTCAACTGTTGATCAACTGTATTATTTTTATGTATGGCCTCAGCATTACTCTTCATGAAACAAAGAAATGTGCCCTGCCTTTGCTTATCGCTTTCTCTTCATTTTGTGACAAAAGCTTGTTTACTTGGCATATGCTGTAACAGCAGATATTCCTCAAATACCCTTGGTGAAGTCAGGGGAAAAATTCATCACTCAAGTGCCTTACTTTATCTGCACAATTTGGGTGGCATTTTTCTTAGCATTGTTTTATTCATGCAGGATGGTACAAATTTATTAGTATTTACTTATCTGTTCAGCAAGATCAATGGCTTGCTTTCCTGTCCAGGACAAGAGGTACAATTTGTGATATTACCTATTAAAAATCATCTTGTTCTTTACTTCCTTTACCTCCTGTCCAATCAATATGTTAAATATTAACATCATCCTAAGCATCAAGTACACAGGCATTCTACTTTTTTTCTTTTTTTTATTTATTTTTATTTTTATTCTAGCCTAAGAGAAGTGACAATGTTGCATCCAACAAATTCTGGGGTTTTGCTACTACTACTTGCTTTCTGAAGAGCATCACTTCTTTTCGACCATCTTCCATTTCAAATGACTCTTTTCAAAGTTTACAAGCTTGAGGCTTCTCCATGGGTAGAAAACTAAAAATCTGCATTTGCAGAACATTGGCTTCACATGGAAAATGCCAGCTAGAAGTATTACTGAGAAACATCCATTCAAAACAGTTAACTTTTAACACATTTTAATCAGGTCTCCTGAAGCTACAGATTTTTCCATGTAACTGAGTTGTGGTGAGGGAGAAAATATGTATTTAAATGGAATGTCCTATTTATTTCTCTTTGAAGTTTTTCTCAAGTAAATCTGCATATTTTTAATGCATTTATCAATCTAACAACTTTATTGTGCAGCATTAAGTTTTAAAAGCCTTTTTCTTTTCTTCAAAGAAACAAAATGCGCTATACTGGGATAAAGATTATAGTCACAGTGGTTAAACACAAACCAAATGCCCATGGTACTTACACAGCTAATTAGTTAAATTAGCAAGGAGTCTTGCACAAAAAAAAAAAGGATATATAAACTATCCATTAAAAACAGATTAATATGAGAAGCCAACTGTTTAAATTTTTTTGTTTCCATTTTCATTAAAAAGACTAACTGCAATCAGGCAGATAAAATAACTTTAGCAACAACAAGATTAGAGGACAAGACACACAAAAAAGGGACGAGGTTAGACAGAGTCTTTAATGAGCTAGATGTGAAGAATATTTAGGGACACACCTGACACAATCTATGAGCTACAAGACGCTGCTTTTTGAAAACTGTGAAGGACAAGTAAAGGTGCAAGAGAGTGCTGATCTTTAAAACTGTGACAAATCAGAAAACTAGAAATTGCAGAACAGTCATCCTAACTGGAGATTATGGAAAAAAAATATCCAAAGGGAGGGTATAAAGAAGAGACACTCAGGCTTCTTTCAGTTTTGACAAGATCAAATGCAATGAGCACAAACCGAAACACAGGAGGTTCTCTCTGAACATCAGAAAACACTTTTTCAGCCTGAGGGTGACTGGGCACTGGCACAGGTTGCTCTGGGAGGTGGTGAAATCTCCAGCCCTGTGGATATTCAAAAGTCATCTGGACACTATCTTGGGCACCTGGTTCCTGGCAGACTTGCCTGAGCAGGGGGCTGGACCAGGTGACCTTCAGAGGTCACTTCCAATCTCAACCATTCTATGATGCTGTGAGAATACAAAACAATAAAGGAAACAAACCATTTAAAGCTTAGAAGATATTAAAATTATATAGAGAAGTCTAAATAGTTTTGTCAGGAGCAAACTGTATCAAAGTAGCCTTCATATAACAGGATAACAGAGGAGCACTAGAGAAAAAAACTTTTCTAATCGGGATTTTGAAACCAAAGCCACAATTTATAAAAATACCATCTACAGAAACTGCTTTTAAGATGGGTATTGGAAAACCAGAGTAGTTGTCAATGGTTTACTGTCCAACTAGGATAGTATGAGCAGAGAGAGGAGCTTACCAGGGCTTTGTTTCTGAGCCTGGTACTAGTCAATATTTTATTAATAAGCTAAGTAAGCATTTTAAATCTGGAGATGACACTACTGTAGGTAAAGCTGTAAGCATTGTAGAACAACATAAATGATATTTGGAAGAATCCTGAAAACTGGAGAAGCATGTCTGAAAAGAGGGTCATAATTTTTTGCAGTAGGTCTGCATCTGAAGCAAACTGCTGCAGTAAAAGGAATCATCATCCTGCCTGGTATGAACAGGAGCACTCTCTGGAGGACACCTGAGTGCTTCTGTGCTTCTCATGGCTACTGAAATGTTAGCTAACACAACAAATGCACTTTTGTGTATCCCATTTAGAAACAAGGCATTTACCTTCATACAGTTTAGATCACAACTCTGACAAACATGACCAATGAAAGATAAATGATATAACTGGGATCCTTAGTGCAGAAGTGATGAGACAAAATAGCAGCTTCCAATACCTAGTAGACTGCCAAAAGGAAGAAAGAATAAATTCCTATTGTTGGTTGTATCACAAATAGGACAAAGAAGAGTGATGTTAAGTTTCTAAAAGGTAGATTAATTCAGATATGAGGAGACATGTTTTTTAACTGCAAGGATAAGGAAGTACTGGGACATAGAATCATAGAATGTCCTGAGTTGGAAGGGACCCACAACTCCTGTTCCCTGCACATGACAACCCCACAGTTCACCCCATGTGTCTGAGGGCATTGTCCAGTCTCTTCTTGAACACTGTCAGGCTTGAGGCCATGACACGTCCCTGGGGAGCCTGTTCCAGTGCTCCACCACCCTCTGGGGGAAGAACTTTTTCCTAAGGTCCAACCTGAACCTCCCCTGGCACATCTTCCTGATGTTTTCCTGGGTTCTGTCACTGGTCACCAGAGAAAAGAGACCAGCAACTGCCCCTCCTCTTCCCCTTGTGAGGAAGCTGTAGACTGTGATAAGGTCTCCCCTCAGTCTCCTCCATACCAAACAAACCAAGTGACTTTAGCTGCTCCTCATACGGCTTCCTCTCCAAACCCTTCACCAACCTCGTAGCCTCTTCTGGACTCTCTCCAGTAGCTTTACATCCTTTTTATCCTGTGTTGCCCAGAACTGCACACAGTGGTCCAGGTGAGGCCGCACCAGTGCAGAGCAGAGCAGGATAATCACCTCCCTGCTCAGCTGGCAATGCTGTGCTGGATGCACACAGGACATGGTTGCCCTCTTGGCTGCCAGGGACAGTGTTGGCTCACATTCAACTTGCCGTTGACCAGAACCCCCAGTTCTTTCCCCATGGAGCTGCTCTCCAGCATCTCATCCCCCAGTCTGTATGTACAGCCAGGGTTGACGTGTCCCAGGTGCAAAATCCAGCACTTGCCCTTGTTAAACTTCATATGGTTGGTGATTGCCCAGTTCTCCAATTTGTCCAGATCCCTCTGCAGGGCCTCTCTGCCCTGGACAGTGTCAACAGCACCTCCCAATTTAGTGTCATCAGTGAACTTATTGAGTACTCCCTCGAGTCCTGTGTCCAGGTCATTTATGAAGACATTGAAGGTTCTTTGTGGAACCCCCCTAGTGACTGGACACCTGCCTGATGTAACCCCACTTACTAGAATTTGTTAAATTTCCCTAACTACAACTTCACATAGACAGGTTAGCCAGAATTTAGGTACAAAAGGTCCTCCCTTGGGACCTCTCAAATCCCTTCTATGATTCTTTTGTTTAAGTCTGCCTAGTATGACTCATTGAAGGTACTAAAAAGTTTTATTTTTTTCCAGTGTCAGCACTTCTGTCTGTATTGAGGTGAAAGATAAATAAAAGGAAGAGAGGCACCCTAATGTAAAACTGACTGAAAGTCCAAGAACATTTTAGCAAGGGAAAAGTGCTTGCTTAATGGATGAATTAAAATCATTATCATTTCCTGAGTGGGGTGACTATTAAGACATAAATCTTTTATTTGTCTTCAGAAGCCAGACTGATTGGCTTTAAGAATTTCTCACCACGGGGCATTAGCAGAATTGATTTCTCTCAAAAAAACTCAGACTTTCTCCTTCACAGACAATTCAGAATCTTATTGGCCTACATACTCTCATAGCATTGAGATGTATGTACATTCCTTACAAATGAACTATATGATGGAAATTAATGCTGAGAGAAGAAGTTTCTTACTAACTTCATGGATTGCATCATTTTTTACTCTCACTGGACAGATCTAAACTGATTTTGTGACGCTAGAGCTGTTTGAGTTATGGCTCTATCTACATCTTCCCCAACTCAGCCTGGTCTAGAAACACATCTTTCACTCTTAAGCCCATATGTAGGCATGTCCAGATGAAACAAAACAAAACAAAAAGTCACACATGTTATCCCAGTTCAAAAAAAATCTGTCATTAAGAAAAATAAAGATTAAAAAAAAAGCCAAGCAACTGAAAACACATTAGTTCACACCATCTTCTGAAGCAGTCTGGATTGTGAACATTCAAAGCAAGGATCACAGCTTAATATGCTTAAATGATAATCAACAAGTAGTGGGTAGGCAAAAGGGGACAGGAAGAGTGCTAACTATGCATCAATAAGACTATATTTATACACATTCAGCTTATTGTTGGAATCCATGCTTTGCATTCTACCTTACAAAATTCCAGGTATCATTTGTGATAGTATCTAACATTTCAGTGGATCACTGTTCTTAGAGTATTTTTTGTAAAATTATTTCACTACTGAGTTGCAAAAACTTAGATGATATTAGATAAATCCAGTTTGAGCTGACCCTTCTTCCATGAAATGAAATCCATTACTATGATTGACAAAGTATGCTAAGCCTAACAATGCAGAAATCAAGAATATTTTCTAGGGGTCTCTTGTTTTTTTAATTCCTGGACCCATATAATTTTTTGTTCTGCAAGGTAGTGTCCAAGAAACATCTCTATCCCTGTATCCCCTCCATTAATTTTAAAGAAATTCAAATATGGAACCATATCTGTTGCTAATTTTAAAATAAAGATGAAATTCTACTATGGCTTAAAGAGGGCTGTCATATGGGTTGACAGAACACTGGGCTGCTTTTGAGTTGAAGTCATGTTGCAACTATGAAAAATGAAAAAATACTTAATTTAAGAATTCCTGCCATATTATTCTTTGTGACTCACTCACAATTTTTTCAGATACGTTCTTTATTTAAAGTCTTACTTCTCTAAACCATGCATTTAGAAGTTGGGGATTATTCAATATTTAAAGGAGTATTCCTAGTTTTGGAAGGAATGCAACACTCAAAAGCTGTTTCTGAACAGATAAGGAACAGCTACCAGTAAAGACCTGATGCAAAGCCAATGCTTACTAACTTATTTTCTATAAATATTGTCAAAAAGCCACTTAATTTCCTGTGAGAAGTCATTCCAATATATTTTTTACAAGAATATTTACACAAAACGAATATTAAGAATTCAAAAGACAGCTGAATAGAAAAGTTAATTTAAAACCCAGGTTTAATCACAGGACATACTCCTGTTTTCCTCTAGACATTCTACAAGATAATATGACATTTCTCACAAACATAAGCACGTATACAGCAATGTTGTTCAAAGTCACAACATACTGATTTAGGGAACAATTCCAAAGACAAAATATAGTCCCTAGAATTCCCAATTTCTATTCTACTAGTATGTGGAACCCAAGAAACTATTCAAGAACATCACAAATCTGCTTCGTAACTGAAATATAGATATTTGAAGGCAAAATATCCTTGCCTTAACTTTTCAATTTACTTCTAACCTCCCTGTGGTTTTGTCAGTGTCAGTCCCAGCTTCCCATATGTCTGTTCCTCCCACAAAAAAAGCCTCTGCACTTTCTCTGACACCAACTCCTATGAATGGAAAGCTCTCCCTGAGGCGACCTGCACAAGGCAGATCCCCCCTCTGTGTGATCCTCCGATGATTTTATAGTTTAAATATTGCAATCGGGATGATGTAACAAAATGCAAAACAAACAGATGGGCAAGAGATGTAAAGGAGGGCCAGGCTTAAGCTGGAAAACATCACTGCCAGCAATGTTGTTGGGCTCACAGCTGCTGACATTGCTCCTGGGATGCGTGCGCGCCGAAGCTTTGCTGGCAGCTGCGTTGCTGGCTGAGGTTCGCGGCATGTGGTTCTATTTAGATGCCACAAGCTGGGCTTTGTTTGCTTACTCCACATTTACATGTGCCTGCATGCAAACCTGTGGAGATAAAAGGTAATTTTGGATGCCAAAACTCTGTTGTGTAGATCAGGCGTGTTTGCCTATGCTGAAAGAACACTATGAACAAGTGGGAGTTTGTTAATGATGCACGTTTACTTCACAGAATCAGTCACAGAATGTTAGGGACTGGAAGGGACCTCGAAAGATCATCTAGTCCAATCCCCCTGCTGGAGCAGGAACACCCAGATGAGGTTACACAGAAATGCATTCAGGTGGGATTTGAATGTCTCCAGAGAAGGAGACTCCACAACCTCCCTGGGCAGCCTGTTCCAACTTCATTATTGCAGTGTAGAGATCTGGAGGCACCATCCTAGATCTAACTGGAGTACTGGTAGCAATGTAACTACACAAAAATGGAGCTCAGAAAGGTAAATTAGCATATGCTAACTTCTGTGCTGCTGCAACAGACTGCTTGACTGTGTGAGAGGGTTTATTTAAATCTCACTTGGGCATCTGTAGTAGTAACAGAAATTATGTGATGGTACTGAAGAAAACTAATCAGTTCCAGTCCAATTTCTTTTCTAATTATTATATTCCATACTATCTTCATGTGACAGAAGGTCAGTCCATCAATCATATAAAAGCAGAGTTCCAGAGACCTTGCTTTACTGACAAGTGGTTCTAACAATAAAGACATATGGAAAAAAATATACAAGTGTTCTAAAGATAAACTGGTGCAAATACAACGATAAATCACAAGAGAACATGGTGAACCAAACCCTCAAATACTTGGATTGTCTCATCACCCTGTTTATTGCAATTGGACCACGATATTTCTGCAGCAGTTATGGTCTAAAGCCAGAAGCAAGGAACACTTGATGGACTGAACTATACATCCTAAGCGATGAGCTGAAGGAGAGCAGCAGCATTCCAACTTCCCAAACTGTTTCAAACAAGCAGCGCCTTTTAAAGTGGCCAACCTGATGCATAAATTGCCTTCCTGCTCAAAGAGGAGCTCCTTCCCCTAATATTCACATCTAATGAAACCATATGACAGCTTTCTCATAACTTATAAAATAGATATTCTATGGCCCTCTCATGGATGAAAGGAAAACAGGGCAAATGGTAAAGTCTGGAATTAAGTATTATAAATCTAAAATATTTATAGATATAAAAGTAATAGATATAGATACAGAAGCAATGTTTTAGGTGGGTTGAAAGCCATTGCAGAGACAGGAGGAATATTCAGAAGAGCATAAATACTGAATTCATACCTTATTTCCATCAGAGTAGGATTTGTGGGATCTAAAATACCTGAATTAACATCTGGGCTGCTTTGAAACAGACAAAGGCAAACAAAGATTTTAACTTTGTTCATTATTTCTTCCTTTCCTTCACTGAAATTAATATTTTTATGGGGTAAATACGACTTTAGAACCAAATACATATAAATAGAAGTACTCCACATCTCCTCCCTAAAAACCTAACTCTTTATTCTAAAAAACTTGCAAATTATATGCTGATACCTAACAAGGTAACACAGCTGAATTACATAGTTGTTATCTGCAAAATTGGTCCACTTTCAGTTATTATTCAGATGTCAGAAGACTTGAAAATAATGGAATGATGAGGAAGGAGAATATAAGGATCTATATATATTTTATTGAGCTAAAAGATTTTTTTTTTTCTGACTATCGATGCAAAGACACTGGAAAAATGTACACAAATGTTCCCAAAACTAATCAGAGACTTTGAGGTAGAAGACATCATCAGCCACAGTTCCTACTCACAGGCACCTCATCAATGATTTAACGTGACATAGGGGACTGCAGCTTCATTATCTGGTGATATTTTATTTATTCATATTTAATTACTACATATCATAACAATTCGAAACTTGACTGCATTGCAGAAAGTGAGGGAAGGAATGAAGCTCTTATACCCGCTGTACTAACACATCTGCTTCACAGACCTACAGGGATTCACTCAGCCACAATATATAATAAAAGTGAAAAAAACAGTTACATTCTACAAATGAGTTACAAATTCTCCACATTGAAACTGGGTGAAATAAACAATTATGTTTTCAAAATTCGTGTAGTGGACATGAAGAATTCTATTTATCTTCATTATATGCTGAGAGTGTTTGGGCCAAAATCCCCAATTTAGGTGAACCATGAGGAGGAAAAAAAAATTATGGCAGGGGAAAAAAAAAAAGTAACATGACAAATTAGCAGGACCAAACCTCTCCCCCAGTGGGAGAGAGAGGTGAAGGCCAAAGGGTAGATTAATCTTGCTGTATCATATGGTCTTGATCTTAAAAATTTCTCTGCGTGTTTAGCAGAAATCACACGCACAATGGGGAGACTTTGAAAAGACCAGGAACCAGAGCAGATTAAGATGAAATGGGGCCAGATCCAAAAAGCCGTCAACCTCCCACCCTTTCCTGCAGACTCCCATGTGGGCAGGAGATTGTTTTGTGGCTCCAAAGCGCTCGTCTGTGCTGAGCTCGCTGATGAGGGCTCACGCTCCCCATGTCTCCGACCGAGGAGGAGTTCTGAGTTTTCTGTTCACAGCAGGACGAGCCACAGCTGTGGACATGGGTCTTTGTAAAAACCCTCTCACTTCGTGACCCCAAATTAACACACAGAACCTGGCTGATCCAACCACACACAAAAAAAATGGATCCAGGTCCAATCAAATAAGAAATAGTATTTTTAAAAAGAAAAAAAAAATACTCTTTGTTAGGTCTGTTTTAAAAAAATATTTTAAAAAAGAAAAAGGCTCAAGCAGTTGATAGGTTACTGCATCTCACAGAGTCCCTAAGTGTCAGCTGAGTCACAGCAACTATCTGCATATACGCATGGTAAAAGTGAGTTAATGCAAACTGGCTTAGCCAAGCCTACAATAGAAGAACATTAAATTACGTGCACTTGGACAATTGCTACAGCTGAGCTGATTGTGTGATTACTTCTCAAACTTCTGAAATGGCTTGTGAATGAGAACTTTAAAGACTACCAGCCAAGAAAATAATTTAGAATTTTAAAACATTGGAATTTCAAGGGTTTTCAAATTATTTATTTATTTAATGAGTGACATGACAACAAGAAATGAAGAAAGACCCCTAAACAATATAAATGCTGTTGTAACTATTGATCTGAAAATTAAAATGCATCCATATGGAAAACTGTTTGACTAATTTGCTTTCAGAACAGCTAGGTGCAAAAGTGTATGTCCATTCAAACAAATCTGACAGCAGTGTTTCCACCATCATTAAAGATAAAAGATAATTTGTTCCATGATTTATGATCTCATTGACTTCCCATATTGAATTAGGCAGCTGAAATAATCTCTACCATCCTGCAAATTTTTATTAATATGGTAGCATACACATATACACTGATGAATACATTTTATTTTAATTCATTGCAGGTGAGGATAACACAATAATGTTATGAGAAAGGGTTATACATCCACTTACGACAAAGCATTACAAACATCCACTCAGAACTTTTGTGCAGAGCATGCCACACACAAACACCAACATAATTCCCAGTTTTACACCGGCACAACTATTGCATTCTGTAACTTCAGAGAAACCTTGTGTAAATCAGATACTGTGATCCCCTCTCTTCATTATGAAGAGCAATTCAATAGACACTTTTACAGCTATTGCCGTATACATCCTCTTTTTTTTTTTTTCTGTATACGTTTCTCTTCTATTTTTTTTCTCTATTTCCTAATTAGAGGACTTAAATTTGATTGCTCTTTCAGTATTACCCAATAAATGTCTACCAATCTAGTCATTACTCACCAAATTAGGCAGAACTCTTTCTTCTTCCCCCTAATTTTTTCCCTGAAACCATAACTCCTTGCTGGTTTTCCTCTAATATTTAGATGTGCTTGAATGAAATGTGTTGGCTTGTACCTAATGCAATGCATGTGTTTATGAAACACAGTGGGCACATACTCTGTTTTCAAAAGACATAACAACAGAACAGCCATTTATGAAAGTTCAACTGGTTCTGATTCTCACTTCCTCTTCACCCACCACCCCCTTCCAGAGTCCAACTGGAACATCTGGGTGCACTGCATTAAATAATGGACTCCTTGTTTGAAGAAAATTCACAGGAAACATTAAACTTCTCTTAAGACGGGAGAGGTTAGTGCATGGGAGCCAGGACAGGAGAAAGTCAAGGAGTCAAATGGAGAACAGCAATTCTTGAGGACAGAAATGTAGATGTATCACTAGGATATCTGAAGTTCTACCACTGACACCAGAGTCTTGGTGAAGTATGTAGCAGCTAACTGTCACAGCAGCGTGGGTTCCCCTGCACATCCTATACCAGAGCGAAAAGGCAGAAATAAAATCTTACCTAAAGAGTTAGGGACAAATCTGGAAGAAATTCTCCCTTCCATGGGGAAATTTCTGCAAGACTTTTGTAGACGGACTGTAGTTCAAAGCAGACTACAAAGAATTAGGTCCAATCTGTTATCTTTGCCTATTTCTGCACAACTATCCACATGTTAATGTATCTCAAGGGTGTGTGCTAAATTGTCTTTTGCTAAATTGTACCACTGAGAGAATAAAGGAGCTAATAAAACCTGGAGAAGTTATACAAGGGATGTGTTTTGGTCTTCCAGTTCAGCTTGGAGGGGAAGCTTTTCAGATCAATAGAACTCTACATCTACCCTTGGTTTAATACAAGACATTGCTTTTTATTACTATGGCAAATGACAAATTCATTTCATTTTAATCAGAAGGTTAGTTTAAATAATATGGAAAGTTCTACAGCGTTCATTTTAGATGTTTTCATTTTCTTTAAATCTGCATGGATCCAGTCCACAAAGTTAATTGCAGATCTTCTATATCTGGACACAATTGTAACCAACAAAAGATTTCTACATACGTAGGTATCTAAATATTTTACGGTTCCCCTAGCAATTTGAAACAGAAAATTAATCTCTATGGAAGCAATAGAATTCCAGCATAGCAGCATGCTGCTGATCTCCACAAAATTAATTTTACATCTCAAGCATGAACTATTTTTTCTTTATGTACGTAGGGGGTGGGAAAATATGTGGTGATTTTACTGTATTGGTACCATAGAAGTGGAGAACACCTACATAAAGCAAAAGCCTTATGCTTCACTTATCCGAATTTATTCTACAATGTACTAAGCAACAGAGGAGACAAGGCATAGTCTTATCTGTTTTCACCTTTTTCATCTTACATGGAAAGAATACTAACCAACTGGCTTAAGCTGTTATCAAATACAGGACCCAGATTCACATTATGAGACTCACCTTGGAAACTATCAGCTGCATTCCCTGAAGTAAGAAGAGCCATGTTGCACATGGCAATGAGAACCCCTGCAGCCATGCTAGTGAAGCTTGATTTTCCCTAAAATGGGTAATTTTTCTTCAGGTTTACTGGTCAAAAATGTAGTAATTTTGCAGGTTCATTAAAACAAATCTATATGAAAAATGGAGCTATGTATTTCATCCTCAAATGCCAGACAGCAAGGGAGAGAGGCTGCAGCAAAGGATTCTTTTAGCATATGCATTGATAAAGAAAATTTATTCTCAAAGCATGCTATAAAAACAAAGCAAGGAGCAATCCTGTCATATCAATTTTTTCCTGTCACTTTTAGGAAACTTTTCTGTTCTGATTTCCATAACTTTCTACTGATACATCATATTGAGAACCTGAAAGGAACAGAATAAATTAGTTAAAGAGATAGTTAGCCTTCTTTTAATACTATATCTTAGGTTTTATGGTTCCCCTAATAAAATAACCTTGATATATATTCAACTTTACATATATCGTCTGGAGGGCTAAATGTCCTAGAAGCAAAAACAACTGAAAACAGATTTTTCGCAGTTTATTAGCAGATGTTTAATATGCACACTTCAGTGCACGTTCTCAGCTTGTACATCTTTATTTTAACTCAGTTACCATGAAGCACCTATGATTGTATTTGGCTGTACATAAAACTTCTAACAAGACTTCCTATATTCCCCATATTTTCTTAAATAAATCATTATAAATATTTCTGCAATGATCTTTTAGGGTTGTTTTTAATTATGTTGTTATGATTATTTTTCTACTCTGAACAGAACAGGAAAAATGAAAATTGGAAATAAGTCTTATTTAAGGGGTATGAATGAATGCTTAAATATTTGTCTTCATTAAATATTCCAAACTTGTAACCAAGTTTCTGCTTTTTTTTGACAGTGAGTTTGCTTCTACCACAAGCAGTAGCACCTGCACGAGTAAGAAATCCTGGTGGTCACTCCAAACGTACAAGATCACCAAAGTCAAAGCAGAAAAAAAATAAAGTTCTGATCTAATTAAGAGTTGTAAGAATAAAAGACATTGAAAGACCTCGATATAATAGAGTTTCTCCCATTAACATAAATACATATTACCATAATTTAATTTTCACATTTCCACCAAATTAGTTTTCTTCAGCAAGAAGAAAGAGGCACAGGATATTTTCATTTCAAAGGTCAGTAATATCTTAAAAAGAAGTGTAGTTAAGAAAAGGTATTCCCAGGAAATTTCCAGGACACAGAAGGTTTCACTCAGTAACAATATTCAAGAGTGTCCTTAATTGCTCTGCTGGTCCAGAATCAACAATATTGTCTACCAGAATCTTATCACACCTTGACACTTGTTCTGTCTATCACCTCTCTCTCTTCTTCCCGAGGAGTAGGTAGAGGTTTTGTTTGTTTTTGTGATGATGCACTGAAGTAGTGAGGGAGTAGGGAGAGAAACTGGGAGAGGAAAATAGAGGAGCTGACAGTGAGGATGTTACTGTGTGAAGTGTGATCAACAGTGTGGAATCTGAAAACAGTCAAAGAGAAGAAGAACACAGCAAAGCACAAACGGACAATTAGGAGTCCCTGGGAAACCACATTTGATGGGTGGAAATAACACAAGCAACACTGGGGCTGCAGCTGGAGAATGAGAAACAACCATGTGCTGGGTTAGTTGAACTGAAGTAATTTTCCATGAAGTTAGTCAGTTTTCTTCTTAGTAGGTAGAGCCCTCTGTTGGTTTAGATTTAGTTTGAGAATAAAAAGATAGCACCCTGGATCAAGTTAATGTTTTCTCCATGTAGCTTTCCAGCATTTGGGATTTGGTACAAAAAGAATGTAAAAACTCACTGATATCTTGGCTGTTGCCAAGGGAATGGAAGACATTTCAACTGTCCAGCTGCAGGTGCAAGACAGCACTGGGGAGGGAACATAATGAGACAGCACCTTAGACTGACATCCAGGTTGATCAATTATTCCATAACATGAACTTCACACTCCATATACAAGCGGGAAGTTGAAGAATTTGAGAAGATCACGTAAGAGGAAGACCACCAGCATCAGCTGGAAGAACAGCAGTGCCCTGGCAAGTGAGAAGTCACGATGTAAGAGAGACATCAATCGTTTACATGTCTGAGTACAAGATAAGAAGACTACAAGTATCACATTTTCTACTGGTTTTGTTATTATAGCATTTTTTGACTGGTTTTGGTGTTATTTTCAATGTGCTGTTTTGCCACAGGTATTCACTGATGATTACCATTAGCAGTCACATTGTGTTAGAAAACACATTCTCCTTTCATCATGGACTAACTTTAATTTTTCAAATGCATGCCATGTTCCAGTTTATACACTGGAATTATGAGAAGAAGATCTACTAAAGACAGAAGTTTAGTAGAGGGTCAGATGTAACTTATTTTTTCAGTCTCAAGATGTCTATTGGCTTAAAAGCAAACGCCAGGATTGCCTTCTGCTTCAAGCCCCACATTTAATAACCTGATCTCCATGGCTTTATCTTACCTTCTAATTCCTACATTTTAAAGGCTTTTGAGTTCAATGTAACCTGCTTTTAAAATGACCTTTTCTTGAACAGTTCAAACATCAAGCTACCTAAAACTCTTTTTCACCTCCATAAAGCCATAAAAGATAAAATATTTTAATAATACTGATATTTATTTTTACCAAAACTAGCTCACATTCCTAGATCTTGATAACACACTGAACATTTTTGAATGTTTTCATAAAATTCTTTGACATAAAAGATGTCCAGTAAATTCTCTTGAAGCTTTTTGTTTTTGCTTTCATGGTTTATATGTTCAGATACCTTTTAACACCTGACTTTTGTGAGGACTTAAATCCTAAGGCTAATAACTGCATGAGAAGTCCTAGATGGTACAGTTGCATTGTTCTCCAGACACCATGTTAAAGCAACATCCCAATGCAAAACACACAATGGTTTTCTTGCTGCTGTAATTAGTGGCACTATTTAAAATACATTTTTAAAATAAAATAGCAATTTTAAAATTTTGTACTTCTGCGGAAGTCCATGTCAAGAAATGCACAAAAACCCACTAAATTATTTCATTCTGTGACTCATATTTAGAACATTGCCACATTTGAAAGATATTTGTTGCAAAGAAATCTTGTTTTTTCACAGCTCACAAGTATAATATAGCCTACACCACATCATGAGCCCTCCTTTCTTCTGCAAAACGCATTATTGAGATTACATTAAGTAGAACATTACAGTTTGTTTCAACTGAACATTAAATTCAATATTTTAGTTGAAGCTGCTTGATACCTCCCATTATAAAAAGCTGTTTAGCAGTTGCTTATAAAACTTCATGAAAACTTGAACTGTGGATTGAAATCTTCCATGTTTACTGTCTGTCCCCAGGCTTATTTGCTCAACTTCTAAGTCCTCAACTGATTCTCAAAAGTTAGAGATGGTTAGGGGAAAGTTTATTGTTTGTCAGGTTCAAGAAACAAGAGGAAGCAGGATGGGAACAGACCTGAAAACTGTGATTCTGTGATCATGTTTAGTTTTTCTGTGATTTACACAGTTCCACAGAAAAGCAAATCTCTGGACAAAATACAAATCTTCAGAAGTGTTTCCATGGGATTAAAAGACTTCTTCAGACCTCACAAAGATGGGTTCTGAAGACCCACACCAAAGAGGATCCATCTCCTCTACAGCTTCTGCCCACTTAGCTTGTGGTTTGGTGGGCCATGTTTTACAACCACCACTGAGTATCTCCTAGCTGGAACTTCGAGGGGAGAAGCAGGACTTTCTCTCCCATTTCACTTCCTGATATCCCCAGGCTACTGCTACTCCATGCATGGAAAGGAGAACTGGAGACTCACTGCTTTGTCCTCCCTGTGCTGTCCTGCAAGGGGTGGCCGAGGAAGGAGGAAGCAGCCACGCTGAAGCACTGAGGGAACCAAATAATGATGAAGTAAAACATAGTTTGATAGGCAACTATAACTTGTGAATTCTCTAACATTTGTAAGCCTGATTTGCTTAATATTTGCACAGTATTATTACACAGTGCTTTGATTTGGAAAGGTTTTTTCCTTTTTATTTTTTAGTTGAAGTATTTATTTTTATTTTTACATGTGTTTATATGAAAGAGATGTTTAAAAATAGTAAAATTTTACCAAATAACAAACAGTAGGAAAAAAC
This sequence comes from Streptopelia decaocto, assembly GCF_964273445.1. Taxonomy (NCBI): domain Eukaryota; kingdom Metazoa; phylum Chordata; class Aves; order Columbiformes; family Columbidae; genus Streptopelia; species Streptopelia decaocto. The sequence goes on along the minus strand of NC_138663.1, from coordinate 186,533,433 downwards.
AAAAAACAAACAGACAAAAACACCAAAAAAAGCCAAAACCCCTACTTCTGATCTTAAAAGAAGAAAAAAAACCCAACACTCTAACAAAAACTCCTGAAAAGGGGAAGTGAAAATCAATACATCATTAAAGGAATAAAATCCCTAAGCAACAGAATCTATATACTGGCCATTAAAGCTTTGTTTTGTTCCCATTTGTGTATCCACACACACATATGTCTTTTCAGAAGGTATTTTTAGTTCCTTCCTTAAAGTGTATCTGCTCTTATTATAGTCCAATTTTAGCTATTTCCACACATTTCTATTTCTGCCCTTCCCTATCACAGATCACATGTTACCACTCAGCTGGTTACAATATGAGGATAGGGGAAAACAAGTGCACTAATTGATTCATTTGGAAATACTTTAAAGGTGAAGATGACAGAGTAGAGTATTAGCATGAAATGTCTTGAGCATCAAGCTCTAACAGCTTCTCATGAGCATTTCCACACAAGATGAATCTTCCCCTGTCCTGTGATGAGGTGAGCCAACAACATGGGACACTTTCCTTGGCTGAGGAGTTATAAGATGGCACAGCTTGAGCACTGTGCATAGCGCACATCAGTAGTTGTTGCACCAAATTTGATAATCTCTTGTGTTGTGCTATTTGTTATACTACTTATATAGAACTTGTTTAGCATAACTTGCTTAGCATTAAGAGCTAAATTTGCTGAAGCCTTAGATCACAAGCTATGAACTTTTACCTAGATATGTTGAATTTTAACCTAGTCAAGTAAAAGGTCTCAGAGCCGGTTCAAGACAGAAGATAAGGAATCTACATTCATTAAGAGAAGCTGCAGCCTTAGAGATCAGAAAAGAAACAGCCTGCCTAGAGATGATGGAGGGACTCAATGAAAAACAGGAAGACCTCAGACCCTAATATTGCTACTGGCCCAAACTGTCACATAAGGGTTGGGGAATTTAGATTGTAAGAGTGTAATTACCCACAGATTTCTTTGTACGAGGTCCCTCTTCAGAGGTACACAGCCCAAGCTGTAGTGCTATTAATAAAATGACTTTATAGGAGGCTCATTGATTCAGCAGAAATGAAGAGTCGAACCCTGTTGTGGTGGCTGGCATGCATCATTTCCATGACATTTGGCATCTTACAACTGAAGTAACTAACAACACAGACAATATATGAAGATGCTGGAAAAATTAATTGCAGTTTTCAGATGTATAAGCCAACACTTATTCAAATAAGAGTCTACTAACATCCAAGTTAACCAGCCCTGTTCAATTATGCTTTTATTTTGCCACTCTTTATCTCTGAAGTTATGGTTTCTTAATAAGCTATGCACTGCTTTATACCCCCAAGGACCAGATATTTAAGTCTGAGATCTTAATTAGTGGTCTGTGGCTTTGAAATACCCAGGAGATATATGTTACTGTTTCTTTTCATTTCTTTTTTTCCTTTTTCATTAGTGGGTTTGCAGATCACAGGCAACTTTAAAGAAAATGAAGCCAACTTCAACTACAGTAGCAATAGTGACAGTCACATATTCTGTCCAGTTAGGCTCTTCTAATAAACACAATATGTGGCATCTAAACACCTTCTGAGTGGGAGGCTTGACAGCAACACTCCTTCTAATGATAAACGCACAGCAAGTGCATGCTGCAGTAGGAACAATGCACTCAAACTTTTAAAAATTGTGCCAAATTCTGTATTTCTTGCTGGAGCATAATGAAAAGGAGCTATGGGTTTAAAGGGTACATTGGAAAGGACAAATTGAGTCGGACCTCAACAAGCTCAAGAAGGGGGCCCATGTGAACCTCATGAGGTTCAACAAGGCCAAGTGCAAGTCCTGCACCTGGGTCGGAGCAGGGTATCAATACAGGCTGGGGGATGAAGGGATTGAGAGCAGCTGTGCCAAGAAGGACTTCAGGGTACTGGCAGATGAAAAGCTAGATGAGTTGGCAACGTGTGCTCGTAGCCCAGAAAGCCAACCTGTTCTGGAGAGACCTTATTGTGAGCTTTCAGTAAAAAGGTTTACAAGAAAGATGGGGACAGATATGGCCTGTGGTGACAGGACAAGGGACAATGGTTTTAAACTAAAAGAGGAGAGATTCAGACTAGATATAAGGAAGACATTTTTTACAATGAGGATGGTAAAATATTAGAACAGGTTGCCCAGAGGGGTGGTAGATGCCCCATTCCTGGAGACATTCAAGGCCAGGCTGGACAGGGCTTTGAGCAACCTGATCTAGTTGGAGATGTCCCTGCTCATCACAGGGAAGTTGGACTAGATGACCTTTAAAGGTCCCTTACAACCCAAACCATTCATGATTCTGTGCTTCCAGAGTTTCATATCAGCTTTCTCACAGACATGAAAAAGCCTATGTGTAATTCAACTACTGATGTTTGTCTGAATTTGTACAGGGCCCTGAAATAGGAACATCCCTGCGCATTGCAGATAGTGGTAAATAATGATACTTTAAAGTATCATTGTCATTAAAAAGGGCACAGTGAATTTGATGGAGCATCATGAAATATTTCCTAAAAGGGAGATAAAGACATGGAAACAGCTTTCAACACTTCTGAAAAATATTTGTGTAGGTTATTTAGAAAGGAGAAGAAAAAGATCTCCCCTTCATATTAAGCACCAAATATTTTCAGTTGTCCATCCACTTAACTGCATCATGAGGTTCACCAGAAGAAAGGCAAGTAATAGCACTGAAGAAAGATTTGAAACATAAGTCTTATGGATGAGACCAGGAAGGCTATTTCATCTGTACAGGGAAGGAGAAGGAAGAAAAGTTCTAGAAAACATGGGGTAAACTGGCCACCAAAGCTAGGAATACTTGTGGAAGAGCAGGTAACATTACAAGCTGTTCAGCGGAATGGTGGGTGCTCTTAAGGGACTTCTGTGTCATTTAAAATAGAATTATGTTCTAATCTCATTCAGAAAGCATTCGTTCTGTGATTATAAGGTAAGCACGTTTAGAAGTCTTCCCTGTTATCTGCTGAGGAGAGAAACTGCTCACCTGGAAACTTTGTCACAGCTAACATGCTAACATAATCTTATTCATCATGGACATTCTTTATCAAGTTATGTCCACAAGTGACATATTTTCCAAACTTGCCATATAAACAGAAAACGCTTCAGAAGTTTGGTCTCCTAAGAAAGCAGAAATGTTCACACCCTTTCAACTGAACCATACTATTCTATTATTTCTTGAACAACTTTATGTAGTATTGCAGTGAGATTCATTGTTCCATTCAAATACGTAAAGACTATACGAAAAGTTAAAGTGAAAACACAGATATTGCAATGTACATCACAGAAAGCTGGTCTATTGCCATCCACTTGAGAGCGTGGAGAATGTGTCCCCCTCTTATGCATTCCAATGATAAAGAAAAAAACCCCACAGGTATGTCAATATTCTGGGACAACAACAAGAACTATACAAGTTGTCTTCAGTTTACAGTATTGATAATGTGAAACATGAGTTATGAGAAAGTGAGCATTTTTAAAATCTTGCAGGTGACTGTTTTGCTGGAAGAAATAAGGCTGCTGCCCTACACTATGCAGGCAAACCTCTCCCTGAAGTGCAAAAACTCTCAAAACCTAACAAAATGCTTGTAGTTTCATGAAGACTATTTAGGTGTTTTGAAAAAGAAACCTCACTTACATTCGACTGCAGCAATATCGTTTGAACAAGTAACTACCCACAGAGCTTCCATCTCAGAAACAGAGTTCCCTACAAGCTGGTAAACACCAACCTGAAGCAGTTTCCATTACTGACAATATGTACAGCTCTCTTAATCACTTCCATTGAACTTCCTTATTCAGGTCTTGTATTTCAAGAGGATCTGTCTATTTCCAGCATCATGAATTCATTCAGGAATCGTTCTTAATGAATAGTGCGAAAGCAACTGCAACAAACAAAATAATCTGCAAGGTCTCTCTGTGCTCTTTCATATCCTGCAATTTCATGTGTTAGATCTTTAAAGAATTAACCTGGCACACTCTCAGGCTAGAAGCATTTGTCCTCTTTAAAAAGAAGAGACATAAAGAATATTTATGGATATCCCACTTGAGCTCACAAAGATTCCTATTTTGCACTTTACCTATATACACCAGTTACTTTTAAGCAACTCAAGGAAGTCCTATTTTACCTCTGTACTGCAAGCAATTCCTGCTATATACAGATGTATCACCATCAATAAGTGCCTGTCAGCTGTGAGGAGTTCCAAATGCCTAATAAGCACCTGGATCAAATTCACAGTTGGAAATAATGACATCATAAAAGTAAGAAGAGGAAATACTCACTATCCTACCTCTCTAAAGATTAAAGGTGTTAAAGCACAATGCAATGCAAATTATATTAGAGCTCAACACAATTAAAATACAAGGAATACAAAATCTCATAACAAAGCTATTAATTAGATTCACCTCTAACACAACACAGTACACAGTATCAAGGAACCTCTTATTTTACCTAAGAAACTATATCATCACTTCTGCAATGAGAATTAACAACTTTGACCTCAGTGAGAACCAAACTCAGGTGCTGAAAAGGCTGTTCTTAACAGAGGACTCAAATTCTTGGGCACTTGCGATGACTGAAAGCTTTTTAGCACAGTCCTGGAGTCCAGCGACACAGTAAATGGAAAGACTCTCAGCACCAGACCTCATGAATAACCACGATTCCTGTGTAAAGAGACTGCTGATACATCAGTTCTTTAATCACTTTATGAAACTCTCAACCCTGATATTAACTGACAAAGGCTTTGCTCCTTCCAAAGCTACTTCACTCTGCAGATCAGTTACCAAATACAAGTGCAATGCAGCAAGAATTTTATGTCTTTTAGTAAGGCCACATGCCACCTGTGCCCAAAAAGTCCTGAAATTTAAATGCAAACTACAACTTTCAACCTCACATGGATTCTAGAAACTTTAGGCATAAAAGGGGAGATGAAAAGTAAGGTATATATTTAAATATTATAAGGTAGAAAAGGAATAACAGCACACTATTTATATTAGGTTTGAACTTTCTTTATTTTAATCTTTTCAATGCTTGGAGACAAATTTGTTCAAATTACCTGTAACAGATTTTTTTATTATCTGTACAACACTAGCTTGTAAGGAAATCCTTCTTTGCAGTGTTGATGTCCCAGTGAGTTGTAAGAACAGTTAAATAACTGCTATAGTGACATTATTGTTGATCAAGATGTGATTATGTAATGTGAAACATGATCATTCACAAGTCATTTAAAAATTATGCTTTTCTACTCTTCTTTTTTTTAATTTATTTTTTCAATAGAAATTACTCAGAATTGGTAACAGGCTCTACAAAAGACTATTAACAAAGCAGTCTGCCAGAGAAAGAAGAAACACAGGGGTAGATCATGAAACTCTAGAAGCAATTTTAAGAGCTTAAATATTTACTTCACATAACATGAGGGAAATTGTTTAATCAGTTTTAAAATTTAAAGTCACCCTAAATTTTGTTTGTCACTCAGATGATATAATGAAAAAACAGGCATCGTGCTAACTGAAGATCACTGTTTACTTAATGTATGTGAAATGACTACGTTAAAGTTCATTGATAATAAGAACAAAGATACCTATGAACACAAAATTGAAAGTACTGGCGTGATTGAGGAGCTATGCCTATTGCATTTGGTTTATGGATGTGACTCAAGAAAGATGAAGCCTCCTGGGGCTGGATTGTTATTTCCATAGTTTAAGGTTCCTTCACTCTTGAAGTGGATTAATGGAGGCAAAAACAGATTCCCAAGACTGGGGTTCACCTGAGTGACAAAGTGACATGGGACATAGCTGTGCCAGTCAATGGGGACAGTACGAGTGAACAAGAGCACCCACAATGGTTTGTTGTTCCATTACCTGGCAATTAGGACACTAACTAAAAGAGATAATAATTAAGGTTTAATGTTTATGTATTTTTGCTTATAAATGATGGTGGATACAGACACTGGAAACTATCCCAGGAAGGAGGGAGCTGAATGGAAGTGCTTTGTCTCCGTGATGTAAGTCCTTACCTGCTAGGCCGTAGACACATGCTCCTTGCTTCCTACCTCTTCGGTTTCATGACTGTCACATCCCTGCATGCAGAATATCAGGACACTTGTTTTGGAGGCGGAAAATGTGGACCAGTGCCAGTAAGAATCAGACTATTTTAGCCTACCAGGAAGTCATTGGTTTTGGAACCCAGTATAGCTCAATCAATGTGTAGGGTTTTAGGCTAATTATATAGTTGCCCATGACAAGAACATAAAATATCTTGGAATCCCGTCAAAAATGTTGGCTACTCTGCTGCTGGCTATTCTATACCTACAATACTTACCATGAAACTACTGGCATGTTTACTTTGCATTTCTTGCAGGTTTTCCTCTCACCTTGTCCTTTACCAAACATCCATCCATTTAAAACAGAGTGTAAGCTCTTTTCACACCATCCCTTGGTCTTCACTATCCAAGAGACTGTATCCAAATCTAGTCCAACTCACCAATCATACACTTCCCTAACGATTATTCCAAATTCATACCCATGTAACTGGTCTGAATTTAGTTTTGGTTGGCAGGAACATGAAAGTAGGTGTAGATTGCTTATGATGGGTAGGAAAAGGAGATGAAACTTTCAAAACATCGTTGAAAAAAAATAGAGAAGGAATTATAACAACCACATTTGTGTTCCATTTAAACACAAGCTGTTATGTAAGTGTCCACTGCAGTAGTCTTGGTTTTAAAGAAAGTTAAACAGACACACACTGGCTCTCTTGCAGCAAATAGTTACTTAACACACCTCAAGGAATCCAGAATATTACAGACTGATTTTTTTCTCTACTTAGGGCTTCAAATCTGCCTGTAATAAGAGTATTGAAAGTCAGTAGGCAGCAATTTTTAAAGAAGAAAACCATAAAGTGATGTTGTCTGAAGAAATAAAACCACCTGGTATTCTAATGGCTACTTAAAATAACAACATTATTTGTCATGTCCTTAACAAAAAGAATGCTTACAGTTCCAAATATTAATGATTTTTAATGTTTTTATTAAATTTTCACACACACAAGAAAAAATATTGAGCTGCAATATAAGAGAAATACCAAATCAATCAGAGCCTTGGAAGTCTACAAACAAATACAGGAAAACAGGCAAAACTGGAGATTTAGACAAACTTACTACAATATGGGGCTCCTCAATAGTATATTATTACAAACAAAATCCTCATGCACCCAACAATTAAATACAGCACTCTTACTACAGCCAAACACTTTTATATGCCGACATTAAATCAACATTCACACCTGGACACACATGCCTCGCACGCTGAGCTGTGCTGCAACACGGGCAACACAACCTGCCTGCCATCTATAGACACATCCAGCTGCCAGCCCACCCACATTTTTGCCTCTTCTACCTCCCCAACGGTACCGCTGCCTCCAGCTGCAGCAGACTTACCGCAACATTGCTTTACCTATCAACAGTAAATCCAGAAATTAGCTTCCTAAGTTAAAAAATATCAAGGACTTCAGGACTGTCTCTGATTTTAAAATCCCTAGGCAGCTTTTGCCTCTAATATTAATGGGTTCTCCTTGAACGCTATCTGGTTCAGGCAATTAAATTTTTCTATAATTATTTAGATAAAACTAAAGTAAACAGGCTGAGTCATCCTGGCAATAGGCTAACAGCGGGATAACTGGAAAACGTGGCTTTACTAAGAACATCTGCTAACACCACAACACTTACTGAGGTGTGTAAAGTCCCAATGACTTTTTTTTTCTTTCTTTCTTTCTGAGAAAGTTTAAATAATTGCAGATTGAAAATGCATGTTAGGCTGGAAATAGCCCATGAAACCATCTTTCATTCCGTATATCACAGCATACTTCAGAGATTGTTCAGAGAAGTGTTTTGAAGCTTATGGTTGAGTTTGTTTATAAGGCTGATGTCTTTTCTAAAAACTCAAAGAGCCTATTTTTATTGAGTATGGGAAACCAGATGAGTAAAGAAATGACAGACAAGCTCTACTAATATAATTTTATTTTGCTTTACAGGAAGGTGCATAGATTTAAATTCTGTTACTATCTTAACAGTGTATACAAACTTATTTTTTTCCCAACAGTGACAGGCCTGACTTGCACAAGACAATGCATTTTGTAACTGACTTAACTTCAGCATTTTTCTCTGAGAGAGTAATATTCATTTATCCAAAGATTCTGATTAGACAGGGCACTTTTCTCCCACCATAAATTTCATTTTTTATAAATACAGAGGCCAAAATATTGAAATAGTAGATCTGTCATTACTACACTGTGCAAGATCAAAATCAGCACAATTTTGGCAAATGTGACTATGTGAACATTTTCTTGTCTAGGTTTTGGTATAGGCTTCTTTACTGACCAATTCTTTTTAGGCTTTCTATTTTTTGCCAGTTGAGTTTCGATCCTTACCAATACATTTTGGACAGATGTAAACCTAAGACAGGTTTTGGGTTGCTTTTTGTTGAAATTCCAAGCTTCCTCCCATGTTCAAGTCCCCAAACGCTTAAGTCCAACAGACTTCACTCACTAATTCTCTTGATTTTTCAAAGTGTTCTCTCTTAATATTATATATATATAAAAAAAAGCTGGACTGGTTGGGTTTTCTTGAGTCTTCACCATAAATGAAATCAATATAGGATTACAATATCTAATGCTCTTTCTAAGCCAGCTCTCCTTTAATATCATTATTATTGTTAACAACACTAAATCTAAATGGAATAAATGTTCCCAGTTAGCATTAGTGACATTTCGTCTCTAATCTGCATCTAGGAAGTTTAAAGCTTCTCATAATATATTAGTATTTCTCCCACTAGTAAAAACTACTGTGATCCCAGTAGACACCCAGCAGAATCTCAGGAGAATGGTCCTCTCTAAAGTGATTTTAAAGAAATCAATCCTGTCTTATTTACATGGGTTTGTCTTTATTATTAAATGCTTACATATAAATTTAAGTATTCTATTTTTAATGACAATTTCAAGCAACTTATTTGATTCCAAAGTTAGGCTCCCTGGTGTGTATTCCCCATGGTTCCCCGTTTGTTTTCTTTAAGCAGAGAACAACAGATCCTATCTTCCAGCCCTGCAGCACAGCAGCTGCTATGCAAAAATCAGTCTATCCCATTTTCTCAAGTCACCTATTCTGTGGACATTAATATGCACTTGCAAAACAGAAAGAGCGCATAAAGTTAAAGACAGAAACAATTTTTATAAAGCTTCATGAAATTTGTTTTCCTGCAGGATTTTTTTCTTCCTAAGCACAGTGTCTTCATCAGAAACTGCCTCATTCTGTAAATTGTCTTCCCATTTGTGCTACGTAATCTTAACAGTTCTATGTAGCTGTGAAATATTTCTCTTTCCTATTCCAGAGTAACAGGAAAAACTAAGCAATTTACATTTCTTTGTCTTCTAACCACCCTCCACTCTATTAGGAATAATGAGCAATCTTTCAAAAACTTTCCTTGACCCAGGTTCTTCAGTTAAAAGAATGAGATCTCAGGTTAGCTCCCCTTTTGCTTCAATAAATTTAAAGTCCCTAGTAGATTTTCTTACAAAGGAAAACAAACAAAAAACAAAACAGAAAATAAACAAACAAATAAACACATAGAACAAGTGTTACAATTCCTCTAGAAAAAAAAAAAAAAATTAATAAGCTCTGACTGAAAAATAAAAGAATCCAAATCAGAGCTGCATGACCTACCACCTACGGGTTTTCAATTCCATGGCAACATGAGACTTCCTAATGATTAGTCAGCCTTAGATTACTTTATGCATAATATTAGCAGCCAGTCCTCCTGCAGGGAGCTACGCTACAAAAAAAGTTTATTCTAAGGTGTCTGTTCATAGAAGTAACCTGAACCATCAGGTAACACTTTTGAGTTTTTCGATGGGAAATTTCTGTCGGTTGCATTTTGCAAATAACAGCACTGAACCACTATTGCAGCACATATTGTGAACAATCAGTTTTGCAGTGCAGACCACTCTACAGAGGTCTTCAACTGGTTGTACTAGAACGACAGTAAAACCCTTTATACTTGATATATTTGTGTCTGTTTACACAGCATCTCACTTCATATGTATGAGTATATAAATATGAATACCTATCACTGATATACTCAGTTTCTGATTTTACCATTCTGAAATATTATCCAGGTTGGTTTTGATTCTCTCTCAGCTGCTGTACTGTGGCTTGTGTTTGACAAGATGTTTTTAAAAGGTCTTTAATGAATATTAAGGATGAATACATTTTCCTCATACACCTTCAGAAAGTTTCTGCTATCCAAAAGTTAATGAACTCCGGATTTTGAATAATTATTCCCTTTTCAAAAGATTTTGTCAATATAAAACAATCTGCGAATAGCTCTGGCATTAAAAAGACATGACAAACTCAAGACATGACAAAATTCCAGGTAAACGACCCATATCCAGTATGAGAAGTAGAAAATTCCGACAGTCAGTTTAACAGTATCACAGTATCACAGTATCACAGTATGTTTGGGATTGGAAGGGACCTCAAAAGATCATCTAGTCCAATCCCCCTGCTGGAGCAGGAACACCTAGGTGAGGTCGCACAGGAACATGTCCAGGCGGGTTTTGAACGTCTCCAGAGAAGGAGACTCCACAACCTCCCTGGGCAGCCTGTTCCAGTGCTCTGTCACCCTCACTGAGAAGAAGTTTCTTCTCAAATTTAAGTGGAACCTCTTGTGTTCCAGCTTGATCCCATTACCCCTTGTCTTATCATTGTTTGCCACTGAGAAGAGTCTGGCTCCATCCTCATGGCACTCACCCTTTATATATTTATAAACATTAATAAGGTCCCCCCTTAGTCTCCTCTTCTCCAAACTAAAGAGACCCAGCTCCCTCAGCCTTTCTTCATAAGGGAGGTGCTCCACTCCCTTAATCATCTTCGTTGCCCTACGCTGGACCCTCTCCAGCAGTTCCCTGTCCTTCTTGAACTGAGGGGCCCAGAACTGGACACAATATTCCAGATGTGGTCTCACCAGGGCAGAGTAGAGGGGAAGGAGGACCTCTCTCGATCTACTAACCACCCCCCTTCTAATACACCCCAGGATGCCATTGGCCTTCCTGGCCACAAGGGCACAGTGCTGGCTCATGGTCATCCTGTTGTCCACCAGGACCCCCAGGTCCCTTTCCCCTACACTGCTCTCTAATATGTAATCTCCCAACCTATACTGGAACCTGGGGTTGTTCCTGCCCAGATGCAGGACTCTACACTTGTCCTTGTTAAATTTCATCAGGTTATTCCCTGCCCAGCTCTCCAGCCTGTCCAGGTCCCGCTGGATGGCAGCACAGCCCTCCGGCGTGTCAGCCACTCCTCCTAGCTTGGTGTCATCAGCAAACTTGCTGATAGTACACTCAATTCCCTCGTCCAAGTCGTTAATGAATATATTGAATAATATTGGCCCCAGCACTGACCCTTGGGGCACTCCACTAGATACTGGCCTCCAACTAGACTCCGCACCATTGACTACCACTCTCTGGCTTCTCTCCCTAAGCCAGTTTGCAACCCAAGCCAGTCCAATTTTATTAACGATGAGTAAAGTCCAATCTCAACACAAAATCTCTCTGATAGAACTCAACAAACAAGCAGGTCTCCAGGGCACATCCTAATACGGTTTAGCAGATGGCACAGTTCGTTCAGGTTCTCAGACCAAATAACAAAGCATTGACGCTACAAGAACTACTAATCTCAAAGCTGTCTCATACAAACTCATAACAACTGGAGAAAATTAGGCTATGTTGCTCACCCAAAGGATCTCCTGCAAAAGGACTATTTTTCAGAAATTCAACAGATTCTAACAGTTTCTAGCACTGGAAAGGATCTACAAACTGTGAAAAACTGAAATACAAATAAACTAGTCAAAACCAGCACTGTACACTCCATTTCACCAAGCTAATTAACAAGATGAGGAAAAGTACGAAGATAAACATATGGAAAAGGTGATTTCTAAACATCTCTGATGTTAAGCTCCTCTATGTTTGTCACCAAACTACTTAACAGACTTGGTGGAGGGGGTTATAATATACAGCTACTGCCTGCTGTTTCCATAATCCCTAGAACTGGAAAAGTAAAAAATAAAAGTTTCCCTTTAAAAAAACTCAAAAAATAAGCTGATATTTTGGAAGCTACCATCTTCTGAGGACACAGACTGAACATACAGGCTCAAGCTCAACCTGTGGGCTAAAACGGACTATTATACCAACTGTGGACTAGGCTCAAAGGCTGTAAAATAAAGCAGCTTCCATGAAAGAAGAGATATAAGACAGTCAAATTAAGAACTGAAATATTAAGATCTACCCTGTGATGACTACAAATTTCTGTGTTACTTTCCCAGAACAGAAAGTTTGTTTATAAAACTTGTCATAAAAATTTGAATTGCACTCTGCATTTGGATATACAACTGAGATGTTCATAGTTTGGGAAGCTAGCTTCAAATGTGTTGTAAGAAAAAATCTTTTCTCCTGAACCAATTCCCCTGAAACACTCCCTGGGCAAGACTCAGTTCAAGAAATTACAACACAAAAATCAAATGAAAGAGCAAAAATATCAAGCTATATAAAATTGATAAACACATTCTGTCTGCTCTATTATCAGCTACATAATAACACCTCTTATGAGTAAAACCTCTAGTACATTCAGATTATAATAATGATGATGCTTAATAACAATTCTCCTTTATTTAAAACAAGTTGAAGGTTTATACTGTAAATTTTCAATTAAAATGCAGTTTAAGTAATATGCACATATTATTGAGAAATGCTTGATATTTTTGAACCCAAAGTTTTCAGTATTTTTATAGCCAAAATCAACTTTACCATGGAAAAATATTGAAGAAACATGCACGCTCAAAACTCCTATGCAAATGAAGTGGGGATTTCCACCAGTTCTAATTTATTGGATGGTGTTTCATTCATACTATTTTTAACAGACATCAAAGAAAGCAAATACTGCAGAAAACGTATTGAAGAACATTTGGTTCAATGAGCAGAGTGAATTAGCATCAACTGCAGCCTTACTGTTTGGCTAGTTTCGATGAGAGGCTGTTTTATACGTTTTAAGTGATCACGATTAATGGTTATATATACAAGCAATGTTTTCATAGCAATATTGGTGAAAAGAGATAACTATGCAAATATACACAAATGTATGGTAAGGAGATGGGGAAAGGGAAAGAAGAGAGAGACACTTCAGTGTAAATCTAGACTGGAAAGTACATATATAATCTTCTTGAAAGCTCTAATGTCCTCATTCATGTCTATAAATCTGCCAGCCACAGGGTGCAAAGATTTATGATTTAAGTGACCAAACATTCACTTCTAGAGATGCTTAGGCAGAAAGGTGAGAAGGAATGTCTCCAATAAGTAGACCTCTGAGACAGCATAGGGAATAATCAAAGCAAATAGCTTGCAGACAACAGATAAGGAAATGGGCTTACATAATCAATAACATATCTTTTAAAAAGACCAATGTAAAAAAAAAAAATAATCCTGTGTAGAAAAAAAACCTAGACATTCTGTGAAAGCACTTTTCATGTGAACAGCTCATTCAACTCAAGCATTACTACAGATTGTATTTAATGAACGCCACACGATATTCTATTAACAGCTACCTGATGTTCATGCTAACAGCCTGTTCTTAGTATTTAACTGTGGATCAGCATTCTTTCAAGACTTTAACTCAACAGAAAGAAGCGAGTCCCTCACAAGGTACCGCATGGCTGAGTTCTACCCCGCAGCCAGAGCCGGGTCTGGTGCACAGCCAAGGGATGGAGATGGGGAGGGAGAGAAGGAAGGAGGCACTTCTGGCCCGGCTGGACACAGGTGGCCTCTGGGATGGGATATTCCCATTGGTTTTGGTGAAGTTGTGGAACTGTCACACTGCTGGATAAAAGAGAGATGTCATTAACTTGCCCTTACTGTGAGGAAGGGAACAAGGACAAGCAGCGGCGTGCCAAAAGGGAGGGAGCAGAGGGTGTTGTGCAAGGGTCTAGGGCAAAATGAGAGGGTGGAGGTGAAACCAGAGGTCTTGGAGTAGGAAAGTAAAGTGGGCACTAGATGCAAATCCACAGGAAAAACAGCTTCTTTCCTTCTGCCCTTTCTGAACAGTTAGTCTGAACGGTACGCACAGCCAGAGGACTGGTCCCTCCTGCCTGCGTTTGTTTCTGCCTCATACACAGAATAACTGTCTCCAAGGCCCATCAGTTGTTGACATTTGAAAATATCACACTGCACTGGAACACTTTATATTTATGCCTCTGTTGAAAGCAAAGTTATATCTCAAAGTCCCCAGAACCCACCATTACTTTCCAAATGCCAAAGCACGAGTTTTTGATGAGGGCAGGGTAAGTCAGCCAGCATGCTCTCCACTCCTACGTCCAGCCAAAAGCTGCTTAACACATCAGTCTCTGTCCTATAAATCAGAGCAGATGAAGACTATAACTGATTTCCCCTTCCTCCCTCTTTTAGGAAGGACAGAGTAATCGAGGTTACAGAAACCTGACAGTTATTAACAGGAACAAACATGATACTCCTGACCCTAACCGCGGTTACTGAATCAGAGGCGTGTGCATGGCTCCATGCACACACGCACGTGTGCGGACACCACAGGACTCAGATTTTCCTGGCACGTTGTCTGCTGCTGGCAAGAGGAAGCAGTAATACTGTTGGCACAGAGATGCTGAGCTGAGGACTAACACAGGCCAGTAAAGTCAAAGTGAAATTAGGTTTCAAAGATTCCAGTCTTAATTTCCCCCTAGAAGAGAGTCATTCTCATCATTGTTTCCACAACAGTAATATGTGCTCTTGACAAGCTATCTGCAGTTGTTTCACATCCAGACATTCTATGTTGGTTACGCTCTGCTTGGAGGCAGAAACTGGCTTTGGTCAACTGAGATTGCAGCCTTTTTACATGATGCATCTCAGTATGTGATGAAGTCCATCATCCTTAAGCTTCCAAAGCACTCAGCCAACATTAACTAAATATAAAAATAATTTAATTTAAAAAAAAAATAAGTCTGATAGTTGCAGCCTCAAAAACTCTCATGTTTTATAGTACTTAGAAAGAAGTATCTGTGCAAGCCAAGGAGATGTTCTCATTTAGGGCCAATCCCATGAATTACTTACATTGCCAAATCCTAGTTAGGTGCCTAAATAATAGCTGATTGCAAGTATTTTTTGTGAGTGTGGCCCTTAAACCCTAATCTCTACCAACAAGCAGCTGAGGGCTATAGACAACCATCCTCTGATGACTTCTCTTCTTTGAAAACTGAACCACCATCAGTTAAGGAAAACTTGGGATTTCTGGGAGAGCATCCAGAACTGCAAACTAACAATGCCTGAAGCAGCCACTGCCATATTCTGTGCTGAGGAATCTTTCTTCTTACAAGCTGGCTGATGTAATGTGAGCTTCATTAGTGCAATGTTTTCCTGCCTGTTTTTCCCACAAAAAATCTTTTTATGAAAATAGCACTGCCACTGGTGCTTGACAAACAAAGAGTATTTACTTTTTAATTTTATGGTTATTCCCACGCATCTTCAAGTCCCATTTGCAGTTCTCCTGATGGAAGTGTGTGTCGCTATTGTATCACCAACCAGGTCAGATATGGAGATGATTGCTAGGAATTATGACAGAGATGTCATCTATTGGTTCTGAATTTTATTCAATAAACAGTGTGCTTAATATGAAAACCATCTGCACATCAAGGAAGAGAGATGAAACTGCAATGTATAGTGCCGACTGCTTGTTTTGCTCTTTGATGGAGCCCTAATTAACTGACTTTTCTCAACTGATTGCCAAGGGGATATGCAATGCCTCTTCCTGAAAGACATAAAACAAAGAAGGGAGATGATATAAAGAAGGAGGACACTCCCTCTTTTTAATGACAGGTTTGAGTCTGAAGTTAAAACAATGAAAGGCTAAACTCATTGTTCAGCCTAAAGAAGATAAAATTGATGGAGGCTTATGGCAGTCCACAGATTTTTCAAAGAGAAAGGGATCATCTGTTTCCCATTTTCACAGTACATTAGAAAAGTAGCAATGGATTTCATCTATAGCAAGGGAATGTGGCTGAAAAGATGGCTGAAAAATAGCATCATAGAATCATAGAATCACAGTATGTTAGGGATTGGAAGGGACCTCGAAAGATCATCTCATCCAATCCCCCTGCCGGAGCAGGAACACCCAGATGAGGCTACACAGGAAGGCGTCCAGGTGGGTTTTGAATGTCTCCAGAGTAGGAGACTCCACAACCTCCCTGGGCAGCCTGTTCCAGTGTTCCGTTACCCTCACTGAGAAGAAGTTTCTTCTCAAGGTTAAGTGGGACCTCTTGTGTTCCAGCTTAAACCCATTACCCCTTGTCCTACCATTGTTTGTCACCGAGAAGAGCCTGGCTCCATCCTCATGACACTCACCCTTTGTGTATTTATAAACATTAATAAGGTCACCAAGGAGTGTTCAGCACCAGCACAGAAGGTTCCAGATTCCTCCTCATCAGAGGTGTTAAAGGGGCATATTAGAAAAGTATGGCAGAAATGAAATGGGGAATTTTAATCCCACACTTAGACAGAGAGATTGATTCACTGACTTCTAGACTGGTTTTTCTAAATTGCTGATCCCATGGCCTTTACAAGGTGTTATCCTGTGTTAGGACCAAATCATGGGAACAGGACAAAGAAAGATGACTAGAAATAGTGCAGACCGATGAGTCTTTGGACTTTTCCTTTCTGATGGAGAGGAATTAATCTCATCCTAAAAGTTTTTTCAACAGCTTTAGAGAAATATAATGTAGATAAGAACAGCTAAATCAGGGATATAGATCCCTTTGCAAAAGCATCCAATAATTTCTGAAGGATAATTCACATGAACTGTTCTAAACATCCACCTTCGACTGAGCCAATCAAACATCTACCATCTACCTTGTCAAGAGGTCTAAGTTTTATTTACTGGGAAAGAAACCTACTGGAACTGGCTGAACTGCAGGTACCTACTCTCTTGATACCTAATGTTAGCTAAAATGAATCCCAGTACAGGTGGTGGGCTTTCCAATCCCAGAAATTTGTCTCTTACGTCCCTTCAGCATCAGGAGCTCTGAACCCAGACCACAGAACAAGGGTTCCACCCTGATAAGTAATTCCCAAAAGCCCAGAGCCCTGATTGTAAGTATATATTCTCTCTACTTCTCTTTTCCACTTTCAAATTTTGCTTTTCTTTACTCCTTAAGCTACAACACCTTACTGCTATTATAATCTGTCTGAAACTGGGAAACACTGGAGGGACATAGTGACAGAGACCAGAACAGTGTTGCTTCAAACTGCTTTTCAGGGAAGCACAGACAGGCTTTCCAAGCCTCGCACCGTTTGATAGCATTTACTAATAATTTTAATGTTCTTAGATTAACTATCAGGAACACACAGATACACAGTGTGATCACACGAACTTCATTTGCCAAGCAAAACAAGCTAAAAGCTCAGTCGTTTTTAAATTCTCTCTCTACATCTTGCTCCTACCTCAGAGAAGGCTGACTAGATCCATATCACTTGGTACATCAGCTATTAATATCAAGCAAGCTAAACAAGTTTTCTGATACCAAACTTCCCCAAAAATAGAGAGCAAAGCTGATGTATACTTCACAAAGGAATTAGAGACGTAGTCTGGAGTCTGATTTTCTGCTCTTTGCTCCTGTAGTCAAGACAGTCAATGTTCACTGAATCCTTACCTGGTATTACAGAAAAGCAAACAATACAACAAATAACTAAAGTTGTATTTTTGGCCTAGATTTTAAGTTTTGCTGTTGTTTTTGTCTTCTGTTGTTGTTTTGTCTTTCGGTTTGGTTTGGTTTTTCAGTTCAGCATAATATGGTTTCCCCCACCAAAGTTCCAGAGAAAAATAGTGCTTACTCAAAGAGATCACAATATGTCAGAGAAATAAAGACTAGGCAGAGTCAGGTGATGTCTGTACTTTGATATGAGACCTCGAGAAAATAGCTATGTACTTGAAAAGGGACTTAGACAAATCTATTGTCAGCATTTCTCCTCCAAGTCACCTCTGGAAAATCAGACACAGGGTTCAGTGTGAGGAGACACGGGGCAGCCACCTGTGCCATCTCTCAGGTAAGAGACACAAGTGAATCCAGACTATGAAGCTGACTACCTGGCTCTCTTCTCACTAAAGGCAAGGACAGCCGTGATGGCCACATGGCCACCTGGGAACCTTCCCTGCTGCCCAAATATGTCCCCCTTACCTTTCTAATTCCTGTCCTGAAGATGGCTACAGTTACTTTTTTATGGTTAGTACATTTTACCTTAGAGGCTACTACAGCAATTTCTTTATTGCAAAGAGCAAATCTGGTGCAATATTTGATTTTTATTTCCATATTACAAGGTCCTCTAGAGGAAAGCAGAATGTGTGCTTGCTTCTGTCTGTGCCTGATACAAAATGTCAATGCCTGACCCAGCAGCAAAGACACCTCCTTTTTCAGACTCATCCCTAAGCTCACAACATAAAGTCTATGCAAGCTGGCTAATCTTGCTCCTGAACAGCTAATGGAGCATTTGTCTGGATCCAGGTAAATCAAGAAGCCCTCCAGTTCTACAGGTTAGTCAGGGAAATGCAAGTGCATCATCTTTCATTCTGAATGTATATTTGCATCAAAACCAGTGATGAAGTGGTGAAGTCAAACAAGCACGTGCATGATGACTATGAAGTAGTTACTACTGTAAGAAATTATTTTCTGACTGATTTTTCAGTCGGCTATTCTTTGAGACCTTTGATATTTTGAAAAAAGATTAGAGGAGCTGATAGCAATGGATTTCAAACACATCCTGGACTGAGAGAGTGCACGCGGAACAAAACCTGTGCTGGGTCTTGCTTTAAACAAAAACAAACCCAATATAAATGTAGCTCCTTTTTTTTTTTTTTTTTTCAAAATGCACAAAGCTTATAGTTTATTTAATTACTACTGTGGTTCTTAAATTAAGAAAATTTTTTGTAACAATAATGGTATTTGCAAATCAAATATGTCTTTTCCTTAGAGGATTACATCCACTGGTTGCATTATTGTATTAGTCTCTGAGAAAACAGAGAACTCCCTGAATTTTCTAAGATGACATTGTTTGCACTTGTTGATCACATTTATCTTCCACACAGAATTGTATCTATCTTCCTTTATCATACTACTTGTGAAGCATTACCTAAATCTCAATCATCAGAACTTTGAGTTTGAAAGATTGTGATAAAGAAGCAGAATAAATTCAAAGAGAAAATACAGACAAAGCACTAAGAAAGACCTTACAAAGCAGGAATTCCACCAAAGACATTGCTATTTCCTACAGTATATGAAATTCAGGCTGAAGTAAAGTTTTATGCCGAATAGGCAGATATATTTCTCTTGGCAGCTTTACTGTTGCTTTCAGTTACCTCTTATTTTCAGTATTCAGAACTTAAAGAATAAAATTGTTTATCCTCTTTCTGAAATCAACTTAAGTGATACAGATTGGCATGATATGGAAACTTGCCCTCTACTTTGGTTGTAAGCATTTTAAAAATACATCTTCTTACCACTTTCATCCAGCAAGAAATCATCCTGGTAACGGAACTTTTCTGGTCCACATGCAATAAAAATGTCATCATCGCCAAAGAAATCCTGAAGGCACATCACCTACAAGTAAAAAGGAAAGGAAGGCATTGTATGAAATACTTCATCATCAAAATGGGAAGAATAATAAATCCCTCCTTGTCGCCATCTGCATGAAAATTCTTCACTTTTAATGGAATCAACAGGGCTTCACCCCCAGATAAATTTCAAAGCTGTTCTCTGACCACCTGTTACAAGTGAGAAACACTTTTATGGACACTGCAGGAAGAGAAAGATAAGACAAAAAGCCATAACTGTCACATTTATTACATGATGCATCAATGGGATATGAGGTAAATGCCTTTTGTTTATGCACAAGGTACCATTCAGCAGTTGACAAATAATTAATTTGCTTTTGAGCCCACATTTCTATCCTTTGATTACCATGAAATGAGGCTACAGCTTTGTATGTAGAATTAAATGTAGTTATTTCAGCAAAATCTCCTGTACAGGGAATGAAACTCAGTCACCCATCATCTTCACCAGTAGATTCAATGAGAAGCCACTTCAAAGGCACCAAGCTGAGCAATCAGGTGAGCTGGGAATGATTCTTCTAGTACCAAGTAAAAGAATAATCCCTTTCTAGTCCCAAATATGAATAGTCGGGATTACATTGCAGTAATGTCATGTGTAAATATAAGATTTCCTTACAACAGCTTTTAGTTCACGAGGCACTACTTAACTGTTTAATGTTTCCAGTTGTATGACTTATTTTTACTAATGCTCTTAAACCAGTAACTGTCCAAAAATCTGACTTTAGTCTTATTGATGCAGTTCTGACAAATTTTAAAAACAAGTTAGGTATCAGACTACCTTTAAAAAAAACCTTTAAAAAAAAAGACTACCTTTAAAAAAAAAAGTCAGTTGGTAAACAATATTATAAGCTCTGTTCCTGCTTCATATTCACAAGAAAATTTAAAAAGGCTGTGTTTGCTTTTTTTATATATGATGTTTTGCAAATAAATAGTGCACCCATGTTTGAACAAGATAATTTTACAGTGTTTCAAGTCAACACCATACAGACAGGAAAGTAGCCCAAAAAGAATTTCTAAAAATTGACAAAATAGTTGAGAATAGCCCAGCTGAATCAGACCACCCCCTCCTAAAAAGCAGGGGTGGGGGGGAAGTCAGCATTTAAGGCCTACAAAAACACAAGTGAAAGAATTAGCTAATGAGATTAGACAGACTTTGCCAGACTTTGACATAAAAACAAGCATTCCCCCAACCTGCAGTGACTGATGTCTAGGGGTAGTGAAATTCATGTCATGCTTCCTGGAAAAACACCTGAAGGCTTTGGCATCTACAACAGTTATGAGCCCCTATGCTAGGAAAATCTTAGGGAAAAAAAAATAGTAGTACATGTCGTGACTTGCTTGCAGAGGAAGATTTGTCATTAAATCTATTTTAAAGGTAGAGCAGTAGCAGCTGGGAAAAAAAAAAAAAAAAAAAAAAAAAAAAGAGAGAGAGAAACTCAAAAGAAGAACTAAATGAAACAAAAATCCCGAAAGAAACAAAGGTAGTCCCAAAATGACACTTTCCTTAAGCGATGCACATAACTTTAAATTCAGCTCCACCACAACCTTATTCCTATCAACGTTGTCATCTTACCACCACACAGTACCTGAACACGAACATCAAAAAGTAAATATTTGATGAAGCTTTTTACCATATTCCTACTCAGTTTATGTTCTAGTAGTGCATCAGCCTCAGCAACCTTTATATGCACTCAGTAACTTCCCATCTTTTTTTTTTGTCCACAAGACATACCCTGCCTATCTTCCCACTCCATACTCCCACAAAGCTTCAAACATCCCTTCAGTCAAGTTCCTCTGAAATTACCACCTCTCCCACAGCATGCACAAAACTACTAATTTGCAGAATGACATTACAAATCCTGTGATTTCTTGTGTGCCTCCCAAGTTTGCCACTCTTCTGGGGAGTGATAACCTTTACATTTGTGTTTATGCTAAGCAGAATATTAGAACTGAAGAAATATTAAGTGACACTAGGCACAAAGTTGAGCTATTTTGACAAAAATCATGAATGAAAATTAAATTCATATTTGAATTAAAAAAATTGTATGGATTTAATAAAATTCAAAATGCTCCGTTCTGCCCAGTTATGAAAGTTTCATTCACGCCCTAACAAGACATTAAAATGGCAGCAGCAACATCTAACCAAGCTCAGTTATGCAAATAATTAAAGCATCTGAGGTTCAATAAGTGCAATTTACATGCACATCAGGAAGAAAACAGGATTAGCAAAATAGAAAAACAATTGGTACTTAGACATCCTTGTTTTTTATTAAACTTTAGACTTATAATTTAAAGTGTTAGGCTCACCTCTTTTCTCCGTGCTTTCAGTTTCCTACTGTGTATGTAACACTGCATACATTTCTTACAGGTTTTCTTGCTGCCTGAGATTTTATTAATTTGGGAATTACAATTCTAGCTCCTAGAAAGCTCATAGCAAGAGCATCAGTTCCCTCCAAACCCATCCGTCTCTGGAATAACTTCTCTTCAGGCTTCCAGTATCTTTTTATCTTATATATTGGAAGCCTTGACATGTCCTTCATTGTCTGCATTCTCCTCTGTCTGATTTTCCACCCTTTCTGTCTCAGCATTCCTGGCCTGCTCTGGTCCCCAGCTCACGCTCCTCAGAGGTTCCACTAATAGGTCTTCTCAAAAGGCTTCTCACAAATACACAGCACCCTCTTCCAGGCTTTTTCGGCAAGAAATTGTCGAGCACTTTTTTTTCCAAGTGTAGTCATCAGCTAAGCAACAGGACCTGCTTTTTATTACCCATTTTCACTTCTGGAGAACACAGCTCCTCAAAAGTTACGGTTTAGAAGATCAAGGATTTGTACCACCCATACTGGACTGTGCCAGTGCTTAAGAGGTCATTGTGCTCTGTTGCACGTGACCAGCTTTAAAATTAGTCAAATTTTAAAATAGTGATTTACAAAAGCTTCCCTGAACATTTTTGTTGCTTTCAAGTCACAGAATTCATCTTTCACAAAAGAAGTTTTTATCTTTCATATTCCACCAGGATATTTCTCACAGTGGAGGAAACAAAGTCTATGAAAGAGCAGTCAAATATTACCTTAAGTAAAAAGAAACTGAAAAAATAAATATTTTCTAGCACACACCTGGTATTAAATATACTGTGAAACTTGCAAACAAACACTTTCTGGCAAATATGTGATATTTAAAGTTAATGGTGTCTCTTACACTCTGCAGGGGAATGAATAAATAACAGTAACATTATCAGATGCCAGAGAGTCTCAGGCATTACAATCCTTTGCATGGGGGGCGAGACAGACAACAAGCAGCAGCAAATCAATCATTAGTAAAGGCTTCAAGCAATATACAAGTCATACAAAAAAGACTAGCTGTCGTGTATATACCTGACGCAAACCAGAGGAGAGGCAGAAGAATTTGTCATGCCAAAACTCACCTGAGCAAGTTGCACAGCCTCAATCCCACGCCCCAAATCCTTGTCCTAGAAACAACTTCAGAATCCCACATGCCCTTCCAGTGGCAGACATGGATGCCTGCCTAGGAAGAACCCCAAATCATCTCATATGTCAGACACTGGGTTGGTGTTTTTGCTGGAAGCCCAGGAGGGACCCAGGGACCCAGCCAGGCTAGGCACAGCTACTGGTGGGTGTGCAGGAGAGCGGCTCAGCTGTGCCAGGAGGAGAACAGAGCAGCAAGATGGGCTTCCAACCCAGCTTCAGGCTGGCTTTGCACCGTACACCGTAGCACAGATATACGGGCTTATTAAAAACTACCTTCACTTTTCTTTCTTCCTTTTTTTTTTTTTTTTTTTTTTAATACAGGCAGGTACCTTGAACCAACGAGAAATCACCAAACTACTGTGGAGCCTTTTATTTTCCTGAACTGGCATGAAACACTTAAGGTCTTAATAGTCTTCTCTTTGAAGCTGGTCATCTACAAAAGATGTGAGAAATTATGCTTTACATTTTGGAGCACAGATGACCCGAGAATAAGTATAGCAACTTGTAGAGCCATTGCCTGGTTTTATTCTCTCACCTCAAGCAAGAAAGAGCAGTCAGAGTGGTGTGGAGGAGGTGCAGAGGGAGGGAAAGAAGGAAAGAGAAACAGAGGGAAAAGAGAGGGAAAGGCAGAGGGGAAGAGGGGGAGAGGGAGAAGAGGGAGTGAAGGAAGAAGGGAGGAATGGAAAGAGGGATTGAATCAGTGCTTTCCCTAGAAGCAAGAAATGAAAGCTACAGATTAAATCACCTTTGTAATTGCTGTATTCTGGCTATAGTGGGGTCAGGGACCTTTTTGAATTAATGTTTTAAAACAAAAACACACAAAACTAAAAAAAAAAATTCTTTGCATTTGCCAGTCACAGCAAATCAAATACTCTCCTATTGTTTTAAAGTTGACCACGTCAAGTTAACAACAACACTGACATTTTTAAATAAATAAGAATCAGAAACTCAAATTTTCCTCTTCATTCAGGAATAGCTCACAGTGCCAACCAGCACAGTACACCACCACCACCAGCATTTCTAACTCTCTGGTTTGTTACAGTTATCTTAATGCTGGGTTCTTTGGCAAAAAAGCAAGAGGGAGGTGTACGGCTTGTCTTCTTTTAATAACAACAACTTAATTAGACTCAAAGCTGAAAGCTATTTTGGATGAGCAATGAGAAAACCTCAAGATGGGATACCCTCAGGCACCATGACTGTTGGAGAGCTGGAAAGAAAACCAAGGACAAAGAAATGAGGTGGTGAAACAAAAAGATGCAGAAGAATCTAAGGAGATTTGAAATGAAAAGTGGGTAAAGGGGTTTTCTGAAAAAAAAAAAGGGAAATGGAGGATGGCAAAAGGAATACTTAAGGTGTAAAGGAAGGAAGAAAGCCACAAGGCAGCAGTGCATGCAGAGGGACATAACCAAGCTGGTGTGGAAAGAGTATCCCAAAGGAGGGGACAGGCAGAGAGTGGATGGCAAATGCTCTCCAGACCTCATCTTGTACCAGCCAGCTGGGAAGTTTTAAAGCTATTTTGAAGTAGCCTATTTGAATATGAAACAATCTCATGGCGAGTTTGATTATCATTTCCCTGATGGTGAAAAAGACATTACAAAAAAACTTTATGCTTGGAATAACCTCAGTATTCAAATGACTCATGATTTTAGGACTCTGACTCATTAATTTTGTGTCAGGTTTTATGAGTTTTATTATGGAGCTGTTTTTCATTTTCCTGCTACTTTTGATTCACTCAGCCTCAATGTTTAGTTCCTAGGCAGGTCTCTTTAATACTTCATATGTTGAAGGAGTTCACTATACTCCGTTCTACCTTTTTTCTCATTTTTTTCCCCTCTGACTGATTTTTCCAATAAAACAAAGTGCCTCATTGTTTATATCTTTATTGATGTCTTCCCTCTGTTTTGCTCCTTAACCAAACTATATTTTCCACTAACTACCACCTGTGCAGCACTTAATTTTATCCACTTCCCCACTCTTTGTCTTCATGGAGGAACATCTCAAACTAGATCCTAAACTGTTTTCAGCAACATCTACTGCTGGCAGTCAGTAGTGACAGCTATGGATTTTCCTGAGAGCTTATAAATCCACACAGTATGTTTGTATAGTTATTAACACAGCCTTGGTTAACTTCATAATCCTAGCAGAATTACAGGAACAGAACAGACCTGCTACATTACTACATTTATCTCCCAGCCAGTATAGGGCTGCTTCTCAGACTTGCTTTCCCAATGCTTTGTTCAGTTGTGTAATATATTCTTTACTGTGTAGAGCTTCTCTGAGCAGAAAGACCTGTAAAACAACCGTTACTTATTCAGAGGGATTTCTTGGCTTCAGGAAACTCAGACATTAATCATTCCATACTGGTGTAATTGCTCCTTAGGTCATTGCTGTGAAACAAGAAATCCAAACATATCAATAAGGCTTTCAGAAGGGGGAAAGAAAAATACTCATTGTTTCTAAAAATATTTGATATCAAGCCTTATTTTTTTTTTCCAGCAACCTCAGCCAGCCTCATTGTGTGTGCACTATAGGATAATAGCAAGAAATATCCTTTTTGAGGGAAAGGAATCAACAGGAATTCACAGAGTATTTGAGTATTTCCTTCAAGTTTAAGGCAAGTCTATTTCCCTTCCTGTTGGCTCAGGCTCTGAGGCTTTTATTCATGCCCTTTCACATTTATCTGTTGCTACACACATACCACTTCTTGAGATCCAGGAATCTACAAAAAATATAATTTATCATCAGCATATATGTACTTCCTCTCTCAGCTTCTGCTCAAAGATCCCTCCTCAGATGGTGGCTTAGCTGAAGGCACTGTGAGGTATCTGCTACACATTCCTGAAGATGAACGGCTCTGAATTCGTTCTGTTCTGTTGGAGTGAAATCTCCATGGTGACAACTGCATCATCAAGCTGTGACAGCTTTTCAGTGAAGGAGAGCATTTTATCATGAGATTCTTATTACAAGAGTGCCCTCTGTAAATGAAGAGGAGATGTTACCGTAGGGGTTGAAGCTGGCTGAAGCTACACAGCAACATTGTCTTTAGCAGCTGGCTTGTGAGGCCACATTGCAGATCAATGCCTCTGAAACAGCATGTGTGTCCTCCCAAATTAGATAATACAAGGGATCATCAAAGTCAGAAACACTAAGTTTTGTATTCAAACTCAGCAGAAATAGTTTGCTGTCATGCTGTCTCAAAGGAGCGGATGGAAAGCAAGCCGGTGTCCTCATGCCCAGGGAAGCCATTCTTGGCCCACCCCACACCTTCCTCCTCAACTACCTGTTGCTCTATTCATTTAATTGTTGAAGATGTAGTATCAGCCTACTTCGACGATTTGTGTGTTTCTCGGCATCCATTCTGTGCTACACACAACTTGGCTTTTATGATCTTTATCCTGGTAAGACTTGGCTAAAAAACTACTAAGAATGAACTACCTGTTTTTCTGTCTGAACATATTTCTATCTTGCTCAGTAAGGGTTTTTCATAAGGACAAGGAAGACTTTCCACACTATACTTTAGTATCCTCCATTTTGTTTTTCTGTCTTGCACTAAATGATGTCACGCTTAGAAGAAAATTAGTCTAAATGAAGATTCAGGTTTTGCAGTTGTGCCATTACCTTCACAATCACAGAATCATAGAATGCTTGTAAGGGACCTTAAAGATCATCTATTTCCACCCCCTGCTATGGCCAGTGATACCTTCCACAGAATCCTAGAATGTGCTGAGTTGGAAGGGACCCACAAGGATCATCGAGTCCAACTCCTGTCCCTGCACATGACAACCCCACAGTTCACACCATGTGTCTGAGGGCGTTATCCAGTCTCTTCTTGAACACTGTCAGGGTTGGGTGCTGTGATACCTCCCAGAGGAGCCTGTTCCAGTGCTCCACCACCCTCTGCGTGAAGAACCTTTTCCTAATGTCCAACCTAAACCTCCCTGGCACATCTTCCTGCCATTCCCTCGGGTTCTGTCATTGGTCACCAGAGAGAAGAGATCCGCGCCTGTCTCTCCTCTTACCCTTGTGAGGAAGCTGTAGTCACCATGAGGTCTCCCCTCAGTCTCCTCTTCTCCAGGCTGAACATACCAAGTGACTTTAGCCACTCCTCAAATGGCTTCCCCTTCAAACTCCTCACCAAGTTCTGGACACTCTCTAGCAGCTTAATATCTTTTTTATCCTGAGTTACCCAGAACTGCACACAGTGGTCCAGGTGAGGCCGCACCAGTGCAGAGCAAAGCGGGACAATCACCTCCCTGCCCGGCAAAATCTGGCACTTGCCCTTGTTGAACTTCATGCAGTTGGTCATCGCCCAGTTCTCCACTTTGTCCAGATCCCTCTGCAGGGCCTCTCTGCCCTGGACAGTGTCAACAGCTCCTCCCAATTTTGTGTCATCTGTGAACTTGACACATAGACCAGCTTGCTAAAAGCCTCATCCAACCTGACCTTGAACACTTCCAGGGATAGGGCATCCACAACTTGTCTGGACAGCCTTTTCTGGTGCCTTGCCACCCTCATGGTGAATAACTGCTTCCTTGCACCTAATCTAGAACTATGCTCTTTCAGTTTAAAGCCATTACCCCTCGTAATTCTCCTCCCACACCCTCCTCTTCAGCACCCTCTAAAGAGCATGACAGGCATTAAGTTGTGGCTCTTTACAATCTCTTCATCACTCCACTAAGGATAGTATTTGCAAAGTCAACAGCAGCCTCTTTCTGAAATGCTTTTTCCTCATTCTTAATTTAACTCCAGTTTATCAGAGCCACATAATTTCTGTGGAAATCTCCCTTCTGGTTTTCATAGTACAATATTTAGTTATTCTTCTGCTGCAAAGACTGCAATCAGTGCATTTCATTGCAGTTTCAATCCACTCTATCCAATCTATGATTTCTTTGGCTCCTTTCTCTTATTCTGTACTATGTCCTTGATTACAGTCATCAGGAAAGTCTACACTTTCTACATTTTCAACCTCAGAGCCTACAATATAAGCTGTAAAACTACTGGCTTCCCAAGTCCATAATCTTAGTGAGTTCCTCTTTTTCTTTACAGCTGAAATTGAAGATATTACTTTTCTCCTTCGCTCCCTATATAAAAGGTGTCTCAAATACTTTGTTACTATTACTGAAACCTTAATTCAATGTATCTCTTTAACTATTCAGCTCCTGCTCTTTAGCATTCAGTACATCCAAAGCAACTAAGAGTAGGCATTTTAGAGGAGCATTTCAGATCTTACAGTTATCAGATGTGAGGTGAACAAACACCTTCACCCACCCTCTAATGGTTGAAGATTATTGAAGCAATAGCTTTTGCCCTTGCAAAACTGGAATGCATTGCAGGTTCACGCTACCTACAGAAAAACACAGCTCTCAGTAGTTTCTTCAGAAACTCTTTTATTTCTGCTACATCTGTTTTGAGAGTGACTATCATACACAATTTACATCAGGGAAACCTGGATCTGTACAGTTTGCATAGCAAGCAATAACTTTTCATCATGCTTTATGTATTTTATCTTTATGTTTTATGTTTATTTGATTGCCAGTATGGATTTAACAATCCACAAACTGACTCATCTTCCTTTTTGGGCACTTCACTTCCCTAAGTTATTGACAGATGCCATTACTTAGTCAGAATCCAAGGTTTGTGTGCTGCAGAGATTTTGCTATCATCTGAAGAGATTACAGGAGATGAACTGATGAAGGAGAGCATCACAGTAAGAACATCACACTAGCACTTCTTTATATGGGTACTCATAGTCAAGGTCCCATAACTTGTTCAATTCCAAAGCAATATCCCAGGACTAAAACTAATTTAAAAATTCTGAATAGTAAGTTTTAACTCTGCTTCTTTTGAGGCTTCAAAATTTTTATTGTGTGGCATTTTCTACAAAACAAGAATTTGCATTTCCAGCCAGGTATATCCTATGTTTTGACTGGAAACACCTTGTGGCATTGTTTACTCCTTAAACTACTATGAAGTGTGCAGCAAATCTCAAACAGTAACAAACAAGCAATGACTTGCGTATAACAGGTCACATAATCTTTGATCCAACCTGCCCCCCATAGTGTCAACAAAAAGATGGACATTTGCTCCAAGTTCTGAATCACAGCTGTATACTATTGTTTTGTGGTCCAGCAGGCGACCCATAGCATTTTCTTGGCAGACAAGAGACTGCTAGAGCATAAAGCAAAGCAAAAGCGGCTGTATGTCCTCTACTGTCTGGTCCAGGGTGACATAGAAAGTGGGATCAGACATTATTATTGCCGCTTGTGTTGGTACTAAGGAAGGACAGAGGGATGCTCTCTTCCCCCAGCAGCTCTGCTCAGTAACACCTACTGGAAGCAGCAGCTAGCCAGGTATCTGTACACTGCGGTACTAGTCAGAACTACTCCCAAATCCAGGGAAAGCCAACACCACAGGTCTTATCTCAAAAAACCCCTGTATTATTATTCATAATATAATTTATCATTATATTTAAATTAATATTCTAATTAAATATAAATATTTTTGTTTTGTGTTAATAATGCAAAAGATAAATTATGGATAGATTATGCAGGCAAGTAAGCAGAAAAGCACACTTACAGGTAATTCAAGGACCACAGCAATTTTTCAGCAATCTTTTTGGCAAAGAAACAGGAAAGCGAACCCTCAGGTTCAGAAGTCCAGCTGGATTAAGAAGTGGGGTGTCCATCTGTCACAAGTGCTTCCCAAGCATTCTTTTTCCCTGTCAAATACACAGTGCATATTCCTACACCACAATTAAAAGGGAGATAACTTTGCAGCCCTGGAGCCCAGACAGTCTTGATTATAAAAGTCGAATACATGATCCAACTAAACATTTCTCCTAAATAGTGAGTCTCTTGGCTACATCAACTACAGTCTTCTTTTGCATTGAAGGAAACCGAATCCTGCTAGTCACCATAAAATACACTCCTGTTAATCCCACAGCAATTGCACAACAGATCAGCACGCTTGTGACAGACATTTCAAACAGCAGAACAAAGCTTGTAAAGGGACAGAAAGGGAAAAAAAAAACCTCCTCACACATTTTAAATAAATTAGCATTAAACAGAGGATGACTTTTCAGTACAACCAAACACTGAGGCAAATTTAACAGCAGAAGATACAATTAATGGGCCAATAGAAAAACAGTTGAGACTTCGACAGCAGAATTCAACTACATCTGAATTAATTTTTTTCTCTGCCATATTCATGTATTTTCCTGTTTCAGCTGCAATACAACACTACCATTTAGTGGTCAGACACACAAAGTGCAGACTCCAGCAACATTCCTGTAATTTTTTTCCAAACAGATGGCAACTATTTTAGGAGTAAATAGTGTACTCACGTAATCTTAAGAACAGGAAAGTAGTATTATTGTAATTTGTAATTGCAAAGCAAAGGGGGTTTTCTATATATATATTTGGGTATCTTGTCAGAGGTACTGAAACAATTTCAAAGACAAGGTAAATAAAACTGGGACATATTACGAATTATTACCAGGGAAAACATGATACTATCACTCACAACTCTGTGGATTTCTTTTGAAAAGCATCTGAATTTCGGAATGTGTATGTACAAAGGAAACAATTTACTCAGCTATACAAGCTGTCCTTTGCTGAAAAAGATAAATGCATTACCCTGACCTTGTGAGTTATTTATTTCATTATTATTGTTGAATCTACTGTTAAATACTCAGGAATACAAAAATTAAGAACAGAATATGTTGCCCATGATCTAATGAGTGAGGAATCCTAAGGAAGATTATTCATCCACTTACACTAGTATGTTTAATATCCTCTGTGTCAGGATGGTGTTTACTTTTACTTGTTTGCCATTCCAATCGTGTGCACCTGCAACGGGATTTGAATAAAAGCTGCTGGTTTCAGAGAAGTCTCTTAAACTATCCTAAGCACTTGTCAGTGTGTTCTTCAAAAAGCAGTGACACTTAAGACCTCACTGTCTGAAGAACACCTTTCTTCAAAAACCCTGTAATTCGAAGGCCACATAGTAAAAAAACTTGAGTCACTTTTCAATCATCA
Source organism: Streptopelia decaocto (assembly GCF_964273445.1). NCBI lineage: Eukaryota > Metazoa > Chordata > Aves > Columbiformes > Columbidae > Streptopelia > Streptopelia decaocto. Next base: position 186,502,186 of record NC_138663.1, on the reverse strand, counting down.
ATCATGTTACATGTGAAAATGATATTTTATTCATTGATTGAGATAAAATTAGTTCTTATAATACCTTGCCAGATATATAAAAAAATTAAAATCCCCAGCTTTCTTATGTTTGCAAGCAGTCTGTGTGTAAAGTTTCTAAAACAAGCAAGACCAGTCCTGAATTTTCATTGTTCACACTTAAAGAAAAATTTCAGCTGATGATTTAATCCTATCCTTTTAGTTGCTTAGAGCAGGTAAATGAGGGGGTAGAGACCAGTTAGGTGAAATGAATTTATTCAAAAGAAAAATGCAGTCAGCTGCCAATTTCTGGAAATTATAATTACAGGTGTGGAAATAAGAAGGAAATATCTTTTAAAGTACAGATAAAAATATTTTTCAGGGTGAGCTTCTACTGCTAGACAAAATCAAACACTGTACTCAGCCATGCTCACTGTGTTTAATAAATGCATTATATTAGCCCATTTCCTCTTAAGGCAATTACTGGGTTTGCTATTTATGAAGTAGTTTTAATGTATTGTCCCCTCTAGTCTTGCAAACTTGGATTTTATTCATATTGTGGTTTAACCCCAGCTGGCAGCTGAGCACCACACAGCTGCTTGCTCTTTTCCCCCACAGTGAGATGAGAGGGAGAATGGAAACAAAAAAAATCTCCTGGGTTGAGATAAAGACAGTATAATAGGACAGCAAAGGAAGAGAAAATAACAATGATAATGATAAAAGGATATACAAAACAAGTGATGCATCATATGATCACTTACCACCTGGTGACTGATGCTCAGATCATCCCTGAGCAGCAGTTTCCCAGGCCAGCTTCCCCTAAAACATATAGTGAGCATGATGTCACATGGTATGGAATATCCCTGTGCCCATTTGCACCAGCTGTCCTGGCTCTGTCCCCTCCCAGCTTCTTCTGTACCTGGCACCACATGAGAAGCTGAAAAGTCCTCAACTACTCAGCAACAACTACAACAGCCACAAAGATGATGAAGGGAGTGGAACATCTCCCGTATGAGGGAAGACTGAGGGAGCTGGGTCTCTTTAGCTTGGAGAAGAGGAGATTGAAGGGTGACCTTGTTAACGTTTACCAATATATAAAAAGTGAGTGTCACAAGGATGGAGCCAGGCTCTTCTCAGTGACAACCAATGGTAAAACATGTGGTAATGGGTTCAAACCGGAACACAAGAGGTTCCACTTAAATTTGAGAAGAAACTTTTTCTCAGTAAGGGTGACAGAACACTGGAACAGGCTGCCCAGGGGGGCTGTGGAGTCTCCTATTCTGGAGACATTCAAAACACTCCTGGGCACATTCCTGTGTGACCTCATCTAGGTGTTCCTGCTCCGGCAGGGGGACTGGACTGAATGATCTTCTGAGGTGCCTTCCAATCCCTAACATTTTGTGATTCTGTGATTTTGTGAACATCAGTGTGTTGTCAACATTATTCTCATTCTAAATCCAAAACACAGCACTGAATTAGCTACTAGGAAGAAATTAACTCTGTCTGAGTTAAAACCAGAACAACTCATACATCTCAAAAATAAGGTGCACATGATCGATTTTTCTCAAAATCTGCTTTTTCCAAATATTTGCAAATCGGTAAGGCCTTATGACATCTATTTCTCCTTGAATTCAAAACAATTTTTCAACCAAAGTTGGGAATTGGTCTGAATATAATTTACTAGTTGTCTGGATCCAAATTCAGATGGAAATCTTCCGTTTGTAAATTTGCTTTAGATACTGCAAATCCCTCTATAACAGAAATTGTGTTATATACATCACTGACTGATACACAAAAAAGTGAAAGTTACAGTCCACACACTGTTACGAAAGCATCCAGGTTGGAGACTATCATGTCATCAGGTCCACCTGGTGGCATTCAAGGAGGCAGTTTCTGGAAAGCCTCTAGAAACAAATATTTCCTTTTATTTGGACTGGTCTTCAGATTCGGAGTAATCTGCTTCACAGCATATCTTTATCAATGTTAGAATATTTCCGGTTTTCTTGTTCTTGTGTGTGAGCACTGCAGAAGCAGGTAGAAACATGGAATTTGTAAGAGTTAGTAATATCTGAACCAAACCTATTGTGCCTCATGCCTGCAGCAGAACCAGATTTCAGCCAGTGATTCAAGTAGCAGAAGGACTGTGTGATAACATATAGCTACCCAAAGACATTTAGAGATGTAAGACTTATTTTTACATTTTTTAAAGCACTTTAATTCCCAAATCCCAGTGCTACAATGCAGGCATCACCTTAATGTCCATGATACAATGTTCTCGTGTTAGCTTACTGACTCATGGCAGACTCTGGTGATAATGCCATAAAATGCATTTCTTTCAGGCATAATCATTAATAAAATGCGTGCAAGACAGCACTCCATCGCATACTGTCTGGAACATAACTGAGATGTATGATGCCTTTTGGCTAGATACAGATGCAAAGTTAAGGCTCAACATGCAACACTGAAAAAGAGCGACATGGTTGACTTCTAAAAAAAAAAAGGAGGCAAAGGGAAAACAGATGTCAAGGTTTCAACAAGTCACTACACACTGCAGCTGGAACCAGTACAAAAACAACACATGTATGCTGATAATGTAGCATTTCATGTAACGATAAGGGCAATAAAATAGCAGAAAATGCAAAACCTCAAACGGCTAAACACCTTCCTCAAATTCCAGAGGGTCAGTTAGGCTGAACAATAATAGTAATGCTTTCAATAACCAGATCAAATGATTCAACTATCAGAGCTCCTTATGCTCAAGAAAAGTGAAAATTGAGATATTATCTTTCTTCTAAATGCAGAATATGGATAATAAATCTAAAGTCCTATCCAAACAGACATTCAGATGAACACTATCTCATCACCATCACTCTTGAAACTATTTGGCAATAGTTCCTATTATTAAAACAGATGTTAACAAGATGGATAGAGAACATGTTAAATAAACATTGATATTAATATATTAAGTATCTATCTAGCAAAGCCACTGTTCAAATGATATACTTCCTCAATAGCATTTCTTGGGAAATTAATCAGAGATTTTATCTTGCTAGTAATCACTATAAATTCAAGATATTTCCATTAACAATGACTGTCAGAAAAATTACTAAGCAACATAAACAGAGTCTACATGTGTAATCTGTAACTGGAAAGCTGTTCTCACTGGGCTTCGGCTCATTAGGGCTGAGCAGCAAAGGTAGGAAATGTGCAGAGAGAATTTAACATACAAAAATTTACAATGTGAAAGAGTTCAAAAGCTTAAGGATGAAAAAAGGGCAGACACAAGCAATAATCACAAAAACCTGGAATTTTAAGCCCAGCTCTGTGGAAGTGACGCCTCAGTCAGAACAGTGTCTCCGCTATGCAGGTGGGCTGGTTACAGCCGCTAAGATCTCTGAAGCACCCTGAACATGGATATTGCTTTCTCATGTAAAAGTTTCTTACTGCAACGCAGACTTTCACCTTATTCTATGAGTCTTTCAGTATAGAACGTAGTGAGAAAAAAGAAAAAAAAAAAAAAGAACAGAGTTTACAAATCCATTACTGTGACATGAAACATCTCGATTAGAGGCGACATCATAGAATAAAGCAAGCAAAAACCTCAAAACTCAGATTGACACTAGGAAAAAAGCCGTTACAAGCAGTGATAGAGTCAAAACTGACTACTCAAAGATTTAAGAATTAGAAAGAAACCTGCCAAGAGGTAGCTAAACAACACCATGAAGAGTCAGTTAAAGTTTCAGGCCAACAAAACACAGAATAAATTAATGTAGCAATGAGAGGTGAATAGAAGCTTTCTCAAGAACATCAGGAAGTTCTAGCACAATGACACAGAAAACATTTCCTTCAAAATCTAGAAAAACTTTTTTTTAATATTTAAACTGCAATCTTAATCTCATCTGTACAATGTGAAAGGAGGTACTTTTATTAATAATAGATATCTTGAGTTGTTAATTTTAAGATTAAATTTATTAGAAAATATTAGTACCAATGAAATACCATTAAAATATAATTGTTGCCTGAGAAAACATAAAGGAAAATATTTGGCTGCCATACAACCCTCCCACGTTCATCACTGACCTGATGGCTGCGTATTTACAGATTCCACAAGCGAAGAGTTTTGGATTTGTACTTAATTACTAGAAAGTTCATCCTCATCTGTGCACCTTTAGGGTGACTTATTTTAAGCTGTAGCATAGCTTAGAGGAAACATGTGGAGACATAATAAGTGCCAAATGAATTTAGAAGTGTTTTGATTTTTTGTGACATAATAAGATATATCAAACTGACACCCTGACGCAGATGTACATCTCTGCTGGCAGTGCAGCATCGCTTACATGCAACAGTAGTCCCAAAAATATTTGCCAGATGTGCTTGCAAATGACGTATATATTTAACACACACTTGAAGAACTGGCTCAAAAAAACAAATCACATCAGAAAGATTAAGGAATCTGTGCTCAGACACTGCAGCCCCAAATAACTTTTTGAACCAGAGGCCCAGAAGTCCAGAAAACCATTTCTCTCTTTGGCTATTCCTTATACAACTTTACAATCTTCTGTCTTTCAGCTTGTATTGCCAGTGTTCTGATTCGACTACCTATTATGAACTCAAATGTAATAGCCTTCAGGTCAAATTCCTTTACTTCTGAGATCCTACATCTTTTAGACAATGCAATAAAGAAACATGAGAGAAGTCAGGCTACAAGACATGAAAGCATCTAGTGTATTTGTGATTCAGGAGGCTGCTAGGTGGCAGAGAGAAAGATACAATAACAGAAAACAGTATCATGTCATGAAGGGAAATTTGCACCAAAAGCAATTTTACCTGTGCTAACACCCTGCTGTGTTTCTGAATTTCCTTTTCACTCACTGATGCTTTTCTGCAGCACAAAGGGCAAGATCCTCAGGACAGGTGATCACAGCACCCACGCTCAGTGTTTGCATCCAGAACAACTCAGGAAACTGATTTAAATCCATACACATTTATCTACACATCCCACGTGTACCAACACATGTAAGAATCCCAGGATATAATTTGTAACTGCCAACATAATAAACCAAAAAATGTCTGGCCTACAAGAAAAAAAACAAACAGATGAAGGTTTGTCCAAACTGGTTATGTCTCCTAAGTTTAGGTATGTCTGTGAAATGTCATAGCCTGAATCTCTTTCCTGTGCCTGCATATGGTTTTGTAGTTGTTTGTTTTGGGATTTTTTGTGCTTTTATTTTGGTTTGGTGTTTTGTGTCTTTGGGTTTTTTTGTTTTTCTTAACAGAGAAACTGAAAGAACTGGGTTGCCAGCTCAGAACCAAAAGGGTAAAAAGGTAAGTGTCTTCATAATTTGACAGTAAAGATGAAGCTGTAGATACACTAACTGTTGAAGCTGGGTCATTTATGCAGAAATTAAAAAAAAATAATTACCAAGTCAGACAAAAGCAGCAAGGAGGAACTGACTGCACAGCCCGCAGATGGTGACACACTCTGATGTGGATGGAAGTAATTATGAACCAGTCTCAGCCCTGGGACTCTTCAAGGACTCCTTGAATGACATTCACAAACGCTAGGCACATGACAGGGGATAAGCACTCTCACTTATATTAATGGTAAGGCTCCAATTACTCTGGCTGGCTTCATTAGTTTGGAAGTGTTGTTAATTAGTTTCAGCAAGCGCAAGTAATGCTTCAGAAAAAAATATGTGATGCTTTTCTTTCTTAAGAGATAATGCAGTAACAGCTTGATATTGGAATCCAAAGTTTAAGTCTTTTTGATGCTTAAAGGAAAACCTAAAAAGGTGAATATAAACACAGAAAAATCAGTTTCACAACTGTGCTTGCAGAGGGCTGCCAAGTGCATTACTGTTCAAGGGTGCTCTGCATAGTTACTCTTCTCAATATATGTCAGGCAGCCATATATATGAGATGCATTTGTTTTGTATTAACTACATAATAACAATTTTCCAGCAAATATATAACATGCAACAGACTCAGCCGAAATACTTCAAACATACACCCTTACTGGAGCCTTCTCCATAAATTAAAGTCACGTTACTCTTTCAGTCCCCAAAGATACTTCTTTCCATTTCTTTGCATTTTTATAGAGGTAGTTACTTTGCCTTTTGTTCAAGACGATTAGCCTTTAGTATAACCCTTCTTTGCAGAAGCCAAGAGGCTGTGGACACATTTTCCCTTATAATAAAAATGAACCTGAAAGCATAGAAAATTCCTTTTGTCTACTTCAGAGCAGTAACTTGTTATAGAAATAACCTGCAAGGGCCCAGAATAAGCTTTCAGTAGGAGCCACAGAGTTTAGCACCACCAGTGATGCATCTGTATAAGGCCAGTGTCAAGACACAGAAAGGAGTTTCATAGGTCTTTTTACTTGGCAATATATGATTTGAACCTAGTGTAGGAATTAATATTCCTTTTAAACTAAGTTATAATAAACTGTATTTCTTTTTTCCTGCTATTATATACAGAGGGAATGTACTCACAAAAGTTAACTTCATGAACAGAAATTTCTTCAATGGAAAGAGTTTTTCCAAAAGGTGGTTCAGAGCAGGAGCAAAACTTCCTCCAAGAGATATCTCACTGCCAACAGGTGTAAACTTAGAGCCTCAGTAAAAAGCAGACTCATTAATCTTCACAAATACATTTACATGGCATCCCTAATTGTCTCGAATGTTCCTAAACTTGCAAATGAGTGCAGGAGAGGGACAAAATAGAGACACAGAAGTGGAAAAGAGCACTAATAGAGATTCATAAGATATATCCAAAGAGCCTCCAGACTACATTACAATTTGCTTCTGCAAATAGAAACTTGATCACGCAAGTAATGTATTAATTTACTTCAAGTGACCCAAAAGTTGATGGAAAAATATTTAGGAGGGGGAAAACCACACAATGTTTGGAATGGCACAATGACTCAATCAACTAGAAAGCTCAGAAGAACATAAAGTTTTAAGTTACTACCTGGAGCATATTTTAAAAGTAATGATTACTGTCTACCTTACTGAGTTCATTAGTGGCCAGTTCAGAACTAATTCACTCTTAAAAAAAGAGCCATCACCCTAACAGCACCCAGCAGCCTTGTCTTCCCTCCTAACCAGCCATGAATATTCAGGGAAATTAATACTGCTTCGAAACGAGGGTAAACAGTTCACTGTCCATCTGAAGGGGCTTGGGAGGTCTTCACTCAATTTTAATTACCCAGCGCAGACTTCAAATGCTCTGCTTACCCAAGCTCAGCAGCGTATGATGAACAGGCTTGGTTTATCATGACTTTCCGTAAGTTTATTTACGGTTAAAAGCGTTATTAAATTTGAGTATTTATTTGAAAGCAGTGCTGCCTGCTGACAGCACCCTCACAAACTGCAGCCGCGCAGCTGTACCCAAGAAAAAAGGCTGGAGAGGAAGGGAGGCAGCCGCTCAGCCCGGCCCTGCGCCGCTGCCGCCTCCCGCTTGCTCACACGGGGGAGCTGCGGCTCCGCCGAGCCCTGGCACCGCCTGGCACCGCCCCGGCACCCCCCGGCAACCCCCCCGACATCCCCCCAGCACCGCAGCCCGTTCCCCTGCCCACTCTCTGCAGGGCGAGTCGAGCATCCGCTGGCTTCGGTTTATTTTAGTTTTGCACGCTCTCTAGCAGGAGACATAGGGCTCCATAGCCTGCATCTTTCTACCCAGACAGGCTTATGGGGAAAATAACATGTAAATGGAGAAATAAAGGGGGAGAAAGGATCATAAATGAACTCGCCTACATCCTCAAGGAAGCTTTCATTGCAGAGCTTCAAAACTAGTGACTTATGTTTTTTTTAAGAGTGAGAAATCTATTGTTTCTACTCAGGAGAAAGCCTTTCTCACTTTTCGGATGCATGACCTTAGCTTTTTCTAAAGCTATGCTTGCCTATGGCAATCACCCAAGCTACTGCTCATAGTGTGAAATTTGTTTTTCACACTTTCTCCCATTTTTTCCTGAACATCAGGAAACAGATTATAACATGCAGGTGACCGCACAATGGCACAGGTTGCCCAGGGCGGGTGAGGAGTCTCCAGCCTCATTGATACTCAAAAGCCATCTGGACCCAGTCCTGGGCAGGCGGCTCTAGGTGACCCTGCCTGAGCAAGGCGGTTGGACCAGGTGACCTCCAGAGGTCACTTCCAGCCTCAACCATTCTGTGATTCTATGATTTTTTCCTTCAGTTCACTTTCCACTGCCATCACTCTCTTTATTCCATTAATATCCGCTGTCTCAATTGCCTTATTCCCACCCTGTTGTCTCTCTGCTTACTCTTCATCACCTGTTTTTCACTCTTGGGCAGTGAAAGAATATTCTGCCCTTGGGATATAACAGGAGAGGCTACATATTTGACAACAATCAGGTCCTGCTGAAGCATCTTTATCTCTATAGTAACATGGGACAAGAGGCACTCCAAGAGAACATTATCACCATGGCTTGAGGATATCAATTCAGGTGTACATATCTTCATACTTTGTGTAACCAATAAATTGCACTATTTTTATCAACATAAAAATGCTTCCGTATGTCACAAGGACTGCTAACATACCAGAAGTAAATGTATGTTTCATTTGTGGAACTGCCACATACATAATAAGTATTCTGAAAAAATGAGTTGAAATTTCTGATTTTTTTAAATGGATTTTTTAAACAAATTGTAAAGGCTAATAAGCATACCTTGTATAGGTTTAGAAGCAAAAGCCCCTGACAAGGGCCTATGAGCATGCTTCAAAACTGTTCATTCCCTTGAAAAGGCAAAAAATAAATACCTGACCTTAGTATAAGCCATTTTCATAAACAAAAGTGGAACAGATATAAATAACAGAACAGATTGTGTGTGCGTAATTTACAGGAAACAACCCTCACCACCACCAATCCCTCCCAGTTTTGCCTATGCCCTGTGAACAAGTTTACCTGGACATCACATTACAAAGCCACCTGCCTTGATTAACCTCAGTCCCAGAAGCCAAACTGTCCCTGACCCTGAGGCAGTGGGGTAACTGTTTCATCTGGCTGTGGAAACTTCAGTCAAACTAAAGGCAGAGAGAAAGGCTGTTTTCCCTCTGGCATCACCTGCCCCAGTGAGGGCACATGGCATTCCTGCGAGAGAGCAGCACCAGCTCGGGAAACCTCTTCCCTCCTTCAAAAAGCTGAAACACATCATAAACAAAAGTTAGAAAAAAAGCCTTTGGCAATCTTTCTGCTGCCTCTCAAGCTCTGAGCTTACATCCTCACACTTAATTAAAGATGTCTTAAGAGTACTAGAAAAATGTATTCAGTCCACTGCATTATCTCCATAAAATTAAAAACTCAAGCTTGTTATGGAATGGCATATTGAACAGTGTTTCAGGATTGTGACTTGCACTATTATGACTATTTAAAAGAGAGAAGAATAACCTGTCTCAGAAAATAAAAGGTGAGCCCAGTCCCAAGGAATGATACCTACTGTATCTTCGTGCATCTTCTGCAAGACCCTGTTTCCTACTAAAAGAAAAAAAAAATAAAAATTATCCTAAACTCAGTTAAGGAAAACTTTGAAATAAGTCAGTTCTATCACAAATTTACCTAATAGAAAAATTATTTCTGTTGCTAAGTGGCACTAACTGTTAAATCCAGTTAAGTTTGTCATTGGCATATTATCCGCAGGGTGCCATGCTGCCATACTTTGGATCCGGGCGGGGCGGGGGGCACACAGCTCTATAGTTCTGACATTACCATTTGCTCTCAGGCACATGGATAACAACAGATGAGAATGGGAGAGATCTCACAGAATATCTACACCTTTTGTTCCTCATTCTACTGGTATTTTTCAACTTTCAAAACACAAAAATATCCCTATCCTTTGGGGTGAAAGATTTATGTAGTCTTAAAAATAAAAAAATCCAATTTCAAAAATAATGCTGCATTCCTGTGTAATCCCTATCACTTGTTCACTAAATCTGCTTCTCAGCAAAAGCCCTGCATTCCAACAATTGCTTACTTTCTTGTTAGTCTTAGCTGTAGTGTCGTGATAAATAGATGTTTCCATGGAGATGACAAATGAAAATCATCCATGTTGCAATGAACTGCTGATTTCATCTTGAACCATTAGCTTTCAAACCACAGCTTATTCATTATTCATTTGAAGTAAGGAAATGGCTGAAACCCAGAGCATTACAGCAGATTAAAATCTGTGCGTGCATTTTAGAAGCCAGTGCATTTGCCACCACACAAAATACATAAAACTCCCTGGGATTAAAACAACGATCCCAGTAGCTGTTCTAAAGGCCCACATTTTTTTTTTCCCTCAATTAATAGCGTGCCTAAATAAAGTATGGAAATGAAGACACATTTTAAATATTCAGGTAGGCAGGAGACTTTCAGGGGGAAAAAACAGTGGGTGACATTCATCATTTTTACACTGTAAAAATGGCACTAAATGCCTTTCAGAAACTTAGGACAGGCACAAGCATAAATCATCAAAAAAATGACTTAGTATCTTAATAGGAACATGTAAATTCTTGTACTTTTGACTCTTCTTGTGCATGAAACCAATATCTGATTCCCATTAAGAAAATGCCTTTCTTTTATCATTGGCTGACAGGTGACTGTAGTTTTTGGCAGTTCTGAGGGAGTCTAAGAAAGAGAAAGAGAAAATATTTTCAGTCTTTCCATAACTAAAAAATGTCGCAGTTGCTGCAGCTATTTTTTAAAAAGTATTTTAAAGCTCATGAGAGCTTTCCACTCTGCAGGAATAAATGTCAACTTTTGTCTGCTCAACTTAGAGAAATATTTATTCTTCTATATTTAAATAAATTAAAGGCAGCACAATTTTAAGATGGTTAATTACATCAAGATACAAGACCAGTGCAGTCCATCATCTGAAAACATTTTTCCAGTCTTAAGTCCTGAACTAGAAGGAGAAAAAAGTCTATGCACTGTCATTGCTTCAAGTAGCACTGTCTAAAAGAAACTATCTGTCTTCTGCCCTTTCACATATGACAGCTTCAAATTTATGGTAATTTGAAGAACATAAAATATTCTTTATTGAATGCTGGCGTAAGCCTAGCCTCCTTGGAAGGAAGGAGTCTGGGACCAATGCCTGCTCATTATCTTTCATTGCCCATAACAGCATTCAAATTTAATATAATTGAGGTAGGCAGGAATTTTCTGGCTGATTTTGAGGTTGAAAGTGTTTATATGTACATGACCCAAAAGACATTTTTGTCTGAATGAGAGTTAGCATGCATCTGATCCACAGAAACAAAAGACGACATATGAAAGTGGGACGTCCTTCACACTTGCCCTGGTTAACAACATCCATGCTCCTGCTGCTTGAGCACTGGAGTTGTCCTGGGAAATGCATATCAGTTAGAGTAAGTTATAACCAATTGCCTGTCTCATCATTCGACTTATTGTCCATTAAGAACTGACCTGAGTTTACAGAACACATTTAATTCATGTAATAGGCTTAATGCCAGGGTGACAAGAGGTCAAAGCTTAATAAGAAATGATGAACAGAGATCACTTTGTTATGTGGAAATGGGACAATGAGCTCATTTTTTCCACTAACACTACATGCCATTTTCATACTACTACTATCTTACCTACTTTCTCAGATTACTATGAAGCTGGAATGACCACACACTCCGCTGCACAAAAAGGCATCTCCATAAAGTCTCTTCTTATCTCACAGATGAGGCTTTATCCAAGCATAACATAGGGATGAGATTAAGCAAGCAGTAAAGGCCAGCTCTTATTCATGTCAAGAAATATGCAGGCAGTCTAGACAAAGTGCTGAGCTCCTCCTGTGCACATTGCCTCACATGGAGTAGCACATTTACTAAATGACCTTTTCTGCATAAACACAAGCTTGCCAGGATCTTTTGTTGTTGTTGCAGACGGTGATGGGTTAGATGGAGGAGAAGAGGAAACCACTACCCAGCCTTTGCAACCCCCAAGGATTTGATCCACCACATTCAATTTAGGGAACTTTTCCAGTCTGAACTCAAAATAGAAGTTGCAATTGAATCTGCCCATTATTACAATCCACAGTAGTTAGTAGCTGCCAAAGGTTTGAAGTGAGACATTTGGGGCACAGACTGTCAGAAAATGGATTTGTCTCTCAGACCTGACTCTTCTCTTTTTTGGCAGGAAATGGGAAATGTTCTCTCTTCATCATGTTCTTCATTTGCCTCCGAGCACAGATCCATAATAACCACAACAGTGTGTTCTCTGTCACAAGCACAAATTGTAACTTTCCAAGGAAATAAAAGCAACAGGCATGGACACCTTTCACCACAGCCCAGTCAGGATTCCAGCGTCAAGCTAAAAGACTGATGGAGTGAAAAAGACTAAAAGACTGATGGAGTGAAACACGTGTTCTGTTCCCTCAAGAAGAAAAACAAGAAACCTCAGGGTGGAATCAAGTGTTCCAGATACAATGCCATGAAGTACTTTTTTGTAACTTCCTAAGATAAACACACAGAAGTCTTATAATTTTGGTGATATTTACTGGAGCTAAAATGACCCTACTGTAGAGTACACTGAATCATTTGAAAGACAGTGTGACATTCCTAAGCGTAGTGTTCACAAATACTTGTTTAAGCTATAGCTTTGCTCTGCTTGCTGTCTCATGCATTTATATAAACTTGTCACTGGGTGCCTACCTGCTACAGCCTTCACCTTCTCCAACTGGATTCGGAGAAGTAAGTCCGCAGGCAGGCAGACAGCTCAACACAGTCTGAATCCACTAATAAGGGAACGTACACGGTCCTCCAGCAGAAAAGTCACTGTGGCTGCCCCACTTCACCTGGTGCAGAAGGAAGCCTTGCTGTCTGACAGCTTCCTCTGGTATTGTTTTCAATTAGATGCTACAATGCACAATAAACTCGACCCTTTGAAACCTGCAGCTTTCAATTCGTTTAATGAACACAATTCTATATTTACTACTGTTTTAAATACCTTACAGCATGAAAAAAAACAAACAACCCCTGCAAGTTTAGATAATGTCCATGGCAAAACAAGAAGCCATAAATTTATATAACTGACCACTTCTGAGGTAACAGCAAAGTTTGAAAATCAGAGCCCTAAAAGTTCAGGACTAGAAACTCAGATGCAGGAAGGGCTAATTAGCAGCCATAACAGACTAATTAGTGTACTGAGTTCTAAGAGGGAACAAAGGTTCATAGTCCTGTATGTAGCATTTGGGCTATATAGATTTAAGCCCTAGACCTAGGAATTCACTCTTGTAGGTTCTGTTCCAAGCTCAAGTTCAGTCTGTCTTTCCAGAAGTCACCATATGATTTGTTCAAGTTTAATCAATGAGCTACAGTACAGATACATTATTTATACATTTACAAAGTATCCCAAGTTCAATAAAAAGCATAATGCAGAGAAGGAAGCTAATTTTTCTTGAGCACTGAAGAAGAACCTAAATCCTCTGCTTTAAACCTAGAATAAGATATCAATGAAGACTATTTAACCTTTGTTCAATGACATAATGTTAAAGCAAGAACACATGACCTTCCAAAAAAGTCTGTGCTAACATTATCCTGTTAGGAAATAATTAAAGTCCACAGAACACAGTTTTGATTGTTAAGTTGTACAATACTGTGATACTAGGGCAGAAAGCAGCATTTCAAGCATAGAAATCCTGATTTCCTCAAGTTGAAGTCACATTGCATTGGGAGAAATTGGCTTACTCCCCCCACTTCAGCCAAGCACAGTTAACAGAAAGCACCAAGTTTCTATACAACATGGCCCAACAAGGCAGATAGGACAGCCCAGAGCAGCTGTGTCACACCACCGGGATGTCACTGTGCCACAGCTTGAAGTCAAACTCAGTGTGCAGCACTAACAGAACCATGGGCCATCACAACTAAAGCCTTCTACCAACACCTGCTTGGCAGAAAAAGCAGAAGAGGCTCAACTATGTTGCTGTGAAGATCCTCCCCAACTTAAAAAAAAAAAAAATAGGAGAAACTTGCTGAAACTAGGAACTGCTCATTTGCAGAACCACACTGCAGCATTTCTTCCCAAGTATTTCTATCTAGTGACCACATTGGTGCAGCTTATCTATTTTTCTGTTCTCCTTCCTGGCTTGAGTACTTGGGGTGATCCCCCACAACCTGTCAGCCAGCAAAGGACTCAGAGATCTCTCAGCTGAAAAACTGTGGAAGAGGCTGCAACAGGATGGGAAAGTCAGGGATATCTATGGTACCATTAGTTCTGAAGCCCCTCAAAGGACCAGACTTGAAACCCTTCTGTCGTCTCACAGTGGGAGAAGCCCCATGGAGAGCCAAGGGAGCTAGGGGTGAGAAGCTCAGAGTCTGTGACATTCCCATGAGTGAATCACAAGCCTTCACTCACACGGTTCATATTCACTAAGCATATGTGGGGCCAAGCACACAGTTTTTGACCACAGCATTTTACCAGCTTTGAGGTCAGTCTCCCTGGCTAAACAGCTCACTGGGCATTTTCAGAACATACATATAATCTTTGTAGTTTCCAGCCTGCTTGATGATATACTGCAACCAGGACAGGCAAAGCACTATGATGGTACCACTGAAAGGAAGAATTGTTTTGATTTTAAATTACTACTTCTCCTCTGAAAGAGATCTTATTTTTTTCTCATGAAACCTGCTTTTCCTAAATTCTTCTGTGCAGAAGTGAGAATTTATGCCATGTGTAGAGCTGGCTGCACTATGTATGATATAGATCATCGTTGTTGATGATCATGTTGAGTTCTTAAACCATTTGACATTTTTCACACCAGTGTCAGTCCCAGAAAACAGCAGGGAAATCTTCAGCAGCAGCTATGCAGCTGTTTCTCTGCTACCAGCTAGGATAAAACTCAACTTGATTGCTTTATACGGAAGATTTAGCCCTTCCATCCTTTGGAGCAGGAACCACACCAAGGTCAAAGAAAAGCCTCATTTCTCTCCCTGCGAAAACTCCAATTTGCTCAGATTTTAAGGTGGGTGTGCATTATTCAAATGTGCATCCTGTAGAAGCACATGAGAATCACACAATCTTTTTATAACTTTCTGCCTCCACGGGGCAATTTTTCTAGCCCCAGAAAGCAACATTAGGGAGGGTGTTCCCCTCCCAGTTCTATGGCACAAGAAACCAAAAAGCCTCATTTTTGCATGTGCAATTGCCGCTCCAACCACCAGATGCTACTGCGGCACTAGAATGGGAGCCAGGAGCTGCGGCTGCCGCACTCCCCATAGTCCTCTACTGGGGAATGGACATTATACAGGCTTTAATTACATGATCATACACGACCTCATCCCCCAAGCAGGTGTCCTTTGGATGAGGATAATGAAGAAAGCTATTATCTGCAAGACCTTTCTTCATTTGCTGGAAAAGTTAGCAGGTATGTATTGAGCAAAATGAGACGGCAAAGAAGAGGAGGGTGTCGCGGCTGAGGCTGCTGAACACAATGAAGCTGTGCTGTTACAGCGCCTGTCGAAAAGGGCTGCACAGTGGGGAGCCGAGGTACAGACACACTGCTCTAGCTATCCAGAATCAGAGAATATTTGAGGCACTGTATTTCATCTCTCCATGCTTCCATTTCCTCTGTAAAACAGGGATAACATCTGCCAACGTCTCTGAACTGTCTTTACGAGTATTAAACAAATAATGGTTCTAGTGCATTAATGCATTTATACATTAATTATTACTAGCAGTAAGACTCAGCACTGCACACAGTATAGAGAAGAAAAAAAATGGCTACTTAATATGCAGCCATTCAGGTCATTTTGGTTTTTTGTTTGTTTTTAAAAGCTAAGTACAAAACTCAAAAAAAGGATACCTATCCGACATGTTCTAAGTACCCTTGACAGCATGACATATTTAAAATAAAGCAGAACAACTTAAACGCTAATCTCCTTCCAGGCACATTGGAACTGACCTGCACTTCCAGAGCTTCAGCCTTACCTGCAACCATTTCAGTGTATGGCACACAGGTGCCTTTCCTCTCATTCATCTCATCCTACATCAGAGAAAACAGCATCCTGTGACACAAGCCAGGTTTCCTCTCTTTTCCCTATGTATTTGCCTGTTCTTTCTGCACTGCAGAGCATTTAGATAGATTCATAAAAGGGATGTTGCTAAAATGGCATCACTAACCTAAGCAAATATCTTTGCTGTATGGAGAAAGGCATCAGTTCCTTTACTACACAAGCATGGCTAGGACATTTGTCTTTATGAGATCCCACCAACTCCAAATTTTCAAGATCACAAAGACAGGACAGTGAGAGGAACCATGCCACCAGAAACAGTCACAGCTGGAACTGAAACCAGGGTGGTCAGCAACAGCAAAGTACTGTAATACCGAGCAGGATAGGGTGGCAGAACTTATTCTTTTGGTCTGGTGGTAAAATAGGTGCAGCCACCCTGAAAAAGCAGAGCCTGAAGAAGTAAATTATAAACACCTGCTCTTTGCTGAGGTGGGGCCAATCTAGTCTATGTTTGAAGTGCTGTCAAACGAACTAGCAAGTGACCTCAATGGCAGAAGCAGTTTCTGCAGCGCAGAACATAATTCCCCTGCACTAGAAAAGTAAACTGGAGACCACAGGCTTTGTCACGTTATTTCTCAGACAACTGTCAGGTGGCTGCTCTGGAAACATGCGATAAGAAGAAGGAAGCTACTAATTGAGAGCACAGGAGTCTCATGAGAATAATGCTGACTGCAGAGAGCATGAAACACCACCTGAAATGTTCCTTCTCTACCCATGGGGACATGGGATTTGAGGCTAGTCAGTAAGAGATAGGAGCTGCCTTCATTTAGTCCATGCAGTAGATTATTGGAAGAGGTGAAGAGACACAGCGCCACGTACAGAGCACTTTATCTGTGATGAACTGTGCAGGAAGCACTCAGTGCAATAACCCTCCTCTTCTAAAGGCAGAAACACACGTCACTCTTTGTGTGCTGATGGAGGAATCTCCAAAAATCATTCCATATAGGAGTCTCTTGACAGGACAAAGAGACATGGGAATCAGATTGTGAGTTAAATTTACCTTCCCACAAAGAAGTCACCACACAATAAAGGAAAGAAAAGTTACTTTTGTAGTGATGACACCAGGCAACATGTCTCTGGAAATTAGAGGGGCAGCTGCTAGCTAAGGAACCTGCCACAATCTGACTGCATTTGTCAGAATTTCATCTTCAAGGAATAATTTTTGCCACAGGATGCAATCCATTTGAAAACCAATGCTTTAATAACATGTGCTCTCACTTCTACATGGCTCCAGTTTTGGCTCCTCCACACCAGAAACCAGAAAGACTAATTGCCAAGCATCTTCTATTGCAATCTAGCCCTGTAAGTCAATGCCACTTACACCTCTCTGAGCTCTTGATCTTCTGACAGTGCCTCCATTTTCCCTGTATTGCTGGATTATAAAACAAGCTTCTTGACCTACCCTTCCAGATCTGGCTACTGTTTGACTAAGTAGGGCAACTGGAGGCTTCAGCAAGAACCAATGCTGCCGTTTCCTCTGCCTTGTAGGAAAAGAGTTGCAGTTCTCAGACTGTGTAGGTGCCTCAGAAGGTCTTCAGGGCTGGGAAGCATCTAGAGTACTGCTCCTCTCCAAAAATACTGCCTCTAGGTTCATTACCAAACTCCAAGTGCTTCCTAAAGAGAGGGATGTTAAGAATATTCTTACATTCCAATATTTCTCAAAGACAGGGATATTAGGAGCAAATATTTTGTTTCTTGTGAAGACTCTGCTCCTCTTAAAAAGCAGTATAAATGGTGAGCGAAGAGATCATTTCACTAAGTTAAACTTGCACAAAGTTTAATCACCTGACATGAAACTCTGCTCGGACTCCCAGCACAGTTCAGCAGGAACATTTTAAGCCTGTTTCAAGCAATGCCAGAAGAAATGTCACTTCTTTCTGTGAGATTCTACCATCACACTGATAGCAATCACATTTTAACCATAGAAAACCTTTGAGAAGTAGCACTCAGCTGGCCTAAAAACCGCACTGCTGATTGCAATGGAACTTGACTGCCATTTTCTATTCACAAACCCTTTCAGTTCTTGCAGCGCATGCTGTTATGCAAGATAATTTTCAAGTTATAATGAGGTTTAAAATAGCTAGAGAGACAATCTAGAACAAAACAGAGCATATGCAGTAGGTATTTCTTATGCATTTAGCTGTCATTACCAGTAAGGCTTCCAGCTACTTCTTGATACACTGATAGAGAAGTGTGACGTTATTTTGTTACAATTAAGCATAAGATTTGAATCTTAACTGATTGACCCTGAACTCAGAGCTGCTTTATTTTCTGTATGCTCACTCTTTTGCTTCAAAATAATTTCCTTATTTCTTTAACACTGCCAACTATGAAAACAGAATCAGGTGAGAAGGGATTGCTAGGAGTCCGTGGCAGACATCACCACAACTGTCTGTCCACGGTGGCAAGGGGGACATGCCTCCCCTGTGGGAACAGTGACTGCCTGGGAGAGTAAAGTGGCCCCTACTGAGTCTTGGGTTGCTGCAGAGATGCTGCTTCCAGTTTAAGTTTGCTGATTTAAAACTAGTGTGGAAATGTCTACTGTGTGCTCTTGTGACAGCAATGCAAATACTGAGGCTCTTACATCCCTGTCAAAATAGTAGTTTCTAAAAGGTACAGTTTAGAAGAAAGAGGAGCAAAATGGGATCCCTGTGTAAATTTTAATTGTCAGGCAGTGGCAAAACGGTGGATGAGGGTGGAGGTAGTTGTATTTGGATGGATTTTGCTGATCATGCATAGTTGTTTTTTTCCCTATGATCACAATACTGTTAATAAAGTAGGAAATGGTGGACAAAGCCAGAGGAGCTCTCCTACACATCATTATGTGCACGGGAACTTATAATTTCGGAACACCTAAACTTGCTGATTTTAGTCTACCCAATGACTACTGTGTCTGAAAGAGGCAGGGAGTACCTGTGGATCTTCAGTAGCTGTCAGTGAGCCACGATTCCAGCAGAACACACATTGCTTTGCTGTGTGAGGCCATGCCAAACTTCTCAAATGTTGGTAATTTTCTGCCCTTTCACAATTCCTAAAAGACCGAGTCAGTGCCTGTGAAGGGCAGACACGTCACATTACAGTTCATGTGGAAAGAGTCATGAAGCAGCACTGAGGCCTGGCCCATGGGACAGGGGCTCTGCAGCAGAAGATTGTGTTCTGCCCTTCCAGCTGCCCTTCCTTCTTCACCTTCACAGGCCTTTGAAGGCCTAGGGAGCTCATGTGCTGGTTTTCAAATGGTTGATTTGTGGAACAGTGCCATAAAATTCCCACATTGCAAGGCAACCACCTCATCCAACCATCTCAAGGAGAAGAGCCATGATTTTCCACACCTTCAGCCTGCCAATAAATGGTTTGGTGAGAAGACACGTAGATATTATAGGCCTGATTGTTTTCATGTTACAAGAAGCCTGTTTTATGCACTGGCAACAGGAACTTCCTTTGTATCTATGCTACTTTAAGAAGCAAAAGTGTGTTGTCAGGGCCTCAATCATCTATACCTTAAGAGAGATTTAGCCAATTTTCTTTTCACTTTACACTTCTTCACTGCCTTTGTGATAGATCTCAGTTCTGAGGTCTAGGCTCTTTTCCAATGCAAAAAGACATCTTCAAGCACAGGGGAGCTAGAAATTCAGTTTTATTAAGTAAGTAATCAAATTGCATCCCTAATTCTAGCTTCTGATCAACCCTACTGAAAATATTTAATTCCATTCTGAAAATATATTTTTAAAATCCATATAGAAAGGCAGACAAAAAAATATAAGCAGTATGAAAAAAACATAATTGCAGGCAACAAAGAGTTATCAAAAAGCATTATCAGTCTGTTTTTTCCCCCTCTGCAATATTTTTTCTAGAAGAGCAGTTAAAATGCCAGAAAGTGTCATTCTGATTCAAGACCTCTCCAGGTCTATCTGACATTTTAGAGCAGCTCAACCTCATTTGCCCTTTTCCCTGTCTGCCTCACCAGCCACCCAAACACTTATTCTCCAGAGATCAGTATGGAATCAGACTTTATCTCAATTGCCATTTTCTTCTTCTTCCCTTCCACAAGAATGAACAATACTCTTTTCCACCACTGCACAGTGACCGAGCTTTCACGCTCCCACACTTCAAGATAGGAAATGCATGCCTGACTTTTCATGAAACCAGCGGCAGCATTTCACTGCATCTGTTTTTAAAACATCCCACACAATAAACTTCCAGTAAAAACAACCTTATTGAATACTAAATTTGTCTTCTGGATAAAGAACAGTAAATTGACAATGTAAGTGCATTACCACAACCTGAAAATTACTGGAGAACAGAAACAAGTCTGAACTGAATGCAGGAACAGATGCTTGCAGCTCCAAAAGAAGATGCTCCCGAGCTTCGAGTGGCTACATATTACTTCCATAACTATAGGTATAACTGACTGGGAAAATATATTACAACTATTTTTTTAGTTGTCCAGAACCTGTGGCTTGGTCAAGCAAGATAACATGGGCTAAAAGCCTTTCTTGGTTTGGTGGTTAAAAAAAGCAATTTAAGATATCTTTTATCAAATCACACAAATGGAAAAGAGAGGAATAAATAATAGCACAGTAAAAGCTGTAAAAGGACAGAAAACCAGTAAAGAAATAAGACAAAAGAAAATTCTCACCTCTAAGGACTCAAGATACTGAAAATGTATAAGCAAATTAGGAACAAAAGCAGTAGTATAGGTCCTCTATGGATCAGGATGGCAAAGTGATTAATAAAGATGCAGAAAAAGTTTGTCTATCCTGCATTCAAGAAGCGGCAGAAAAGTTACTGCATCAGGTCATGACTAAGTGTGTTCCAGTCCCTTGGTAACTGGAGAGAGTATCAGAAATTATCTACTACAAAAGCAAACCTTTTAAAATTGGAAGAGCTGGATAAGTATCATCCAAAAGTCTAGAAGAGATTAGCTGAAAAATAGTCTGTCTCATTGATACATAATCTTTGGCTGCTACAGAATCTTTTAAATACTGGAAGGGTACCAATAAAAAACAAAAGGTCATTTCAGATAACATTGGCAGATATACTCTAGTTAGCCTGACACCAGTCCTGATAAATGTAATACATGTGGGAAATAAAGAATTAGAGGACAAGAATATAATTAGTCTTGGCCAATGCTGTTCTGTGGAAAAATATATCTTGTCAAATAAACCTACTTTTATTCTCCAATGAAATAACAATTTGTTTGATAAAGGTAACTACATAAACACAACAGGCAAACTTAGATGAGACGTCTGAGTTGTTATTGCATAACATTCTGATTTAAAAATTAGCAGTATTCAGTATCAGTGAAGTACATGATAACTGGATCAAGATGGCTGAATAACAGTTCTCAATCAGTACTTGTAACTGGGAAATTGCCTTGAAAAGGCAGCATTTCCAGCAGGTATCCACAGGGACTGGCACTGGGCTTGACGATGTTTAACAGTATTTTTTTTTCCATCAGTAACCCCAAAATAAATATAATAAAGTCATCACTGATCAGATTGGGGAGAGATAAGGATAGCCACGATATGTAAGAAGTGCCTTGCAAATCATGTTTTATAGATTTCTAATCATTCTGCAGTGTTACTCTGGACCTTCAGGTGTCACCTTTACAAGTACATTGAATATTACCCTCATGCAGGAGTGTGCTACTCAACTCAGATTAAAATGCATTCCAGGGTGCTTCAGATGATTTAATGTTGTGGACAACAGAGTTCCAGTGACAGGATATTTCATTGAGTCCAAGAACGACAAAGACAAAAGTATAAAATATGACATATGGAAAAAATAGCAAACTAGACTTGTTTAGTCTGGAGGAAAAAATGACTTGGTCTTAAGTATTTGTATATAGAAAGGACCACTGCATGGTAGAAGGATATGTTGCTAGGACAGGAAGAAATTTAATTATAAGCAAGGAAGATTTAGGTTAATCTTCAAGAAAAACTTTTTGACAGGAAGAACAGTAAAATACTGGAAAAGATTCCACAAAAAATTCACAGAATCTCTTGGTGGTTGAAGTCTTAGACAAAGATATGCCAGGAGCTGGTCCTGCCTTGGAAAAGGGAGTCTGACTCAACAGGCCACTGACCCATTGGGGCCCTTTCAGATATTTTTCTCCCACAAAACTATAGCACACACACTGCAAATTAATACAATTACCCACTTATGGGAGAACCCTCTTATGCTGCCAAAAGCTAATGTATTTATAGCATATCTTTTAACCAGCACAGATAAGAACGTTTGCAAAGCCACAGAAATCCAAAGCCCGGGCAAACTTGTGAGTTCTGCTCAAGTATCTTCTTGTGTTGATAAAAATAATGTAAAGACTTCGTCACTTCTCTGAAACACTTGATAAGATCTCTACATACTCACAGTTTTGTTGTGTAGAGAAAAGTCTACCTCCAAATCAGTCTATTGTGGGTTTTTTGGTCATCTCATCTGTAAAGACAATCTTCATGTTTGCTGATCCTCCGCTTCCATGTGGAGCACAGACACAAAGTGTGAAAAACAAATTGGTTTTACATTCTTATTCTTATTTTTGGATATAAAGAGGACAGGATGCTGTAAGTTCTTCCTTTGTACACAAGGTATTTTTTGCCTAGTAAAACATGGATTTAGAACAAGAAGTTTTAAAAAATATTTATTACATCTCTTAAGAGGACTATTATAAACATCATAAACTTGGCATAGTTTGTAAAACCAGAGTCTGTTTCTACATTTGGACTCCCTTCTCTGGATGCGTCAAATATCCTTACATGTTCTCCTTTTCCAATTCGTCTTTAAAAGAAAAGAACAGAGCCAAGGGCTTTGAATCATCATTCTGTGCCACACAGAGTACGTAAATGACAGCAGCATCCCCTCAGCCAGCATGCCCACAACAATGTAGGAAGAGCAGAACTTCTCTTTTTCCCTCAGAATACCCAACCTCAATTAAAAAATATATTTCTACTGTCATGTGAAGCTAATAAGAGATATTAATCTGAGACACAGAGTACCATCACTGAAGAACCAGCCTAAATCTATTTGATTTTGCAAACTCTGAAACCGATAACACTAGGGCAACAGTCGAGCCTCTGAGAGCAAGTAGCTTTATATTTAAACAAAAATTCTGGCCTTATCTGTAAATTAAAAATGGTCTTTTAATCCTCCCAAACCCACACTTGCTTATACATACAACTGTAACTTTCAGGACTTTTCAAGTATGTCTTCAGCTTAAATAACAGACATCACATAAGACCTGTATATTATGGTCATATGCATTTTAATTTAAAGTTGAGATGGAAACTAAGGAGGAACTGAAAACCATGATCAATTATTCTAGCTCAGAATGAAAGTTATCTGTCAACTTGTCACGTTAGTTTAACTCACTGCATTAACAGTACACAGAGTTTAGAATCTAATAACATTTTAACGGTTTACATTTTTCTCTGAGAAATTACCTCAGACTTCAGAAGTAAAAGTTAAAACTGTTTCCTATTTCTATTTGAGATCTATCACCTATTGCTCATGCAATGAGAAATGATGAGCAATAATTTCCTGTCTAACTTTCCCATGTTATCCATGATTGTATGGACCTCAACTCCATTTCCCTTTTGTTGGCTTTCAGGTCTTTTTTCTGTATCCTCTACTCTTCTCTGTATGCAAGAGGAAAAACAGGGTTGGGCAGGACTGCGTGCACAACTTTAAAAGTGTGTATGCTGTTATGGTTGCTGTTTTGTCTCCAAACCACTTCTAACACCCCATTTGTGTTCTTGACCACTGCTGATATTGAAGTTGAGGCTTTCAAAATACAATCCATTTCAACTTCAAGATCTTTTTCCTTAACAGAAACAACTGATTTAGACATGATTGAATACTTAGTTCGGTGTAGCACTTCTCATCTGCTGACAAGAAGTTACAATTTGTGCTTGCTTTCTGGTCGGTTGTTTAATATCATTAAATACTCGCGTAAGTCTTTGCCACAAGCTTTAGCATTGACTTTCCCAATAGGAAAAGCTGTCAATTCAACACTGATCCCTCTTCCTGGATACTTATGAGCATGATGAACAGGGCAAGTCTTAGCACAGAACCTTCTGGGACTTCATTATGAATCTGATTTTACTCCCACCATCTGTTTCTCAGGTTTTCATTCACCATGAGCTAAGCAGACCTTCTTATTCCATGATGCTCCCTTACTTACCCAGCCATTACTCCAATCATCTAAGATCATAGTTTCTTGGCTGACATATAGAGCTCCACAAAAATGAACCTTGAAAAGAATTTAGAACTTGGAGGAGGTAAGAAAACTTATAACCAATTCATACTGGGTATTTCATGTACAAGAAATGGCACAGTCATAACCAAAATAGAACAACCTAAGCCTGTATATTTATGATCTATAATTTCCAAATAACTTAAGATTTTTTTTTTTAATGTTAGAAATTGAACTAAGCTTCCCAAACTGTAGGCTTTCTTTTTTGCTTTGTTGGGGTTTTGTATGCTTGGTTTTTGTTGTTGCTGTCATTGTTGCTGGGTTTGGGGTTTTTGTTGTGGTTTTTTGGTTGTTGTTGTTTTGTGTTGTGTTGATTTTTTTTTTTTTTAACTCACACTTATTTTGGACCAATGACATTCTCTTTACTTGTGCTAACACAGGACTTCTGCCAGGAATAAAAGTGGTGTTTTACTGCATTCCGGTCTATTTGCCTGCTAAAATTCTACATGTTTTTATTCTCCAGACTTCCCTGTGGACCTCTTGGGCATCTTCTCACACATTAGATCTCATGCCTGTGATGAAGGCTGAGTCAAGTGAAAGCAAAAGTGTCAAAGACCACAAAACAGTGCAGAGGATTGCAGGGAAGTGTGAGGTAGGAGTCAGTTCTGCAAGTCTTACTTGTACAGTAAAAGACTTGACAGCTCTGTTCATACTTCACTTCTTATCTCATCAGTCTGCATTCCAGTTTAGTCTGTAAATGGTTTGGGACTATACCATGTATTGTCCAAAACCTAGCACGATAAAGTCAATACTGCTTGGCCCACATGCAACACAGCCCAGCTGAAAATTTCTTATAAGACACCTGTTCCTTAGAAACACTTTCCTTTGTGCTCTCTGCTTCCTCTTCACGTCTGCAGAAATTATATCCATGTACCCTAACATCCACCCACGTTTGCCCACAGAAAGGGGGCAACTGTTCCATATGCCATTACCCAGTGTCTAGGTAACAGGTTACTGCAACTTAAAACACCTCATCCTAAGTTGTTCTGTGTTCAGCAGTTAGAGACTGGCTTCCAAAATAATTTATTTTCAACTTTTCTTTAAATGATATAAATCACAATGCTACAGTTGCATACATGGACAACAAGATACACACACATCTTTCCAAAGCCATTTGCTTGAATTTCCCTGTTGTCATTACCACCAAAGTATTCTGACAGCCCCACAAATTTCTCCATGGGGTGAAAGGAATTGGGCTGACTGGGAAGGGGATTTCAAATCTTTCTTCCTAGAAGGAGAACCCTTAGGAACTTCCTTAAAGCACGGATGCCAAAAGGCTACCGTGACCTCACTTCATATGAAACCCAGACTGGATTCTGACTTAAGCAGGAGGTTAATGAGATGAACAGTCTGACATGTTCATTTGATAGGCAGTGATGAAAGGCTAGCTGTCAGGTTTCATTTGTTTGAAGATAAGCTGATTTATTGCTTACAAGTAATGTGGCTGGCACCGGGCATGTGTCTGAGTAATGGTATATTTCAAACACTATCACAGAAACATTCAACTCTGGTAGAGTATATTCACTGTTCAGAAAAATAAATGCAATTTTTGAAATGATGTTTCAAGCTATCATTTTTCTATATGTTCCCATGTGGAAAAAAAAAAAAAAAAAAAAAAAAAAAAGGAAGAAAAAGAAAATGCTTTTTTCCCAGTATAAACAAAGATTTTTTTTTTTTTTTTAATATCTATCTGGTACAGCACAACTAGTTGCTACCACCTATATCTATACACAGCCACTTTAATTGTACCTTTAATTTTAAAAACTGAATTGCGGTCTATTTATAAAGAGATTTGGGAAAGTTGTTTTGTTGGTACTGTAGCAATCCATGCTTTCAACTCTGCATATTCCCTCACTTTACCTTTTTCATACTTTTATCAGTGTTTCCTGATAGTCTTATGCTTTATCACCATTTTGGATCAAAAATAAAGCTCAGACCTACTAAATAACAATGAAATTAATTTAACAGCCAAAACCAGGCCTGGCACATGACTTGGAGTGTTACATTGCTTTTTAATGAATACTGAACAAGGAGTTTTAAATGGGAAAAATATTAAACAAATTGTGCTTACAGGAGAATTAAGAACCACAGCAAAATCAACAGCACTGAAGGACTTCAAGGTACAGAGAAGCTGAGTGACAGGGTTAAGAGGCAGAAGATTGACAGGGGATACCAAGGTGAATCAGGACTATTAAAATGGATGGGTATTGTTACAGAGAAATTGGACAATGTACAGAAGTCAAATGAATTGCCCTTTTACTGAGGGAAAAAATTAACCAAGGTAAAGGTTAAACAGAGGAAGCTCTTAAGCTGTTTAATAGAAAAGAAGGAGTGAAGAGGGTGGGGGGGTCTACTGGAGAAGGCAGGAGCATAGAAATGGAGGTGACCAGCTACCAGTGCCTGCTTGCTTCGAGGCCAGGTGGTTCTGAGACAGAGAAGCCTCCATAAGGAGCACTGTCAAAGGCAGGAGTTTAGACATGGACCAACATGAAGTCTAACCTCATGTGAGCAAAAGATTCTGGATTTAAGATCTGAAACGGGCATTCCAGAAAGAGCAAAGGAATAGAATGAAGGTAAAATCGGATACTCTGGTTTCTCTTGCCTCTGCAACCACTGCTTCATTTTCTGCCTTTCTCCAAGTTCACAGGCAGGAAGCATTTGTTCACTGTATTCAGTCTTGGAATTCCCATCCCCATCTCCATGCCTACTCCACTTTTCCCTTCTGCCCCGATGTCCACCGAAGTTACTCTTATCAAACTCTTGAAGGATCTTTTCCTTGTCCCCGCCCATCCTTTACATATCACTGTATACTCTTAGCAATTTGTTGCATCAAGGAGCAGAAGTGCAACGTTTGTAAACACCATTTAAAAGCTTTTGTAAAATGGGCTTTAGAAGAGATAAGAATGGATTGGTATTTCATCTACTTTGTGTTTTGCTTTCTTTTTTAACCAGACACAAAAGCTTAAAACTACTTCTGCAGTTCATTAAAACAAAGACTCCTTGTGGTAGAATTTATTCTATAAGAGTTATTTAAATAATAGCAGGTACACAAGATGCAGCATCAGGACAATGCAATGGCATCTTATTTCGGTCAGGGGTATATATATTAGTGAAAATGAAGGCAGGAAAGTCTTCATGTGAGGCAAGTCTTGTGAGGCAAAGCTGGAAAGTAACTGTACAAGCCCCAGCAAGTAACAAAGTATCTGCAGCCAAGAGGAAGCTCACGTTTCACACTTACCCAGTCTTGCAGAGACGATTTCTCAGGGAACAGGCCTTGGATTGTTCTCTTTTTTCCTGGAAAGAAAGGGCTACACTCCTCATATGAAGAGGAAGCTTATGAGCCATTCACAAGAGCAGCAGCATGAAAGAAACATTTATTGTTTTTGAAACAGGAAAAAGGGAAAAGGGAGTTGTTTTACGTGTCCTAGGCATCACCATCAGAGTGACAAGGGAGCCTCCCACCAGACTTCACCACAGCTACTACTTCCAGCTCTTAATGCCAACTTATGTCATGCCTGTCCCTGCAGTACCCGATTAGCTCCACAGTTCAAAGTACTTGAGGCCTCTCCCTGGTAACTGGCTGCCCTGCCAAGAAAGGCTTCAGATACTCGATGGCCTTAATATGTATTCCTTAAGGCACAAGGCTTCAAAGTAATTTTTGTAGTTCAGTCTTGAGACAGTAGTGCCATCTGATCTCACTACAGCAATGTCCTCTCTTGGCCACCCCTTGCTGAAAAAGCTGCCCTGCACATGCACTTTTGCCTCTCTGGGTGACCTGTGTCTCTCATGGGAAGCCACCACCCTCACCACATAGTCCCTTTTCCAGAGACAATTAGGTCAGTTCTGTGATGAACTTTACAACAGCTACAGTTTTGAAAGCTGCAGGCTGCATAAAGAAATATGGGTTTATCAACTCATATTGCTCTCATTACAAGAGCTGATACAAAAGTGGGAAAGAAATTAAAAGCCAGTACTGATTCTGAAGTTGTGCCAAGTGTATTCTGAAGTACATTAATTGTCTCTGTGACAGAATTTGCACATCTAGGAAGACCTCTCCTTCCTATCTGAAATAACTACCTACTGAAAACTTTTCATTCAGCTGTAAAATCTAACATTAAAATCTTGTTGAAAAAAAATTGCTGAAGGGCAGTCCTTTAACACAGGCAAACCTTTCTTCTGTATTTACTAAAACTTGTTAGTCCTTACTCAGTAGCATCAAATTACTACATTTTCCCACCAGTGCTCATAGAGGGGAAACACTCTGAGAATATAAACTCACTGGTATGGCAGTATGTTTTTTCTGCTTTAAGCAATAGCAATTTTGCCTGTGTCCTGTACTGGGATTCCTATGTTGACAAGTAAAATTCCATATGATACTGCTGGTTTTGTCCCTGTTTGTTGGTGATTTCCACCTCCCTTGTATACGATCTATGTCCTCCTTGCTATACCCCTAGTTATCTCCTTAAATGTCTCAATTCTTAGGAACGGAACACTTGACATCTCAAAGCCCAAACAAAAGTAGGTATGTGTTTTCAGAAATGCAGGCATTCCTACACAGAGAGAGAAGATTGACAGATTCTCCTGGGTTTTTTTTATTCCTATGGTAATTTTAAGTTTCTCAGATTTATCACCCTTTCTGTCTGTAAAACAGCCCTATGACATCTTGTAAGCTGTTACATTTCAAGTATGTGAGCAATGCAGCTTTGCCTCCCAAATCTTAACAATGGGAATTTTTTCCCTGCCTTTTTTTTCTACAGTCCTAATTTTGGTTGAAACTGCTGCCATTACCTGGATTAATCCAATGGATTAACAGGTCATCTGTTGACTTTTAAATTAATATTTGTTATTTCGTTATTTATCATTCTTTCAGCTTGCCAGTTTATTCCAATGATGATTTTCAAAATGTAGCAAATTACTTGTATTTATCTCCAAATTTGTAAAGTTCTGTAATTATGAATAAAATCCAAATGGAGTCAGTAAGAAGAATTTTTTTAAAAACTGAGAATAAAGACCACTCTATTGCTAGTGAGATTAGTTTTTGAGTCACCACAAGCAATGTGACATCCTGCAAGATGTTACAGTGTGCATGGTGTTCCAAATTCAGATCGACGCTTCTGAAGTGCACAGATGGAGCAAGTAGCCACCACACTTTGCACAGCAAACATACACTGTAGTATCTCTTTGCTTCTTGGAATGTAGATTACTCTTTCCTAAGTACAAATTGATGTATTTGACACCTGCAAGCTAGCTAACAGACCTGGCCAGGTATGCTATGGTATATTTATGAGTAGTGGTGAGGTCCACACACATTTGTACCCCATGAGAACTTAGAGAACAACAGTAAATTTCTAAATATCCTAAATTTCTGCATGGTTGCCCAATGGTCCTTCTGCTGAAATGCAGTTCATATCATAAGGAAATTTACATGAAAAGTTTGTTTAATTTAGTTTTGAAAAAACTAAAATTAAATTTACATCTCTCATGATCCCTAAAATATTTGTGCTGGAAATGCACAGAAAAATGCTTTTGCATTAAAGCATCGTCCTTGTATTTCAAAAGCATTCAGCTGCTGTCACTTGGAATGCAAGACAACTGGCATATCAGCATGATCCAGGATAATAATACACTAGCTTAAATTAAACCAAGCTCCAACATCATATCACTAAGCTGCTGCTGTACGGCAAGTAATTGTGTATCTGCAACATCACACAGAGAACCTTTTGCTAAGCATTTAAATTAGCCTGGCACACATTTCAAGACCTTTCCACAATAGTGCAGACAAGCAATTATTCTCGTTGCATTCCTGCTTCTTAGATGTTAGGTCATAATTAACTACTTTGCAGATACAAAGTGGACATCACAAGTACTTCTACCTGGAGACAGAAACTAGCAAAGAGATAAGTAGCAAGATGGGAAGTAAAATTAACCAGATGAAGAACAGTGTTTATGTAACTGAAACACATTATACTGCAGCATTTACTTATGTTCCAGGGGAATGAAGGACGTAGGAAGCAGAAATGACATTTTGTTTGGATCTTCTTCATTGAGCAGAACAACGCAGGGTAACTCAGCCAGACAGACCCAGTAACATCAGAAGAAGAAAATGGCATTAAAAAGATGGGATCATAAAATTTCCAAACACTTCCATTAACATTCAGATTTATATACCCCACATATTTGATCGTGACAGCTGAGCTCATCAAAGCTTCAGGAGGCAAGAGAAAAGCCTATAAATACAGGTGCTGATGACAGCACTAGTGACCTGAGCAAAGAGACTGACCCGAGAGTATGACACATGTCATTTGTCATGGTGACATCCCAATGCCTGTTTTACTCTGGATTTTTACATACCAGGACAAGCTAGAGATTTTTTTTTTAACTCCAGAGGTTATAACATTCAACAGCAACTATCAGCTAACTACTTTTAATTGTGATTTAATTTGGTTTCAGATGGAACAAAGATAAAAACTGTCTAAACTTTTTAGACCTCACTAGGATGATGGGAAAGAGTAGCTTTAATGAACAGGTTTAACAAAATCCTGAAAAAATTATACTTAGAACACTGACCACAATGTTTGCACAACCTTAACTATAAATTGCAGGTATCGTATTTTAGCAGAAATGATGCAATCAACTCTCTACAATTCAAACTGTGAGGAAAGTCCTTATGATACCCAACACATTTCAAAGTCACATGCCAGAACAGAACCTATTTAACTAATGAAAGTAAAGCAGGGGTTTTAGTCAGGAATTACACTTCACAACAGGTTTTTATTTTCATAAAACTTTTATATTTAGCCCACAACTTTGGTTACAGAAGATTTCCATGTGCAAGACTGCAGACCCTGACCCAGCCTGAGAGGGGCACAGGGATGCAGATCCCTCCGGTGCTGAACAAAGGGCCAGGTTTGTTCCATAGAAGGTTGCACAGTGGAGAAGGTAGGCTGTGGGCAGAAGCCCTAATATGTTCTGTTCCACTCTAGACAGCCTTCAAAAAGCCCTCAGGGCTGTGCATCTCAGTAAAGAGCTAAGCTGATCACTATAAAAAGTAACCCTAAACAAACTACCTCCATTATGCTTTATAAAAATGGAATCTGATCAGAGAATAACATTCCTAAAGATTACCCAAGAACATCCATTTTGCATGTCAGTTGGGGGCAACAAGCCCATCTAGAAGAAAAGGATAGGAATACATAGGACAGCCCCTGACCTGTAAAGCTTGCCTCTTATATACCTAATATGTCACTTAGGAAACAGAAAGTCACATGAACTGATTTGTTAAGGAAGCATGTACTGCAAAGTTTCCCATATTTTGCTCAGTCCAGTGCTTTACCTACAGCACTACTTTCTGAAGGCAGACACTTCTTACAGGAAATGTTTCTTGATCTTGTAAAACATGAGGAAAACTGAAAATAAAACAAGACCTGGACTCATACTGCTATCTTTCATTAAAGCCAGGAAGCTGTTTTCACCTTGCCAAGGACTGACTTTTCATCAATGCTGCACAGAACACTAACAAACACTGCTTGAAGCAGTAAACTAAAATCAGCAATAGCTTAAAAAGTATACTTCATGTGTTTCTAGAATTAATATCAAGATGTGTCAAAGAACAGATGAAACCACCTAAGGTTTCACATATGTCAAAACCAACCCAAGCACATACATAGGTTGAGGAAGATTAATAACAAGCTTTGTCTCATAAGGAAGGCAGCCAATGCAGACAAGTCACACTTTGATACATAACTTTTGGAATATCTCAGAAAATGAATACAAGTTGTTTTTATTTGGCTAACAGCACTGAGAAGGCATGGCTCATCCCTTCCCGTAAAATTATTCAACATGGAAAAAAACTGCAAAAGCATTAGGACCTACAAAAAGATGCAGAGGATGACATTTCTGCTGAAAAGATCCATAGAACAGGGAAAAGAAAGAAAATAAAGGCAAATCAGAGTCAGGAATGGTTAACATTTTTTTAATCAATGCAGAGGACAATTATTTTATTTTGAAAGGTTTTCTTTTTCATTCCCTGTTACCATTCTTTACTGTGGCTTCAAGGGTGATGGTAGTGAAAGACTCCTGTAGTGAAAATAATCTGTCTTCTCAGTATAGTTGTTGGTAAAGAATTTATCTAAAACTCTTTAAAATCTTGAAACCATCCATACTCCAGGCTTAGCTTTAATTTAATCTTGGCCCGGTCTGAACTTCTGGAATCCAAACTAAACTGTTTTAGCCTTCATTAGCCCTACATCCATTCCTTAAGAACTTGCCACCTCAGAGACAAATCCTCTGCACACAGAAATATCACAGAGGTGAAGGTCTTCAGCTTGGATTACTGTGTTACCTCAAAGCGAAATCCATATTAAAGGCCTTTCTTCCAGTTCCCTTATTCCCCTGTTACCTGCTCACTTCCACCTAAAACTTGTCAGCATCTCTGCACAGAATTCTTCCTACTCTGTCTCTGCCCCAAGCTTTCTTCTTTTTTTGATCTGTCATTACGTGTGCTTTATCCTTCAGGTGTTACTCAAATGACCCGCTCAGCCACTGGTTTCCAGTTTTCAGGCAAGATTCCCTTTAGAATTAACTAACCTGAGTTCCAAATCCTATTTATATTTCTAATTAACGCTGTGTATCTGCCACTATCATTTTGTAGGAATCCCTGCATCTTCAGGATTAAAGTCGAAGTTTACATTTCAATAAAGTATCCATGTACATTTAAATAAAGTATCTGTGTATATAGCCTATATTTCTTCCTAAATTTCTTTTACAAAATTCACTGTATGCAACTTCATAAAGCATTGTATCTATTTTTATACGTTCTTTCAAAAAATTACTAATTACCAGTACAGCCATCTCTCCTCCACAGCTTTACCTCCTACAAGAAGTCTGAATAATTGAAACTTCCATTTTACTTGGAACTTCCACTAGTAATTACACTCTAATAGCACCTTTCAAACTCAATTCAAAATGCTTAGCTCCCAGGAAAAAGTCTTAGAAAAAAATGCTGCAAAGTGTCAGCTCCAACTTAGGGATACTTGAAAAATACTGTTATTTCTGGTGATCTTAAATCAGGCTTTTTCTAGAGAAGTCAACAGTGACAACTAACACAAACAGATATCACATAACAAGGTAGAAATAAAAAGGTGTTTTAGTAGACCCCACACTTTTTATATGTTTTAATGACCAACAGTCTACCAGGACTTTCCTCCTTTGGCTGTCCACAGAACAAGTGACTACAGATGAACTGGAAGACTTCAAAGCCCTGAAACACAGCACTGCCTCAGAAGGTGCACAGGGGCAGGTCATGATCAAGTACTGCAACCCACTGAACAACTCAGGGAGCAGCCATGCCCATCACTTCTAAAGCTGCAACTCCAGCATTTCTGAAGTCTAAAAAGACAACTTTATATGCCAGAAATAATACTCAGAATAAGTTAATCCACAAAGTTACCAAAATAATCATAAAAATGTGACAGAGACAGGCTTTTTTTTGTTTGTTTTGTTGGTGGTGGTAGTGATCTTGTTTGTTTGGGTTTTTTGGTTTTATTTTGTTTTGTCGAGGGTTTTTTGTTTGTTTTGGTTTGGAGTTTTCTTTCTTTGTTTTGTTTTGCTTTAAATAGAACATGATATGCAGGGGATTTATATGTGAGCGATGACTTAGGTAACATCACTAACTCCAAGTCTTCACCCTTGGTGTTAAGCGATACTGGGTAGCTATCTGTTAAACTAGTCCATCAAATGTGAAGTCTGCAAGATGTTCACAAACTGTGGCCCTCCTTAGTCTCTCTAAGCACTAAATACACAAATGACTTATGCTTTTTACCAGGGCAAGACTGAACAGCAGCTTGAAAAGCAGAAGCTGCCAGTGCAGAAAGCTGCAGTAGGGCTAATCTGCAGCAGTGTTCACTGTAGCTGACAAGAATATTAAGAAATGAAAAGGATTAACAAAGAGCTGCAGTTCTGTTCCAAAAAGCTTCTAATTATGATTATTCTGCAGCCACACTGCCTGCATTTTGATTCAGTCCAAAGCACTGACACATGTGCAGTGAAAAACAGCTATGTGCCCGATTTGGGTGCCATCCCTAGTCCCATAATCTCCACAAGTCCTGTCTAAGGAAACTGGTCTAAACCCACAATAGCAGTCCCTTCAAAGGCACACATGCCTTCAAAGAAAAGTGGCAATCAGTTTCAGTTTTGAGAGAAAACTGCTTCATATTCTTTGACAAGCTAAACTGTGCAGCTCTCCTGCAGCATCCCAAAGCCACAGTTTGATTTTCCAAAAGACAGCACTGAATCACAGCAAACATTAATAAATCAATAGTGGCAACTACTTGGCATCCAAGTGTGGAAGAATACTCTCTTCTATAGCACCTTACACCATCATTCCATTTGCCTTCCTTTAAAAACTGCTCTACAGTCTTGTCTTCTTTCCATGACCCCAAAACTCTAAGCCTTGACATGTTGTTTCTGAGATTTAAGAGTAGCATCATCCAAAGAACATTAACACTCCTATGTGTATATGAAAAATAATTTCAGCGAAAGTTTAACCCATCAAAGAGTGCAGTGGGGAGGAAAAATAAATCCAGTGAAACAATGCAAAGGTGGTGTAGAATAGCCCCACTTCTGATGTCTGCAGGTGGAAGAGGCAGATCTTATCACACAGCAAAATCTACATGTAAATAAACATGTTTTAATGTAAAAAACTAGAATAATACACCAGAAAATCCTTGGATTGTCATTAAAAGGTAAATTTTTTATTTCTGAGCAGATCTCTTTAACCTAGTCTAACTAAAAATTAGTCCATTGGATGGGGTCTAGTCTATTTTTTTTCAAAGCTAAAGTCTTAAAGAAGTAGCTTGAAAAATAATCAAGTCTTCATAACTACACAGGAAACAAGTCACCATATGGTCCCCTTACTATACAGGCAAGGGAGGTTTGAAGAATGTCAGATGTCCTCAATGCAATCAGAATAAAGTCATTCTATCTGTATTATGATAAACCATTCTTGGAGAACGTCCCTAAACATTGACAATTTTCAGCTCCAGTTCCATAGTTTTCCAACTTCTGTGGCCTGGAGAAGAGCACCAGAGGCAGCTGTTCGAGGCTTGGTGGTATTGGGGTTTTCCAGCAGATAGGATAAACTTGTGCAGGCAGAAACATCTTTAAGTAGCTACAAAGGAGTAGGATAATGAAAAATTTCTATCTTCAGAGAGGGCTTCAGTGAACAGAAGCAGAGGCTCCTGCCACTTTAGTAACTCTTCAGCTAGAAGAAATAGAGTGGTGCCGTCACTGAAACTTTTCCCAGGCAAAAGTTTTTCAGGAAGATGTTGTAGCATGGATTTTGTTATCATGGACAGCATGACTAGACAGGGTTAGCTACAATGGTTACATGCCAAAGTAGAGTGGTAGCGTGGTTTGGATTCATGTTATAAAATCCTAGTTGTTCAATTTCATTTGTATTGGAATAATTAAAAGTCAAGCATAAAGCTGCTTTAAACTTCCAGAACAGCTCCCCTTACCCTACTAGAAATCTGTTGTTGACTGTTATCTTGTGAACATAATTATAACCAAACCCCGGTATTTCTGATTCCTGCTTTGAAAGCAAAAAAAAAAAAATCCTACAAGGCAGGATGTACCATCCTACCTAACAGCTCCAAACAGGGCTTTGCTGATCTACTTCCTCAGCAGCACTTGTGTAATACTTGAAAAACATATTGGTTTTTGTTTCCAGGAAAATCCAAGATGGTAGTGTGAGATATCAGTGGGGCTCAGTTATCTCATTTGATTTCATAAAGGACTGAAGATAGAGGTGCAAAATGGATAGCAAAATGATAACCTGGTCATATTATTTTTGCAAGCCAACAACTTTGCAACAGAATGGGGGTTTTTTATGCATGATAAAGAGATTCTCATTAAGTACCCAAAATCTAATTCTGTCATGCATGAAAAAATTAATTCCTACAGTAACAAGTGGATTTTAATGCAGTGTTTTGTGCTCTTGTGTAAAACAGGCTGAAAAAACACTGGAATTTTTCTCATTGGGAAATGAAGATTTGGTTTAATTAAAACATTTTGTGAGAACACAGGCTTTTCATCAATATTTTAAACAAAAACAGTGTCAATGTTTTTGAAGTGCTACATCCTCAACTGAGATTGATATTTTGTCCCAATTAAGTACAAAACTCTAACATATCAGAATCTTCCACATAACAAAAATTCCTCATGATCATTTACAGGCCTGAAGCTTCAGTCTGCAAGTTGCTGTTGTGATCCATGTCAAAGGGTACTTACTTGTATTCACAGCAGAAAAATTCTTCACAAACATGAACTGGAAAAGTCTTGGAAAAATCGCCACAAACATAATAAATTAATGTAATCTCTCTGCTTCTTCAATTGTATTTTTATTGTTCTTTGAAATGAAAATTGTCCACATCCCATTTGCATCAAAACTAAGATTTCTTTCAAGAAGATCCACAAAAGCATGTGTTTTATAAGTATTGACTCTTCAGTTTTGTACATGCATATACAGGATTGTTCTGGTGACACTACTGAACCATCCTGAATCATCAGCTTACAGCAGCTGAGAGGATGAACAGGGGCAAGAGAATAATTTACAGAGCCATGAAATCTTCACAGCAAAGCAAAACGTGATAGGGAAATTCTCTTGAAGTTCATAACTTCCTAAACTTTTCAAAGAATCTCAATATATAATTTTAGAAAGCCTTTTTTTCTACCTTCTTTTAGAAGTTTTAGCTTGAATCTATCACATTATTCAGCGCCAGTAGCATTAGGAGAGAGGTGAGACATGAAGTTCCTTTCCCCCTCTTCATATGAAGACTCCACTTGCTCTTAATATTCTGAGCGCCACCTCTTCAATTATGCAAACTTCTGATTTTCTTGTGAGACTTAATCATAACCGATGCACAATTCTTCCAAGGTTAGGAATTAGGTTTTAATTTACCCTTCACGCAGCACAGTATAGATATATTCTAAGGAAAGACACTAAAACTGTCACTCTTCAAAGTAAATACTCCACCCTAACCAAAGCCATCTTTTTCTCAATGAACTCTTCAATAGAAGGAACAATTCCATAAATATTAGCTCTCATGAGTGTAAATTGATGCTGTTGGTACAACTGTTTACAGGTTTCCTAATATTCCTGAACCTTCTGAAATACACTTTTCATTCCATTAGCAAACATTTGTGTAACAAACTGATACAGAAAGTTTTAAAAACCATCTTCCTATGTGCATTCATGAAGTTCTTAGGCAGAAGCAAAGATAACACAGTCTGGTGATTTCTGATCTACAAGAATTCTTGTGCAACTTGAACTTCTTGGAAAAGGAATGTGGTCCTATACTGGATGGAAGCAAAGCAAGTACTTCATTTTTTTTATTCATACCTCTAGTTACCAGAGAAAAGTTTTCCTTGAGGAATATTTCTTTAGTAACTGGTTTTCTTAAGTGTGTATTTGGTACAACATATCATACATATCAAAACCACCCCTAAGATTCTGTACTCCTGACTACTGGTCACTACATTCAGAGACTGAACAGTCACTAGTTGTTCTTCCCTTTTGGCTCAAGCAGAGCGGTGGATAAGAGCAGCAAAGCTTTGTCAGGAATATTGTGGGGCGATATCTAGAGCTGGGGAGCAGCACATAGCTTTGCTGGAGACAGAGTTGGAGGCTCTCCCTCCTCTTCTATGCTCAGTATGCTGCTGGCCAGCAAGTAAAAAGCAGTACTGACTGGGGACTATATACCAGAAAACAACAAACATTTCAAAGGATGACAACTAACACTGCAAGGACCACAGAAGAATTTTCTGATAAGCAGGTTTAAAACTAGTAGCACTCTAGGGATAAGAAATGAGGCAGTTTGCTGTCTAGTAGCCTGGCACAACATGGAAACATAGAAGATGACACAAAGAAGGAATGGCAAGGTGAATTTCTCTGAGCTCCCTTCCCAATGCCAAAGCAAAAGGAAAACAAAAAAGGAGAAACATTTTCAAGTGAGCTAAGCAATATAAAACTGGATATGGGCTGAAATATTTCATCATAAATGATGAAATAATGCCCCTGCCATTATTGTCAAAGAAAGATGCTAAACAATAGCTGCTCCAATATGGGTGTTGAATCAGTAAACTACAAATACCTTACACTTAAGACTTGTAAAAGGGGCTGAGTAAGGTTCTCTGAAGCATTAAAAAGTCCAAAAAGACTGGGAAAAGGGTCCAGTCCAATGTTCAGTGGAGTTGAATAGGGTAATCTGGATAATTGGAAAGCCCTATTGATCAGACACTGGGTTCTGGTAAAATAATACAGTAGCTGATGTGGGGTTCCAGCAATTAAAAGAAGGAAACATAGAGAATGACAACTGAGACAGATGTATGGAAAACAGGTCTTGTGAAACTAATTTGATATTTTGTGAATATGGCAAACCTTGCTTTAAGTGAGTTGTACTACATCTGATGAGTGAACTGCTGCAATGTTCAGACAAAATAAAGCAAATAGAGCATCTGGATGTACACAGGATCTCAAACAGTGGTATGGAGGCAAGGTTATTTCTATGTTTTGGACTAACACAGACATTCCTGGAACATTGTCTGCTCTAGGACAACTGCAGTAAGTCGGGGATTTTAGAGAACAGCCAGTAGAACAACTGAGGGATCAGAACATAACCCTTTACTACAATATTCTACGAGATCTAACCAACCATTCATCCTTGTCAAAGAGAAGGTAAAAAGGACTACAGACTAAGCAGCTACACAGGAAACAGAAAGTTATTTAAGAATTTCTGTCTAGCTGACAAAGACTTAAGGCAAATTACTGGAAGTTGGAGCTGGAAAAATTCAGATAAAAATGTGTACCAATATTTCTCAACAAAGGAAAATATTAAGCCACTTATAGTAATTATCCAGGGTTATAGTGGATTTTTTAATCACTGGAAACTTCTTAAATATCAGTGTTTATGCTATAGTGGATGCTATACAAATATGGCTACAAGCCCAGGAGCCAAAACGAGAAGAGCAAACCCCTTTGTTCAGCTTACATGACAGATCAGGGTAGGTGACCACAACAGATCTTTCTGATCATTTAATCTCTGCACCCATGGATAATTTCCTTTCATTTTTTTATTTAATAGATAATCACTGTGCTCTGTTATGGACAAAGTTCTTCTATTGGTTTACAAGGCACTGAAAATAGTACTTATTTTGTACTTCATTGCAGTTTTCAACTAAAGCCATTACAGTAACAGCTCATCAGCTCAACAGTTTTAGGATGCCTATTTGGCTCATTCTACTCCCTCAAGAAAGCAGCCCCAGTTAGTTCAGAAAGTGACCTACTTGACAGACAAATATAGGTCCAGCAAAACCACCATCAGCAAGTACTGCATCTTCCACAGTGCTGTGTACTGTGTTCCCAAGATGTTGCTCTACAATAATCCGGTCTTCTCTTTCCAACAAGAAGACAAAAAACAAGACAAAACCTCTCCACAATAACATCTGAACAACAATGGTTATGATCTCTTCGTTATTCACTTTCTAGTCTTCTCAATAAAGAGAGCTAATCAAAGGTATATTTTTTTCCATCAGTAAATACCATGCCTCACTTAGACAGATGTTCCAAACACTCCTCTGGCAAATCTCTGTGTTAACGTGATGTGCTGCTGGCACTCAGGAAATCTTGAATTCTCTGCAGATGTTGGAAAGGATGGAAATTAGTCCTCTATGTTTTTTCACTAAATTCAGGATTTGTTGGAAATATCTTCCTATGGCTTTAAGCACATCTATATGCTGACATAAGCAGTTGTCTTGGAAACTAAAATGCTCAAAATGTAACAAGGACAGAAGACATGTTAGCCAACAGCTTCAGAATTGTTCCCCTCATTAAACAACTACACCATTTGTCAGTCTCTACAGTACTACAGGAACTGCTGCTAATCTGTTAATAGATGTTTTGTCCATGCAAAATAAGAAGGTTCCTCCCTGTACAAGGTTGCTTCTACTATTGCATTTGTGAATTTACAGAGTGGGGTTTTGTTTTGGTTTTGTTGTATTTTTTTTGGGGGGGTAAAGGGTGGTTAGATTTAGGACAGAATTATACCAGCCTGGGTTATAGCACCAGTTGTTCAGCACTCTGATAAGATGGAAAGGAGTAAAACCATACAATGATGGGTGTTGCATTCCTCATTTGTGCAACACGGAGCCACAGTCTTCACTTAAAACATTTCCATATTGCAGACTGTAGCTCAAGATGTACACAAAAAAGCAAACCAAATGACAGCTGGTAAGGCGAACAACTTTCAGATTTGTGTAAAAAGACAAAGAAAAAAAAAAAAGAAAGAAAAAAAAGGTTACTTGTCAGGTTGTTGGTCTTTCAACACTAGAAACTGTATAATTTTCACCAATAAAAAAGCAAAATATGAACTCGGATGACTGTTCAAAACATACCCTACTGACAAAGTCATATTTAATAAAATTGTGGTTTATTTCACTGTGGGGACAATGTGATACATACAGGCACTGATATGCAAGACTAACTTATGAAGAGTCATTCCTCTGACTGATGTAAAATCCTTCAAATATTCCATATTTTTAATACATCAAACACACTGAGATTTGAATAAGGGATGCAGAATTCCACATTAGCATGTAAGAGAACAATTTTCAAAAGCATCCAAGGTCATCTTTGCTAGAAGATATCTTTTTCATTTAAAAAAATAAATTAATAAAATAATAAAACACTGCCTTGTCTCCTCTTTTCAGGAGATCTTGCATTAAATTCTGAAGGAGAATCACTTGTGCCCCCTTTGAAATACAGACCATAGCCCAGCAGGCAGGGGAAAGAATGAGAAGCAAATTTGTCCTTAGGAGAAATTAAGCCATACACCATGATACCATCAGTGGCAATGTGGATGCTATGAAGGTTCACAGAAATACTCATCCATTTTCTTTTGCTTACTACTTCTGGGGATTCTGTGCATAACTCTACAGTTAGATGCCATACTTTAATAAGAACTGTCTTACCAATATGGTCCTCAAAGACAATTTATTCTGCCTTCACGTCTTTGTAGATACCACCTTGCACTTACACAGTTATTGGGGGAATCTGTGACAAGCCCAACTGTAAGACTTGTTTAGTTGTTATCAGTGACTGATTAAACAGTTCAAAACGGCAACTTCCTTCCAAATCAATATTGTTCATTCTCCCCTAAAGCACACAAAAAGCAGAGGAAAAAAGGTTAAGCACATAATACTTGGAGCCTGCTTCCAGCTCATCCCCTTTCTTAGGGCTTAGATGACCCAGGATGTCCCAGACATCCAGCAGAGCCCCTCGCCTTAATCCACAATACTGCTCTTTGGAAGCAGCTCTTCATTCCCCCCCCTTTATTACACACCCTATATTAGAAATACTGTCTTGAAATTATTTTTATACTTTAACTCACTATTTATTTCCTACTATATTGCAAACAGTCTTCTTATCTCCACATAATCAGTCAAAATAATATGCATAATTGTCACAATTAATAATCCACTCTCCAGCATATTTTTCCTCTTTTTAGTTTTTTTTTAAATACTTTCAGCTCACTAAAGTCAGTCTGTGACAAGAGCTTGATCTCTGATGAAGATGTAGGATGGTGAGTCAAGTATGTGCATATGAGATTACTAGATTGTGTTAATTGATTCTGTATGAGCTTCCTTTTATCTTTCCTGGCCTCTAGCATGGCTGTGAGCTTTACCTCAAGGGATGCAACAGCATCAGAGCAAATTTACCTTCAGACCTTTCAACCCAAAGCTCTTCATGCAATTATTCATGATGAACTGACAAGCATTAAAAAGCAATTTCCTGGTACCCTTGTATTAGCCTCCGGACGGTCTTTTGCCACAGCAGCAAGAGACCTGTTTGGGGAACCCATAATCTGCCATCTTGACTGCAGGCACAGTACAGACTAGACCTTTTCAGAAAGGTGCCGCTGTCAGGGAGGTTGCTAGAAGATGGTATCTTGGCAGGTAACTGCATTGTTTCATGCAGGTTATGCAGATTAATTATTCAAG
This sequence comes from Streptopelia decaocto, assembly GCF_964273445.1. NCBI lineage: Eukaryota > Metazoa > Chordata > Aves > Columbiformes > Columbidae > Streptopelia > Streptopelia decaocto. Next base: position 186,459,870 of record NC_138663.1, on the reverse strand, counting down.
CCATATGATATGGCAGCTATACAGTCTCCAAGACTTGGATTCTATAAAGGAAAGGTTATGGTATGGGCAGGTAACAGTCTGCAGGCCTAGTGGACTCTGAAAACCCTTGCTCATGTAAAATACTATTTTGTAGACAACTAATGCATGAGCTTGGTTTGGTGGTAATCATGCCATTTCTCTCTGTAGCATCAGGAAAACTGAGAGTACTGGCACAACAGGTAAACTGCTAAGGGTCTTTGAGTCGGTTTTGCAGCTCATCGTGATGTAGGTTGAAAACTCATCTTTGTCCTTCAGGAACAACAGTGAGACTATGATTTCTGGATTATGCTAAAGAATATGACTAAAAAAGCGACTTAAGAGCATGCAGTGAGCCAGCACTGCATTTACACCTCTGCCTGGAGAGATGCCTTGTTTTCTGTCTACCCAGCCCTTCTACCCCTAGAAAAACCCCAAAATCCTACCATGCTACCAAATAAAGAGATAGAAATAAGACTCTGACTACTCACTGTTAGAGGACCAATATGCCACTTTGAGTGTCCAGTTCTTACAGAGCTCAAACAACAATACAACCACAGATTTTAAGATTTGCTTAGTATTTTCACTACTCGTAAGACCTTACAGGAGAGGGTAGGGGGAGCATATTTTGGGATGAGGGAGGGCACTGTGAGGATTGGTTTTACAGAACAGAATGATTAGAAAAGACTGTGACTTGAAAAACAAATTTACCATAAAAGCCAAAGAAGGTTTCAGCTTGTTGTCTGAAGACAGAGCATCGTTAATGGAGGAGAGCAAACCTGCAAAGGTAATTCATTGCATCAGTCCTACCAGGCTATTTTGAGAGGAACTGAATTGCCCTGTGGATATATCTACTTATCTCTAAACAGTTAGCTTAGGCTAGACACTGAACTTTAAACAGTTAGTGTTAGGTGAGATAAATCACCCTTTCCTTTATTCTCTTCTGCCTCTGCACCTCCCTCTGCTTGCTGGAACGTAAGGAAAATATTCCTTGTTTGTAATTCATATAAGGCCGACGCTGTTGAATCCTGTTCAGCATCTCAAGTTTCTTGTGTATTAATCCCTGATTCTCTAGCCTATAGGGAACCAGCAGGATAAGGATATAGCTGTTTTTTGTAAAACAATAATCCCAGACCACAAAATCGCAAAAACTGAGTTTTGCATATGTTCATAGAATGTCAACTAGTGAAGCTATGCTACCCCCAGGCCTTTTCAAATGAGACACAGCAGGTAGCTGAAACAAGCAAAACTTCAATCTATGTTGCTATTTTCCTTAGCAAAACATTTAATTTCAGAAGACATATAGAAAATTTATAGAGTTGCATTCAGACTTGGTTATCTAATAAATTCTTTGCTGAATTTTTATTATTCAATTAACGCACAAATATATCTCTACCAGTAAACTGAGATTGAAAGCAAAACATAAATTGTGGAAGAATTCTGTTGCTAACTTCTCTGCCTACTAGATTTTGATCAAAGTATCTTAAAATGTCGTACTACTCTCCTTATAGCCACATCTGCCTTTTACGTATTAAAAAAAAAAAAAAATCACATATAGAAAGTGACAGCTCTTCAGTTTAGGAGAAAACAGTGTAACTGAGCAACTTCCTAGAGGTTCAACTTCTTGCTTTTATCCACCCTGAAACCTTTTCTTACCCCTTCACAAAGTGTCCCAGTGAATCTGCATTCTTGTCTAATCATGGGTCCAATAAAGCATGGCACTGGCATCCAATTTCTCAGTGAAAAGTCATTGAAGTTTTAAAGTAATAATGGCTCTTCATGGCCTGCTAGGCAGACTGACTAATGGACCTGGGCTTTGGAAAAAGAAATGCTTCCAGTGACACAGAAAGGAAGGCTACATGATTGGGGATACATTTAAAAATATAATGACTGGTGAGAAATTTAGGACAGGGAAAATAGCTTGTCAGACTATTTAAGCTCTGAAGGAGAAATAACAGGGTGAGTCCAATCTGCTCATCAGTCTCACACACATCATGCAACCAATGTTTAACCAGGCAGCATACAACATACTGACTGCAAACAGGGTCCAAGTTGTGACATGGTTTCTAGCCGGACCTTCAGCTGAAGTAACAACTGTGTGGTGAATATTTCAACTTTGTACCACTCCTAATAGCAGGTAAATGAGGAGTGGCTGAGGAAGCTGGGGCTGTTTAGCCTTGAGAAAAGGAGGCTGAGGGGAGACCTTATCACTGTCTGCAACTACCTGAAAGGAGGTGGTAACATGGAGGGTGTTGGTGTCTTGTTCCAAATAGCAAGAGATAGGATGAGAGGAAATGGCTTCAAGTTGTGCCAGGAGAGGGTTAGATTAGATATTAGGAAAAAATTCTTCATGGAAGGGGTTCTCAGGCATTGGAACAGGCTGCTCAGGGAAGTGGTGGAGTCACCATCCCTGGAGGTGTTTAAAAGGTGTTTAGATGAGGTTCTTAGGGACATGGTTTAGTTAGGTTAGGTTACGGTTGGACTCAATGATCCTGAGGGTCTCTTCCAACTGAAATGATTCTATGATTATAAAACACATAATGTTTTAATAAGCTGGTACTAGAAATACCTTTTATTCAAAAGTACCAGCCTCAGAAATTATTATAAGAGTACCTTAGTTTTATTTAAATATTTACTATAGCCCTCAAAGTTACAGACAGGTACAAAGCAGAAAGATACAGAAGAAGAGCTGGGAAATTACAAATGGCACCAAGAAGTTTTACTTGATGCCAGCCCATGAGCAGGGGCAGCCTGGGCAGGCAGCGTGCATACGCCCTGGGACCCACAATGCTCATCCCTACTCACAGTTAAGGAAGCCGACAGCTGGCTGGCAACCAGCAACAAGCTCTATCCCATGCCTGATGAGCTTTTCAAATGACTCGTTATTGCAAGAACTGCTACATGTCCAGAGCATAGTCCTGGGTGGAAGTAGATAAACCATGCGTCTTTGACAGTATGGCTGCAGAATAACATGGCAGTATGTTTTCAGGCAATGTCTTCAGAATTTATGCAACTACTCAGTAAGGAGCAGTGTTGTGGTCTCTAATGCGTGCTGTCATTTCAGGTCCTGGTGGAGCTTCCCCCTTAGGGATGTGAGAAGCTCCAGATCAAATACATGATTTGAATTCTTGCCAGTGAAAACCTCCCACTGACTGACTGACCTCCTACACCACTTCTGACCATACAGCAGAAAATCATAGTTGAGAAGTAGGCATAGCTCTTTCCTTCTCTAGAAGGAAGAGGAACTTTCTTTTTCTTTTTTTTTTTTTGTCCCCAAGACTGACAAGATAGATATTTTCTGATGTTCCTCTGCACAGAATGCCCGGGAAGGGAAAGCACAGAACTTGCTGCAGGCATCCCCCAGCTTCAAAGAGCTCCAAAGTGCAGCAGAAAAATTGAGCAGCACTCAACTGAGGCTAGGTAGCAATTTTTTTCTTTGGAAGAAAAGATGACATAGGTGTTGATCAGAACTGGATAAATGGTACTGGATGAATTTGTGGGATATAATCAGTGTTTGGGAACAGGTTTCCAGCTCTTACTTTCAGCAAACAGCAGGAGTTTCCCCAAGAGGAAATAAACCACTGCAGACTGCGGCAGCAGGAGTATTAAAACTTTCTAAGGGTCACAATGGAAATGGCAGTTAATTCCGTCCAACTGTTTTTTTTTCCTTTTCTTGTAATACTATAGTTATTTGACATTATTAACATGGAAACCTAAAGCCAAAATACATTATTTCAATGTTGCACAGTTATGAAAGTATGCGCCAAATAAAGGTCAGGCACTACATAGAGGAAGAGAAAAAAATCTAACATTTTCTTGGTATTCATTTGTCATGATGACACATTTTCCTTAAATGAAAAACCAGAGCAATATATTAGATATTTCTCAACTTCGGGCTGTTCATATACTTCTAGTATAAAACTTTGCTGACTATTTGCAGGGAGGAGATAAAGATCTGTAATATAATACTGCAATTTTAATGTAGAAAAAATATTTCTAACTTTTACGAACAGAAGTACACTCCCAAGTGTACACTGCATAGTTGCAATAGTTTATTTTTTGCAGATATTGAACTGGCAGATAGGAACTATGAACCTGTACATTGCTGGGTACATAAGCACTTCATAGACAACTCACAGAAATTCCATCTTTACAGTATTCCCAAGGCCTGTGTTGGGCTTCTATATCTCCGAACCAGCCAGGTTTGCCTTCAGTGCGATTTTTTAGTGACTACATCTTTAGAGACAAAGGAAACAAAAAAATATTGATGTGGCAAGGGGAGTGAAAACTGTATGCAAGAAGAAAGGTCCTGATAGACAGGTAAAAATTGTGAATACATAAATAACCTCAGGTGTACTCAAGAGGAGCAAAACCCTGGCCAAGGCTAATGAGGCATTTATCTTAGAGAGAAAAAGTCTCTATGCGATCTCTCTACAGTACTTCATAAGATCTCTCAGGAACAGTGTCTGAAATGACTAAATGCACTCACTGGAGTATCTGAGCAATTAACAGAAAACATGAAGAACTGGGGGGGATGGAGGGATGTACCTTAAAAACCACATCTGCCAATCTTAAATGCTTCACTCCAAGCATTCATCCACAAGCCAAAGCCTTTTCATTAGGGAAAAGAAACAAGAGTACTTCTTTTTAATCATCAAAAGTAGTATACAAGCAATAATCTAATGTCTAAAGGAAACAGTTCCCTATCCTCAGAAAAATGTTTCAACCACCAGGTCAAACTCTTCTGGGCAGCAGCACTTCACCCCTAAGTGAAGCCGTTCCACTTCGCAAAGCACAACACAGATCATTATTGGTTAAGAAAGACAGCTAACATGAAGTACTATAATTTTCTATCGCAAATATTAATGTACTCAAGAGCAAGGAAAACCTAAATGTCAGTTACTATAGCTATGTTTTGCTTCTGTTATTAATTTACAGCGTGGTAAAGTCTGTGGCGTTCTGGTCATGCACAGAAATTTAAATCTCTTATGCTGGGGAGAACTAGCTTGAAAACCTGAAGATCGGGTGCTTTTTATTTTTTTTAATTGTCTAAAGCTTTTCTGGCAAGTGTCTTATTTTCACTCTTGCAGCTGATGACTCATCCAGAAAACCACAAAGAGAAAAGTAGCATCATCACAGGTTATGTTATGTAGTTACAGGGTATGTTCACCCCAAAAGTCCCCCTGCCCTTACAGCCCTCTGCCTCTGATCCACCACACGGCTCACACCCACCACAAGATGCTTATTTGTAAGGATCCCATGGGACACCTTCAACTCTTCCTTTAACTCTATTAAGCAGTCCTTGAAATTAAATTTCAGTTTAAAAGTCTTGTTATTGTAAGGGGCTGCTAACAGCCCTCAGTATCAAGTCTGTAAATAACATTTGGTATCCACAACATGATAAATTCAGTTTTGCATTTTTCTAAGCAAGGTAAGGAGCTGATAAAAGGCAGATACCAAAGCACTGACTCATACTCGAGTACTATTTATAACTCTGAATTAAAAAAGAAAAGTATCTATGACATCTTAAAGACTGATTTCTTTTAAAATAAAAGAAAACAAAAAGACAGCTATTTCAAAAACTGCTGGCAAAGTGAAAATCATGTTTTCAGTTCTCTTCCTGGCAGAAATCTAAAAAAGATGAATGAAGAGAAAGTGAATAATTCCCTCCAGTCTCACTAATGGCAAGGCAATACAACTTACTGTAAGATCCTAGTGAATCTTTTGGCCGTGCTGACATGAAGCTTTTTCCTCCAAAGTTTAGTGTAAGATAATCACTGGTATTTCAGGTGTAGACACTTAGATACATGACCCCGAACTGTAACAGTAAGCCCACACATAACCTTCTTCCTACTCCTCTCCCCCCCCGCCGCTATTTTGCAATGCAACCTCCAGCAGAGACCAGCTCTTCACTGTAATAATAGACATGATGAAAACAAGACTTCTCTCCATAAACTACCGTACTGAGACCAAGATGTAGATGAAATATAGTTGCTGACATTCCACCTATTTGTTGTGTGCAGAATTATTCAACATGTATTTGCTTTACCCTTAGTTTCAACTGCCTAACCCCATGAAGAGAGCAGCCTTAATTAGAGCACAAATCTATGGAGAATGCCCTTTGAGCAGAGGTATCAGTGAGAAGACAGCAACTACTGTTAAGTGCTTCATCTGTATCTAAATGTGAAAGTACTGGCAACAGAAGTGACAGTCTATAATATGCCCTAAGAAAGAAAGTCAACCCAAGATCTCTTTGAAAATGCATTACAGCAGTACTGAATGTTAAACTCAGATGAGAGGTTCACACAAACTGCCACAGATAGATGGGAGCTATATATTTTAAATAGGCAATAGAACCATAGAGTGTTTTGGGTTGGAAGGGACCTTTAAAGATATTTTAGTCCAACTGTCCCTGTCACCAGCAGGTACATCTTTCACTAGATCAGGTTTCTTAAAACCCCGTCCAACCTGGCCTTGAACATTTCCAATGATGAGGCATCCACAGCCAGCTGTGAGTATATACAGTGTCTCAAAACCAACTGGTGAAGGATCTTGCACCTTCAGACAGCGCACACCAAAAAAAAACCCCAACACGCAACATTACACAATACGTTTGGAAGGTCTGAGTAAAGAGACACAGAACTGTAACCTAAGAAAGATACTGTTGTTCTATTGCTTCCTAAAACTTCATTTATGTTGTATCACTTTTTTTTTTTTTTGATGAGGCAAATAAGGACAGAATATGGAACAAACACTGTCCTCCAAAACACATAGCTCATCTGTAGCCTCATCTAAAGTGTTCCTGCTCCAGCAGGGGGATTGGACTAGATGATCTTCTAAAGGTCCCTTCCAAACCCTAACATTCTGTGATTCATATGTCTATTTTTCATTTCATTCCCAAATTAGTACATACCTGATTCTGAGATGTGAAATTATATGAAAGATATTCTATTAAAAAAAAAAAAAAACAACAAACAGTAAATGATTAGCCCTAAAAGCTCCCTTGCTTCTGAGAAGAGTGCTTTCCATTCAAAGCAAATGATCTATAATTTCCCAACCAATACTGTGTATATTTTTTGCTTTGGCTCATTAACCTGAGCTGGGCAAGCTATAAATAGAAAGCTCTGCTCTCATTGATTCATTTCATTTTTAGAACTAAAACAACAGATTCGGCAAAAGAGGCAAAATGATTATCATCGGCAATGAATCACTCCAGCCAGTGCCTAAAGGATAAATTTTGCTGAAAATTACTCTTATGATAACACATTGTGAATAATCTGAATTTTATTCACAGGCATACTTTTAATACTAAAAGCCAGATGCTGCTTGTTAGAAAAATGAACTTCAGCCAAAATTGTCATCATCTTCTATATGATATAATGACAGCAGAATTTCTACCAGATTATGCCCTTTGATTTTCACATATCTATGTGTGTGGATCTGGGCGTGGGAAGGACTTGCAGATTCGCGGTTTGGAAAAACCAAACACATTTCAATAAAATCAACTCCTGAAGCTGAGATTAGATGGAGCTTCTGTTTTTCTAGACAAAAGGCACTGTTGTTTCAGGCAGGAAAGAGTATAAGCCTTGTCTGTATGCTATGTTTAATCAATTGTATCTCAAGCTAATCAGAATTGTCTAGGATGCAAAAATCCGCTAACAACCTGGAATACTGTTGTGTTTTATTATGAGGGCAGAAGTCACCCTTCCTGGCTAACACACACAAGGCAAATTTATGAAATGGGAGTAGCAACTCAAGCTTTATGAATCCAGTAAAAGATTTATTTGACAGCTGTATTTTCTCAGTGGGTTACCTTCCAGTCAGTAGATACGCATAAGTTTGTCAACAGTAAATTACTTAAATATAGCAAGTAAAAACTTTCATGTATCACAAAAGTCACACTATGACACAATACAATTTTTTTCTTTTATCAAAGTGAGATCTACTACTATTTCTACTTTTCATTACAGCACTGCTTTTTACATTGTTAGGAGTGCACACAGTAGCTATAAAAGAAAAGGCCAGAGGAAGTATCAGCATAGTCTTCTAATGCACATTTTCAGAACAGACTCAGATATTGTGGAAACTAAGGACTGAACCATATTGAACCATTTTTGACTTAGGATTTGAAGCCAAACAAAGACTCTACAACTTACAAGTCAAGTCCTCCACATGTTAAACCGTTTCAGGTGGGTTAATCATATAAGCAATGAATTGCTATTTTCTTGAGCAGTTCAGTTTCAGTGTTGGTGAGAGTGATGCTTAAAATGCAGGGCTTAGCAAGCAAACACAGAATATGAGAGAGAAGGAAAACTGAAGTTATCATAATAAAGTCATGCAGAACAACTTCACAGTAACCAGCAAGTTTGGCACGCCAACACTCATGGAAATAAATGAGACAGAATGGTATTTGAGGGGAAAATTAGGTGGTTTTAACAGATGAGAATGGATTTTGTGCAACTAGTATTTGCAAATATTTGTACTCGCAGCACTGTAAGCTTTAGATATTATACAAAAACAGGCTAGAAGAAGCACATGGATTTTATTTGGTTCAACCTGCAGTACAGAAGTTGGATCTCGGTCCCCCAGAGAATTCATTTAGTGGTGCTCCAGACGGCTTCATCTCCTCAGGGCAACTTGCAAGGGTAAGAAAAGGGTCCTCAGGGCAAAGGCTGGGTTCACTGCCCTGGCAGCTGCTGCAGCAGCTTAACCTGGAGCTTTCTCACAATCCCTCAAGCCTATCACATCACCAGGTACCTACACCTGCGCTGCTCCCCAGGAACACCTCTCCTATGGGGAAAGGCTGAGAGAGCTGGGGTTGTTCAGCCTGCAGAAGAGAAGGCTCCAGGGAGAGCTTATTGTGACCTCTCAATACTTAAGGAGGGCTTATAGGAAATATTTAGCAGGGCCAGTTGCAATAGGACAAGGGGTAAAGGATATCACCTAAATATTCACCACACATAAGAAGACAGAGAAGATTAACATCATTTCAATGAATTTAGAACTTGAGAAACGCAACATATTGTGCAAGAAAAAGAGTCTGAAGGAAGTTTTAAATTGCAAATGCACCATGTTTTCCACGTCTATCTGCAAATTTTTCTGAGATCAGAACTGAACATAGTCATCATTTTCTTTATGATCAGTGCAGGAAAGTCAAATATTGCAGCACATAGTTTTGTGTCTAAGCTTGCAGTGAGGATTATTAATTTGTTCCACAATAGCTGGTAAAGCAGATATTTGCTACTGCCTCAGAGTAAAGCTATAGTACAGTCTAGGGCAGTATGTAAGACACCTTTTATTACCTCCTCATACATGGCAGGTGCTTCGGAACAGTCAAACCTCACCTCCAGTACTTTAATCCCATAAAGCTGGTTTCACAAATTCCTCATTAAAGGAGGCACTGCTGAGGTCCTGGTGCATGTCGTAATAAATATGCTGCCTTGTTTAATTCTGGTATCTTACAGGAAAAGCCAGATCATTGAATAATCAGATTTAGCTATCAGCACAGCAGGAGATCTATGTTTTAAACCAATTTAAGGACTGCAAATACCATATGCCAGCTGACAAAATCAAGCAACATAATTGACTCAAATGCTATCCTCTTCTGTTTGGCTGTTGTTTATTGCAGGACAACCTACAAAGCTACCCTGCAAGAACAGCCACAGTTCCTTTTGTCAGAGGTCACTCAGCTGACAAGCTCATTAAAATGCCTTCATGCACAATCTGCATGAATAAGTGAAGCTTAGTATTTAACCATTAAAAAGTTTAGAATGTTTACGGACAGAAGTAATGAAAGGAACCTGTTTAATATACAAACATTTCTAATTCCTTTTCCCCAAGACAGACTGTGCAGGAGTTTCTCCATTGCATGCTCACTCCACTCCCATTGCTAAAATAGGGGCTTTAGTCTTCTATGCAATGTCTCCTGTCCCCTGTACCAGAGGCAGAGGCTGCTGCAAGGGAGGGTTAAAACCTGTGCTGTTGTGACTAGAGAACAGCCTTGATGTGGCTTAAAGCTAGCTCAGCATGGCTTAAAGCTGGCTTGGTATGCACAGGGAACTACAGCCACACTCCTGACAGCAATGCAGACACACCAGGAGCTTTCATTAGTACAAGCCCCTGGAAGCTTACAGAGAAATATTGGAGAGAACACAAGCATCGCTGTGATCACTGCCAATCCTGAGCTTCTCAATCTGTGGATATCATATAGAAGATGGCTGAAATTGGGGATTTCAGTTTAACAATCAGAAACCTTTAAGTTACTCAACAAAGGTTTCACAGGGAAGGTATTCCCTAAGCTCCTCTTTCCCACCTGACAAGCAATTACAGCCTCTCACCACACATCTCCTGTTTGAAACTGGCTGACATAAAGAGGGGTAAAGAGAAATCAGATTAGCCTTTTTTTTATTATTATTTTAAATACGGCCATCCAGCAGAGCTGTATACTATAGGGCAGTTATTCTCAATCTTTGCTCAGACTAGTATTCTTTCATGGTAATCCACAAATCCGATACACTTTGCATTTCTATAGTTACTTAAGATTCTTTGGGCCAAATGGCAAGGTGCAAGCATAAATCGTTCACTTTTACAAGATAACAGAAAATTCTCTCTTTTGCAGGGAGTCAGACTGAAACAGAGAGTTCAAAACTCAATAAAGTCACCTTCCAAAAATCTATGGCCCCTGCCGTTCAGCACACAGTGTAAGTGCCTATTACACATGTTGTCCATTTCTATATACAAAATACAGATGAGGACTTCTTCCCAGTTACACTGGAGTTACACTATCTGAAGAGAGATCAGAATAAGACCTTGCTCACCTACGAGCTCATATACATCACTGTATCATATTTTTATCAGCACTGCATATAACTAAATGAATTTCCTTACACTACAGTAACGAAATATTATTTATGGCATGAATAGGAAGAACAAAACTACTGCACTACATTAATCTTCTGCAAGTAGTGAACATTCTGTTTTTAATATGGCCATTGAGATAGCTTAACTGATATATACCACCAGCTATCATGGAAAACTATGACAAGCAGTAAAGTACAATTCTATCTCCTTAACCATATTAGGGCAATGGTTCCTTGGGTATCTTCTGCTAATAAAACTACACAATGAGAACTTGATCAATTGGATATTAAACCTTTCAAACTCCTTTTACTGCCTTGCAGTAAGCTGACAGAAGTGACACATACTGCGTCCTATACAAGTACAATCACGAGTTTAAAAAAACACCCAAAAATTAAAAACACCAGATTGCACCAAACCAAACAACAGCAATAGCAAGAACTATTTGGATGATCAGACACCTTTGCTGGTTTTGTGTGCATTCGTGACATGCAGTAAATGAGAGGAGAAACCTGTATGAGGAAAACTATATGCAACTGCATAAAATCAGCCTGTGGTCACACATGGAGGCTGAATACACTTATGCACACAAGATACAGTATTTCTCATTTTTTTAAGTACTGGATTTTGCAATCTCAGTAAGGACCTCTTCAGAATAAGGACTTCCCCCCCTCTTTTTTAATGCAGTTTTATGAAGAGGAAAAATAAAAACCATGATTATATACAAGTTTTACTGTAGCTCACAGTCAACTGTAGCATCAGTTCACTAATGTGAACAAGAATTGCAGACACAGACTGCCACAGCCATGGGCCATGTCATGGAAGCTTTCTAGATCTTTGCTCATTCTTCATGTTCTTGCATTTGGCTTGTCTCCGACCAGTCAAACATCTTTTCTGAAGCCTGAAGCCCGATGAAGGGCACATTTCATTTCACTCCTTATTGGATATTTTCTGAGCTAGACCAGTGCTGCATGTAACCACTCTGCTTACACAGCCAATGGCAATGTTTTCCAACAAGAAGTCATTCCCAGTTAGTGTTCAGCTGGCATCAAATACAACCACTAAATTCTTTATTCAGACCTGCTTAGCTAGCAAGCGATTCCCATGTGGTATTTGATTATTCTTCCCAGTTTCACACTTAGCTTTTGCAGTGTGAATAAAAGAAATCCTCAATTTTAAGCCTGTACCCTAACATAGCTTCGATCTCTGATATGATTTGCAAGACAGGTATTAGTTAAAAGTTCTTATTGTACACAGAATTATTAATTAGTAGCAGACCTGGGACAGGCTACTGCAAAACTGGGAATTTCTCTGCAGCTGAAAACAAACAAGTATAATCATACACTAAACTTGGTTTTAAGTCTATTTTGTACGAACCTTCAACTAGATAGTATTTCTGCACCCTGTTCACAGGAGTGCTAGGAAAACATTGAAAGCTTTCCTACAGTCAAGATTTATCAAATCTACTTCTCCCATACCCAGCAGGCATGTTGCTGTGCCTCAGAAGGAAGACAAACTGATTCAAAATGACTTGTCTTTGACAAATTTATGCTGATTGTTGCTTATGACCTCACTTTCTTCCAAATGCTTATAAATTTTGTTCCAGTATTTTTCCAGGAATTAAGCTGTCTGGCTTGTAGTTCTATACTTCCACCCCTTGTTCCCTTTAGAAACAGACACTGAGTTGGTTCTTTTTCAGTTTTCAAGAATTTCAGTTATCTTCTGTTCCTTCTCAAATAAGGTCCCTGATAGCATCAACCCATTTTATTCATTTGCCTAAAGGGACAATAAGAGTATTTAGGAAAGGGCCCCAGACTTTACCCTCCATGTATGTATGCTAGGATGCGTTGCGACATCTTGGTTCTTATGTTTGTCCACTCAGTTGATCCTGATCAGTAAAAATGGTGCTTATAGCCTCTTTACCAACATCTGTTGACAATTTTCTAGCCTTTCTGCCTAATAGACCAATTCTTTCTTTAATGATTTCTCTGCTACTAATATATTTACAGAATGTTTCCTTGCTGCAGCTTTGCCAGCTCTGTCTTGTTTTGTACCGAGTCCTAATAATGTCTCTACACACGAGTACTATTCTTTTGTAAGACATGTTCAAATGCTGACCTCGTACCCCCTTTTTGCATGGCTCCTTCAGTTTCAGACTAATGAATAACTTGTAATTAGGCAGTGGCAATTATGGCTATCTATTCTTCCCAAAGAAACAGTTTGTACTTGTGCCCTGACAGCACATCTTTAAGAAACCACTAAATCTTCTGTCCTCAGACTTTGACAAATTTCTTTGATTTTCTGAAGTATGTTTTCCAGACCATTGCTTAATAGCCACTTTCATCCAATTCACCACCCTCCTCCACCCATTCCTTCCTTTCAATCAGAAGCAAATACAGAAGGTATTCACATGAGTTGCTTTCAGCATTGCTCATCAAAAGAAGTGCTGAAATTCTGCTAGACTGTGCATTCTACAATACTATTTTCTGGAAGTTTCCAGAGTAGTTCAAGTCCCCCTTAATTCTATGCCCTGTACTTGGGAACATGCATGGCAGAGAAATAGCCTATTTGAGGAATCTAAAGAGAACTAGCATCACTTTTTTTTCTTTATTGTATCTTATGGGGCTTTAAACACTACCTAGTGGATTAAGTAAAGGCATCTTTAACACAAAAAAGAACAATTTCTCCTCTTACCTCTCCTTGATTTTCCTTCAGTAAACTACTTATTCAGCACTTCAGTCAGAAAAATTACTCCACTTACTTGAATTGAGTGGCCAGCAGGTCAAGGGAGGTGATTCTCCCCCTCTACTCTGCTCTCATGAGACCTCACCTGGAGTTCTGGGGTCCCCAGCACAAGAAAGACCTGGATCTATTAAAGCAGGTCCAGAGCAGGGACACAGAAATGATCAGAGGGCTGGAACATCTCTCCTATGAAGAAAAACTGAGAGGGTTGAGGGTGCTCATCCTGGAGAAGGCTCCAGGGAGACCTTACTGTGGCCTTTCAATACTTAGGGCTAATAAGAAAGATGGGAACAGACTTTTTACCAGGGCCTGTAGTGACAGAACAAGGGGCGACAGCTTTAAACTGAAAGAGGGTAGATTTAGATTGGACAGAAGGAAGAAAATTTTTTACAGTGAGGGTGGTGAGACACTGGAACAGATTGCCAAGAGAGGTTATAGATGCCACACCACTGGAAGTTCAAGGTCAGGTTGGATGGGGCTTTGAGCAACCTGGTCTAGTGAAAGATGGCCCTGCCTATGGCAGGGATGCTGGACTAAATCATCTTTAAAGGTCCCTTCTGACCCAAACCATTCTATCATTATGCTAAATAAAGTACAACTTTGATTCACAATTATGTCCAGTTCCCCTTATTTCAAATATATAAACCTATAATTTTCATAATTAAAGCAGCATCCTCATGGACTTGACTCCAGGATGAAACAGGAAGGTATTTGGTCTTTACTACTACCTAATTAGAATAGCAACACTTAATGTGATATGATGAAAGTGGAGAAACATAATGGGAGACTTCAGCTCACTTCCTTTCAATGGAGATCACAAACATCCCATCATATCAGGATGTGACATTTTTTTGCATTAAATCAGTGACTGTTTCACAGAGCAGCTGGGGAGGAAGCCCACAATAGAAAATGCAGCCCTTGATTTGGTCCTAAATATAGAGTGGCTCTTCAGCTAAAAGATTTTGAAAAATCCTACATGCAATAGCTTCCCAGCAGGAGCAGTACAGGCAAAAAAAAACCCTACAGTTGTACTCAGCTTCAGAGACTGCAAGCATGAGAAGCAAGGAAGCTTGTTAAGAGAATCCAAAGAAGCCAGAATCTTTGCCAGCAGTGTGCAGATTACTAACAGTGATAAGATCAGAAAGACAAGGCAGGTTCATATTTCCTATTCAGTAAAATCCAAGAAAGGAGGAAAGGAAACCAGAACCATTAGAATAGCAGTGAAGGAGTGAGGTTACCCTCAAAAAAGCTGAAGTCAAGCCCAAATAGAAAAAATAGCTCAACAGATCATAAACTCTGGTAAATTAAATGTAAAAGCACAGCAAGGCAGGTAAAACAAACAAAAAAATCTGATGTACAACTGGCAGAGCATAATGATAAGTCTTTCTTCAAGCACATTAGGGACAGGAAACTTGTCAGAAACTCTGGGAGACAACTCATGATCAGAGTAGTAAAGGAGTACTCAGAAGATAAAGGCATTACAGAAAATACACCAGATAGATTTGCTGCAGTGACGGTAACAATACGAGACATTGGGGAGCCTCTGTGAAGGACAGTGATAGAAATATTATCTCCAGTATGAATGGAGAATAAATGGTAATATTTGAACACAGAAACACCAGAAAAAACAGCAGAAGAGGGAATATAAGAATGACATTTGTTGATGGCACCTACGCTACCATGCCAGCAAGACTGCAGCACATTTACATGTACTGTTTCAGGATACTCAAATCAGGAAGTCTAAAACAAGGGACTGCAATTAATTCGTAATGATGCAGAGGTGAGAAAGGATGGAGAGACTAATCATAAAACAGATGGCAACTAACCACAGGTCTGCAAACTAAGGATACAGAACTTGCGATGAGAACTCAACAGCTGGAATCCCTTGTCTTCCACATCACTACAGAGAATCCTGGACCAGCGACTTGGATATGCACATCTCAGTGCTGGAATGCTAAACTGGGTGAAAAAAGTATCTTGGTGCTTATAAGTACGCAGGTGGGACACTGCAGAAGGAAGCCAGTTTTGTACTAAAATAAAATCACTTTTCCCTCCTACAAAGTCTTACTAAGTTTTGCCACGTTACTGCTACAATATTGCAACGCTACTTCTCAGGATTCCCCTACCAAGACCCCTCTCTGCAGGAACACTCCAAGGATGTGTTTGAAATTGCAATGATTATATGAGCAGATACAGAGGAACAAACAAAAAAAATGTTAACAGCTCACCAGGACCAGATGGCACTCAAGCCAGGAATTCTGAAGGAACTCAAGCATGAAATCAGTGAATTACTAACACAACAGTATGTCACTTCTCAATTAAAAGTATCTTGGTAGTAGAGGACTGTGTGGTGGCAAAGGTGATAGACTCTTAAGAGACCGCAGGAGATCTGTGCTGTATAAATTAATAAAAGGTGCAATGAAGAACAGAATTAGGAGATATCTGGATAAATATGATCCAGTTGGGAAGAGTCAGCGTGGCTTTTGTCTTTGGATGACCTGACTTACAAGGCTTCTGGAGTTCTATCCCCAAGCCAGTGGAAAAGGCTAATCCAGTTCCTATCCTTCAAATTTCAAAAGACTTTCAACAAAGGTTTTTAAGGACCCTGAGTATGCAAACGAGCAAAGGTCCTTCACGCACAGGCAAATAATTAATTGAAAGATTGACCACTTACTCCTACTCATGTTTCCAATTCTTGCCATCAACAGTGGAGTTCTGGAGACATCTGTGCTGAAATATATGGGATGGACAGCCTTCCTGCTCTGGATAAAGGGCTGAGGAGTGCATTGACAACATCCATCAAAAATATTAAGTTAGTCAAGGTAATAAATGAAAAGGCAAACTACAGAAAATAAAGACTTTATGAAAAATGACTGAACATACAATAAAATGGCTAGTAATGCTCAGTGTCATTAAAACACAAATTATGCACGTAGGAAAACCAAATCTAACTTCAGAAAGAAAATTGTGAGCTCGTAAACTATCACCTGTTAGCAGTGAGATCTTGGTAGTTATGACAGCTGCAGGAAAATATCAGCCTCCAGCTCAGCAAGCAATTAAAATAGGAAATAAAGTGTCAGGAATCATTAGGAAAGAGACTTCAATAAACACCCAGCAGAGTTTCAGAAAGACAAAGAAGAGACAATTTTGTGGTCCATGGACATCATTCCCTAAGAAAGCCCAAGGTAAGAATTACCATTTTAATGATACTTTACTCTCCAGAATATCTGAGACTTGACGGACACTCAGAAGAGTTTGAAGGGACGCTTTCAGAAACTTTCTCTGGAAAGGCTGGGTTACCAGACTACCTTCTCTGATACTCACTATGCAAAACCAGAGCATAATTTAGCTCTTGGCAGATTTCCCCTCCCTATCTTTGGCTCTTTCACTACGACCAGTGAAAATTCTGAAACTATCAGCCGGATGGTTTCAGAAGAACATTTGCATTACCATCATTCCCCGAATCCTACAGAACAGAAACACTTAATAGGGATTGTTATATTGATCTGTCTGTATACATGTTCCTATCACAAGATAAACAGTGAAAATAATTACATCAGCATGTCATGTGCTCTGACAGCTGTTTACTGATGGTTAACAAATGTAATTAGATGTTCATAGGCCAGAAAAACTACCAGAAAATCTAATTCTCTTGTTGTCAATTACTTTTGAGATACATACAATCACAGTGAATAAAATGTGAAACTCTGAAATAACCTCCACCCTAGTAGCTGTTATTTTTCCAATAAAAGATTGTTAGGGAGTGGCTTAAAGATAAAGGACATGAATCCTTGGAGCAGTTGCACGATCAGAGTTTGTTCTAATAAG
Source organism: Streptopelia decaocto (assembly GCF_964273445.1). Classification (NCBI taxonomy): domain Eukaryota; kingdom Metazoa; phylum Chordata; class Aves; order Columbiformes; family Columbidae; genus Streptopelia; species Streptopelia decaocto. Next base: position 186,442,428 of record NC_138663.1, on the reverse strand, counting down.
AGTTTGTTCTAATAAGAGTTGTGTTCTAATGTTTGTTCTAATAAGAGTTGTGTTCTGATAAGTTAATGGTTTGACATGTTTTAAGGCGCTTAGCATAACCAGGCCTCAATGCCTCAATAGGCCTCAGCAGAGACTGCTGATCATGAGGGAACAGCAAGGACACTGTGACCTTGACATGACTTGTAAACAACTCCAGGGAGGGGGGAGTTGAAAAGGCGCGAAACTCAGGCGGCCAGCTAGCCGCAGGTAGGAGGGTCAAGGCAAATGTAACCTTTGGACTTAAGCCAATCAGCAGGTGACAAGTATGCATAATTACTGTAAGCTCTATAAATATGTGTCGTTAATAACAATAAAGTGAACAATGCGTTATCACCCACATTGGGTTGGCCTAGCTTGTTCCCCCGCCGCTCGCAACAGATAAAACTTTTCCAGCTTTATGGTACCAAAAAAATCCAAACCATCCCCAATCTGCATTCTCTTCTGTTATATTCAGTTTCGAGTAGTCTGCTCAAAAGCACCTTAAAAAGGTGCTCGATACATGGTAAAAAAGAAACCCAAAACAACAAAACCAAACTATTCAGATTACTTCTGTTTAAGTAATTGAATTTAAAATGTTCTTAAAGTACTCAAATCAGTGTACCCAAAATCCAAAGAGGTGGCCCCAAGCTTCATGAGGTAAAAAGCAAACAGAAGATCTTTAATGGTTAATACAAAACAGTATGTGGATAAAATGCTATCAACCAAATTTGTAGAATTTCTTCTGAAGCATAATATCTAGCAGCTTAGAAGAGAAAAAGCAATACAGATTCTCACACAAAGCTGCAAGAGTTCTGAAGCCACATTTTCGAGACAGACAATGACTACCACAAAATTAAGGACAGAAAAATTAGAGCTGCCAACACTGCAATTAAACACCTCCAAACAGCCCGTTTTGTTTAAAATTCCTGGGCAAACAGCGTCCTCGGTTTGCTCTTCTCTCCCTGTACTGTGTCACCGCTCTGCTGCTGTGGGTGTGCTGACATGGTTGTTACAGAACTCCCTTGCTCCCCAGTGGGATTAACAAAAAACAAAAAGAAAAGAAAAAACAAACAAACAAACAACACACCACCAAAAAAAGCCAACACCCTTAAAACTGGAAAGCAACAGTTTTTCAGACAGGATGCGCTTCTCTAAGGCTTCTATTACACACTTCTGTTCTGAGGTGGATTCCCAAATAGCAGAGAGTCCCAGCCGCCTTCTCTTCCTTTTGTGCCTCATGGTGCCCAGTGCCAGGCGTCTCCTCCTGCACCCTGGTGATGTTCTGCCCAGCTGTGTCTTTCCGTCTTCATATGCTCGGGTTACCTCAAGCTCCATTTTACAAAGAAACAATCCTCTCTTGCAGGTCCAGTTCATCTCATCTTACAAAAGATCACATGAGTCATGCTTCAGAAATGCCTGTTTCCTTTCACTGGCTATTACAATGGTCTAGACAATTAGCTTAAACAGAGGAGGCTAAGCTGCAAACATCTGAAGTGAGGCAAATTAATCTCACCCAAAGACACAGGCTCATGGCTGTGCATAGCCTCCTTCCCTTTCAGGGTTGGGCTGCCTTAGCTCCTCTTTCCATTCTCCTTAGGCCTCCAACATACGTCAATTCTCAGCCTACAGATCCTGGGAGCTGAATTTAAATTCTTAATAATCTCCTTGCTGAATATATACATAGCTTCATAAAAATTCTAGGTCATTAACCATTATAAAGAATCAGGCACAAAAAAACGCATGTATGAAAACATATGGGAATATGCATCACAGAATTAAATAAACTTAATCTCCTGGTTAGAAAGAGGAAATGAAATAAAAATTGAAGTGCATGAACTTGCTAACCATCACCATCACCATCATATTCTTCCTCCAAAATCAGTAACTTCCCTGAAATAAACAAAGGATATCGAACCCCACAAAGAAGTATAAACTAAGAAACTTACCTGGGCTTTTGCTGCTTTTAAGCCAACAGTACCTAGACAATATCCCATGCTTTGGAGAACTTTAGAAATTGCCGAATCAAAGTAAAAATCTGAAATTAAGTAGGACTTTGTGAGGGAGTTCAGAAAGAAGAGGAATCCAAACTGAATCAGACTTTTCGACAGCCTTATTTTATGAAGCATGGTTATGAAGAAGCTTTCCTTATGAAATAGTTACAATGACCATGGTTAAGGTGTGTGGCAAGACAGTGTAGGAACTGCTGCTCATCAACAGGAGAGTTCTCACCAGAGATAGCATGTTCCTGGTTGTATGCTGAACTCGGGTTATCTTTGCAATGGAAAAAAGATAAGTCTAATAATGAGAAGGGAAAAAAACCCTCAATCAAAACAGAAATGCTCCTTTTCTGGGAGAAGGTGGGTGCTTCCAGCCAGGTGGATTCTTTCAAGCATCAGCAGGAAAGTAACCCTATTCTAAAGAGGGGGCAGAGGTATATTGTCTTCTTCAGCATCCTTATAGATGCAGTCATCCAAAAACATACCAAGCTTGTTCCAGCCCTGTACTCCTACCTGAAAGATCCAACACTAACCAGAGCATTTTGCTCCTCATTCTTGTTCCACTTCTTTCTTGTCTCAACCACACACCACTCACAGCTCTAACTTCTCAGCCCTGTCTCGTTCAGTGGTATCAGTCTTTGAAAAAGTTTCTCTTAACTCCTCTATTGTTTCACTATTTCTGAAATGCATTGCTTCACCATTAACCGATCCTTTTCTTTCTGTCAAAGCCACACAGTTCCACTGCAGTGCTTGCTTTGAATATAAGCTTTTTTCTGCCCTCTCTAATTCAGAGGATACTTTGTCTCCACTCTCTGAGATGGTAGACAGCACCATTCCTTGCCACCTTCATCTTCACCTTTCTGATTTAGAAAACTTCAATATCCAAAACAAGATTGTAAATTCTATTCCAAAAGTCAGAAAGACTAACACCACTTTGGTTAATTCCTGCTCTGAACAGTCCTTTCCCTCTTGCCCAGGACTGCAGGAGTTACTCTCCTCTAGCTAGGTGTGAGGCTGTACCAAAAGCACATCAATTAAATGACAGAGTTTGGCAGTACCCCATCCCCAAGGCCTTCACTTTTACAGCTGTAAAACGATCACTTTCCTTCAATTTCAACAGAGAGATTTTCTACATTTTTGCAGACACTTTAGGTACTGCTGAGGTTTCGTAGTACAAATTGGTGATATTACAGCACAGCCACATTATGACATCTTGAGTGATTTGCTAAGGGCTATGCCTCAGCACTTCAGAGATCCAGTAAGTGGAAACAGCAAAATCACTTTACGTTAGCAGGAATGGCATGTCTTTTTAAGCATTTAGAAGAGCAGCATGGGATCTAGTTTCAGCATTTTTTTCCCCCTTTACGATTCAATACCATACATACAAACAGCAAGAAGCAGAAACCCCTATGTTTTGCTAGCTCAGGTGACTCTCCACAAAGGCTGCAGTCACCAGAGCTCTGTACCAAAAAGCTCCTGACCCAGAAGGGCAGCTGCTGATGGGATGAGCAGATGCACCAACCTTCTGCCAGCTGGTACCAAGGGTGAACAAACACTCCGAGAAGTGTGACTTCCATCAGAGCTGGCCTGTCACAGCTGTGCCACTGCCCTTCACTCCTGGGGTTTCTGCTCAAAAGAAAAGTGGTTTTCCACAACAGCAGATCAGCACAAAGCATTAGCAAAGTAGCAGTTCACAAAAGTTACCTGAAGATTTACTCAACTCTGCTATACATCTAAGTAACTTGATTCATTTCTCTACCTAAACACTATTATTACCTGAAATCAAACAGGAATCATCTTTGTCTAGAAAACATCATAACCTCGCAAAAAACAGCAAACACCATCATAATTTGCTCTTGACTGTGCCCCCATTCACATTTCACTTCTGAAGAGCCCACATCCCAAAAATGTAACTTCTCAGTTCAATATACTCCAGAGGGAGACACTAATTATTAAAGGGCAGAAAACATGATAGCTTGTTAGGGACTCACCATTTGGGCCCTAATACAATATGTTTTCTGAACTCTTTAGAAAAACTGTGTTGAAAAATGCGTATACTGCAAAATGGTAGCTAGAGCTCCTATCTTGTAAGAACTTTTTCTGAGTATCATAAATGACACCTGCAGAAACATGCAGTTGTCTGTGTTGTACTTTAGCCTTGGCCGATGAGACTCCAGCCATTCTGCTCTCTGGTTCTGTGTTAACTGGTGCTGGTCACTCATGCAGGAAATACAAGTTTACTTTTCTGGTTTGAATTTCAAAGACACCAAAATCCCTGGTATAGCAAGTTTTAGGCCACGAACAGCATTAGAAACAGAAAAACCTCTTCAAAAGTAATAGATAACCTGAAAACAGAGGGAATACATGGGGATTTCATAATACCAAAAAAATGGTGATCTCATGCTTCTCAGCAGCCTGCAATTCTCACTCTTATTTTCAAGAACAATGGCAGCATGTCCACAGCTATTTCAGTTTTAGAAAGCAGTGCCAGCACACTAAAACATATGTGCAGTCATGTTGGTATAGCCAAAAAACCTGATCCTAATACATCATTTGGACTACTCCAACACAAACTTAGATCTAAGTACAACCTTATATTAAAGGTCACATGTATTTGAATCTGGAGGTTTTCAAGTACTTGGATAAAAACAGGAAAGAAAAAAAAATCCCAAACAATCAAATCTTGTAAGGAAACAGGCCTTATGCAAACACACTGTGTCCTGCAAATGGCATATTTTTATCTCTACAATATATTAAAAACATTGGCTTCACTCAAATTTGACAGAGAAGCAGAGGTCTCAGCTATTTAACGTGTCTCCTCATTGTATGATGCTATAAATAAAGGAAGATATAAACATGACTCCTAGGAGGGGGAGGCTGCACAGGGGTTCACGCCTGGTATCAGCGAGGCTGGCCCGCCAGGACAGGTCACGGACACCCACAGAAAAGCCTTCAGTGGTTGCTTTATTACACTCCAAGTTTATCAGCCTCGGAAAACTTGCTTTCCTTTTTGCTTTGCCTTTTCTTACAAAGTAAAATTTGCTTGAAATATTTGTTTTCATATAATTGAAAAGTGAAGGACTCCATGATTTTTATTATTCTGCATCTTCAAAACAATTGTACAAACAACCATTGCTCCTAACTTCAAAGCTAAACATCCTGCACAGAGCCAGAAAACCCAGCTCTGTAGAACACCTGAAATTCAAACACAAAACAAGAAAACCAAAAAGACTTCTTTAGCCCTAGGAAAACCAAAACACCTAAACAAAAATGATGCTAGCAGCTACTACCTTTCTCTTTAGGGAAGAAAAGGATACAATTTTAAATGTATTTTGTAATTAATTTTTGTTACATTGAATCAAGATGGTTTTACCCCAAAAGGCAACACAATGCATTTTTCAGTCTCCTATGTTAGCAACAGAGAAATTATTTTTATATGGCCTTAAAATCCAAGTGTGTTGCAGTAACAGACAGAGGTGATCAAGTGGGATAAAAAGTAAATAATGAACACAGCTGTTCCAGTGAAGCCCTGACCGAGTGTGCCTGTAGCTCCTTGTGACCTGAAGCACACCGCGCTGGTCCTGCCATTGCCCAGCTCTGTGGCCCACAGCAGGCACTTGCTTTCCTGTCTAAGAAGAAGGAATTATTCTAATGGGCTGCAAACTCCCTGAGCTTTAAGCACCATTAAATGCACAAGTCTTTAAACTTTCCACAAGGGATCTCTGTGAAACCATAGAAGACATTTCCTCCTTGTTCATTACTTAAACACTGCTTTATTTATAGACAAGATCACAACTGTGCCCATCTTCATGTAGCTTCACTGGCACCAAACCATCATTTTCTAAAAATAATGTTATTTGCTGCTCCAGTACAGTGTTTTACCCATCTTCATTTCAGAAGCTGTAAAGGGCACTCAGTTAGCAAACAGAGGTTGCTGAATAATCTTTATTTGTTTTGGTCATGTAACGAGTATCTCTAGTTTGAAGTACTCTCCCCTGAGGCACATAGTGGCAAATAGCTGAGAACTTTTGAAGACTGATGAAAGGAAACCAAAAAGCTTTTATATAAAAGGCAAACCTCACATGACTTCACTGTACATGGAACATTACCAGTCACATGGGAACTCCTTGCTCAAGACTTGCAGTTGAAGGGAAAGGAGCTGGAGGTGTGTCTCTTTCCCACCCTCCATACATAAAGGTGGGCTCAGTAGGGGTATGGGATGCACCATCAAGGCTTAGACATCAATTAACATCACATTCTGACCAAAACCCCGTCTTTCCTCCTGTCTTTTTTTCCTTTTGTTTCCCCTTTATATATAAAACAACGATATTAACCCACTTCTAAAAAAGTAAATGTTCTTCTCCAAAATCTGGCAAGGTATGATGTACCTGGAGTAAAACTTCCCATGCCATGTAGCAGTCTCACGTTTCCCTGATGTGGGGAGCCTCATTTTCTACAGCTCTGACACGAAGAGATTTCTTCATATTAAGAATCTTTGAACACTAGCTTCAACTAGGAAGCTACAGCCAAGTTCACGACACTTAAAATTGTTGTGAAAAGCCTCTTGAATCTGACCAAATCACAGACTTCTGAAATGAACATAACTTAAATACATTCAGCAGCTATCTGCTAGGATGTGGTTTCACCAGCAGCTGCAGCAAGCCCACGAGTGCTGCTGTCACGTGGATACTCGCAGCCTACCCATCCACCTCTGGCCAGCTGCAGCACTTTCTCCCCAGCCCCCAGTTTGCACAGGGATTAGTGCTTTTGGGATTCCAGTCAGCCATCTCCTGGCACTGGTACACAAGAGGCAAGGGGAAACACAACCACATCTTTTGGCAGCACTGCCGAGAAAATTCAGCCAAACAGGAAACTGCTTTCCAGGATGCTGCCCTGTGTCGATAGCAAAGCTCTGGAGACTCAATCTGGATGAAACATGTTAATTATACCTCACTCGCTTGAGCTGGTAATAAAAAAAAATCTGTTTCTCTGACACTGAACATTAGCATCTTGAAAATCATCCTGAGTTTCAAAACCAGGCAAATCTCTACCACATTTGTAACGACTACCATAGCGGCTCAGAGACAAATAGGAAAGTACCTAATTAAAGGTAAGCACAAAAAAAATATATATATATAAATATATATATATATATATATATACACACAGAGAGAATATATGGAAGGGCCACAAGGACAGTATGAAGAGAGAGATGCAATGACCATTTTATGCTCCAGATCTAGCAACTGACACAGTGTTAACCAACAAACAGCTACTCCAAGAGACTTGTTTGAAACAGTTTTGGCAGAAGACTGAAGGTATCTAGATAATGTCATAGAAAGATGTGAAAAAGAAAGGGAGGTAGACCACCATCTGTGTATGCCATCTTTAAGCAGTATGTGGTAGCACCCCTAGAAATCATGTACATGTACATTTCTAAACAGAAATTAAAATGTTTCTACAATACACCAAAAATGGGTACCAGTGCTGAAGCTCACACTTATATATATATATATAGTTCAAACAAACTTTAACATAGAGTGTTCTGTACGATGTCTATTTATGTATTCTCTATTTTTATATGAACATACTATGTTAAGAGTTGACATTAAAAAAGGCCTACTTTACACATATTTGACTTTAATAACGTGTACCAGAAACTAATCTAATCTATCTAGAAGTCAAATTTGCATCAAATATGAAATAGTTATTGTTAGGATTTCGAGGCAAAGAGAACTGCTGATGTTTCTTTCTAAGATAAATAGTTTCCAAAACAGATGCAAGACCGAAGTTTTGTTCTAATCTTTAAAAAATATAAGCTAAGAATCTATTGATCACGGAATGCCAATATTAGAGTGTGCTGTCTCCTATTTTTACATGATCCATGTTCCATAAAGCTTTACCGCACACACCTGCACAAATCTTGAATCACAGCACATGTCCATCCATCAGCAAACTGACTGATAATGCAGATCACTGAGGTCTCCTGGGAAGTACTAATCCCAGTAACAAAACTAGACACAAGCACAAAAATGAGGAAGTACCAACAGCTGTGATTTACAAAGCATACAAGAGAATGAAATCTCAAGACTGTCAAACCTCTACATGGGTAAATTATTATGTGGCTAATATGCAGAATTCCAGATAAGTAGCTGCCATGTACCTAATGTTCAAAGGCACACTCTCCCCTGAGGCAACTGGTCTGTCACATTGACTGTAAGCAACAAACAGACAACTGCCATTCACCACCAGTTCATGACAGAAGCCAGGCTTGCTGGCCTATCCATATAGGCCAATAAAAATTAAACAGATGAAACAAAACACAAAGTAAGTAAGTACTCACAGGATCATAGGGATTTGGTTGGAAAGGACATCTGGAGATGTTTAGTCTAGACTCCCATTTCCTCCTCATGGCTACCATATAGCCAAGCTCCAAAAACTTCTACAGATGAAGATACACTGAGCAAACTGCTCTAGTACTGTACTACTCTCTCAGTGAAAATGTTTTTCCTAATGTCCAACCTGAACTTCAGGTGAGACACCCCCCTTGTTACTCTGCTTCACACTACTTTTTTGTAGACTTTGATGACATACATTAATATATTGCACAGGTACTTTATTCAATCCAAATATTTTTTTCTGACAATTAGACCAAAACCAAGATTAAAAGTTTGTCTAAGATCTGACACAAGACTCAAAAGCCATAAGTACAAGAGACCACCACTGCTTGGCAATATGGCAAAGATCAGCAGGATGTGGAAAAGTTGTCAGTTTTCAGCTCAACCCTGCAGTTCTCCATGTACCTGCCAAATAATGATTCACAGCAGAAGAATTCTCAAAATATTGTGCAGCGATCATGAGAAAGCAATGAAGAGCAGCATTGTGGTTTGCTGCATAGATCAAAGGCAAATCAAGGCTGAATACTTGTGAAGAGATCTTCCCCCTAAGTAAAACTGATCAATGTAATGTAGAAACATGATGACTTACATTCAATACACAAAGCAACAGATTAAAATGCTCCCCCTTTCTAATATCAGCAATGAAGAAACTGTAAACTAAATAAATTAAAAGAAAAAAAAAATACACACATCTAAAGATACACACATAACCCAAGTAATTCAACTCACTGAAGCCATACAAAACACCCTCTAAGGACAACTATCCCAAACACCAGTGGCAGACACATTGCCAAGGGACATCCAGCTTGCTCAGAACATCCTGCCATTCCCTGCTCTTCAACGCTGGGTTTCCCAAACTGAGCCCACACCACCCTCCCAAAGCTGCCATGTGCTGATGGTGAACAGAATCAGAAACTCATCCTCCCCCAGAGCTCCCGCAGGTGCCCCAGCTCTTTCAGCTGCGCTGATAAAGATGCAGCGAGTGGCTGCACATCTGTCGGCTGCCCAGCACAGCCCCGAGGACTGTCCTGCTGCTGCTAAACTTCAGCAAACTGAGCCACAGTGTACCAGGCTGGCTTCCAACCCAAATTTAAAAACACAGTTAAATCCATCAACTTAAGAAACAAGTGTGAATGAGAAAAGGGAGCATTTTGCCCAAAACACCCATTTCTTGCAAGATTTCCCCTTGAAAAAAAAGCTGTAAAAATAAATATGATTTCACTTTCAAATCACAGGATGAGTTCTTGCCACAGCAGTGAAAATACAGTCAAGTCTGTCTATGTTCAAAAGAAACCAAGTATCTCTGAAGTCTTGTGATTACGGTGACCCTTCTTTGCTCCCTTTCAAAGAGGGCAAGAAAACTATCAATATCATCTGTATCTCTACCACCGAAAGCAACATTTGCGGGCAACCTTGAAGTTCCAGCTTGGCTGATTAAACACAGCCATGTGATACCCTACCCTGGAGCTTCTCCCTATGCATATGCTTTAATAAACACTGGAAATTGAGCTAAAGTAGACTTAATCCCTCTAAGCCAACTTTAAACCCTGGGAAGTGTATTCTCCTTGTGTGCATATTTCAAACATCACTAATATTAGATGTAGTTTGTATAACTAATGAGTCAAAACAATTAAGGCCTCACAATGCATACATATTAAAAAAAAAAAAATGTCCCACAGGCAAAAACTGCACAAGTTTATAGTAAAGAAATAAATTGAAGTCCTTGTTCCTTATCTTGCCGAGGGCACCTCAATTTACTATGAGTTGTCTCTGTTAATCAGAATACGAGGTCTAGTTTAATGCAACCAAACTTTGAGATGATGTTTTAAATTGCAAGAAAATGAGTAATAAGTAAAGGAACATCAACATCGCTCTGTGACACTTAAAAAACAGTAAGACTAATACTTCCCTGTATGTATTCACTGGGCAGACTAGCTTTAAAGAGCTTATAGAGGGTCCTTCTATACAGAATACCTAAGGAAGTCCAACACACCTCTGCAGAGCTTTAAATAACAATGTAGCACGCAGAACAGACTCTCACAAAAAAAAAAAAAATAATCTAAGGATGGCTTATTAGACTTTCAGCAACTCGTGCAGAAATGCAGAAGCCATGCATTTTGCCACCAAAGCTTACCTAATATTTGAGGAGGCAGTCTGAGGTTAAAAAAATTTGCCCCAAAAAGTTTGCCCCAAAATCAGAGCAGATCTGGAGCCAGGCAATGACTAAAGGGGTACTGAACATCAAGGCAAGAGTCCCTTTGCACAAAACAGGACTTCTTTTTTTTTTCTTTTTGCACCATTTTGTGTATTTACATGTAAACCCAGTATTATATTCTTAATCTCTACCATAAGGCTTGATTGGACTAAACCTTCAATGCTAAAAAGGGTCAACAACCTCTTAAGTGTACAGACTCCCTTGTATCACACAGCTGGTGTGAATGTCCTTATTAAATCAACAGCAATATAGTTTGAGAGTAACTGTACTTCAACAGTGTATTATTTAAAGCTTTATTTAGGCAGCAACTACTCACAAAGGAAACTCCAGTTACATGCTGTTTGTTAGTGATATTTCCAAAAAGTCTCAATTCTGTGACAACATTCTTCTGAATTACCTTTACAGAGAAACCTATCCAAAGAGATTTCTAGGAAGTTATTTCCTTGGTCAGCTGAACTCCTTTCTCAAGGCAATATTAGTGTGCTTACAGGATTTTCTCACAGCCCAGTTCCAACACATTGCACAGACTATAGCTAAGCTTTAGTTCTTTGAATTTTAAGATGTTCCATGAAATATTCATGATTAAATTTAGTGTCTCTTTCTCTTTCCAGATACTCTGGAGGAAGTGTAAGAAGAGACTGTTTCTTAGCTCAGACTGGGATGACTGTAAGCTACACTGGGCAGCACAAACACCTTAAAATAATCATACACTTCCTTCCTATGAGACTAAGTTATCAGAAACTTGGGCTATTAAACACAAACAGACACTCTCCAGCCCAGGATCAAAACAAGAAGAGTACTTTGACGGTATCAAAAGCTGGGGAGAAGATACAGGACAGGACTGGCTAATGCAGCTTTGGTGCTGCCAGCTGCAGAGCCACGGCCCGGCTGGGCAGGGAGCCTGGTCAGCACCAGCACACCAGGCAACATGAGCAAGTTAGAGAGGAACACCCTCTCATCAAATCCACACCAAACTGGGCAATAAGGAGTTTTTTCATCCAAGCCCTCTTCTAGAATACATTATTTTTGGCCATCATAGAGACAGCAAAAATAAGGACTTTTTTAGAAATTGGTATTCATGTGTACATTCAGCATTTTATTTGATTCTAGCAGTGCAGGCAAGACAGAGAGATGGAATATAGGACATGCTATTTACATAAAACATTTGTGTGGATTTTCTGTATCAAATCAATATTTTAAAGTCTGTTATATAAGAGGAGGGAAAAAAAATCCGCAATTTGGCCAGGTTCTATACAATCCAGATGACTGATCTCATTTAAATAAAAGTCTAATGCTAACTCAGGTAGCGCTCAATTGCATTGCAATGTCTTTTTCTCCCTTGCAAATTGTATTTATAATATAAGTTTTTATTTAACAAATACTTAAACAGTTATCACAGGCTCTCCAGTCAGCATGTCTGGTCAGAGATTAGAACAACAGTACAGTTCAAAGTATTTACACTCAGGCTACAGCCCGAGTGCTGCTCTGCATCTGGTTCAAAAGGACAAGTTTAGGTCAAATACTTAATCTAGTTGCCTGGCTTTTATCAGTCTGTGCTATAACTTTTGCATTAAGTATGTTTAAGTATCTAATTGATTCACATAATTTTTAAGTAAATCATGCCCCAAGTAACTTGCAAAGCTATTTGGGCAACTGCAAACTATTGTAAGTGCATTATACAGAAAGAGAATTCAATGTTCCCCATTTAATAATCCCCAAATGGTTTTTAAAGAACATCGTAGGGCTTGTATCATGGAATACAGTATCTGAAAGACAGAGCAAGTATAAAGAATAGGTTGCTATTTGTGGCATTCACTAAAAGATAGGTAATTCACTTCTTTATTTTCCAGTGCATTCTGCCTTCTCTGTTCAAAGCTTTCAGACTACAGCTAACTATGAGCAAAAATGGGCTGAGGGCTCTCCATTTTGCACTATGAAATAGCACCACCATGGCCACTGTTTTACACCTAACTTGCAAATTGTATATGGTTTGCTTAAGATGCAATACAATATTTGTAACCTGGTATCTAGCTTCTCAAATATTGATATAAGTCAAGTTATTGCTCACTCCGATTTGCAGTAGGTTTATCTGCGCTGAATGTACTATAGCTTCATAACAAACATCCTCACTAGGAAACAACAGACAATTTTTATTACAACACCGGAAAAGTCTGAGCACTTCTCCACTTATATTAGAAATGAAAAAAAATAATAAATTCTGTAATAAAGATTATAATAACAGTCAGAGATAAACTGCACTTCACTCAATCATCCATCAAGCTGAGAATACCGTGCAGAGACACTGACTCACCTCAGAGACTGAACTCTAGTTTTCCAAGGCCAAAGCATTTCTGAACTAAGCTAAGTCAAGTCAAAAAGAACTCCTATGAGCTCACCTGCAAACATAGCAGTTCATGTAAGCAGACCTAGTACTGGGCACCAAAGGGCTTTAAAAAGTGTCCAAAATCTAGAAAGCAATAACAGTGCTTTTTGGCCACACTTACTCAAAGGGGCTATGCTCTGCTCAGTTCCTACCAAAGCAGTGGCTGCAGGTAATTTAGCTTTTTGCCTAAGCCACAGAACAAGAGATGTTATCGGATTTCTAATCACTCAGCTTCTCTTTGGACTCTCTGAGCTGGATTGTGATTGCAAACTCCTCCTGGCATCTTAGCTACAGGTGAAAAGAATGATCCTTGGCCTCTTTTCTTACACACCTGCGAGCAGACAATACTATGCAATAGCTTTTCTCTTTCACAGGAGTATCCGTGTATAACAAACTACTCTGTGTTATACAATACTCACTTCACCCTCCTTGCAGCTATTCCAAATACTAAGTGATTGAAAAACCACTGATGAATAGCACTCATGTAACACTGTATAATAATGGCACTTCATTAAAGAATCAATGAGAGAAGGTATGCTAAATTGGAGCTACAGATTCTATACTAAGATCAAAAGACCCTGTTCCTGGGTTTACATCAGTCTCTGAAGAAGATTGCAATTTTTTCTTTCACTCTCACAAAACTGGATTTACAAGTACGTCTATGTGTGATATACAATATACTGTCCTGATTACCACTTAGAAGACCAAAAAGCAAATCAATATTCTGCTTTGAAAATGTGTATATTATTTTGTAACAAATTCCAAATGAATTCCTTAGTTACTTTGAGACCATGCACTCAGAAATTCACAGCCATAGAACTGATGGCTGCAAGGCAGCCTCAAAATAAACTTTTACACTAATGTAGAATCATGACTCACAATATGCTCCCTCTATCTGCATTCATCTTAGAAAACTGACGAACTGATGACAGGTGTCAGTTTGCGCTTCTTATAAGAAAGATCAGATGGGAATCCAGATTGTAGTTTTACCAGAGGTCAAATAAGAAAATACTTTGAGTTCCAGAGAGCCTAGGAAACCACGCGTCCAAGAGTTATCCTAACAGTGCTCACTTTTAATCTTGTCTTTGCTGGAATATGTAGAAAGAGAGCATTTAACTGCTCTCTGCAAATTACAGAATTGAGACTTATCTTGCATTGTAAAAATAATTTTATTTTTTAACCAGAGAATAACACAATTTATCATATGATTGGTTAAACTGTTCTGAAAACATGCATTTTCCTGTGCTTTATGTCTATGTGGCTATTACACCTTTCCCACAGAACTCCTGTAGCTGTGTATAACAGGAAATTTGTGATGGCTGATTTACAAAGAGAAATCAACATCCCACTTACACTTAAAAAAAAAAAAAAAAGAAAGAAAAAAGAAAAAAAAAAAAAAAAAAAGAAAGTTCCTGCTAACAGTCAGTATGGAGGCCCGAGTCCACCAAATATCAGGCTTTCACTTCCACTGCCTATTAGCGCCAAGAATGAAATCACTCTGTAGCAGTTTCCATGTCCTTTGTGTGGCAGAAGCTGTTCCCTGGCAACCGATGCAGACAACTGAGTTGCCACGGAAACAGGAAAGACTAATTTATATAAATTCTGAAACAAAGCAAGTGCAAAGGCAACCCTAAATAGGGTGTGTATGTTCTGTGACTTCCTACATCATTCCCATCATTTAAAAACAAACAAACAAACAAACAAAAACCCCACAACACACTAAATTAATAAGCGTAATTTTCATTATTTCTGTAAAATTTGGTTTACAGAAATCTAATGTTTCATTGCATCAGCAGTGAGTAGTCCCTTTCTCCCTTTTGTTCAAGTTGGCAAATATACCTGAAGATTTATGCTGCAGTTGAAGAGAGGCGCTTCCCATTTCAACCAGTGCTGTCTCTTTCAGGGCAGGGTAGGGCTGAGGGGAAGAGGCACAGAACAACTGACTAGGGGTGTGCCCAGAACATTTGCAAGCTGGATAAAGCAAGTGTTCACATAGCAAAAAGGCAGAACAATTGTGTACACTAGCTCACCTGAGTTCAGAAACATGTATTCACGTTTCTTATTCATTAATAAATATTAGTAGAAAATGTTTTGTCTTCTTTACTAACGAGAGCAATGCCAGGGATAAAGCTCTCCTGAATGCATTTTAACCACATGCACATTTTGTGTATGTGCCTGTGTGGAGAATATGCTCAAGGCACACATTTTTATCAGTGAACATGGAGGGAGAAAAACAAAACACCACCACATGCTGCATTTCCCAGAAAAGGAAACAAATCCTCTTTTCAAAGAGAAAGCCAGTAGGTTCAGCTGCCTGGCCAGGCAACTTGACTCCTCAGCATGATGTACTCAAGAGCCAGAGAGATGAAGGGAGCCCGAGTGCATTTGCTCAGACAGACAGACTTGCTGACAGCAGGTTCCCACCGAGGGACCCAGGCTGGATTCTCCTCCTCCCACATTAACCTCGGTGCTTTACAACTCCCTGTGACACCTACACCAAGTTCAGGTCAGGCAGTAACTGTTTGCTGACAGGCTGACCGGTGCTTCTGCGCTCCATGTCCAGCTGGCTTCTGCCAAACACGGCATCAGCGAGAAGGGTCCTCGCTGCCTCACGTCTGCAAGGAGTAAAGTCCGCTTGCAGCAATGTGGGTATCAACCTGAGCCTGTTTTAGTCAGCCATAAAACTCCACAAAGTCATTGGAACTGCTTCAAAATTGCTAATGCTCTTTCAAGTTTGACTTAAGCAGACCAATAGGTTCAAAATGTGTTAGGCAAGGACTGAAATAAATAGTCTGTACACTTCATTTCCATAGGAAACTAGACTGGAACTGAACACCTCAGCAAGATTAAAGGAAAATGCAAGGGCAGAATTCCTGGTCTCCTCTCGAGGCTTTCTGCAACTCAAATCAGTCATACAACTGTACTCATCCTCAGCTATCCAATGAACTGTGAAAACCAGTATTCTCACTGGTGATTATCACCAAGATTGTCAGGTGTGTAAAACTCAGTGGAGCTAAAGGCAGGCAGCTGCTCTGGAGAAATGCTGCATGTCAATCAGTTATTGTGAAATATAAAAGGAAAAAAAAATATGCATCCCAACTAGACAATTCCCTGAGTTCCCTTAGTTCATCACCTTGCCTGCTACATAAACAAACATATTCTGCACAGATTCCATTAATTTTAATGCAACAGTGAAATAATCTCTGAGCTGTAGGGTGCTTGTAAGAATTTTCTCCAGTGCATTACATTACACATCATCAGCCTATTTCCCGCCACAGACAGATTCACCCTAACAACCTTACAAATACTACTGCATACAGCTTCTCTAGAGAATTTTAAAAGTAACTAGAGGTTAAAATTTAGCCTGTATGGCTTGAAGGGTTGAGGTACATTTGACATTCCCTCTATGATGGAGCTCTAAGAGAGCTACCATAACTTTTCAGCCTTAGAGAAACCCAGGAATATAAAACTAGACATAAGGAATTTGAGTTCTTTTAACTGGACATTGAACCAGTGCAGACCAAATTCACTCGATGGAAATGTAAGAAACTTATCCAGCTACCTCAGAAGAGGTCTTACACTTCAACTATTTGCCTATTCAGGTGCCTTATAAGAGTCAGAGACACCACCACCTTCAAAAACAGCCAAAAAAGGTGGGTAGCACACATTATTGTATCTCTACTGAT
Source organism: Streptopelia decaocto (assembly GCF_964273445.1). NCBI lineage: Eukaryota > Metazoa > Chordata > Aves > Columbiformes > Columbidae > Streptopelia > Streptopelia decaocto. The sequence continues at coordinate 186,425,731 of NC_138663.1, read as the reverse complement.
GGTGTCCCAAAGTGTAAAAAGTTTTTATCATCATGTCAGCTGTTGAGTTGTTTCAATGAAACACGTGGTTGCACATTCTCCACTCTTCGAAGAAACAGGTGAAGGTACACTCTGCCCTACGCAGCCCTAATTCTCTTCTGCTGAAGGCCAGGTCTGGTCATATGTCTTCTGGAACTTCCCTTCATCTCAGGAAGTCAGTCAATAGAAATCCACCTGGATATCTGACAGCATTATACTTTGAAGATGCTTTCAAAATGGTGAATGACAAACCCATTTTTCATTGCTTACATGAGTTCACTTTACCCACAGAAAAGATCAGAACGCCAATAGGTCATCAAACTATGAACTTACTGGAACAAGGTAGCTGTCGTGGTATATATGAAATCAAGAATTTGCAGTTTACTGCTTATTTGAACAGGTCTTTCATTCCTCATCCTACAACACCCATCGCGTTAGGATCCTCTGTCATTCTGAAACATGAGCAATAACAAACATTTCCACAGTACCCCTGAAAAGTAAGGACTTCCAAATTTAATATGAAGGCAACACACTTCAATAGCTCTAAAGATCATCAGCAGTGTTAAAATAATGACTCTGTTTAGGACATTTTTTTTTCCACAGCCTGAAAAGATTTCAACAAATATTTTAAAGCAACTGGCAGATTGTTTGCATTTATACGTGATGGCGCAAAATCAGAGAACCACCCCAAACTTTCTAGAAAGGTTTACCTCTCCAAAGCTGTATATGCTGTTACATATATGAAAACTATTCCCTTATAGAGCCAGCTGCCATAGGTAAGGACTAGCCCAGGTGTGCTTTGCACAGTACTAGTTCCTAGTAGAGCCAAACTTCACAAAGCTGAGGGATACCTGAGACACCCTAACAAGGGGCAGGGAGAAGATAGGAGGTGAAAATCCACCTGAAGAAAAATAACTGGGATAGCACAATGCCAAGTTTTTGTTCATAGTCAACACCAAATACAAGAAACAACAAGAATTAGAAAAAGTTCTACCTCCTAATTTGTTCTCAAGAGAAGCGATGAGAGTGCTGGATTATGGGTGTATGTGTACATAGGCACACAAAAGAGCTCCAACCTGCCCTTCCCAGATGGGCAAATTACTGAGTAGCAAAGATTTATGCAGATATCTCTAAACGAATGAAACCTCAAGTATGCAGACTCATAAAAAAAAAAAAAAAAAAACATACCACCACACAAACACTTTTTGATGTAGATTCATCATACCCTCCCTCAATGAAGAAATTCACCCCATCCCTGGAGACATTCAAGGTCAGGCTGGACAGGGCTCTGAGCAACCTGATCTAGTTGAAGATGTCCCTGCTCATTGCAGGGGGGTTGGACTAGATGACTTTTGAAGGTCCCTTCCAAACTAAACTATTCTATGATCCTATGAAATCACTTCACATTTACTGGGGGAAAGAAAAAAACACCCCCAAACCAACACCCCCTTTGCCTCCCCACCCCTTGCCACACACCACCTTCCCTATAGGAAAGGAGAAAATGAGGAAGAGTAGAGTTTACCTAGGTGTTTTGCAATGCTGGTGAGTAGCTGATGGTCCTGCTTCTCTTCCATATGACAATTTAGAAGCAAGTGAATGAAATAAGATGTATGAAGAGAGTTTTCACAGGGTATGAAATTTTACGAATGAGAGCAGTATCAAAAACAACAAGCTAATTTAATTATTCTATTGCAGGATGTCTTACAATACTAGAAACTTGCTAGTATTAGCCAGTTGACTCAGAGTGACATTATTCACAGCACTCACATCTTTTCTGAGAAAGGAAGTCTGAGAACATGAAGCCTACAGAAGATTTTAAGGTCATACAGAAAAGAGCTGCCTAAAGTGAAGACAACCCCAAATTATAGTTTCACTAACAAGACAAAACAGGCTACTAAGGCTTTTGTCCACTAAAATTTTTATTTGAAAATCCCATACTTCGCTTAAGCTACAGCTCTTGAGATATGTCTGCAATTAATTTTTTTTTTCAGACTTGCTAAAGATCTAACATAAATACTCAGATATATCATAGCTTAAGTAGATGGCAGAAGACTTGTTAACGTTTTTGGAAATGGAGGTGCATCTGCCCTTCTAGGGTCCCTCCCTCCTTTGGCATGCATTATTTGGAATTTGCAGGGGACAGCTGCTTGTCCCTCTGCAGTGCCTACCAATAAACTCCCAGGGCTCCCATAAGTTTCATGGGATTGTAAATCAGTTTATTTCCCGACTTACATGTAACGCAGGTTTCTGTGTAAGGGGGTGTGTGATCTTTTTGTGTCCCTTCAGTAGCTCTGCATGGCTTTCTACAAAATCCTCTCTCCCTGCCGTTCCTTCTGTGCTGTTTTTGGCCTCACCATTCCAGCATCATCCATGACAACTCCCTTCAACTTCTTTCTGTAGCTCCCCTCACAGAGGGCAGATTATCCAGTCACATGCTCACCTACATGTCCACTGCTATTAATAAACAATCAGCCTCTCCTTCTCTACATATCTAAGTAATTAAGTACTAATTTAAAAAGGAATTATGCACACCTTACTAAAGGCAAAATGTGTCAGTCTTACTTTGCATAATCCTCCCATTTAACTGTTATCCAGCATTTTCTGCTTTAGCTTGATTAGGACTGCAGGCAGAAGTAGCATCTTTGTTCTTTCTAATGCAGCACACACCCACTGCACCTCAGAAAACTCTTCCAGCTCTACTTGACAAGCTGGAAATGACTTGTCACCTTTGCTAATCTGCTCTGAGTTTTTTTGTACAAAGTTTAAATACTCATTTCCAGGGAGTAATCTAAAACAATACAGAATAAAAGCTAAGTAAAGTTGGTACATGTTTTTAGTGAGGCTTTGTTCCCAAAGAACGGAAACACTTACTGTACAGACAGATTACCATTGATTTGGGATACAAAAACTTCCCACACACTCTACCTAGGTTCTTTTGGGGGAGAAAATCTGGAGCTGTAAGGCTGCCTGTCTTTTCAAGATTTCGGAATGATGTTAAAGTCATGACAGGCTGCTTAAAAAACAAAATAAAAAAATTTTAAAAAGTTAAGCTTGATGACTGCATAATATCATAATGTTCCTGTTCCTATGCCACAGCAGGACAAGATGCTGCAGTTTGAAACTGCAGGCAAGGGAGAACCTCCCCTGCCCAGGGAAGGAACTGGAGACAGTGGTGAAGAGCTTCAATCGGTATTAGCCACAATGTAGGTCATTTTTCAGAGCACTCACCTCTTATTTCAGTGATCCTTGTGATTATTTGCCTATAAGAGAAGAAGCACTGTTAAAGCTTTCCTCTTCCTACAGAGGTACACTGTGGCATTCAGTTGTTCCTCTCCCCCTCCTTCTGTAACATTTAAGAGAGCAGTTTCTACTGTATGCTGTGAAAGATGACTGGCATTCACTTGGACTCAACATGAGTGAAACCAGAGCTTAATTCTCTTTTCTAGGACAGCCCTCCTCCATCTGCAGACAGAAGGGTTCATTTTTTACAGAGATGCCACATTTAAAAGCTACTCCTCCTACAGTGTCATTGAAGACTTGCCAGAGAAAGGAAAGTCTCGTCCTTTCGTTCTCATCACCTCCCTCCCCCCCACAAACAACCGAAGCATAAAACACAACAGGCTATATACCAGGACCCCCATTTAAATACTGCTGTTTAAACAAGATTTAAATAAAGCTGCAATACAATTTGCATTCAAAGCATTTTTCAGGAAGGTGTTATTCCTACAGACACTATTCATCTATATTGACTCTTACATGTCTTTACCAATCTGCTTCTCTGGTCCCACATTTAAAATCTAGTAAATGTTTTCAAATTAATTTTAGCTTCACAGCATTATTTCTTGCCTGTGTCTTAATGAAATGGTCTGATTAAAAAACATTCAACTGAATAGCTTTCTGCCAAAAACAAAAGATATTGGATAAATGTATTCAATTGACAAATACTCTGAAAATATCAGACATTTTATTAACTACTGGAATACTTATAAATGACTATAAAAGGTTTCATTTCCTTTCAATCTTGCATTGTAGAAATGGAGCACCAGTGAGACCTTACCTAGTTGCTTGCCATGTCTATAGTACAGATACTGAATGTTGATCTCAAGTTTATTTGTTGCTAAACTTAACCAAAAACAAGTGAAAAGTTCAAGTATCAATGCTCCTAGTTCTCACCCAGCTAGAATAGCCCTGTTTTTCCTATTCCATCCCTTTGGGTACTATGTTTCTCCCAACCTTTGCTCACCATACTGAGAGCAATCAAGGCTGATATTACTCCAATTGTTTATACATAAAGTACAGAAATTGTATTTGCCTATTCCTGATGAAAAAAGCAGATGTCAACAAATGCTTTCACAAAGATCCTAATCAACTGCACAGCCACTAAATACTTCTTTTATGTCTCATTCTCCTACATGCATACATTTTTTGATCATCTCATAGCAATGAAATGTTCAACGCTTCTTGTGCTAAAACCCTCCACATATGCTTACTGCACCCTCTTTTGGTTTTTGTTCCTCTTTTCTGATAGGCCATTTGATTATTCTTTCCTACATTAACTGCTTCTTACTTGCCTTATTAAATTTTACACTGATTGCAGTCCATGTTCCCAATTCATCAAGATCACACTCTATTTAAACAGATTCCTCCAGAGTATTCGCAATGCTCCTCAATCTGCCCCAGAACAGATGTGTTCTGGTTTAGAAACCGAAACATTCAAATACCCGTTTTTACCCCTAAAGCTTCTAAGCTACCTTCTTTTTCAAGGAAAACAGAATCAACAATGTCATATATGGACCTGATCATGAGCTTCTATATTTTTAAACTTTTTATTCTTAAGCATGGAAACAGACTTATGGCACGCATGAGTTTATTCTCGTGTGAACACAGGTTTTCTCATTATCAGTGCCAGGATCATTTCCCACAACACATGCGTGTTACGCTCACCTCTTTCTCAAAGTTATTTCCTCTCCAAGGAGCATGTAAGTATGCCACTTAAACACTCCATATATTGCATTAGTTCTAACTCAGATTTTGTGTGGGCGTAAGATGCAAACACAGTTTCATACATAGAGAAACAGCAGAAGGTTAAAGAAATCTTGATTATAAGCATACAAGATATACAAACATAACAGAAGAGCTGGACTATAGAATCTAGAGGTTGTGCTCAGGAGACCATTTCATATACAGAACAAACTCCACAGAAAGTGCCATTTCCCAGAATTTTCTAGATTTTAAAAGAATGGGAGTTGGAACTAGAAATTAAAAAAACAGATAATACTGAAATACACAAGAAGAACAGTTAAAAATTCAAAGAAAATGAAGGAATCTGCTAGAAAACCTTCAGAAACAGATAAATGATTCAGAGGCAGATAAGAAATCAAGAAAGGCAACATGAGACAGTGGGATATTTCAGTGACAACTAGAATAAAGAAAGTGTCAAAGGTTTAGCTTTTGGATACGTGTTCTATAGCAGCAGCTGCGGTTTGCAATTCAATTTAATGCAAAACAGACATATAACCTGTCTGTAAGGAAAAGCAGGTGAAGGTATTTTAAATATCGAACATTCTTCTATTTAAAAAGTCAGCATGTGCATTTCTGACAACGTCTGTCTTCCTTCCCTTTTAATCAAAGGCACTCTACCCTGGCTATTCCATAAGATGCCCCCAATTTTCCCCTACTGTCTGGCAGCTTTGAGAAAGTCATTGCTTAAACTGAGCCAAAAAGATAATTAAAAGCAGTTCAAACTGAGATTTCACTCCATGAGTAAATGTCTCTTACAGTTTTAAGCTGTTAAAGCTCAGAGGAGTTTTATTTAAAGGAAGTTTCTGAGATCCAACATTTAATGGAAAACCAAATCCACCAGAACAACTGATTTGGGAGAGGAAATCAGCCTTAACTACTTAACATGAGTTTTATTTTCAGCAACATCCAACTCTGAATTCAAAACCCTATAATGCTTTACTGGTTCCAGTGAGAGCATAGTACAGCCTACTGTCTTGCTTTCTAAACTTAAACTCGCTTATCTCTGATAATTTCACATCCATTTTTACTCATTTTTATCGATGTGTGAAGTACCATACCCAGGCCTGCATGCCTAAAGTCCCCAAAGACTTCTTTGCTCTTCTCTCTCTGACTTCAAGCATTCTGTCCTATGGAAAAAGCTCAATTCTCTCCTCAGCAGCCTTCTCAAGCAAAACCACCTCCTTGTAGCTGATGGTCTGACCTTTTTCAAAAGGCTATTTTTGGAAATATAACACAAAGTACTTAATAAAATTTAAGAACAAACTATATGTGATATACACCTTATCACATATCATTCCCTAGTGCCATCAACAAAACAGTCTCAAAAGAGTTTGATTTATTTATATAAGTGTACGCTGTTTTCAAAGCTCTACTGTCTTCATTCGGTACAATGGAAATATTTTAGGCGACTGGTAATTGTATTAGTTCCTAAATCTGATTGAGTCTGGACATTCTGCCCCCATGAACTGGCACATGGTAGTGAGGACATAGATTCAGAAGAGATTAAGTCAATACTTCCTACAGGATTGAACAAATTAGTTTCAAGCTTAAATAGGAATGGAGGGGGGAAGAGGCAGAAAACATTATACATCACTGATTTAATAGTACTTAATATTGGTGTCCCTGAACATCCTCCAAGTCTCAGTCCCACTTCTACTGAAATTCACAGCAGAAATCCTCAGACACACAGAGCAAGGAAACAGAATTGCATCTCAAATTTCTATGTACAGCAGAGTTCATTTCAGAAAGAATCCTTCTAGAGGCAGAGACCTGGATTCATCTTGATTAACTTGATGAGTACCTGAGAAGTATGTCATTGCCCTAGACTTGCTGTCTATGGAAAAAGAACCACAAGAGGCAATTCCAGACCAAATAGGTAGGATATCCAAAGACACGTGTGTTCCTTGCCACTCGCTGTAAGAGACAGCAAAGCACTTGGCTTGAGAAACTGGAAAGTATTGAAAATAAGATGCTTCACAGTTGTCTGGACTTTCAGAAAGGAATCTGGGTTCATAAAAGTTTAATTAGAAAAGCAAGGTACAAAATTGGGCTGCCACTACCATTTCCTCCACCATCAGTCATTTTGGGACTATTTTGCCACTGTCAATTACACTTTGTGGTGTTTTAAAGACACGTGTGCTACAAAAACCCATGAAAGGAAAATAGTTGATGATGAATTCTGTTAAACGGCTGGAAATTCTTAATCTTCTCGTAACAACTAGTTTTATAAGGAACAGAAACAACCCAGCAAATCCAAGACTCATTACCCTTTTTACAGTCTTGCTACATCATACCACTCCAGAGAAAGGAAATGCACACATGAGACTTACTTATGCCAGTGAAAAAAGAAATATTACTAACAATCACAGCTTCAGAGAGTAAAAATAAAATCATTGCAGTGAACACAACAGTTTGACAATACACACCATGAAGACTTCCTAACTATTGAGCTCAGCTTGTTCAGCAAAAGCCATGAAATACAGTATCTTAGCAGGACTGGGGAGCAGAACAGAGGAAGTTTAGGATGACTGCTATTTGAAAGCATCGCAAAGATTTCAGCTGTTGACAGATGATCTATCTGGTCCTGAGGACTGCATGCTTCTGAGCAGTGGAAACTTCCTTCAATGATCACCAGTAATCTCACACCTGTCTCCACAAAATAGTCATACAGCATCATCAGAGAAATCTGCAAGCATTCTTCCAAGTCTTCTTCCAGCAAACAAATAAGAGGAAAAAAAAAAAAAAACAAACAAAAAAAAAAAAACCACACCGAAAACCACCATACAGTTGGGGATGCTGCATTTTCTTTGCCTTCCCACCCCTCCACTAGTCACCAAATACGCAACACAGAATTTCACAAGAAAAGAAGCTCTTCTTAGTTCTACTGTACATTTAAGACAAAGAAGCAAAGTCCAGATGTAGAGGAAAATGACATTTATTCTAGTAACTGATAGTTCTGAATGACACCACCATCTCCTTCCCACTGAGGTACCCTTCCTCACACTTACAAAATATGATACTCCACCTTTGAGGAGCTGGAAATTATTCTTCCTTAAAAAAGGCTTCTGACTGTACGTAAACTCTCTCATAAGGAGATGGCTATCCTTATAGGATAGTAAGTTCAACTTCTGTTGTATTTAAAGCATACTGAGGCAGATACACAAGTTTTCAGCCTTACTGAAAAACAGCTTTTATTTTGCACAGCATGAAATTCAAACTGAAGGTCACAGCCGATGGCATCTTCTCTTGTTAATTTTCAAAGTCAGCCTACAGTTTCTAAGGGATGCCAGTTAGCAACCCCAGAGACTCCTCTTGTGAGAGAGCCTTTAGAGACTGAGAAACACAGTTGTCAGTCTCAGCTTAACAGGAATGGACTCTAGACAAATGAATGACCCCACTGCTTTCAATTAGGAATGGGCTTCTGTTCATTCCTTTACAGAAGACTTTATTTGAGTAACAATTAAAATTGTTAGTCAATGTCATAACATGACATCAAAACAGCCTGCCCAGAGTCACAAGGGTTCAAGGACCTATCACAGCTCACCTCTAACACCAGGATAACAAACACCTGCTAGAAAACTGTCTACATCAGCATGTCTTGGAATTATTTTTGAACCAGATTTTGATGCTTTTCTTAATAGTCTAATTTGTAATGGAAGTCCACTTCTCTCAATAGGAATCGTGAGACTCTTGCAAGATCTCCAGAGCCCATCATCATCTACTGAGATAGGCAATATTCAGACACCGATTTTCTTTTGTTTTCAGTCTATCATGTCTTGAAGAAGGGGTCTTTTGCCCAGTATTGAGAAAAAGTCCTCATGTTTTAAGTCCTTCCCCAAAATCGGTTTCAAAATACCAAAGCCAGAAATTATACATCTTCCAGAGAAAGAAAAATGTTTTTTACTAAATATACTGCAGGCAGGAAGAAGGGAAAGTGAGGTGGATTAAAAGCTTGGAGAGATGATCTTTATTTTTGGAGAGTGTCTCTCACACAGCTACATAACATGGTGGTCTGTCAGCATCTCCCAAGTAGTGCCCTAAACTTCACGTGTAAAATTAAGCAGCACAGGTTTTTTCTGAGGGATATGGTCATCTAGCATTCACATTAGAAGCCCCTGAGGAAGGAACAGTTTGTACAGTGTAAGCACAACGAATTTCAGGTCCCCAGGTGCAATATTAAAGTACTACCTCAGAAACATAAGCACCAGTTTCCCTAGCTGTTGCTTCACGGTTAAAATGCTTGTGTAATGTGCAGAAAGCATCTTACTTAATGTTCATTCCCAATTAGTCAGTATCTGCACAGCTACACCCCAGAGAACTCACCACAGGTGTCTGGTCAACCAACAGCACCCTGTGTGCCTGTGGCTGGCAGGGAGCTTCAGAGACTCCAACAAAAGAAGTTATTGCACTTGAGAGGGGTCATACAGATGATAAAACAGCATTTATTGTCCACATTTTTCAAAGTACAAATAATTTTAAGCTGCATGCATCTCAAGTGGATTGTAACTACAATTGAATAACAAATAAAAGGAAGATGCACAACCAATCATCCTTAAAATTAAATGTGCCTTCTATATTAAGAATGGAACTGATTACCAATGCTGATGTGAATCAAAATTACAGAGCACACACAAAACAAGTCACTTGCTGCACATAAATTTCATTTTGTTTAACATTCATTTTGCCTAGATTGTTGTATAACATACACTACACAAATGCTAAGTAGCGAATGTATTTTCATGAATAATACCTACCTTGCTTTACGGAGGCTTTTCCATACCAAGGACAATCCAGGTCTAGAGACAGTTGAGAAATCAATCCATTCTACAAAAGGGTAGATTTGGCCAAGAATTTACTATAGAATACAGACATATTTACCAAATGTTTTCCACTTGCTAAGAACAATAAAAAAGCACAGGCTCAGCTTAGGCATGGGTGCAAATAGTTGCTTTTAGTTTTTGAGAGAGTACTTTTTTAAAACAGTAGTATTAATTCTCTGTTAAAAACTGAAGGTATTAGGTGCCTTGACAGAGAAGGGTCCATAGGAAAGGGAGTTTGTCTGTGTCATAAGATACCCTCTTTAGAGGAGGCTTCCAATAAAAAAAAAAAAAAAGTTAACACACATTACACTCAATGAAGAAGATTCAGACTTTCCAGCACTGTGATGTTCCCTCTCCTTGCAGCCACAAATTTTTTTAAAGTTATTTTAATGGCTTCAAGCAAGGTTATGGAGGGCATCACTCCTATTCCACCCTATGCCTCTCACACACTCTTCTGTAAGGGATGTCTTTAAGTAACAGTACCTGCATTTCATATTTGAAAAGATAATTTTATTTAAAATAACATATTAAAAAAAAAAGACACAACACAGATAGTGACTTTTATTCTGGTATCTCTGCCACCGACCACTTAGCTGTCTATTGACAAATCCACAGCATAACATATAAACTGAAAATTAATTTGCCTGATTGCATGTAGTTAAGCTAAACAAACCACCTGTTCAAATAAGTAGGTCTCATTGTAAACTAGATATTTGTTCTTCCAATAGCACATGGAGGACTTAGAAGGTCATAAAGCACTTTTGTCCAAACTTTAGTTTTTGTCTAAACATCCAAATTGTAAATACCTTGTACAAATAAACACACCATTACACTTTTAAAAATTGCACTGTTTCACAACTTTGCTGTTATATGTAACCTTCATTAGTATTCTCCCATTTTAGTCTTTGGTGTTGTTCTAGAAGTGCATCAGTACACAGAAAACAGAGAAATCAGCTTGCAATGAAGCAACCAGCCTCTGTCTCCATGGGCAGCTTGTACCCTTGATGTTTGCATTGTGTGTCCACGCAGTGCCTTTTACAAAACCGTATTTTAATGCACATCAAACCAAAAATGACACCTTCTGTTAAGGGAAGGTTAAAAACCAAACAGAAATGGTGCAGTTACAGTAAAGCAAGACATATTTTAGCTATGAGAAAGTGTTCCTTCTTGGCACAAGTACCTGAGAATATTAAGGGTCAATGCTAACAGTGGCTTTTCATGCACTCTACCTTTTAATCTTAAAAAATATGAGTAATACTCACAGTAAGTGTATGCCTTCATGATATGAATTCCTACAGGCAGCCATTAAACCTACTCATTCTATATTTATTTTCCTTACACAGCAAAGTTGGGAAGGACAACACTTCAAGACCTCCCCCTGGACAGGTTTTAATTTTGGCCTGAACTCATAAGACTCTTAAACACTTCTGAGAGTCCCATTATCTTCTTCAGATCCATCAGTTATCTTACAGGGAAGTGATTCTCTCTCTTCCTCCATAGTACAAACAGCATCAGTTCCTTGTACAAGTACAAAAAATAAGTATAACCATAAAAATACACATATACTGTTCTAGACACAGTATGAAACCTATCCGACTTTGAGGAATCATTAATAATTTAACTGCTAGAATATGCTAAATGGAGGCCACTGATGTGCTATACGATCAAACTACAGTTGTATGATGTGCCCCTTTTTGCACAAATTAAATTACATTCTAAAGTTTCAGAAAACTTGAAGTCAAAATACAGATTCTGACATGAGTTATAAGGAAATGCAGATAAACCACTAGTCACCCTGCTTGTAACAAGGAGAAATACATTTTAACAAAACTAAATTAAATGCATGAAATCCAAAGTAAACACCTACCCAATACTAGAAAATAACAAGTTTCAGCCCCTGAACTGGTACTGACCTGATGAGAACAAGATCAGTTAATTGTGTCAGGGTTTGTTTTCTTGGGGATTGTTTCAGCACTCTCCCCTTTCTTCTGCTATTCCAGCATTAGAAAAAGAGCTATTACAACACCCCTAGTTAAGCTCCTTGAAGTTCTCAGGAACACTCACAAAGCACTAAGTGCACCAAAAATTAATGAATTTTCCAAAACTAAGAAGGAATTTTGGGGATGGACAAAGAAACTGGACATCATAGAAGAACTTTCTTCTTAGCAATCATAATTTTCATCAGGTACTGACTGTCCAAGCACTGCCTGTCTCATTAAGACCAGCTCTTTACATTGTCATCAAATTTTATAGGTCAGCATTTAAATTACTTTTAACCAGCACAATATTTATTCATGACTTTTTGAGATGCAAATCAAAACATCACAACTAGCCAGGCTGTTGGAGGGAGAGCATTTAAGCTCAATTCCTCATTGTGTAGTGTCAGTATGGGACAACCACCTGACTCAGATGCCCAGTCAAGATGCTGACTCCTACTCTCTTTTGATTAGCCTGAGGCATCTAACAATAGTACCCAACAATGCTATACATACCTCATTGCCCATCTGTACTAACAATATATGGAACTCCTGTCAACTTCTGCCATGGATGGACAATTTCAGTGTTGACCTCATAAAATAACTCAAAAGAGATGACTGTACAGAATAGCCTTTCTTCCAAGTTACATTCCCAAATAATAATCTTAGGAGGGCTTTATTCTCTTATCCTTACAGTAAATTACTTTTCCAGGCTCAGAGCTTTAAGATTTTATTGCTTTTTAAGTTAGTGATGAAAGAATTAATCACAGATTTGTTAGACTTAACCAGTGAACACAGGCTTTTCCAGAACTGTCAAAGCTCCAACAGAAGTCAACAGCAGAAGTTCCCACCTATAAACACTGCTGGAAAAATTTTGGATTTACCATGGATTTCCTCCCAGTAATCATTCACAGCTACAGTTTAGTAATAAAGAAATCCATCATTGTGCCCCCAGTGCCATCTGGGAGATCAGGCTTTTGGCAGAGAAAAATGGAGCTGCAATTGCCAAGCAGCACAGGAAACCAATGAGTTCCCCACGCAGGGGTGAGCAACAGGCTGCTCCCGCAGAGCGCCGGGTCATTCGCTTCTCTTTCTGCCAGCAAAGCTGCTCTGTATGTGCAGAGAGCAAAGCCACCGTTACACTGGCAGGACACAAACACACCCCCCTTCCCCTAAACCCTGCGCTCACCAGTGGGGTCAGGCATCCAGCTGTGCCATGCAAGAGCCAGGTCAGGGAGGAGTGAATATGTGGAGAGACACTGGTGTCCTGGAAGAGCCTTTAGACACAAGGGTTTCAGGCTACGAGGTAGGTAACAAATGTCCCAGTACACCACTGATTTCAGCTCATCTCAAATCCCATGGCTAGACAACTGAATTTTGGCAATATCAGAGCCATGAAAGCCTGGTCTTCCCTTTCCCCCCAGTAGCAGGACAGTACTATTTACTTTCAGCAATTAGAGCTATAATATTTCTTTCATTTTAATAACAACTATTAAATCAGAGTTTGTAATATTAAAAAAAAAAAAAATATAAGTGAGCACATTACCCAGGAGACAATGGGCCATGTGGGCATCCTTCCAGTCTGCACTTCTTCATAGCTAAACCACAAGTTTATTTACATATACAGTGCAAAACAGATCAGCGTCCCTTTTTACTGAGTGTTTGCAGGAACTGCAGGAACTTGTGTCAGGGTCACAGCAGAGACCACCACTGTTCTCTGCAGCTTTAAAATCCCAACTCCTTCCTCAAGTTTACCAGCCTTAGTGCTCCCTGGAGCATGAGGCAAGGTAAGAAGGACAAGAATTGAGAGTTTCCCGAGACACACATTTTACTTTTGCTGCAGGCAAAAAGAACCTTACATCCACATTTCTGCTCCAGGTCAAAGTTCCCAATGAAGTCACAGTAACAGGATCATTACAGGCACGTACACAGTCATCAAGAACTCAACTACTGTCTGTGACTGGTGTCAGAGGTTATCAATACAAAACAGCAGATGGAAGGACCTTTTGGTCAATCCAGACTTGGCCCTGATTTGAACGAGTGCCCTGAATAAGCAGCTTTTCCATTAACCAGCCCTCCCCAAGATCAGAGGGTGCTGCTGTAGCTGTTTCCAGAGCTGTGCTGCACATCAAACCCAGTAACTGCAGACATGTTAGTAGCACCACTGGATCTAGCAGACCGAGTATTTTCCTGCATCAAGCATATTCTGCATCATGTCCTGACAGCTACAATATTAGCTGTATATCTGTAAACCATTGAACCTAGAATCTGGAAAACACAGCCATATTACAGCAGAAATATCTTGGTCCCCAGCAGCTTCTAGCTTCTCAGACTGCTCGCTCATCTTTCTACCCACATTTTATACCTCTATCATTTCTTCAGTTTAATAAGTTACATTTGTAAATGCAAGTATCTGCCTTATTTCTCTAGAGTCACCATTGCTCTAAATCAATTCAGGTCATGCTGAAATTAGCCTTGCCCTTCACCAGGTTAACAGCTTCTCCAGTTTTTCTATAATTAATACATGTCCGTAGATAAATTACAAATAAAGTAAAAGACAAAAAAGAAGTAGGATTACTCCGTAATATTTTTTCTTGTCCCTCTAACCCCAAGTTCAGTAAAAAGCCTCTCAAAATCTCACCCTACCACAATTTAATAAGTCAGCAAAAAAGAGACACTGCTTGAATGTATGTCACAGAAAAAATAATATGTAACCTACAAGAAACTCTTCAATAAATGTGGGCACCACATATAACCCTACCTGCTTTCCTGCAAAAGGGAAAAAGCTCACTCATTTTTTAAGTTTGCACGTTCTTGATAATCCGTTCTAGCTGCACTAAGACTTATTGTTTGGTCACTCTGGACAGCAGTAGTCCTGCATTTATCATGGTGGAATGTGTCCTCACTGTTTGTTCTCACAGTTTATGGAAAGGCAAGTATAAGGACTCACAAAACTGCTGCAAGAAAGAGCTGAAATAAGTTAACAGAATGAGGTTCTTTAAAATTACACCCTTCATCCTACATTTCCGGCATGCAGAGCCAAAACCACATCACACTTTCGACTGACAGATTTAGAGCTATTATTTATCATAAATGGCAAGAACATCACTGAGGCCAAGTAATGCTTCATGATACATTCCTGAACTGCTCACAGATTTTAAGTACGCTATAAGCAGTGGAAGGCTTGCTTCTATGTCCTAGAAAAAAAGTAATTTTTTACTAATGTGCTATTCTCTTCCTTTTGGAAAACTACATTTTCTTCATGCTGAGAAAGATCATAATGAAAATTCTTACCTGTTTTCCATCTAGTGTGTATAAGCGTTTAACCACCCCCGAATCCAGTTTGATGGCATCAGTTATATCAGTGAGAACCTGTTCAAATGAATGTGCTGTCTTCTTGTTGAGCAGAATCCGGACTGCTTTCCGTGGTTTCACTCCGCTCCTGATGATAGTGACTAGTTTAGGCCTAATGAAATCCTTATTCTCTTTTGCATCTGGAGTACCTCCTTTAGCAGTGGCGAGAGACGGCACTGAACGAGAAGTAGAAGTTGTCTTAACATTCACTGACCAGTTTGGGTTTACATTCTTAGTGTACTCCAGTTTCTTGAAGGGTTCTATGGAACCACATACATAGCTTTCCCCTGTCAAAACAAAAATGTCAGACCAGTAAGTCAGATTGGAGAAGGGAGGAAAAACAAACAAACAGGAAAGTAGAAATCTAATTAAATTATTAAACATTATTCTTATCATTCTTGATCTACAGCATATAAAATATTGATCTCTTCCCTTCTCAGATGCTACAAACTATAAAATAACTTTTAAAGATCACTCGTCAGCTAACCACTCAGAAAATGCTGTTAAAAAAAATCCTTGAAAGTAGCAGTTTTCTTTTCAGAAAACACCATCTGCAGTGGGAATCACTGCTGTCAGTAAGTGGTGTTCATATCTAATCAGCTGCCCAGCCCCAGCGCATTATCACAGTAGTCCCAAACCCTTCATGCTTAAATGGCCCGCTCCTAACAAAACAGTGGGCCCCAAACACTTCAGAGGAAATAAAATGAAACATTATCAAAAAATATAGGTTACAAATAGCTTTCTATAAGAGGTGGACGAAAGTGTCAGAGGAGATTTGTTAACACTTGACTATTTAAAGTCTTAAGTAGCATAAACCCAGGATACGTCTAGGCAACAAATCTCACTGTATTATTCTACTGACTCAATATCTAATATGGGTGGGAAAGGAAGGCAAAGAGTAGTAATTACAGAGTCCTTCTCACAACAAATAGACCATATTTTAAAGAATAAAAAAAATAGTGTGTAGCTTGTATTTCTATTGGAACACTGTCTACAATAAAATATTTTTACAATTACGATAACCACATTTTCTGGAGAACTATAATATAACATGACCAGAAAACACCAGCATGTCTCTGCTCATTAATACCTTAATCCTGTTCAGCTGCAGGCTGCTGCAAAAAAGGGGCACCTGCTTGGGTGTTCCCAACCTCTCCCTTAGGCTTGATTGGGTGACTGCACTGCCAGTCATACAGGGTGAGTTGGATCACTTTGCTGATCTGATTGAACATAACAAAGACAATACTAATTTTGCAATAAGCTGCTCCAGTTCACCCTCTGGCTGAACAAAATAATAATAAAAAATATAATAAAAAAGAATCACAATACCAGATGAAGCAAGACCACACCTTCTGGCAGCCTGCAGTTAAACTTCATTAGAAATAATTCAAAATCTTATCCTGAAGAATACCACAAAAATATCCAAGATGCTTTAATTATTCTGGGTTCAATGTGTCGCAACAGCATAGAGGTCTTCATGTTAGCAGTTTAGCCCAAGATATTAAAATAAAAACAGGACAAAACACTGATGTACCTCCTATGCCAAAAAGCACATAAGAACCAAAGATTTTCCTAATGATCCTTACCCTAAGGAAACAGACCTCATAGTTCAACAGTTGAAAGAAAAGCAGGTATTTAAATTCTACTCCTGGACACAAATTTTAAGGTTTCAGGGCACCAAACACAACCCCACAGACAAAGCAGCACACAAGGAATGCTGGCAGACATACAGAGTTAGCACAGTGCAGGGATCCACAGTGGGGGGATCCACTGGGACATGAGGCCCTGGATGCCACAGAAGTTCAAGTCTGTTGGTGTGATGCTCCAAAGCTGGGACAGTAAAACACTGTGCAGCAATTATCAGAAAGGCAGTGGAAGGACTCAGAAGACAAAGAAGTCAGAGCAACATGTGAAGATGGATCACTGAGCAGAAAAGATAACGACAGATGACACCAAGTTGGGCAGGCGTGTTGATCTGCTAAAGCGTAGGAAGGTTTTACAGAGGAATCTGGACAGGCTGGATCATTGAGCTGAGGCCAACTGTATGAAGTTTAACAAGGCCAAGTGCCAAGTCCTGCACTTGGGTCACAACAACCCCAGGCAGCGCTACAGGCTTGGAGAAGAGTGGTTGGAAAGCTGCCTGGAGGAAAGGGATCTGGGGCTGTTGATTGACAGATGGCTGAACGTGAGCCAGCAGTGTGCCTAGGTGGCCAAAAAGGCCAACAGCATCCTGGCTTGTATCAGCAATAGTGGCCAGCAGGACTAGAGAAGTGATTGTGCCACTGTACTTAGCACTGGTGAGGCTGCACCTCAAATCCCATGTTGGGTTTTGGGCCCCTCACTACAAGACATTGAGGTGCTGGACAGAGTTCAGAGAAGGGCAGTAAAGCTGGTGAGTGGCCTGAAGCACAAGTTTTATGAGGAGTGGCTGAGGGAACTGGGGTTGTTTAGCCTGCAGAAAAGGAGGCTGGGGGAAGACTTTATCGCTGTCTACAACTACCTGAAAGGAGATTGTAGCATGGAGGGTGTTGGTCTTTCTCCCAAGTAACAAGTGATAGGATGAGAGGAAATGGCTTCAAGTTGCGCAAGGGGAGGGTTAGACTGGATATTAGGAACCATTTTTTTATGGAAAGGATTGTCAGGCATTGGAACAGACTGCCCAGGGACGTGGTGGAGTCACTGTCCCTGGAGGTGTTTAAAAGACATGTAGATAGGTTCTCAGGGACATGGTTCAGTAGTGGACTTGGCAGGGCTGGGTTTATGATTGGACTTGATAATCTTACGGGTCTTTTCTAGCCTAAATAGTTCTACGATTCTATAAATGCACTGAGAGCATATGATCAAGCAAGAACCAGAAAAAGACCTTTGGTTTTGATTGTTTTTTGGTTGTTTACATTTTCCAAAAGAATTCTTTTAAAGCAGAAAAAAAAATACAGAGCAGGAGATTAAGTAAAACATTCCAGTGTTTACTGATCATCCTATGAATTCAAGTTAATCTGCACTTTGCAGTAACATTTAGTGTTAAGAAAGGAATCTGAGATGGAATGCTTACATCAGCCTTACAAGAGACAAAAGTAAGCCCTTCCTTTTACCTATGGTATATATGGGAGGGTTATTTATATATATATAGTAACATCAGAACAGAAAGGCTTAGCTGCAATAACGATCCAAGAGTAATCAAACAGTCCATATTCTCTTTTATCCATGTTCCTGTCCTATATTTTTATCACTAGCTACTCAATTACTACAAGGTCAGAATGCATCCACACCACCATATCCATAAAATTAAAAAGTTTTAAAAAACATTAATAGTATTTTGTAAGGAAAAAATAATCAAATATCCTACTATGAATATGACTGCACTCAATAATTAGCTATTCTATAAAATACTTTGCAGAAGT
Source organism: Streptopelia decaocto (assembly GCF_964273445.1). Classification (NCBI taxonomy): domain Eukaryota; kingdom Metazoa; phylum Chordata; class Aves; order Columbiformes; family Columbidae; genus Streptopelia; species Streptopelia decaocto. Next base: position 186,407,140 of record NC_138663.1, on the reverse strand, counting down.
CTCCTTCGGAAATTTTTAAACAAAATCTATTATCTCCACTTGTGTTTGCTATAAGACCTAAAATCCACCAGCAAATTCTTCTGAGCAGGAGGAGTAAATATCAGATTTTCAGGTTCAGTGTTTTTGGAGAAATTTTTCAGTTTAGTTGCATGAAAAAACAATTATTCCTTTAAAAACAAGTTTTCGTATTAAAACTCACTTCTCAAAGAGTAGGTGCATAAACAAATGGCCATGCATGTTGAACCCATAATATTTACATTACTTTCTTGTTTACATTTACTTTATTAAGAACTCTTTTGGTGCCCCTTCTTGAAAGGATAGCTTTCCACATGATTTTTAATATCAGCTATAAAGGTCAGCTGGGTTCCATGTAGCATTTAAGAGCACATGTCAGCTCTTTATTACAAAAGTAATTTTGTGTATACGACCATCAGATTGTTTTCCCTTTGTTCATTTCCAACAGTACTACATCAATAAAATATTTGCACCAAGATATATTTGCCTTCCTTGAAGAGGCTCATATTTAGCTACAGAATATCTTGCAGGTATACAAGGCCTTCTAAGATGAAATATATTTAGTAAGAGCTATTTTAGATAGCAAAACAGAAATACAGAAAATTCTTCCATAATGCTGGTATTTAAGACTGTTTCTACTTCAAGCAAAGTGCTAGGGCTTATAAACCTTCAGGAATGTTAGCCAAGGACACCAGTTCTCATTCACAGGGGTCCTTAGAATCAGGACTGTAAGAATAAAAACTAAAAGGACAAAACCCCTATGTCCTAGAAGTGTCTTTTATCTGATGCTAAGATCAGTAAACCCTGCTTTATGGTGACATCCAGCACATTGTAGGTGCTCAAAACACTATAAACCTAAATCCAAGCTTAAATTTCCTGAATGTGGGACCCACCCTCATAGAAGACAGAAATTTAAATGTCTAATCCAATCCGTTAGCATCCATGGTGTCTGTAAACAGAGGAAATCTCAAAGGACAAAAAGCTTTCAACTAGGATTTTCATCCTCACTTCTTTCTCAGTTACCTGAAGGAGGGAAGACGGCAAAGAAGTTTCACAAGTAGCATGATTTACTAGTCCAACAAAACCACCTTCTGCCTTAGCAATTGCTTCCTCACCATGACTATCAGGAGATGACACAGGTTTATTTTTTTTTCCAGTTTCTATTTTTTGCAACATTTGGCTATAACTGCTGTGCAGACTACAGACTCACTCCTGTGACTTGTGCCTGTAGGGAGACAGAAGCTGTGATCTGCAGATATCCAACACCAGCAGCAAGTTGCTTTCTCCAGCTCCAGAGCACCAGAAAAACACATCTGCATGAGTAATCCCACTGAGAACCATCAGCTCTTACTCTGGGTCAAGCCTAAGCACAAATACAGCCCACAAACATCAGCTTTGACTAACCGGCAGCTCGAGAAAGAAACTGACCATCTCCATATACTGGAATTGTAACAGAACACTTGTTGAAGAAAGAATCTTTGGAGATGCTGGATTAAACAAAATAATAGGAAAGACAGCTCACCGAAAATGTCTGTTAGACTGCAGCTCCCCAGGAGAGGGGAGTGAGGGTTTCACAGTGCAATCAGCTGCCACTAATGAAATTTTGACTCCATTACACTATCAATAGCCATCAGAAAAAAAAAAAAAAAGGGAGACAACTCAGCTGTTTGGAGATATCTGACATGTACGGAAAAAATTAATTACTAAATGTTAGGAAGTGTTCCCTTCTTGACCCCCGCCTCCTCACAGCAACAGTGCAAATGAAGAGCAAGTTACCTTAACCTTTAAAAAAAAAAAAAAAAAAATGCCTGTTTGCCAGTTTTGAACCAGTAATCCTACAATTTAAATTATGCAACTGCTCAACACTTCAGGAAATCCCACGTGAAAAAATTAAAATAAATCTTAGCATTGAGAAGCTAATCAGAAAGCTAATCATGTAGGACAGATCCCAAAACACAGTTTATGCTTAAAATTTTTTTTTTTTTTTAAAGACACAAAAACCTACTACCTGCAGTTACACACCTGTCCAAATTCAACGCATCTGAACCACTAGAGCCATGTAACACTCAAGGATAGTTCTTATAGATCATGACAGAATTTCATTACATGCTTCATGTATGTAATGTAATTTAAAAAATAATATCTGTGTACAAGGTGGCTGCTAAGGAGACACTGAATCACTGCCTGTAAGTACTGGGGCTTTCCTGATGCAAATGTTTGATTCCTTCTTTGGCATATTGGTATTAGCAGTCAGTTTCCTTCCTTTTGCTTGCTGATATCCTCACTACAAGGCATTATCTCTTAAAAGGGATTATTTCAATTGTTTTTCTGTGCTAAAGGTGACCGGGCCTAAAATAGCTTCATAAAGAAGCTAGCTGGTCTTAAAAACCCTGGAGAAGGAATGAAGAACCTGTTTGAGCCATGCATGCAGAGGGAGAACAAGCAAACCCTTTGTGAGGCAGCAGGACCGCCAATTTATCGAAAACAGTGTTGATTCCTTGTAGGAGAGTATTTATGAGGAAAGCAGAGTTAATTCACGAGCCCACCAGATCTGGAGGAGCTGCCAGTAACTGCACATTGTGGTTGGTGCTGGGGCATCCTAGTGAGGCTGGTCAGTGCAGCCGTCACTCACTGTGGTCCACTTCCCCCAACAGACGGGGCAATAAACAGATGAAGAGAAGAGGAAAAGCCCGGCACCCCCAGCATCCCGTGCAATAGGCACACCTGCCCTTCTTCACCTCCACCCTTTGGTTTTGTACATGCTAAAGGCAGAAAACCAATCTCTTGGGGGAAAGGACAAAGAGTTCTGACTATCCCTCAGCACACAGATCAGAGATTGCAAAAGAAGGATGACCTGAATATAAGTTACTACCTGATAGGTCCCAAATGTGTTTGTTAATAGAGCAATAACCTACTTAAACTACATTACTGCTGCCCTGTCTTTCTGCAGTGTTTGAAAAAATGCAACAGTGCAAAAGAGATGGAGCATCTATAGGAGGTCTGACCTACTCATGTTGACACGTAGCAATCAGATGCACCAGAAACTTTAAATCAGATATCCTCAGATCTTTCAAATGACTTTTTCACACATCATCCTTTCTGCTCAGCTCAAACTAAAAATGCTTTTTTTCCTCATCAAAAGCCAAGTGAAAAAATAAAGACATACTTCTTCCTCCTCTGCCCCCCCCAACTTCCACAGTTTTGCTACAAGCAAGACAGACATTGGACACACTTAAAATAACTGGGAAGCACCTAGAATAGGAAACCATGGGATCTTCCAAGAAGTTGTTAAGAAGGACACAGTGTGAATCAACTGGCTAATGGATTAATCTTCTCAAATTTATGAAATCAAATAATCAAATAAACAGTGCCAGAACAACCCTCTACCATTTTATGCAAGAGGATTATTCAGCTGTTTGTTTATTAAACAATATAAGGATTGCAGGCAATTCTGCCACAGGATCCAGTCCAAGTTTCACTAACTTCGATAGCCCTGGATCAAGTCCATGGTAAATATCCAGTGTAAATTCAACCCTCTAAACAAATGTCCACATAGCGTCAGCTCTACCAAAAAAAATAAACAGATGCTTTAATATTATTATTTTGAAAGCATATTACATATGCATACAAATCTTGCCAGCCCATAAATTCCCAGCTGCTGAGGTAGAATTGACTTAGAAAAAAGAGCATTAGCTCCAGAGCGCATCAGAGACCACATTATCAGTTCCTACAGTCTGGCTTGGCTGGGCTACTCATTGGCACCACTGGAGAGGGTGGCAGAGCCAAGGAGGCAGCAGTAGTAGCAGGTAGAGAGGGAAACACTGAGACGAGGGAAACGAGGTGATAGTGGGAGCAGCAAGAACCACATACAAAGTCAGGAACACTGTCATAGCCCATCAAAGCAAAGAAACACTGCCTTTTGAACACTCGACAGGCAGGGAACTCCTTTGCTGCATCTGCCTATACTTCAGTAAAGCCTTTGACACCATATCCCACAGCATTCTCCTGGAGAATCTGACAGCTCATGGCCTGGATGGGTGTCTCTGCAATGGATAAAGAACTGCCTGGAGGGCTGGGCCCAAAGAGTTGTGGTGAACAGAGTCAAATGCAGTTGGCAGCTGGTCATGAGTGGTGTTCCCCAGAGCTCCATACTGGGGCCAGTACTGTTTGATCTCTTTATCAATGATCTGGATGAGGGAATTGAGGGCACCCTTAGTAAGTGTAGAGACAACATCAAGTTGGGTGGGAGTGTTGGTCTGTTAAAGGGTAGAAAGGCTCCATAGAGGAATCTGGACTGGCTGGATCAATGGAGTCAGGTCAATTTTATGGGGTATAACAAGGCCAAGTGCTGGGTCCTGCACTTGGGTCAAAACAACCCCAGGCAGCGCTACAGGCTCAGGAATAGTGGCTGGAAAGCTGCCTGGCAGAGATGGATCAGGGGGTGTTGATTGACATCTGGTTGAACATGAGCCAGCAGTGTGCCCAGGTGCCCAAAAAAGGCCAACAGCATCCTGGCTTGTATCAGCAATAGTGTGGCCAGAAGGACTGGAGAAGTGATTGTCCCCCTGTACTCAGCACTGGTGAGGCCCCACCTCAAATACTGTATTCAGTTTTGGGTCCCTCACTACAAACAAAGACAGGCTGTATAGCCTGGAGAAATGGAGGCTGAGGGGAGACGTCATCATTCTCTACAGCTACCTGGAAGGAGGTTGTAGTGAGGTGGGTGTTGGTCTCTTCTCCCAAGTAACAAGTGATAGAAAGAGAAGAAATGGCCTCAAGTTGCTCTAGAGGAGGTTAAGACTGGATTTCAGGAAAAATTTCTTCATGGAAAGGGTTATCAGGCATTGGAACAGGCTGACCAGGGAGGTGGTTGAGTCGCCATCCCTGGAGGTGTTTAAAAGACCTACAGATGAGGTTCTTCGTGATGTGGTTTAGTGACAATGTTAGTTTAACCGTTGTACTCAATCTGGAGGGTCTTTTCCAACCAAAGTGATTTTGTTATTCTTTGAACATGAACTGCCTGCCTCCACCCGCAAGAGCCTTCTCACAGTCCTCATGTGAGGCATCATCTCCTCTGCCACTGCAGTGAGGCTCGCATCTCTCAAGAATTATTAGGTAGTTACTACCATTACCAGATTTTAAAATTGGTATACCTGTGCTCTTTCAAACTGCTCCTTCAATGAGAATTACAGCTCTGAGATAATCTCAGAGAGATATTAGTTTTTCTTCTTCAGGTTATTCCTTAAACCATTTTTGATATTATACCCACGCAAAACATGTGCGCACACATACAAATCTTTACAATAGTTTGGCAGTGCACCCAATATTGGCATATTTTTTCCAGTACTTTCTCATCCATCTTGTGGTTTGGGGTTTTTTGGTTTGTCTTTGATTGCCAGTTCTCTGCTGTAGGGTTCATCTTTTGTGGTAGGTATTGTGGAAACCTAAAATAATTGATTCTGGTTCATACTCAAGACTCTGTGGTAATATTATTACAAAAATTAATATAAAAGGGATGCAGTTCTGGCTATGGATTGATTCTGTGGTCTTTGTTCCACATAGCATGACCTTGGGAGTAAAAATTATAAATAACACTCTTTGTTTCAGAGTTATCATGCTCATTTACAACCTATTACTGTTCCTGTTACACTGTTCAAAGGTAATTTGGGGGTAAGAACCATCTGTCCATCTGTGCCTTCAGCTTTAAAGAAGGCACGCTTTGGAAAAGCAAAAGGCGTTTAGTCCTTTCCTGAGACTTTGTTTGCATCTAGACAATTTAGCCTTAAGAGCAACTTCATCTTTATTGTTTCTAACATGCTTTGATTATATGTCATACCTAGGGAATAAAGTCATTCTGTATTTGGAAACCATTCTTTAAAGGTAAGATAGTCCAGGTCTGACAAAGAGAAGGTAATCTGAATCTATTGCATTATTTCCTTCATCTAAGGTGACAGAAGAAGAGTTACAGAGCATGTAACACTTTTTACAATAGTGTTATCAAATTTCAACAAATCTCACAGGCCCCAAGTCAAAAAAACAAACAAACAAACAAAAATCCCAAACAAACTATGAAAGTCCTTAGTTTCAAACAAAGGGAAAATGCATCCATGCACCTCAAAATTACTTATAGCACCAGCATCCACCCCCACCAACTTTGAACTGTATGCAGGACAGAACTAAATATTACTGAAACAAAACAGATCCTTTACAATCTTTGTTCCTTTGGGACTATCTTTCATGCAGTTCTATGTATTTAGCCATGGGATGAAAGACAGTGGCTGCTGCCTTGTTTCCCCCAGGAGCTAGTTACTTCTCTGTCTTCATGTACCATATGGGAAGATAAGAGCATAGTAACTTCCTCAAAGGCATAAAGGCAAAAAATACCACCAAATCAAGGCCTTACACATTTACCTTACAATGCAATTGTTAAAATCAATGCCAAAAAAAAAAAAAAAATCTAAATTCATAAATCTCATTAAATTAATTCAAACGGTAAGGGAATAATCTCATCATAGCAAACATGACAAAAAGCAATGCTTTGTATTTCAATAGTTTGAGCACAAATGTCATTTGGCAAGAGGCAAAAATCAAGTGATTTTCCAGCTATTTAAACACAAAGCACAGCTTCAAGCTAATTAATACTGTAGCAGACTAGCCAAACTCTAATAAATTTGTGCAGTAAAGAGTGAAAGGACCTTACATAAAAACCATCACCGAGCTAATAATATGTGAACCTGTGCTCTACAGTGAAGCTCAACAAGGGTAACAGAACAAAATAACCCATTTTGCAGTTTTATACAAATAAACAGAAGCCCACTTTCAGGCAGAACAAGGATATAGCTCTCTACTTGCACACAAAAACTAATGTCTGCAAATCCCAGTGTTAATGGCATAAGAAAATAAAACTGTCCAACTTAAACTATACACAGGAAGAGAGGATGTGTTCACCGAGAAGGTAAGGAAGAAAGTCCCACAGAACTAAAAAAATCCTAAAGCCCTTTAAAATAAAACTTATGTTTTGTCATTCATTTTGACTGACTGATTTATAACTGGAATTATTCTTCTCTAGGATGCTGAAATAAATCAGTCTTATAGGTTGCTGAATTTATTTCTGCTTTCAGTTCTTTCTTTTCAAAAGCTGATTCTGACTGGCAGCAAAAGACTGTGCAAATCAACGTTAACATCAATGATACTTGCTTCTTGATGAGCATACCAATCAAACAAGCACAATTATTTATACTGCTACTGAGAAGAAAATGCACAAACACTGCTTTTAAACAGATGTTGATTAATATTGGTGTTTCCTCCCAGAAATTGATTTTCTCCACCAATTAAATTCTGTCCTGACAAACACAGTTCTAATTCTGCCCTGGAATTCATAACATTGATCTTAAGACCAGTTTCTTTTCCATTTCCCTAAACCTATGGTTCTAACCCCAAAACCCCTTACTTACATGGACAATCCCACCAATTCATTTTTTTTTTTTGAGCATCTTCGTGTTGTCTCTTACTCTCCTTTTTATGCAACGAAGATTATCAAGAATATCCTGCTCTCAAAACTTCTCCTTAAAAAGCTTTCCTCTGCTACGAGATCTAAAGCAGACAACTCAACAGTGGCTGAACACCTGCTAAACAAAGATGTGCTCCTCTTTCAGGAACCTTATTCAGCGTTACTCTTTTTTTCTTCTCTCCCCATATCACTACTCTTCTGATCCTCTTATTACATCCTGATACTGCAAGTTCTCTCACTTCGTGCTAAAAATGAAAACCATCAAGAAATTACATTCTCTGTTACAACCCTAGATTGGCTCTCCAGTGGCTATAGGTTCACTTTTCACAGGTTTGCCGTTGGCACACTGGGGCCAGAGGCAAGATGAAAGCAATGACGAAGAAATTGTTCCACCTTTATTTTCTTTGAACACAGTCAAGCACCTGCATTTAAACCTTACAGACGAAAACCAACCTCAGTTATGGCCATGTGCCTTCAGATCTTCTACATTCTGATGTTTTATACTAGGAGCTATGGCCTACACACACAAAAAGAAACCCACCGCAAGCCAGAAGCACTTTATGTTGGAAAAGCTACTTCAGCTTTTGTAAAACTTGTGAAAGGTATTATTAATATCCTAGGACTAATATTAAAATTGATTAATGCTGACAGCTTCTTTTTCCAACAAAACTATCACTGAAGGAGTGACAAATTAATTGTTGATGGGCAAATTAGCAACTACCATCTCTGATGTTTGACAGTGACCAAGACTTGTCAGTTCTGACCAAATCACTGGCAATGCTTTATACTGTAGGTATATTAGCTTTATTTGAAAACAATGTAAAGATTCCAATGGACTGGGGAAAAGGAAAAGAGAAATGCTATAGGGGAGAAAGTTTACAGTCTACCTCAACGGAACCATGGCGACAACACTGTTTTTTATCAGGTTGACTCATTCATGCCACTCCATGAGAGGACAGTATTTTACTTAAGGCATTTTTACTTGTAGGAAAGAGCTGGAGGTCTTCACTAGGTACAGATTAAAAAATAAAATAAAATAAATCTGTCAGAAGTTAATTTCATGTAGGTTTCATCAGCACCATGGACCTGGCCAAGCGTAACTGACTAAACTCTCCTTGGCATTTTCAAATATACAAGTTCAAAAGAAGCAGAAGGTGCAATTTTCAAGATCTAGGACTGTCAACACTAGGTTAACAGAAAGGGAAAGGTCAGACACTTTGAACAAGAGGGAAATAAGTAGCAAGCCAACAATATTTCATTACACAATTTAAAATATTCACAATTCTAGTTATACCATTGGAGACCCCTTCTTTATCAATAGGAACAATACCATTACTTATTTGTGGAAAACTTAAGAGATTAGGCAAAAACTGACTCAAACACAACATTACACATCCAAATCTTACTGCTGACCTTCTACTAGCTGGTCCAAGGAAGAAATCTTCTTGGAGCCATCAATCGTGTAGATTGTTCTCACTCCCTGGGGCAGATTCACGTTGTCAGAGAGAGTTCGGGTCAGATCAGCCAGGAGAGCTTCAAAGGATCTAAACCGGTCAGGGGAGATGGCATATACAATCCCTTTGAAATACCGGTCTCCATTACGATAGAAACGAACTTTCTTGGCTTTTTTCTCAGAACTCAGGGTCTGTAGAGTACGGGTTCGGTAAAAGCTGCAGTGGGCACTGTGAGTAGGGCTGGGCAAACCGTTTACCCGGGACCCCCTGCCATATCGCTGCGCTTTATCACGCTCATCAAAATGCTCCAGCTCCATATCTCTCCCAAAGGACATCTCGAAATTCAACCTAAGGGACGCACAAGAGAAGAGAAAAAGTTTAAGGAACTTACACATTTTAAGAGAGCTCTACTTTGAGACTTCATGTTTAATACATGGCACTTATAGAGGACCACTTTCCAAGTTGAGAAAAATGTTTGAATGAAAGCATGCTACAGCCCCACTTCTATTTTACAACTAACTCTCTTGCCATGCCACAAAACCTAGTTTATTAGTTAGGCTTTTATACACTGTAGAAACTCCACTCATGAAATAAACTGCTAACGGTATGCAAACATTAAGGTGTTTATTCAAATTCAGTAAGGTCTGAAAATGAGGTGACAAAGTTGAGCTACTGGAAAAAAAGAGCAAACGCATCCACTTTCTACTTTTTCTCATGTTATATTCAGGTGAAATTTGAGTTCAGTCTACCTTCTAGACGCTAAACTGTTTTTTCCAACTGTGGTCTCGAGAGGTGTCATTTCAGAAGGGCAACCAGTCATCAAACAGAAATTAAGAACTTCTCAGAGGAATAGATGTTGCAGGTTGGTGATGTGAATCAGGACTACAACTGCCAGTACATGGACTTAGTGGGTCAAGCTCCCTGTTCAAAAGTACTCACGTATTCCAAGTGCTGGTCTCCCTACAGCCTAAGCTTTGTAATAAATTATTCCTGTTGTCATTGTGCAAATACTTTGCATACTTTGAACCAACACAAGTGCTCAAGAGTCATGAAATTAGGGAAAAAAAAAAAAAAAAAAAAAAGAGGGAGACAGGAAACTAGTATTTTTCAGCAAGCAAGCTACTTCAGTGATTTATAAAATTTGATAGATTTTTTATTATTACCCTAGATCTAATATTCAAATTGATTAAGGCTGACAGTTTCTTTTGCCTACAGAACTATCACTGAAGGAGTGATAAATTCACTGTCAATGGGCAAATTGGCAATTGGTGCGGCCCATGTTTGACAGTGACAAAATCCCATCAGCTCTGACTAAACTGATAGCAGCTTTTCAATACATTTCATATAAATGGAAGTTCACATGTTCTGAAATGAAAATAAGAAAGTAGATACTTCTGTTCCTTTTTACAACCAACACAAGCCTAAATACTATAATTTGCACATTAGTCTTTAAAAATAAAAGAATAAAAATAACAAAAAGAAATAGAATGATCAAGAGATCATTAGGTTCAAAACACATTTCTTTTAATTTAGGATCCACCTAGATTTGTAGTTGTCTACAGAACAGCAAAGCACAGTAAGCTTATTTATAGCACAGATACATAGACCTCATTTAGAAGTGGTCTCATTGATTTCCAATAAAAAGAAAAAAAATAGCAAGCACAAGCTTTCTTTCAACCACTCATAATTATGTGACCATTAAGAAAAAAAAAAATATATATATATTCAGATCAGCTGTAAAACAGAGGGAGGATGCTCTTTAGGTTACAGATGTTTGTATTAAACCAACAATTATACAGCTGGACCATGATGCTGCAAAGCTGTAGGGCAGGGGTGTCAAACTCATTTTCACTGAGGGCCACACTCCTATAAATGTAGGAGTAAGTTACATTTACACAGTCCTAAAATTACATGTGGCCCTTTGAAGGCAACCACGAGGCTGATGTAGCTGTTGGTGAAAATGAGTTTGACACCCCGGCTGCAGGGGATGTGCTCAGCAACCTCTCAGAGCGGTTCCTGTGCTTGACTAGAACAGGTACCAATGGCTAAGCCCTCTCGACGGCTAACCACAGCCAGTGCCAGGCCTTGGCAGAAATTATTTATCCTGCTTTGGTTTACAGCTTACAACTTGTTTTGTTACACTGGCACAGGATCATGAGCTTTTGCATTTATGCAAGATTTATATTTGTAAATACTTCAAAGCTATCTAATGTTCATATATATAATGCAGTATGTATGTATGTGCATACATATGTATTTACATAAGAAAAAGACTAATTTCCCTGCCCAGTATACATACACTCATACACCCCATTTCAGTGAAAAGAACATTTGCCATGGCATTTCACATACACTTCTCTGTAGGTTAAATACAAAATATCACTTAGTGGCTACAGCTTAGGATCAAGATTATCCCACCAACGTTTCCATGTTAACAAAATTATGTCAATTGTTTTTTCTTCATCTCTAATTCCAGTGAGAACTTGTTATTCAGATTTAAACAATCCCAGAACTCACAATTCAGAAACTGTATCTCAAAAGCTATGGCTGTGCTAAGAAAATGGATTTTTCTTCGGTCTGCTGTTTCATTTGCTCAAGCCACCTCTCACACACACACATAAAAAAAAAAAAAAAAAAAAAAAAGAAAAACAAGTTTACATGAAGATACACTTTTTTAAGAGACTTTTAGCCCTACTAATTTTAGATGGGAGGAGGAAGAACTGCGAGTCACTGTTCTTTCTTCCACACACTTATGCATTAATCAATAATGGCTGTAATTCCAATTACGCCCTTTAAAACAGAAATAGAGCTCCCCTTAAACACCACACTCCTGCTATTTACAGAAAAGCATGTTCAAACCACAAGGTCAGAGCAGACAAAGAAATCCTAAACAATTTGATCCGATCATATATTTGTGTGTGTTTATAAATATATGCTTATATACATACAGAAAAACGAAAGGACACACCCCTGCAAAAAACACCATGCCCGATACTTCACAGCCTATACATCTGTTAAAGAATTATTTATAATGCAGGTGTGGGCGAGCAATTACATACAACAATCATACAGGCTGATTTAAAAAAATAAATAAAAATCATTCAATGATGTGAACGGGACCCAACGAAGATCATTCAGAGACCAAGGAGCAGGCAGACTATTAAGTCATTGAGGGGGGGGAAACGTGGATACATGCGGCAGCGGCTTCAATGAAAAAAAAAGGGGTTTATTCTGCTGGAGTAGTGGAAACGTGTTCGAAATACAACCAGCGGGCGGAAGGTGGCATCGAGCATTTCAGCCCCGGTGCGGTCGGGCAGCGCAGTGGGAACCGCTCGCTGACAAAAACGCGGTGCGTTCGCCTGCGGCCGCACTCCCGCAGCGCCGGGAGAGCCCCCGTGCGTTCCCCAGGCTGCCGGGCATAGCCAGCCTGGCACAGCCAGCCGCCCCCCGCCCGGAGCCCGCACCTCCCGCGCCCGCGGAAAGGGCTGCGGCGCTCGGCGGAGGCCGCCGCCCCACACAATGGGCACAGGTGCAGCGCACCGCACCGGGCGCCCGGTGGCCGCGCCCCGACAGCCACGCCGCAGCCCCCGGGCAGGAGAGGGGCGGCCCGGACGCCTACCTGTTCTCTGCAGCCTGGTGAGCACCTTCTGCCTCAGACCTGCCGGCGGGGCGCGGAGAGAAGACGGTGGTGGCGGCTCGAAGTGAGAAGCGGCCAAAAAGCAGCAGCTCCCCCCCTCCCCCCCCAGCGACCACCCGGCTTTAATCGCAGTAGTTGCCGCAGAAAGCGGCTCCGCTGCCTTTGTTACGCCTCCCCTGGCTGGAGCGCGCTGCTGGGGAGCCTGGGCTGCAGCTGCTTCGCCTTTCTTCTGCTGCTGCCGATTGCAGTGATTTGCATTAGCCCGGCCCTCATTGAGATGCGGCTCTTCACACCAGCCTCTCCCTGGCGCTCTCTCCAGAGGGCGGCGCCGCCGCCGCCGTCTCGCCCTCTCCTTTCTCCCTTTGCGGGCCCACTCTTCCCTCAGCGCCGCGGGGCAAGCGCCGCAGCCGCCCCGGCGGGTGGGAGAGGAGCCCGCTGCCCGCCTGCGGCTCCCGGCAGTCCGGGGCCGGGGGGGGAGTGGGGAAGAGGATGCGCCGGGACAGTTGGTTACGGTCCCAGTGTGCTCCCCCCGAGGTTATTTCTGGCCGCACCGCGGGTCGCTGCCCGCCCGCCGCCTCCCTCCGCCCCGGGGAGCCCCGATCGGGGCAGGGCAGTGCCTGGCGGGGGGCTGCTGCTGCCGCTCCTGCGAAGCTCTGGCCTGGCGTCCAAAAAACGCCTTTAGAAGTATTTTTACCAAATGTGTCACTTGGTGTTCCCACGAGGTGCGCATGGTCCCGAAATGCTGAGAGCCCGCTCAGTCACCAAAGCCCCATGACAGTGATCGAGTTCTGAAGGTGGCATTGACGTAGAATTCGGGTACTAGAACTGGAGTCAGGGTTCCTCACACTGCTTGCATAGTCGCAGCTGACCTTAGAGGTGACTAACCTCCATAGGTGCTACAGTTTTTGTCCTTAAGCTTCCCAGAAGATCTATTTGCCCAAAGGCATCTCAGACTTCACCTGACCGACTTGCTCCTCTTACACCAGAGTCCCTCAGGTCTTGCCAAGTCAACCTCCACACTACAATTCAGTTGTAACTGATGTTTTCTCCTCAAAGGCTTGGTTAATCTACATTTTAATATAAAAATCTTGATGGTTAAAACATTCTTGAGGTGCAGGACCTGTTTTGCTTTCCTCTGTGCAACAAAGACTTCAACTCTCTCAGGTAAACAGCCCACAGTCCAGGGGGACATGGAAGGGAAGAAAACACATTCTGTCCCTTCTGTTGAAGCTGCTCCACTTTGTACTCTGAAAGAATTAAAAATGCATTAGACCAGAGACAGGGAATTAGTCTGTAACCTCCTGGTTATGGCACTCAGTTGGGAAGGACAAAAGATGGCTTTGTGTGTCTGTATTACAGACAATTTATGTGTTTTATATCCATAAATCCAGAAACAATCAGTGGAGCAGGGACTTAAGCCCAGGGTGCCCTTCTCCCAGTGATAGACCTCTAATCAGAACAGAGGCTCCTGCTTAATCTGTTTGATGGCAAACAAAGCCTTCAGCCTACAAAAACTGTAAGAGGCTCAAAAGAAGAAGGGGACAGAGCTCTCCACTTCTGTTTTACTCCCCTAGAGTAGTCCACAGACAGGCTCTTAGGAGACAGGAGATTCCCTGAAGGAGAAGAATTAATTGATGCTGTGTCTTCATCATTCTGAAGTTCTTTAATCACTAAAGTATTGCATAGAGCAGAGACAGAAGTCTTTTGTCTACACTTGTTTCCTTAGTTTTTGAAAGAGAAATGAGCACCTAAAACCTTCAGGAAAACCTAGGCTCAAAAGAGTAACAGTATAAAAATACCTGAACATCAAGGAGACTGAGAATTCAAAGTACAACTCTGCCCCCAGCACGCTCTTACTACCTACCTTAGTTTTCACAGATCTTGCTCTAAGGCACTTAATTCTTCCTCTGTGGTCAATGGGGTGCTGAGGAATTTTACTAAAGGCCATCATTTTTCAGGTGCAAGTTTCTAAAAATTGAGCACCTCCAAATTATTTCACCAGCTCTATTGCTTTTCAGTCTATTGTTTTTGAAAATCTCTTGGTCTATGTTTAGACATAACAGATACAGTGATATTGGTAATGTTTGTATATTGGACAGGACACTGGAAACGAAGTTTAAAAGAATTCTCATAATCTTGCCATGAAGTTCTATTCTTTAAACCGCTTCTTTTGTAGGTCAACAATGATATAAAATATTCATGTCAGTCTTAAATGATAAGAAAAAACAGGATATCGCAAAGATTAGATATAAAAGAGACTATCATGGTCCCAACAAAGAAGAATCTTCAAACATTCTTCAGTACTATTTTGTCCAGTTCATTTTACGTGTCTCAGGTAATGGGGCTTCCACTTCCCAAAGGAGACATCTCTTCCAAGGTGAATTCCTCCAATTATAAAGATTCTTTTTCTATCAGGTTAATGGAAGTTTCTTATGTTTCAGCTCATTACTTTAGCTATAGTGCCCTGTGTTCACGTACATAATTTATTTCTCCCATTGGTGTTTACATCTCTCTGACATGTATTATTTACGTCTAGCCTAAGTGTGCAAAATATTCCACAGATGTTCAAGAAAGACCTTCATTCTGATTATGTTAAAAAAAAAGGTCAAAAGAAAAGAATACAATATAAATGAACATCAAAGTATAGACCTAATAGGAAAATACCTTTTAAAATGTGTTATTTTTTTATTTACAGTTTTGTGTTTAACACGAAGACACAACACAATACCATACAGTCTCTTTGCCTTCATCATGCATGCTTGCCATGCTTTTCTTTTTAAAGCACTTTAAAAGATGCTTTCCTTTACCTTTTTGTGTGTTTGTCCACAACTTAAATTAAAACAATGCAATTCTAATTAGAAACAAAGCTTTTATAAATTGTTACATAGTCACCCTGTTAAAAGAGTGCACTGTTTTGCTAATACAAAATTCTCTTTCCTCCTTGGACAGACTTCAGAATATTGTGTGTTTCCTGAGCCCTCTGTAACTCATCTATATAAACAGCAATACAGTTACTTCTTAATCCCATGTTGGATAAAGTAACTTGGACTTGTCATCTCTGTTATCGTTAATCATTTTTTTCATATCTAGCAGTATTCCAATGGTGCTTTTCTGAACATTTCTAATTTTTAAGCACTTTAGTCAAAAGTGCGCAGTAGAACTGGATACAGTTATGTCACTCCTGTATCTGAAGGCTGTACTAAATGCCTTGGAACGTTGTTCTGCAAGCTTCTCTTTAGTTGGCTAACCACTGTGACCCCTAAATCCTTTTCAGAGTCACTGCTTTCCAGGACACTGTCTCCAGTCTTCTAAACGTGACCTACATTCTTTGTTCCTGCTGAATGACCTTGCATTCATCTGTCTCAAAAAGCATGTTCGAATGATCCTCGTTTACTAAAAGATGTCAATTTCCCTACAGAAAACCTGTTTTTTCTTTGCATTATTTAGTGCTTTATGCATTTCATGTCATCTGCAAACCTTACCATTAATGCTTTTAAATATTCCTTCATATAACTCATAAATTTATGTAGTAGCAGAGGACAGCATTTTCTGAAATGTGGGGCTCAATCCCCCAAGGCGGCAGTGTCAAGGGTGTGTTTAGAGCTCATTCCACTTCATGTCAGTGAAGCGCTCAGCCTTCAGGATGCCAAACCAGGCCAAGGGAACTGGTGCTGGCGCGGTCACATATGCCCATGTCAGCAACCAGCCCGTGCCAGCTCCCAGCAGGGACTGGCACAGCTGGATCTGCACCAGCAGCTGGGCACTGCCAGGGGTGCGCTGGGCGGGGGGGTTCCTGCGACCCGTGCCAGAAGCACCCTGGGAAAAAACTCACTTATGAAAACAGAACAGAACCCTACAAGTTACTTGAGGGATAACTATTAGCTGTTTATAGTTGCTTTTGGAGATCTGTCATTTAGCTGGTTTTTAAGTAATCATAATGTGTTACACGGATTTTGTATAGCGCTAACCACTTAATTAGATTAATGTACTGCTGTATGTCTGTCGCTTTACAGAAGCATATGTCGATGCAGCCACCTTTATCAATCACATTTGGCAATCTCACCCAGAGATCTACCCAATTTGACATGCTCACTGGCACTGATCACACAATCATTTTCTGTATTGATTACATCATATATCAGGCTTTCAGTTATTCTACCTGCTACTGATTCCAGCATAGACAGAATTATATAATCAAGGTCAAATTTTTTGTGTGTGTGTTGTCCAAATTAAACTTTTTGATACTCCATGAGTATTTTAACTATGTCAACAAAAGACATCCAGCATGGTTTGTCAGACTTATGTCTCTTAATTTTTCTTTTCTTTCAGATATTGTTGAGATGATTGAGATACTATTATTTCAGCTATTACTAAGGGAATGTTTAAAGACCCATTCATCTGATTTGATTTGCTTGCCTGTATTGGTTAACAAATTGAACCTCAAACCTTGTCATTTGGGATTATAAATCATAAATGAACTATCCAGGTGGCAGGCCAAATCCTACCTGTGAAACAACTCTATCCATCTCCAAAATATTCTCCATCATCATGTAGTACAGCAAAACACGTATCTGAGCAAACTGTTACTATAATCTTCCTCCTTTCCAGGTTTCCAAGAAGCTGAATTAGAATAATTCTGGAGTGCAGGATCTGAATTTTTCTTGTCCTTGGTTCAAACTAATTAAAGTAAATTGATAATCTTTGCTGACTGCTAACCTTTGGCAGAAGCATTTTAAATTATTTAGAATATATGTGTTCACAATAACTGCAACTCAATCTCCGTAGTATTTACATGCTTTAAGCTGAGGTTCTGGGGACTGACTTTTTCATTTTGAAAGAAAGCTGGAATGTTTTATGAATATAAATGCACAACATGTACACAGTTTTTTGAAGGACATAAGAACAGCATATGTGGTAGTTTCATTTACCAGTGTTTTAAAAATAAATTAGGCTAGGGGCTAGGGCTGGGACAGAATTTTTGCAAGCATTATTTTTAAAAAATACATGCTTCCCAAAAATAATTCAGGGGATGAAATCATAGTTTATTCGCCTTCTAGATACCTTTTTTTGTGATGCACTGGCCATATGAGGTTGTCAAGCAGTGCCTGCTGGGTTCCACACCTCCTGTTACAACCAGAATCAGGTCCTTTGGAGAGCATACATCTTTTTCTGAGCGGTGATTTGGATGACATCCTCTTCTGCAGTCCATTCACAGGTTAGGGGTGTGAGGCACCAGCTGTTGCTTCACACTAGACTACCACTTCTTTCCTCAGGCAGGCTGTCTATTATACAATAGAAGGATCCTGGTCTACTGCTTATGTGGTCTGAAAACACTCCTTCACTGATGGTCCTTTCACTCAACCACCTTGTGGCTAAGCACAACAGCAAGAAGAATTGATTCCATGACATCTACTTAAAAATTCATCTGCATTATGGCTGAAAGTCCAATTCTGCTTAATTTAGAGGAGCTTCAACCTCCAAACTATCATAGTAATCTTAAAGATTTCAGCCTGACTGTCTAATACCATTTGTGAACAGATAAATAGTGTTATTTTAAGATGCTAAGCAGCAAACAATATTATCTCCAAATTATTGGAAGTATAAGGTCTAGAGAAACACTAATAATGTTTCTGTTGATGCTAATTTGGGTATGCTTAGCCACCAGAAGGTTGAGCACTGCTGTAAGGTTCACCAGGTAAAAGATAAACAAAATGATCATAGATATCAATCCTGAATACCTTATTGCTTAGGAAAAAAATAAGGTAAATATACAGGCAGTAATAGTTTTATGTCTGATAGAGTGGAGTGTTTTAATTAGCAATGATACTATAAGAGTAGTTTTGACTCTTGTGGTAACATGGCTCAAGGTAAAATCACATAAAAATATAATATTCCCACAGTCATCCTAAAATGTGTCAGGGATGTAGAGATAACCAAAGTAGTATACACAGAGAGAGATATATGTAAGTTAGAGAAACTCTTTGAGATAATTAAATAGCTATTTATTGGAGAAGGCAAGTAATCATAACTGACAGCTTTCTCCCCCCCCCCCCCCCCCCAAAGGAAGAACTTAAATGCTTAAAACTGGACTCAGACTTCAGGAGTCTAAATATAAAACTGAGATCTACCCAACACACTACACTACCTTTCTGGATAGTTCCAGATACCTGCAGTTGTACTGCACCACGCTAGAATTACTACAAAGTACATTAAACACTTAACCTTAAAATTCTTCAGCCAGTTTAAATTACAATGATATAGAATGAATCAAATTTAAATATCTTTAAGAGCTGCTATTTAGCACTAATTGTTAGAAAAGGTAAGGCAAAAGCTCTGGGCTGGGGTAGGTAAATGTTTTCTGTGATTTAAAAACTCTGTGGATTGTCATCTCAGTCACTTGTTAGGAAATAAAGCCATCATCCTCTGTGTAGTAACTACATTTGTGTGAGGGAACTAATGAGGCCTAGAAGAGAATAAGGTAGCTTGCAGTTTGCCATCACCAGATAATTATTTTTATGCTTGTCCATGTGGATACATTTTGAAAGTTTAGGTGCATTCATCATGAAATTTATTCACATAATAGCTTTAAACATGCATTGTGATGAAAAGGGCTTGTTACTGTTAATAGCCAGAAAGAACTCAAATACAAATCTTAAGATTACATTCAAACTATTGTTGATAGGAAGCATAGTAGTATTAAGCAAGTTAATCCACATGCTCTCAGATAGTAACAAAGCAAAACCTAATTCACCGTGAAAGTGCAATTCAGAGTCTTCTGTTTTGAATAACTCATTAATTTTACTTTAGTACAGGAAAGTTTACTGTAACAAATGCCTTGAAAATTTATGAAGGACTGTTTTACATAAACAGAATTACATCGCTTTATAGCTTTAAAATAAAGGACCTTAAATCATGCATGGTTTAAGTTTGCGAAGCTTCAGTAAAGCAAGTCCATGTGGAAAACTAACATTTTTTAAGCTTAACAATTAATCAATGATATTGCACTAGATAGTGACATTTAAATTTCTCTTTTCTTTTTTCCCCTTTGCATGATGTAGGCCTAGGACAGACTGTCTCTAAACAATTATTCTTTTTTTGTTTCCTCAGTTGAATTTTATGAGGGTTACTAAATTTCAAGTTATCTGAAGAACAGAAAACCCACTTGTCAGTTTAAAAAATGACGGTCATTTGATGCTCTGGAATGCCATTGCGGGAGGACTCGAATGTTAAGTAGACATAGAGAACTACCATGGACCCAGAAGCACTCATGGAAACTAGTTTTAACTATTTCTCAATTTTGTTAATTACACAGTTAACAGAGAAGAGGAAGATCTTTTCTGGTCTTTCTTTTGTCATTTTTTTTTTCAAGTATTTCTAATTTCTTGATTAGATTTCCTTTTTCTAAGATCTTCCATGGTGATGTCAGTATTTCCATGGTAAATCAAGGTTCCCCTGTAAAGCGAGGTGACTAACTTAAACACTCATTTCTCACTCCATAACACTGCTGTCTAGTGTGATGATAACACCTCACTTTTCCAAGTGGTAAGTTATTTTGAGGGTCAAAGAGTGACCAATGTCATGGTTACAGGGAGAGCTTCAGCTAAGCTGGTGGGGGTTTTTTTTGTCACACCAATTCTGCTTTTATTTATCCTCTGTGAAATCTCACTGTTCTCCTATCCCTCAATCAACCTCGGAGCTGAAGTTACTGTATTTATTATCCGTGACTTACCCAAAAGGCTGGATGCATTTGAGTACCTTGGGGATTCTGTGTGCAGTAGACGTGTCAAGTATCACACAATGAACACACAAGAGATCCCGCCTATCCTCTTTGGCTCTGCCTGCATCCCATGCATTTCTGCAGCCCGACACTTTGCTTCCATGCTCTGTCATGTTCCTCAGATTATATCTGAGCTCTGCAGTTCCTTCCTTCGCTCCCTCCCTCCTCTCAGTCACATGCTATAAGGTGCCAGACACATCCCACACCCTACACTGATCTGTAGTTCTCTCTCATGCACAGAAGAAGATAATGAAGGAACGTATAAAGATATGAATCCTTGTTAAAAACAAAGTATGGTTTAATTTGCAGAAGAAATAAAGCTTTTAGAGAGACTTATTTTAAAACAATCTAAAGATATGTTTGTATTACTGTAAGACCTACAATTTTGTGATGGTCATCTATGAAGCCTCAGTTTTATCCAAATATCCCAAAAGTGATTACTATGTCTCAGTTGTGTTCCTGCAGACTTGCTCTTGCCTCTGTCTTACAGGTCCCTTTTTTACCCTGCTGTAAACCTCTGTTCTCAGGCTCTGGCCCTTCTGGTCTTGTCTGCTTCAACAAGAGCCTTCAGAGCCAATGGCTCTGGTCATGGGCCTTTGACAGTTCACATGCTCATTAGGGTAGTGGTAGCTATATGGAGAAATTTTCTTATTTTCTGCCTGTTTCCTCTGGCAGAGTGCTGCGAGATCAGTCCCAATATAGCAGGCTGCCCATTAACCAAGCAATACGCATAATCTCTCTCAGAACAGCACTAAATTTGACATGGTCATTAAAAAATGCTACCAGGGATTCATCTCATAGACCTACTACTCTTCTCCTGCCTACAAAATAACAGACTAGCACATCATCTTAATTATGCCAAATAATTATGAGTTACAGTCAGAGACTGTTAAGATACATTTACTCCAGAAACTGAGGGAAGCATATGAAAAGGGGAGGGAATTAGAATGAAGTTGCTAATAAAGCTGAGGTTTTCCTTAGTATGCACGTTACCATGTCAACCCGAGTTATGCAGCATCACATTTTAGATCTATTCAAGACCTTTTCAAAAGCTTAGCAACTAACCAGGATGTTATAGGTGGATTTTTGGCTGATTTTGGCATTTTTTGCGTGCTAAATGCTACTTAACCACATTCTTTCTCTGGTCTAATATCAAATACAACCGAGCAAATGTTTAATTATATCCATGCAGATGGTTTATTATGTAAGAGATAATTACTTGTCCCACATTGAAAGTACTAAAGCATGCAGAAAACATGAGACTCAATCATTTTAAGATGGCAAGGAACTTAATATCAATTATTATTTCTTGCACATAGCGGAGGAAAACATGCAGCCTCAGTATCCTTTGCATGTATTAGTTTCAGATGGTTTAAATATGATTCTTTTATGTTAGTATACTAATATTTCCTCTATTCTAGCTTCCGTCTCAAAATCAGCATAGCTTTCCACTGCTGATTGGCAGCAGTCTAAAGCCTTTCATTGAAAATAGAAGCAATGTAAAATCTGTCAGCTGGTCTTTCAAAAAACAAACAAACACCTTTTCTTTATTCTTAAGTACTTTTACAAAATGGTCTTTAGCATTAATAGTTAACTATTTAAAATTATTGCATATGTTATGAGGAGTATTAGGTCCAGTTTCAGCATCTTAGATTTGATGATTATGTAAGCTGGTACAAAACAGAACATGGTAGGTAGCAGCTGTTGAGGAATTACAATATTTTTACTTGTTTCCCATGTTAGTTGAACTATTTAAATGTTTTAAGGAACAAAACATGGGGGAAAAAAGCTCAAAAAGCAAAATAAAAATATCAGCTAGGAATTTTTGAAATTTGCATTCTTAGTAAAGAACCTAGTCGTTTGTTTTTATTTTTTTTTTCTTTTCAGTAAAACACTATCAAGTCTGCAAAAGGGAATAAATCCAGAAAAACTGATTAATCCATTGCACAATGCCATGATAATCACTTAGCTAGGTAAAAGTCACAGATAAAGCAAAAGTGATTAAACACAATTTATCATCAGATGCAGAAAGTTCCGTCACACTTAAGACAGATGCTGAAAACACTGTTCCCAGAGCA
The DNA here is from genome assembly GCF_964273445.1 of Streptopelia decaocto. Lineage (NCBI taxonomy): Eukaryota > Metazoa > Chordata > Aves > Columbiformes > Columbidae > Streptopelia > Streptopelia decaocto. The sequence continues at coordinate 186,384,669 of NC_138663.1, read as the reverse complement.
GCAGAATGAATGGAGTTCAATGAGTAGCACATTTGCCTGTATTGATTCTTTGATATCCAATCGTGAATGAGCTGCTTAACCTTTTCCTCAGCCCAAATACACTTTCTCTCTGCCCAGCTGCCTGATTTCATAACATTTTAAGGAATTCAGTGTACTCAAGGTCTCCCCTCTTGTCCAATTTGATTAGAGTTCCCGGTGGTTGCAGATGATGACGAGGCAGCTGGTGGGCATAGCTTGTCCACCGAGGGCAGCAGGCTGGCAGGGATCCTCCAGAGAGCGTCTGGGGGACGATGGGTGGTCCCCACCTCAGCGCTGCCAAAAACACCTTGAAAGTTCAGACAAAAAGATGCTCAGGCTGCCAGTACTTGCTCCATACTTTAGAAGAGCTAATTTTGAATAGAGCCTCGGTGAATTCTCCAAGTTTCATATCCTTAGACAACAAAGATAAACCAGTGCAGAAAACCTGTCTTGGCAGATGTCTGCCAGGCACTCCCTTTATGCAATGCCTGCATCTTCCTTGTGCACCTCAGCATATTCCCCAAACATCCATAATCTTAGCAGGACAATTGTCTTCTTATGCTACTTCATGTTCCAGAATGAAAGCAGGACAACAGAATAATCAACACTGTCCTCTGGATTGCTGAAGTTATGTCACATTTACAGGCAGATCGCATGCAGGAGCGTTATTCGAAGTTGTAATTCCTAGACTGTAATGTCCAGGGATTCTCTATTTTATCTCATCTGTGGTGAGGCTGGATGCAGAAATAGTCCAGCAAACAGGGAGTATTTCATCCCAGGAGATAGCCACAAGTTTTGGTTTTTTCTGTTTTCTCCTCATTCCAGTGCCAAAAGGAAACAGGGAGCAAGACAGAAATTGAAGGAAAGGACAAAGGTGGATTAGAAAGAAATAAAAATCAGAATAATAATTACTCTTCAGTTGTGTTAATAGTTTTAAAAAAGGTACTTAAAGCAAAATATGTGCTTTTGGTAGGCTTATGAAATGAAATAAAATAATACCGTTAGAGGTTGATAGTTGCATTTTGCAAGAGCTGAAGTGTCCCTGCGCAAACTAAGGCTGAACTCCATAGTGAGATGAACACTTGAGCATCTGGGATTTTAAAAAATGCTTTTTCCTCTTTTCTCATTAAATAGGGATTGCTTCATTGTTGCTGGACATGCACAGTGAGTCCTTCAGCCTCCCCACTGACACATAATGTATAGTGGAAAGCTGGAAGAATTGCCCTAGATTCTGCATCTTTTCTGTGGTTCTGTCTGTGTAAGAAGCCATGAAAACTGCGGGAAACAACGTTGTAATAGCGATTTTCCTGAACTCCCTGCAGAGTCTGTGCTGTTCATACCTTTTCATTCTCAAACTAGAGAGGAGACACAAAGCTTCTGGGTGAAAAAGGATAAAGCAAGCACAAAGCTGGGTGAAGAAAAAGAGGAAACAAAGATAGACCCTTAAAATGTATGGCGCATGTTATAGTATTATGACTGTGTCTGATGATAATATGCATGGAAAGTCACTGGTCTTATCAGAGGGAATATGTGCTCCCATATAGATCTGCTACGATATGCTCTCATAGCTATGTGCAAGATAAAATGGAAATTGTGATTATAGGTTTTAAAGAGCACTAATTACTGCCCATGTTTGGTCAGTCCCATTTACATTTCACAGTCTGCCAACTTAAAGCAATAAGGTGCGGTATGTCTTCCAAACTGTAAGTAGAGTGAGTTTATATGATAATATCCTAAACAATAGGTACATAACGAGTCCCAGCACACTTTCCAACAAGTAGAACCCCGAAAAACAAAAGCAGAACAGGTATATTCCTGAGTTTAAGAAAGTTAGTGTATGTGCTGAAAATTGAGAGACATTGCATATCCATGCAGCAAAGGGGAGTGATTGCCATGTGGGAGCTGAACGGAAGAAACAGGCTGCTGTGTTGAAAACTGAGGGGGAGAACAGTTATATAAAGATGAAAGACAAGGTACTGCCTACAAGCCAGATATAAGAAGATACACTTTGGAGACAATCAGTCATAATGAAAGACAAACAGGAAAAGAAAAATATATATCTGTACACCCTTGTACACACATCAGACACACTGCAAAATAAGACAAGTGAGGTTAACTGTTTAGTGTTTGTACAAGTCCTCTTATGTTGTATATCCTAGCTTCTCCATCCTCTTTTTCTTGTGAGTTTCTTACATATATTTTTTTTATTTTATTGGATACAAGAATGAGCTAAAATGTGGGTAATCAAATTGCTTTGTTTAAAAAAAAAAAAATAGAAATATGCAGCAGTATCCTTAAAGGGAATTCAGCCTATCCCAAGCAGTTATAAATCTATCTCATAAAGAGCCAGGGTTAAACACATAATGTATACAACATACCTGCTATTTGAGAGGTACAGCCCATTGGTTTCTCAGGCTTTCCTTTTAAAATGTTTGCCGTGGTGTGATTTGTGCAATACTTGCAAGCATGTGCTTCCTATCTTAACATTGTTAAAGCAAAGGCTGCCATTTATTGTGTGACACAGTATAGTGCAGTGGAGAGAAGATGCAGTGGTGGTCCTTTACATGTGACTGTAATACAAATGCCATATAAAAAATCCTTAAAAGCTGAGGGGAAGTGTAATAGGCCTCTGGGTATAAGATATCCTTTTTCTTCTTAGTCCCAGTTTAGATTGTAATCAGGGAGTTCTTAATCTTGCCATTATTAGGTTATGTGTAGACTATTAAGACATTTACAAAATTAACGGTTCTATTATACTAACAATTGGAAACTGACATTAGATGTTAATCAGACCAGTAGCCTGTGGAAGTTAGTACTGTGTGATAATGGGAAAAGGGCGTACGTCTGCAGATTCACCTCCGCCTCTCCCTACTAAGTGCACTGGAAACCCTATTGAGACAGAATTCCCAGGACTGAGCAGAGGGAGATCCCTGGCTCCACGCTACATGCTGCAGAAGGGCTCATGTCCACACTGGGGGCTCCCCCACTCAAACAAGCTGGCTGCATTCACGCTAGCCCTGGTCTTCCTCCTCAAGAACCAACATGGTGTTCCAGGTGCTTAGAAATATAGTAGTTTTTTAATATCTTATACTCCTCTAGTTGAAATTGTCTGAAAAAAAAATATGAGGATTTTGTTTCAGCCTATCAAGAGCAATATTTTTATAGTATGAAACAGAAGGCATGTGTTACCTGTCTGGGGGAGACATTGAGGCTGCAAAGCTACTGTGAGTGGGTTGGAAGAATGTAATGTAGGAGTTAGAGCTCATGCAGGCTCATGTATATATCTATGGAGAATGGGGTTTGGACTGAATTATCCCCAGAACTGCAACTAGATTTTGTTTTGTGGGCAACTAAATGTTTCAGTCTAAAAGATTGCTTACCACTGAAGTGATTTATACAGTATTGATGATCAGGGAGCAAAGACACAGAAAGCAATTGAGGGACTAAGATATTCAGTAGTTACAAAGTACCCCTTGAGAATAGTTTATGAATACACAATTCCCTGTTAACCATTCAGAGAGTCTGAAAAAATATAAACAAGTCACTGGTGAAAAATGACAATATGCATCTTATTGCTTTTCCTCAGACATTCAAGTGCTGCCATATAAAATTCTTTTTGTTTGACAGTTTCTCTCTGACAGTCTCTCTCTAGTGTTAAAAATAAATGCACATAGAAATGATTTTGCCATCTCCTGTTATTGCAGGCTAAGGCTGACTTTCAACAAGAAATGCAATTTCAAAGAAATCAAGCTCAACCTCTTGCTCTAAATTAATTCCGATTGTTTGCATCTTTCCTTTAACATCAGTCACGTTGTTTGGAATCAACCACTTAAACATCACATGGGTTCTCAGTTTCAGCTTCACCGATTGTGTAATTATAAGACACAATATTTTATCTCTTGTTTTGAGAAGTAAAAAAATTAATTTATTCATACAAGTAGGTGCAAGAAGCACAAAAAGGTATGAGCTTGGTGTTGGGAGATCCTCCCTTGACTTTATTCCGAGCTATGGGAACACATCCTCCAAAGACCTAAGAAGAGTGGTCGCAAAGAAGGTGGATGCTTAAAAAATTGTTTGCACTGTAGCATTAGAACCCTTTCACATGCACCTGTCCTTCCCATAAAGTGCTTGTAGGGAAGCAGACAGATCAAAACAGCCTGCAAAGTTAAGTGAAAGGAATTTCGTTCTAAGTTTCCAGACTCTGCAGATTTTGGGTACAAGCCGTGCTGGGGCACTTCACCCTGTGAAGGTTGATACTTCCAGCCATGCAGTGACACAGGGTGTGATGGATACGTCAAAGAGCGAGGATGTCAGTCAGCTCTGTTTCAAAGGCAGCTGAAGAGGGGGATGCTGGGATCAGATTTTTTTGCTCTCTTCCACCTACTCAATGAGAGGAGAAAATTGATTAAAGAAAAAACCATTGTGAGCCGTCAGAACTCATAGAGACGGGGCAGATTACAGAAAAAAAAAAATACCAAGATGCTTTTAACTGCATACCACAGGTGCAGAAACACAACTGTGTTCTTTGATACTGTATTTCACAGTTATATAAAATTTAATAGCAAATTTAATTAACATATCTCAAAGTTACTGAGAATTTACTTCCTAGTAGAAGGTCTTATTATCAAATTGACTGTTTTAGCAGAACAAGACCCCATCAGAGAGTAAAAATTATTTGATTTATAAAGGGATGTTCTACTATAGTTACTCCAGAAATCTCAGAAACTATGAGAGCACTTTGCAAAATGATCTGTTTTAGAAACTAAATTGGTGGTTTTGATATGCTAAAAAGTTTCAAGAGGTAACTGATTTGTTCCAGTAGAGCTCTAAAATGAGTTCCATTAGATCAAGGAATATTTCTGGAAAAAAACATTGAAAGAAATTGGTTTTAATGCAAAAATGATGATATATTATGTAGAAGCTTGTAAACTTCCATGCTATTATGAACTGTTTGAAAATTGTGGTTTCCATAGATTAAATCTCAGATAAATTAAGCTGTGCTTGAATAATTTAGCTAAATAAATAGGTAAATAAGTGTTTCTTTCCTGGGTTACTCAACAGTTTCAGGGGCTACTGCAGTCCCAAAATCAGGAATGGTTCAGGAATAAAAGAGGGTAATGAGGATTTAAGATGTATATGATAGTATTCAACCTCCAACTTTGTGACCAGCTGTGATACGAGCAAACTATCTCTATTTTAGATTAATTCAGCATTGAAAAAGAGTGGAGTAAATTATAGGTGGCTCAAGATACAGCTTCTCATGGAACTGATATCAGGTTTGGGTAACAGGCTGTCATTTAGATTAGCAGAAGCCCTACATTTCTTAATCATTAACATGCATTGCTCCATTCCAGTTAGCCTTAACAAAAGCTCAGCTTTGTTTCCCAGTAACTCAGATGTATGCTTGGGTGGTCCCACAGAGAAAAGAGCAATTTCACATTCGAAAATGAAGATTTATTAAAAACTTAATAGAGTGGCATTGTTAAATGATATGCCTGACAGTATTCAAGAAATTATTGGACAACACTCTCAGACACACGGTGTGAATTTTGCGGTTGTCATAAGGAGGGACAGGAGTTGGACTCGATAATCCTTGTGGGTCCCTTCCAACTCAGGACATTCTATGATTTGAAGTAGTAGACAGCAAAAGCATTCTGAACCATACATAACAATCTGGCTAAGCATCATCTGCCTGGATTTGGCCTGCTGCTTTTGTCTAATATCCTAAACATGTTTGGCTCTGTAAGACACACTTTCAAGCTTACAGTGTAACAGGAACAGAAAAATAACTTGATAACGAATTAATATTTCAAAAACATTTGTGTATTCCAAATGTTCTGGTTGTATAAAACTATTTAAAATTAATATGTAGTGTAACAAGATAGTTGTCTGAATTGTCCATAAACCAGACAAATCTTAATTTTTTAGTGACATTTTCAGCACATATTCTTCATACAAATCTTTAAAAAGGACAAGAATTATGTAAAAAGCTTTGTAAAGCAGGAAAAAGACAGTAATACACAAAGATAATACATAATAAACTGTAAAACAAACTTTTCATTTGAGTAACAAGTTCTTTCTGCTATCTCAGATTGGCAGCCCATTAAGCAGCAGCTCTTTGAGAGCATCCTGCTAATGCTGTTTCCTGATAGGGACACCATGTAGGAGACATAAACATAAATCTCGGTATCTCTGACTGTGGTCTACAACATTGCAGCAAAAAAGAGATTAAAAAAAACCCAAAATCTCACAAGGAATAGATTTGCTCAATGGCATTGGATTCACATTTCCTGAAACATGACAGATGCATAAGCCTGCTGTATATATGAGACTCCCACATTAGTTTTCTGACTGGTGTTGCCGTACTGCCTTATTTATATACTGAAAAAAAATAGAAAAGTGTGTCCATTCAACCGTGTTCATGAATTTAATTAAACTGAATTTAAAATGCAGGTGATGTTCAGATTAGCCTTCCACCCTGCATTCCAGCCAGAATCTAGATTGTCTTCTGTGCTTTTCCAGCCTACATGATGACTTCCACAGGATTCAGTAGCGACAACGCTGTACGTGTCTCTAGACTATTTTCAGATTCCATTTCAGTGACTTCTAGAAGAATCTAGAAGAATCCTGTGCATGAAACTGACAATTCCTCACCTCAGCACTGACAGGCCACAGGCAATCTAGTGAGTCAAACTAATTAGGAAACATATTTTTCTCAAAAATTCTTCATGTGGATACTAAGTAATTTTAGATACCTTATTTCTCTTAGGCATTTCACAATATTCTCAGATAAAACAGACAAGGCGTTCACCACAGTAAGATGAAACCTGACCAAATATTTATCAGTCATTTAAAACTTCTGTGTGATTATTTGCTTCACTCTATACACTTTTATAAGTTAATTATGTTAGCTTTTTTTATTATATCCACTTCTCACTTTGAAAATGCACAAGAACTACATGAAATTGTTTCAAACCAATATTGGACTTACTGTGTTGAAATGATTAGTAGTTTGTTACTATGATTTTATATGCCAACACTGTGATTTCAATTGTTTTCCAGGACATTGTATGCAGTATTTTACAGCAAAGCTTCAGAGACCTTTCCGCTGCTCGAAGCCTCTTGCAAATTCTTTCTGTTTTGACTGGACGACAGGATAACAGCAGGGGTTGACTAAAAACCAGCAATAACAAAAAAACCCTTTCCCTCTAGCAGACTCAAACTCAGCTGGAACACAAACTTCTTGTTGGACGGGAAGGAATTTTTAATTATCTAGAAAGAAGAGTTGAATAAAGGAGTAAATGTGAATAATTAATGCCAGACTTCACCCTACAACAGGAAGAATATATCCTGATTATTTTTAAATAGAAAATAATTATTACAACGTTTCAGAGTATGAGAAAAACTACTTTTTCAGATACTCTTTTCAGTCTCCTAGAATAAAACACCTCAATGTGACTGTGTCACTTAAACATTTGTACAGGGAAGAAAATCCTCTGAGTCTCCTTATGCATATTCTGATTAGCTCATGGAAATGTCAGAGTCTTTGCACATGTAACTGGTATGTGAAAGTCTTCAACAGTGAAAGGGCGGAAAAAAGCCTAGATAGTCTGCCTTTGCTGTAATCACATGGCATTTGTATTCAAATGGTAGAATCCCGATTTAGGGAAGTTGAAGAGTTAAGTCCAAAAAAAATAGTTAATTGAAGAAACAGGACTTCAGCTGTTAGAACTGAAGGAAGATTCTGTGACAGTAAATAGGTGGCCAGCATGCAGTGAATTGGCAAAAATGAAGAACACGAAAGAGTGATGAAGGCAAGAAATTCTGAACATCAGTACGAGCTGGCACATTGATGATGAATGTTGTTTCCAGTAGGATTACTTCTTCAAGATAAATCAAAGCATGTAGATCACTAGGTTTCCTTCAAAAAGCTTCAACCCTGACAGCTAGAAGACCTCCCTTAAAGAGAACTGGGTAAGCTTCACACAAAATCATGGTAAGAACCTGTATTCCACACTGACTATTAGGATAGGGAAAGTGAGATGAATTCCATCCTACAGTATTCTTCTTTTCTCCAAGTCCAGCATGTACATGTCCTTCTCGTACTGGGGAGCCCCAAACTGGACACAGGGGTGCCTTGCTGGATTTTGGTCAACTTGCCGGCTGGAGCCCCCATGTCCTCCCTGCAAAGCTGCTCTCCAGATGTTGGTTCCCTGCCTGTGTTGGTGCTTGGGATTTTTCTGTTGCAGAGGCTGGAGTTTGCATTGGCTTTTTTTTGAACTTCATGAAGTTTCTGAGGTTCTTTTAAATCCCTAGGACTAATTACATTAAATCCTAAATGAACTGAATTTTTCATACATTAAAAAAAAAAAAAAAAAAAGGCGGGGGGGAAGAAGCAAAACAAAGCAATGAAAACAGATTTTCATTCAGATGGTTCTTGGAAGCATTGCAAACCTGCGAGGCTGCATTCTACTTGCCACTGAGTAATGTCTGGATGAAACTGGGGAGTCTAATAAATAGTCAAAAACCCCTTGTGGCTCCCCATGCAGTAAGTATTTTCATGTAATAGAAGATCAGTATTTCAGATACTTTAATTTAGCTTCAAATACACCATTTTGCTTTGAGAAGGCAGCTGTGTAAAGTTATTTCATTTTAGGAGGAAATATAGGGCTGAACAAACCTCCTCAATTATTTTTCGAAACTCCAAGCTTCTTAGATCAGGCATTTTCACTCTGAAAGCAGACATTCTTATTTGTGAGCCTGATGTCTGTTCTGCTTTGTGATACTTAGCTTTATTTACTGCCTGTAGGCATGGGTAGCTACAACCATTTCAGGAAAACAAGATGTTACTAGCATTTTTATCCCAGCTATGCAGGTATCACCAGTAAAATATATTGCTTTCAGGTTCTCCATGGACCACAAACGAAAGCAGCCTAAACAGCCTTTAATCTTCTTATTGGCATGAATTTTACTCCTCTGCAAAATGGCATTATCCTGCCTGAATTAAAAAAAAAAAAAAAAAGAACTGGTCTTATTATTGCTATTATTACTTGCAGCATAGTTTCTCCTGCTGATGGCAAGGGTAATCAAGGTGATGGAAACCCACACACTTAATTCTCACTCGCTATATTAAAAGATGTCAAGAGACAAGCCCTGAGCTCCTTAACTTAGATAAACCTCAACTGAAAAAAAAGGTTACCTGAACAGTAATTTACATTTAAGATTAACCTAGGTATATATTTGCCATTACTTTAATGAAAGTGCAATGCATTTTAAAATCTTGCTCTCAGTTTATATTTATGTTGGTAATACCATATATAAACTGCATAAAATAAAAAACATAGTATTTTACCCTGCACAGATAGCCAGACATTTAACATAACACATTTATATGACAATGTCTTGGAAATTAATTTAGCAAATTGCAAAATTTGCTTTAGCCTGATAAACTCTAGGTATGTGCATATATTTCAAACTGTGTTCTACAGTGCTTCAAAACATTGACTGGGGAAAGATGTAAGGCTCTTCAAAGGTTAATGAGAAGAGATATTCCCTGAGGAGAACAAAGGGAGAAAGAAGGTCCTTGAGAGACACTAGTGGAGCATTTTCAAATGACAATTACTGCTGGCAGCACCAGAAGAAGCAGGATTAAGTGATCTTGTAACCTCTTACTAATGCTCATATTTTTGTGCCCAGCTCAAGCCTCAGGAGAGAGACTGCGTGTTTTTGTTACCTTTTGTTTAGTATTTTACTTTTACTGATTTCATGTTGCTAAATAATTCAGAGCAAACTATACAGTACGCTAGAACATATGCCTGGAGTTCTTTCCGTGCATACCCTAACACAGCACGAACTGTGGTGGAGACAGTCTAACCTATGCAGAACATTATCCCACCTTCTCCCGAGAACCCTTGTGTTGCACGAGTCCATTTCTGTGGCATGCCTGTCTGTAGACATCTGGGGTCTGGTTGTTATATGGAAGCTGAATCTGATGGTTTCAGGACTGAAGATTCTGCCTGTCCCGGTCCCTGTCCCATACAGCCCTTCTGTTACAGCCCCCAACCTTGGGGCAGCCCACAACCAGGCTGGGCAGCGTCCCACCACAAACAGCTCTCACATACACATGAACAACACAAGTAGTCTGAGACTGCTCTTACCTGCCAGCTAACTAGGCTTAGGCTCAAACTTTGCCAGCAGAGCTGGCAAAGAGAGTACCCTTAGCCAGGAAAATAGTTTCTAGTAGTGTTAAATAAGAAAATAGGACAGACTGCAGTGATCAGCTGCAGGGCTTGGCCAAACAAGGCCTGACCAACAACTTCTTTATACACAGTTGGCCTTATGTATAAATCCACCCCTATATCCATTATCCCCCCCTCCTCTCCTTTTTCACATACTTTTTCGTTCAACGTCCATCTTGGCTCCTCCTTTCCTCACCTTTGTCCCTTCACTTAAACATGCTGTAAAAATTTTCACACTTTTTCACAACTCCCTTCAAACATCCCATTAAAAGTTTTACACAATGCCACAAGCCCTTGCAGATATACCAAAATAAATTTGCTCTTTCCCATGAGACCCATGGTAAACCTTTTCCCCACCCCTTCCTATCAGTTACAAAGTCCTGGTTGAACTTCCTCAAGACCTTGAGTAGCTCCTTCAGTGACCCATCCATCAGTGATCTGAGCACTCAGTCTTTGGGATTATCTCTGTTATCTACTGTTTTTTAGGGTTTGTGTATCTGGGTGTGGTTTATTACATCTCCTGTCTCTCACCATCATTTTTTATGCTGAATAACCATTAACCAGATATCCCCACAAAATAGATGTCCTTCTGTGCCAGGCAGCTATACAGTCTTTACTTTACCCATAACTTTTACCTTTCCATACCCTTTCCTTCCACACATCCTTACACAGAACTATGTCCATTAACTTTAGGCACTCAACTGAGTTTTTTCTATAATCGAAATTTCAGTGAAAAATGCAATTGCCTCAAAACTGAATCAGTTTCTAAGAGCAACTCTCTTTCTTGTCTTGAGAGAGAATCTTAAGACTATTCTCCTAACTTGAGGAGGGATCATGTCTCTTATAGGCTGATAAACTTGACAATTTCCTGAACATGAGAAAACTTAAAACAAACAAACACACAAACAAACAAAACCCCCACAACCAACATTTTCTAACTCCAAGACTTCTGGAATTCATAAAATAAGAAATGAAGCATGATTTCATGTGACACGATTTAGTCAAGAAAAGTCTAGACCATAACAGAATAGTTACCTTCCTTGTTCAGTGTTCATAGCAGAGGTCACTATGGCCTGATAGCTGGAAATCTGGCAGCATATTAATGTAGTTGATCCAGAGTCCCTCCACTCTTCTTGTACATGCACAAACAGGGTTTTTTTCCCTACTTTCTTGTTCTTCAGTCTTTCCAGATGTGTGTCCCGAGTAGTCTTTCTTCTTCTTTGCTCACTTTTGCAACAGTTGCGAACCACTAGGTTCAGACTAGCAAGATATTTGTCTCTGGGTGATGCACAGAACTTGCATTAGTGTGAAGTAGTGTTCCCTCTGTATTCTGAACCACACATTGATCCTTCCTCCAGCCTGAATGATGAGTATGGTGCATCTCTGCTTACAATCTCAAAAAACCCAAATCCTGACAAGCCAGATTCTGGGATATCCCTGACAATTGTGTCATGCTGTAGTCACAGCCTTCACTCGTGAAAACCTCTGGTTTAGTAAAACTCAACTTAGGAATATGGAGAAAGGAGAAGATTCTGCCTTGTACTTCTGCATGCTTTAAAAACTGTCTTTGAGAGGCAGAGGTGCGGGCTGAAGTTAAGACAGTCTTTGAGGAAAATAGGATTCTGGCATGAAGAACCAGGTCAGCACCACCTGCACTCACTCACCACCAGAGGTAAGGGTAACTTACAGTATTTTTAACTGCAACTGCTTTACTCCTCTTTATGTATTGCCACATTGCTCAGCTGCAGGCTGGGGGGAACGTTGAAGATAGGCACCTGTGTAAAGAAAAACACACTGCCCATAAACCAGCCAAGGTCCCCAGCAAGATCCTCAGGAAAACTGACAGCCCACACCAGTGCTCAAAGCATCTTTAAATTTAATTATTCCTGCTTGTTCATGGAAAGAAAACAAAAGGTCACTTAAGTCAAATCTGGTTTGAGTCTCATGAAGTAGCATTGCAAACTATCAACATTTCTTTGACGAGGATATTGTTAGTGACTTGCTGCAGTCTCACTCTGCCTCTCTTGTTGGCACGTAGCTCCCTTGGCAGCTGTGATGAGTGTAAATTCTCCCTCAGTGGCTTTTGCATGGTCATTTCTGATAAATTTCCAAGAATCATATTCCACTATGTGTTCTTGCTTGTTAGAGAAGGTGAAGACTAAGAAAAACCGCTCCTGACAACGGGTGGGTTATATACTTGCCAAAATCTTTTTCTTGTGCATGTTACATACACTCGGTATATTGACACTCTGTGGTGAAGATGAACAACTGAGATGCAGGTCCTGAAGGACCCACATCTGTCAGGAATACCCCTGTGCCATGATGCAGGCTGGTGGTGATGGGTGTCCAGGCATTAGATGCCTCTTACGAGTCCTTTCATTGATTTGAAGTGTTTTTGCAGTGTAAATATGAGGAAAAAAAATCAGTTAAGCACAGGGAAATGTTTTTAGGGAGGGAGTATAGTACTGTAAAGCATCCAAGGAGTTCAGAGTGCCTGAGAAATCCTATCTTGGATATACCTTGTATAAAAAGATAGTGCCTGAAGAACAATTATAACATTTTTTCCCCTTCATTTACTGCAGGAGATCAAACAGCTGTTCATGGTAATAACTTAATGTGTTTTCTAGTTAAAATAATTAAGATAATGTATATTCCCCTGAAAGCAAGCTGTATTACAGTAGTTGCTTAATGCAGTAACAACAACATTCACCATCTTGGCTTCTTCGGGTAGAAGGAAAGCAGCATAAGCTCTTCCCAAGGTACACAGTCCCACTTCACTTCACATGGCCTAGCTTTGTACCACAGTGGAGAAGCTCATAGACAGAAGTGTTATGCTCCTTGAAATGTAGTGTCCATAGAAGTTGTATGTTGCCACATTTGGGTTAATTAGTTATTGGTAATATTTTCTTTAATTTATACAGGCATAAGTCTTAAAATCAAGAAGGTGCATCAGAAAGCAAAGTGAGACCAGTGTTTAAAAAAAAAAAAAAGTAAACATTCACCTTCTAGAATTGCTTGTTGCTCCTTCTTTACTTTGTTTCCATGTATTTTACTCTTTTTTCCTCTACTCAGCATGATTCAAATTTTTCAAGTTAGATTAACTTAAATGTATTGCTTCCTCTTCTATGTCTTTTAAAAAGCAGACACCAACACTGGAACAGTCATCTGTCATATTTGCTCTTTACTCTTCTCATTATTCTGCACTGAATATGGGATTGTAAACCTGGCATTTAGAAACTTCATTAAAAATATTAAACATATCAATTATGAGTTTGAAAATACTTAATTTGATGTGCTCCATGATGCAGTGACAAATCATAACCAGAGACAGTTCACTGTGATTTTTTTTTTCCCTAGAAGTCTTACATATTGGAAGTTATTTCAGGTGCATTGCTTCTTTTCCCTGCCAACACGTCGTGAAGTTTCAAACCAGCCCTGCTGATTTACACGTTAGCTATGTGAGGAGCTTTGCAGTGCCAGTCATGGTGTTTTTTCATGGGGATACATTTCCTGCTAACTCATTACAGAAAGTCTGAAAATGCCTTGAAAGAAGATAGGCCTCTCTTGTCCTTCTAAAAGCTGGGAGAGAAAGAGTGTGTGCTGTCATTACAGTCATGCAGTTCTTCCCATCTAGCTAAATATCGGCCTTTAAAAACTCCAGTTTAAAGATTTGTTGTAACAACACATGTCAAAGACAGACTCTCAGGTGAGCTGGATGGCGTGGAAAAGCAGATGTCAAATAGTGATTTACAGACATAAAAACATGGAGAGTGTGAAGCTGAGAAACCACACTTGTGTGTTAACCACAAATGGACTTCAAGAAAAATTGAGAGTTTAATCTCCTCTTTGTACTTTTGGTCTATTTTTGTTCTGGAATGAGGGAAAAGTTGGTTTCACTTTTCAGTTCTTATGCAACAGAACAAATTTAGAAAAATGTTTACATTTCTTCTGGAGGTTTTTGCTCTGACTATGGCTATTATGAAAGTGCTATAATAACAAGAGCTTAGGAAAAAAACGTTTCAATTCCCTTATGTTGTGCAAATGTCGACACTGTGTGCATTTCCACTGCCCTCTGCCAGCACAACTCGGTGAGTTTTAAGCTGAATCAGAAGCCCTTTACAACTCACTTGGTTCTCTTTGCTAAATAACCACAATCTCCTAAAACTACCAGTTTCCTGCCTGATGAAAAAAAAAAAAGAAAAAGAAAAAAGTAAAAAGAGAAGTGACGTAGGAAAGCATGGACCATAGGAAGGTTAGTTCACTTGCCAGCTCTTTGAAGAAGGAAGCAGAAGGCAGCAAAGGCAAAGCTGTGCTGTATGATTTTTTTGTTGTTTCCTCTGCTTTTCAAAGTGCCTTGGCTATTTGACCTCTTGCAGATAGGTGCTGTAGCCATTTTTCAGCAAAAGGTTTCTCTTTATATGCCACTTTTAGAATTATATTTCACAGTGAATGGCAAGAAAAACTTTTCCTACTGATCTTCAGAACAACTTGCAAGCAAAATGGCAAGCTATCATACTATCGTTCTTTTAATTTCTCTTTCTGAGACCCACTTTTATATCTTTTTATTTTGATCATGCTCTCTCAATGAATGTTGGTGCTACTTGACCTTTAAATGTCAAAATCCATTTCAATGGAATGTAATGTGAACTCTGCAACCATATGTGAATGGCTAATATACATAAGAATCAAGAGATATATTTCATCATGCACAATTAGGTTTATGAATTCATTTATTATTCCTATCACCTCTCCACCCCCATGAAAATAATTTTTCAACTAGGTACCTCTATTTTAAGAAGAGGATAGGGAGAGTATATACAGGCAAGCTGATTGACATAAGTCAGCTAACTCCTTCAGCTAGAGGTCTGAGTCGGCAAGCTGTTTCTTGTGGGTGGATCTCTGTGCTTAGATTGAGAAGCCTGCAGAATTTAAACTGAAATCAGCTGTAGCTGATATAATGCATAAACTCTTACTTTAAATGTTCTTTAAGTGGAGAACCACTTACAAAGTGAAGTCACTTTGCATATTATTACTATTACCACTTTCCCTTTGCTCCAAATCAGTTTTAACATACAAATATTCTCTGCACTTTAAATTGTTTGTATCACATTAGACAGTAAGAAGAGGTTTCCATCACTCCATCTATCTGGTAGAAATCTGAATGATGAATGAGATATCCCATATTTTTCCTTGAAAAGTTATGAAGAAATGCAGGTCAGGGCAGCAACTCATGGGGAAGGAACTGAAAATATTCCCAGTAGTCAACAGTTTCATTCAGGCTCATCTTTCTAATCCAAAGCTATTTGGCAATGATTCAGTTATAATAGATGTTCTGTACCCATTTCAGCTAGGACAAAATAGCAGAGTTTGTCCAGTCCTCATGCCAGTAACACAAAGAAGATAAAATGTCCTCTTCCTCCATCAATTACTGAAGCAGGATGTGACAGATTTCAAAGATGTTTATTCAAATTTATGCCTGTGGCATGCTGCAGAAGAGAGTATGGATTTCCACTTGTGGCTGTCCTTTTGCTTGTGAGGGTGGACTGGCCTATTTTACCCATTGGAAGGTCATTCTGCTACAGAGATGAGGTTTGGCCTTCAGGAAGAGAGAATAAAAAATACTGATTAACTCACCACTATTTCTCCCACTCACTTGGTCTAGACTGCTGGAAATGTCTGTCACAAAGAAACAAGATCAGGGCTCTGCCATGCCACAGAAGCAGTCCACGGCCTGAACAGCCTGCAGGAAACTGGTCATTATAGAAATCCGGGCTTAACATCTTGCTGGGTGACCAGCCAATAAACTCAAATAATCCCACTTTTTTTTTTTTTTTTTTTTTTTTTTCTTTTTTAATGCCATCATGCACAATTTCCACCATTCATTCAATTTTCTTGTTTCATCTTTCTGAGTAAGAAGGCACAGACTCATTTATGAGTTTTTACTGGTGATGCCTGTCACGTTGAGATGGAGACACCTCTAGAACATGACAGAATTATAGTGCTTACAACACCCACAGGAAACATTATCCCACAGACAAGTGAGAAATTGAGTCACCACATCATCATCATCTCCTACAGCCCAGTCAAATGTCCTAATTATAACACCATTCCCTATTCAGTACTATCTAAGTAAAATGAAGCCTTAAAGGTAAGTACCCCAGTGGTAGTGCGGAGCCTTTCTGGCACAAGCAGCAGTCTCACATTTGAATTACAGACCTCTAGGCTAGATGACGACCTGCAGGATGACCTCAGGAGGGACTGTAGGCCAAAGCAAAGGCTGTTCAATAGTCCCCTCTTAAGTGCCTTATTCTGAAGTAAACGGGGCATGGGCGTCCCTGGGAACCCTCCACCCAGCCATGCAGAGCTCCCTCCTCTGTGCTCACCAGTACACAGACTGTCCCAGCACTACATAGGTTTATTGAGGTAACTTGATGGCTTTCAGAAAGCAAATTTAGAAGTAATCACCTCTTCTTAGCTGAACCACTTCTCCTTTCAAGAATGTTTTCCCAAGAGCTCAGCTCGGGTGTACGGGATGTTGTCTGTATAGCTGTGCGGCTTGCCCACCATTTCCACTCACCGTCCTGAAAAAGATACCTGACAGTTAAAGGTACAACAGAGCAAAAAAGAAAGAAAATCTTCATATTGCAAATGCAAGAAAATCCTCTTTCAATTAGATAACTGTCACCTGAGAACAAAACTACATGTATTGCAGATTTTTGTGGTTTTGTCATATATTAGCCTCAAGTTTTCTCACACAATGCAAATCTCCCCCAGGTGGTGAGGCATACAGAATGTGTGCTCCCCACCAAACACTATTGTACTGGGAACACTGGTCACAATGATGGTGATAGGTACTCACAGAAAGCAAAACCCATATTCCTCCATGCTGAAAACAGTGTTTTCAGCAGCTGAAATGGTGTCTTCAACCTGAAAAATCAAAAACAAAAACAAAAACAAGACTCATAAGTAGCATATGAGTCATTAATAATCATTCAAACCCTTCAGAATTAAGTATTCCCCACAGATTTTTTCCAATGTTTTTTATTGAAAATAAAATACATATTTTAGAATATTTGATGCTGTGTTCTCATTTTTTTCCATAACAAATAATGTCCTTGTTGTGTGGAAGCTGCAATCCTAGACACAGTGCACATCCTCTAGGCTGACTTTGATTTCCTACCTTTTCTATCAAAAACCTCAAGCAGCAGTTAAGAGCCAGGTGCCTCAAAGTGATTTTAGCATTCAACTATGATATTGGCACCTTTAATGCTTTTGCCACAGTCTTTATTTAGAACCTCAGGACAAGATGTGAACAGAAAAAAATGGCTTACTTAATAAAAAAGTTATACGTTGGAGAGAAAACCTAACGGTATTTCTGCACCACTGAATAAGCCTAAACTTATCCTTCCTGAGAGTCACCAGGTTGACCAATCAGCTCATAAGCAGAATATTTTTGATATCACTGCTTTGTTAAAATTGCCAAATTTGCAACTTCAGGCTCTTTAACATCAGTTGTGTCTAAGGACAGTGAAAAAGAAGAAGAGAGAAATAGACACACAATGCAATTGGCTGATGGCTGGGCTCAAAGGGTTCTAGTAAATGGGGTAATGTTGGGCTGGCAACCAGTCACTAGTGGGGTTCCACATGGACCCATCTTAGGGCCAGTGCTCTTCAATGTCTTTATAAATGACTTAGACTTGGGACTTGAGGGATTACTTAGTAAGTTTGCCAATAACAGAAAATTGGGAGGAGCAGTCGACACTCTCGAGGGTAGAGAGGCCCTGCAGAGGGATCTGGACAAACTGGAGAACTGGGCAATGACCAACCGCATGAAGTTCAACAAGGGCAAGTGCCAGATTTTGCACCTGGGACACAGCAACCCTGGCTGTACATACAGAGTGGGGAAGGAGATGCTGGAAAGCAGCTCTGTGAAGAGGGATCTGGGGGTTCTGGTTGACAGCAAGTTGAATATGAGCCAACAGTGTCCCTGGCAGCCAAGAGGGGCAACTGTGTCCTGGGTGCATCCAGCACAGCATTGCCAGCCGGGCAGGGAGGTGATTGTCCCGCTCTGCTCTGCACTGGTGCGGCCTCACCTGGAGCACTGTGTGCAGGTCTGGGCACCACAGGATAAAAAGGATATAAAGCTACTGGAGAGTGTCCAGAAGAGGGCTACGAAGTTGGTGAAGGGTTTGGAGAGGAAGCTGTAGGAGGAGCCACTTGGTTTGTTCAGCCTGGAGAAGAAGAGACTAAGAGGAGACCTCATCATGGTCTACAGGGGAGGAGGAGGGACAGGCACCGATTTCTTTGGCAACCAATGGCAGAACCCAAGGGAACGGCAGGAAGATGTGCCAGGGGAGGTTGAGGTTGGACATTAGGAAAAAGTTCTTCCCCCAGAGGGTGGTGGAGCACTGGAACAGGCTCCCCAGGGAGGTGTCACGGCCCCAAGCCTGACACTGTTCAAGAAGAGACTGGACAATGCCCTCAGACACATGGTGTGAAGTGTGGGGTTGTCCTATGCAGGGACAAGAGTTGGACTCGATGGTCTTTGTGGGTACCTTCCAACTCAGGACATTGTATGATTCTATGACCTGATATATTTAAAGTAATGCTTCGTGGGCAACAACAAAGAGGAAGAACTGAACAGGTAAGTACATCACTCCCAACATGTATGTTGCAATGTACATGCAATGACATTAGCGATACATTTATTTCTGCACTGTAGAGAACTCCATTAACAAGAAACCATCTCAAAAGGGTAAACTTTTCCAAAGACATTTGGGGGATCTGAAATGGAGCACAACACAGAATTTTCTGGTTAGGTTGCATTTCATCATGAAGTGGACAATGACTGAAGCGGAAATTCTCTCCAGGAAAAGCTTCCTTACTTGGTTTGGCTAAGATCAAGCAGAGTTGACAGGAGCTCTCCACCAATCCTGTTCATCATCCTGATAAACGGACTCCCGGCTGGCTTAGGCTTTCCCCACATTCAGCATCTGACTGCTGCAAATCTCATCGTTTGACTTCTAACTTTCCCCATTTAATGTGCAGGGAGCATCAGTGACAGATTCCCTTTCTGGGACCTCACTTTCAAACCTTATTTAATTTGGATGCTCTTTGAACCTACTCTGTAAATTCCTTTGAAAATCTGGGTCTCAAGGTAAACCTTAACAAAGCATTCCACATTATTTTCTGCTTCACCCTTTTTTTAAGAGTCCACTGGATACCGTCAGTCTTCGTACTGCTGAACAGTCTTGGGCAAGTACCTCAGCTATGCTTACACTCCACAGCTCAAAAGGAACACCAAGAGCATACAAGCTTACTTTACATCTTCTATCTCTTTTTTCTGTATAGGACAATTTAAGCAGTCAAGTAAACTTGTTGAGCTTTATCTTTGCAAGTAAATAAATTATACCCTCAGCAAGCTGCTTTTCTTCTGTAGCAGAAGTATCTTCCTTGCCTCTGAGCACATTTTTAGATTTAAAATAGTCCCACAAAAGTATTTCTTAAGTAAATCTTTCCAAGGCTTTTAACGAGTAACCTTCCTTCTCTCCCCCTGCTTTGTGCCAATGCTTGCTTTAAATTTAATTTTCTATGAAGTTTGATACTACAATGTTTTATAGAAATTCTGAACTTGCCCTCAAAATAACTTAAGCTGAAGCTTGTATGGACCAGATTTGCCTTCTGCTGCATAAATCTATTATTTAGAATTTTTGATTGGTTATTTCAGGTTTTTCTTTTTGCACATCATCAAAGCTATGGCTGGGAAAGCAGCAGGGTGCTGTTTGTCCTCTGTAGTGTTAGCATGTTCGTTTTTCCATTTTCTTGATCTCTGGGCACAGACCATTCCTTCTTTCCTCCTTGGTAAATTCCATGGACACTGCTCTTAAATGATAGTTTCCTGAGACTAGACAAATAATCCATGGAGCCATACTATGCAGTAAAATTCAAGTAATTTCCAGTTAAAGTTTTGATGGTGAGAAGAGAGAGGGCAGATAGTTCAAAAAGGGCATAGCAGGCAGAGCTGCAGCCGGCACTGGCATCAGGAAACAAATGATGCTGGGAGATTACCAGGCCAGAAAATCATAACTGAACTCTTCTATGGCTTAGACTTGCAGGTGACCAGCTTTAATAAAATGAGATGAAGAAATATGTTTGCAGTGCTGTGAAATTTCTATGGTGAAATTTCTACTTTCTATGGTGAGAAAGCATGTGCTACAGAGACCAGAAGAACAAGGAATTAAAGCAATTAAGTAGGCAGTGGAGACTACTAGGAGTAGCAAGACAGCTATTTTTGCCAAGGTTTTTGGAATATCTGCCATGAAAACTGCTGTAAGTCCCCCCATTGAATGCCAGCTCAAGGGGACAGTGTGAAATGCCAGATCTCTGCAGAGGCTTTAGCACGAGTCCACATCTCTTCTGTCTCTGTATTCTCCCTCAGTCTTTCCAGGAAATGCTAATTGCAATGATGTGCACATAGTGATAAAATAAGCCAACAATGAAGAATGCTCTGCTATTCTGAATCATGACATGCTGTCAACTGCTGATATCTAGTATTAAAAGCATGTGTGTTGCTATACTTGTTGAATTTTCTCCTAATAATCTCCAAAATATGTGGCTTCAAGTTACATGTGAGATTTTATCTCAAAGGCTGGTGGGAGTTCGGGGAAGGACAGAGTAAGTGCATGAACCCACCACTGTAAGGTAACTCGCACACATGTGCCATGTGCTAAAACTGTAAACCCCGGGCTGCCAGTAACAATCTGGGGCATGATAATCCCTTAATGAGCAACAGCAGGTGCTAAAGTGCTTAGAGTAAATCACTCTTGCATTTTAGCAAGTTGTTATTTATGTCATTGCTATCAACAAGTGCAAATCTGACAGGACTGGCAGCAGCTAGTGACCTATGGAGGGCTGGGAGCTGCAGGGGATCCCCAGGCAGGCAGGGCCAGTCCCACCACCCCAGCCAGGAACAGGGCAGCTGGGGACAGGTTTTTGGTCTTCTAATTTTGATTGAGTTGGAAAGGGGTACTTCTCCTGTCACGGGCAAGCATTTTGTTGATTTGAATTGTTAGGAATTCCCATTACTCCTCCAGTTCCAGCAAGTCTGTGGGTGCACTCAGAAATACCAGCCACAGGAGAGGAATTCATACAAATTTAGAAACATAAGCCAAGGCAGCAATGAGCACAGCATCACACAGTTAAGTTTTCAGATTTGGGGCTTCACTGCAGATGTCCAGAGTGGAAGACACAGCACAGGCGGATAGTCTTCCACTTATCTGCTGACCATCCACGCAAGGAACACATGGTTCTCAAACCCCTCTGAGCCAGGACGGCTGCAGTGGCACAGGAGCAGCATCCATCCCCACTGTTCAGGTGCTGATAAGAGACCAATGGCTTGGCCTGAGAGGTGATTTCTGATGGCAGTCTTAAGCACAGCAGATGATTTCATCCAAGCATTTTAAGTATATTTGGACAAATTATCCTTGCCCTAGAAATATATTACACTAATGAAGTTACGCTGTCAGGCACTGCAGGCCTGGCAGGACTTGCAAACTATTTTAATCCTCCAAGAACGCATTTGCCCAGCCAATAATTTGACTTGTCATTAGTAAATTCTTAGCTCAGCTCTTTAAGATACAGGAATGCACAAAAAAGTATCGATCTCTAGGTTATTGATTCCTATCACGATTGCATCAGATTTCTTCTATGGTCTGCAGCAAATTGATCTGTAAGCTATATTTTCCCACCTGTATATAGGAGGTCCATAAGCTTTATAGAGGGCTTTTTAGAATATGAAGAAGCTTGTTGCTTTGATTACAAAAGAGCATGGAGCTTGCCAAATCTCTTCAAAGGAAAGGGGAAGAAAAAATGGTAATTTGTCCTTGTAAGTGCTGATGCAACATGAGAATAGATCCATGGGCCTTGTAAATATGGTGCTTAAAGAACAGGCCCTCCATTGTGTGCCAGCCTGTTGCAAGAGGAAAAGGAAAGTCAAATTGCAGCTCAGTATTTCTTCTTGGCTCAGACTCTCACTGATCTTGGGTGCCACTCTCTATAGCCGGCCTAAGAAAACTAAAGACTTTTTCAAAAACAAAGTTCAACCTACCTAGCTACATGTTGGACAGGTTATTCTGAATTTGTCATCCTATCTTTTCTTTCTAGTGGAGAGACACCTTGTAGATGTTTCATCTGATGCATTTTAAGTATCTTTACAAAATGAGAGGAGCTGCTCTCTGAACATGTCTGTTTTCCCATTGACTACACATGGAGTATACGGTGATTAGCTCAGACTTGGATGTCTGCCTTCTAAGCCCCAAGTTGGGGCAGATGATTCCCACGCTCATATTTCATTCTTTTCCGCTTCTGCACTTTTTGTAAGATGTCTCAATATCCTATTCCTGATCAGCACAGGGGCCACACCCTTGCTGCATCATCCTTCTCCCAAATAACCCTTCAGCTGCATGGGATTCCTCTGCCCCCCAGCCTGCATCACTCCCTTACACCACATCATTCCTTAGCAGATTCCCCACAGGATACTTGCTGGTTGTGAGGAGGGATCTGACAGCTGCAGGAGGACATGCCTGCTGTAGAGAGCAGTGAGGGAGCAAGGCATGTCCTCAGCCACACCTCACAAGGGCTCCTTCTCTTTTCATGGCTGACATTTTTTTCCTTTGACAAGATTTGCACAGCAACGGGTGACACTGCTGGGTTGTGTTCATTGGGAAATACCACAACATTAATTTTAATGGTAATTCTTTTCAGTAAGATTCAGTAGCCACAACTGTTAAGTTTCTGCACTAACATAGCTCCAAAGTTATCCATTTTCATTGTAAGACAAAAAAAACCCCACTTGATTTAGGTCAGGCTTACTTAGGCTCATTGTGTCTTCACCAGCTAGATGCCTTCCAGTGCTGGTGTATTTATCATCATATTGCTTTTCAGTACCAGAAACATACTACTCTCCTCACTTTACAGATGATGGGTTCCCAAAGCAGAGTTCATCTTCTCTCAGGCAACAAAAAGGATGGGTGGGGAACCAGAGAGTAGGAACTTTACCAGCCTGGAAATTAAGATCTGCTGCTTACATCAGGGATGACAGGACCAGGGACATCTTTGAGATGAAGTCCCAATGGAGTAGTGGTGATCTCCAAATACAGGCCAGACTGTGGCAACAGAGCACTCCTAGCTGCCAAATTTGAAGAAACTGCATTGCCTACACCTGGAAGTCCAGCTCCAACTTATCAACTGCCTAGGTACCCCTGGTCATGAGCACAAGCATCTGATCAGTCTCTCCTACCTGGGTGCACTAAAGCATCTGGAACAAGTCAGTACTGTTTTCTCAGCCCTCTTTTGTCCCTGCTTATAACGGGCAAAGGAATTTCAGCTGGGGGTCACCCCCCTCAAATAATCTGCCTTTCTAGAGGGAAAACTGGAGATGCTCAAAATGGTCCTATGCTAAGGGGAACAGACAACTGTCCTTCTCAGACCTCAGCTCCCTACTGTGTGTGGACAGAGTGCAACTCCTGTTACTGTGTTACTACCATGGGAAATTTCTATAAAGTAATAGTAAGGGCACAGGTAAGCCAACTAGCTGTTACCCACCCTGCCAGCCAGAGGACACAAAACGCATTTTGATTATCCTTCATGAGAAAACTTGTGGAGTCTTGACAGTCTTTTTAAGAGGATGCTGCCAGCTCTGCAGAGCATGCCACATGGAGGACAGGTCTGTGGTGGAAGCCACCTTTGTGACAGGCAGTGCCCACGATGGGCTCAGAGGTTAAAGCCATTCCAACAGCTCAGCTGTTGTTGGTTCTTGATGAAAGGAGGGCACAGCCTCCTTTCTGTGGAGCAGTGCGTAGGTTTGTGCAGAGGGAAAGCCGGTCCCATCTGGAATACTGTGTCCAGTTCCAGGCCCCTCAGTTCAAGAAGGACAGGGAACTGCTGGAGAGAGTCCAGTGCAGGGCAACAAAGATGATGAAGGGAGTGAAGCATCTCCCTTATGAGGAAAGGCTGAGGGAGCTGGGGCTCTTTAGCTTGGAGAAGAGGAGACTGAGGGGTGACCTCATTAATGTTTATAAAGGGTGAGTGTCACGAGGATGGAGCCAGGCTCTTCTCAGTGACAACCAATGGTAAAACATGGGGTAATGGGTTCAAACTGGAACACAGGAGGTTCCACTTAAATTTGAGAAGAAACTTCTTCTCAGTGAGGGTGTCAGAGCCATCGAACAGGCTGTCCAGGGAGGTTGTGGAGTCTCCTACTCTGGAGACCTTGAAAACCCACCTGGATGCCTTCCTGTGTAACCTCATCTGGGTGTTCCTGCTCCAGCGGGGGGATTGGACTAGATATCTTTCAAGGTCCCTTCCAGTCCCTAACATTCTGTGATTCTGTGTGATCTGCATGCTGCTCCTGGAGACACAAGATACTCATTGGGCTCTACATGGTTCTTAATCAGTAATTTATGGGACAGACTAGTGAAGTTCAGGAGGACTGGTTTCCAAGCTGTCACCTACAAGGAACTACATACAACATTTGTATCTTTGGAAGAGAGGATTAAACTGATCTGCCAAGTTAAATGACATACTGACACCTTTGAAAAGCCTCATTATTCAGTCTCAAAATGTCTGCCATTACTGTGACACTTGTGTGTAAAGAGACAAAACTGTTGCAATTAGCTGTGATTTTCATCCACACACTTCTGCTTCCAACCAGAGTTGGTTCAAATTCCTCTTTATGTTTGACACCAGACTGGCAGTAACAGCAGAGGCTTAATAATATAGACGTTCATCTATTTATTTATTTATTTATTTGCTTGCTACTGTGTCTAAATCACTTTTATAAAAGTGCCTGTGCAGCATCTTCCACTACTGGAAATGTATTAAGACTAAATTATATGTCTCATCTTTACCAGTGGAGACAGAATATCATAAGAATCAGGGAACCTGTGAACCGTACCACCTAGTCAGCCATTTATACAGAGAACACATTAAATAAAGTATTTAAGAGATGAAATATCTTGCTCATTGTTAATAATATCTGAACATGAGGAAGCTCATCACCCAAGTTTTTTTGAGCTGTGATTATGCTGCATAATTACATAATACTCAATTACATGGTCAATGCCTATCCAGTAAATTACAGAATCTAGTCTAATACCCAAACATTTTAACTAGTCCGAACATTTTAACTTTATCCTATCATAGAGGAACACAGTGGTGCTATACTGATATATTAAAAAGAAAATTCACAACTCAATACCCTCTGAGATCATGTGACTTAAAAAATAAAAAAGAAAAAGGTATTTTGGGAAATAAGAAATGTTTCCTTACTAGCATTTGAGTTTTAAAATCATATTTTTCAGCAACAATATGGGTAAATACTTAAAATGCCATAGTTACCTCAAAATCATGACTCATCAGAAATCAGTGGAGTTATATGAGTTACCACATAAGTGAAACATACTCTCAAGTCCCAAGAGTTAGGAGATCAAATTTCTCAGCCCATCAATTAAAGGCACTTACACACTACAGCCAGTACCTCTGGAATCCCAATTGCATTCTGTGCTGGAGGAAGTTTGGCCAGATTCAAACCTTCAGCTCTAATCCCAGCTGCCTCTGATGTTTAGCTCCATTCACCTACTGACCACAACTATCAGCAATTCAATTTCCCATTTTTGTCTTCAGATTTTTCTACTGTTCACAACAGGATTCACAGAGACTTTAGAGGTGACAGAATTTCCCTGTAGAAGATATTGTATAAAGACATGTAATTGTTCATTGCTGCAAATGTAAACAAAACCCACTTCGTAGCGCAGCATAATAGTAGTGAGAAAAGTCCACACAAGATAAATCCAGGACTTTCAAAACAATCACCCAGCCAAACCAACAAACCAAACAAAAAATTCCAACGTGGTTTGGGAAAGCTAGCAGAGTAAAAGTTTCATTTGGGTCCAAAGAAATAACACAACATTTTCGAAACCAAAAACCACCTTTTTGCTGTTGCAAAGAAATTTGAGTCATCAAACTTAATCATTAAGGTACCTTTATTTCCAGAAAGGTGGGAGGAAAAGGAAAGACCAAGTAATCTAAAAAGTAAAGTACAGAACTGTAGCCACTTTGCTCAGCAAACATTACAGCTTGACACACAATTAGAACGGTCAAACACGTTTTAGGGCTTAATTGCCATACAACTGAGTTTCAAACCCTGAGCTTGTTCCTGGAAGCCAAAACAGGACTAAGAAGGACAGTCTGCTCCTCTTCTCAGGCCATTACTGTCCCAAACTGTGCAATGTTTCCAGTTATGTTGAGGTGCTACAGGGACCAGACTTGATGCACTGATTAACATTTGATTCAGAGACAGCAGTAGTAAATGTCTGCTGCATGAATCCAAGAACTGGATATTCTCCACTACTGCAGATGGCCCTTGTCTTTTATGCCAATAGGACCATTATGGTGATTTTTTTTTTCCCCTCTCCTTCTCCACAATAAAAAATGCCAGCACAATCAAAATCTGGAAACTTTCCATGTGAAAAACAGGAACAGAAGAGTGCTAACCTAATCAGCTGTGCTGTGCTTTCAGCTGTGACTGTGGGGAAAAAACTGGCCAGGCAGACAACCCTGCTTGTAAAGGAATGATACCAGGTGCATCATGGCAACATTAGAAATATCTGTAATAAATCTCATACTATGCAAGAGAAAAAAAAGGGGGTTCCATACTGAATATGCTGAACAATACTGCAGGTCTTCTTTCTCTGCATTTTAGAATGACATCATTGATCTTTTTGTATGAGTCTAATTACAGCATCACTTCCATGCTGCCAGTAATAAGGAACTATTAGTACTGCTCTTAAAGAGGCAAAAAGCTTTATTAGACGCTGCAAAGAGCTAGGGATGCTCTTAAAAATAATAAAGGGCAGTCAATCAATCACATTTGCTCTTTGAGGAGCTTTTAAGATGTAACCCAGAGGCTTGAAGCTTCATTACCAAAACATTTTTCCTGTTGCCACTTACAAAAATTCTGCTGAAGTTTAATGACTGAAATGTACGTGATGAAACTGCAACAATAATTGCATGCTTAAGAGTGAAAATACAAAGTAGTTCTGCTTTCATTGAAGAGATGACTTTAAAGACTGACACTACTTAGGACCCTAAAAATACATGGATCAGTGCCACAGAAGACTACGTAGGGATTTTTATGGAACCCAGACTGTGGATACAAAGATTCATTTTAGAGTTTAAACTTCAAACAACAACATACCAATATCTGGAATCATAATGTGTTTGTAGTGTGTAAAAGAAACAGTCCCTCCACAAGACAGGCTCTGAAGAATCCTTAATAAAAGCTGCTCAGTTTTTCTTTCATTTCTTCCTATTATTAGTGTCTAAAGTGGCTGGAAATGGTGCTTGCCTTCTGAACCAAGCAAACAGATAGTGGTCATCTCTTGCAAGTCAGCTTTTAAAAAAGATAAACTTGAGGTGTATTGTCTTCTCTGGTAGAGTAAGAAAGCTCATGGAATATGAAACAACTTTATACTGTAAAGGGACTCTGTGGTACGGTATCATGTAAGAAATCAGACTGGCCAGTAAAATATGCTGGCGGTCTTTCAAAAATCGAAACAAAAGGCTCGTTGAACTGTAGCAACATCAGACTACTTGAGAGTCTCTCTTTGGTGCCTATACTGAATGGGGATGCCCTCGGATGGAATTTTATCTGAGATTCACTGGTTTGGGTGGTGTGATAATACTTCAGGTTCCATCAGTCTGCCTTCTTCTTCTTCTTGAAAAATGTTAGAGGTTCATTTGTTTTCAGTAGTTGCTGTGCAGTCCAAGAGTTCAAGGATCTACCTAGTGTATAAAGAAATTAAATGTTTTCCAAGGCTTCCGATGCCCTGGTACTCAGAATCACTGATAAGAACCAGAATGGAAAGGGTCAGAGATCACCTGAATGAAGATGGCAACTAGAAGACCAGTTCTGTCAGGCAGAGGAACATTTACATTAAGGCTGCCAAGAAGACATGCCGATCTGTGTTTGGTATTACAATATGGCACAAATACATTCATTTCTAATTTAGAAACTTTCAGTTAAATTATTTTTTTTTTTAAGTGATTGGAAGTTCTTGGCATTCATTTAAAATCAGTGCTTTAGTTTTGGAAGGTGCTTCATTCCTGCAGTCTTTTTGATCGATTCCTTTGGGGGATTAACCATCTTTGGGTTTCCTGCAACACTGTATCTCCCTCTGAAATAAAATGGGTGAAGTTAGTCATCAAGTGTCACATTCCCTGTAAGCTTTAAGTGCTATAGATATGAATACTTTTTCTATTTGAATAACTGATTGCTATTGTTAATAATAAACTTGAGAGAGGAAAAAAAAAAGGAGTATATTTCTGGGTTTGCAGGCTAGCAGAGTGTCTAATTATACTGCATACAAACTCAATCCCCATCTCATGGTTCCTGACTACCTCCCGTTACCTAAATGATGGCATTTGAAGAAGATGAACAGAATACTAAACACCTGCACAAATAGAAAGATAACTGGTGAAGGAGACATTTTCATCAGTAGCATAATCTCCATTAGGAAATGGAAAAAACTTCACATAGATGTAGTCACAGTTCTCTGTGGGTTTTCCATGCAGGAGATCCATGGTCTTACAGAGGAAATGCTGCCAGCAGACTTCTGAAATGGTACTCATGATATATACACCCACTGCCTACATGAACCCTGCCGGAGCTGTTTTCATCTTGGTCTTCTAAGAGAAACAAGTGGGAATGTAAACAAATCTCAGGGGGGAAAATGGTGATTCCACCAGCCAGAAGGGTCATGATCTCATGGTCAAGCAGCATGCATCTTTACTCTTATGCAACATACATTTGTTTCTCTCCCTGTTCATTACTACAGTGGAGAGACAGCACTTTAAATACTCTAATGACAATATACGGGGTTTCAATGTCTTTCTCAAGTAATAGGCATTCTGAAGGAAAATATATCACATCATCACATCATTGTATTCATGATGGTAGCCAGAAAAATATTTTGTTACGAGGTAGAAGCTGTGCTGACATAATCAAGTTACAAATTTCAGGGCAAACAGCCAAAAAAGTTTTCCCTGGGGTTGGCTTGTCTTCTTGAGACTGACACATGCTTTTTTTCCAGCTCTTATGAGCAGTCATGATCTTGAAGGGACAGCTGCCCCCATAGAGTTATGGAGCTGCTTCTACTTAGAGCCTGAAGATCAGAACCCAAGGCCTCAGTTTTCTCAATAATCAATTGATCATCCAAATTCAAATCAGTTGATTACTAAAAATCAGTTGATTAATCTGTAGATCACTGTAGAGCTGGACCAAGCAGGCATCATATGTCTGCGTGGAATTCTGCAAGCAGCAAAACCTCTTTCCATTCAAAACTTATGGACTTAGAAGCCAAGTAGTCGCAGCCAATGCAGTGTTGAAACTGAGCTATTAAGCCCCACGATATGCCTCAGAATTACATTAAATTGGCTGCTCAGATTGCATCAGAGACATGAGTCAACAAGACATCTTTGTTTTTTCCCAATTTTAAGCTTGCCTATCTTCTTCTCATCCCATGAAATACCATAAAAAGGACCTCCACTGAACTTGGCTTCTATGTTGGAATGGCCAGGAAACAATACATCAACAATTAGTGTTCACAATTACTACTCAAAAATGTTTCAGCGCTGCTTTAATATATAGGTTGGGTTTTCTGAACCTGTACCCATAGTTAAAACAAATATGAAACACGGTTTCTTAGTATAGTTTGAAATCCAAGGAGGCCAAGCATTTTCTGAAAGGCCAACAGATATGAAATGAGAACTCTGGACAGAAAAGTTTCAAATTATTCTCAATAACATGTTTATTTTCAATCATGCAGGTCTTCCCTTATTTAAATGAAATTTTGCATTAATGTCAGCTTGAATGAAAGACCTTCAGGCTGTAAGTCAAAACAAAAAAAGAATATAACAATGGCTGTGTTAACCTTGTGATGATAAAAGGTGCTTACTTATATTCTAGTATTTTCTTAAAATATAAATTATACCAAATCTCCATTCTTATCTCCATGTTGACAGCTAAGACCCAAGTTTGACCCGGAAGTTCTAACTCACTGGTTATAAAAGCCAATGCTTTGCAAAGTGGGTCCTTCACCACTAAGGACAATTTAAAAGACGAACAATTCCCTTCATGTGTGTAAAGGTTTTTGAAAAGTTAAAAAAAAAAATTCCCTGAGGGAAAATGGGTTGAAAGGAGATATTTTGTTATCATATGCATCTTCTGAGACCAGCAATTACAGGACACTTTATTTTCTTTTACATTTTATTTTCTTTTATTTGATATAAAGAAAATTACAGAAACACACTGTCATAGAATTTCAGGGTAAGTAATAAGTCTATGAAAATAAATTATTAAAAACCCCCAACATAATCTGAGTTCAGTGCTGACCCTCAGCAAGTCTCAGGATCTGGCTGATGATATTTAATCTCTTGGCAGAGACAGTGAATTCTCCTAGTTCTGGCTTCCTGACCTTCTCCACATGAGTTATGTTAAACATCACTGGGGCCAGAAGCAACATATTGAGAAACTGCAGCTATAAACTTTAATTCATATTGTACTAAATTAATTCATATTCTACTAATATTCTCTCCTGGAGCATGAAGATCCACTATTCCAGTTTACGAAATCCTGCAATTTTGTGCTTACACAGAATGAAAGCATAAAGTTGGTAAGTACACAATTTCACGCTTATAATTTACTCATTACATTTTCAGATGTTACCAATACGTAAGTTGTATGCTCATTTTAATGATATAGGTAAGTGGGTTCATGGAAGAATATTGATTGTGAGATACTAAATACATAAAGACCATACTAGCTCAGGAAGTCTTCAAATATAAAATATTTGGGAGAGTTCCAAAAGCAAATATTATACCTGACTGCTTACACACTTTTGTAGGCATCTCCTTATGGCCACTGGAGGCAGGATACTGGGTCTGATACACGTTTGGTGTGATTCCCTATATGCTTTGTACTTGATATTCTTAACATGTTCAGTTAAGAAAACAAATCTCCTCCAATTTCAAGCTTTCTCACAAGCACTACAATCAGAAACTCATTTTATTTCTATATAGCTCAGAGCAGGTGGGTTCTTTTCAAATTTAAATTTCTAACCCATATAACTGAACAGAAATCTGTTAAACGATGACGCCTTTATATGTTGTAAGCTAAAATCACTCACATTATAATCCACAAAAATCTTTACAATCTCTATTGGCTAAAAATAACCAAGCAATGTTTTATTTAATTTAATTGTTCCTAATGCACTAAAGGGTATACTTGTTCCTACCACTGCTGCAGTAATATAGAAAACAATGATCTATTTTAAACACAATTTGAAAGGGAAGAACATCAGAGGGATTGTAAAATTTCAAAAAGGCCACTTAAATAGAAATATATATATATATACACACATCTATATATTCATTATTGCAACATACTTAGTATTAAATAAAACTGACTGAAAAGCATTATCAAAAGTGATGCAAAGATAATACTTTTTCAGTAGGATTATGATCAGTGATATTTACCATGAACACAAGAGTTGCAATATTCAAAACATAGTTCCTAGCAAAAAATAATAAACCAGAAAACAAAAGGAATATAAAGGAAATTTACCTCAATTTCTGGTTTTCTCCCTTGCTCGTCAGAGCATCTGTTTTTTGCCTTTCAACAATTTTAACTGTAGCTGAGGTCTGCAATAGTCAAATTTTTACCAAAAAAAAGAGAAAAGTTAAACCTGTGCTTACACAGAATTAAGGGATAAAGTTGGTAAGCAAATATGTCTACACAATTTCATGCTTATAATTTGCTCATTACATTTTCAGATGTTCCCAATATGTATAGTGTATGCTCACTTTAATAATATAGGTAAGCGGGTTCATGGAAGAGTCAATCACAGTTAAAGAAGTAAAATTTTTCCAAACTAATTTTGACCCAACATGGTCTTACTACCATAAAATACTTTCAGCACATATTGTCTTTTTGATTTGGGTAATTGAAGACTTTCCAAAATCCCTTGCTGTGCAAAAATGCCATTATTTATTAAGCTGGATGATCAGATAATCAGCATATTTTTGGTCATACTGCCTGTAAAGTCCACATTTTCAATGAAGAAGCATTATATTTCTAACATACTTCCCTGAATGGGAATCAAAACAAGTTACCGTGACCTATCTGTACTTCTGAATGATAAACCACTAATTAAGAACAGGAACTACTTTTAAAAAAGAGTTTGCATACTCTGGAAGTCTACATTACTGGTCATACTGAAAACAAAACCAAACACAAAACAAAACAAAACAGTTGTTATTCTTGGTACTGCATTTATCAGAATTTGACCAGGATTAAATTGGTTGGTTCTCCTTTTCCTTTGCTCACAGGGTTCCCTCCTCATCCAGCTACCTTCTCTAAAAGTGCCCCTCAGAGGGACAGACACACCATGGACAGAAAAACAGAAGACTGAGAAGGTTTAGGGCTTGCCTGACTACTGTGCACATTTGGGTATCTCATGTAAGTGAACGGAAATTTCTAAGCCCCTTTAAACAAACCCATCAGGAATACGTAATAAAATATATGATGATCACAATATACAACGTATTGGCTATACAAAGCCAGTGAAATCCTTTTGAAAGCCAAAAGCTAGATTTTGGGGCTACCTAAACAAGGCTCAAGGTTTAGATTACATATTACATTATACATTACACATTACATTATAACACTACATTTTATAGTATGTGTGAAAACATCTTGCATTTGTGAGAAAAAATTCTGGGACTAAAAAGCAGCATGTCTCTCTGCTTATAAGAAAATGGTTTCTACCGGGCTTCCATGTATATGATGCACCAGGCAAGTATTCCTGGCCCAGTCACAGCAAAGTCAGCTGGAACTAGACACAGTCTTATCAGAGCGCAAGTGTAAAAATGGAATAGGATGTGCATGGATTTGCTTCTGTGAAGGAAATAAAGTTTTTGCATTTAAGGATCTCTACTATTAAAAAAGATGGCTAGTATAATTTGAGCAGATGTGATTCTGTGACACATGAAGCAAAACTTAGGCTACAACGGCCTTCACTTTTCAAAAATTTATATGTATACAGAGTTCCATTATTATCCACAGCAATGTTTTTGCTGGTAGTTTACTCCAGGCCTGCCCCAAGTAAAATGAGCCATGGTTGCACAAGCAGCTTTCCAGCTGTACCTATCTAAAATTGTGGGTTTTTTTCTGCAAAGAAATCCCAACCACAAGTCAGACTCTACTATGCTAGTAAAAGTTTGTGGTAAAAATCTGGGCTAAAAGAATGGCTCTTTTAAAGATCTGCTATTGTTCTTCTTTGCCTGCTTCTCAAACCGATTTCTGAATACCACCAGAAAGTGCCTTGAGATTTGTGGATTCCTGATCACAAATCAACTTTTTTTTTTTCAGGTTGAAAACAAAACAAAACAAAAAAGGCAAACGAGAATACACCATAAACCACCAGTGCCTCTAGCGTGAGTTCTCAAGTTTGTGAATCTTAAGACTATGATTTAAATTTGACTATATCTTTATGGATCTCGACAAGACAAACAACAAAAGCACTCAGAAGGTACACATATTTTGTAAAAAAAAAGCAGAAAAGCACTTGATAATAAAAAAGGTAAATAAAATAAGTACGGCTCAGAAGCACCTTTCTCTTTTGCTTCTGCTGCAGGCTCAGAAGGAATCCAAACAAAGCAGGAAAAAATGCAAAACTCATGGTATTTTTTAACACCTGCCAATAAAAACTTCCATTCAATTATTATTTTTACTGTGAGCTATAGAAAAGCACAAACATAATGAGGAAAAAAAGGCCTAAAAAACATTATACCCATTCTCTGTAACTAAGAGAGTGTCACCGGAATGTATTGTTGTCACGAGATAACAATATCCTGTAGTGTATTTACTCTGGAATGTATGGAAAATGTTAGTCTATGGGTAAATCTTTCTAACTCAACTACTGCCATCATTACTGTGTAGACCTTAAACCAATTAAATTTTAATACATCTGGACTGAATGTAAGTTTCCTTCTATCTCTGTTGTTAAAATGAGCTGCTAAAAGGGAAGGCACACATAGGTAGATTTTAAAAGAATGAAAAAGCAAAAATAAAATCAAAGTCACAGCAGAAGAGGACCTGAAGGGACCAGACGAGCCACTGATTCTCTTGCAACCAACCATCAACTGTATTAGCTGGACTGCCTTGTTCAGATTAGCAACATAAAAGGTAGATGTCTAATCTAAACTACTCACCTAGGCTCTGCTTATAGCTCAGGAAGAGAAACAGATGAATCACTGGGAAATTTATTTCATCTTGATCTAAAAAATGTGTGTCGGTTTGCACCTTAAACCTGCTTCTCTCTCCACAGATTACAGAGGATTCCTCTACAACTACTTTAGATTGGCTGTTTAACATTCAGAGAACTAAAGACAGGGAGATTAATCTGAACATGATTATTTTGCTCTCACCTGATTCTGCAATCTTGGGGGCAAATAACTGCTTACTGAAAATAATAATGCATTAAGTACCTTGAGTGTCTGTCACAAAATCCTTGTCCCTAATGCCCCATTTAAGCAACATGCCAGTGCACGTACCTCACTTCAAATACTATTTTATGCATGTTTATGTGTTTTTCTAGGCAGCTGAACATGGACACTCCTCTTGCTAGCATGTTCAGTAATAAAATTATCTTTTATTTCCTACCTTCTTCCTCCAGCAGATCCCAGTTTCACTGTTAATGCAGCAATATTAACAGTTATCATGGCCATTTCCTGGGCTCACTGTTTGTTTCATGCTGGAAAGTTTTGAGCAATTATTTCAGATTTCCCAAAGCAGCAATGAACCACGTGAGGGAAACAGCTGTCCACTGTGCAAACACAGGGAAACGCTGCTAATTACAGCCTTTCACCCCCATTAGTTATGACAGGGATTCAGTGACAGTCATTCCTGAGTATCACACTATCCAATTGATACAGAAGAAAAAAAGTTTGAAAAACAACAAACTCTAGCCATCTTTCAATTTCTAGCTCTTAAAATTTTTAAAAAGCAGCTTTTATAATGGATTTGGTAGATGAATGAAGTGATTAAAGACTTCGACCTCATGGCATTAACAGATGCTGTTGCTACATTAAGAAACCATAATGATTTTTAAAAATTATTAAGTCACACAGTTTTCTTCTTACCTGTAAGATCTCTGAGAGGTACATGCGCCGCTCATCATTAGCTTTGTGGTAAGCCTACATGTAAAATAAAGGATATAGGCTACCATTAAGCAAAATAGTTTAAAAATTGAATCATACAGGAAGAAACAAATATACAGCAGAGCTTTTTTCCAGTGACATATTTTGTGGAACTATTCTATCCTGTGTTCCACACACATTGTCTGTTTGTCAGACAACATAATGGCTTTTGCAGTTTAGAGGCAAACAGTGATTACCAACCTTTGCTTCTTGTTCCAGTCTAAGTTCATAGTCTTTTAGTTGATTCTGGAGACTTTTCTTCTCTTCTTGTAGTTGTTTAAGAACCTCCTTTAAAGAACCCTGTGGTTATAGTAAATAAAATTATGTTTTACAAATATTTCCATCCTGTATAAAGATCCCATCAAAGTAGCCTTTATTCTTCAAGCATTATGATGTTTGTCATTCTGTTTGTTTCTTGTGCACTTTTTGTTTACATGGTTCTGGCTGGCACACTGCAGAGGCAAAAGCAATTAACCATATGCTACAATTATCAGTTGTGCAGTACACATTCCCACTGTGTTAAAATGATACAGATATGGTTTTCCACACTGGTCCTCCTTGATAGGTGAGCAAAGTCAGCTTGTGGTGACTAGCTAGAATTGCTCCCCAACGAAAGTTCAGCCTGATGGCTCCTTTTTAGTAGGAGGAAGGTTTCAGATCTCATCTGCACATCCATTCTCAAACCACTTGCTGAGAGAGCTGCTGGACTGGCCGAAGAGGCATGTGGGATGTCAAAGGTAACCCACAACAACTTGGCCAGAAAGCAGTATTTTGTGTGTAGCCTGTCTTAGGTGTGTAGCCATATACCTTATTTACAACTGAGATGAGCCAGAATAACAGTGGCAGAGTCCAGATTTGGTTACTGGCACTGGCCAGTTTATTGTTTGCTGTGTAGTGGCAGTCAAATGCTCACCCAAGCAGGTCCATCTCCATTTCTAACACAGCAAACTGCTTCTCATAATCCCCTTCATTAACTGATCCACTCCAACCAGTAGAGACATTTTTATTGGGAGGTTCTAATAGCAGGCGGCTTTTTTAATTCCTTGCCTCAGATTATTCAAGGTCAGTTTATACCTGTTGGTTCTTGCATTGAAATGATCTATAAGATACCTGCCCTTCTTCCTCCTAGCTGTTTGCTCCCAGCATACACATACAGAAAACAGGAACATCTTTTTGTAACATTCATTTTACTAGAATAAATAAGCTGAGCTTTTAAAAATAGTCTCTCATGTAGTACAATGTCATTTCATCTAACTGTCATTTGTACACCAGGCTGCAGCTCAACCTTCTTATGGTTGGAGAACAGAACCATACGGGAGTATGCAGAACTCCAGAAGCCATCTCACTGCCTTGAACAATGCCAGTAACACTTCTTTATCTGTACAGAGAAATTTTAGGACTGTATTGTCATTTTTCACAGCTGCATTGTGAGAGCTCACAGGCAACATGGGATCAGCTAGAATACCCAGATTCTCCTCTGCAGCTACATCCAGATGATCAGCTTTCAATTCACAACAATTTCCTAAATTCTTTGGTCTACACTATTACATTTTAAACCCATTTTTAATAATCTAGGTCTTCAGTGTCATCCTTTTTCTTAACGTCCAGATCCCTATTACACGACATCCTTGGTATCAGGAGAAAGATAATATAATGTATTTTTACTTTGTGTATCAAGGTCATGCATTAACTGTTAAGATTATTCCTAAATCTGATCCTGGAAAAACACTGCTTGTACTGTCCTTTACTAGTCATGGCTATTATCTCTTATTTGCCAGCTGCTTACCCCTTCAACAAATCTACTAATTTTCATTTTCTCCAAATTAATCAGTCACTTCCCATGTGACACAGTATCTTTATCAGAGGTCACAATGAACAAGATTACTATATTTATTGTGACAATAAATCTATTGTCTCATCACAGAATGTCAACATGTTTGCCCACCATGAGTCACTTTTATAAATCCA
This sequence comes from Streptopelia decaocto, assembly GCF_964273445.1. Classification (NCBI taxonomy): domain Eukaryota; kingdom Metazoa; phylum Chordata; class Aves; order Columbiformes; family Columbidae; genus Streptopelia; species Streptopelia decaocto. The sequence continues at coordinate 186,347,131 of NC_138663.1, read as the reverse complement.
TACTTCAGACTGGTTTTGCAACAATGATTCCTCTCTTTCTCTGCCTTAAAACTAAAAAAAATATTTGCTTTTCTCCAATGCACACAATACAATCATCCACGGCTTTATTAAAACCACTTGCTGTCAAACCAGTGATGTAGCAAGCCAGTTCTTTCAGAATCGTAAGGTACTGATTACCCTTTTCCCTCAATTCAAGCACATCCAGCTCCTTGAGTTTTCCTTAAGATCTGGTTACTGCCATTTGCTCTTCCACTCATTTGCTGACATTAGCTATTTCTTCCTTTGCCCTTTATTTCACTGTTTCTGCCTTTACTGAAAACTTAGGCAACATATACATGTTAAATTTAAAATGAATGAACTTAGGATCACTTTATCTGACAATTTTTATGACTGGCTTTTCTACAATATTCTACATTTTCAAAATCTAAACCAGCATTCCCTCCTTTTATCCAGTATTTTCTGATAAAAAGTGTTAACTACAACATCCACTGAGATCTGTGCCTCATCATTACTACTAGCACTTGGTTTTCTGTCTTTATTTACAAGTATCGCATATGAAACAATTTCTGGAAGCAATCTAATAATATTATACCCAAATTAATCCATCCAAATTTTATATTTATATCTGTATTTGACTGTATGGATGGGATTCAGTCTGAGGTGAGGAAGTCTACATTTAAGAGTCCATATGTGAACTAAGCTCCTACTAAGAGTCACAGTCAATACAATCAAGGATGTGCAGTGATTCATTCAGCTGAGCAGCTAAAGAGCTCATCTCAGTTGCCATCTCACATGTTCTAGAGCGTCCAAGACATTCACATGTGGTAGATATGACGTGGGTTACAGAAGACAGTTCTGGAGCATCAATGGGCTACCTTGCGTGGAAACATCTGCAAGTCTCTGACTACACAACTGTTTCACTGAAGATGCCTACTTAGATAAATCTAGATACAACTCTCTATACTCAGCTGACTGTATTAATTAGACCTGCACTGCCTGTAGTAGGAAATAAAAATCGAGCCAAGAGCCAGATATCTACATATAGAAAAGAAAAGAAAACATTTGTGTCCTAATATTTAAGTGATTCATATTGTTTCCATATATATTTCAATATTATTTCCCAATATTACTGTGATTAAAAATTGTTTTCCAATCCATCCTCAAGATGACTTAATCCAAACAGATGATGAAGAACAACATTAATGTAAAAGTCTCTCACATCTGCTACATATCACATCTATTTCTGTTTTGATCTTTCCTGCCAAATGCATACCTTTAGTACTTGTTATCCTGTCATGTTTTCATTACCAATGTTATTATATTTCAGGCTAGCCAGGTTCTTCCATTTCCCTGCTTAGGCCCCCCATGTAAAATATGTATCTGTTTCAGAATTCTTTTTACTGACTACTTGATCATTGCCTTAACAATCAGTTTTTTCTTCTCATGACCTAATGCTTTGCTATGCCTTTATTTACCAGATTTTCATGGTAAACATTGAAAGGAATATAACATTAAAGAATATAACATGACTCTCTCAAAATATTCTCCCCTTCTTTTTGTGTGGAAATTTTTCCCTATTTATCATCCAAACTTCAGATCTGGAAGGCCAGTATTCATGTCATATTCTTTATCAGAGAACTTATAAATGCTTGCTAATAGTAAAAAAATCCCAAACCTAATTTAAGCCTTAAGGGATCAATACCCTTGATGTCCTGGGGGTCCTGGTGAACAACAAGTTGAACATAAGCCAGCAATGTTCAAGTTTCAAAGAAAGCCAACATTACCCTGGGCTGCATTAGACAAAGTATTTTAAGGGAGGTGATCCTTCCCCTCTACAGAACCTGAGGGAACGGCAGGAAGATGTGCCAGGGGAGGTTCATGTTGGACATTAGGAAAAGGTTCTTCACCCAGAGGGTGGTGGAGCACTGGAACAGGCTCCCCAGGGAGGTGTCACAGCCCCAAACCTGACAGTGTTCAAGAAGAGACTGAACAACACCCTCAGACACATGGTGTGAACTGTGGGGTTGTCATGTGCAGGGACAGGAGCTGGACTCAATGATCCTTGTGGGTCCCTTCCAACTCAGGACATTCTATGATTCAGCACTGGTGAGGCCACACCAGGAGTGTTGTTTCCAGTTCTGAGCTCCCCAACGCAAAACACACATGGGCATACTGGAAAAGAGAAGGCTGAGGGGGGATCTTATTAACATATATAATTACCTGGAGGGAGGGTGCAAAGAGGACAGATCCAGGCTCTTTTCAGTGGTGCCCAGTGACAGGACCAGAGGCAACGAGCTTAAGCTGAAACACAGGAGGTTCCCTCTGAACATCAGGAAACACTTTTTTTACTGTTGAGAGTGACCAAGCACTGGAACAGGTTGCCCAGAGAGTTTGTGGAGTCTCCTTCCTTAGAAATATTAAAAAAAAAGTCTAGACATGATCCTGGGCAACTGGCTCTAGGTGGCCCTGCTTGAGCATTGGGTTTGGACAAGACAAACACCAGAGGTCCCTGCCAACCTCAACAATTCTGTCATTCTATGACCTTCATTTTATGGTTACAACTGTGCCTTCCATCTCTCAGTCAGTACCTTGGTCAGACCAGTTCAGCTTCTACATTTTTGGGCATCCATCCAACCTAGCATAATCTTATTTGGTCTCTTCCAGAGTGAACTTGAAAATGTCATTTGTCATTACACAAAAGATTATGTCAGTCTTATAAGAGCATCTTCATCTCAAGTCCATAACTAATTTCCTTGACGTTGGATATTATCAAGCTGTTCTGTTTTCTGGATGTGTAAAGTGATAGTCCTACCAATGACTTCTACAATCATACCCCTGCTTCTTACATCTGCCTCTTTGTGATCTCCGGTCTTCTCCTTTCTAGCACCTGCAGATGATTGCATCTTTTATTCTTTTTCATAATTTTCTGTACTACACGTTACAAATTTGGTTCCAAATCTTATTTTTCACAAAACCAATTCTGACTGTTACTGAGACTTCCCTAGGAATGACTTCCATTAAGGTCGAGAATTTGAAGAAGCATAGCTAGAGGCACAATACTTTTAAAATACGCTGCCAAGAGAGAATAACCCCTTTCACTGTTAAAAATCAACAACAACAAACAACAAAAAACAAACAAACAAAAAAGAGACACAGAAGAGCTGTATCTTTCACTAATGTTTCACACATAACTGAACTGTTATTAACTTTAATCTGTTACAACAGACACACTGGAGATGTGAAAAAAAATAGGGTTTTTTGTTTGTTGGTTTGGGTTGTTTTTCCTAATTAAGGCAGAAGTACCTTGGATGCAGTTGAAATCTTTGTCCTAATACAGAAGGTTCTTGCAGTCAATACAGTCAACATTGGTCAATTCAAGGAGAAAAAGTAAACTGCAGATTAAAGAGAAGATTTGGCTAAACTCCACTAGGATCATGTGCTATTTCACTATAACATCAGTGTCTGTACAGAGTTAAACACGACAGAGAAGGTCTCAACACTGTCAAGCTAGGAAACTAATTTTTGCCTTCTTGACCTGACTTCACATTAAAGATTATAACCATGTGACACCATATTTTGTACAACACATTTTGTACCACCTACAACATATTTTGGTACAACCACAGTAAGCTTAAATACAGTAAATACAGAAGCTCATGCTGCTCTCCAGATTTGCTCTATGTAAATCCACAGCCCACTATTTATTTCCTCACTCGATTGTCCATCAGTGTTACGTAAAACAACAAGACTTGCTGTTGCAGCCATTAATTACAACACAGCAATGTGGTATCTCCTCAGTGATGGTACTCATCTAATTTATTTGAGTTCTTTCACCTATGAAGTAAACTACTTTTAGATCTTTTTTTTCATTTCATCTTTTTCAGAAGCGCTGTCTATTTCTTGCTGCCAATGTAGCTGGTCCAGCGCAGATGCCTGGGCTTTCATTCAGCTCTGGAGCAAGGATGCTATCCAATGGCAAGGAAACAAACGGTGCATTACACTGCTTCTGATGAGCAAGCAGATGGAAAGAGGTTGATAATGTGACTAAAGTATGCAGTTACCATCCTTACAGTATTTGGGTGCCTCATAATTCGTAATGTACCTGTGCTTACAATTCTCCTGTGAAATAAGAAAGTTATAAATTACTCGCAATTTACAGATTGTGAAGTGAAGCTCAAAATCAAAAGGGCATCAGAGTCTAAATTGCACTTCAGGCAGAATTTAATATCCTAATGCTAGTAAAGCAGTCTATGCAATGTCTTACACTCTTCACATCTGTTTTTGACATATAACTCAGGTAGGCATCTGAGCTGTTGCTATTTCAGTTGCCCATAAGCGCAAGCTTAATCAAGCTGCTTAGTCTGCTCTGAAAGCCTGTATGGAGTCTCAAAGCAAAGATCCCTGGTGGTCATCCCCCCAATGAGGCATAACCTGAGAAGCACTCTCCACCCAGAGGAAGGGATCCACTTCTGTTGAACAGCCTAAAGAATAACCCACAAAGAAATTAGATGAGTTACATTTTAGTCCCCTGCCACCCTAAGAGCTTGTATACTGGTATCTTGAGAGTGCCCTTGCCATCATACTTAACTAGCACTGAGATACTTTTTGAAGCCAGGCTGTTAGTCAGTCAGAAATGCAAAATTTACATGGATAGAGAAGGAATAAGTGAGAAACGCTGCAAGGTCATGCCTACTTCTGGACACCATTGTTGGGTGTTTCCTACCAACTTCCCATTGATTTTCCATCTCTAATATACACTCTGTTGTGAATCCCAGTCTAGCTGCCTTTCTCCCAGTTAATACCTAGGAAACTTAGGCAGTTAAGTCAGCTTTCTGACTTCAGTTCCTGTGTCCAAGCAACTAACTGATGATGAAGAGCTCAGTAGGGCAATACTGAAGTTCTTGCGGGAATCTAGCGACACAGATGTTCCTACTCAACTAAAAGATCTCTCCAAGTCACTAAACACTACAAAATGCAATTTCAAAAACAGACACAAGAATATTTTAAATCGTAAATCTTCAAAGAGGTTCTAGAAACCCACTTCAGCCAGGATTGGTTGTAAATTACAACCCAGCCCTTCTTTCAAGGCAGTAATTGAAGAATTAGCTGAAACCTTATATATCTGAAGCTGCACAAGAATACAAATCAAGAAGTGAGAAACACCAGCATATGAACTCAGCCAAGTCATTCAGGACTGGATTTGCCTTTCCTGAATTCTGTGGGAAGTAAGCAGAAAGAAATGTCACACAAACAGATTCAATTCTTGATGCTTACGGTTGTACAATCAGCTTAGTGCTTAATTCAGTAAAACAACACAAAAGCAAAAACTCACAGAAAACAGAGTTTAAAGCATGCAGTAACACAGACTTGTAGCAGAGTTCTTGGAGCACAGAAAAGCCTCAGTACAAATCGAGGACCAGTGAGAGCTTGAGAGAAGCAGAAGAAGCCTCCCAGGTATGCAGAACTCACCCAGAAGGAGAAATTGCCAACAAAATTCCAGGATGAACCAGGAAGAAAAATTCCGAAAAAAAAGCTTTTTAGAAGTGGCTTAACTGAATATTGAAATGTTGGGTTTAAGTTAGATTTATTACAGATTCTTCTACTAAGTCTTGAATAGCTGGACAATGTATTCTTGAAAAGAAGACATAAGCTGACTAAGGGATTTAAGCTGAATTTAAGATCCTTAGTTTTCAATAAGTCATCCGTGTCAAACTACTTGGAGCAAGCTGGTAAACTAAAAGACACACTGAGATTTTAAAAGAATACTTTCTTTATGCAACATAATTTTGCAGGGCTTAGCAAGATTCACTCCCAGAGCAATGATAAATTAAGTCTTGTGCCCAACAGTGACCAAAGCCCAGAGTTTCACAAAAGGAACACCAATTCTCCAGTTCGTTTTTGCACACAATTTCTTTTTTATTCGACTGCAGTTCCACATTTGGCTTAAAACTTGCCAGAAAATGAAATTATACAGAATGAAACTGCAGCTGAATTTTAAGGCCACCCACATAAGTTGCTCTCATTCTGGATTTTTCCTTGCCCTGCTACCAGTGGCAACAGAGGTGACAATTTCTATCAATCGTTTCACAATAGACAAGGTGACAAATTCATGACATCATCAAGAGGCTCAAACTTGCTTTCATAAGAGCTCAGCTCATCTTCATGGCAATTTGCTTCAGCTCTAATCCTCTTTAACTTTCCTCCACAAGTTAGAACAGAAACAATACATCTGTCAGTTGTGTAGAAAAAAAAAAACACAACACAAGAATCCTTTGCAATCCATTCTACTTGACATTTTAAATCAAATGCAGTTTTGTTTGGAAAATAAACTCCCTTCCCTTCAACACTAGGAGCTGATGTTCATCAGCTGATTTAGCTGAATCTTTTAACATATCATTTTAAACTCATAAAGAGCAAAAAGCAATACTACGTCTTTAGTTTTACTGTAAAGGAACTTGATTTTATGTTGATATCAATAAGCTCACTAGTCGTATATCACTGAAAAAAATAAACATAAAAATTATTTAGCATAGTATATTCCTACATGCAATATGCACTTAGTATATATGTACCAGATACTGTAAGGACTTCAGTACCAGTGAAGCAAGGCTCCCTGTACTTGTCTGAATGCCAGGTGCCCTCTTGTGGTTACCATCACCTTCATGTTCAAAACCAGATAGAGAGTTGAACTATACAAATGCACCAGATGCTGGCAACGGCCAGGGTAAAGACATCAGCCTGGAGACTTGCTGGAAAGTTCAGGCTCCTTCAGTGTAATAGGTGTGGGACACTGCTACCACCAGTCCTTATGTCAATGGTCTCACAGCATTGCTTATATTGGTTATCTGCTGACTTGGAGAGGAGGAAGTTAAAATGGAGAGCTCCATCCCTTTGGTTCAATTGACAGAACAAGTTGTTGCTGACTCTGAAATGCTTCACTCAGTATCTCTCCTGGTAAGCCTGAAAAAAAGCTGGAGGCTACATCCTTATACGTTTTCTCTGGGAGATATCCTGGGTCGCAGTCGACTGCAAAGGAATTCTTGAGAACAGCCAGTTAATATTGCCACTTGACTGCAAGATTTTTCCCTGATTGTTTTCTTTGAAATAAAAAGCGTATTCTGCCTCTGGGAATACCACAAAGTGATTTGAATCAAATAGTCTGTTGGTTTGTGCAAGGCCACCAAGGAGGAACAAGTAATGCCAACATGGCAAGGAAAGGAAAAAATGCAAAAGTCTCTTGGAGGCATCCAAAATACTTATCTGAGGTCAGATGAAAGCAGTAGGAAGGAGAAGTCTGTGAGGAGGCAGTCAGGGCAGTCAGACCAGACTGCTGAACTTTCTCCAAAATACTTCAGAGTTTCACAAAAAGAGAGGATACCGGATTTCTTCCTACCATTTGCTACTCGTGACTTACTCCAGCAAGAGCAATGAGATTCATTTAACAGTGGCTTGCTAGGAGAATTGTAAACATTTCCTGTGCCATTATAAGGTGCTGATGTTCCCTATAGGCAGTTAGCAACATCTACTGAAATACAAAATCTTCGCTGTGTGTTTTCATAAACCCAAGATTCTCCTCCTGTGATGTTGCCAACACCTTCTCCAGTGTGACACTGCCACACATTCTGCTTATAATTTAAAACTGATGGCAAAACCCTGAGGTGATTGTGTGAGGGGCTCAGTTCTGTGGCCTCTGTGCTCTCAGAAAGGCAGCTTTGCAAAGCAAGTAACATCTGGCCCTTAACGTCAGAACTTTCTCAGCTATGGTGCCGGACATTTCCAAAAATAGTGATTTATCACAGAAACCTTGGTTCCTTGGCTAATCTTAACTAGAGCGTTGCTAAGGCAATGCTACCAGGAGTGTGTTCTTCTGAACTGATTTGGCAGTATGCTCTTATGTATCTGAACACTAAAGCCACTATCTAGGGATTCTTTCTTGCAGAAATGGTGAGAAAGGAATATTTTTCTTTCTGCTTATACGGGAAATTATGCTTAGCAGAGAGCATGTATTTCACCAAAGCTCATTTAATGAAGAAAGCAAATGAATGCAGCGTGCTTAGGAGGGCCAAGTAAAATTCATAACATTTAACACCTTAGAGAGAAGGTATTCCTTCTGCAATTATTTCTGAAGTACTTTATGACATTTGTATTATTCATTGGGACACAAAGAAAATTATTGAATCAAACAGTTTGCACTGTTGGAACTCCCTTGTGCTTGTCACAGTTTAGGTTATTTTTAATCCACCCTCAGTACACAAATATGATTTTCTAAACCCTGGCTGGAAAAATTTGGGTGTTCAAGATATTGGTTCTTCATTTACTGTCATGTGACACCTTCAAACAAAACAAAAGAATTATCTCAAGTCAGTATAAGGACTCCAAAATTATAACTGTACATTTAAATGGTTTAGGGGTGTTTTTAATAGCAAGGAATCATTCATCACTATGATTCTAATTCCAAAGCAAAAATAGTGCAAGCCATCTGCAACAATTACTGCAATTTATCAACACAGAAAATCCTCTGTGCTTCTTTGTTCATCACTCTAGAATTTGCATTTGTATTCTTCTCTTTCATTCAGGTTTTTACAGCTTGCTGACTGCCAGGGTCCCTGATGACTAATCTTTTTTTACTTTCCCTGTAGTGCTTGATATTGAGAAAATAATTTATGCTATCTGTCTCTAAATGGGATGAATTACTCTACGGACATGTTTTTCTCTTTCTATTGACTACGGTAGGACCTTAAATGACTAGCTGAGTGAGATAAATCTCTTTAGTATCTTTGAGATATCTCCTCTGTTAAGTAGAGCTGAAATTGCTCAGGAAGTTAAGAATTATTAGAGGTACTTCCAATTACTCTAACTGCATAATTCTAACTCCCTTGGGAACACAGGTTAAAAAGACTTGCAAATACTACTTAGTTTACAAAATATGTTGCTCAAAACAAAATCTACTGTCTTCTGTTGCCATATTCTACAAGTCGCATAATCTTGCCAGAAGAATAACTTTGCTGTATTTTCACAGATTTTCATATGCAACTGTAAGCTGAAAGCTGAATATCATAGTGTACTTTTGATTTAACACACACACACACACACACACACACACACACACACACACACACACACAGAATTTTATGGATACCCACTCTCAGCATTTTTACTTTGAGCAAATGTAGATTGATGACTGGCTGCAAAGCTCTTTGTTTTTCTACACCCACTCACTACGTCTGCTCTTTGTTCTGATCTGTGGAGAAGCTAAGTATTCCCCCTACTCCCTGAACAACTCTCAAAAACATAAAAGGACTATCTGCTTAAACTCTGCAAAATGATCTGTATATTTTCTTACCAATACTTTATCTCCTAAAATTTAAAAGGAAAAAAAAAGCAAGCAGCTCTGCATTCTCCAAGAGTATCTGTAAATATACACTGACTTCTCTGACAGCTTCAGTAAAAACAAAAATGAAAACAAACGAACAAAAAACGAACCCAAGCAAACAAACAAACAAAAACAAAAAAACAGCAAAGCCCACAAAATACATCAATTTTCTTCCCTTCTTTCCATCTCCCGAAAATCAAAACAAGGAAAAAAGAAACATATGATATTTCAAATCCCTAAGCACTCTTTTTCCCCTCTGGCTAGCAAACAGAGTGTATTCCCTCTAAGCTGGAAGGCTGAAGGAAAGACTCCAACATGGGCTCCAGACTTCCCCAGGTGTCACTGAGTACATCTAGGACTCTCCAAACTGTCTTCTAGGCTCCTTCTAGCAGTATGAATCTTCCTGTTGTGCTGTCATTCTTTCCTTTGCAGGAAAAGTAGCCAAACCTCTGAGAACCACAGCTCATAGGTGAGGAGGCAAGGCAGTATTTAGTAGGGATTAGAAATGTACTGGATTGGCGTGGCCCAGCTGCTGGTAAAGGAGATTATCTCACTGGTAATGACTCTTGGAGTGCTTGGCAAGGTGTAATTGGATTTGTTACAAGTACGAGCAATTGGATGGAAATAAACACTTCTGATACTGTGAGCGTGTATGCCAGTCTGTGCTCTACAAACTGACAGGAATAACATTGTCTGAAGCACAATCTACTGTAAATTTTCTACATCAATGTTCTTTCTTCAAGACTTTTCTTCAGATGTAATCCCAGTTGTATTTTAAAATCAACTCCATAAAAGTGAGATGGGAAAGATTTTGTTCTCTTTTTAATTAACTCTTTTTAAAAAAATAAACCTGCCAACTTAGAAAACACCACGGTCTCTAGGACAGTACTAAAACTGGTGAGGATGAAATCCATGGATGAGATCACAAAAACCAGGCAGTTTTTCACACCTTGCTTACAACAGAAAATCACTCCCACTAATAGGGCACGCAGCCTCCTCCAGGCTCAGTAAACTCCCATTAATCTTCAGAATCTAAAGCACAAAAAAGTAAGATGGAAATACGTCTGTAAGCATAAACAACTGGAATGAAAATCATCAGAGCCCTACCTCATAATCCTCATTATTCCTGCTTATGTTACTAGGCATTAACAAATCTTTTTATCTGCCTTCTTTATTTCTAAAAGTGGGTAAGAAGCAGAAAAGGTCTCAAAGTAAAATATTTCAGCAGACGGCAGACTATGGAAAAAGCAGTCCTGAATCTGAAATTGCTTTCACTTCATGTACTACTTTAGAAAATGAAATGGCAAAAATATTTGCTGCTTTTTTTCTTGCCATTTTCTCCTTAAGATTACAGAAAAATGTTTTACGCTTTGTTGAAATACAGGCCATGAAATATGAGCATATTAAGAAATACAATTTTAAAAATAAAAACAGACGCTTCCTTTGGTGTTGCAAAAACAGTGTATTTACTGTGCAATGAAGAATTTTCCTGTTACTGTGTTATACAAAATGTTACCGCAACCATTTATCTATGTTATCACAGCCAATACAAAATTGAGAATCATGACCAATACACCAGAGGATCATTTTGCCATTCAGAGTGGCCTCAGTGGGCTGCACAAATAGGCAGAGGAATCACATGAAGTTCAGTTCAACAGGGAGAACTGCAAAGTCTTGTCCCTGGGGAGAAATAACCTCAGGCACCAGTACATGCTGGGGGCCGACTGGCTGGGAAGCAGCTTGGCAATGAACGACCCTGAAGTGCTGGTGGACAAGAAGATGGCCAAGAGCCAGCAATGCACTCTTGCTGCATAGAAGGCCAACCTGGGCTCCACTAGGAAGTGTGTTGTCAGCAGGTTGAGGGAGGTGATCTGTCCTTTCTCTTTAGTGCTGCTGAAATAGATCCAGAGAGCTGGGTCCAGTGCTGGGCTCCCCAGTACAAGAAAGATACAGATTTTCTGGACAAAGTCCAGCACAGGTCTATGAAGATGACTAAAGGACCAGAACACCTGACAGATGAGATGGGGCTGAGAGAGCTGGGACAGTTCAGCCTGAAGAAGAGAAGTTCCAAGGGGATCTCAGCAATGTGTATAAATATGTGATGGAAGGGAATGAAGAAGATGGAGCCAGGCTCTTCTCAGTCATGCCCAGTGACAGGACAAGAGGCAACAGGCACAAACTGAAACACATGAAATTCCACCTGATCACAAGAAAGCACTTTTCTTACTGTGAGAGTTGTCCAACATAGGAACACATCACCGAGAAACGTTGTGGAGTCTTCATCTGTGGAGATATTAAAAACCCAGCTGGACATGATGCTGAGCAACCTGCTGTAGCTGGCCCTGCTTGAGTATGTGGGGTGGACTAGGAAATCTCAAAGGGGGTCCTTCCAACCTAAATGATGCCATGATTTTGCGATCAAGGTGTAACATTTTTCCATTTATTCATGGAGTTAGTCCAACTACTCCACCTTATATGCCTTAATGCAGCTCCAACCACACAACCTTTGCTCAGTCATTCCATGATTAAGGTCTTACGTACCTCCTATTTAATGATTTTACTCTATAAATTTATAAGCAACTGCATATCTGAAACAATAAAAAAGTAAGGAAGACTGATTGTTTTGATTTCTAGACCAGGCTGCTGCTATTTTCTGTCATGAAAAAAACCCAAAGATTATACAAGTTCTTCAATTAAACCGTGATTTTTTGTTAACCAACTAAACACCATAGTACTCACCACAGGCATTTGATCAAAGGTGCGAACAATGGACAATTTATCTACAAACAAGCAGAAAATTTGACCCATCGATACAATTTCAACATATAATCACTAATTCTCTTTAAAACCAGTTATGACTACCCATTTCTACCTGCTGGATTGCCACGTATAAGCTCCATCTTCTCGTGAAGAATATTAATTTGCCTTTCCAGCTGTTTATTCAATTCAATTTGTGTCTCATATCTGGTTTTCCATTCATTACCTTAAAAAGAAATACAGGGTTATTCTGTTTCCCAGATCATTTTGTGCCATTTCAAGTAAAAGTCAGCATTTTTTCAAACTGTCCCTACTTCTTGTCTGGAGACTGAGGAAGTCTCCACTTAGCAATCCTCACAACGAGGATTTTTGCACACAAAACAGTTTGAAAATATAAATCAAGGGAATTCTTCACTGGGCTTACTGTGGGCAGAATATTAACAAACTCCATCAATTCATGTTATTCATAGTTTCCTTAAAAATTAAAGCTAACATGGAGCATGTAGTATTCCTTAATGTCATATTTGAATCATCACACCTATAGTAGGCATGTTTGAAAAGAGAAAACTTAAATTAAAAAAAAAAAAAAATACTTGTATCTCTATAGGGCCTACCCAAAAGAATTTTCTGTGTTTCCTAATTAACTAATAAGACTGTTGCAATTCACTTACCTTCATCTTCAACGCTGCTAAGTCTTTTTTCCAGTTCTGTTACTGTGTTTCTCAGTTCAAATATTGAGGCTTCAAGTATTTCCCTGTGGTATTTAGAGAATTCAATAAATTGGTTAATACATTAATCTCATTATTAAAAATAAAACTAATAAATTGAATGTATTTTCAGATTAAGGAATCTATTGGTCTTTCCTATGTAATTACATCATCTTGTCCATGTTTTTTAATGTATTTTTTCTCTATGGATACTACAGTGCCTTAAAAACAACAGAAGCACTTCTACTTTGTGAATAAGATTACTTCCATAAAAAAACAGGGCCAATATTACCTAAAATTTAATAACTGTCTAGCATATCATCAGAATTAAGCAAATGTAGAGAAGACACAGACTTTAATTTTTCATCTAAAATAAGATGCCCAAGGAATATGTTTTTTGAAACAAGAATATGCCTCAGACGTACTATTTGAAATTCTGAATTCATTCTTCATTTTGAGTCACTGCTCAATGATTAATAGCTATTTTCTAAATTGTACCCATAATAAAACAAATCAAACCATACCATGTATTATGGCTATCAGAAAAGAAAGCCAATGATTAAAATGAGTGTTAGCAAAACATACAGGAGCTAAAGCCACCAGTTTTTTCAGTACATTAATCTTATGGGAAAATATATTTTTGCCCATTTATTGCTTCTGTACTCTGGTTGGGCAGCCAGACAACTGAAAAGTACCATGGGAACCAGACTCTTTCTGCCTTAGAAGGTATGACCAGAAGTAGAAGGTAGCAGAAGACTTACTCTGATGAGTGCGCAAGATATCTGCGTGCATCGTACAACATGCTGATGACTCTCACCCTTTTAAGTAGCAAGATGGTAACTTAGTGTGATACAATAAATCCATATGATCTCAATCATGCCAGAAGGAAATTACGGCTAACTAAATTATTGACTATATTTATGCCAACAGCCTGGTGCTTTTTGGAGATGTCTATGGAGAAATGCTCCTGCCTGTGAGATGCCAGGAGGTGAGCCCACACCAGCACAGCTGCAAGAAAAACACAGCGCAACACAACGCAAGAGCGGTTTGTGGTTTTGTCCTTTAAAGTTAAGCTTGGAAGGCCAAGATTTCAAAAAACAACCAATGGTTCTTGGGTGCCTCCATTTCTCAGTGCCCAAATTGAGGTATTTCAAAAGAACTGAGAAAGCAACTCTGCAAATAAGGCCCTTTGGAAAATGCTTTGCAATACCAATATGACAATAGATGTCCTTAAAATCCTATCTTAGTTCATTAAAACATGCAAGAAAATCATTGTGTGGTCCTATTTTTTGGTGGTTTTTTTTTTTTTTTTTTTAAAGGGGGCTTTCATGTCAACATGGATCTTCTTTTTCTGAATATGTTCATAATAAGAAATGCTCTTCAAGCAATGGTTAAATAAAAGGTCTGAGGACAGAGCTGATCAATAAGAAATGCTTGCACTCCTCATGTTCACATTCAGTTGGTGACACTTCTTTTCCACAGCTTAAAACACCAGATTTCAACTGAAAGCTGCAGAAGCAAACCAACTGATTTTAATAAACGAAAGGGGTATGTCTGGAATGGGGAGGGCTGAAGAGCTGGGTCTTCCAATCCTCCTTGCTCCAATGTGCTTTTTGTCCCTACTGACATTAAACCAGGTATCCAGGGACATAGCCAAAGAAATAATGGAAGTTCTGGTAACTTGCTGGAGACAAAAAAGAACTGGTGAAAGCCCCAGCAAATGACAGACTTGAAACACAGGAGTCAAAATCCTAGATGCGGGAAAACCAAAGGAAATCTGAAACCTGCTGAATACTTTCTCCCACTCCAAATGAAAGAGGCAGATGGCGAGGAAGAAGACAGACAAAATCTTACTACGTTGCTGGTATCATTCCAATACAAATAGATAAAGCAGATTTCTATCAACCCCTCAGTATTTGGAAAAGAGGAAATTATAACAACAGTGAGTGTCAAAATGAGATTTTGGAAGGATATAACACTATAAATTAGAAATAGTCAAAGCTGTAACTAGAGCTGAGCTCTATCAAAATGAAATTGTTTTCCTTTTCAAACAAATCCTGGCTAAGTGCTTAGGTGGGTGCAGAGGGAAAACACAGGAAGAATGAGTTCTTTAAATCCAATGTTTTCAGTTCTTCATTTTTGCTACTATTCCAAGACTATATACAACATTTCTGAAATTAAATTTTGTAATTCTTTCTGCACTGCTAGCAAAACTGCCAGCCAGCTACCAATTATATTTTGTTCTGATGAAAGTGTGTACAGAAATGATAAATTGTCAGGTGTCAAACTGTAATTGCTACACTGACAGAAAGTCTTATTTTCATTTGGCAATTGAAACCATTTTAAACAAAAAATCTAGTTATTATTAAACACTGAATAATTCAATAGCATCCTGAAAGTAGCCAGAGTAGAACCTCTCTATTTTAGTCAGTGTATATGCAGTAAATTACAGATCCTGCACTAACTGAGAAGAGATGTAGAAACAAATAACTTTGACCAACTTGGTAAATACTTCAGCTTTTCAATGTAACGGATTATTCTGCATTTCTGGAGTTATTTCTAATTGTGACAGGAAGTTATGGTCACACCATGTATCTGTTACTGTGAATTTAAAGCAGCTGTGTATAGCCGCCTGCCCAAAGAGAGACTTGGTCTGTACTTAGAGGGACCGTGGTATGACTTTACCTGCAATTTCACATGTTTTAAACATAATTAGACATATTCAAGGGCTAGAAATCTTTCCCTTGGCAATGGACAATTTATAGTCATCACAGAAGAAAGCCCATAAATCCTGGAAGCTCAAATTTAAGTCATGAGGGGAACTTAAACTACATCTTTGCATACTAAGCATAACAAGAAAGCTCTTGTGAAGAAAAGGAGAAAAAAGTGCAGTTCAGATAAGAAGGCTGTGATTGAAATGACAAAAGAAAAAAATTGCTAAGTTTCTTTTTAAAACAGCGTACAGGTGTTATTTTACTTGAAAGTGACAGCCACTTGGGATGAAAGCCATTTTCGTGCACATTTTGCTATCCAGGTCTGAGTATGTGGTGCACATATCAGGCCCAAGACTGCCTGAAGCCATTTTCTATAGCAGAGAGAAAAAGCAGCGAAACATTACAGGATAAGCTCAAGGCAAATCACCAGTTCTAGGGCCTGCGCTCTCTAACATGGCAGACCTTTACTGATTCCTGTGGAAGTCAAAATGTATAGATGCCTTCAGAACCTAGGAACAAAGCAGAAACAATACTGCGCAGTGCAAAAGGCACTGCAGGGCAGAGTAGAGTACTGAAAGCTACAGACTCCTGACACTTGCAGTCAGCAGCGTGCTGGGAAAACACTGCAGCTTTCCTTGCCAGGAGAGCCACAGAAGCTGAAATCTCTCAAGCTGAATTAACATGCAACTCCATCAACATTAGTAAGTAGTTGACAGGCATAAATATATGGCTTTAAGATCTCTTTGTCTATTAAGAAGTATGCTGCAGTATTATATGCTTGCTCTCTCAGAAACATTTGCCATGCCATCTCCCAATCAAAACCTGTTCTGAATCTTGATTACAGTAATTCAGAGTCAGATTTAAGCTGACTTTCATTAAAGCCTTTGAAAGATTTCACAGTATTACATCCACAATCATTGAGAATCAGCAGGTACTATAGGTACAGCCCCCTTACGGACATGGATGATTGAATTTACTCTTTGAAGTAAAAATCTCTTCTTCATGAACGTAAAATGAGAGTGGTGGGTGGGCTGTCAGCAAACTGCCTAAATGGCGTGGTAATCAAATAAGCCAGTAAAAGGATGACAAGGGTGAGGTAGCTGTGAAGGAGCGCTGACATCTATCTGCAAGCCAGTCATCCTCAGCCTGCTTTGTACCCAACGCAGAGAAACAGGCTCCTCGGGACTGTGAGTCATCTCATGCTAAAACAGCCAAAGTGGGGCAGATGAATCACACCTTCTACGAGCCTTTCTGCTTTCATCACCTATACATGCCACTGGTTTAGATGTATATGTATAACAACCCTGGTCATTAACAGTTAGGTTGAATAAATAACTTCTGTGAAATCGGCAGTAATGCTCTTGTCTATTTGTAAATACAACATACACAGGGAAACAGGTGTAGAATCCACCTGGAGCAGCAAGTCTTGCTGTCATACCGTCAAAATAAAAGTATTTGTTAAATAGGTACTTTCCTTTCCTTGGCAAATAAGTCACCACTTCACAATGTTCTGGGCTTTGGGCCCAGTCTTGCAGAAGATTCTTAGAGATATTAGCAAGTACTTAAGGTACATAAAGGATCCAGGTTTTCACTAACTAAAAAAAAAAAAAATCAGAGCAGTGAACAAAGCCAATATCATTCTGCTTTTTACCTGAACACCTATAATATCAGGATCATGTATCAGGTAAAAGAATTGGTGCATAGAGAGGATAATTGATGTATTACACTGACACACTACTGTTCAGACTTAGTAAAAGGATATTTGCTTACATGCTGGTGCAAGTATGTCCAGGCTCCTTTTTGTGGCATTTCGAACGCAGAAATCTGCCTAGCCATTTTGACTCTGTTAATATCGGCTTCCCCCTTTCCTTTAGTAAATAAACATTTTATATAGTCCACAATTGCAGGACTAGTTTGAAAAGAATCAGCAGCCTAGATAGACACTAAAAGAAACATTGTCCAGAGGAAAAATCAGTATGGAATAGAATGTCTGAAAATGGTATGGAAATGTACATATAAAGGAACAGATTTAAGGCAGCATGGGAGCTTCTGACATTTTCTAACTTTTAATTTATTAACATTCAAAAGGCAATCATATTCTTTAACATGGGGGGAAATGTGTAACTTCATAAGCAAATTGATAAAAAAACCAACCAAGAATGCCACCACTGTGTGAGCATGAACAATAATCAGAGCGCTGCAACATTTGCTGCTTAAGCAAGGGAACTGACTGGTAGCAGTAGTAAGTCCTCGTCTTCTCTGCAAACTGCACTGGAGAGATATCATACCTTCCCTATAGGCTTCAGAGATATTTACTGATAGTGGAGAAGATTGAAATCCATCCTTCCAGTTTAATTCCACATTGTGCAAATAAGTGTGTTTAAGGAGCACCTCCTTGTTCATTTCAATCTTCTTCCCCCAAAGAGGTCTTTTCTGTTCTTACCCCATCATGGTTTCCAACCCCAGTGTACTGGTTTTGGCCAGGATACAGTTAATTTTCTTCACAGAGGCTCATATGGTGCTGTTTGGATTTGTGATTAAATAACTGTTGATAACATAGGGATGTTTTAATTACTGCTGAGCAGCACTTGCACAGGCAAGTCATGTTCGGATCCCCGCACCAGGGAGTGGGCTGGGGGTGCAGGAGGAGCTGGGCGGGGACAGCGCAGGGACAGCCACTTTGTCTTCAGCAACAGAACCGAGGGCTGCAGTTTGCCAGGGCTGCCCTTGCTTGTGGGTTTGTTTTTTTTTAATCACTTGGTTTTGTACCCATTTCCCTTTTTTTTTTTTTTTTAACCGTGTTAAACTGTCTTTATCTCAACACACAAATTTTCTCACTTGTAGCCTTCCGATCCTCTCCCCCATCCCACAGGGAGGGAAGGAGGGAGCGAGCAGGTGTAGCTGCCTACTGCGGTTAAACCGTGACACGCCGTCCCATTCTCCAGCCATGCCTGTTCCGTACCACTTCTGGCTAAAATTATTTACCCAAATTCTTCAGGCTCCTTGTGCCAGTGCCAGCCCTTTGACCAGCTGTCCCTCTTGCCCTCCATGCCCCAGGCTCTCTCACAGCACCAACCGTGCTCCCAGCACATCCCAGCCGAGCTGCGGGACCCGCCGGCAGCCACACGACCCCCATGGCCGCTCCCCACCCACCGCATCAGCCGCATCCCCCGCCCGAGACAACCGCCGCCATTTTGCCGCAGGGAGGCGGCAGGAGCCCCGGCCTGCTGGTCCTCCGGCGCGGCTCCCCGGAGCAGCTGCCGCCCGCCGGGCACTCACTTCTTCCGCCTCTCCCGCCCCAGCTCCAGCGCCAGCCGGTCGGGATGTGCCGCCCGGCGACCGCCGCTTTCCCCCATGGCGCCGCCGGCCCAAGCGCAGCCCTGGCGTCGGCGGCTGTTGCGTGGGGTAACAGGGAGCCGCCCGGCCCGGCCTTCTGCGGTCGCGGTGTGGCCGGAGGCGGGCGAACCAGCGCTGGTCCCGGCCCTCCGCCTCCTCACCCCTCGCGTCAGACGACCCCAGTCTCCGCAGCCGCCCTGCCTCTCGCTGCCCGGGGAAACGTGGCAGTCGGCATCACCTTCGCCGTGTCGTTCCGTCTGCCCCCATTGGTACCCGCTGTGCCGGTAGCTGCTATAACGGCCCCTCGTTCGATGGGGTTTTTTCTTCCCTCTGTCCAGGCAAATCCCCCACATGTGGCTCAGCAGCACCCGAAATTACTGGGAAAAATGTGCTTTCGCCAACAAAGGTTGGACCAGATGATCCTTCCAACCTTGAGACCGCATCTGGAATATTGTGTCCAGATCTGGGCCCTCAGTTCCAGAAGGACAGGGAACTGCTGGAGAGAGTCCAGCGTAGGGCAACAAAGATGATGAAGGGAGTGGAGCATCTCCCTTATGAGGAAAGGCTGAGGGAGCTGGGTCTCTAGCTTAGAGAAGAGGAGACTGAGAGGTGACCTCATTCGTGTTTATAAATATGTAAAGGGAGAGTGTCACAGGGATGGAGCCAGGCTCTTCTCAGTGTCAACCTATGATAAGACAAGGGACAATGGATACAAACTGGAACACAGGAGGTTCTGTTTAAATTTGAGAAGAAACTTCTTCTCAGTGAGGGTGCCAGAGCTCTGGAACAGGCTGCCCAGGGGGGTTGTGGAGTCTCCTTTTCTGGAGGCATTTAAAACCCGCCTGGACACATTCATGTGTAGCCTCATCTGGGTGTTCCTGCTCCAGCAGGGGGATTGGACTAGATGATCTCTTGAGGTCCCTTCCAATCCCTAACATTCTGTGATTCTATGATACAGCTGTGGCCCATTTAAAGAGTTTTGAGCATGTAGTGTGGACTGCTGGTATGCTAAGCTTCTAAAGACCCGAGAAACACAAATATGCAGAGATTTTTTTAAAACACGTCTTGGATGCAAAGTAGCATGGTTTTAAATAGATGCTTTGACCTATATGTGGAGGGAGGCACAGTGCGACAGGGCCTGCTTTTAAAGAGTGCCTAGCCTGTGTTTTAGCACCCTCGACAATGGGATCTGTGCTCTGCATAAAGTAGTTTGCAAGAATCTAACCTGAGTCGGGACAGAAGAGCTTAGAATAGTTGGTAGTCACCGATCAAGTCAATGGAGTCAATTAGTCAATATGTACTGGCTAATATTTTAATTATCTTGATTCATGCTTTAAAATGTTTTACGTTGCGTTTTTCAAACAAGGAATTTCAGATCAGTTCATGGCTTTCTCAAGGCAAAGATTTGTGGGCTGGACTGAATTAATCTAACAAACAATTCAGCGCTTCCAAGAGTGGCATCTCTTCTGTCAGGGTCTTGCTGTCACCCTCTCTGTCTGCCTCAGTGCCAGCTCTGACATTTGTGTAATGTCCAATGAGCCAGTACAGCTCATGAAACCTAGAAGACTTATATCAGGGAAAATGCTTGCAGTTTCTGCTGGTTAGTGAGCTGAAATCTCTCACCAGCTGTGCAGAAAAGCACCAGAGTTGATGCAAGGGACAGGGTGAAACTGGAAGTGATTAGTGTGCTCATAGATCAACTTGCCTTTTCATGGGATCTAGTGCTCACTAGAGAAACTGTCTGTTCACTTTCTCAGGAAGGAGATGGACTGTCATTTTGCTTTACTGCTATACTAGGCAAAAAAACAAAGAGTATAGTTTCTCAGTTATTTGGATGTCACTCTGTTGCAGGAACAGGAAGCCAAATGCAATAGCCCTACAACTCGCTGAGCAAGAGAGGCACTGCCTTCAAAGTTTAAAACAAGGGTTATGTATTACCATTACTTTAACATAGCATAAATCAGTATTGCCATCCAAAGGTCAGTCCTGAATTTTTGTGAATTTCAGTCCAAAGGTGGTGGTTCGTGACACTGAAATGGGCTGACCTAACTCCTCGCTGCTACTGCAACAGTAGGAGCGCTAATCCAGCAGGATGGAGGCTTAGAGGTGACCTCATCACTCTCTATAACTACCTGAAGGGAAGTTATAGCCAGGTGGGGATTGGTCTCTTCTCCCAGGCAGTTAGCAATAGGACAAGGCGGCATGGGCTTAAACTCTGCCAGGGGAAATTTAGGCTGGATATTAGAAATAAATTCTTTACAGAGAGAGCGGTCAGGCATTGGAATGGCCTGCCCAGGGAGGTGGTGGACTCGCCGTCCCTGGAGGTTTTTAAACTGAGATTGGACATGGCACTTAGTGCCATGGTCTAGTAAACGGACTAGAGTTGGACCAAGGGTTGGACTCGATGATCTCTGAGGCCTTTTCCAACCCAGTTGATTCTGTGAGTCTGTGATTCTGTCTGCGGGTAGAACAGTAGGATGGAGAGTGAGAAGCTTGACTGTAAGAAGGAAAAGTCATTTTAATTTCACTTGTCTGATGTATATTAGGACAGGAGGTGATTTTTGACAGTCTCAAGTTATAATTGATGCTATCATCTAATCAGTGAATTATCACTTGAAGTGTGGATTGAACTCAAAATCGTCTGAAATACTTTAATCAAGAAAGAAATTTAGAAGAGTACTGCACTGTAACTGCATTTAAATTTAGCTGCTCATTTTGCCTTCAGGATTTACTGAATGCTTCCTTTTTAAGATACATATTGAAAACACATTCCATACCGAGCCAATAATTTAAGTAATGACTTGGACCTAGATTACTATTCATAACTAACTCAATGTACTGAATCTTAGTGTCTCGTGGACTGAGGTCTTCTGTGTGTAAAACTTAAAACCATTAGCATTTTTAACAATCATGGCACTAGCATAACAACAGTTGCAACACCTGAGAATTTTTCTCCATTTCTTTATTCCAAATAAATTGGTTAAAATTAGATATATGGATACCTGTAAAGGTACTTTCATTGTTTTAAGGCTTTTAATTTCATTTTTAGTAAGAAAGGTTAGGAAGCTTGGTCACAACACAATATGGTTTGAAAACAGAATTTCATACTCAAATAAGTATCTTTGGATTATGTGAAGGCAATAAACAACTAGTTGCTCAAAAGCAAAGTAGACTGTTTGCTGATGACAAACATTTGGATTATGACATCAATTGATTTTGACAAAGTAGCAGCTATTTCTCTAGCACCAGTACCTAGGGTATGATTGACTGTCTGTGTGGACATGGGGAAACTGGTGGATGTTGTATATTTTGAATTTACCAAGGATTTTGATATAGTCTCTCATAGTACCTTTATAGCCACATTGGTGAATTATAGATTGGATAACTGGAAAATAAGGTTGCTGGAAAATTAGCTGGGCCATCAGGCTTGAAGTGTGGTGGTCAGCAGTATGACTGCTCAACTCTTGGATAAATACCTGAGCCAATACCCTTAATTCTTTATTAACAACCCAAAAGGCTGAGCACACTCTCAGAGAGTTTGCAGACGATGATGAATTGAGGGGAGCAGACACTATGCAGGAGGGCAGGGCTGCCCCTCTGAGGGAGAAACAGGCTGCTAAAAGGAACCTAATGAAATGCGACAAAAAGCTAATGCATAGTCCAACACTTGGGATGGGAAAAGCAGTGCAGGCTGGGGGTGGTAATGTGAACACAACTTCACATGGAAAGGCCCAGGGAAGAAGCCACCCAGGAGCCAGCAGAGCATCCAGCAATGGGCGGCCAGTGGCCTGTGGGGCTGCATCAGCAAGAACATAGGCAGGACAGGGAGGAAGGTGTTTCTTCCCCTCTGGTCAGCACTTGTGGAACCACATGCTGGAGGGCTTAGCTTTGGACTCCCAAACAAGTCCCAAGGGCTTCAGGATCCTAAAGAAGTCCTAAGGGCTGCCAGGCTGGTCAGGGGCTGGCCTATGTTCAGCCTGGAAAAGGCATAAGGTCTTAGTGCTGTCAACAGCCATTTAAGAGGAGGGTGTAGTGAAGGTGAAGAAGGGAGATTCTTCTCCAGTGTGCTCTATGGAAGGATAAGCAGCAATACACCCAAGTGCTTATGAAAAATTTTGTCCCAGTGTAAGGGAGAAATATTTACCTTTACCAGAGCCAAACCTGGCAAAGGTTGTCCAGAGAGTTTGTAAAGTCTTCATCATTGGAGATCATAAAAACATTATCAGAACTAGCACTGAGTACTCTGCTTCATCTGGACCTGTTTTGAGAAAAATGGTGGGCTACAGATCTCTCTAGTCTGGGACACCCTGAGGTCCCTTCCAACCTACACTACTCTATAGTGAATAACAGGTGGTCTGCATGCTTTGGTGGAAGGTAGTTTTACCGATTCTTTTCAAAGGATTACAGATTTAGTTTGTCAAGGAGTATTAAGAAATAGGCTATCCGAAAGTGTTTTTAAATCAGCATTAAACAAACCAAGTAAACAACCCACACTTGGAATCTAGAGAAATCCATTCAAATGCAGGGGTTTAGACTTGAGGTAAGAACACTGGTTTATACCTACAGAATGACAAAGATGTCAGAGACAGCAGTAGCTTACAATGACTTGGAGGTCATTAAAAAATAATCTTGAGCTTTCAGACCAATATTGTAGTAGAAAAGACTTTGCCATTTCCAAATTAAATACTCGATGTGTTAGGAAATCAAGTAGCAGTTCACTCCATAAACAGCATTAGTAAGACTACTTCTAGGACTGCCACACATCAAAAGATGTTCAGTATTTAGAGGAGAAACAAAATCAAGCTGGGAATAGAAAACGAACCTAAGGTATGAGGCATAGGGAGCTTAGTGTATATAGTGTATAAAAAGGAGAGCAGAGATAAGGCAGTAAACGTGTAGAGGCTGTTGTATATGTTAGAGGAACTGGGGACAAGCATGTGGATTTGCTGCCCAGGGCCAGGTAGTGACAGTTGAACCAGGGCAAGTTCAACAGCATGGCACTTTCAGCAGTGAGAACTAAGCTTTGGAAAATAAGATCATGGATGTATCACACTAAAAACTGTAAAATGGGGTAGGCATTATTAAAAAAAAAAATAGCTTTAATCTACTTTGAAACAAATTTGAAAAAATGAGTATGTGTGAAGAGAACAACAGTGAGTTGAACAGGACAAAACTTGCCTGATACCAATGGCATTTAAATCTTTTTTTCCTCAGTATGCTACAACTGGCTCTCTTGAAACCTGGAACACTTTGATCTTAACTGTTGTTTTAATACAACTTGCTGTTCTGATAGATAGAACTAAAGAGCATGAGCTATATGCAAAATAAAAATGGGAGAAAGAAGATAAAAATACGTACATCCCTATTGTAAATGCAGTTCGTAACACCACAAATGCTTTTTCTAGCGTGAAGTCTTTTGCAGTCTTAAACTGGTGACTGACTGAAGTAACAGAAATTGTTGTAGTGTATTTTAATGGACCTTTTAGTTTGAAACACTTCAAACTCTAATTTATTACCTTGTTTCTATCATAGAAAGACTCCAATACTGTTCTTTTTCTACTTCAGAAGTCCTAGCCTTTCCACTTGCTGATCGATACAGTAGCTTCAAATCATAAAAAGGTGAAGCACAGATTAACCAATTTTATCTTTATTTCCATAAATCAAAGTTACACTTCAAGTGGTTAGATCCTTTGTTTCACATTGTTCATCCAAAGTAAACACCTACAGTGGCTACCACAAAATGTGCACCTATTAGTTGTTATTGTATTTTTTCAATCTGATGCAAATAGCCTTTCTTAACAACCATTTTTATTTATTTTCTCCATTTACATGAAATGGAGAGAAGCTGTAAATTGATGGTGTTCCCTTTGTTGCAGGTACAGCCAATATTAGAACATGCATCAGCTTTAAACCTCAATAATGAATTATTAATTAAGTAGCAGTTAATTAATTAATAATCTCAAGGGTTCTACATGTGGAGTTATTTCACACTTCACTAGGAACAGGATGAAAAACCTACATGGTCACATCTAGCCTATTTCACACCCATCTCTTCATTAAAAGGCCTTGTCTTCATACTCTTTAAAGACTTACCTTGTGCAACTATGAATTTAATGGAATAAAGATGCTGACTGTTAGAACTACTTGTTGAAGCAAATACATAATTGTCTCCCATTTGGAGGCCATGATATATACTCCGAATCCTTCTAGATTGGCTGAAAAGTACAGAATGCATAGAAGTTCCTAGTGTCCTCTACAGAATGTTTTCACAGAAAAATAATTTATGCAAAAACATACTTATCCTCTCTACACAAAAATCTCAATTTCAAAAAAATCTTTGTGTATTCCTTAGGAGTCAGCTGGAGAATACATTTTTCTAGAGTTGTAAATATGCTCTTTTAGAAAAAATGCTTCATTATCTTTGGTTTGCTTATATGCTGGATGGAAAAAAAAAATAGTTTTAAAGGGACTAACTACCTAGTTACCTGAGGTTTCATATTTCATTTCTTCTGACATAAACTTTGGATAAGATTAGCTGTTTGGTAGCTGTAAAGAGAAATTTCCTACAAAACACTGAAACACAAAACTTATTGTAAAATTATTAAAGATGGTTAAAAAACAAATTTGCTTCAGAATTAATAATCCAAGTAGTTCTATATCATCACCTTCTTTACAAATACAAAGCATTACAAAAATATCCACTATAGTATTTCTCTATTAATATATTATTCCATTTTATATTTTGAAAAAGTACTTACAGAGGCAAGTTTATTAACTGCAAACTCATATCTTTCCAGTTATCTAAAGCTCTAATCCAGTTGTTTAATAGCCTTGTTCAACATGGAACAAAGAATTAAGACAACTTTTCATTTTCCTTTCCATGAGCGCCTTCCCTGCTTTTACATTTTCCTGTCAAACTAAATAAAGGTTGCTTGAGAAGTACACTGTGATTTGTGTTAAATTGCAGATTAGCAATGTAGTTATTTCTAAATAGGAAGTTTCATCTCTGATGTAAGGCTTTGAGAAATACTCCATTGCTTTCATTTTTTATCTTTCTTCTCACTGTCTAATACTTTATACTCATCTAACACAGCATGACCGGTTTCCTTTGCAGTTCTCTTTACAACAGCTTTGATACCAAGATTGTCAATGTTAAGTGCTGTCACACCAACGTTGATTGCAGAATTCATGGCATTGTCTGTAGCATGGCCAGCATCTTCTCCATACCTTAAGAAAGATAACAGTTTTGTAGATAAGTATACATAGCATTTTTATCTTCACTAGAATTCTCTTGAAAGCAAAATTTTAGGCATTAGCAAGAACAGATAGTAAGCTCACAGCATGAACGTGTAAAAAATAAAATTAGAAATTACCAAGCCACTTGAGTAAAGGCTGCTCCTCTATCAGATGAATTACTCTTTAAAGATACCAATATGTTTCTGCCCTTTTTCCTCAAAAAAACCTTCCAGTCTTTCTCCCTTCTTCCCCTCTAGTTTTCAAGAGAAGAGTAGAAGACTTAGCTATAGAACCGTAAGAATGGTGGCAGGTGGGAGAGGGAGTTGTGTGCAATAACCCTTTTTCACCTAAATTCTTTGGTAAAATTCCTAATACCCTCTATTCCCCCATGTAAGACCTCACAGCTAGACCCTTGCAGCTGCTAAACCTTCTTAGTGTGTACCATAAGCAACAGCACTGAGGAGGGAGGACTAACACTGTCTTGTCTTCTCAGCTGTAACAGAAAAGGGAACCGGAATCACCTCAGGCATATTTTTTCTCAATTAGTACCACCACTGCCAGAATGGTGCTTGGTTAGTACTTGTCCTATATCGCCTTTGCCTGTGTCTACATGGCATAATATAATACTATGTCTGGTCTAACAGTAACACACTGGCACGTTAATTCCCAGTTCCAAAAGCAGGCACACCGAGGTGCTAAAGCAAACCAATCCAGACCATCTAACAGGTTTCTGGGGTACAGAGCATTATTGACACAGCTATGCTCATAAGTTGGAGGTAGCAAGGTCCCTACAAAAAAACATGTCATTGTGCAGTGAAAACTTCTCTGAAGTAACGTGGAATTAATACAATGGCAAAGGGGAAGTAGCGGGGGCGGGGGAAAGAAGTCATATACAACCCCAAAAGCCTTAACAAAGCTATCTTGAAGTTATGATGAAATTAAACCTCAGGTCTCTCCACTGGGCTGTGGGTCCACAATCTTTATGCTTTAGGGGGCAAGTCAGCAATTTTATATTAATTACTCAAGTGTGA
This sequence comes from Streptopelia decaocto, assembly GCF_964273445.1. Lineage (NCBI taxonomy): Eukaryota > Metazoa > Chordata > Aves > Columbiformes > Columbidae > Streptopelia > Streptopelia decaocto. Next base: position 186,319,977 of record NC_138663.1, on the reverse strand, counting down.
AGAAAGGTCACTTCTACCCCAGGAGAGAGAACACACTGAAGGAGGACAAGAGTACAGTGAGAGCAGTAACTCTAGCTGTTCTGGGCATCCAGACATTTCTCCAGAGAGCATTGTCATCAGACAAACCAGGCCAAAGGGAAGTATTTCTGGCAGCATCACAATCTCAGAAGTTACAAGAGTTACTTTTTCCTTGTGCTTATCACCAGAGATTCTTTGAGGAATCTGGCCTCAAAATAAGGCCAGAGAGAAGCATAGAATATCAAAGATTCCAAAAATCTACCACATTATTGGTGCAATAGCCATAGCATAATGGCTGGAACCAACAACAAAACTGAATAAAAAGAATTAGTGCTTTTTTGGTTTGCTTGTAATTCTCTGATAGAGTAACAGCCTTGAATCAGCAACAGCTAATTTGCAGATCACAGAATTAATCTCACAGCAAAAGTTCAGTATTTGTCAATTTGATTAGTTATTTCACCCCAGGAACATCATAAGCCAGTTTTATATAACATCAGTAAAATAAGAAACCTCACTTAAAGTGAGACTATCTTATCCAATAGAGTTAAACTAACAAGTTAATAATATTTGATAATTGATTTTTCAGTTCGCCTGTCTCAATTACATAATTTGTAACATCCTTTTTTTAAAAAAAAAAAAAAAAAGTTTGGCAGGTGTAGATAGTGCAGTTATTTATATTACCGTAAAAACCCACTAAGGTAATAGTATCATACTCTGGCAGACCTTTCACTTCTGAAGCTCTGTTTTCCCCCAGTTCTGACCAAGAGACACATATGATGAACATCTCTCTCTGTTTCCATCCACAAAGACACTGCAGCTAAGTTTTAGACTTTTTTTGTTGATGTAGACACACTGTGATGATACTCCTTTAGCTCATTCATGGAAGTATTTTGAGTGGCAGAAATCTATGTTACTGACACAGAAACCAGCTCCCAAAAGAGAGAGAGATTATGTAAAATTTTCATATATTTATATAGATTGATTCTAAAGATCAAGTATCAAATTTTTTTCCATGGTATTGTCATTAACTGCAACACGTAATTACTTATTGTTTTTCAGTCTTAGTGGCTGTTGACTGCTGATCTCCATCTCTCCTATTTTTATATCTAAAAGAAAAACATTAATGTGAATTTACGAGAAGAGTTCCCATATAACACCTCCTGACATTCCCACTGAAAACAAACATTACAATAAAGCACCACTGACTAGAACTTCACTATCAGCTGCCTATTTGAAATGCATCACAAGCCCAAATGCCAATCCCCTTAGTGCTGTATGCTGACATTTACCTCGTCTCCTTCTTCTAATAGCCTGTAGAGCACTTTCCGCAATCCTTTTCAAACATTTTTTTTGCTGCACTTCTCACCAATTCCATTTAACCTACATGCTTTTGCTTAACCTTCACTTTATTATATCTACTGCACCTTTTTTGAGGGGCGCATTTCATATGTTTTGAGGTTATCTCAATAATATTCCCTTACTCTCCACAGCATCTTCCAGTATATGTTAGCTTCCCTGCATTGTCATAAGCTTTTTTTTTTCTAGGATTCAAACACAATGACAGTGTGTTGTAGAAGAAACCAACAAAAACATAACTTACTTGTATTTGACAGTTTTCACAGTCTCAGTTGAAACACTTTTAGCAATGCACTTAGCTGCACTTTCTAAACCTTGCCACACTGTTGAAAATCCTGTAAAAATAAATAGCTTATTTGAGTTCATAGCATTGAAAAGTACTAAACACATATAAGGAATTTTCATTACCTTGAACTCCACTTGCTGCTACCACCAGAGCACCATCAAAAGTGGATTTGCCATCTTTATCTTTCTTAAGGGATTCTGGAACTAATTTGCTGCCGTGCTTCTTCACATGTGGAGCCAGCTCCCTTCCAACACAGCTTGCTATAGAACACACTCCCTCAACTACCATAAAACAACAGTATACAGATTATTTAGTAAGAATAGAACATCTTTCTTTAAAAGTCCTTACTCCTAATTAAAAGTAAGTTTCACTGAAGTCTTAAGTGTTGCGTCTATTTAAATATGCTTATTTGAAAGACAGATTTTAATCCATGCCCGAGTACCCAAGTGATAGCAAAGCAATCTTATTTTTCAGATTCTGCACAGCTCTAATCCCTAAGAAATAAATAAAGTTGGCCTTATGGCTAAAAAGCACTTTAAAATAAATGCATACATTCCCAATTTCAAGAAACTGTTTTCATTGCTTTGTTATCCCAAACTCGCAGATAGGGAACAGGATGTGTTTCTTTCCTGACCTGTCTTTTGGAGAAGTCTTTCTCACAACCATTCCAGCTCTTCAAAGCTTTTTTTTATAATATTCAGCACAATTTGCTTTTAAGTTTGTATGAGTCACTGGATACTAAATATAAACATTAATGCAAATAAATAACAGAATGAAGTTACCGAGAGCTGCTAGGGTTACCATGCACCTGTAAGCACCAAGCCATTTCTATCTGGAAGTTCATACACAGTCTAATAGACTTGTTGCAGGTGTGCGTATTTATAGGCATGCGCACATACACATTCTCTAGTGGTACAATCTGTACGTTAGCAACCAGTGACAGTACAGCTTTGAAAATACATGGTTATCAACTTAAAAAGAGAGAGAAAGACCATTCTGTCTGAAACTTAGAAAAGCATGACAAACTTAAGACTGTACAGACTATGATTTTAGGAAAGAAAAAGATGCCTCAAGGCCATATAGTAACTGTTAGTCCTAAAGCATCTCTCTCACAAGAGATAACTAGGCACAAACTACTGATCACTGGATTTCATCAGGTCAATCCCTTCCCTAGCTCACTGGCAAGAGAAACCAGCTCTCATTTTACAAATATATTATTTAAGGCAAAATAAAATATACTATGAGATGGAAATTTTTACCTAAGAACTGGCTGACTTTCACAGCTCCTCCAGTAGCCTGTTTTGCTACATGAAGCCCCTTTGCTACAGTTGGGTTGACTTCCAGAGGTTTTTCTTCTGGTTGAATGTGTTCTCGCAGTTTTGAAGCTCCTTTGTGGATAGCTTTACCAGTATATTCTGCTCCTTTCATTAGGCCCCAGCTTACCCAAGATGCACCTTCAAGACAAGAATTCTGTTTCTTTGAATGTACAATTTTATAGACAATGATTCCTATAGCCCTCCCTCCTCTGTCTCTCCAACACTGACTTTAGAAACATCCCTGACTACACTGTCTGCAATTATTCTCTTCCCTGAATGGGCCAGCATGAATTCCTGCAGTGATTTCTGCTCCTACGCCACCCACATTTTTTCAATTCACTTTAAGTTTAATACCGCCAGCCCTCATCCAAATGTCAGCTTAATACAGCCACTTGGTTTTTTAATAGATATCCAAGCCCCAGCTGGGCCAGAAGCGATAAAACTGCACATCTCAATGCTATTAATATTCTGAAAATGTACATCCCAACCCTCTAGCCCTCCTGGCAGATTCATATTTACTACAATCAGCAGGTGGTCATTAGTATGTTCCAAAGGTTCTCAGAGGGAAAAAAAAAAAGTTCATCTGCAGAAATCACAATAGATGCTTGCTTCAGTGTAACTGCTCATACAGGAGTAAATTGTTCTGTCACAGTGGTTTGGATCATAGGGGCTGATATCCTACCATACAGTCAAGTGAGGAGCCTAACTCATTTGCAATGAACAGGACTGTTGGCAATGGATTTAAATTCTGCACTGTTTTCATAGAGCCCAACAAAGCATCCCTTAGACGATTATGACTGGAACGAACCAGTGAACAACTACTTCCAACCACTCAGCTTCTACCAGCACACATGAATTTAGGTGAAAATGCTGTTTTAAATGGTACTCACAGATGTTTATATTCAACACACTCCTCTTATTACAACAGTACCTGACAAAATTCCATGGGCAACTCTCTCACTCCATTCTGGCAACTCTTTCTGATTTTCTGCTCCTTCAGGTTCTGGTTGGATATGTACAGTCTGAGGCAAGTTAATGGCATCACTGGAGGCTTCGGAAGGCTAACGAGTGAAAGTAAACATCTGAGAATCTACTTTGCAACATATCATCAGGATTTCTGTTGTAAATGTTTTAGATCATACAGATCTATTATCAGAAAATGGTAATGCTATGTAGACCTTGGGTAAGTGTACAGAAATGCAGTGGAAATTAGTGATTCAGTTACTTTCGTATAGAACTGCTATGCATTCAAAAAAAGCTTATCAGACTGCTCAGCATTTTCTGTATGCTTTCTTCATCCAGATATAATGAAAAGACTTGAATGCCAACATGGCCATATAGTCAAGTAACTAAGTAGGGAAAACTTAACAGTACAAATTAACTAGCAAAAAAAGGTAAGAGACTTGTCCATCTATCACTTTTATCTTCTCAGAGGGAAGTCAACTCTGTTGTTATTCAGTATGGGAACTGCAGTCCAGCTGCACTAAAAGAATGCAGCTGTTCTGGTTGTTTTGCTCCCCATCCTTTCCTCCCAAATTCAAAAATAAAGCAGAGTATTCATTCTGTATGCTGTCGATGCTTTTGCAGGCTGGCACAGCCAAGGAACACAGCAAGCTGTGCATGATGCCACTCCCCATTTAAAGTTGGGTGGACAGGTTCCGTGTGATTTCTTGTCAAACATGAGAGTTGCTGAAGTAGACATTATTCAAACATAGCAACCACCAACAGAGTCTGGTTAGTGCTTCTGAAAAGTGTAACATCACTTTACACTGTTCACAGACAATGTGTAATTAAATTTTAATTAGAGAAAGCAAAAAACATACTTAGGGGTTTTTTTAGAATTCTATTTTTAAGACTTTAAGTAAAAAAATAAACATTTCATATGATTGAAAACACTGCTAGCTAATGAGAGACAGTACAAAAAACCTTTTAGCTTAGTCTAGAAGTCTATATGAAAGCATTCATAAACAAAAACTATGAACAGAATAAAATGCACTACATAGAATAATATTTGATATTGCATGGGATTATTAGATTCCTCTGAAATATTTACTGGAAATAAAAGTAGGGTATTGCACAAAGATGGCTGTTGCAGACAAAAGAGAACAACAAAACAAAACAAAAACACAAACAACATTAATAGAAAAGAGTAGATTAAGTCTTGGAAAGTTGCCAGATTAAGAATGTATGCCTGACTTGTACTATATCAATTACCGCTTGACAGCACTGTGAAATTTCATGTTTAAAAAACATCTTTAGCATGTGACCAAAACACTTTGAGGGCTGGGCAGGAAAAATGACCACAGCTATAAGTAAACAAAAAACAAACTAAAACCAAAACAAAACCAACAAAAGAACACCACAAACACCAAACCACTAAAGTATCTTCCAGGTATAACTTAGTTACTCCACAGTTTGGATCATTATGCAGAAAAACATTCAACAAGACTTCTAAAGCCTTTTCTAAGGACCAGAAATGGGTTCTCTAATAAGACACGTGACTCTGTACTAAAATTACATTAAATATACTTGTTAATTTGATCCTCGTGAGTACTATATAAAACAGACACAGTAAAAGGCCATCAGACTAGGCTTTGAAATATTTGTGCTTTATCACAAAGTTTTTAAAACTCCAGAAATATGCTACCAATTTGCAAAATGTGGTAGCCTGCACTAACTGAACCAGCTCTCAACAAAGAAACAAAAAATTAAAAACCACAAGGCACAGCATACATTGCTGCTTTCAACCAAGTCTGGAATCTCAGCAGCTCTAACAAGTACTTCAGTGACTTCTTTCCTTTTTTTTTTTGTTTTTACTATAAAATTTTGGAATCATTGTCCTGGAATTTACCTGGACTTTGTGGACAGACATCTGTTTAAATTTATCTTCAAAATGTGCTCTCTCAGTTGCTGGGAGCTCTGAAGATAACCCTACTCTCTCATGGGATCCTGGCACCTGTGACATTGCAGCAGGGAACATTAACAAAAACATGGAATTTTAGGACAACAAGAAACTAATGAGATATCCAATCTGAACTACTTCTATGCAGGAAAAATAACAGAATTTTATCCAGTAAGCCCTGCATTGACAGATCACAATTCTGTAGTACTTTTAAGTAAAAATTATTGGTCTCCTGTGCTAGTGAAATTCCCTGCTGAACTCAAGAGGATTTATAATGTAGCAGAACACCCACATCTATGCTCCAAATTCGTCCTTCATCATGACTCTCTTCAGAATCTTGTTGAATCATCAAGCTTTATCTTTCATGAAGATATCATCTTCCTATAAGTTTTTAAGTAGTTACTGATTACCATTCTTCCAGAAATGGTGCTCCAGTAACATTTTTCACTTCAGTTTCAGTCACCATTGTCTTACTGCACCTTTGTCAGACTATGGGTTTTTTCTTTTTTCTCTATCTGTTAATATCTTCCCGCAGTAAGGAACTAGATTATTTTGAAATTCCATTTGAAGGTAGATTTTTGAGGTACACGCTATTTTCACAGGTCTTTCACACATTTGGGCCAAATATTCCAAGAATGGCATCATCAAAACTACACAGAGATGGTGTGCATGTGTGTGCACACACAGGAAAAAACATGCTTTCTCCTGAACATAAAATTTCATTCTGGGTCCTATGTTCTCTTCTGGAAAAATAGGGAAAATATACAAAATGGTCTCCAATTCCTCTCTGTGCTTACAATTTAGTATTTTAAAATTTCTGTGCTCCCACCTCACAGAGCCTACAGTTTCATTAATAGGTTGCTTCATCTTGGCTACTTTATCTATTTCTCACTGGTGAGCTTACCAAGCAATACACAGAACTTTGCATTTTTGCACAATTAAACATAAACGGGAGAATATAACTACCATTTCCACCTTTCCGTTTTAGCTTCAAAAACGCAGCCCAGGAATTTACCTGGATGCGAAGGTCGGACATCTGTTTTAAGAGATCCTCAAACAGCTCTCTGTCAGCTTCTGGGAGTTCTGAAGACAACACTACTCCCACGTAGGATCCTGGTAACTGAGACATCGTGTCAGGGAACATGTAGACTCCAGTATTGCAACACAGAACAGGAGACTGGTTACACATTAGAGGATACAACCAGTCACAAACCTAGAAAAGAGAAATACATAAAGGAATTAAAGGATCTTTTTAAAAAGAAAGGCATGCAGAATGTAATGATAAGCACCACAAACTTGATTTTCCATATAGTAAGAAAGTTAAAATGCCTTAAGCCATCTTCAAACAAAGAAATCCACTTGACTGTGGAAATATTCTTGATTAGTTCTGACAGTCTAATATAGAGAAAATACTAATTTTCACAGGACTTAAATTCAAGCTGATAGACTCTTAACTGAGGTCTAGTCTTGGGCCCAGGTGTAGAAACAGATGAAACACACTACCAAACAACTCAGCATTCACAGCACCTGTAACTTCCTGTAGATCTCGGGACAGATTTGTATAGTAGGATAAAGAGAACATATAGCTGTTGCTGGCAAACTATTGAAGGCTGCTAACACAGGTGGAGGCGAATCAGCTGACCCAAAACCAGGAAGCATTTTTTGTTTGTTCCTCTAAGTTTCACTTTTGCTGATGAGACTTCCAACAGCCAGTCTTAGCAGCAACGAGGAGACCGTAAGTCAGAAACCAGTCCAGAAACACAATGTACATTACAGAACATGCCCACACGAAGCAAGCACCGACTGAAAAAATCCAAATAGTACCCCATCATTTGTAGTTCAGAGTCTGGATTAACATGGGCCTCCACATTCCCAATTATCAGTTGTCCTAACTGCAATACTTTATCACTAGTTGAGAATGAAGTGGGTAGCGCACAAGCCCATTTTATGCTGACATGTTACAATATGTGAATCAACGTGTCTTCTCTATGTAAGGAAAGGAAAGTTAATTCTAAGAAACGAAAAGATACGTTAAATCAACTCCTTTAGAAAATGCAATTCACCAGAACAGTCGGCACTCAACAACCTTGTGAAGACACAGAGGTGATTTTTGCAGAAAAAGTCATAAAAGGGTGTATGTGCAGAAAACCATTTTTCCAATAGCTATAACATCCTTGGTATGACCACAGAGATTTAGGCTCAGAAGAGTCAGAACTTAAGAAGATTGTCTTTTAAAGTTTTATGACAGTTCTTAAAATTTAAATAGAGAAGAAAATTATTTTGCTGTTACCTGAAGAAATGCAGGTGGACGATTCTGGGCTGTCTCACTATCTGCATCCAAGAACTTCACAATGCGTAGATATCCAGGGTACGAAGGAGCACTAACCTGCCCATCAGGAGTCACAAAGAACAGCTGTACTCCTCGAGGAATCAAGATCAGCTCATCTGCATCCACTCCCAGGTTTTCAAGGGGAGGTGGCTGAGTACACTTACTGTAGTAGTCCTCACCTACAGAAGAAAACTCCCCAGAGTCCGTGCCATAAGACACAGTAAAATGGCCATTGGTAGCTCGAGGGGTATAGGCAGGAGGTGCTTCATTTGGCAGACAAAGAGGTTTTGCAGGTGATGGACTCATAGCTGGAATTTGTCCCTGGCTCACAGCTGCAATGCTTCCATCTGCTGCGGGCGGCTGACTTGGTACCAACAGAGAATTAGGGGCTGGTGGTCTTTCCGGTTTTTCTTTGGGAGGAATGGATGGGTACAACTTGGGTACCCCAGCAGGGGCATCCATGGCAGCAGGGCTTGCTTGTACAGGTGGGGTGTTTTGATCTAGAATGCCAAGTCGAGCCTGAACATTTTGGAGGGTCTCCCTCATCTTCTGTTGCATTTGCCTGGCAGACTCCCACTGGGATCCTACACATGCAGGACCCTGCGATGGAATGCTAACACCTCGGAGCAAGTGCTCAAGCCCCTGCTTGTAGTAACTTCTTGCCTCTTCCTTCTGTCCCAGTTCATCTGTATTCAGTCCTTTATTGATAAAAATAAAGGCTTTCCTGTACTCTTCATTAATAGCTTTAATATTTGCATCTTCTTGCATAACTGGATCTTGCAGTTGTTCCATTACTGCAAATGAGAATAAAAATGATTCTGAATATTAATAGATGAAGCCAAATAAAGTTTACCTTAGAACAAAACGCCTTTTAATTGGTTTCTAATTATGACCATACTGCATGTACTGGCAGAAAGCTATCTAGGTTGCTCGGTACAGCATTTGATATGTTATGGTTAAGTCCTACTGATGTTCAGATTTAGAATACATGATTCCACGGCAGAAAGGAATTTACAATCATCACATCCAGTTACATCACAGACATGTACTTCTTAAAAGCTAAATATGAGAAGAACATGGACATACCTGATAAAGTTAAGATGGGAAGTTTAATAAGATCAGTAACAAACAGTGGAGTAAAAAAATAATTTAAAAATCTAACTTTACTTTCAATAGTATTTCAATAGTATTTCTTAAAAATCTCTAAGGTATTAAAAAATCAGTTAACATTTTGTTTATTTAAATAAATGCTGAACTTACAAACTCAGTATATTTTTATTTAAATAATTTAAGGGAAAGCATGCAACAGATTTAAACAAATCACGATAAACTTCAACTAACATCAACACACAGATCTGGGAAGAAATACTTAAAATAGTTAAAGGTATGCTTTACAAAATGAAAACAGGGAATCACTTATTTTCTTTACAGTGTTTATGAAGTGAGAACAAAGTGTTTTCCTTTCCTTGCTCCCCAGGTGACAAAAACTTGAAATAATATGTACAAAAGGTTGCAGGTTTTGGAATGTATTCCTCAAACTGCCTCATGTTTATTTCAACAAGTGACAAGCAGAAGAGAATCCGATAGGTTTATCTGAACTCTAAAATATGTAAAAAATCACTGTTTTAACTGAATGCAGATCTTCAGTCTTGGCCAAATGCAGGAAATACAAATCATTCTTGGCCTAAGAGAGTGTTTACAACACACAATGCAAAAATTCCAGTGGATTATTTTGCTGACAGTGATGAGAGGCATTGTCAATTCAGAAAAATCAAGTTATTATACTAGAAGAGAATAATGATCATGGACAACAAAAATGGGATACTATATAAAAATGAAAGTCATGCATTTTCAATAAAAACAATGATTCTCATCTGAAAGCTGGATGGAAGAAAGGAGAAGAATCTAGAGACATATGTCAGTCGCAGTGATAGCAAGCTACAAAAAACATGGGGGTAGGTAAAATCCAAAATGCAAAAATAAAAATACTTCCATTACACATACGGAAGCATTAATGCCAGTGTGCACAGCATGGGTGAGACCTCACACAATGTTGAGCCAGATTCAGGGAAAGTGCACCAGAACAGGAAGAGGTGTCTAGAAGGTCACTGATTTGTTCTGGTCAGTTAATTATTTTTCCTTAGAGAAAGCTAAGTTTGGCTTATGAAGCCAATAAACCAAAGGCTAAGAGGTTGGATTAGTCTCTATAGATATACTGGGTGAAAAGAAGGAAGACAAGAACTACTGAAATCCAAACTTTATTAAAAATCCTGAAATAGTACCTACACTTATTTATTGTCTCTTCTTGTTTTAGTCTATTAATAAAGTAAAAATAAATACATAAATATATTATATATCTGAAAAATATCCTTCCTCTATTCCAACAAAGAGAAAGTTAAGAAGTGCAGGTCATGAAACTATTTTAATGAGGCAAACCCAGAATGCCGTTCTCTACTCCCAGAACCTTTATGATCAAAATTGAGGTAACACGTGACTGATGCATTTGCAGCCACATGGCACAAGTGCCATGTAATCTGGAATGCATCTGTACTTTTACCATGTGACAGAATCCAATTTCAAGCAAAAGACAATATGAGTCATTTCTGTTAAGCGACAGACACGTCACTAGGAATACGACAAGGATGGCGTGAGAAGGCAGCCCATGTGGAACAGATCAGCAGGGACTCAGGCCACCAGGCTCGCTGCCAATTCCCCATCATGAAAAACAAATCTTGGGGTGGAAGGTTTTTCTGGTTGATTGTAATCACATGTTGCCAACAGGCTCAGCATTTTTGATTTAAGCTGAAGAACAGCACTGGCATAAGAACAAGTGTGTATTTAATAACCACCAAGTAGATCAAGTTTATAAGTTAAAAGCACGCAGTACCATAGTTTACTTTGCCCCATGTTTTTTGATTCATTTTTGCTAAAGAAGGCTAAAGCAAAGACACAGATTTTAAATAACTATTTTGCTAGTGATTGTTGGAATATAACAAATCATCACATGAAATCCTAAAGTCACGGCTACATTTCAACTTAATAATTAACTTACTAATCACTGTATGCTTGTCATATTGTCAACACCACTGTTCTCGCTAAAGCTCAGGCTTTACTGACACTAGGAAAGGCCTGTAAGAAAATGGAGATGTCAGCAAGATCAGTGCATATACAGCACTAGCTCATTGCTCTGCAAGGCAGAGGTACAAAAGCTAAGTCAACAATTCAGAAGAGTGGGAGTGTTACGACTTATCTCAGATTGTTTGAAACATCCCATGTTTGTAGTATATGTACAGTATAGTTATCACCAAACTAGGCATTGGGTGGCAGAGCACTTGGAAAAGAAAGAAGGAATTCACAGCAGATTTTAAGCTTACGATAACTAAAAGCTTTAACATCTGAATTTAATTCTTATTTATTAAAATTAATGCAAAATAATGAATGGTATGAAGTAAATAAGTCACCTTGATTGCTCCCTCCCAACACAAGAAGAAATACTCTCTGAAACAGAACATTTAAGTAGCAATCTGATCATATGCAAGGAAGGTGCTCTGTCATTAACGTTTTCAATGTATGTTCTTTAGTATTTAAGTATCCTGCATGTTTTAATATTTGCCTGTAATCCATTTCTATACAATGCAGAGTATTATTTCCTCTGTTTTAAAGCTGGAATGAATTCCAAAATGTATATTACTAAATGCAAGGATGCCACAAACCAGCCTTTAGTCCTATGGTTGGTAGAGACTGGCTTAGTACTAAGTAACATTTAGAGGAACTTGTCTTGGAGAGAACTGGTCCAAAACAGAGCTAAGAAAAGAGCTAATGGGCACTGTAGATAATCACAGATCAATCCAGTGTCTGAGCTCATTCCTTGGCCCTTTTCCCTTTATCAGCACAGATATACTCTGTGGTTTAAACTGACTTGACCAAGGGAGGCTACAGTGCAACAGGGAAACTTGAGTTCTATTCAATATTGTAAGCTAACACCTCACCTGCCTGTGTGACCATCCTTCTAAACCCCACTTCATTAAAAAATAATGTATATTAAAAAAAAAAAAAAATACAGCTTACTGGTGGATCTTACTGGCAGAAGGTAAACACAAAGCCTAAAGCTTATTAAGAGGATTAAATATCCTGACTGACAGAGGTAGAACACTCTTTTCAACTCACTATTTTTGAAACCTGCGGGATGCAGCGGGGGAAGCAAAACCAAAACAAAACCCATAATCCAAGAGCTCTTCCTATAAGACAACTGTTTTTTCTATCAGCCACTGATTTCAAAGATGAAGAAGATAAACGAGAACTATCACACAGAATTGTTTAAGCCTTGCTTATGTAGGGAAAGAGCAATTAAGAAAGTATAAGTAACTTCCAGTAATTTAGAGAACAAAACCAAATGTTATAAAGGATTTCAACTAATACAGGCCAGGTACTTGCTAATAAATATACAGGGGTTTACTTTTAGTTTATTTAAACTAGTTTGTTTAAAATGGCCCTTAAATTTTTCATTAAGTGGTGGCCTACTACTAATTTTTAAGCACCTAAGACTAAATATCAAAGACCAGACAACAGAGAAAGTCAGTGCTTTGATCTGACATGGTAATTCCTATTCTCTTAAAATTACTGAAGACTTCACTAAACTCCCATCTTCTGACATTTCAACCTACACCATCTTCTCAGGCCGGTATCCTCACACCTACATTCACTCAGACATTTTCCTCCTCTAGGTATCAGTACTATCTGAAGCCTTTTTTGTCCAAATAAATGAACTTTCTTCCTGACTCCTTGGTCTGTATTTCCATCACATGGTCTCAATGCAGAGCTTTTAGGCTTTATGTGCCTACTTAGCACTTCTCTAAAAAGGAGAAACCAGCAAGGTAGATAATTGCCTTCGTCATGCAGTTATGCTGTCTTTCACCGCACCAAAGTACAAAGCCATTGTCACCATCTACCATTCTGTGGCCAAAGATTCTAATCTTGCAGTGTTATGCAAGATTGCTATTTAATACTTTTGAAGTAACAGCATGCCTGCCAGTCTCCCATCACTGCCAACAGGATTTCTTCACACACAAACAACTCAAGCCGAAACTGCCTGACATTAATCTTTCAAGAAAGACAAGACACAGGGAGTAGCTTACCCGAGTATCATGACAATATCAGGCGCCTGGGCAGGGACAGGGAACGAGCCACCCGGGCGCCTGTCACCACCCTGCACAGGCCCACGTCCCGGCTCCCCGCCGCGCACGCTGCTACCCCAGCCCCGCCATCACCGCAACGCTGCCTCCGCTTCGGGACACGGCCCGCCCCTGCCCGGGGTCAGCCGAGGCGGCGGCCGCACTGCGGTGCCCACCCCGCGACCTCCTGCCTGCCCACCCCGCGCGAGCAAGCCGCCGAACCGCGCCCCCCGGCTCCGCACGGAGCCTTCGCCAACCCGAGAGGGCCCAACCCCGCGGCCGCGCTCACCGAGGCAGAGCCGCTCGCCGAGCCGAGCCCAGCCCGCCGCGCCCGGCCTGCCTGCGACACCGCCTCCTGGATCAGGCGGCAGCGGGCGGGGCCGCCGGCACGCGGCTGTGACGCCACAGAGCGCCCGTTGGCGGCCTGCGCGCGGGGCGGGCCCGTGCCGGGGGAGCGGCCGCTCCGGGGCGGGATCTTCGGCAAGGGAGGCGGGGAGCGCCACAGGGGCGGCGTGAGGGACCCTCGCTGGGGGTGGGGTCGGGAGGCGTGAGGAGAATCACAGAATGTTAGGGATTGGAAGGAACTCAAAAGATCATCTAGTCCAGTCCCCCTGCTGGAGCAGTAACACCCAGATGAGGTTACACAGGAATGTGTCCAGGCGGGTTTTGAATGTCTCCAGAGGAGACTCCACAACGCCCCTGGGCAGCCTGTTCCAGTGTTCTGTAACCCTCACTGAGAAGAAGTTTCTTTTCAAATTTAAGTGGAACCTTTTGTGTTCCGGTTTGTACCCATTACCCCTTGTCCTATCATTGGTTGTCACAGAGAAGAGCCTGGCTCCATCCTTGTGACACTCACCCTTTACATATTTATAAACACTAATAAGGTCACCCCTCAGTCTCCTCTTCTCTGAGCTCAAGAGACCCAGCTCCCTCAGCCTTTCCTCATAAGGGAGATGCTCCACTCCCTTAATCATCTTTGTTGCCCTGTGCTGGACTCTCTCCAGCAGTTCCCTGTCTTTCTGGAACTGAGGGCCCAGAACTGGACACAATATTCCAGATGCGGTCTCACCGAGGCAGAGTAAAGGAGAAGGGATGCTGCATGGAGCTGCGGCATGCTGGAGGTGCTCTAAGTAGTTATAGCAGCTTGGTTCTCTCATTAATAACTAATAAAGGTGTTCCAGAAACATCAGTTATGATCCTTGTTCTCCCCCGACTTGTTCTCCCATCAGGAAAAAGGGGGACACGCTGTCCCGCCTGGCAGCAGCGCTGGCTGCGGCACTGGTTTGTCAGGGGCTGCCTGGGAGCAAGAGATGGTGAAATGGGAAATACCTGGTGCCTGACAGCAGGCTCTGTGCTGGGGCTGCCCAAAATGCAAAATGTTATATAATTGACATCAGTATTCATGAATGGGAAAATAAGGCCTAAAACCTATCATTCTGAAGCCTAAAGTCTCCCTTTTTATGCCACATTTCAAATTTCATTTTGACTATTGCTTTGATTGTGACAAAATGACTGACCGCTCTGCTTGAAGAGATGCCATGTTTGCAGAGGAGCAGCCTCCAGACAAGGCTCATTCCCAAACCTGGGGCAGGTGGGCTGGCTGTCTCCCGATGTGCTGGCTGCTTATCCGTGGGAGGGGGCACTGGTGGTGTGAAAAAATGGAAGAAAAATGTTCTCAGCAAATTTCCAGCCTTAGAACGCAAACACTCATGTTCTCAGTGAAACTTCAGCTTCTCAGGTTCTAGAATTTCTGAATTTAATCTGGCAGTATATTATTTATTTGCCAGCTTCATAATCAATGCTAAAAATCTTCTGCAGCTTGACTTTAACACAGAAAATTTCTAACCATGTCAAATCTAGCAAAGCTACATCCACAGTTCTGTACTGTTAGAAAATACAGACTGGCTTAGCTTATTGAACTGTTTGGTATATTGCTTATATAGAACTTGTTCAGAAACTGCTTGTATAGAACTTGCTTAGAACAACTCGCTTAGCATAAGTAACCAAGTTTGCTTAGGCTGCAAGCTGTGAACTTTTGAACTTTCCACTTAATTAAGCAAATGAAGGCCTCAGAGCCGGTTCAAGCTAGAAGATAAAGAGAGCTTCTGATTGTTGACAGGAGTTGCATCCCTGGAAATAGGTAAAGAAATGGAACAGCGTGTTTAAAGATGATGAGAAATAGAAGAACGTTTCAGTTATTGCCAAGGACTTATTTTTCTCCGCAAGCTGCAGCTGCAAAACAACTGAAGGACAGGACTTAGACTGATGTCTAGTCTGATCAGTAAAAGGCAAACAACTCTCTCCAGAGATAAGAAATGGCTCACCTCATGAAAATTAAGAGATCCAAAGTGTAACGGGGAGACCCCAGACTCTAATTTTACAATTGGCCTGAACTGATGCCCAAGGGGTGGGAAGTTTAGATTGTAAGGATGTAATTGCCCAGCGTTTTCTTTGCTGGGGATCCCTCTTCCAGAGGCTCCGAACTTGAGCTGCTCTATGCTGTATCTTACAGATAAATTATTTATTTAAGAAGCATTTCTGGAATCCATGCCTGAGGCTCTGCTTCAGGAAACCTAAGGAAAATAAACTTCCTTAACATTTACCTGAACTAGCTCTTCCAGAACTCGCTGAGCGCCAGCCCTGTTGGGGCTAATTAGCTTGCTTTCTCAGGTGCTGGCATGTGTATGCTGATCATGAATCGAACTTCAACACACTCAGGACTGCAGACCATAACAAATTAATTGTGTTTAGATAGTGGCAGCCTTTACCAATATGGTCCTGAAAGGTGGGTTTGACTCTTCACGTAGCTTTGAAGTATTTCTGGAAATTTGTCACACATTGTAGATTCTAGGGCATTTATTTAGGAATTCCATGTTCCCATCTTCTCACTTGCCCACTCTTCAAGAAACTGAGAACAACCTGGAGGGGAGACAAGCCCTCCACAAATCGGGGAGAGTTCCTCTCTTCAAACAATTATGAGGATGACATTTGAATATGAAGTTGTATGCAGATGGATGAGGCTGGCATATGTGGTTGGAGCTGGTGGAGAGGGTCCTAAACATTGGTTTAAACAGATTATATGTTTGGCTCAGGTAACTAGATGACACTGAATTATGTTATGTGGATATATGCAAGACTTACAAGGAACTAAAAACCAGTTTTACAACGGAGAGAGACACTCTCTTTCCAAGCAGTGCTGCAAGTCAGTAGAAACACTGACTTTTATTTTTTAACCAGGCAGGTGGTCAGGCACTGGTTCACCCAAGGAGGCCGTGCAGCCTCCGTCCCTGGGGTGTCCAGAACCCAACCAGCAAGTTGGTGTAGCTTCAGAGTTGGCTATGCTTTGAGCTGGGGGTCAGAATACAGTGATCCCTTCAAGACTAAATCTTTCTGTGATTCTGTGAAATAAATGCTGGCCTTATCCTTAAACAGAGAAAACTCCCAAACCCAAAACAAAATACTGGCCTTAAGAGGAGGAGGAAAGAGGAGAGAGGAGTAGGAAAAACACACAATTCTTCATGTTAGAGCTCTTCTACTTCAGATTGGTTCCTTCATAAATACATGATTTAATAAAAATGTAGAAATAGATTAAATAAAACAGGTGAAATAGTGCTGAAACACAGGTCAGTCTTGGGAAGACGTTAGTGATGCAGTGATGACAGATTATTTTTGTATTTCTGTAAGAGAAGCTGCAAGTAGTTCATATAGACAAGTTGACAGGATGCCTCCTAAAGAGAAACATTTATATCATTTTTATTGGTCAATAGAGGGAACTCGGCATTTTCAGTAGTTCAGCGTTTTCTGGAAACAGGGCTAAATAATCCGTTTTACCAACATTGTTTTATGGAGGCAAGGCTTGCTAGGGCCAGGAGCTGGTGAAGGGCTGAGCTGCGTCACAAGTGAGGGAGGGCTGTACTTAGCAGGTGTGGGCCGAGGCCACCTGGCCACATGCTCTGAGATACCAGGAACACATGGGCATGTCCTCTGTGATGATGTTTCTTTCCATGCAGATGCTGCTCTGTCATATCAGGTACCCTCACAGGGCAGCTTGTATCCGCAGTGAATTTATATGCACCATGGTGTTACAGAATCACAGAATGGCTGAGGTTGGAAGGGACCTCTGGAGATCATCTAGTCCAACCCAGTTAGGGCTGGTTAAGTTAGAATTCCTAACAGTTGAGGGATGAACCTCTGCTGCTGCACATTCCCTCCTATAGCTCTAGAAATAAACTGCTTATGCCTGACGTGAATCTGCAAAAATTAAACTGTGTGTTTATTCTGCAAGTCTTCACCCTCATTCGGAAATGATAACTCCATTTGTGGTGAGCTGTGTCATTAGTGATTTCAATCTAAACAAGCATTGTGGGCTTGCTTAATTTTTGTCTACACTTTTACAATAATTTTGCCCAAATATCTCATTTTTTAATGCTTTAATAGCATACAAATAAGTTCTACATGGGCTAGGCAATATTTGTGTGTATATATAATATGTATATATATATTGAAGTTATTTAAACATCATTCAAACAGCAAAATCAATGGAGGATCTCAGAATGGTCTGTAAAAGTTAGCAAACATGAGGGGAGAGGCTGTGAATAAAAAAAATATGGGAGAATTTTCCAAAACTACGTAATAATGTGCAAATAAATTACTGTACACCTGTAACCTGGTAAAACATCTGATGGGAATCATGCTGTGTAGACAGAGTGCTTTAGGTCAGCAGCCCCCAAAACACTGGGGGCACAATAAATCACTAATGTGTGGGTACAACTGAATATATGATATCCTATAGCTTGTAACAATGGTAAAAACTTCTCTGGTACATCAGCAGATGATCTTATCTGTTACGATTAACTTTTTTCTGCCTTCAAGCCCCATAATCATTTGCAGATAAATTGTCCTCAAGCCATGTGAGGGAATGGCAGTAGCAGTTGACTGACAAAGGTAGTATTGCAGCTTTCTGAAATTATGGCAGCTGCTGACCTCAGAGTGAACTGGCACTTTGTTAAGGTGCAGGAACACATCTTCAATGTGTATGTGCAATGTTGATAGCCTTGAACTACAAGCAGGGGTAACACACTTAATAACCTGTATAGCAGATGAGCATGAAACATCTGGAAAGGGCAGGTGTCTCCTGGGAAGGTCTCTGCTGGGATGCCCTGTCACAAAAGGTGATGGAATAACCTGGCTGTTACCAGTGTAGCCCTGGGAAAGAGGAGGCTGTGCCAATTCAGAGAGATAGATGCGGGTCCAGAGATCATCTGTGTGTTGCATTTGGCTGTTTGCCAGACTGCAGCCACCTTGAGCAAAGTTCTTCCCTGCTCTTTGCTCTGACCAGTCATTTGCATGTGTGTAATCATTAAATGATATCTCCCTAATCTGCTGTATTCTTATGCTGAACAGGGGTACCCACAGGGTAAGGACAGAAAACCCAGAGCATTTTATGGGGCCCAGGTTTAACATTTCCTGCCCTCAGAGATGCTACAGGCATGGTCCTCAAGTCAAGCCTAAGGAAAACTTTCTTTGAAAGGGTTCAGAGTACTCTGGAAAGAGTTCAAAGTGCTTTTGGAGGGTCTGCTACGGCAGCGTCTGCTGCAATGCATGTGAGAACTAGGGAGACAGAGGATGGGTCACCTTAAGTTGACTGAGACTTCAGTTTCTTAATTCAGCAAAAATGGTCAGAGTAGAATACTACCAAGAAACTACCTGGTTCTACAAATACTAGTGGTAACAAAGCTCTTCTCTTGGGTGGTTTATAGCTAAATGTGTCCCTGCTGGGACACATCCCAGTAAAGCTGGGCACTTCAAAACTCAAGTTTTTCACACCTTGATTACAATGTTGAGATGCAGCTTGTTCAGCTCAGAGGAAAAAGAAGTTAAAATGCAGATGGAGTGTTCTATCATCCCCCTTGTGGTACTTGGAATAGTGGCTACTTTATTAGATAGCAGCTGTGTGTTTTCCAGAATCCTTTGACATACTGTGGAAAGCAGTTGAAGTGGTGAAATATATTTCTTTTTCTTTTAGCACCAAAGGCACAATGTATGCTGCTGTTGAAAAAGAGAAACCATTCAGGCACAAGGACTTTGCATTTCACAAGTCTGGGTGTGAAATTTTACACAATTAATAAATCCTGAATTATGCAATTTATCCTTTCTTTTCTTTTCTTTTGGGGGGGGAGGGTTTACACAGAAGGTTAAAAATGCAACATTAGAAATGCAAAAGTAGAAAGCAGTGCATCTCACTCTGTATCCCTAATTAAATATTTTTTTTTAATGCTTCTGACATTTGGGAGAAAGACATGTCTGCATACTGATTTCACTTCACCATAAATTAATTTCTCTGGGAACATGAAAAATAACTTATTATTTGTCTTCTGTTTTTTTGTGGCTTGCACCACCATTAAGCACTTCTATGTCAAACTGAAAAATATTTATAGCCCTAGTGATATCAAGCGTTTATTTTTTAATCATTTTTCAGTGGCCAAGAGTGTCTCAGCATTTCTGGTAGATTGAGTTAGTCATTTGCTTGCATACATCTCTTAATCTTTTAATAAGAAGCTGTAACTGTTATTCAGTGGTGTGTCTGTGTGCTGTTAAAAAATAATACTGACAGAATTAGGGTCTTGTGAGATACTATATCTAAGAGCAACTGTCATCAAGATTTTGCTGCAGATGACATGGAAGAACATCTGTTTTCCTAATGATTTAGGTGAAGCAATCTGGGGCCTTTCCTGTGGCAGTTCTGACTTTTCTTCTTGGAGACTTCACGATTTGAAATTCAGACTCAGCTCTTCATGATTTGAAATTCAGGCTCACCTCCTGTTTCTTGAATTAGGATGGATCTGAGGGCTGTTCTATAAGCAATTAAATGTTTTCTTGCATCTTCCTTAAAATGAATCTGGTATTGGTCAAGTTTTGGACTAGACAATTCTGTGAACTCATCATGTGCAGGGATATATGCCATATTGTGTGTCTTGTTTGGTAAGCATATATGAAGTATTAACTTAGAGAGATATGCTTATGTAGATTTCCTTGGACAGGTTTTCCTTTCTAGTTGGAGTCCCACTGTGTGTGTGCTAGCTTACGTAGAATTTTTCTTCCTCAGGTGGCAAGTGGATAGCTTTCCCAATAGCTTTGTACTTGGAAACGAGACCATGTGTTTAACTAGGAGGCATATCTGTCATGTAATTGCATCAGTTTTCCCTGGTTAGAGAAGGAAGTTGAAGGAGTCACACACCTCAATTTGTTTTGAAATACAAGCTCTTCAACTTAATGGGCAGGAGCTCAACCAGAATGGTTCTAGTTGCCTACTGAGTAATCCCAAAGAACAGACTGGATCTGCACAGCTATGTATGTAATGGTCTGGGTGAAATGTGGCGATAGGCTGTGGAAATCAGTTCTCCTAGCTCCTAAGTTTAGGTGCTGAGACCATCCATAGCCCTCTCAGTATAAGCGTGAGTTCTGTGCATGTGTCTTCAGTCTCTCAGTCTCTTGGTTACCCAGAGAGGTATTGAGTAGGATGCTTGGTGGATCAACATCTTGAGCATACAATGATATTCATCTGAAAGTATCTCTGTGTGGCCAACAGCAGAACAAAACCAGTACAGTTTGAATACTGAGTGTTCAGCTGACTATATAAACAGTTTCCAAACAATTAATGGGGCAAATATAATAAGAAAGCTATTTGTTAGACAAAGTGTTTTGTAGAAATCCTGATCTTTGGTGGGTGAATCTTAAACTAGCAAGAGCATCTAGACTTCAATTTACTAATGTCTGTTTTTAACTTTATTAGTTACCCCATTCAATTAAAGGCATGTATAAACCTTTGAAAAATAAGATCCCGCATTTGTAAATAAGTCATTGACAAGGAATAGCTTGTTTACCACCAGGAGCAATAGTTTGAACCTTCAACTTGTTCTTAACTTTTCAGTTTGCTGTCAAAATAGTATTTTATAATATTATAGCATTATTTTAATGCAAATAAATGTTGGCTACATCCTTTTGAATTAACAGAAATGCAGCTGGAATTTTTGTATCTGTTCTGTTCTATTCCAAACTGAAACTGAAAAAGTTCTTGTCTAGTAGAACTGGACTAAAGATACACTGTTACTGTATAGCTAGATGGCAGTATCCACATTGCTTTGAGAAGAAACAGGGTTATTTGAGAGATTTTCAGAAAAATATCACTGTTCTGCAACAGTTAAATGACACGGTTTTATTTTGAAATGTGCTGCATAAAAATGTCTGAATACCCGATACATCTGAAAAGCTGACGACTTTGTTTAGCTGTCTGAATCGGAGAGTCATAATTTGGCCTTCGAGGTAACGACTATGAAAAGCTGTATTTCCCTGTCGGCAACTTAATCTGATTATGTGTCTATATCTTTCAAAACAGGCTAATATAATACTATAAAAGATTATTTGAATGTGAAAAAAGTGGAAAATACTGCAATAAAATAAAAGAACTTTTTTTTTTTACATAAATACTCTATTTCCTTAAAATTTGAAGAAATATTAAAGGAAAAATTGAATCTTTGCCATTTACGAATCATACTTAAAATTATCTTTTACTGTTTTTCTTCAGTAGAAAACCTCCCAAACCTCATTTGTTTGCTTACAAAAGCAAGTAAATGGAACACAGTAAAATGCACAAGCTATTGAAAATGTCTATAGGAATAGTCTGTAAAAAGAGTGAACAGGAAACAGATTCCAGCTTCAAATCCCAAGAAGTTACTTTAAACAGCACTAGAGGGAAACATATGCTAATGGTAGTAGCATTAAATGCTGCAACAAACTTGCTTTGATTATATAGTAGTTTTTTTCCTTTCAGATACATAACAAAATACTTATTCAACAAAGTCTTTTTGAATGTCCAAAAAGGTCCTTCTATCTGTCCCACCAACCCTTAGTTATCATCATCATGCATCACCCCACCACCTCCTGCCTTGCCCTGTAATGGGATAAGGGCATCTTTCAGAATGTTATAGTATTTTTCTGTTTATCTGTATGGTCCAGGCACAGTGGCACAAGCCTTCCTGTCCCTAATGTGCCAGCTTATGTGAAGGTGAACCTGGGAAGAGCTGGGACAGGGGAGCTTGGGCTCTGTTGGCTCATGCAGCCTGAGGCTTATGCAGAGTTCCTATGAGCAAAGATATGGGCTGGCTCCACCTTGTCCTCCCAGCTTGCTGGGGCATGATCAATAATATCCTGAGAAAAGGCCTGCTTTGCAATTATATGCAACCTTGGATGCCTGATGCTTTATGAGAAACAGAGTTTGCTTGCACTCAGCTGAAGACCAGAGTGAGTTGTAAGGAGCTGAGTGACAAAAAAATGCAGTGAGACCAGGAAGATATGGGTATGGGTAAGAGAGGACAAGTAGGTTTAGGCAATCATTTCTGTGCAGCACAGGCAGTATTTTATAAATCAAAAAGAGACAATAATGGCCAGTGACAAGTGTGGATTGTTTAGGTCATTTGAAGGAGCATTTTGGAAAGTGTCAGAAGAGCTGAGTAATCTGGAGGCTTCCTCTTGTGTGCTTGTTCTTCTGCATGAACAGAGTTGTGAATTCTTTACGTACTCTCATTCCTATAAGAAGTTGTTCACATGTTTATTTCAGTTGACTGATAAATGTGCCACCCATCTACAAAAAGGGCCAGAAGGCATACCAAGGGAAATACAGGCCTGTCAGTCTGACCTTGGTGCTGGGAAATGTTATGGAGCAGATCATCTTCAATGCAGTCATGTGGCATATACAGGACAAACAGGTGATCAGGCCAAGTCAACATGGGTTTATGAAAGGCACGTCCTGCTTGACCAACTTGATGTCCTTCTACAACAAGGGGACCCGCCTAGTGGATGAGGGAAGGGCTGGATGGCCAGGCCCAAAGAGTTGTGGTGAACGGAGCCAAATCCAGTTGGCAGCCAGTCACAAGTGATGTTCCCCAGGGCTCAGTATTGGGTTCAGTTCTGTTTAATCTCTTTATCAATGATCTGGATGAGGGGATTGAGTGCACCCTTAGTAAGTTTGCAGATGACACCGAGCTGGGTGGGAGTGTTGATCTGCTGGAGGGCAGGGAAGCCATACAGAGGGATCTGGACCAGCTGGATCATTGGACTGAGGCCAATTGTATGAGGTTTAACAAGGCAAAGTGCCAGGTTCTGCATCTGGGTCAGAACAACCCCAGGCAGCGCTACAGGCTCAGGGAAGAGTAGCTGGAAAGCTGTCTGGCAGAAAAGGATCCTATGTTCAGTTTTGGCCTCTCATCATAAGAAGGACATTGAGGTACTAGAGAGAGTGCAGAGGAGAATGACAAAGCTGGTGGAGGGTCAGGAGCACAAGTCTTATGAGGAGTGTCTGAGGCTGGGGCTGGTTTAGCCTGGAGAAAAGGAGGCTGAGGGGAGGTTGTAGCAATGTGGTTATTGGTCTCTTCTGCCAGGTAACAAGCAATAGGATGAGAGGAAATGGCGTCAAGTTGCACCTGGGGAGGTTTAAATTGAATATTAGGAAAAAATTATTCACTGATAAGATTGTCAAGCACTGGAACAGGCTGCCCAGGGAAGTGTTTGAGTCACCATACCTGAAGGTGTTTAAAAGATGTGCAGATGTGGTGCTTAGAGAGATGGCTGAGTGGTAGAATTGGCAGTGTTAGGTTTGTGGTTGGACTTGATAATCTTAAGGTTCCTTTCCAACATAAATGATTCTATGATTCTATTTTTGCTGATTTAATTGCTAACTGCTTAGAAATCATCTCTAAATGTATGTAAAGTTATATATTCATTTACTGGCAAGATGGTATTTCCTAGAATGCCCCATCCATGACATTCCTGCATGGAGGGTTGCATAGATGTGGAGAAAAACTGGGAAGTTCCTGTGCTGGAAGGACTTGCCTTCTTAGTATGAGACTAAGAACAGCAGGAGATATAGACGAGAAGTCCAAGAAAGCCATGGGACTGTTCAGAGCCACATTCAACCTTACAATAAACCAAATTAAAGAGTAAATTAGAATGTTCTGATGGATTCTGAAAATCAGCTATACTACACACTTTTAGAGGGTCCATGGGGACAGGGCGGATGTGGACTACTTGTCGGATAGGCTGGTTCCCTGGCAGGGGGAGAGAAGATGGAAAGGTGACAGGGGGGGGCTTTCCTCAAGCACTGGCCACCACTTCAACTGTGACACTAGTCCTAAGAGCCTTTAGGATTGTGCTGACCTGATCTGGAGGCCAAAGTAGATCCTGGCATTGCCAGGATGCTGTAGGCATATTGTCTGTTCTGGTAAGCTGTTGCTGTGGCCTCAGCTTTAAAACAGGGCTGAGTTTAGCCCTGTTATCACAGTTCAATTATTTATGAATTTCAGCTCACTGTCCTTGGAGGTACCATTGAGAGAACCTTTCTTTTGTGTTGCTCTCTGTATTTTCTTATCTCTAGTTTATAAACTAAGCTGAAGAAAGCAAACGAGGCTGATTATGTAGTGTGCGGAGGTGTCAGCCTGAAATCAAATACTACTGCAGTGAAAATCGGGTTTTGCTCAGAATCTGTCTGTACTTCAGACTATAAGATAGTACAGAGATGCTTAAACCTATTTTCAGTATTTCTGCATAACACTGAAGGTTATACTATGGAGGTTATACATATCTACCTGAAATCATAACATAGGGTCTAAGCATGATTTTATTAGCAAAAATGCACCATTATATATTCAGTGATTCTGATCTTAAAACCCTGTTCTGACTGCCTTGCTTGCTAACCCATAGACTAAAAGCTTTCTGAATTTTTGTATTTTTGTAAATCCAATGCCTATGCTTCTTAGTTTATAGCAGGGGTGTCAAACTCATTTTCACCAGGGGCCACATCAGCCTCAGAGTTGCCTTCAAAGGGCCAAATGTAATTTTAGGACTGTGTAGATGCAACTACTCCTACATTCATACAGTCCCTGGTTTATAGGACTGTTGTTTATCACCTCAAGGAAAGCTGCAATCAGAACCTGAAATGAAGCTCCAAAGTTTTTGCAGATGCATAATATCAGCTGAAGGCCAGTAGTTCATTTAATATCTTTCCTTTTTGTAGAGAGATTACAAGGAAAACACATCTGGGGCTAGTTTAACACAAACAAGTCCCAGTAACTATCACTGGGTGCTCAAACCTGCTGGATAAAGTGTCTGTATGATATTGAAATGCAAGTAAGAAGGTTATATCCCAATGATTACATTTCTTTGATTTTTTTTTTAATATCTTTTATTCCTTCAGTGCCTGAGATTATATTCCAGTACAATTATTTTATTACCCTCAAATATTATTTATTTATTAACATATTTAAGAAAACATGCAGCATAATTATATCTAGATTTTTATGTGCATAGGACTTGATATGCGCTACTAGGGAACTAAACTGGTTTGAAGTCTGTACTTGTAGGATCAAAACACCTTTTCACTTTCCCTCTTGAAAATCATATGAACTAATATTCATTTCGCCCATCGGAAGCTCAGGAATTCATGCTGTCTGCACACTAGTGGAGTGCAGGGAGGCTGAGGGCATAATTACCTTACCAGTCAGATTATCTTGGTTTAAAAACCAGCCAATGAACCAACCCATGAAGAACTGTTTCTTTTTCTTTGTTTAGTTTGTTTAGTTTGAACTGGTGTAGTTCATGTAGTTCATGGTTGCTCTACATCACAGGCACATCTATAGACCTGATGGGATGATGAGTTTGTTAAAATAGCCTTGCTGCCAGAAAAAATGGGGCACCATCAACACCCTAAGTATCTAAAATATACCCTATAAGTTATTTCTAGGGTATGTAGCAGTTAATACTTCATTTCTTTCTTTAGTATAAACTAACAATAAGCAATAAGGCAGCAATCACTGTTCCTTGCTGAGAAGAGTGGCTCAGCAAAACTAAGGTGCTGTGAGAAAGGTACATACACTGCTGGGCATAAGGAAGCATGTGCATTTGGAGGATGGTGGTTTGCATCATCCAGGAAAATAGCATCTCCACACAGGATCAGCTGTAATGTGAAAGCTAAATTAGCTTTCCTCACAATATGCCATGTTCCGTCTTTGACTGGTCAAACGATTACTTTGTTCTATTATAAAGAAAACACATTTTTTAAAATATTAAGTCTTTCGGACTTGTTTTTACTTGTAAAATGCTTTAGATTCAATAAATATTCAAAACATATTTCCTCAAGCGGAACTCGTTCCACTGTTCTTGTCTACCGCATAAATTTTATAAGTATTTTCAAAAGCTGCCTGAGTAAAAATACAGATATTCAAGAGCAGAATGTTGTTCTCATGCCCTAAAGGATGGGTAGTTAAGTGGTTTATACAGTTCTCCTGCTTCACTTGAAGCCTTTAAAAATAAATGATTTCCTGTAGATGTTTTTATCTGGTAGACGTGAAAACAGTGAGTGTATAAAAAATGCCTTTGGACTGAAGTTAAGGTGCCAAATTCAAATAAATTTGCATTAATCCCTATTGAACTGAATTGTGTATTAATGGGATTATACACATCAGAGGTGGGACAGCTTCTAGTTCTTTGTCTGTTCTAGTTTGAAATACATAGAGTAAGAGGGCTTATATCACCTCTGAAACACAGTGCTTTCATTTTGTTGTATTAGACCTTTCTGCCTCAGCTTTTGCACTTACGGTAAAAGCAGCATTTCCAGTGTTGTCAACCATTGCCCTGCCTTTAATGTTCCCTTCCCCAAGTTGCACCAGGGGAGGTTTAGATTGGATATTACAAAAAAATTATTCACTGAAAGGATCACAAAACATTGGAACAGGTTCTCCAGGGAAGTGTTTGAGTCACCACCCCTGGGGATGTTTGAAAGAGGTATAGATGAGATTCTTAGGGACATGGTTTAGTGCCAGTGTTAGGATATGGTTGGACTGGATGATCTTGAGGGTCTCTTCCAACAAAAAATGATTCTGTTATGTTCTGTGAGAAGATGATAGCCAAAAAGATCTGGAAAGAGGTTAAATATATATATATATATATATATTTTTAAAAAAAAAAACACAGTCATGTAGGCAACAAGTATGGCAGACACTGTATTTCCCTAAGTACATGCAGGGAATGTTCCCACCTAAAACCAATCTTGCCTCTTGTAACTTTACTAAAAGTAATTCTGCTGCTTGTCAGCCAGCACTGACTACCCTGCCCTGTATAATAGCACCTGATTTCAAGGCCTATGAATGATCCTACATGTTATTCTATATTAAATACACTCAAAGGTATAACTAAACTGTGACACTAACATAAAGAGTCATGAACCAAACTTGAAGAGACTGATAGACAAAAAGAAGAAGTTACCATGTGCAAGCTAGCAGGCTGATATCACATATAAGAAGGAACTGTAAGACAATGTATGACTCAAGCAGTACAATATAGATATGGAAAAGTGAAATGTTGTACTAACAGTTCAGTGATAGCCAGGACATTGCACTACCTGGGCAAGGCAGCAGCAATTGTGCTCTCATGTGAGGGCTCTGGAAGGGAGAAGAGTCCACTCCAGCCTAGTGCTTAGGTATTCTTTCCAACTGGAAAGCAGGAAAACTTCAAAAACTTGATGGACTAATGGGAAGGTGTATGTTATTTAGAGTAATGGGTCAACAGGTGTTCATTGCCAATCTTGGTCAATCTAGAGTCAACCTCAGGCAACCAGGTGGTATAAATAAATCAGATTGTGCAATTATGCTGGAAATACCTACATCAAACCAAAGAACCAGAGATGATTCAGAAGTTCCTTGGACTAATTCTGTCATTAACTGCATAAAAACCTAGCTAATTATCTTATTATAATATACTGTATAAGTTTTAACTCATAATTGACAGTTTTACTTTGTGAACACATTCTTGAAACAAACATTTTACTTCGAAAACACAGCAAAAATGTCACAGGGCCTTATTAATAAAATATTTGTTAGTAAAGTTATTGAAGACAATTCTCAAAATCAGTCATGTAATCCCACCACTTTCCCACTGTTATAGGTGCTGTTGCCATGTGTGGTCTTGAAGGCCGAAGCACGGTGTAGTACTTACTCCCACCAGCTGCTGGCCAGTGCGAATTATCTGCCTTCTGCAATAACCTCTTTCTGAGGAGCAGCAACGGCAGCTGAGTTGGTGAGGGCCAGGAGCTCTTCAGCTGGAAGCAGGAAAGGGCATATGTCCACGGCCTTATTAATATCTTGTCATTTGATTTCTGTACAGCCCAGGAAGTCTCTTACTGTGAGACAGGTACAATATCCGAGTTTGCTGTGAAGTACTTGACATTTCAATGTCCAGACAGACAGAAGGCATGCAGAGCCATCAGGCTGTATTCTCACACTGACTCCTGGAAAAGCGTCCTCTGCACTTGGGAGGTCTTGTGTGGGGACCCAAAAGAGAAGAGAATGAGGCTTCCCAATCTTTCAGAAACCTGAAGGGGTGAGAATATCTCTAGCTGCAGAAGCTGAATCCATGCGTTGCATGCTGTGTTTTGCAGATGTGCTGCTACTTTTTTCTCACTCCTTTCAGGCTGGAACTGACATAGGCTTATGCCTCCAACACACCAAATATGAAAAGTAATTTCAAAGAAGTGCATCAGCTTGCACAATATTAAATAAAAACACCAATTCCTTCAGTTTCTCTGTAGAATAACTATAAGGAATGAATAATTTGGATCTTTCAATTTTTGTGTATATATGTTAGTAGTTACGTTGATCTGAGGCTGTAGCCTTTTAAAGCACATCTTTTGCTGCTCTTTTAAAATGTCAGCATTGCTAAAACTATCACAGAATCACAGAATCACAGAATGTTAGGGATTGGAAGGGACCTCAAAAGATCATCTAGTCCAATCCCCCTGCTGGAGCAGGAACACCCAGATGAGGTTACACAGGAATGTGTCCAGGTGGGTTTTGAATGTCTCCAGAGAAGGAGACTCCACAACCTCCCTGGGCAGCCTGTTCCAGTGTTCTGGCACCCCCACTGTGAAGAAGTTTCTTCTCATATTTAAGTGGGACCTCCTGTGTTCCAGGTTGTACCCAATGCCCTTTGTCCTATAATTGATTGTCACCGAGAAGAGCCTGGCTCCATCCTCATGACACACACCCTTTACATTTTTATAAACATGAATGTCCTCATGGTCAAGAATTTGGGAGGAATGAAATGCCTCTAGGTTTGCTGGCTGCCCACAGCTGCGACAGAGGTGGCCCTTGCCCAAGGAGCTGATACATGGCTGCCAGTCTCGCTTCTGCCTGGCTGCCCTGGGCAGAGCTGCTGTGGGAGCTGAGAGCTGGGCTTGGAAAAAGCCCAGAAGCAGTGGGGAGTTTTGGGCAGGCTTTCTGGTACTGTTCCGTCTTTGTCAAAGTCTCTGCATTTCTTGCACAAGCAACAGTAAGGACCAATTAATTTGGAAGCCTGCAGGAAGGCTGTACATCTGTGGTACATCTGCAGCGATGATGCCCTGGTGATGTGGAGTGGCGGCCGTGCTGAGAGCAGCTGGGGTCTTAGTGGTGGTTCTGGCAGGTGTGAGGGCGCTGGGTAGCATAAGGGGTGCTGGGGACCCCAGCCAGGCAGACAGGGACAGGGGCCAGCCGGCTTGGTGTGTAAGAGGACACAGGGCTGTGCAGCTGGGATCCAGGGGCAGCTCCGTGCTGTGGGAGCTCCCCCAGCAGCAGTCACTTGAAAATTATTAATAACAAACTCCATCTTGCTTCACCCCTGCCAAGAGCCACGTACAAAGTCCTTGAATTTCCCAACCTCCCCTGTGGTACATCCCTCTGCACCAGGCAGGACAACAGACTTTTTAGCAGGGCCTGTTGCAATGGGACAAAGGGTAATGGTTTTAAACTAAACAAGAGGAGATTCAGGCTAGACTTGAGGAAGAACCTGGCACAGGTTGCCCAGAGGGGTGGTAGATGCCCCATCCCTGGAGACATTCAAGGGCTCTGAGCAACCTGATCTAGTTGAAGATGTCCCTGCTCACTGCAGGGGGGTTGGACAAGATGACCTTTGGAGGTCCCTTCCAACCCAAACTATCTATGGTTCTACGATTCTACACTGACCCTGTAGTTTTGAGTCAGTGCCAGCAGCAAGTCCTAGGTATCCGCTGGAGAAGTTGACTTGCACAGCTCATCCTTTATCTTTGCTGTAGAATCACTGTGGGTTCTTCCTCAGAAATGGCTGAGTTTCTGTGATTCCTTTGTCTGGTGTATGCAATTAATTAAAATCTCTGGGTGAAAAGCTCTTCTGAATGAAATGTCCTATATAAATATGTTATTATCATTGCCAAAAATAATTCTGAAACCCTGCTTATCTCTATCTTGGTTTTACTTGTTTGGTTCCTTTAGAAAAAGGCATCGTAATAATGAATAATGTGATGATACCATCTTTTTCTATTGCTTTAGTTTTCTAGATGTGTCAGTATTATCTTTCTCAGCAGTCATCACTACACTGTGTGGATATAAACTCTTATTAAGAGACTGCATTACAGCTTAAATTGCACGTAGTTATCACCTTGAATTTACTTATCTGTCCTTCAAGCAGATTCTAAGCCAGAAAACTATTAGTAATACCTTAGTATTCCAGATGTACATCACCTGTACAAACAATTAAAGTGTTAAATTAAATTCATTCCAAGAAATAGTGTCCTATTTTCTTGGAAATGAAATTAAATCCTATCACATTCCTGTTTTCTAATTAAAGCTGGACAAACGCTCAGTTTATGGAGACAGCCAGTAAAGAAACAATGTGCATTACTCATCTGCTCTTCACTTCTGAGACTAGTATCAGCTGGAAGCTGCATATAAATATTCTACATTGTTCAATAAATAAATGTCAGTAGATGCATAGAGAAGGCGGCTCTTGATAAACAATCATTTATGAAAGACTTCTTAGAGAAGCTGTTACCAGTGGACGAGGGTGGCCTCCTGTGTATTTGTTTTGGGATGAGTTTCTACAAGTTGATGTGTACACTAGTCCTAATTAGCATGACTGCCTGTCAGCTCAAAGCTCTCTTGGTAGCTAATGTCAGCAGTGCTACAACTAGCTGTGTAGCTGAAGAAACGTGTGGCAGGCACTGTTGTGCTACACTATTGGAATTACAAAGTAGTTGTAGTCTCTTAGTAAATGATGCAGTGGGTTAGAAGACCAGGTATGTTGGTCCTTAAAGAAGCAGGGCTAAAATCTACAGAGAGCTTCAGGTGCAGTAACAACTTCTTGGAAACAGACTGAGCAAAACCCCTTTTAAACAAACCTAGGTATAGATTTTTTAAAAAATCTAGATGTAGATCTCTGTACCGCAGAAGGTGCCTAGTGAATGCTAAAACAAAAAACAAAGGGCACTGGAGAAAAGCATACTTGTAATCTTTTCACCACTCTTCCTCCCACCTTACCCACAGCCATTAGGCACAGGGGGATGTGCCATGGGCGCCCCACCAGCTTTGTCTACCTGCAGTGCCCAGCAGCAGCTGGCTGTTTGTTCTTCAGCTACATGTCTCAGCTTTTCTTTCAACCTATAAATGCTGTGGTTTATCTTTTATTGTCCACCAGAGGGAGAAAACAAGAATAAAACCCTTTGTTCCAGTAGTGATGAAAGCTTGAGAGGGAGAGATGGCATCCTCCATCTCCCTTCAAATCAACAAAAGTCAGTCTAGGAGAATGCTATGTGCGTGAGGTTGTGGATTAAAGGTGTGTGTTGGGCCAACGTAGGGACTGAGCATGATGCCAAGGTGGTTTGCTTCATCCTCCTGGCAAGCCATCAGCAAAAGATTTACAGGAGAAAATTACCGTCCACAATGACTCATATGTATTTCCATGCAGAACATCTAACTCTCAGTGGGAACAGTAGCAGTGACAAATTGTTCAAGATCATGGGTAGCCAAAAGATCCTGACCCTACAAGGTGGATATCAGGATCTCCTACAGCAGATTTGGGAGCAGTTTGCAGGCAGCAGTTCTCCTAAGATCCCAGCACTTCATTTTTGCAGGATGAGGTTACACTGGGTAAGCTGGTAACAGCAGCCTTAGCAGCACATGCTGGTTTGCTTTTTCCCACCATGGAGAATGGAAATAACCCCCTCAGCACTCTCTGCCCCATGAGGAGACCCGTGTTCTGCCTGAGGACTGTTCTTGGCCCATCAGACAATGCAGATCAAGAGTTCAAGGGTGACCACTCCTGTTCTAGACAGCACTCCGAGCACAAAAATCTCAACTTTTTCTAAATATAGGTTTTTCACAAAGAGTTGTTCAACCTAAAGAAATCAAAGTGAGTATTGGTGATCCAGATCATTAGACTGAGGTTCCTTCTCAAGAAAGGTATTTTTGCCTTTACTCAAAAAATGAAATTACAAAATACAATTTTTGTACTTGAAGACATTCTTATAAATGTCTGCCCTGACCACTTGTCGTGGCTTAAACCCAGAAGAGCACTAAGCACCATGCAGCCTCTCACTCATTCTCCTCTGGTGGGATGGGGGAGAGAATCTGAAAAGTAAAAGTGACAAAACCTCAGAGGTTGAGGTAAAGACAGTTTAATAGGTAAAGCAAAAGCTGTGCACACAAGCAAAGCAAAACAGGGAATTCATTCACCACTTCCCACGAGCAGGCAGGTGTTCAGCCACCTGCAGGACAGCCGGGCTCCATCAGGTGCAGTGGTTACTTGGGAAGACAAATGCCATCACTCTGAATATTCCCCCATTCCTTCTTCTTCCCCCGGCTTTATATACTGAGCATGATGTCATATGTTATGGAATATCCCTTTGGTCAGCTGGGGTCAGCTGGGGTCAGCTGTGTCCCCTCCCAACGTCTTGTGCACCCTCAGCCTACTCACTGGTGGGTGGGGTGAGGAGCAGAAAAGGCCTTGACTCTGTGTAAGGCTGCTCAGTGGTAACTAAAACATCCCTGTGTTGTCAACACTATTTTTGTCACTAATCCAAAACAGAGCCCTATAGGCGCTACTAGGAAGAAAATTAACTCTACCCCAGCCACAGCCAGCACACCACTGCTCTGGAGCTGAGGTAGCTGGGAGAAACCTATATGGAGATAAGAGCACAGAGAGCATCAGAGTTCACAT
Organism: Streptopelia decaocto; assembly: GCF_964273445.1. NCBI lineage: Eukaryota > Metazoa > Chordata > Aves > Columbiformes > Columbidae > Streptopelia > Streptopelia decaocto. Next base: position 186,286,547 of record NC_138663.1, on the reverse strand, counting down.
CCTCTTAGTCAAGGAGACATCTGACATGAGGACTCCCTGATCCTAGCCTAGAACGCTTATTACCTGAGCATTGTTACCACCAGCACTAACAATTTTGTGAATCTAGGCTATCATTTCCCGTGCTTTTCAATGGTCTTAAAACAAGCCCTCAGATAAAACATTTCCTTTGTTACAGAATAAGATAAATGAAAAACCCTGAAAATAATTACTTTATCTCAGTATCTGTTTTTCTTAGGATTGGCTTTTGTTTTGTTTTGTTTAGGCATAAGAGAAGAAAGGATATTGGCACAATCCTGGTCTGTATTACTAGGCAGCGGATTCAAGCCTTGGGGTTTTATTACTGTGAGACTGGGGGAATGGAGCTCAATGACAACCCCCTCCAGGCAGCTGGGCTCTCCCTCAGGGAGACACTGGCAGTATGTTCAGCTGAATTCCAGGCATATAAGTTAATATGGATCTTGCTACAAAAGGTGATTTTTGTCCCCTTAAAAAGTCATCTCTTTTCCTTACTCAGAGTCTGTGCACACTCTTTTCCACATCATTTCAAAATATACTCTATTCAAAACCATGGTCAAAAGCATAAAGAAACAAAATTATTTTTCCTTCTATATAGCAAGTATTATTTTTCTTATGATCTTACTTTGCAGTGCTTTTTTACAGAGAATGCTGTACATGGTACAGTATATATTGGCAGTATTATTGGAAAGCCAAGCACAGGGGAAGAAAAAGTGTTTACCTCATTATCTTTAGAGGCCTCCAGATAAAACTGTAAATGGGTGTTTTCATAAAGCTTTCCAGTTCTCACCACCCAGTACTAATTAAATCTTTGTATAAATTCACACATCTTGCCTCAAGCACACAGAAAGTATGGGAAAATTAAAAATGTAAGTTTTGCTGACATGCATGTGACCTTTTAATTTTGCATATTTTTGCTATCTTTGTTTTGAACAAGAATTTTGCAGGGGAAATTAATGCTGTCCTATTAAGAGACCTCTTTTATATGTGTGTATTACTGCACTTGCCCCAGCAGTACCTGCACCTGGAATACAAAATTCACACATATTGCTGAGCTAATACGGACACAAAGATACCTTCAGTATCCTCCTAACAGCCTTGCAATACAATTTAAAATAAGTTGCAAGTGTGAGGAATAACAATCATTGGGAAGAATGAGGGAAGAAGACGAGATATCACAGATAGCGCTGTGATACACAAGCCATTGTAGATTTAGCTTAAAGCCCTTCTTTTAATTTCCTATGCAGCGAGCACATGGCTGGGGGGTATTTCTGGCTGCCTCTGATACCAAAGAGAAGCAGGAACCTGCTCTGCTGGGAGCTGCACAAAGAGATTTGTTCAGTGGGACATTTTTCCCCTCAAGGCCACTTAGTGTTTCCAAAGTGGCCCCCCAGTAAAGCTTGTTTTCCTGAGAGCCAGGCTGCCTTTTTAACCCAGGGCAGCACCGGGGTGTAATGGTTTCCTCATTACCTGAGGTGTCTCCCGTCAGTCAGGATTGCCTATGAGTGAGGCAGCTGATGTGCTCTGCGCTGCACAACCTTGCGAGAGGCGAGCTGATGTTCTTGTTAAAGCAACCATGAAACCCTTGAGAACATCCCAGCCTTTAAGAAACTCATTTTGGTTTTTGACTTGTTTTCTTCAGAGAGGCCACTGGAGAAGGTGGAGGAAAGGTTTGACATGTGGTCATGTGGTACCCGCACTGACATGTCGGGCAGAATCACGGGAATACGTCTCCTTTATGAATCACTGTGTATTAACTCACTTATAGTTCTACAGAGAATACAACTTGTAAAAACCATTCTTAAAATGTTACCTGAGGTACTGCATAGCAAGTCAGTTAATAATTAGTAATCCACTAATAACAAGCAATTTTTACAGTTTGATAGAGTTCTGTGCTGAACTTAAATGAAAGGTTTTTTCAAGGGGTTATAGGAACTACAGATCTTATATGTGTTCCTATGTTTTTATTTTCTCACTGCCTTGGATTTTGTATTATCACATGCATGTGGAAAAATGCTGAAAAGCTCTATTAAATCACTCTGGTAGCAATATACAGTTTGGATAGTTGCAGATGACTACACGTCTGGAAAATCAGACCCTCTTCCGTGAAGACAATGGTGAAAACTATTGCAAAGCCTAATTTGGACAGTAAGAGATAGGAATAGCTTTGTAGAGATTCATTAAATAATAGTGCATTTATTCTATATAGCACTTACCGTAGTGGCTTCTGAATGTGTCATTTTAGCAATCTTTTTTGTTACCACATCTCAACAGATCATGCAAAAAAATGAATTGTGACTTGGCAGCCACAACATTAGTCTGCTGCACATTTAAACAGACTGTTGAAAGAGAATTTTTTAACAGCTAAAATCCAAGCACCTGGCAAACAGAATGTTTTGCAAGGAGATTGGTTTATTTCACTTGACAGTTTTATTAAACTTTAATCACCTTCTCAATGCATGCATTGTCTAGTACCCACTGTTCCTGTGGCCTAAATCAGGGACTTTTAATTAAAGATGAGTACTTATTTTTCTGATTCTCAAGCACAGTGGAGTTCTGCTGTCTTTCATTATTAACTGTAAACCAGAGACAGAAATTGTTGAGATAAAATGAGGCAATAAAACAAAATCAAAGTGGTGTCAACACTAGATTTGTCAGGAATATAATGAGCTTTGCAATAAAGGGTGCTGATTATAGGTAATATTTCACAATGCCATTCATCACTCAACAAAATAATATGCTTTTAGGAGACAGCTGTAACTGTGTTCTGAAATGATGGAAGTACTTACAGACAAGATTGATGTGTGCTGTGAGCAGGTGCCATTGCCGCTATGCTCCAATTAAAGGCTATGTGCATTGTACAAGGTTAAACTCATCTCTTACCCAGGGTTTGCTTTACAGAAAGCTTAAATAACAGAACACTCAGCTCGAGCAGTCTCCTGCAGGGCATTCCTCTGGTTTTATGCAGATCCCGTGTTTCCCCCATTTCCCTCTGATCTCCACACCTTCTCCGTGCTGCAGGAATGTGGTGGTTCGTGCACCTGGGGCATGTTATGAGTCAGTAGCCAAAGGTCCATAACGAGGCCACTGCCTATTTGGCTACTGTGGATCCCCCAGCCCCATTGATCAAACACCCATCAGCAGCCAGGCCTCACAGGGACAACCTTTATAGCAAGCACTATGCAATGTTTAAATTTCTGGCACAGAGAGCACAGTGAGATAATTTAATTGCTCTGTCATTGCCCCTCGTACCTGGGAAAGTTGATCTCCAGTTGTTTTCTAGGAAAGTGAAAACCTGAAGAATTTACTGAAGAAGCTAGAGGCAGATTTTCCGGCTGGGTCAGGTATTCCACTTACCTTCAATGCTTTTTTTTTCTCAACTATACATCTAATTGTTTCCTTTCACTTGTGCAGATGAGAAAATGAGGTCAGTCAGATCTACTAGGTGTCATCCTCTACTTATTTGCATTGTTGTAACTTAAGGTAGTTGTTAAACCTGTAAAAACAAGAGAGGAATGAGGATCTATGAGCATAATGATTCACCCCTGGTGGGTGTGTGTAAGTAATACCAGAAATGTCTTGCCCAATGGGGAATCTCCTTAGAAACTGATCCTTTGTGTCCACAAAGAGCTGTGTAGAAATGGAAGTCTGAATAACGAAGCAGCTGACTTTGCTGTGGACACAGGTACTTAGACATCCAAAAGCTGGAGCATTTCAACTGCACATGCATCTTTATGCTACTTGGCTGCCATCACAGAAAAAAAATACTGGCTGGTTTTCTTATTAGTGGAGGTTGAGAAGATTACATCAAAGCTGATAAAAAGCAGCTTTAGACCTGAAAGTTATGTCAATCCAAGTCCTGATAATCCTTGAACCTGGTAGCCCGACTCACACAACCGCGTCCTCCTCATCAGAGCCCTCTTCATCTGGAGGAGTACCGAAGAGTCTGAGAAAATCTGATCACGTATTACCTGGGGCTGGCTCAGTACAGCTGTAAGTTTCAATACATTAGTATTTCTGAACCTAAGAAAGAAAATATTTGTATGCACTAAAATTTTAATTGGTACCCTGATCAACAGTATTCACTGTTCCTCAAGTATGTAGCCATTGCTTCATTTTAGCCACGTTTTGTCGTTGATCCATGTGATATTAAGACGTCAAGACACCAAGAATGTAAGCCTGAGCCTATGGATTATCACATGAGGCTATGGCAGATGTTCTGAGTAACCTAATATGGGCAGGGAAAAAAAGCAAACCTCCAGTTAGCTGTGACCATTATCAATAGCTTATGCCTTACAGTGCACACAGCATTGTACTCAGCATTGATGCTGAGTTACTGAGCACTGAGTGTTCCAGGGCAAGCCAGGGAGCTCTGAATCAGGGGCATTTTCTGGTATCCTTGTAAATGCCAGCCAAGGCATATATAGTATTGTTTTGCTTTTTGATGCATTGTCAAATCACTTTTGGATTAATATTTGTAAAAGAGATCTCCATTCCTTGCTGAGGCATGCTGGGAGATGCTGTCAGGATTGTAAAAAAGGCTCACTAGCTCTTTAATAATGTCCTGACCCAATAAATGCTGGAGTGAATGGAAAACCTAATTTTATCTTCAGTCATGGTTAGATGATCCTGTGATTCATTACAAAATCCAAAATGGTGCAGCCCAGTTTAATACCCAATAGCCTCAAAGTTTACTCCTATCAATAGCTGGGAAGTTTTGGGATCATCATTTCCCTTTGGAAATTCATAGTGTGTGGACACGATCTTCTCTTTGGTCTTTCTCTTATTTCACAGGGCTGAGATCCAAGCTCAGTGCCTGGCACTGCACAGACAACAGAAGACACCTTCAGTCCAGGACCTGCGTCACCCCACGCTCCTCGGGACCGAGAGGGGAACCACCTGCCCACAGCCACGTTTCTTGGAAACTTCCTGTTATCAGACCACACTTATTCAGGGAATTATGTCATTTGTTTCAGCCTGTTTTTATTGACTGGGTAAATAACTCTCTTGATTACAACAGTTAGAGTTTTCCCTGTGGTTATATTTGGCAACAAGCTGCTCACCCTTCTCTAACTGCACTGTTAATTAGGAGGTCTATGCTTCCTTTCTTGTCAAAAGCAACTCAGGTCCCTGCCACTGGAAATCCTTCTCCTCCCTTCTCCTCGGGTGACATGACAGTAATCAGTTGCTTGGTTGTGCTTCAAGACTTCCGTATACTTTTAATAAAATCTGTAATTAATACTTTGAGAGGTTTGGGGTCTTTTTTTTGTTTTGTTTTGTTTTATTTTGTTTTGTGGGGGTTTTTTTGTTTGTTTTTTGTTTTTTTTTTTTTTTTTTCCTGTGGTTGAGCACAACTTGAGCACAATTTTTTAATGGTAGTAAATAAAAATAACGAATACTTAATTGCATTCCCAGCACGACTCTGACATTTCTCATAACGACACAACAACCTTGATTGGCTAAGTGTGAATGTCTGAAAGAAGTCAGTAACAAGAAGCTTGACTTCATTAACTAATTGAGCATTAGAGGGAAAAATCTGCCGAAACACTGCCAAGTCTTTGGCAGTGTTAAAATCCAGGGACACTGGACCTTCACAGAACACAGGGAAAACCATTAGAGCCCTTTTCTGAGGTTTTAGAAGAAAGCAGGAATAGTCTTTGACCTGTAAAAATGTACTAAGATCATGAAAAGCTTGAACTGACTCCAGCTGAAGCCAAAGACAAAACTAGACATCAATATAAGCAGAAATGAGCCCAAAATAACCACACATGGGAAACTGATAACAATATTATTTCTAAACTTGAGTATATACTACTTATTATTATCAGATATCACAGGCTGAGAGTTTAGTTTCAGACTTTGAAAAAAATTAGACATTAATATGTTTCTAGATACAAAATAATTACAAGAGACTGTGTTCATCTCACATAACTTGCTGAGACAGTCTCTGTCTGTAGTCAAAGGACAGAGAAAGGCACCTCCTGAGGCTGACTCAGCTTTTCAGTGTTTAGGCCCCAGTTTAAAATGAGATGTGCCCTTCTCTTTCAAGAGAACCTAAATTTCAAATTTGCTTTCAAGACAAGATAAATTTTCAAGCAAGATGTACTCTACTTTTCATATCTGGACTACAAGTAAATTTTCTCGGATTCATATGTCACTGATCAATATCATGATGAGAAATCTGAAATATCATGAAGATGCAGCACTTTCTGTATTCAGACAATGTGCACATGGAAGGAATTTTGTATTTTTCTGAATAATAAAGTGTTAGTCTCTGCCTGGGGTAGGCTGTTCAACTAGATGAACCACAGTTCTGCTGGGAAGATTGCCATAATATACCTATTCATGCATTTTTATTCTTATCTATTTTCATATTCTTGTAAGAGCTTTACATTACATTTTAAAACCTCAACTTGACTTTCTGAAATAAGTAATATTTATGCAGCCATTTAATGAAAAACATATTTATTGGCTCTGAAGAAACACACTATTCCCTACTATGAAATGCCCTGTTCAATACTTATAAATCCTTTACCACTTTATTTATACTATAGCATTTCCATACAGTTTAATTTGAAGGCATCCAACCATTTTTGAGATTCTCTTACATACCAGGAAAGTACACAGATAGGTTCATTACAATGCCTTAGGACAGAAATTAAAAGATGCATTCAAAAACTTGAGCATAGGAGAGGGTGGAAGATGACATATCAATGCAGCCTTCAACATCTATTGTAGAGATAGAAGGAATGGCAACTCTATCACATTTAAAGTATGGGTTAGATAAAGTGAGAGGGAGATAGATTGAAAACTGTCTGAAATGTCAACCTGAAAGGACTGTAGTCAGTAGCAAAAAGTCCAGATGGAGGCAAATCACTGCTGGTGTACCCCAGGGGTCAATACTGCGGCAAATCCTGTTTAGCATCTTCATTAATGATCTGGGTGATAAGAAAGAGCCCACCCTTAGCAAGTTTGCACCACAGAATACTGGGAGGACTGACTGATACACCATATGGGTGTGCTGTCCTTCAGCAATCTGGAGAAATGGGCTGACAGAACCCTCATGCAGTTCAGTAAGGGGAAATGCCAAATCCCTCACCTGGGGACGAACAAGCCCAGGCACCAGCATATTCTGGGGGTTGACCAGCTGGAAAGCAGCTTGGCAGAGAACAACCTTGGCATCCTGGTAGACAACAAGGTGACCACAAGCCACTAATGCACTCTTGCTGCAAAGAAGGCCAAAGGCTTCCTGGTGTGCATAAGGTGTGCATTGCCAGCAGGTTGAGGGAGGTGACCCATCCTCTCCACTCAGCACCGGTGAGGCCACACATGATCCAGTTCTGGGTTCTTCAGTACAAGATGCAGATTTTTGAGTCCAGCACAGGGCTATGAAGATAATTAAGGGACCAAAGCACCTGACAGATGAGGAGAGCCTGAGAGAGCTGGGATGGTTCAGCCTGGAAAAGAGAAGGTCCACGGGGATCTCAGCAATATGTATAAATATGTGATGGGAGGGAATGAAGAAGATGGAGCCAGGCTCTTCTCAGTGATACCCAGTGACAGGACAAGAGGCAATGGGCATAAACTGAAACACATGAATCACAGAATCACAGAATGTTTGGGGTTAAAAGAGACCTCTGGAGATCATCTAGTCCAACCCACCTGCTAAAGCAGGTACACCTAAAGCAAATCACACAGGAATGCATCCAGATGGGTTTTGAATGTCTTCAGAGAACAAGAAATTCCATTTGAACACAAGAAAGCACTTTGGTTTTTTGTGTTGTTCATTTGTTTGGTGTTTGTTTGTTTGTTTCTTTTCACTTTGGGAGTGGTCAAACACTGGAACACATCACCAAGAGAAGTTGTGGAATCTCCATCTGCAGAGATATTCAAACCCAACCGGACGTGATGCTGGGCAACCTGCTGTAGCTGGCCCTGCTTGAAGAAAAGGTGTGGAATATGTGATCTCAAGAGTTCCCTTCCAACCTAAATGATTTTGTGACTTTGTGATTCAGGATCCTTGAAAATCCTCGTATTGCTAATAGCTTACTTTAACTGCAGCTGCCTGTGACTGTAGACTGAATGGCTGTTTGCTCTTTGTAAAAAGTTTCCAGAAGTTTGGTTAAAACAAGTTCAAACACATTTATTGTTCTTCTTCCCCCTGCCCCTCAAATCATATTACTTCAAAGCAAATTACTATAAGTGCTTCTCATACATTTCATTTTGGAATATTTTCACTTCAGAAAATTTGAAACTCCTTCATATTTCACTTTATGCATTTTTATTCATTTGTTTTTAAGTGTTTCAGGACAGATCACGAGTCACAATGCTACAGTACAGATGGAATATTAAATTCTTAAAATCAGTAAAAGCAATTAATGCATTTTACTGATTGAAACAGCTTTTTTTTAAAAGATTAATATCTCAGGTTGTTTCAGCACACAGTGAACCTAGAGAAGGTATTCCGTCCAGCCACAAAGCAGCAATTTATCTTCATGATTCTAGAATAAAATTAAAATAACAAGAATATTTTCTCTATGTATATGCAGTATGTTTGTTTGTGGTGGTGCATATTATATACTACAACAGGTATTTAATGAAATAAATCAATATTAAAAATATGTGAGATTATATATCAAATTCTAAAAAGAAGTTTTGCCTGTTAATTATTGTGTGCAAATCCCATTTCATGAGAAAACAAAGTGTGTCTTCAGGCAAGGAAAAAAGTCATAGTTTCCAGGAAACTAGGAATTCTATTTCAACTCTCAGTTTCTCCACATTGGGAGTGTTTTTTTCTAATCTGCTTCATAAGCAGCAACTGAGGAAGAGCATCACGTAAAAAGAGGATGACCTGATCCCCTGGATGTTGTAGCTCCATAAACCAGAGTGGGAAGTTTCTCAGAGTCAAATGAGAGTTTCTTGTGTCAATGCCAATAGATATGAGAGAAGAATCAGATGTAGAGATAACCAGTTGGTTATTTTAATATATATTTTCCAAGATTTTAGTACACCACTGTTTCACAGGCACACAGCAGAGGAGAAGTTCTCCTGGGCATTTCCAGCCAGGTGCTGAGAAGCCTCAGTTTCCCCAAAAGGGGTCTGTTTGCAACATGCGAAAGATGCTCAGCAGCATCCAGGCCTGGGTCCAGATTGTCTCTGGTGAAAGAGCATATTCTGGGACTGCCAGATAACCACGCTGGCCCCATGTGCTGGGGAGGGACCCTGGAAAAGGGGAATGGCCAGACGGTGCCTGAGCGGGGCTGCTGCACAGAGGAGCTGGGGCTGATCTGCTGTGACCGACACCTGGTCACTGGCAGGCAAAAGCATAATTACCATGTTCCAAAAAGGATACGAGATTAAACGGGCAACAAGGAGACTGTAATTATAGAAGGGAAAAGCAGTGGCATCTCTGTCCTGTTTTGGTATATCTGGCTCCAAAGGCTTCCTTATTTGCCCTAAAATGGTAGGATGCCATGTCTGCATCACCCCAGCACTGAGGTCAATGCAAGAACCAGGTCTAAAGCTATTAGCAGGGACAACTCTGTGCTGGAAAAGAACTACCAGGGAAATTCTTACTGGTCTGAAAGGGTATCATGCATTGCTGTCCAAAAATGAGATCTGAAACTCCAAAAAGTTGGTAAAAAGGTAAAGCTCTCTACTCTCTTGGTACTAAGCAAGTACAAAAAATAAAAGAAGTCTGAATACATACGCTAGACATTAAAAGAACATCTAAATTCAGTAAATGAAACAGAGTTCTGTAAGTACAGTCTCTGATAGTATATTCTATTTTGAGAAAGGCATTTATTTCTCACTGTCTTATCAGTACCACAGTGGCAGCCTGTAAGCTAAGCAGATTTTTTTTTTTCTCTGTCTAACAAATTAAAGGCTTGGGCTGTTTTACCAGTAAGGACTCTTCTAAAACAGCTATAGTTCCTTCACACCTCAGACACCCTTCTCCTTTCAGGAGGGTTTCAGAGGCAAAGGTTTCCCAGCTTTAGAGACAACCTATAGATGCTTATTAACTACCTGAGAATAGGACACGATTGGCGTCAGGGGTGGCAAGTGGCAAGGGAATGATGAAAACAGGGAGAAGGCAGCATCTGGAGGACAGAAGAACATGACACCAACCTCTTGACACTCCGGACTAAAAAGGGGAGAAAAAGCTTGCAGTTCTCTTACTATGTTTTCTGAGGAAAGAGCTGCTTCCAGTGTAGGGAATTAGGTAGACATAAAAATGCAGGTGAAACCTTACAGTGTCATCTAGTCAGTGATGCTATAGCCCAATATACTTCTGCAAGAACTACTTTTCAGATAAGAGTTGTTTCGATCTTACAGGCCAAAAAGTCTGTTACACCATCTCATTGAGCTTTCTATCAGAATACCATAAAATTTTTCCCTAGTTACTCCAGTAAACAGTCTGGTAGCATGTATATATTTTAGATAATGTGTATCTTAAGGCATACTGCAAACATTGAAAGACATCCTGGTTTCCCCTGAGGGTTTGCTGTAATGGGTAATCAATCTCATTATTACAAACATTTCCTTTTTGTCTAACTTGAATCTGACTGTTTTCAGGTACCTGTCATTGAATCTTATTATCTCAGTGTCTGACAGAATAAATGGGCTTTTCAGGCTTGGTACCTTCTTCCCCCATGGGAGTCCTAAAACAATCCTGTCATCTTTCAGTCTTCTGCTTAGTAAGATATTGAGATATTTAAATTTCTTTCTGTAAGGTTTTTTTATATGTAGAAAAACTTTCACATCTTTTTTTTATTTATTCTGTTCTGCATCCTTTGCTACAATTTCAACATCTTTTTGTATATGCAGACATTGGTTTTCCCTATTAAAATAATAATTTGTGTTTTCTACATTATGGAGTTATTCTCCACCACAGTCAATTTGTAATTTCAGACTCTATGATCTCAAAGCTTCTCAGCTTTCCAAGATGTAGCCAAGATTAATGTTAGCAAGCCAAAGAGCACAGAGGACTACAAGAACAGAGCACTTTAAATTTTAAACCATGTAAAATAGATGTGCTGAATTTTCCAGTCCACTGTTTTCCTCTTCTGTAATAACTACCTGTCTCTACTGCTTATATACAGATTTGTTCTCTATTTGGCAATTGGATTATCCTATTGTTTGGATTTCTTTTATTCACACTGTTAGGATTCCTTTTAATCACACTAGACTTTTAATATCTCTCCCTCCCACAGGGTCATTTTTTCCAGCTCTGCATTACATTTTCATGAGAGGTATAGACTTGCAATTACAGGTGCTCTATAAATCATCATCACTGTGAATCACGGACACAAATAAACAAGACTGATGAAAGACCTTTTACTGCTATCAGTTTTAACATGAAACGGGTTGTACAGACAAGCTGTGACCTGTGAGATCAGATTGGTATCTGGAGTTTTAATCTCTGTTCTTGGCTGCAAATGGCTATCATTTATCACTAGCAAAGCATGCAGTAAGCAGTAAGAACTTGTTAGCTCAACTACATTAAACAGTAGCTGCTGTGTAAGTACATAACAAGTGCTGTACCATATATCTACTACAAACATTTATTAGCAATATGCTGTAATTATGGATGCAGATTTATTACAACTTAAAGTAGCAGAATTTAGATAATTGCAACGGGAAAATGTTGTTGCAATGAGCAAGCATCATTAACTAATTTACTCAGATAACCAAGGGCCAACTAAAATTACATTGTGGAGAAACCACAATGTATTCCAATTAAAACACATAAACTAAAGAAAAAAAAAAGACAGAGAAACTTTTCAAGTAATGGAAGAGTCTGGCTACTTCTGTTTCTTCTTTCAATACACTTTTCTGACCACAAAGCTAATAATCCTGGTATACAGTTCATGCCAGACACTGCATTCTTGCAAACAGCCATATATTTGTATTCTTCTTGAGTATGAAAATGGCAAGACTGCAATGTTCCAGGCATCATCAATACAGTACAGCCTGTTTGCTTCACAGGTTATTCAAATCCACACTAATGGCCTGGTGTCTAAGGAGCTCATTTGCCAGTTTTGACAAATCTGATCACTGACTTCTAGGGAAATAGGAAAGAGGGCGTCAGGGACACAAAATTGCCAGGCAATGGCTCTTCTCAGCCATCTTCTGTCTAAGCACCTATCTCTTACTTCACCCATGCAGGATGGCATGAAGTAACGTACTTAAAATGTAAGGCATAGAGTTCGGAGGGACAACCTCTCTTCCAGTTTAGATAAAACCATTGCCAGACTCCTGCAATGCTGAATCTTGCATGCAGAGCTAATTGAAAAACAACAGTTGCTTGTCACGATTCATTCCGATAAACAGTTGGCATTCTGATCATTCCCTCCAAAACCAAAACTTGCATTGCTTTTGTTCAGAAATTATTCACGCCTTGAACAAAGATTTTCAATTTAATTTGAAATAAATGCTTGTAATATAAAAAAAAATACTGAAAGATCTGAAAGTTTTGGTGTTTGATTCTTTTCTATTATAAGTCAAAAAGGAAATCTCATATCAAACTGCTATTCTATTAAGAAAATTATAGAAATGGCTTCAGTAAATTATAGTGACCGGTTCTACTCACATCTTTTACTTTAGTTGTAACAAAGAATTTATGGTATGAATTTAGCATGTGAAAAGTCCCAAAGAAGTCACCACACTGTCAACATCCAACATACTACAGCATTTACACTGGCATTTCAAAGCTCAGCTCAGCTGAGGTCTTCATTAATAGGCTTTGCCTTCACAACACTATAGATGTTGATCATTGCACTTACTTTTCAAAACAACAAAGGTAAAATCTGTTTTCAAAGATTACTGTTGCTATAAATTTTGCCTCAGTTTTTGTTACAGGTAGTTGATTTCCAACTAATCGTGCATAGAAAGTACATCTGCTTTATATACATACGTGCTACTCCATTTGAGTTGTTAACATGAACAAGTAGAACTGACAGCAACAAATAATAAATACTGCAGTCTGGGAACTTGTGTGTGATTTGTACCCTGAGAAACAGAGTCCAAGAGTCATCTTCCATAGGATCATCAAGCCAAAGATTAATTTCTTTTGAAACTCTTCAGCTGTCAGCATCTGAGTAGAAATGAAGAGCAGCTGTCAGAAACAGCTGAGTAACAGACGCTATGAATATAGGGACAATAAATTAAGCACCTGATTGAGAAAAAAATCTGTTATACAAGGAGGGCATTTTAGCATGCATTTCAGTAATACCTGGCAGAAGGGTCTAGCACTAGAGCTAGACAGTCATTAAAGAGAGTGATTTGAACAATCCAGAAATGTCTATTTCTGAATTATGCAGAACCATTTCAAGGTTCTGTCAAAGTTACGTGTGTTTTCCTGTGTTGTTCTGAAATGAAAAGCAGGGTTGAGATATTAATGTTCTGTGAAGGACATTCATTTAAAACATGCACAGTGCTAAAGTATGCTATCTGCTTTATAATACAGAGAAGGCTATAAGGGAATAAATACAAGGGAGAGAAGCTTGTAAGGGAATAAAATAAGGACATCAGAAATGTTTGATTTTAAGATTGATATTTTTCCTTCAAATGCAGCACTAGAGGGTATAGTTTATATTGTATGATTGTTTTGATACTGAAAAACCTCATTTTCTTGTCCTTCTGGGTGAAATGGGAATAACTGTGGTGGTGCTGGGCAACCTTCATAGCCACAAAGCTGGCAGGAGCAGCCCTAGACTGCTGTGGAGAAGCAGCCCCAAAAATGGAAATGTCTGGAGCCATATTTGTCTCCTGTCACACTTGATTCAGAAGCAATTTTGGGGTTGGCTTCAGGCTATTCTGCTGATACCCTGTAGTGCAAGATGTTGGGGCTAGTGTACCTGATGATCCCAGTACGAAAGGCACTCAGACTCCATAAACTTGCTTAAAATACCATTTTCTGGAGCTAGCACAAGAAAGAGAAAGAATATAGATAATCTTACATCCCCTCAAGTGCTGAGAAGCCCCGAGCTGTGCAGCATCAGACAGACTACATGCTCAGGGCACCTGGTGCAGATCCCACCCTTAGAAAGATTCACTGACATTTTTGTTTCAAGACCTCTTGTAGAATTTTATTAGACAAAAAATATTGTATTCCTCATTTCTACCGTCAAACAACCGCACGCACACATGAGAGCTTGCTGCTCCACTTTCAGATAACGACAAGGCCACGCAAGTGGTGTAATCGACAATCCCAAGTGGGAGCTGCCTGCAGCTTCTCTGTTACCATCACCCAGCCGAGTTTATGCTGCAGCCAAGAGATCCACGCAGCCCAGCATAGGCCTGAAGGACACACCATATGTGCAGTACAGCGCTGCATCGGCGTGTGCCTGCTCAGGTTCATTCTTATGTGGATCGCTAACACTTTGATGCACAATAGTCTTCTGGTTAGGATTGTTACAACCCCAAAGGGGAAGATCTGCTCGAGGCTTTAGGCTTTGCTTCCCTGCTCTGGGCATCAGCTGCTGCATTATGCCAACTTGGTATAATAGCTTCTACTGCTCCTTGAGGTGAGTTCTCTCTACAATCAGACATAAGACATGGTGGCAAAGGATTATTCCTGGAAGGTCCCTTGATTATCTAGCATGAGGGTGATGGGATTTGCAGGCAGGCTGTGCTCCAAGGCCAGGGGACCTACAGAGATAATAAGGATGTGAAGCACATCAGAATTCTCCCAATATCAGCCATACCATGAACAATGCAGCTGCAAGCACAGAAGCAAACATTCTCCTCCTGTAACAGAAACAAGATGCTTATGGCTGTGGCTTGGGGCATATGATCGATTCCTGTTTCTCTTCCTTCTTTACATAGACAGCCTGGGACTTTCACAGATGATTGTTTTCTACGGCAAGTGGAGGATGAATATGTGCACAATACAGGCAAACCTCACAGTCCTGCCTTGCACAGCATTTGCCAAGAACACAGACTGTGTACTCCAGCTCTGAAAAGATTCAGCATCTGAGGAAGAGAAGTCTGCTTTTGAAGGCTGCTCTGGGATCATCACCGCTCTTCTCACACCAACCTCACGTGGTTGTCTCCGGGCTATTCAGCAGAATGGACTTTCAAAAACACTCTGTGTACTAAGATCCTACGTTTATTGTCGTCCCTCATGCCCCTGGATCCATATTTCTATTTAAGAAATACTCCATATCCACTTTACATTTAATACATATACTATAGTGGCATGCAGTATAGTAAGAATCAGAAATTGTCACATAGCAACAAAAATTGTCCCATGTCACAAAATAGGCTGCTTGATCAATCCTGCAGGCAATATGAACCTGTCACACAGACTGATGATTTTGCTTGGGGAAAATCACTCAGTTTCTTTTCTAGACAAATTTCAGCTCTCAGATTAGATAATCTGCTATCATACACATAATGAGTAAGAGTTATTAGTTTAGGCCTCTGTTTAGGAAAAAAGCTTCAACTCTAGGCCTTGGAGTTAATTAATCTTACAAAGTCAGTATATTTTAAAATACACAAAAGTCTATTACAGCAGAGCCCTAATACACATAGAGAAAATGTAATTTTGTACAATGTAAAATTGTGTGCATGTGGCAGTATGACTGTTTTCTTTTTTATATCTAAACAGTTTAGTGCATGAAACCACGTGGAACTTGCTTAATAGAGAACACTGGCAAAGTTACAAGAGCAAGCTTAATCACTAAATGATTCTGAAAGGCAAATATCAAGTATTTTCTAGAGAAGCCAAAGGAATATTGATGCATTACAAATTAAAATTACGTAGACATAATTCACAGAAGCATCATAGAGGGAAAACATAGACTTTAAAGTATATCAGGTGTGCATAAGCAACAGCTTAAAGAAATATGTCAATTGGAAGAAGCTATTTGGTTTTACATCCTGTAAATTAGATAATCAGAACAACCTGCATCATTAAATTTAAATTAAAAGTTGGTAAAAAAAACCACAACAAAACGTTGTAAACATTCCAATATAGTTTCCATTTTCTAGGACTCAGAACACAGTTATTTTTCTAAAACTTCCCTGAAATATTTTTAAAAAGCAATTTAGTGTTTTGAAACTCTGATTTAAACATAATATTTCTTCCTTCTTATCTCTCCCGGCTTTTTGCCCGTGTGCCTGTGAAAGCAACAGAATAAATTGTAGCTCTGGTTTTCTTCTACTTTTCTTTTTGGACAAGTGTAGCTTTGCAAAAGCTAAGGGCATTTGGAAAAGTTATGGAATGGCCAAAGAAGCGACACAGGAAGATGAAAGGAAAGCAGATGGCAGATATTACTAATTTGATTGCATCCTGACAACCTCTTTCAATTATGGTGTCTTTTTGCATTTCTGTAGGATGCTGAGCAAGTGCAATCCTCACTCTCAGACCACTTCTTCTAAGATTAGGAACACAGTGTCAGAAAAATTTAGAGTATTAGGGTCTCTATCGAAGCAAGAAATCCATGTCTACTGCCAATGGGTACTGGTCCCTGACCATGCTAACCTTTGGATTATGCTCACAAACTGCTGAAAAGCACAATCTGCCGTGAGCCTGAACTGCAGTAGAGACCACATCAGAGCTGTACTAACACCTGCACTGTAAGATGACTGAACTGCATGGTAGTGTACATTTTGTGGCCCTTTTTTTAATGCACTGTCATAAGCCAAGCAATATAGACTGTGTCTGTGACTGCCTATGCTACCAGAATTATGTGATCCTATCTGTTAGGCTGTTGGGTGCACAGAGTTTTTTCTCATTGGGCTACATAGTTGTCCAAACTCACCATTTGCTGTGGACTTCATGCAGAGGAATACCAGATAAGTTTAGACTTGAGTGCTATTCTGGGCCCGTGCTTAATATCCAGTACCGATAGAGAAAGCCAAAGTGATCTATCTAATATATGTGGAGACTTGGCAGCTCAGCCAAGGCCTTGTTTTGGTCTTGTTTGTATGCCTTGGCTACCAACTCCTGAGCTCTGGACTCATGTTCTAATTGTTGGCCTTTTTTTCTGATTTTGGTAGTTCAGAAAAATGGTAAAACTCAAGATAAAATCTATGTATTCTTAAATAATGTGAAATTAATTTATTTGTGTGATAATCAAAGCAAACTGGAGCCAGGAGACTATTCACAACCCTAGGAATCATAGCCATATGAAAGAAGTCATGTTCTTCACTGCTTTGCTACTGTAGAACCATACAACAAGGTCCTGATAGGACCTTGCAGCTTACTGAGTCTAGGCATTGCTCTCACCATCGGAGAGATTCATAATCCTTTTTATAAACTTTCTGAACTCAAGGACTGCTCCCACATCACATTTTCCAGGGTATTATGCAGCCGTGCATTACATTTGCTATGCAGTGGGACTTTGAGGGTTGCTCTGCAATTAGCTGACCTCAGAAGAGTCTGTGGCACATGCAGACCTGCTGTGTGATCACTCTGTATCTTGGTCTGAAATAACTTGCTGAATACTGAATGTCACCTGGCCAGGGTCATAAGAAGTCACACCTGAACGGGTTTTCCTATATTGAGTTGGAATTCAATATGATGCTCAGAGAAACAAGTCTTTCATTAACTGCTTCCCATCTTATACCGACATGTATTTGTAAGACAATGGCTGGTTTATTAGCAGTAAAGATGCTACTTCCTGGCTACAGGCCAAGCTGAAAACCTAGGGATCAGAACAGGCTAAAGACCAGAAATACTTCAAAGGGTGAAGACAGAAGGGAACAGCTGACAGTGATCTGATTTGTGGACAGATGGAGCTGCTGGGAGCTTCTGAAGCAGCTGTGTCCTTCTCAAGCTTAAGAGAGGGAGACGTGCAGAAAAATACTTCAGGTCAAAATATGCTATGTTTTCCTTTCAAAAGGCAGTTTTGCCACTGTATGCTTTGAATTAGAGCACAAGTGAATTATGTGGTTTCAGGTCACAGAGGTAAAGGATGCTCTCTATAAGGGTGACATGACCAAGATCCCAGCAGCGGGGTGTGGTGTGAAAACTCTCAGTTGAATGAGGAAGGAAAAAACAGAGTGTGTTTCATCTCTCCTCCTGCTGCCAGGCACAGTACCAAGCACCTGCATTTGTACAGACAACATTTCTCTCTCCTGTAAACAGATCTTGCAAAAAAAAAGTTGATATAAAAAGGAAATTTTAAGATCAAATTCCAGCTTTTCAATCTCTAAAGAAACCCTCTGGGGGGAGGTCCAACATCAGGGTAGAACTGGAGGCCAAGCACAGTCACTCTCCATACCCGTGATCATGAACTGAAGCCTGTGCAGAGCTCGCTGTGTCAAACCTGGGATTTACCAGTGGTCCTCAGAGAGGAAAGGAGGAACCCATGCCTGCTCCCATGGCATGGCAGAAGGGAAGTCCCTTTAACCGAAAAAGGTGGCAAATCTGGAAAATCCAACATTCAAATAAAAAACTGGTGAAAGGAGAAAGAGCTAAGGAGCTAGGAAAGATTAATGAGACAGAGATGAGTCCTAACCAGCCCTTTAATACCAACTTCTCCAGAGCCACAGAGGAAGCATCCTCGCCAAGTCAAGACTTCCTAGAATTCCTCTTGACTTCTGTCTTCCTAGAAATCTGAAGTAAGACAGTAATTACTGCAAGGAGCCCTACGGAGTTCACTCTGGAAGGCTTCAGTTTCCTCTCAAGTGCACACAGGGAAGCTCAGAAGTAAATGATTAATGACCCAAAGCTTTATTTGATCTGCTGCTACAATTAAGCAGTGGCTGGCAAAGCTCACCAGCCTCCCTCAGGTACTAATCCATATTGGGCTGTTTCAAAGAGTTCCTGAGAAACTGGAGCTTAGGTAACCTCATTAAAAGCTATTTGAGAGGTGTTTCAGTTACATTAATATAGTATATGACTACTGAGGACATCCATGTGCTGCTCATATATAAAAATACAAATAAGTCACCTGTTGGGTAGCTGAGGTTCTTCAGTTATGTCTAAATGGTATAAGGATATGATGGGTATTTGGATGTAAAGGATATTCACTGACTGAAGATGAATTTAGTAAATAACTTCCAACCATGTATTTGGCTAGGAGTGCCATGTGATCTTCATAGAAATGTGTGCTACATGTTAGACCTCTAACTACTAAGTTCTGACATTTCTTGTGATAAATACCATATGGAGAGACTAAGCTGTTAGAAAAATATGTTTGGGCAGAGGCAAGATTGTTTTGATAAGCTACAGGCCATTTTCACAAACAGCATTTACCTATCAGAAAATATATAATTGCATAATGTTTCATCTGTCTCAGTACCATGCCCAGATGTTTTTACTGAAAATAAAAAAGACAACTCTGACACTGCCAAAAGAAAATCCCTAGAAAGAACAGCTGATATTGACAAAGAATAGGATAACATTTTAAAAATTGTGAGAAATTAAACAGCACTTAAAATCCCCCAGGCACAGAGCACTAGGTCCATAAAGACAAACGATGGCACCACCCCCACAGCCTTCCTGATGCTGGTGCCTCAGCCTCATCATTTCTTTCGTGCTGGACATACAGGTCATGGACCTGTCTAGAAACCCAGCTCAGAGAACTGCCCCTGCTGGTAACAAGGCTGTGGTGCTGTCATGGCTATGTTCCTTTTCAAGGGGACTAGGTCCCTGGTTTGCCTAATGTCCACACAAACCCTTGTGCCAGCAGAAGGATGGCAGCAGCAATGAGCTGGGAGCAGGACAGTTCTTGTCCGTGGCAGGGCAGGCCGGGCCATGCTGGATGTGAATGGGTGCACCGCCAAAGTGTCCGGGATGTAAATGTCTCTGGAAATCTGAGTCCTGGAACCTCACCTCACTGATGTCCTGAGGGAATGAGTTTCCTAAGTAATTACCTTATTTTTTATATTTTAATGTTTTACTCTTGAATATACAACCTCCATTCTTCTGAAAGACTGAAATCAGAGACTCAAATAAGAATCCTGATACTCCTGATTTTTTTTTAAAGCAGCTAAATTGTAACGAAATAAAATTTTTGCTTTGATGGGAAAATAATATTTTTTTCTACCTTTATTGCTAAACAGTGTAAGACTGGGCCTTTTTTCAGTGATGAAATATACACATTTCGAAAGCCATTTGTTTAAAAATGTCATTAATACTGAAAGTTTTCATCAAAATGTGGAAAATTGACACATTTAGAAATGGTTTTGATTAACATCCACCTTCTTAGACTGCTATAGATTCTATATATATTGTAGAACAGTATTTTTTCTGTATTTTTAGTAATTCCATCAAAACAATAGGATAACTAGTATTTCAAATTCCACTTCAGCTGATATTTAATTTCAACAGCTGGCAGCTAGACTGATTCTTTGCAAGAATCAAAACTTTGAAGGAAAATGTTCCAAGAAATGTCCCCAAGTGAAGTCTTCCTTGTGCAAACCCGGGGTTCAGAGACAACATGAAAGGGAAAATACAGAAGTACAGTGTAACCTTCTGTCCCCTAACCTGCATTTACACACGCTTGTAGCTGTGACAGTTCCACTATGATATCTGCTGCAAGGAAAGGTCCCCCCATCAAAACAGAAAAGTAGTGTTATATGGCCAACAGATCAAACGTGGGTAACATTTTTCACCTTGAGATATACTATTTACCTCATAGAGTAAATTCATTGCAGTGGGGGGCAGGGTAGGGGTGGAAGGCAATTAAAAATTAAACATAAGTGGGAAGAAAAAGTACAGACTTTAATACAGTCTGGATGGCAAGAACTGCAAAAACCAGTTCTGGCATAAGACCTTGCTTGATGCATCCAAATTTTGCATCATAGTTGTTACATTTCAGTCACACTAGAGAGCATCTCAAGATGTACAACTGGCCAAGGCAGAGACATTTTTGACAGAAGTTTCTGTAACTTGCTCTTACAGATCCTCAAAAATGGAAATCCCCAAATTGCCCATGCTGTCTCTTCTCGAGCATCACAATCCTGATATCTAACCTAAATCTCAGGCTGAGGATTAAACTGTTGTACTGCTTGCTCTTTCGTCTTCACTATGGACTTTCAGAGGGCTCACGTGCCACGCAGCCTGTATTCCTGTTTGTTTGTGCTGGGACAGCTATGAACGTGGTGATTCATGCGCAGCCTGAGGTTCACTGGTGAAGAACCTCCTGTTTTTTCACAGAACTGCTACCTACCTGGCTGTTCCCCATCCTGCATTTCAGAAGCCGATGGCCCTGTCTTGTGCTTGTGTTTCAGGAATGTCCCACTTTTCCAAAGCATTTTTCCAGTTTGTCAAGATCATTTCTGAAATCTGATCTTGTTATCCAGCATAACCATAGCCGTTCCTAGCACCAGGTGGTGGTATCCACAAATTTATTACAGTAAGTGTGCTCTCTGTGTCATTATCCACATCTCTGCTGAAAACCTCTAATGGCACGGAACAAACCACTGCTTAATTCCTCGTATAAAGCTTTGCATTTTCATTGTTGGCGGTTGAGAAGGGCTCCTGTGTACAGCTGTGCCATCAGTTCTGCAGTTGTTCCCTTGCTTAGACTTTATCAGAGTATCACAGAAGTCAAATCCACGCTTAAGTCAACTAAAATCTCCGTTTTTCAGTTTTTCCTTTATCAAAGAGGGAAGTCAATTTCTTCTGACGCCTGCTGTTCCCATAAAGCTGCTGTCGTCGCTTGCACATCCTTTTCCTGCGTTCTGGATGCTTAGGAACGGCAGGCGGTGCCAGTCGAGGGGCGGCGCGGGGGCCGCGACTCTCGGACGGGTCACTCGTGCCCCACCGCTCCGCGGGCGCTGCGCGGGGCGGGCCGTGCCCTGCGCGGGGCTGCGTGGCCGGGCCCGCGGCGGCCGGCCCCTGCCGGGGTCTCCATGACGACCCGCCGCCGCTTGGGTTGCCGGGGCGGCGGCGCCGGGGGTTGCGGCCCGGGCTTCCAACTGGCCGCGGCCAACAGCCGCCGCCGCCTCCATTGGCCGCCGCCTATATAGGGGCGGCGAGCGGGCGGCCTCGTTGGCGGTGCGCGGTGCAGGGCGGCTTAGCGTTCTCCGGGCAGGTGGCGAGCGGGGCCGGGCAGCGCGGTCGGCAGCCTGCCTTCCTGCGGGCGGGCGGGCGAGCGGGAGGGGCTGCCCGGGCCGTAACCAAATACTTGTGTTGGTTTGGGTTTTCTTTTCCCCCAACCTTGTTGTTGGTTTTTTGTTGTTTTGGTTTTTGTTTTTCCCTTATTTTTGTGTTTTTGTGTTTTTGTGTTTGTTTGTTTTTCTTATTTTTTTTTTCCTCTCCTCCGAAAGGTACCGACGTTGGGGCGATGCGCCGCACCAGTGAGAAGAGCCGGGCAGGGCGGCGGGAGCCCTGCTCCGCTGTCCCCCACAGCAGCGGGCGAGCCGTGCTGGGGGTGCTGGCGGAGAACGGGCAGCAGCGGCCCGGCGGCCAGGTGAGCCCCGCCCGCGGCGGCAACGCCTTCGCTGCCTGCGGAGCCGCCGCGCCTCCCCTCCGTGCCCGGGGGCCGCAGCCACCCGCCGGACTCCCCGAGAAAGCCCCGGGTGGCCGCGCTCGCCGCGGGCTGGGGCGAGCGCCCTGCCCCGATGCGGGCTCGGGGGCTGGTCGTCTGCCCCAGGCATAAGCAGTGCTCGCCCCTTCTCTCGAGGCTGCAGGTAAAGGCCTGAGAGCGGTGGGGTAAGTAGTTTAATCGGGCTCCAGTTAATGAGCATGAGCTTCTTGAGAAACCCAGCTGGTAACGGCTTGGTCCTAATCTACTGACTCTCCCCTGTGGAAATGCTTTGAGCAAATAATCCCTTCTGGAATGAAGGGAGACTTGGTGAGACTGTATTTGGGCACTTACCCTCTAAAGTGAAGGGGGTGGTTTGAGAAAAGTCTTTTCACTGGTGTTTACCCAAAGGTCCTATTGCTGTGTGCCTGGTCATGCTCCATCAGGGTGCCAGAGCCTTCAAGAACCTGAGGTTCACAGCAGGTTGTCTGTCTGCATTTCTGTTTTTTAGGCCCTCCTGGAGTTTTCTGGAGTGGCAGGGAACATGTTACTGTACTGACTTAGAGGACATAAAATAGCAGCTGTTGTGTGTACACAAGCTATTCTTGTGGCTCTAGAAAGCCCATAACTCGGTGACTCACAGATAGATGATGTGAAGGATTTTAGTCCTAGGGGTTGTGATGCTTGAGCTCAAAATGTTAAAACTTTGGTCTTTACTCAAGGTGCATTCTTGTAGGTAAAATCCTTCAGAAGTCTGTGATGGTGCCTGAATACTTTCTTCTATAACTTGCTGCACTTTAAGGCAGCTGCTTTTTACCAGAACTGAATGTGGAACAGACCCTGCCCCTGCCAGACCCCGCAGAACCAGGCAGCACCCTCGCCTCATTCTCCTTGGCACCAGAGATTAGACTTCTTCCCTGGTTCCTGACTTTGACTGCACCTCACTTGTTCTGTGAGGAGTCTGTTGCAGCAAGACAGCAACAAGTGGTACCTCTGAAGCACCAGCTGTTGGTGGTTTTCCCAGTGAACTTCTATGTTATTGTTGTCTGTTTGGCAAGGAGGTGATTTTTCTTTTCTAAAGCAAGTGATACTTACTGTTGTTTTTCCTTCCCGAGTTGCTCTCCCACAGAACTACTGTGTTCTCTTTCAGGGTGCTACTATTATCAGACGCTTCTCTGGCTCTGAAAACACCATCCCTTTGGCTGGAAAAGATGAATTACCTAAACGCATGGGCAATGTTCCATCAAAGCAAGAGTTTGCTATCTATGTAGATGACCAAGAACAGAAAGAAAACTACAGCTACCAAGTGGCTGAAGAGCTGGAATCAAGCCTGTGTGAGCTGGATACTAGTGCAATGTCATCCAGTATTCACCTTCTGCTGGATCTCAGTACAGGTAACACCTGTTATTACTGAGGCGGTATCTACAGCACAAGTACGTGTAGGGTGGTTACGAATTGTGATGCTGGTAAACTAGTAGGTAGCTTATGTTACAATAAATAACACTTCACGATAACTTGGATTGTGTCCACATCAGCTACAACGCTTCTGTGCTAGAAATAACAGGAGAAGGCAAAGGGGTTAATTAAAAAGAAGTCTTGCTGGTTCCTTTCACCTGTTAGGATCTCCTATGCTAGTGGACACATCCTTCCAGTCTCAGCCTGAGGATCACATGGTAGATGCCATAACTCTGACTGTGGGAGAGTACGCAGAAGACATTCATCAGTACCTCCGGGAGGCTGAAGTGAGTGCCTTGTAACAAGCTTATAGATGTTTGTGGTCTCTGATGGGCTGCAATACTGCCAGGATATATGGCTGCCCCAGGATAACCCAAGGCTGCCACTGAACTACAAAGGAGAGAAAGCAAGCAGTAAAAGCCATCTCTGAGGGCAGCATCTAGACAGGGATGAGATCTCTCATGATTACTGTGTCCCTGAAATCCCCTACCAGTGGAGCATCTACTGACTTTTTGCAATGAAGAGTTCTTGCAGGTGGGAGTTGTATTCTGGAAAAATACTAAAGTAGTTGGATGTGATCTCACTGATAGCTCTCCTACTGTGGTAGAAGTTTTTCCTGCCTTACTATATCAGAGCAATAAAGTGCAGTCTCTCAGTTGGAAGCAGGGTGAGGGGTGGGGAGAGGGAAATGTGATTTGTTCATTTTCAGGCCACTGTGAATGGCCCATGTGCTTGATGGCAAAGGCTGTCCATAGTCCAGGAGGTCTCTTATTATTCTGCTACTGACACAGCAGCTCCTTTCTCTTCAGTGTAGAAATACTACTTTTTAGAGATGCTACTAGCTAGCAGTTAATACTACTATCACTGTAACTGTAGTTAGTAGTAATGAGTTATTAATAGTGGAAGAACTCATGCTCCTTTTGGTATGAGTGTTAAGAGAAGTTAATCGGCTCAGCCATTGATGCTTCTCTTCAGGGTGAGCATCCTGATTTTTCAGCTCTCTCTCCAAACAGGTAAGATTCAGGCCCAAGCCCTACTACATGAGGAAGCAACCAGATATCACTACAGGAATGCGTGCCATCTTGGTAGACTGGCTGGTGGAAGTAGGGGAAGAATATAAACTTCGAACAGAGACTTTGTACTTGGCGGTCAACTTCCTGGACAGGTTTCTCTCCTGCATGTCTGTTCTCAGAGGGAAGCTGCAGCTTGTAGGAACAGCAGCAATCCTTCTGGCTGCGTAAGTGTTTTGTTTCCTGAAACCTCAGTGAGTGAAAACTTATTTTTGGACTGAATCTTTTAGTTTAATTTGAAGAACTGAAACTTGCAGTCATAGGTAGCTTTTCACGATGTCTCAAGATTAGCAACTTCTTTTTGTGGTTTTTTTTTTTTTCCCTTTGTTTCCCTACTTGGGCACTAGCAAAATTAAATTTTTAATGTTTGCGATGTGAGGAGCCGTAGTGGGAATACCTTCCAAGCATAATGGCAGGAGCAAAAATGCTACTGTGCCAGGCTGCTAGCCTGTCAGGCTGTAATAAATTCACAGTTGCAGTTACTAATTAGCCCTGAACTATTTTAAGTAGACAGGGTACCAAACATAACCTAGGAATGCATGAGTTTTTGTCTGAAGTGCGTTCTGTTACTGAGACTTTGAGAGCTTGCTGTTAATCAAGAGCTAACAATGTGAGTGTTTCTATCTAGACTGACTTGAAGTTTCTGTAAATATCCTTGCCCAAATTTTAAGCTAAATTGTTACCTAGCCTGGAGGAATGACTAAAATAAGAGCTCTACGCAAATCTTCCTGATGTCATGTGCTCATCCTGATACAGGTTCAGCAGAAAGCTTTCTTTTTATTGTAACTTCTAAACTGATAAATGTGGCTTCTATATTCCTTTTTCAGGAAATATGAAGAGATCTACCCTCCAGAAGTGGATGAATTTGTGTATATAACAGATGATACCTACACAAAGAGGCAGCTGCTAAGAATGGAACACCTGCTTCTCAAAGTGCTAGCTTTTGACCTAACAGCCCCAACCATCAACCAGTTCCTCCTTCAGTATATTCAGAGGCATGGAGTCTGTATGAGGACAGAGAACTTTGCGAGGGTATGAATTATTTACCTCTTAACACTAAGGAGGGAGAAGTGATCCTAAAAGCAGAACCACCCTTCTATTTCACAAAGTTATCAGAGCATAGTATTAGTAGCAGAACTTATCAATCAAAAGATACTATGTTTTCATGCCAAGTCTTATCTGGGACTGCAACAGGCCTGAAACTGCATGTTTTGTAGCCTTCTACCTTTAGTAGGTGGCTCATGTGTCAAAACTTCTGGATAAACATCTCATGGAAATCCTAAATTTTGCCTGTCTGGTCAGGGATAACGCAGTAGCCAGGCAGCTAGGTATAAGGTGGTTGTGTGTGGTTTTTGATGTGTTGTGGGTGTTTTTGTGTGTGTGTGTGTGTGTGGTGGTGGTGGTGTTTTTTTGGGGGGATGGGTTGGGTTGTCTTTTTTTGGTTTTGTCTTTGGGCTTTGTTTGTTTGTGTGTGGTGTGTTTTATTTTTTGTTTTTTTGCCTGCATAGCAAGTTTGCCCTGGATATGGTGGTACTACATATTGCTACACAATAACATGGCATATGCCTGCATAGCTCCTTAGGCAACCCTGCTTACAAACAGGGTAACCAAGCTTACAGCAGAACATCTGACCTACTGCAAAGGGTATAAGACTGTACGTGGCTCTACTCAGAGTCCAAATTCTGTTTCTTAAGAGCTGTCCATTCATCCCTGATCTCCAAGTGAGGTCCATCTATGTGAACAAAAGCCTCAGAAGATGGGGAGAGTGTGTCTTTGTTATTTTTACAAAAGATGAATTTTCTAAGTCTTTGTCTGTAAAACTATATCAGAGCTCATGATGGGATGGGAACTTCAGATTAGTGTACATTGTTTAGGCTTTGACACAGTGTCTTTTTGTCCCCACTGAACCATTCTAAAGGTTTCTCTTAAGACCGACAGGCCTAGAATGCTATTTCTACTCACCAGACATGTGGAGCATGATTTTTACATGAAACTGAGACTGTTGACAACTTTCAGTGCTTGTTGTATAGGACTGATTTTACTAGCTTGGCTCTTTCTGTTTGAAAGATCTGTGGGTTTTTTTTCTCAGTATCTTGCAGAGCTGAGTCTCCTCCAAGATGATCCATTTCTGAAGTACCTTCCTTCACAAATTGCTGCAGCAGCCTACTGTCTAGCAAACTATACGGTGAACAGGTCTTTCTGGGTAAGAACAGCAACTACATGGTAATGAGTAGCTCATGCATTTTATGTTATTATAACTAGGCTGAGAAGCAGGAGGAGCAGCTTCAAAGGATGTTGTTAAAAAGTCTGAAATACTAGGATGAGTAGCTGTTCCTGAGCTGATGGGGCTACCTGATAAATTAATGTTAAATCAACCTGAAATATCCTGCCTCCTTTCTGAAATGGGAGGGACCTTGCTGTCTTGGTCACTTAGAGTCTGTACCTAAGGCCTTGTTAGTCTTTAATCTCCAAGGCTCTTCCTCAAAAAAAACCACCACCACCACCAACAAAAAACAACAACAACACAACAAAAAAAAAAACCCCACCATTCAGAGGCTTTCTTGGAGGAAGAGGAGAGCTGAATGTGTCTGCTTTAGTGGAGTGGTTACACTGAGTGGCTGCTTTAATGCAAGCCTCGATGGGCCTCTCAGCTGTGTGTTGGAGGAATAGCTTTAGCAGAGAGCAGAATCCAGAAAAGATGTAATGGATGCCACATGCTTAGAGCAGAAGTAGCTTTTTGTCAGATCTCCTGGCACCAAGGAAGACCTAGAGTGAAACTGATGGCAGGATACACTTGAATCCTTTCCAAGCCTAAAGAATCTAGAGTGAACACTGATGTAGTAAAAATGGTCTCTGCTTCTGTATAAAATGTATATTCTGGATGAATGTTGCCTACAATAGAGTAATACTAGTTTTTCTCCTCTGACCAGCCAGAAACACTTGCTGCATTCACTGGGTATTCATTAAGTGATATAGTGCCTTGCCTGACTGATCTGCATAAAGTGTGCCTTGATGCTCCCCATTGTCAACTGCTCGCAATTAAGGAGAAGTATAAGCGCTCAAAGTAAGTAATTGGGAAGCTGGTGTTCTTTTGTTGCTTGGGCTACAGCTGCTGTAGCTGACAGACTTCTTATAGTAGTCAGCTTCTGTTCCTGGAATGGAAGTCTCTGTCAGCCTCTGAAGGGGAAAACTTTTCTGGCCGCAAGAGTAGTTCAACCATAGTTATACAGATGTACTGGATTATAATTCTTCTGCAGTGTTGCAGGTTGATTGTTTTCTTTCCCAGAGCATTGCACAAGAAGGTGGTATCTTTAAATTTGTCAACTAAACTAATATCCTTAGTGACTGCATTTCTATTCCAGGTACCTGCAGGTGTCTCTTCTGGAGCCCCCAGCAGTTCTTCCTCTACAATAGAGACTGTGGATCCTGGCCTTGGAGACTACCTCCTCCCAATCAGCAAAGCTGATTTAATATTTCATTGAGCACTGCAGGTCATGTGTTTGTAACCATAGTGATCAGAATGGTTTTTAGCTAGTATTTTTTTAATTAGATGCCTTTTTGATAAAGGATATTAGTCTCCAGCTCTTAATGTAACTGACAGCACTTTTAATAAATGTCTTATTACACCATCCCTCTGTGAATCTTCTGACTCCTGTTAATATCTGCAGTAACAGTGAGAGGAAAGGGTTGTGGTTTTTTTTACAAAATTACTGTGAGCAGAGCTTTTAAGCTTTTTATCCATTAGAGTGGATAAAGTGTGGCTTCAAACAACGCAACCTGACATCTCCTTAGACATGGGTGATTTGCTACAGTATCTTATCTGTTTCTTCCTTTTCTATGAGACAAGATCATGTGGCCATGAACAGAATCTATTCTCTGGAGCTTGTTTACCATATCACAGCAAAAAACATCCAGATGCAAGTGGTCTTTGAACTCGGAACTTGTGTATAGAAGACCATCAATGCAGAGGTGAAAATCAAATTTCCATTTATGGAGGTGAAAAAGGGGAATTCCTCTGCAGGGAGTTGGAAGAAGGTGAGACTGACTGGCAGAGCCTTAGGAATGCTTTGAAACACTGGTCAGCAGGCTGCAGTAGAGGGCAATGCTGTGAGGAAGAAATGTGGAACAGTAGAGCTGCACTAGATTGCTGCTGTGTCATACCTGTGTTATTGAGTAGTCTTAGGGTGTAGCTGCCTGAGATAGCCTCTCCTGCCACTAGAGCACTGCTGGACATGTTTGGTCTTCAGTCTCTAGAGAAACATCACTCTTGGCAGGAAGGAGGCAGTGGTGGGACAGGACTAACTATTAAGTGCCTACACTGTTTTGTGCCCCCCAGCTATTCATTAGATAGCATTTTTATAAAACAAAACACTACCTTGAGTAATCTTAAATGCAATCCCTGTCTAATTTAGTTAAAAACAAACAAAAAAAACCCACAACAGTTGATCATGTTGGTCAACATGTAGAGAACTACATTCAATTAATCTAAACAGTAAGGTAAGTCTGAGGCATTCTGAGACAAAAGAAATTGATCTTGAAGTGGTCTCATTTAAGATCTGTAGCCAACAATGGTGTTTTGAATGTTTCTGGTCTATTCTCACTTCTTTTGTTGTATTTGTCTTACTCAGAGCAGGGAAGACTTACTGCTCTTGTGAGTGAGCCTTGACTCTTCCAAGGGGACAACTGTGTTCTCTGTCATATGAGTCATCACACTTATCTCTAGCATGCTCCTCATGTGAGCTTTCCTCTGCAGCTAATGCTGGAGAAAGGTGTGAGAGATGCTTCTGAAGGTGAAATAACACTGTTTTAATAAGATGAAGTGTTCTAATGCAGATGCAAAACCACTTCAGAGTACTTAAGAGATGTACTGAAAATAATCAAGTATACAGGAACATGGATTTTTAGAGAGGGAGATTAAAGAAACCCAAAAGGAAACTTTAAGTTTTCATTGATGTAGTGCCTGTGCTGTACAGGAAAAACTAAGACCTGTAAAGCTCACAGCCTTGTGTTATGTCTGAAACAAGCAGACATATTCTAGAAAAGAAACAAAGGGGAATCAACATTAAAGACTAAACAGAGGCAGTCTCAATTCTCGATCATCCTACTTAGTAGCCTGCAGATCACAACCACAGATAAGACTTAATTCTCTTTGTGCAGATCATATTTGAACTGTTGCAGTTTTAGAGTTGTCAAACCTGATCTTGCCCAGTTAGCTCTGCTGTGGAGATCAGTCTGAATTTCAGCGCATGTATTTCAAAGGCTGAATATTGACTTCTGTGCAAGTCAATATCTTCCTGCCAGTTCAAATGTACTGGGACAATACACCAGGAATAAAACCTACTGGTGAGACAGCAGGCTGAACACATCCAAAGAGCTTTGAGTGATCATGCAGTGCTCAGGTGGTTGGGTGATCATTCAAATGGAGTGGGTTGGAATTGAGAAGTATTGGGGATTTTAACTTTGTCACATGATGATGAGTTCAAGAGCTCTTGGTATTGGTATTAGAAACAAACAAAAAGCTCCCTAGTCTTATTCTAGTGGTTTCCATACTATCATGCTATGACTTCCAGAAGACCCAAATGTGCAGTGGTTGCCTGTTCTTGATGATTCTTCGTTGTAGCTAATTTTTTTAACCAATAACTTCTGATGTTAAATAATGTAGCTGCCTCTGGTGTTCTGAGAAAGCTGGTTTTTATAGCTGGGGCGCTGTCGTGGATCCATTGTTCCCTTAATATTAAAATGGACAAGCAGAACTCAAAACTCTGTGGGAAGTTACTGATTTAACAACTAATGTCTGTCCTTGTTTTCCTCTACTCCGGAGTGAGTTCAGGATCTCTGAGAGGTAACTGGGTGGTTAGGGCAGGTTTAACTGTGGTCAGGACAGTTAAGCTGTTAATTCATGACTGAAGGGTGTCTGCCTTACTGGGAAATCTGGCTGCATGATGTGAAGCCTGTGTACAAACCTGCCTGTTGTCAGTTCTACAAATGGCTAGAATTAGCTCTTATCACTGAGGTTGGTACTTATTTTTGCCAGTGACCTTTAAGCAGCTGTGGGGCTGCTTTTATGGATGAGAAACAAGCCAGCAGCATTAGTGATTGCTTCATTAAGTTGAACTTTTTGTCTTGTAACTTTCCTCCACACCCACTGCCCCAGACCAATATCATCTTTGTATACTGAAGAGCTGTGCAGACTCTGCTAGGCAGATGTGAACTGGAGGAGGTACAAAACCATGCCCCACCACTCAGATGTTCTAGACCCCTGTCGAGTCCTATAAACTTTGTTAGGTCCTCTGCTGGTTATAATGGATCTACGTATTTTCCCATTGCATCAGACAATTAAGAGTATCATTGAATACTCATTTTAGCTCTTCTGTCTGCTTTGTAGTTATTCTCTTGTATGGTAAGGTAAGAATTTCTTTTGGATGCTTGTTCAGATTGCATGCACCTAATATAAAACATGCGAAGCTTTGCATGATGAAATGACCATAACAAACATTGTTGTAACATGTTTATGGAGGATATGCACTTTTTGTGGTGTTCCTGCAGAGATGTAGAGAAACATTGGATTAGAAAGCCTGTGTGATGAGTAGCTATACAGCCAGTCCCAGCTCTTTGGTGCCCTGCTTGGGGTTTGTCAGTGTAGGTGGCAGCAGCGCAGTCACTGGAGAGAATTAACACAGATAAACTTCCAGGGCAGTCTACAGAAAGATGCTGAGTACATGATACAGTTAATCCTGAAGTACACACCTACCCTCATTAAATTGCATCTAAACTAAGCCAAGACAAGAAAGAGTAGACAGTTCTGGCCTTAATCCTTCTGAAGATGCTAAAATTATGGCTCTGCATCCTGGAGATTTGTACGGTCCTTGTCTAGCTATGCTGTGCTGGTACCGAAAAATAATTCTGGGGTGAACAAGGGCTGGTTGCTGGCCAAATGTCTGTCTTGGTTTGGCTTGTTTCCATGATGCTTATGGCTAGCTCCTTTTTTAGGCAAATTTGTCCTGTGAAGAGCTGACGAAATAGTCAGTATGAGCTAACAAGCTGTGTGGGTGGCTGCCTGCCCCTTTTTTTGTCTTAGCCATGTGCCTGGAATTACCAAGTGTTTCTGTCACTAATACCAGTAAATACCTAGCTAAACCATAAGGGAGTCCTCAGTCCTGTTCTTTCAGATGTTCAGACCGTCTTTATTTGAACACAGAGGAGCATTACTGGAGCCAAGTGCTGGAAGAACAGGCTTGTGATAAAGCACTGAGTTCTGGCAAGAAGTAGTCATCTTCCTCCACCATCTGTAGCCAAGCTGCCTTTTCTGTTTGTTTATTATTGTTTGTATTTTGATGTGTAAATAACTTGAAAAATTAGGAAAGAGAGCCTCAATCCCCACAGTATTCAACAGATTAGGCATTTGGTACTAATCAGTGAGCTGCTTATAGTACAGTACTGTAAACCATATCCCTATCCAGGCAGAAACTGGAGCGTGATGTATCTCAAAACAGAATCATCTTCCTTCTTTTTTTTTTTTTTTTTGTCCCTCATAAGGTGCAAGAAATAGCTGAAAATTAACAAAATAGATGGCAAAACAGACTGCAGATGAGCAGTAACAGCAGTGCCGTAATTTCATATCATTCTGGAGTGAGATGTTGAGGTGGCAGAACGACGTTCACCCCAAATCATATTCACATAGCACATGCTTACAAACAATATATCTGTCCCAAGGCTGTGATGTATTGTCAGCTCTGTTTACTGAAGAGGGACCTGAAAGCGTTCTCGGGTTCAACCATACGAGTAAAGACCTTGAGCTGTTCATTGTATTTAAACTCACTCACACTCATATCACACTCACACTAAACTCACTCACACTAATATGTAATCTGTATGCTGATGGTCTCCGAAGAATGCAACCAGAAGAGGGCACCAACGCTCTTGGTCCATGGCTTGAGGGGAAAGTAAACGTGAGTGTTTCCCAATAGAATGATGGGTCAGATCTCAAGTAGGCTATTTGGTCTTGGACTCATTTTTACATGTGTTGGGGTAGACTAGCAACATGTGAAATCACTGCAACAATACCGTTATGTTCACTTATTTTTTAATTAAACAAAATCAGGATTTAATGAAGCTGCAATGTAAAGTTTTCAGCTGCACTGTCTAGATCTTACAGGTGGTACTCCAGGGATACTTGAAGAAAATAAATGCAGCTTTTCAGAACATCCAGAGTCTTGTACTGTGAAGTTTGAGTCTTTGCACTAGTTCATCCAACACTTTCAGTTGGAACTTTTTTCTGGTTATATAAATCAGGCTATCTGATGTTGGCCTAACACCTGCTTCAGACAGGCCAAAAATACTATGGAAGCTGTCAGTGCTCATGACATAGGTAAATGTCCTGCTGAAGCAGGTCTGATGAAGGAGCATCTTACATTGCAGAATGGGCAGCTGAAGCTCTTGTAATGCTACTGAGCTTGTACCATTCATGCAGGAAAGGGGTGAATTCCTGTGGTGCTCCATAGACAGAAGAAAAACAAATATTTTGTTCTGGTTAACAGGAGCAGCTTTCAGGAGGTGTTCCTGCCTCTGAGTAAAAGAGGTATGGGTGAGAACAGAGCTTGTTCACATCATCCATGCACATCTTCAGTAGGCACTTGAGCACCCATGATCAAATGCAATTTTACACATATGCCTGTGTATCTGCTGGGTGAACATCGTACTCCTTCCTCTGTTTTTTGTCTTCACTCAGTGACTGTTCACAACTTTCAAATGATGTGGAACAAGGATGTGGCTCTGCAGAGGCTCCTTTGCCAGCAGGTAACGCTGTGCAGGATTTCTGGCCCAGACCCAGCAAATAATATATCCCCCATTGTGCAGGGCTGTGCTGAACAGAGCCCACCTGTTCTTAAAAGCATCTCCCTGCACCAAGCCTCACACATGAAGTTGGCTCAGAGTCTTTTTTTAGCTGGCTATCTTGTATCACCTGGTGAAAAGACAAACCCAGCAGTAAGCAAACAGGCTCTGATGGCTTTATTTTTTCAGCAAGTAATCAGAACAGAAAGCTCTTCTGCAGTTCGCCAAACTATGCCTTACGGAACTGTACTTTCTGTAAACAGCTTCTTGGTGCCTAAGCATGAGGCCACCGTGAAACTCACAGTACAACCACTACCAGTGCTCCCAGACCACTGATTTGGGCAGCATGTGGGGGTTGTACGAGTAGATTCTGCTGTTTAATACTATTCTCTGTGCCAATTCAGAGGCTACAGCTTGGGAACTGCTGACCTCTGTCGCTTCCACTTGTGTTAAAGCAAATGCTGACTGGACTTAAACTGGGAAAATCCTTTATTTTATTGTCAGATGAAATCTCCAGAACCTTTCATAGCTATCTTGTAAAGATAAAAGGAGTTTGTTTAAAAAACTAAAACAAAACAACACACACACAAAACAAACAAAAAACTCCAAACAAACAACTCACCAGACAACAACCTCACCAAACTGAGATTCGCTAATCTAATTACCAATAAGCCTGCATCATCAATATTGTATAAATACTATACTGAATTGTCTCTAGTAGAAGACAATATTACTTAAAAGGTTGCTGTTTCCTCCACCTGGAAAAGATAAATTTCTGGATATTTTAGGATGGGGAAAAACCTCCACAGGTGACTGGTGTCTGAAAACATAATATTTCTAGAATCTTTGGGGTTTTTTTCCTCATGTAGTATGACAACAGTGATCACTCTAAGGATGCTCAAGGAGATCCTGGGAATTTCTTTGTGCTAATTCATATTAAAGGTACTGAAAAGTTAAGTAGTAACCTCAAATGTAATGGTATAGAATTCAATGTAATGTTAAAGCTAAAAAAAGCAGCTCATTACAGTATTAAATGTGATGAATCTATCTGCCCTTGATGTTCTATAGTTGACTTTGCTAAAGGATTAAAGGCCATCATTACAGTTTTGTGTATTACCCTTCTTGAATGCCACTATCTCAAACTAGTGAAATCTTCACTAAATCTCATGCTGTGTTCAAATAGTGTCTGCATTTCACCTGGCACATGAATAACCCAAAATCAGCAGCTACTTGTCCTTTTCTAGAACAGAAAAAGACTATTATGAATACTGTACCCAATAGTAGAAGTTACAGAAATATTCAGTGTAGTGTAATTAGCTGGTGATTTCAGTATTATCTATAGAGATGTTTCTATATCAGCTTAAGAAATGTTAATCACAGCTTGTTTACCTCATGGTCAGAATTTGCAATGGGAACATATTTTACAAATATTGCTACTGTCTATGTTCTGTATCCAGGGTCGATGGTGACAATTTCTGAAAGACCATCAGCAAAGGAGGTGTTGACCTGGAGCTCTGCATCGTTTGGTAAAAGGCTTGGCTACTTGTATTTTTCTCTAAGGGAAGTTCTATATGTCACTGCAGAGAACCAAGCAAACACATGAAGCCTCCAGTACTCACCAGTGGGCACTTGGACCAAAATAATTGGATATTCTCATTGTGGCTGATCCCATTGTGCACGGGCTGAACAGGAACATGGCTTCTTCTTGTTCAGAGAGCCCCTAATATGATCACTCTTTTGTTTAATTCATTAAGTCTCATTTGTATTCGTTCTGTCTTTAATAAATGCTTTCCAGGATCCTGCTGAGTAGATTGCTCTTCATTTGTTTCACCAGTGGTTCTGCTCTCCGGACCTCTTAAGTTACTCTGTGTATGAACAGTCTCACGTTGTACTTTAGCCGTAAAAGAAACCTACATGTATCATCTGAAAGAAGTGGAATGTTAGGATATTTGTGGGCAATGAACTAGAAGACCTATTGTAGTTCAGGCTTTGGCAGCAAAAACTGACTGGGTTTTTTGCTCAGTATGGTGTCAGAGGGTATAGAGGCCTTAGTTAACACTGTCTATATACATGCATAGATTTTTAAGGTCAAAAGAGGTTATCAGACTTTCTGATGCCTTTTATACCTGTAAAACCATGTTTGATTGTTACTAAATAGCCCTTGATACTAGAACCTCCCTATTTTTAACTTATACGTATCTGACCCTAAATTCAAACCCTTTGGTCTTTCCTTTTTTTTTCAAACAGGTTAAGGTGTGCTTCACTAAATGCATTTTCTTCCTATGCAGGAATGTAACCATAACAGTTAAGTTACCCCATGTTTTTTCTCTTGTAAACAAAACAGATGGAAGGTTATATGCTTTTTATGGTAGTAAATTATTTCTAGCTCTTGTGTGTTTACAGCAGTCCTCTCCAGTTACTGAACATACTCTTATAATGTAGGTGTCAGAGGATGGGATGCAACTCTGGTGGTCTCTGAACATGGCAGGTGTGAGCTGCAGGATGGCAAGGCCCACGATCCCTGAGGAAAGGATGTTTCTAATGAGTTTTGAGAGTAAGTGCTGGCAGCTACACAATGCTATGACTCCTGCTGAAGCCTGATTGTAATGAAAGCTGATTCACCATTTTTTTTTTCAAACCAAAGGCACTCTCTCTACCTCCTGGCAAGTTACCAAAGCCATCAGTTAGGCAGGACTTGGCCAGATGTCTTCTACACTGAGAATCCCTGTTAATATATACTAGTTGCAATTATTATGCCAGTATTAAATACCACCATCTGTTTTTGTCTGCAGTAAATGCCACTAAAGGACCTAAAGCTCTTTAAGGTATTTCTTTAAATTTCAGAGATGACAATGTGGATTACAGTCCCTATTTTGTTTCTGTAATAGTAATGCTCACCTCAGTGCTGCTTGGGTGGTCAAACACAGCTGGGACTTCTTAATTTATTTTTTTTTTAAGTGTAGCGGGATCAAATAGTTAAGGTAAAGGATGATAAACGGTTTACATAGATGAAAGTCTGAAGGGGGCAGGTGACTCAGTGGTGAAGGACGTGGCAAAGCCTGAGGTGTGCAATGGCATCTTTCCCTTAGTCTTTCCTGGCAGGATTGTGTTGAGGCCTCTCCTCTCTCTGCGGGCTGGGAGACTGAGGGCCTGTAGTGGTAAAGGGTTGAGTTAGGAATCATCTAATTAAATGGGTGTACTGGATGTGTGTGGCAAGGTGCTGGCAGGGGAGGCTGCAGGGTGCTCTCTGTGAGGAGAGGCCGGGGCTGCCCTGTGCTGGACACAGCCAGTTCCAACAGCCCTGCCACAGGGCACGGCTGAGGAAACAAGATGGTGGCGCCTCTGGGAAAGGGTTTAAAAAAGGTGGAAAACACCACACAGAGGAAGAAGCTGAGGGAAGACAAAGGCTGGAGGAAGAGGAGGTGCTCTGTGGCCCCAGAGCAGATGTACCCTTCAGCATGTGAAAAGGATCCACACCAGAGCAGGGGGAAGTGTGAGGAAGACGGAGTGGTGGAGAGGAGCCATTACAGAGTGACTGCAGCCATGGCACTGCTCAGGGCTGAGCCTGGGAACGCAGGGAGGAAAGCTGTTTTAACATTTGCCCCTGTGTTTCTCACTAACCAAATTGGTAGTTAAATATTTATTTTAATTGGCAATAAATTCAGTTAATTTTCTGTAACTCAAGTCTATTTTTCCCTGGACTGAGGACGCAGAGTTTGTTTAGCCTGAAGAAAAGGTGGCTAAGGAAAACTTAATTGTTTTCAACTGCTTAAAGGAAGCTTGTTAGAAAACCGGAATGAGGTTTTTCTGAGGGACATAGCTGAGGGTGGGAAGCAGCAGCTACAACTTGCAGCAAGGGATGTTCTGATTGCATGTGAGGAAAAATATTTCACCACGAGACTGGTGCAGGTTGTCCAGAGATGTGGTGGGACCTCTATCCTTGGAGGTGTCCAGAGGTCAGTGGAAGAAGCCTGGAGCACCTGCTGTGGCTGTAAGACCAGATCTGCTCTGAGCTGGTGGCCTCCAGGGGGGATGGTTTAACTGGATATTTCAGTTGTGCCACAGGATGCACTTGATAGAATGGGGCAACATAACTATAGAGGAACTGGGTTTGCCCTATATTCCTATTCAACACGAATAGCTAAACATAAAATCACAGTGAAGGATGGTTTACAACATTATGTTAAAAGATGCAGAGTAGTCTCCTGATTGCCTGAGTTACTGAGCAACAGAGTGTCCACCTTGTAGTATGTTACTACGTGTGTTTGTTTTTATTTTTACATGCGTTAACATGTACATACACATTGATGAAAAATCATGAAGGACTGTATCCAGGTTGCCTACGATCAGTGCCTGACCTGAACACCATGACATCTAAGGTTGGGAGCTGATAGCTCTGGGCACCTATTTCTGAGACCTGGAAGAAAGGAGCTATGGTCACTGAGCAGCAGTCCAAGCGCAAGTTAATTCTCAACAGTAAGTTGTCTTCACAGTGTCAAATGTTAGGATTCATAGTACTGCTTGGGATACATTCTGCAGAGCCTAGGTCAGTACAGAGATCAAACAGCAGTTGTCTTATTGTACCTTTGAATCACAGGTATGTTGCCTTGGTGCCATATCTCCTAGAAGTATATAGTTCTAATTAATTGTGTATCATACATATTATTAATATTTTTGTTTCATCAATGCTTGTCGAAGCCATGAGAATGCTCAAAAAGAGCAGCAGACTCTTCCTAAAGCAGAAGACAACATTTTCAATCAACTTTATTTGACAAATATGGGCCTCCTGCACTCTAGTGGCCTGATCCTCAGAATTTTAAAGTGGGAGATGGGAAATTTATTTTAATGCTAAAATTCTCTACAGCTGTGGAGTGTAGAGGGTTTTTGTATTTTTCCTCCATTTGTGTGCACCTATGCACACAACCTCTGACTGGCTTGAACATGTTCTTGGTCATCTGTGTGCTGACACCCTCTGTTAATTTTGAGATGTTTCACAGACCTTCAACATGTGATCTGCTACCTGTGGCCCTCAGTTCTATTACAGTCACCTCTGTCATGATTGATGACAGAAATATTGTCAAAGCAGTTTTCATAACTGTTTTCATGCCTATTTGATCCATTGTGTCATCTGCTACTGAGATGAACAGAAATATTATTTGGTAACTTTCACCTTTGTACACTAGAAGATGAACAAAAACTCCATGACATCCAGTAACTGTTTATGAGAAACAATTTTGGGCTAATGCTGAACTTATGTATTGGGTGTGAAAGGCTCCAGTTAACTGACTCAGGGCATGGAGAAAATTTTCAGAAGTGTCTGAATGACCTTGAAGCTTAGGTCATCTTCAATTTAAGAGACTTATACTTCAGAATTATTCAGATACTTAAAAACTGTCGGAATCAGTGGTAATGCTTGACTGGAGTTCACTGTGCAGTTTCTTTTCATTTTGAAATGCACAAAGAAGTATATCAACTAATTCAATCACTTCTAATTTATTTTAACTGATTGCATTATTAGTGTGGTGACAGGTTGTTGTAAACTGTGGTACTGTTTCTTTGATGTTATTTAGGAAAAATCTCATTAGTATTGCAGAAGGTGAAATGTTTTAAGGTATGATACCAAGAGCAGAGATGCGGCAGTCTGGAATCTCAGTGAAGGTCTGGGATTTTCAAAGCAGCGCCAGACTCCTTTACTAACATGTTCGAAGGTGGACTTATACCGCAATTTTTTTTTTCTCATTTAACACTTCACTAAACATGCCATTGATCTTGATTATGGCACCAACTTAAAATAGTTTTCACATTTTGAAATTACTGTGTAAACACATTTACTTAAACTTCCACAGGAATGAGGGCTGCTGAACAGTCTCAGCAGTAAGCTAACAAGAAACATCTATTCTGCTTACTTCAGGGTTGAATATTCTGCATATTCACATATTGCCTGTACATTAATAATTCTAGTCATAATTGGTTTTCATTTCAGGAAAAGACTGAATATTGCATTAGATGTGTTGAGCAGATCAGCTGCTGCAGCTTTTGTAATCTTTTGCCCTTTCATGTGTTTATGGGAAATGGCTTCAAGTCCACATTGGTATTACCTAAGTGAAGTAGCTTCATGCATTTTTGTACAGTTTCTTTATTTTTCCAGAGATTTTGCACAATTGTTTTTCAAAATGCTATGTTTATAATTTCCTAGAAACAGATGTCATGTTCACTGACTTACTAAGAGGAGCCTGGGAGTTAAATTTCAAAGTGCTTTGAGGCAGAAAAGTAAGGTGGGGTTTTCAAAGATGCTCGCTGTTGATCTAATCTTTATTCCTGTTGAAGTAAGTGGGAGTGTCAGAACTCCTCGGCCTGCTCAAAGAAATGATGCAAAGCTTTTTACAGTAAGTTTAGCCTCATTTTCTTTATCTCTTCTGCAAAAATGAAGATTGTAGTAATCCATCACAGCCATGTCAGTTGATGTCTAGTAAGAGGAACAAAAAACCAGTTAAAATTTCAGATAGCAGGAAAAATTGTGTACTGATAACTCAAATTTTTCTGGTTTGGTGTTAGAATGATCTGAGTTTGCCTCCCCTCTTTCACAAAACCAGAAACAATGATCAGAGTAACTGGGCAGATATCTGGGTCTAGTGGCATCTGGTCAGAGAAGGGGTTTGGTGAAGCACGAAGGCAGCTAGTAACATGTGATGGATGAGGTGCAGAGATAGGCTGTTTCTTGAAGCTTGCTGAGAATAAAGCATTTGCGGCCCAGGATTTAAGGAGCTAGGAGGGGTGAATGTGTGGAGTCTGAGTCTTGTTAAATAAGCTGTCTAATCTTCCCTTCCTCTACAGAAGCCTTTACTCATGCAATTTAGAGCATCCAAAACTGCTTGCATGATCAGGTGAAGAATAAAGACATAGGAAAACAAACAAACAAAACCAAACAGAAAGTAGGTTAAACCCTCCAACTCTTTTGGCCTTGATGCCAGCCCTACTAGGGGTAAGGCACTCGCTGAGGAAAAGAGGAAGTTGAGAAGACCTTGTTTCTAGCCTGTCTTACAGGACTCTCTTGCCCTGGGGCACCCCTGAATAAAAGCTGTAGGGCAGAGACACCTGCTGTTGATGGTTTACATGCTCTGGAGCTCCTGAATTCAATTCCATCGCTGCTAGGGCAGGTTAAGCCTTTTCAGATTTTCGCGGTAATTTTGACAAATGAGAGCCCAGGGGCTCTGCTCTTTTTCTCTGAAAATCAGGATTTCTGTGTGGGTGGTTGATAAATGGAAGTTTTGAAGCTTAAAATGTCTGCCTTCTGCTCTTCTGTACCTTTTTTTCAACTATAAAGGTAAATCTATTTCAGCATAGTTTTCTGAAGATATTCTGAGGCTTTTTCCTGAGCAATTAGCAAGTGCAAAATCTTATGTAATATAAGAAAACAAATGCATTAGTAGTAAGAGTATGAACATGAAAATATTTATATGGGTACTCAAAGGAAAGAAAAATCTATTTACCCACCACTGAGGCTTGGAAGGCAAAAGTGTCAAATGGCTTTTCTGTTCTAACACTCACCCTTCGGTGGTCGTAATTGGACTGTTAACTATCATTAGTGGCAACAAAGTGAGAAGACCAGCTACAATAGATGTAATGTTGAAAGAGTGAGTCATTAGCAATATCCATGGCCTCAGTTTTGAACCAGGAACACAACAGAGGGTATGTTAATAATCAAATCAAATAATTTGTAATCACCTAGGCAATAACTAAGGTAAATGACAGCCAACATTCTTAGATGTGAGCTAATCATATATCAGCCTAATGTCCTTTGAGGATGGGTATTATAAATAAAGAAAAAGCAAATATGTAATTTTTTCTTGATTTTTTGTGTGATGACACTCACATAAGTAAGGGGAAACTCGGATTTGATGAAAATGAATGGGATTATGTGATTGGTAGGAAATTGTACTCAGATGGTAGTTGTCTCCAGTTAGTTATCCAAATGGATAGTCATTAACAAAAAATTATTTTCACTAATGACTCAGATGCAGTAGAGAGCGTGCTTATGAAAGTGCAGGTGGCATGGAGGTGAGAAAGGCTGCAGATCCCCTGGGGGACAGTCTCTGTGTTCAGACAGTCCTGCCAAGCTGGAGTGGTCTGAGGAGAGGATGCACTTCTGTAAGGATGAATGCACGTTTGTACGGACGCAGGAGTGGGAAAGCTGGGGGTGATTGCTGTGGGAGGGCTGTGTTTCAGGCAGCAGTCAGCAATGTCAGACTGGGAGGTGTAGCAAGAACATGGTCTTAAGTTCTGCTTAGAGCAGTAAGGGAGGCTCTGAAAGGGTAAGGAGGGAGCATGGCCAGCTGCCCACTGTGCACAGCTGCTGCAGGAGGCCTGGCTTTGCACACCTTAGAGAAGGGAAGGCAGATACAGATACAGGTAAGGGAGGGAATAAATCAAAGGGACAATAAGGAGTAATAGGCTTACATTACAGTGATGAAGGTTTTGGTTATCTCTCAGGGAAAGAGCTATGTAGCAAGAGAGCTGAGCATGGAGATTGGTCCTCTTGGTGCTATTGCTTATGGAGGTTTCCAAGAGCAAGTCAGGCAGGTAAGTATCTATTGAGAGCAATATAGGTATGGGGGCTACTGCCTCAGGAAGGGGAAGGGCAAGATAACTCCTAACACAATAATGTGATTTTTATAGAATTGGTATAGAACTGGTAGGGCAGAACTCACATATAACTCTAAGTTCTCTTCACATTTTCCCAGGATATGAGTAAAAATATGGCTCTTTATGGCTCTTTACCTACCACTTCTGCCAAATCAGGATCTAGCTTGAGGGCTTGCTGACTGTCCAGTCGATTGTTTTTGCTCATGCTGGCACTTGGTAAAACATGGTTTGGAAATGCTGCTGATGCTAGAGAAGAGAATAAAAGCTAGCTCATCCTCCCGTGGCTCTGTGGACTCAGCACTGTTCTATGTATTCATACTGTATTTGATGCAGTTGCAAATAGAATTATAATAGTCCTGAGTAACAGAATGACCATATAACTAAAATGAATATTAGCCATAGGGACTTGACCCTGCCGTACTTATACACCAAATACTCCAAATTAAATAAAATAATATTAATAATGAAATGGTGGTGGGTAAACATGGGTATCTGACAGAGGTTCTGCCTTAATGCTTATGGAGATCAGTAGTTTAAAGTGGAAATTAAAATGCTGACATGAAATTACTGTCTAAAAGGGCAGGTGATGTGTCTCTATGCACTCTTTGGGGGAAGAATTTGAGCTCTCCTTCAATAAACCTAACTGTGTAGCACCTGGTGCCTTTGCCTTTCTGTGCTGACAGCAGTGATAACTTTATTTCCCAGGCTTTTGACACAGAAGATGTCCAAAGGCTTCTCAGACACTCTTTCTTGGAAGCATCAACAGAACACATTTTTTAAAATTACTGGCCCACACCCCCCAAGTGTGCTCTTCCCTTACAGTTGGACTCAATGATCTTAAAGGTCTTTTCCAGCCTAAATAATTCTATGGTTCTAATTTGGTTACATTTTCTTTTTCTTTCTTTTGGAAAAGAGGAAAGTTCAGGAAAGGTGAATGTAATTAAAGCTCTAGGACTTGTGATTTTTGAAGGCTGCACAGCTGAAGCCTTTCTCATGTGGAGAAAGAACACAGAAAATAAATTCTGAATTTCTGTAGTAAAATAAAGATGATAGACTTCTCTCTCACTCTGTGTAAACTGTTAAGAATTAATCACTTCCCAGGATAATTCAGTAGGAAGGTAACCTCAGGAGGTCTCTAGTCCAACCTCTAGCATGCAGTAGGAGCAGCCATGAGGGCAGAGCTGGCTGCTCAGAGCTTCGTTCTCCCTGGTCTTGAAAACCTCTAAGGACAAAGATGCCACAATCTCTCTGGCCAACCTGTTCCACTATGTCACTGTCCTCAGAGTGAAAAAGTTTCTCTGTGTAGCCAGTGTGAACAATCCTTGTTTCAACCGATAATTATTGTGTCTCATCCTCACATCATGTACCACTGTGAAGAGCCCAGCTCTGTTCTCTTGATAGCCTCCTCATAGATATTGTACAGCCTTCTTTCTCCCTCACTTCCAGTAGTCAAGTGATTTTTTTTTTCAATTTTATCTCTAATGTTTTTGTCCTTGGGTGCCAGGAAAGTGCCAATACCTCAATTTTCACAGGCACAGAACTAATCCCACTAAGTGAATTTATTACATTATTTAAATATCCCATTGATCTGACATTAAGGTCTAACTCAACTCCAGATTTAAACCAAGTTGGGTAGGAGTCTGCTAAAGTGTAGGAAGGCTCTACAGAACAGGCTGGATCAGTGGACTGAGGCCAGTTGTATGAGGTTCAACAAGGCCAAGTGCCAGGTCCTGCACTTGGGTCAAAACAACCCCAGGCAGCTCTACAGACTTGGGGAAGAGTGGCTGGAAAGCTGCCTGGCAGAAAAGGACCTAGGGCTGTTGATTGACAGACAGCTGAACATGAGCCAGCAGTGTGCCCAGGTGGCCAAAAAGGCCAACAGCATCCTGGCTTATATCAGCAATAGTGTGGGCAGCAGGACTAGAGAAGTGATTGTCCCCCTGTACTCAGCACTGGTGAGGCTGCACCTCAAATAGTGTGTTGGGTTTTGTGCCCCTCACTACAAGAAAGACATTGAGGTGATGGAGAGAGTTTAGAGAAAGGTGACAAAGCTAGTGAAAGGCCTGGAGCACAAGTCTAATGAGCAGTGGCTGAGGGAACTGGGGCTGTTTAGTCTGGAGAAAAGGAGGCTGAGGGGAGACCTTATTGCTGTCTACAACTATCTGAAAGGAGATTGTAGCATGGAGGGTGTTGGTCTCTTCTACCAAGTAACAAGTGATAGGATGAGAGGAAATGGCCTGAAGTTGTGCCAAGGGAGAGTTAGATTGGATATTAGGAACCATTTTTTTTATGGAAAGGGTTGTCAGGCATTGGAACAGGCTGCCCAAGGAAGTGGTGAAGTCACCATTCCTGGAGGTATTTAAAAGACAAGTAGTTGTGATACTTGGGGATGTGGTTTAGTGGTGAACTTGGCAGTACCAGGTTAATGGTTGGACTAGATGATCTTAAAGGTCTTTTCCAACCTAAATGATTCTATGATTCTATATAGGTTTCTGCATCATGGATGCCTTAAA
Source organism: Streptopelia decaocto (assembly GCF_964273445.1). NCBI lineage: Eukaryota > Metazoa > Chordata > Aves > Columbiformes > Columbidae > Streptopelia > Streptopelia decaocto. The sequence continues at coordinate 186,241,592 of NC_138663.1, read as the reverse complement.
GTGAAGTGAGTGTCTAAGCTCCCATTATATTCAGTAGAGGTGAAGTTAAAACAGCCATCAGAACTTAGAAGTCATTTGTCTCACATCTCAATATGCTCAGCTGTCTTGTTCTATGAAGTTCACTGCCTGTACTGAGTAGATCTCCACTGGCTATAGTTTCATTGACTTGCATGTAGCCACTTGCATTCAATCACAGAATCATAGAATGGTTTGGGTTGGAAGTGACCTTCAAAGGTCATCTAATCCAATGCCCCTGCAATGAGCAGAGACATCTTCAACTAGATCAGGTTGCTCAGAGCCCCGCGAATGTCTCCAGGGATGGGACATCTAGCACCTCTCTGGGCAACCTGTGCCAGTGTTTCACTACCCTCACTGTAAAAAATTTCTTCCTTATGTTTAGTCTGAATCTACTCTCTTTTTGTTTGAAATCATTACTCCTTGTCCTGTCACTACAGACCCTACTAAAAAGTCTGTCCCCATTTTTCTTACAGGCCCCTTTAAGTACTGAAAGGCTGCAGTAAGGTCTCCTTGGAGCCTTCTCTTCTCCAGGCTGAACAACCCCAACTTTCTCAGCCTGTCCTCACAGCAGAGCTGTTCCAGCTCTCTGACCATTTTTGTGTCCCTCCTCTGGACCTTCTCCAACAGGCCCATGTCTTTCCTGCACTGAGGGCTCCAGAGCTGGATACAGGACTCCAGGTGTGGCCTCATGAGAGTAGAGAGGCAGAATTGCCTCCCTCAGCCTGCTGGACACACTCCTTTTCCACAGCCCAGGATGCATTTCCCTTTCTGGGCTGTAAGCACTCATTGCAGGGACACAAATTTTATTCCAGAACCTGTAGCTGAATCCTACCATAGGAAACTGCCTCAGGCTGATACAGGAAGTCAGTAGCAGAGCATAATTTGAACTCGCATCTCTCTGGTCCATGCTGAATGTCCTACATACTGGAAGAGACATTCTATTTCAGAGGAACTGTGTGACTTTGTCCTTTGAATAGCAGATGACAAGGGGGCACACTTTGTTCAAAGCAGGACTAGTAGTTTTGGGAGTGGTGCACAGTGTTTTGTTTTTTTTTCCTGATGTACAACTCTTGACAGTTCTGCAACAGCATTTTCAATGGTTTCCAGTTTGGTGGCATTGGGTCTAAACACTGTGATTTATTCTCTCAAGTAATTTACTTTAAACTCTGACAGCCTTCTTTTGGACTGACATGTGGAAATGACAGTGAATTCAATATTGAGCAAAATGAATACCTATTACAGAGGTGAATTCAATGCATATGAAAGTAGAGTGACAGTTGTAATTATTTAATACTTCTTTTAAGGGAAGAATAGTTTCTCTAATCATAAAAAGCTTTAGAAATGCTAATTCCTTCCTTTTGTGGTTACTGAGATGAGAGTGCACTATTATATATACGAAATTTAAACTGCTGAAAGAGGTATAAAATATCTTTGCTGCTCAGAGGAATTGGTTTTGTGATATTCAGCTGTACATCGATGTGTCTCTGTTCTCTAGCTGCTCAGGATCTACCAGATTGCATTCCCCAGTGCTTGTCTCATGTTGCCACTTTGGTGGTACCCTAAGGAGTCTGTGACTTTTAGGATGAGGATTTTTGTTTAACCAAGCTAGGAAAATTATGAATGATCAAGTGGAAGTGAACACAGTATGACACTGAGCTTTGACAGTGGTCAGGAAGAGTGATGATTGCTATTTGGAAAACCTTGGTCTCAGGAGTTTAGACGTTTCTTAATTACTTCTAAAAGAATGCTTCAAAATAAAACACCCAAAACCAACAAACTATAAGGAGGCATATAAGATAAAGTGTCCTCTTACATTTTTTGTATCCTGGGAAGATAAAGTTGGCAGAATAATGAAAAGTCAAGATACTTAGAAATATGAAGTTGTAATACAAAACAAACAAACAATTCCATAATCTCTTCACTAATTCTAAAACCTCAAGTCTCCCTTTTTCTTTCTATTTTCACTTCTTGTTCTTTATGATAAATATTCTGAAGTGGAAAAGATGAAAATCTTTAAATGTATAAGGCTAGGTATCTGCAATGTGCTTAGTGCTGCAGTGGTTTCATCTATGTACAATTCTGATTGCCAAAATGCAATCTACAGATTGGTTCTACAGAGCAGGAAAAGGTTACTAGGAAAAGGTTACTAGGATGGTTGGTCGTTTCTGATGAATCTGTATTGCAAAAGGAAATTAAAAACAGCTTTTCTAATTTATCCCAGGTTGGTATTCTACTCTCCACAGCTACAATATTTATTGTTGTATGAACATTAGGAGGGAAACAACCTCTTGAAGCTAAGAAGCATGAAAACATGGATCTTAGTAAGTTTATTTTGGTTCTGGACATTGTGGAAATGAAATTCTGGAATGGCCTTCCAGTAGGAGCTATTGGCCAAGAAGAAGCTTCCTCCTCCTGAATTATGGCAAGGGAGCGTGCGGCAGCGCACTGAAAGAATATTCTACTTTGCTTAATAATGGAGGTTAGGAAACAAGCTCAAGTTTCCCACCACTGTTTGTTATTATCTTGCATCTTGGTGTTGCTCTGGACTCTTCCAACTAGCACTCTCAGAGGTGACATCCATACATGATTCCAAGGGCCGTTACCTTCAGGTCTTCTACCCAAAAAATGATATAAAAGTGACTTCACCAAGGTGGGTTACCATGACTCTCCATAGTTCTCCAATGCTATCACAGGGGGTTTTGCACTTGTAAACATGCTCTTATGCTGCTCCTAGGAAAGTTAGGCTGCTGCATGGCATCTTGCTGGCTCTCATTTTCAGAGCCTGTCCACACTGTAAGAAAATGTAGGTCTCCCAAGTCGGTCCCATTTAATGGTCTCTTGACCACCCTGGAGGAGGAGGAGGTCACCCATTTCAGGTGACATAAAATTAACACCTGTAACTTTACAGTTACTAGGCCTCTGTTTTTCAGACAAGGCAAGAAGTGGTAAGAGCCCATGGAATGCTGTACAAGGCCTCAGGGTCTAGGGAAAATGTTTAGGAGCCTGGCAAATGGAGCCAGTATTTCCTTTCAGTATGTGGTGTAGCACCTCCCATAATTTTCCCTGTTCAGAGAACTGATTGGCACATGTTAGAGTCAGGCCCATGGACATATCAGTACACAGGGAGGAGGCACTGTGGGCACTGACACTCAAATACTAACTAGAAAGCATCCAAATGCGGTCACTTAGGCATTGCCAGATCCTAGAAAGCTTCTTCAGATCAAATGGTCTCTCTTTCTAAAGGTGGAAACTTTCAAGGGGTCTTTTGGAAGCCAGTGGTACTCACACCACATTCCCAAAAGACTGGTTTGATTTCTAGCTTGTCACTAGAGTATCCTTGGATAAGAGGCTATCACCCACCATTGATTTTTCCTCTTTCTGAAAATATTTATTAGTGGTTAGGTGTTCCTTCAGGGCAGCACTGCGTGAAAAGCTTGAGGGACCTGACTGCTCAGTTCAGCTCAAAGAGTGAGTTGTGTCACATCCAGCTGACTGAATAGCTGCTATAGGTAGTTCCCAGATCAGCTGTTCACTCTGATAGCTTCCTTAAACTATCTATCAAGTAATCTGAGTTAATGGATCCTTTTGCAAAAAATTGTAATCTTATACAGTTGTGAGGAGGAAAAGCCCTACGTTCTTGTTAGTGGTTCAATCAATCCAATGACAGCAAGATTATATTGCACAGAGGCCTCATATTTTATTCCATTTCAGAAAATTATATCCCTCTTTACACTTATTTTATCTAGAGATACAGTCTTAAAATTACATTCTGCCCTTTGAAGGCAACCACAAGGCCGATGGCCCACCCAGTGAAAATGAGCTTGACACCCCTGCCCTACATACATACCCTTTTAAAGTGTAATGATTTCTCTGTGGCTCAGGCAAGGACAGAGCTGTAGGGCTAGTAGGCAGCTCGTGGAGAGTAAATGAGAATTAATGGAGGAAGAAAGATGGGAAAGCATGTGGAAACCCTGACATTTCTCTTTCTTTTCCTCTTCATTAGTGCTATAAGGTGGCACTAACCCCTAACCCATGGTAATGAATCGTACTTATGGACCTGTGGGGAAGCCCAGAGGCACTCTGGTCAGGGATAAGGAAATCTTTGAAGGGTTTCCCATTAACACTGACAGGAGAGCAATATGAGCCCTTCCAATGGGGGAACGGCTCCGTTAACCCCTGCATTTGGGAAGGACATAGACTCACACTTCACCTATTGTCTACCCAAGATGAGGAAAGTTTCTTTATCAAATGATTACAGATGATGATGTTATCTAGGTAGAATTTGCTACAGCAGGTAAAAGTATTTTAAATTTATTTTAAATTCATATATTCATGTCTGAAATTCTATTTTCATTTATTTTAAAATTGTAACAATTTTTAAAGAGGTTAGAGAGGAAGTATGGAGTTTTCAAGCAAAATAAAATAAAAGCTGTGTCTACCCTTTGTATGCTAAGGTTCTTCCAGTGAGTCAGGATAGGCGCACTGCGCAATCCTCTTTCAGAATTATTTTGCATTTACTGCAGAATTTGATTATAGGTGAAAAAGTATGTAACCAAAAATTCTGACTACTTCATAATTATTGAACTGTCTTTGGGATTCTTTGAAGTCTGTCCATTGACCTAATATATACAGACCAATGATTAATTTATTGGCTTTTGGATTTTACAGGAAACATCTTCTTGGATTTTAATCTGACTTGAACAGACAAGGAGCATGTTCTTATCTGTACTCCCAGGAGGAATGTAGTAGCAAAGTCCTCTCCCTTTCCTTTTAAACTCACTATTCGTGCTTTAATTGAATTTTTATCAAATGTCTCGAAGCTTCCAGGCAAATGAAACAAGCTTAAATTTTGTGGTTATTATCTGCCAATCTGAAAAGCACAAAGTTAGCAATTTGTTTTATTTTTCTTCAGCCAGCACTGTTTTGACTTTTGTCAAGAGGGGCAAGCATTCCTTATGAAGACCAGATCTCGGAGCCTGGGGGCTAACTTGTCGTATTTGTTAGACACACAAGTGTGCAGGCTCAGTCCCACCCTCGTGGTAAGCAGTAGTGAATTTCTGTCTTTGGAAACACTGGAGAAACAGATCATCTGTGGCAAACCAGGCCCCTCTGAGAGGATATTAATTCAGGCAGTACTATATGATAAGCCGGTCCATGCCTCCAGAGTAATATTCTGCAGTTCTTTCAGTCTCTGATCTTCTCTTATTTTTGTAACTGTGCCTATCAGAAGCCATCTGCCACTAGTTAAAAGTGACCTGTTTCTCTTTACCCTCCTAGTTCAGATTCTTGCTCATACTTCCTGAGAAGTTAAATGTAATTATTCTCCCAGCAAGCAAGTCTCTTGAGTACTCTCAATGCTCTGTGAGGCATCACAGTACCACAATGTCATATGACCATTTAGAATTGATCATCCGGTGCAATGCACCAGAGGAACTGACACAGTCTTCTTTAAAATAGGCCTCTATAGAGCCAGGCTAATGTGTTCATATCATGGAGGTAAAAGCATGATGGAGGAACAGAAAAGAGAAAAGTATATTCCTCCTCTTAATTTTTCAGTAGATCTCTAATTCTCAATAGAGTTAAGAGTGGCTTAATAATTTAGAACCCAGGTTCTCATTAGTTTGGAAAATTATACTTGATCTTGTTATCCTGAGCCAGTGATATCTTAAAGGGGGAAGGCGCTTTTGTTTGCAGGCTGTGGCAGTGCTTCAGACATCTGCTGTGGCGGGTGGCTGAGCTGTGCGCACACCTCCCATCAAACTCACCAGCAGCATTGCCTGCCTGGTGAAACCAAGGTTATTCCTCCTACCTGCCTGAGACACTGATTTTTGCAGTTCTCCACACTTCAAAAAAATCCTGTGCTATCTCAGGGAAAGGTTTTATTATAGGTTTGAGGGAATTTTTTTTTTATGTTTCTAGGATCTTTCTTACTCTTTGGTACCTGAAGGCTTTATTCTTCAGAAATGCTGAGCAGGCAATGAAAGACTGCAGAAAGAGTTTCTCTGCCTTCCCAATTTATGTGGAAAAGAAAGAAATGTGTTCTTTTCCAGTGAGCCAGGGTGGGTTCAAGTATATAATATCTCTTGACTTTGCAAGCTGACTTTCTAGATCTATTTAGTCTCATAAGATGCTGTTCATAGATCTTGAAATATTGACCAGTATTTTACCAGTGATGAGTTACTCTTCCCTTTGACTCCCCAAATCCAGGAGGATTCATGGAAACTAAACCTCACATCCAGGATGTGGGAAAATCATGTAGTTTATTGATACAAAAGAAGCAATTAAGATATGTTAACAATTGAATTAGATGGCATCTTGTGCCACTTCTGATGTTGGGAGCCCTGAAGTGAGAGCATTGGATGGATCCCTTCTTTGGTGTACAGCACTCTGTGCAGTCCCGTCTGCAGTGAGGTGTGGGCTGACAAGATTTCCCCAATTTTATTCGAGCACATGCTCTTTTTACTTTCCTTCCTTTGTATTATTGCATAAACAGTTTATATACCATGCAGTTTCACACTTTATACAGAGATAACTACTGATAAACTTATTGCCAGACCTTTGTCCACAGCCACTAGCCCATCATGATAATAAATACCTTCCATGTTTCTGCTGCAGTTGCCATTTAATAAAAGTTTTTTTCTCCCATAACCATTTCTAAGTTCGGATTTTCCCTCTGCAGATTTTCCCTCTGCATCTTTATGAATATTAGTCTCAGTTCAGAAGCTCAGAACACCCAAAGTCACTAAGCTAGAAGTAATCTTTTGCATTTTTACATTGACTCTGACTCTAGATAATTTTTGTTGTGGATGTGAGGGAGACAGAGTAAAACTCTGGCTCCCTGGTATTATAACATTGTGACCATCCTGCTGAAAATATTTTTGATATCTGAACACTTAAATTGCTTCCCAATTTCTAGTTAACAGATCAACTGGCAACCTCATAATAATATTAGTGTAATTTGGTTGTGGTAAGAGGAGTGTGAAGAATCACTGGAGGAACTGCAAGTGCTATCTGTCTTGCAGGTTTATTTTATTCTTTGAAGAAGAAATTCTGCTTCATTGTCACTAAAGTTCTTGTGACTGATCCACAACATAAATAAATTCTGCGCCTTTCCATAGACAGCTTCCTTTTTATCTCAAAAAACAAGCCCAAGGGAAGCCAGCATAATATTTCATAGGGTCTATGTGGAAGAATGCCTTTTTTTCATTGCTGCTCCCCCCCAAAAAAAAAAAGAAAAGGAGAATAAAAAACCTTCAACCACATCACTTATTTCTCCTCCTCACTCTTCAGATTTAGCACTAAGCTAAATGAAGTTGCAGCCTATTGAACCAATAGGATTTTTTTGCTGTAGACTCAATAATGTCATGCCTTGTTTGCAATTCTTTATATTCTCCTAAAAATGCAAGAATCACCAGACCCGCTTTTAGAGTAAGAAATCTCTCCTTGGATACCATCAGGGAGATGCTGGTTTTCAAGTTGCTACCACTGCCTGTAGGAAGCCTATGCAATGATAGTTCTCTTTGCTATTATGCTGTGCATTCCGTAGTAGAGCATAAACTCTAGAACTCATAATTGTTTTCTTCCTCAGCTACTGGTAGTTTCTCTGTCAGATTAAAAAGGATTTTCCTTAGCTCCAGCATAGTTCTAGAAACAAACACCTCCCACACCAGCACACTGCTCGAAATACATAAAGTCACAGGAAAAAAATCTTCTCCAGTCTATAGTAAAGAGTATCTGAAGATCTTGAAATCCTTTCTCTTCTGTATCCATGAGGCATGAGGGCAGACACAAAAATAGGCGAGCTTCACCCTGCTTCAAAATGTACACAGCTTCACACTTTGCTGGAGTACTTTCTGCAGAATAAGACCTGAAGAGGAAGGAAAAAAATAGAGTAGGATAGAATGGCAAAGGCTCAACAGACACTCACTTTGTTTTGTAGCATATGCTCCTGGTTCCTTTGCATGCTGTAATGAAACTGGAGGAAAAATGACCTCCAATTGTACTTATAGGGATAGTAAAGATGTAGGAAAATGGACTGATACTAGAATAGAATCGTAGAATCATTTAGGTTGGAAAAGACCTTTAAGACCATTGAGTCCAACCATAAACATAACACTGCCAAGTCCACCACTAAACCGTGTCCCTAAGCACCACATATACACACATTTTAAATACCTCCAGGAATGGTGACTCAACCACTTCCCTGGGCAGCCTCTTCCAGTGCTTGACAACCCTTTCAGTGAAAAAATAATTCCTAATATCCAATCTAAACCTCCCCTTGTGCAACTTGAGTCCATTTTCTCTTGTTCTATTGCTTGTTACTTGGGAGAAGACATGAACACCCTCCATACTACAACCTCATTTCAGGCAGTTGTAGAGAGTGAAAAGGTTTCCCCTCAGCCTCCTTTTCTCCAGGCTAAACAGCCCCAGTTCCTTCAGCCAATTCTCACAGGGCTTCTTCTCTAGACCCTTCACCAGCTTCATTGCTCTTCTTTGGAGACAAAGGTAGTTATTTTAGTGATGTTAGTGATGTTAATTATCATATAGTTATGATTGTGAATGATAGTGAAGCCTATTGTAGGAAGAATACAGGAAGTCATTTGTTTAAGACACCACTAACAGATACGTGATCTGGGCAAAGACCTAAAGAAAAGACAAAAATCACGTCAGATCTCTGATTCCCTGTCTCTGTGAATATTATGTGATTATGTGTGCTTGTGGTCTACTGCTCTCAGATGGAAGAATGAATTTGTACAGGCTTTGTGGGTCAACTGAAGAAACTTATGCTGTGGAGAGTCATCTGTTGGTCAAAGGCCAAAAATCTCCTTAGTTTGATATAACATGTTCAAAGAGTGTTTTGCATGATGCAGGGGAGGCACTAACAATCCAACACATTCTTAATTTGTAGTTTGTTGTTTTCCCCTCTACGGGCACAAGTTTCAACATGTATGAACAATAGCAGTGAGCAATACCACCAGCTCTGTGTCCTCAGAGTGTTTCTGAGCTCTTCTCATAGGAAGTCCAGGTCATACTGGAGCCACAATGATTCATTCATGTGATCAGGAAGAAAATAAATAAATTAAAGACTGCTGCAGGCTCTGTAAAGTTCCTAGATATAAAATGGATTTGTGGTTTGATGCTTCTGCGAATTTCAGTTAAAAAATTGATTTTTTTTCCTAGTTTTTTGGGGCTGAGGGAGAGAAAAAAGGGCCTTACTCAGGTCTCTGTGTGTGCTCCAGGGGTGGCTTACCACAGGCATCTTCTCTGGAGAATTTGCACGCAGTTTGCAACAAGCTATAATGGGTACGCTGTGATGGGGAGTGAAATATTTTCCTTTTCTCTCCCGTCTTATCTTGCTTCTGCTCACCACCACCCCCTGCCCACAAAGCCCAACTGTTAAACTAAATTATTAGGTTACTAAATTAGTTAGGATAAGACTGTTCTGCCTGGGTAACTAGACATGCAATAGCTGAAAAATATCACTGCAAGTAGAAATATGATTTCTTAACTTGTGTCTTTACCTTATTTTTCTATCATATGATCACCTAATGCCTTGTATTGAATACAATGTATTAAGACACATTTTCCACAGCTTCCAACCTTCGTGTAGCAGAACTATATATGACAGAGTTCTTGAAAACAAAGATGTAGATTAAGCTGTACTTCAAGAGTATACACTACTTTGCTTGGTCATCACTAGAGCAAAACTGTAAAACTTAAATAAAACCAGTAGATTTCCAGCAGCAGATTTAATCTATATAAATTGTCAAATATAAGAATGAATGTTCACTGCTGTGCCTAAGTTTACTATGTAGTTACCTGAGTCAGGATGCTTTTAAGCACCCTGTAGGTGCATGCTTGGTTAAACTGGCTTTGTGCTAGCATTTGTGCTACCTACGACTAAACATTTTGACCTTGGAATTGCCTAGACTGTGGTTTTGTATTTTCACGTATTCTAAGGCTTTCAAATCCAAACTTCAATGTCCAAGAAAATGATCTATGTGTGAAAAATGAATGAGAATTAAGCAGTAAGATTCCTAGAAATTGCATGTTATGCTGAGATAACTCAGACCTCAAAGGTGGTTCATGAACCAATTGTCAGTGACCTGACCAAAGTGTTATCTCACAGGAACACAGCCCTTGGGGTGCGCTGTTGGAATAATTAACTGGCAACTAGAAAAAAATACTGTGTGCAGAACTACATCTTTTAAGAAGCATAATTTAATTTCCTATTAAAAATGGTTTCACTGAAACTTTTAAATTTTGCTTAGGGGAAAAAAATGTACACATTTTAGACCAGTGTCTTAAAAGTATTCAGATGCTAGAATGACAATGAAAATCAGGCGCTCGGTCCATGTGTTTCTGTGGAGATGCAAAATGTGTAAGTTATGGTCAGTTCATTTCTGCATAATTACATATCCCCCCAAGGAATGAACTTTAGTAAGTTTCATTTTTGCATATTAATTTCTTAGCTAGAACATTTAATAATGAAATTGAGAAAGGAGTAACATTTAATCATCATTAGAGAAGTGGGAGCTTTAGGAAAGAGATGGCAGGACATAGGGACGCTGACCACCTGGGAAGCCATTCACCTTCAGGTCACTCATTCCCACCAAGGCCTCCTTGGGAATAACCAAGAGCTGTTCCTGTCTTACGGTGTTTCCTTGCTTACTAGAGATGAACGTGTCACCTTAGGCCAACACCTTTGCCTTGGCTGCAACCTGGCAGCTTCAGAAGACAGTCAAAAGCCTGGCTGGTTACAGAGATAACAGGGCTAGCTAGAGAAACTGGTATTCCCACCAGTAAGTGAAGCATCACCCATGTGAGAATCATTTGCTCCATTAAAGTGTCCTTTCTGAAAACAGCCAGAGGACTCCAGTTTCTACCTTCCACCAGCAATTCTCCTATGTCAACGCCTTATAAGGGTTTTTTTTTTTATTTATGATGTCATACTTACAGTCATGAAGGTAAAAAAAAACAACAACAACAACCACACCATTATTTTTGTCCATGGCCTGTGGTATTGACAGGTAAATGCTGCTCTCTCTTGCCTGTATCCACTATTGAACAAATGGCCTCTCCATGCCTGTCCTGGCTTAAAACCCTGCAGGCTTCCACTGCATCTCCGATTTCCCACAGAAATGAGTTTTCTTGTGTGGTGTAGCAGCCTGTACCACTGGCCAAATCCAACCCATGAGGCTGAAGGCAGCCTCCAACAGGTCTTGCTAAAATAGTTGGCTGGGTGGAGGGGAGAACGTGTCCATGCCCTGACTGTGAGAAAGGCTGCAATGTTCACCTGAATGACAGAGTCCACAAGAGAGAGTGTGTGAAAGAGCACGATGGAGAGCAATAGCACGCAGAAAGATACACCTCTGCTTGCTGTCACTCTTGAAAAGGTTCATATCCAAAACACACCTTTTCAGTTGTCACTGTGCATCAACCTAAAACAGAAATCCAGGGGAAAACAACCTGCATTAGTCCTGCAGCTCATCAGCCCTCTGGTGTAATTGCTTCAGTGACAAGCCAGAGGCTCTATTTGATATGTCTGTGTATATAACATGAGTCACACTCTGAGCTAGTTAAGATATAAGAATTTTTTTCGGGTTTTTATGAATTGTACTATTGAGATGTGTTAAATGCTATCAGTCACTTTCTGTCATCGAAGGAGAGCATTATCTTTGTATCTTCAGCAATAACAGATCAAGGGTAAGTAAAACAAATGTTTGGGGTTTTTTTAATTACTGAGGCTGAGAAAAGCACACTTTAAAGGCTTTAGAGCTGGTAGCAATAGTTGCATGAAGTAGAGAAATTTTAGTTCTATCATCTTGCTTATATGGGTATGTCAAAAAACCTCAGATGAGGTCAGAGAAGTTGAGAGACACAGAGCTAATGAATATGAGACAGATATAATGGAATCATAGAATCATTTAGATTGGAAAAGACCCTTCAGATCCTCGATGTCACGTAGCAGGTTCTTCAGTCCTCAGAGTTAGGTGTGATGCCTTTGCTTCAAGGGAAGAAAAGTAACAATTTGAAAAATTCAAGTTATATGAAGTATAAAAGTACTTTCAGCTTGTGCCCTTTCTGATGTACAACCGGAATGAGATGGCATCCCTGTAATTTTAAATTCATTGCATTTTGAAGCATGGGTGAAATGAACTGAAACATGGAAGTACATTTTCTTCTGTAGCAGTCTGGAAAATAAGCTGTTGCAGTCAGTCATTTTCTGGAGGAAAAAAATCCTATTATGCTGAGTTTCTTATTTGATGCCGAGCTAGTCTGCTTGGCAGAGTTAATCAAACATTGATTCTTGGACTAATTTTCACTTTACTGTGTGAATGTGTGATAGCAGAGAGAATAGTCTGTAATGATGAAGTATGCACACTGGTTTGTTCTGTATGTCTCTGTCTTTGCCTTTGCAAGGCTTGGGTAAGCTTTGAACTCAAGACACAAGGGACTTAGAGGGAATTAAGAGGCAAGTCCTGTGATCAGAGGCAGCAGATAGAACCGTTATGTGCAGTTTAGACATTTGTCATGTAAGTATTTAGTCTGGGAAGAACCCCTATGGCTTTTGTTGATTTCTGATGTAGATGCCTTTTGGGGAGCTGTGTGGTTGGCAGCCACAGCTCTTCCTCTTTACAGGAAGGAGGATAATTCTTCCTAAGCAACACAAATTCTTGAGGTGGGGTTGTTGCAATGGCACAGTAGTCTGAGGTCTGGACACTGCCCTTGGACTGAAATTGTTGGTATTGCTCCAAGTCAGGTATGTGTGGAGTCATCCAGGCATCAAGTCATTCCTTGTTTCCTATGGGAAGCTGCTCCGGGATACTGAATATCTGCAGCTTCTCAGTGGATGTGTAACATGAACAAAATACTGCTCTTTGTCACATATTCTCCTGCTGCAGGTGATGTCATTTTTCTTTCTACAAAACTATCCAAACTCTTTCTATGCTGAGCCATTATTCTTGCCTTCATCTCTTATGCCCTGGATCATTGCAAAGCTTCATGTGCAGAATCCTACGCAGTCAAAGAAACTTTGTTGTATTTGCTAATATTTCCTTGTCAAGGTATGTCACCTCTTTTTGTCTTCTCTCTCTTCTGCTCTCTAGATTCATTCTTAACTTTGCACTGGTTTCTTTTCAGTCCCACCAAACAAGCTCGTAACTGTCAAGGCACAAGCTTTCTTCTTTACAGTTTCTGCCATCTGGAACAGCCTTCTTGTAAATCTCTGCCCCGTTGACTCATTTAATTTTTTTTTGTCATAGGAAAACAAATCTCTTCTCATATCTCTTTCCCTTTGTTCATCTTTCCCTCCAAGACACTGTAGCTTTTCATGCTTGAACTATTTTTTCACTTTGTATCTGAGGCCTGAACCCCAAGTTTAATATTAAAATGCTTGAGCTTCTGTCCTTCCTCTGTATATTTTAGAATCGGAAGATGTTAAACCTGAATAAAGCTCTGTTACGTGGTTTCTGAGAGTAGGTTAAAAGAGACAAATTTAGAAATGTTTTAATAAGATGTAAGATCACTTGAAATGCTCCCAAGTGTTTCTTGTATGTTTCAGGAGAGAGTCTGTTTTAAAAGAAATACGTTTTCTCCTTCAGTGAAAACAGCATTTTCAGAACCTCATAAAGAATTAACTAATAACAAAAGTCATCACTACTGGACATTGTCCAAATGGAGGTGATTGCAAATATTACTAATTAGATGAAAAGCAAAGATGAAATGTCTTCTTATAAAAAAAAAAATACAAAGAGTTGTCTCTCATGAAATTAAAGAGATGTGCCTTCTCCGCCTGTCAGAGCTGATTGCTTTTGTAGGTACAAAGACTCAAATCAAAGGTTGACTCATGTTCCTTCATTGTAAGAAAGATATGAATAAAGTGCCTAGTACTCTCTTTCAGTGCCTGTCTCTGTAATGCTAATAATGGTAGGAATGTTCTTCCATTAGGGCATGAGGGATTTAAATCCATAAATAACCTGAGTGAATAGAAACGATTTCCCATCCCTCAGGTGACCAAATTGATTTTTTTATAATTTACAAAGAGGGAAGATGCCATTAATACTGAACAGGAAGATGTCTGAATGGATCTCACGTGATTTCTGCAAGAAAAGACAGCCCATGTCTGAAGCCAGAGGATGCCTGCTCTGCACTTCAAACACTTCACAGCCTTTCTGTGATGAAGTTAGTGGTGAGGCTAAAACAGCAAAGTCACTACACTGGGTAGAATATATAAAATGCATCTATTATTTTAAGAAAGTCAGGGCCTCACACTGCCAATATTTTAATGAAATATTACAGACACTTTAACAAAAAAAAAAAAGTGTATTATGAAACTATAAGCTGATGAGATGAAGAATGAGGTGAAATGTCTTAAACAAAAAAGTGTTTTATCACACATTCAAATGTAATATAGCGTGGTTTATTCATCCATCTTCCTGACTGTATATGAGCATGACAGAAGAGCAGTACCCCGGGGAGCTGGGTTTCATGGCCTCTGTTCTGTTCCATATACACAGGCTAGCTGTAACCTTGAGATGCAGATTTTGGAGGACAGTTTCAAGATCAATTTTTCCAATTCAGCTTCTCTAACTGGAGCCTCAGCTGATATTACTCGACTGTCAAGGCTTGTTATATGGGGTCTTGCCAAACACTGCATTGGTATGAAAGGAGCTTTAAATGAAAGCTGAGGACGTGCGCTGTATTTTTATTCTGAAGCCATCTGTGTGGAAGGACAGGTAATTAATTCAACATGAAAATTAAAAGGCATAACTGGAATCTGTTGAGGAGTAAACAGTCTCGATAGCAGACTGCTGCCCGGGGGGGCTCTGCAGCCTGACTGCTGGCTATGAGAGTACGGCCAGTGCCGTGCCTTGCAGCAAAGCGCCTCTGCACCATAGAAACCTTCTGCTCGCATCAGCAGGGAGACCAGCCCAGATGGAGACCTGCCTGAGAGGCAAGGTTGGTACCCAGACACTTATCCGTATCTGTGGCTTCAGCTGCACTGTCAGTACCTGAACTAGTTAGTTAGGACATACCTGAAAGCCACAAATTTTGGGCTGCAGCCTACCGCTGGAAATTGCCAAATCCAGACCTGCCAGCAGTGCCAAGCCTGAAAGCAGCCAGTGGCCATACTCTGGTCAGATCTGTATTAGCTGTGACACAGCGCAGCCCAGACCTGGACGGCTGACCGGAGCCGTGACTCTCCTGGGACTGATAGGTGCCACAGAGCCAAGCCTCCTGGAGAACAAAATTTCAGTTTATTTCTGCGCAGTGTCCTGAAATAGCAGCTTACTGCTAAAAGCAACAATACTGGCAGCTCTAAATCTTTTCATTAATTTATAGCTAAGGCTGGTGAACAGAGCTTCTGCCCCTAGGTCTCCCTCTCTGTAGGCTTGAATCTTTCCGTCACTGGGACTGTGCAGGGCCAGTTCCTTCTCAGCCCTTATCAGCCTTCCCACATTGCATGGCCGTCTCGGCTGTAAAATCGGTCTTTTGTTTCCATGAAGACAAAAGAAAGTCCCAGAATCTAATAAGCAGCTGTGAGGGAATACAACGCAACAACACTGATTCACCTTAATTTGCAGATTGCCACTTGTGAGTTTGTTTTTCTGGCTTATCTGAACTACTGTCAGCTCCTCTCAACAAAGAGGCAAAATCCACACACCCCTACTGCTGGTAATGAAGTACACAACTAGATGAGCTGACAAGGTATTTTCTAACTGAAAAGCATTTGTGCCAGGGTATTTCTTTAATATGGAGTTGCACAGAGACATGCCTATGAGATTACTCCTACTAAATAACTGAAATGCTGTATGAAATGCCAGTGGAGATTTTGAAGTAATTATACCCACTAAAACCCTCCAATTAAGATGTTACTTTCCACCAGAGACAATGGGCCAGATTCTGTATCCAAGGTAACTCCACAAAGCACTTTGGAGGCAGACTGAATTTATACTTCAGCAAAAGATAGTAGAATTGATATTATTAATTTCATTTCATGGTAGCAGCCCACCAGAAACCTGGAAAAGACTTGCCAAAGTTATTTATATGGTAAACTGAGGTAAGTTGAATAAGGGTATATTTTACAGGCCAAAACCTGATCTGGAGAGTTCACCAACAATTTAGATTTCTTATATAGAACAGCAGCATCACTGCTACAGCAGATTTGTTGGATTCTGTCTATCATGCTCCTTGCTGAAACTGAAATCACTGCAGTTAGACATTTTAAAAATTTGAGCCATGACCTTTTAAAACTTACTGTCACGAGGAAGATGCAAAAGCATAAAAGCTTCAGCCTTCACCTTTAGAGCATGTTGAGGGTGGCAGCACAAAGTGCAGATCCACTGCATTTTATTTCTGTGCAGCACAATACTTCAACTCCTTAATTCCCATTATAGCAAATACAGTAAATAGAATATATATATATATAACCAGATGAGATATGTGGAGGAAGGATGAGAGGAATAGCAAATTTACAACCATACAAAAATTACAGAAACCTAATAAAACTTATGTACCCATTTAATAAAACTCTAAACAATGGAAAACCTTCCCAAAACGTTAACAGGGTATTTTCCAGGTCTTGCTAAGGTGGTTCCTATTCGCAAATAATTTTGTCAATATGATGCTGAGTCACACAGGACTCGGTGTCTATAATTACAGGCAGGGAAGCTCAGACATGACAAGAAGAGGGAGATATTGGGTGGTTACAGTGAATCCATGGACATGGCTCTTCTATTGAGAGTTTAAAACATGTCTTAGCTAACATGCAGAATTTGCATCCTTGTATCCTGTTGAGATTTAGGGAAATCAATTTTTTTTTAATTACCTCTCTGGTGGCCTTCTAGTGTCCTTAAATTTAACTTCAGAGCTCTAAAGCTATGGCCAGTTGTATCAGGGAGATTATATTGTGTTCTCTAATACAGGACATTAAATATATAATAACAGCTTAATGAACCATTAAAAATACTGTAAGCTCAAAAAGAAATGTCTCCATCTACTGTATCATCTTTTTATTTAATATTTGGGGGCAGATATTAAAACTGTATAACAGGGTGGAGCTTCCCAGAAAACTACAACTGGATTATCTGAAAAAAAAAGAAATCACAAGCTCTGTCACCCTATCGAGTCTGTGCTGTGCCCTGGGACAGCAGCCCTGTTGAAAGGCAAGATTGTCCGTTTTGGGGCAGGAGAACTCCTGGGGCCCAAAAATGGAGTGCTGGAGGGTGCGGAGGCACAGCTGGCACTGTTTGCACTGCACCACATCTCAGTGACCCACAGAGCTGCGGGTGCACATCTTCAGGACACGTTTTTAGTTAGAAGCCTCTCACACTGCATGGATGAACATGGACCATGACTCCTTTTGTGGGCGTGAGAAGTTACTTCCAGTTGTAGTTTGTGTAAGCTGACAACCACTGTAAACATAGATTCAAGTCATACCTCAACAGCAAAACCTGCTGTGAGCTGCTGCAACTCCCAACAGCTGTTACAGAGTGAGATGTATTTTGAAAGAGAAGTTTATCCTACTGGGCACAAAAGATAACTGTATTTATTAGGCCTTTTTTCACCTTATGCTGTTAAAATGGATTTTAACTGCAAGTTAGGTTAAGTGTGGCTGATCTGTAATGTAACTTGTCCTTGTGATAAATGGTCCGGGACTAAGCAGCATCACCTCTGTAAGGTTTAACAGATATGAAAGTCAAACTGACCATCTCAATTAAAGTATATCAAGTGGAAAATGTAAAAGATTGGGTGCATGGTGCCTTTCTGTTTTGCAGAAGATCTTCATTTGCCTTTTCTGAATTCTGGTTAATTTAATTTAATTTTACTTCTTACTGTTCTCCTCTACCATCACTCTCCTTTACTAAACAACATTATTTGCTTGTCTTTCTGTGATCTTGGAGTCAAGACCTAACATGCTTTTATTTTTTTAAAGTGGTGGAAGACTGTATAATCTTCAATACTGTATTCCCAGTTAAAAAAGAAAAACAAACTATCTTTCTCTCCATGCTGGCTACTTAACTTGTTCGTCAGCCCAAATACCTATGATGTTTTCACTCTACAGCTCCACAGAGCTGTTGTTGTTACATATCCAGTAGTGATATGAAGGTTTTTGTGGATACTACTAATACAAGGGATCAGCTCAGAATTTAGCTGTAGGGTGTCCAGGAGCATATTTATCTGGGAATATTGCTGAGTCTTAGCCCTAGTGACACACCATGGCCCCTTGGCTCTGGAGCCTGCAGGGCTCGCTCTCAGTTATGTTGTGCTGAAGGTCTGCAGCTTCTGTACCTTCCTCAGCCCCCAGCTGGGCATTCACAGTGCCCTGGGGTACAGTGCCTCAGTGGAAGGAGCTCAAGTTTCTGTCAGTTTGTCCTTTCTGGTTTAGATTAACAACATGCAATTACAAATTTGGCTCAGCATCCTGTGGTTCTCTTTTCCTATGAAGAATCAATAACATTAATTGAGAGATTTTTTTTTTTTCCCCCCCTTCTAAAAGATTATAGCCGATTTGGAGTAATTTCAAGTGTTTGGATAACTTCCTTTTGTTGACATGAACACTTACCACCTCAGTTCCTTTCTTTCACTCACACTCTTCCAATTGCAGGAAACCTGCAAGATAACATGTCATGCAGAAGATTTTATTCAATTTCCAAAATCCTCTTTTTGTCCCAGAAGAAGTCAGCTTAGAACTTAAGATTTACCTGCTGTAAGAATCAGTGCAGCTGGCACAATCATAGCACACTTATCCATGGCAAAAACATCAAATGATCTTCACATGGTGAGTAAGACAGTGGCTGATCTCAAATGATGTTTATATTGAAGAAGCCTGTAAGGCCTGGTGAAAGAATTGAACCTACTGTGACACCTGTGCCTGGATGATAATCACAGTGATAGAATAAAAATGTTTAACATGCAGGGTTATAAAACCAGGGCTTTCCTCTTCTCTCTTTTGACAGTATTTTCAATCAGAGTGACATTTGATCCTATGAAACTAGTTGCCTACAATTTTTGAAATGAGTACTTAAAAATTTCTGTTCTGTCTTTTAGCATTCCTTGGCAACATATATACTTCATATTAGAAGAATTATCTGATCTAATTATTTTAGTCCATGCAGCCAATTGCTTCCAGTTGCTTTCCTCGCCTTTGAATTAGATAATTTGCAGACCCTGATGCTTAATATCCACTAATCACCTACTTGAAGTATTGATCTGCAGCCTTCAAGTCTCCTAGAGATGAGAAATGATCACCTAATGACTTGATTTCTGTAAAGAGAGACAACTGGGAAACATACCATACTGAGAGTTTTATATATGAAATGGCATTACCAGAGGCTTCACCTGCCTCCCAGCTGTGCCTGAAACATAAAAAACTTCCTCCAGAATCCCACTGATACACCCTTCTCCCATTGCTATTGGCTCTGGCTTTTGGATTATCCCCCAGTTAACAATTAGCAACACTACAACACAGCCTTTTTCCCTTTGCAGCTTTCAGAAATCTATATATGAGTAATCAGAACAAAACCCTTGATGTTTTTATTTCCCTTTTATGTTTTCAGAAGAGTTTCATCAATATGTTGGAATCAGAAACTCATTTTTCCTCTTCATGTATACACCCATGTAGATAAATCAAGGAGAGACAGAAGTTCAACACATGAACTATCTCCCACAGAGATCCAATTAAAGCTTGCTGGGTTAGGTTTTATTCTGGAAAGGAAAAAAAAAGTAATAACAGCCTCAGGTTTTCACAGCTGAATCATAAGCATTTACTTTTCATAAAACATATGCATATACTCAGTGCTTTATAACCCAATCATGGTTTGGGGTTTAAATAATTCTCATGTTGCACTGAAGTCTGCGTTTTTAAGGCATTCTGAAAAAAAACAGATTCAGGACAAACTGAAAGGTTATCAAGAACGAAATAGCACAGAAATTCTTCTGCCTTGTGCCATGCATTATTAAACATGAATAAATGCCTTGGAATGTCTCACTGCTTAATTATCTGTTTTGAAAATGAATTACTAGTGAAGCAGACATTTTTAGCTTTAACTAAGTAGGAGACCTTGTATTGTGAAGACCTCTGTGTTAAGTCACCCAAGGGAGTGTTTTTGCCTGTAGTTCAAATGTAAGTACCTGCCTTTCCAATTATCTGATAATTTGTTTCTGTTTTGTAGTCACCTCTGGATGCAAGACGTTATTACAGGGTCAAGACAGAAAACTTGTTGTGATGGCAATTTTTAAATAAAATCCTGCCTTTGATTTCTCTTCTTGCAGCCCAGCTTTCTCTTTCCATACTCGTTGGTTCAGAGGAATATGGGAGTTCTCCAGGTCTGATGTGTGTGATAAAAAGACAAGGCACCAAAAAGTTGACATGCTATGACCGCTGTATTGAATTGGAGCAGTGACCTCACTGGCCCAATAACTTTTCTTCAACAGAAATCAAGGTTTGATGGAAGAGGCCTGAACATACTGGCGGAAAATTAGATTCACTTGCTTGTATAACTTCTACCTATTCTTTTCCCTTCACCAACTTGCACAGTAGTTATTGTAGGCCCCAACAAAAGTTTGAGGTTTAGGTTTAACGATTGTAGTTACACATACTTATTGGAGATGTGAGGCTCCCAGTACCTACATGCTATCCAATTGTCTAACATTTTTCTAAGAACCTACGTTCCTTCCTCAGTTATACTCGTAGCAATACATTTTGTGGTTAATCGTATGTCTAAACAATATTTATCTGCCCCTGAGTTTCACAGATACTTCCTTGAGAGAAGGTAAATAGGAGAATCTAATTTACTTCTTGATCTTGCATGTTGTTTTATGTGACAAACCTCTTTCTTGGGTTCTTCCTTTAAGTTAATAGCCTGTATTTCTTTACTCTTCACTCTAAAAACCTTTCATCATCATTGCGAGTCTCTGAAGATGTTTTGATATCTTCCAGGCCCTTTTTTCAGGTTGGAGCTATGAGAAGTGCAGATGATGTTAGATTGTGCAATGGAGTTATGAAAGGATAATGAGAAGCAGTGAAAGCAAAGGGATGAGGCACTCTGCAGTAACAAAGGGAAGAGTAAAAGGGAGTGAAAAGGTATGAGTGAAAGAAGAAAACATGATACAGGTAAGAAAAATAATGAGGCAAATAAATCATTAGCTACTATGTCATAACAGTACCCAGGGATACCAAGTGCCTCTCTGTAGGAGGCAATAATGTCATGTCAACAGTCTCCCCACACCCTCCTAGGGGCTCACAGGACAAGGTTTAAATAATTTCCTCCTGGGAATGATTCCCCATTTTGCCTTTTGGGAAAGTGTTCAGCAAGTAGTCACAAGGGGTCCCAACCAAACCACTGCCAGGTGGTAAATTCAACACCAACACCTGGGATTAGGGGACACAGCATTGGTGTGTAAGGGGGCAGACATGCTCTGAAGCTGATGGGGAGAGGTTGCATTGCAGTAATTTTTCATTCTAGCTGAAATGCCTTTGCCTCATTGTGTTATGTCAGTGTTGTTACACTAATATGCGTATCCGCTTGGCTGGCTGGTGTGTTATCCTGGGCAGGAGGTTGTGCACTGTTCTGCTAGCCAAGAGCTTTATATCAACACATATCTTACAGCAGACTGCAGGATGCTGCCACAGCCAAAGCCCCCCAAACACAGATGTCAGTGAGCGGTAATTGAGAAAAAGCTCTGTAGTCATCAAGTCTATCATTAATATGTTGGATGTAGTCTCTACTGAGAAAAAAAAAAGGGGATTCCACAAAGTTGTGGAAGTCCTTACCACAAGATTACTTAAAAGCTAAAAGTTTACTGAGGTTCAAAGGGAACCACAAAAAGTTCAAGAAAGAGATATCCATAGAGAGTTTTAAAATATGTAGAAATTTTGTCTACTTGAAGAAGAATCTGTGCCACAAAAGCTTGGAGGCTGAATACTCTTGGTGGAAATATTATGTATGTTTGCCCTGTTCTTAAATTCTTTGGTAGTGAGATGGTGTGATGTGGTACACTAACTAATATGTTCTGAAATTAGCAGAAAATTTAAATTTGTTATGAATTACATACAAAGAATACTTCTTGTGACACCAAAATGAGGATGGATAGATGATCGCCAAAAACACCAGAAATGCCAAAAGGCAATTATTTCTTGCAAAACAACCAATCTTTATGTTCACATTTTGGGAGAGACCTACAAACTTTCAAGACAAGAGGTTGGAATCAAAAGGGATAATTCTAACAGATGAAGGGCAGGGACTCAGGAGAAATAGTTTTACAGCACACTAATTTTCTCACATGCCTTCTCATGCAAAATCATTGCTGTTCTGCAGAGGGAAATGACTTGTTTCTTTTGCTGTTTCATAAATGTTAATGATTTTATCATCTCTCCCCTTGCTAACATTCTCCATAACAGGCAACAGGCACCCTATTTACTTGAATTGCTTGTATCTAGTACAAATATAATAGTTAAAACCAGTACTGTTGCTCCCAGACTGTTATTAACATAAAGTCTGCTGTTTCTGCTGCACACCTGAAGAAGGGCTTGCGCATTTGAAAACGTGTCAGTTGTTGCACCCAAATTAATTCTAAAGGAAAAAAATTGTCCCCCTCTATAAGATTTGAACTAATTAAAAAATACAAAACTTGGAAAAAATATGAAGGAGGAAAGAGACACAAGCCCGAAGAAAATATGACAGAATGCACAAATAATTACACAGGGAATGTGTTAGGTCCCTGTTAGTCTAAGAATACAAAGTTAAAGATCAGTGAGAATGAGACAGATGAGTTCATCCTGAGAACTGATAGGGATTAGATATTGTCTCCAAAACTCCCCAGACCAAGCTGGATCTTAGGGGCTGGTATTATCAAATGATAGGTAAAACAGGAGCAGCTCTCCCCTTTGAACACTGTTCAGCCTTTCCATCACAAAACAGGCAGTGTAAGGCAGTCCAAATTAGAGGAGAAGCACTATCACAGCTTCCTGCTAGAAATTACAGGATTTCTGGGCCAGGACTACTTGTTTCAAATTGCCACAATCATGGCATGTACTAATTTTTCCAATGCCGGTTTTTTGATCCGTTGTAGGGCAATGTGGCCACATACTGCCAGATTTTGACATCACTATGAACAGGATAATCTGCTTGCACTTAGGACTCTGCAGGCAGATGGATTTGGCTTTCCAGTTGCTGATGCTATGGTCATGTAGCTGGCAAAGAAAGAAGGGGAACAGAAGGGTGAAAGTGGTCATTTCTGGGTATTTTTTCAGAGCAAGTCCTCTCAAGAAAATGAGACTTTCTGAACCATATGAACTGCAGAAGACTTGCAAATCTCTCCCAAATTACTCATGAAGCAAAATGGCTGAAATGAGGGAAGTTTTCTTCTGTAGCATGTTCCCTCTATGGAGATTTGATTCTGGGCTCAGGCAGGTAGTTGGTAACTAATAGTGCCAACAGGAGATGCCAGGTAATGAAACAGCGAAACGATGAAGGCCATGGCCATACAGATCTCACTTCTGGACTTCGTAAGAATGGCATTGTGGTTCTGTGCGTTGCAGAGAGATGCTGAGTGACAGCACTGGCTGAAGTTGTGTCTGAAGGGTCTATAGTTTAAACTATTTTTCTACAATCACTATGTAGTCCCTAGAGAGAGAGGTAGCTTTGCAGACTACTTCACTGTTTATTTTTTTAATATGTCTTTCTTAGGATAGGCTGACATCCTCTGCAAGTGCCTCCCTGTCTCGGGCTATAGAGGAAGGGAGCCCAGACAGCTGACCCAGACCAGTGAGTAGACATTAAACAAAGTGAATCCTCCTCAGTCTCTTGGCAACCAATGACTGAGAAGCTCTTTTCTAAAAATTTTAGGATGTTTTGTCCATCTTCTTTCTCTCTCTGGAATATTTTGTGAGAAGGCCAGGTATTTCCAAAGTAATTTCCCCCTTGCTGAAAGTCTTCTGTAGCAGAAGCTAGAGTTTGGGTGGCTGGCAGCCTGCAAAGGGCAGCAGGCAGGAAGTTAAAAAGAGTACTTTTTGTCTCTGTAGCCTGTCCCCTAAGTTGGAGGACAAGTCTAAATCAGAGGAACTTTGAGATAAGCTCACAGAGGTTGTTTTCAAGGATCACACCTGTGAGAAGTTGTCTTAAATTTACTGAAAAAAGGCAAGGCCAATGTTTTGCAGAAACCTTTATAGCAGTAACTCATGGACTTTCTTCTGTGATTTAAAAATAACTCAGTATGGTGCATGTCACTGCACCCTGATGTGAAAAAATCAAATTAAATGACAAGACCATGTAAGAAAAAGAAACTGATAAAAATAGGAGAAAGTAGAGAATTAGGATATTGGTATAAAACAAGAAAATAAATTACTGTTTCCAGGCAAATTGCTTTAATTATGTCAAAAATATAAGGTCTTCCCAACATAACAATCTCTGGTTGTGAGTATATGCAGTAAAGCATCTCGTGTAATAGCCTGTAACATCTCTTTGCAGAGGATATTGTACACAGACGAGAAGTTGTAATGGTATATTTGCTTATCCCCTAACAATTACGAAGGGAAACATCTAAATTTTACCTCAAGTTCTGCAGTGAGTCTCCAACCCTCCTACTCTCATTACATCCAAGTGTAGGCAGCGCTGTGGACCTGCACCCTCCTCCTCTACTGTAAGAAGCCTTTAACAAGTGACATTTGATATTAGTAACATGTAAATTTGCTAGAGCAGCACCACTTGCATGACAGTAACTGAGTGCCTACTAGTGAGTTTATTATCCACCAATCATGCTGTGGCTTGTAGTTTTTCTTCATATATTTTGCTGAGGTGAAACACAGCATAAAAAATTGAAAAAAAAAAAAAAAGAAAAGCATGTTATTCTAACTTACACAAATATATCTAATTATATTCTGAGCCACTGGCATTAAATTAATTGCTATTTCTGCCTGGACCTGAGGACCAGCAAGTTCCAGAGCTGTAGCTGTGCTTATTCCATCAGGCAGTGGAAATTTGTGTGGAAAATGTCAGTTGTCTTTGATGATCTTACTGTGCTAATGGGTAAAACAGCCTCTTTATGATGGATGTTGCTGTTGAGTATTTTAAAACAAGAAAATATTTTAAAAAAACAGTTTCATCATCTTCATCGTCACCGAAGGAACTCATGAGAGCTTCTGAGATAATCATATTAGTCAAGTGCTCTATTGTTTTTACGTTCAGATTGGTACCTGTATTACTCATGAGACCTGCAACTTGAATACTCTTTCTGTACTTCTTGGCCTAGCCTTGAATTACTGTACATGTGCTAAGAAGAGTTTAATTTATGCTGAAATTTTTCAAATCACTGATTTTTTTGTTCTCAGCCAGCATTTTTAATGTTTTATCTCAAAGCCTGTAATACCAAGTGGTCTTTTAAAGCCACAGGGACGTGAACTCATGTAGAAATATTAAAATCTCTCCAGTTATTTTAAAAAGACAAATCAATACTTTGTATAACCTTATGTTCCTAATACTGCAGAAATAAGTATGTTTCAGATCTTGACAATATACTCCTTTCTATTCTTTTATCTATATGTCTGTGAGTTTGCTTGTTCTAGTCCTATTACAAAAAATCAGATATGCTTCACCTCTTAGTCATCTTCTCATGTCTAATAAGAAGGGGAATAGAATTTAGAAACACAACTTTTTTTTTAGCTATTGTTTTGAATTTTAGGACTCCCATATGCAAGACAGTACAGGACACAAATATATTGGCAGCCACTGCTTCAATTTACTTAATGCAAACGTAACCAAGATATAGCACAGTGCACAGGAAGGGAAAGCAATAATTTAGAATATCACCAAGTATATATTATTCAGTTATTTAATTTATTATGGTCCTTATCCTGTCATGCAGGAGCTATCTGAGATTAACGGAATACACAAAACAGTTTCATGGCCCAAGTCTGTAAGAACTTTTTTTTTTTCCATTCTAGTAGATAAGAAATATGCCACTGATACCACTGCATCAGAGCTAAGATTTTCTAAGACCTACAACATGGCTTAGTCTCTGTTTGCAAGAAAAGGCCTAATGGAGAGGCGGAAGTTATTTATGGTATTAGTATGAAGATGGTTGGATGGGCTTTCTACAGATCAGACCAGGGATCTGCTTCCCAGCTGAAGGTGATGGTATCAAAGGCATCAGGAGAAGACCTTTAAACATTTAAACCAAAGGAAGCCCACAGAGAAATCTGGAACCCTTTGGTAGAACAAGCACACCATTTTCTGCACATTCAACCATGGAACAGAAGGTGTTTTAGAGAAGAAAAAAGGGTAAGATTCACCTCATCTGAGCTGTGCTGTTAAAAGGTTGTGCGTCTGGACCACTCTCCTTAGGCTAGGCTCACTAGATGTCTACAGAGATAAATTCATTTCACCACCCTCCACAGATTCCCAACTATCTCTCCAGTGTGTATGTCTATGGATGGTCTCCACTAAATCAGACCAGGGATAAAATAAGGTGGAGGCAATTTCAGCACTCATTACCCTGGAATATTAGCCAAATATTCCATCAAACAGGTCACACTTCAAACCTGAATGATTTGGGAATACCCCAGAGTCCTTGGGGTTGACTCATTCATCTTCCATCCTTGAGTGTCTCATCTGCCTGCCATGCATGACCATCAGTACCACCTATGCTCAGTGTGTGTTTCTATAAAATGAGAAAAACAATCCTGTAAAGTGCTTGGAGGTCTGAAGAAAAGAGCTGACTTGTAACATACACAAGGTTATTATCACCATCTTTTGAAAAGTCAGTTTAAATCAAAGAAGTTGCCAAATGGAAAGCAAAGAAGAAAATGACTGGATATTTCAATTACATACATGACTAACAGAAGAGAAACTTTCATACACTGACTGGGAGAATTTCATCTGCAATATGAACAACTAGTTCCAATATCAAAGCACACTGCAAAGGTGTTGGATTAATTCCCACTCCAGATGACATCAGTAATAATTTTATTATTTAGAGGCCTTTGGATGCTATCTTGATCCCTGATAATTAGGAATAATGTTAAATTTAAACTGTTTAGACATTAGTTATTAATTTTGCAGAAATCACAGCACTTCACCTTATTTTGCAGGCCACTGGGTGGCTTCAGGTTGAGCTCACTTGGTCTTTCCTCCCTCTCTTGTTATACAGTTCTGCAACCCTTGGCAGTTTATGCAGAATCAACTCATCATTGATCTTTCCAAACTCCTTCCCACAAATAAGCACTTCAGAAGCACCTCCTGCAGTTGCTGCTTTTAACAAGGGAGGAAGCCTCTCTTCTTCACTCAGAGTAGCTCACCATGTCATACCAAAGCTGACCCAGGTTTTGTCTCATCTGGGATGACTGATGTCTTAAATATTTATAAACCACTGATCATACTGAGTCATCTGCTGTCAGTACTTGAGTGGGGGTTTTTTGTTGTGTTTTTTTTTTTTTTTTCAGTGAAACTGTGCAGCAATTACTTGCTTTGTTTCTAGGTGCAATGCACGTAGAGGGTCTGGACTTCAGCTGTGTACACAAAGGCAGCTCTGCAGAAGTCAGTGGAGCTCTGCTGGCTGACCCCCACCTAATGATGCAGCCTCCTGTGTGTCCACCAGCAAAGATGCTGGTGGAGAATTTGCTTGTTGCAGTTTGGTTTAACCTTTGGATTTGTTTGGAAAAACTTGGTAAAAACTGTTAAAAGACCAGGCAGTGAACAGGGTAGCTAATGGAAGTACTTGTATAACGAACTTTTTCTTCTATCAATATGTCCTGTTAGCTCTTTAAAAAAAAATCATCACATCTCAGAAATACACCTGAGGCCCACAACATTCCTGCTTTTTGCTAAGTAATTCCTTCCTAAGCTGCTTCAAGGCTTTGCCGACCAATAAGCTCATTGGTACCTGCTACTGTAAAGCCGTTGCTGTGCAGCAGCACTGCTGTTTAACTCATTGCCCCATAAGCGAGGTGCTTTGCTTTGGGCAGTGGTAGTGAACTTCAGAAAGTCGGCAAAAAGTTGAACCAAGCACCAAACTATACGCTGAGACGGGAAATGTCACAGTATTGATATTCAAGGGCAAAACCTTTGTATAAATGAATATAAATTAATAATTACAAATTCCAGAACATTTCTTGCTTCCTCTGAGACACTTGAAGGTACCATCACAATTTTGATAGAACACACATTTGTCAATGTCACTACATTGTTACACTGACCAAATTCCCACAGGAACCATGTTTTTTCTAACAGAGTAAAGGTCTCGGGTGCATTTTCAGATCACCTCTCAGGTCTTGCCCCCAGGGAATGGAGGAGATGAGACTGACTGCAAGCATCCCCGCACAGGCTTTCATCTATCGACCACTGTGGTGGCACAGCCTGTGGAGCTGGCTCAGGCTGTTGCGTGCAAGCAACACAACAAGGCTTTCCATGAAGCATACCCACCCCACCAGTGTCTTCTGAACTCTTTTTGCAGCTATATCATTCGTATTTTGCAGTCCTTCTGCTGGAACTGGGGGCACTGTGCCTTCGTCCCCCATTGTAGACATTTACCAACCGATATGCACTGGTGCTGCCACCAGCACCCACGACCAGTTCTCTCAGCTGCATCTCACTTCTGCTCTCTTAGGAAATGTCTGGAGATAGCTCCTGAAATGGGCCCTTGGTGGAAACCTTTCTTACAGTGGATGATGCTAATATTGTTATTTTTGATTGTCCATGAACATTGCTAATTTTAATGATCATCTACATTTTGGTTCACAGTGCTAAAGACGAATTCAGTGCCAGGTCACTGTTGAGTGAGATAGAGGAGGAGCCAGACCAGTAATAGTAATTTGAACAGTCGCTGGTGATTTTCGGAGTGTTCTTTACTGTGATGTGCTCTGGCCAAGTCTGATACCTGAGGGAAAGCTCCCAG
This sequence comes from Streptopelia decaocto, assembly GCF_964273445.1. Lineage (NCBI taxonomy): Eukaryota > Metazoa > Chordata > Aves > Columbiformes > Columbidae > Streptopelia > Streptopelia decaocto. Next base: position 186,212,681 of record NC_138663.1, on the reverse strand, counting down.
CTCCTACCAAATCCTGCAGGAACTGAGGAAATCGAGCCCTTACAGGACCAGGCTGTTTGGCGTTGTTCTTGCTGAGCAGGTCATCTTCTGTTATCTGCAAATCCCTGAATCCCTCCTTAGCCCGTGGATGGGAGCAGACACAGCAGCATTAACCAAAAGACTGACAGCCGTGATTCATACTGAAGTGTTTCCTGCTGGGGCGGATTGTAAGCACTGAAAAAATGCAGGTGGCCTCTTCAGACAAAAAGGCTATTTCTTTTGTTTGTTTGTTTGTTTTCAGTTCCGATATGTTCTTTCTGTGAAGGGCACAGTTATTCCTATCCCTCCTTGTTTGTTGGTCTTGTTGGAGATTTATCTCTAATCTGAGAGAAAAAATCCTGTAATAATGGTGAGTACCTCAAAGAAGGTATAAGAACCCCATTTGTCATAAATGTTGCTGCTTTCTCTATTTAATGATTCCTCCAAGAACCTAGGATAGAACATGACTCTCCAGTTTAATTTTGTCTGTTTATTAAATATTAGAAGTACTTGTGGATCATCCTCTTTTCATCTGCTTTGGGAGGTGATTTGGACTGCAGTGGGATTTGTGTGGGAGGACCTACATGAACCTGCTTACATGTCACTCTATCGCACACCAGAATCGCTGTGGCCTAGAATGTAAGACTTATATCTGTTTTTTCTCTAAGGGATTTGAGATTGCAAAGCGGTTGAACGGAAGCAGTCTGCTGTGAACACTAAAGCCAGGCAAGTGTGTCATGTGCACAGCACAAGCTCTTGCATTCTACAGTCTGATCCCTTTTATTTGCACCAAGAGCTGCTCAGTGCAGTGAGGTTGGTCAATGGTGTTGTCAAAAAGCTGGTTATTGCCCAGCATGTACCCGCTCAGGGCCCTGTACACCAGTACAACTCACCCATTATGCCTAGATGCTGAAAATGCAAGCAATTGCCAACTCTGTAGATGGTGCTTGGAGCATCCATAGCCTGTTGTATCCCCCACAAGTGTTAAACTCTAAAACTTTTCTATGCAGACTATACTAAACATTTTTTGAAGGGAGGAAAAAAAAAAGAATCCTGATAAAACAGAAACTCTAGCACATGCGAAAACAATCACTTTGACTGGGTGCTACAAGAATAACCAGCAGTGCAAATTTCTACCCTTTGAACTGCAAAAGGGATTTTTTTTTACTGACATGGATGAGATGCTGAAGTGGGAAGGCAGGGGTAATGCAGAGTACACTTTGGCAGAGTGCTACATTGCTGTCAGTAGGGAGCAGAAAGATGATGGGGATGGCAAATCCTGGTTTTCTGGAAGGGGACTGGGCAGAGTGCAGAGCCAGGATCACATAAAAGATGGTTGGGAACGTGGATCTGGTGTAATCCTTCTGAAAGGTATCTGCGCCAGTAAGTAGGATTTGAGCCACCTGAATCACAGATTCCCAACCTGTTCCCAACCTTACAGTAAGTGACAGTTCATCTCTCTGCATTTATTGGACCATAAAGTGAGGCAATGATGCCTGACTATCTTCTAGGGCTAGGAGATAGCATCTTAATAAAAAGTTCTGTGAAGTACTTTTCAATAAACAACAATCAGTAAGGGGACTGAAATTTTGAAGTTATCAATCAGCTTGATCTTAGACAAATACATTTTCCTTGAGCAGAAATGGAAAAATTACTTTCTCTAGCTTACACCATCTGAATGGGATTCCACAGGGCTACGTGAGGCGGAGGTTAACCTTCCTATGCAGTAATAATCTACTTAAGCTTTGCACAAATGAGTATCTTCCTATGTTCATAACGTATAAGGACAAGAAGGAGTTTTATATCGTTGGGTCTGACCAATTTCACAGGTCATTGCATCTCATGTGGTCACCCATGTATGAAGATACCTTGCTTGACTAAAGCATGTCTTTCAGAATGGTTAATAAGGCTGAAATTGAAAACAGCAAACAGTGGAGGATCTTGTTCCTGTCTTGTTTATCCATTTCAGTGGGAAATCGTCCTTACTTTTAAACATGTGTGTATGATTTCTCAGTGAAATATGTATAGCTTCAGCTTCCAAATACGTCTACAAACTCTTGCAAATATGCCCTTCTCCACTAGATTTAAAACTTATTGAGTATTCAGATTTTTAATTCCTGTAAAGGTAATTTGGCACAGGCAGCAAGCCACCATCCATTCTACTTGTGATACATTAAACAAACAAATCCTGTCAAGTTTTTCACTGCAAAACATTTTCTCTGGTCCTCAAAGGCCTTACAAAAAGCCTACATTTAATACATATGTAAAGTTAGCTCTATCAGCCCAGTTTCTCAGCAAAACTCTATCATTCCTTTTAAGGAGGTTGCAAAGCAGTTTTTCTGTAATCCATGCTGGGAAATGACAGATGGAGAACAGATATTTCTTTTAACACCTGTTTTGGACAGGGAAAAAATGCTCTGGGCTGCTTGAAAATTCCCAGCAACAGAGACAGTGTCCAAAAGTGAGGAAAGTTTGTGTTGTTTTCTGTAGATAATGGGCCTCATTTGCTTTTAATCATGTACATGAAAATTTTGGTTTAATATATGTATTTTTTTACATTTTAGTAGTGATCTGCTGTTGTCCATCTCGCGCAAAGAAAGAAAAAGGGATAACAGGTTCCCTGACAAAAGATGTTGTCTGGACAGGGGTGTCTAGACAAGAAAGAAGAGTCTCCCCCTCTGACAGTCTGCAGATGCTATTAGCAGGGCTCTCCATGCAAAAAAATAAAAATAAAAAAGTTTCAGAAATTGGCATTATCTGACTTTCCAAACTGTAATGATGTATTTTTTGAAAACATTTAGAGCTTAAGCCTTACTTAGAGACCACAAATTGTAGTTTGGCAATTGTCCTCAGAATGATAGAACACTCCCTTTTGGTGATTAAAGAAAATTATTATTACATTACCAAAACTTTAAATATTTCATGGTGAAACCCAAATCTTAGTAACAGTAAAAACGGTAAAAACATGTACTCTCTCAAAGTATCCCAAACAAATAATACAATATTTTCCTTTTATGAAGATGTAAGATATTTTAAGGTAGGAATACGGGAATCTTCTTGGCTGGTTAGACATCTACAGCACAGTCATCTACACCTGAGCATGACAGCTTTGGCTTCCATTGGGGAAGCAGGGAAAAAGACACTTACAGGACAGAGAAACATAGAATCATAGAATAGTTTGGGTTGGAAAGGACCTTCAAAGCTCATTTAGTCCAAACTCCTGCAATGAGCAGGAACATCTTCAACTAGGAGGTCTTCAACTAGCCATGGTTCTTGCGGCCTATTTTAGATAGATGCTATAGGATTCACAGTCCACAGAATCCTGCCTTGGTGTTCTTCTCTTCCACAGCAAACATAGCTTAAACTACAAAATTCCCTTCCTCTTCCACCAGCTCCTCACTAGAGTGATCTGGCACACAATTTGTCTCTATATGATGGTGGTTCTGGCTTGTAAAGATTTCGTGCTTGTAGGTGTCTATGCCCTCGAGTGCATTACCAGCACATGCATTCTGTGATCTGACAGGAGTAGAGACAGTTGCTTTCCCAAGCTGCAGGATCATTTAGGGTGCTGGGGAGTGAGACACCTTACCACCGTCCAAATTCCTCATTGCATTGGTTGTCAGTTTGAGCTCTGTGAATTCAGCCCAGTCTCTTCACAGCACAAAAATAATCTTCAGCTTTTGCATGATAGTTTACATGCAGTACTTGTCAGAAGAGACGGTCTTCTTATGATGCTATTTGTCTTGAGTAGTTTTCACCCCTTAGCACAGAATACTTGCTTGTGACATTCAACTATGTCACTTCATGCACTTCTAGGAATTTGCAAAGAACATGTGAATTTCTGCAGTTTCAGAAAAAGATTTTGCAAAAGCTCCTATGGTTGTCCAAGTTGAAAAAGTCTGTTCTGTGAAGAAATGTGTTTCCTTTCCTTGAATTTTTCTTGACTGCAAAGACACTAACAAAGTCACACTTTGAAAAGAGGAGGATTTTGATTAGTGCTCTGCCTACATCAATTCCCGTGGCCACGTTACCGTATTAGTATTGCAGAATCTGTTATCTCCTCTAAACTCAAGAGTACCTGCTAATTGTGGCTATTCCTGTGGGCAGCAAAATACATGCAAATGATGTCTGCCTTCCTCTGAGTTGATTGCTGAAGCTGGATTTTCTCACAGTGATTTTTTGCTAGGTTGAAGCAGGGAGCTCCGTTCATAACATAAATAATATTGTCCTATAGGTTAACTCTGTAATTAATCTTTCCCCCCTACCTTCCTAAGCTAATAATTCTACAATGTCTTATTTGGTGCAGGAAGGTAGAGAAACAGCAAAGACATTGTGACACCTGTTGGAGACCTAACTTTTGGTTTTGGTAAAAAAAGGCTTATAGTGCTTTTTTTGGTACATCTCTCAGCACATTTTTCTTGACGTCCCTTAGTAAACGCCAAACATTGCATCAGTCCTTCACCATCATGTTTAATCCACACTCAGCAACCCCTGCAATCATATTAGTGGCAGAGTTTGTCTTCTGGTCCAGAATCACTCCAGCAGTGATGGAGCAGGCAATGATTTCAGCAAGACCCACAGTCTGTGCTATCACCATCACCTATCTCTGCTGTTTTATCTCCACTTTCACCTATCTGCTGTTGCTAGCAAAGAGAATAGGACCAAGTGGGAAAGGCAATTCTTCTCAAACTTATGTCTGCTTTCTTCAACAGTAACACATTTCTCCCTACCTTGGGCCTACTCCTTTCTGTTCTGAGTGTGAGTTCTTTCCCTGAGTCTCTCAAGCCTATTCTTCCTATAGCTTGGGAGCACTTTAAGTTTCTCTTCTGGCATCTTATTAAAACTTTTATGTAAGGAAGGGTCATTAGTGAGGTGATTCTTCTTGATATCGCTCTTTGTTTCCTCCTTACTTTATGGACTTTCAGGAGTCATCACCACAGCTGTCTGATCTGTCCTCATAGGTCTTACCTAATTTTCTCAAGAATTTTGAACAAAGCTTCACCATTATCTATATTTTTCTGAAATCTAGATATCTCAATGCTTATATGAGTATTGTTCTTTCATATGACATTAGGGAGTTGTCTAGCCTGTACTATGCATCATGTCCAATGCATCAATGTGGGAAATCCGAAACACATTTATTTTACACTCACCACTTACATAACTGAAGTACACTCAAATAGGTATGTAATTGAAGAATATGTAAAACTATAAAGAATTTAATTGAAATATGCTTGGGACATGTCACAAGTATATCAGGGGTATGATTATCCTCCAGCTAAGGAATAAACTGTTTCTATGCCAGTCTAAGAAGAGTTTTATATGTGACTGTGGAACAAGACTGCATTGTTCAAATGCTGTCCTTCCACCTCCCCTTGGGCACATCTTTGAGGTATGTTTTCGTTTCCTATACATATTTCTCACAAATCTCTATCTTGGAAACACTTATCAAAAGGGAAAAAAATATTTCAGGTGATATTAAATGTACCCTTCAAAAATAACGTTTTAAACACAATGCAATAATCCAATACTAATTTTTTTTGCCTTTGCAATAGAAAACTTGATTCTACACACTTGAGCTATATTTGGCAAGACCAATGTTCATGTGACCTTCAGTGACTGATATATCACGTCAACAGTGACAGATATTTTTTGTTTCAGAAGAGCTGATAGTTTAGAATCAGCCTATATTAATGTGGATCACTGCAACTTCAGTGTGAATCATACTATTTGGCCTAGAATTACAGGTGTAATGTAATTGTAAATGTTGGATGTAAGCAGGCGACCGTTCAGGTGAGACTCTTTTGCTCCATATGTTGTTCTTATATTGTCATCCTGATTTGGTTATGTGGGAAGTCTGGTGGCAGACTTGACAGAGTCAATGATGTCATATAAATTTGTTTTCTTGATTCCATTAATACTATACTTTATTCCGCATTTGATTTCGTCTCTTCAGCTGGTACCTGCCTTTAATCAAATTCAGATGACTAAGGAAAGCACTTACATAGGAACTAGCTGTATATATTTCTCTTATAGTTTCGTTTTATATGGAAACAAACACTTCTAAGACATAAATCTTCTCATACATAACTAAGGGCTAGAATAGGTCAGACATATGGTACCCTAAAAGTTCCTGTTTCTGTCCATTGACCATAAATACAGTGTAAGGTGAAAGGCTCAAGTGTGGCTGTGCTTACTGAATGCACTCCTGAAGCCTGGCTGTGGTCACTCAAGCTGGGGCACCATAGATGTGGTGACAGATGGTCACTGGCATCATAACATCTTGGGTTTTGATCACAGTTCATAGATGCAAAGGATAATCAGTCCCTTCTGTTATTCAATAGGACAGAAAATAGCTTAATCTACTCAACATTTAAATAAGTTCCACAATAACCTTTAATGATTTCACAACAAATTCTAGGAAATTGTGCACTGAGAATTTTTTTCATATATATGACCATCCAAACAAAGTCTTAGAAAAAAGAAGGCTAAATCTCATCAGTGAAGGTAGAACAATTGATGAATTTTTTTAACCAAGGCATAGTTTGGGAAAAATCTTTTTCATCTGCTAGCATTGTGAGAAAATCTCCATATGACAGAAGCTGGTACATTGACCTTTCATACAGGTTGGGGAGAGAGGAAGCTGTGACTCATCCTTGTATAGTACTTTGATGTCATCTCTCACTGGTAAAGCTGCTCAGCTCAAAATCTCTTGCACCATCTGTTGCTTTTGATCTGGCTTTTTTCAGTGCTGTCATTAGCACTTTATTACATATGGAAAGCTTACCCATTAACAAGCTGTCTTGTTGTTAGATACACATTACATTTCCCTTTGTCATCACGGATGACGTGTAATACTTGTCCAAATTCAAGACCTGTTTTTTGGTGCATGCACTTCTTGGCTGAATCTTTTCTTTTATTGGCTCCCATGTGACTTCAGAGGTACAGCTGGTCCTAACTGCAAAGTCAGTCGTCATTACCACTCTTACAAAGAGGTTGCTTCTGAAGAATTCAAGCAGGCCTTGGTATACAGAACTTTTTCTTTTTTAAATATTCAGTATCTGACTCATCCACCTTGTATATTTTTACCATGTTATTGTTGTCCTTTTCATTTCTGAAAGGACAGCAGTAGCAAAACTCATGAAAATTAACTTCTTGATTCATCATGTTTCACCTGACAATGGCAAGGTTCTTGATACTCATCATCTTTGCTTCAACATTTTATATATATGTGTAGGTCTGTATATCCAGCACTTCCCCACTTCTCTACATTTAAAAATATTTGTTTTATTTCTATCTGAAAATTTATTCTGCTGTACATGGTTTAGATTTGTCAGACATTTCCTAGAGGTTTCTTCTCTGCCAGAGTCATTGCTGTCTTGCTTTCTTGACAAAGTAGTGATCAGAAGTTATGGCACTCTAAAGCTGTTGTGACATTTTTATGATCAATAAGTGCTTTAGCAGCTTCATTCAAATTTCTGGTAATGTCAAGAACTGGAATACGCTGGTGAATTGAGGCAGCACCCAGAAGAGTATCCCTTTAATACATATCTGGGAGTGACAGCTGCATGGCACTGGATCTCTTGAAGCTGGTCAAGAACATATATTTTCTTTCCTTCTTTGGCAAAGTTTTCACTTTTTCAGCCTTCTTTAGGACTTTATATTTATAATGACATTTGCCTGTTTATAGTAAAGTGCTCATCATTCCTCCCCCAGATTGTCATCAGCATCTAAATAAACAAGATAAACAGTAGAAACAAATGTACAAGCAGAACGAAAAGTTGTCGCAAAATTGTCGCATTCCTATTACCATAGAAATCTTAGCACTAGAGAAAGGGCTCTACCAAACCACTCAGATAAAGATGGAACTGAAATTTTGCCAGGCACCAACGGAGCAGGACACTGAGGCAGCATTCTGTGGGCCACACAGAGCTGCGGTGATGGAAGGGTGATTTGAAAGTACAGGAGATGCTGTTGGGGTTTGAGACGCAGCAGAGATCTCTCTGAAGGACTCTGGTCAGGACGAGTGCTACTCGTGAGCAGGTCTGGGACAGCACAACCCTTCAGAGTCAAGTCAGAACTGTGCAGACTTTGAATCCTCTTAGTTCTTGAAACAAGCTGTAAATGAGGGGAATGAAAGGGGAAATATTTCTTATTAGCACATATTAGCTCATTAACTAAGTTCTGAGAATGTGACCAGAATTAGAACAGTCTTTACACAGGGCACATCTGTAAACTAAACTGTAGCACTTCAGACACATAGAATCATAAAATCATTTTGGTTGGAAGAGACCCTTCAGATCATCAAGTCCAACCATAATGTAACTATAGCAACAAACCATGTCCCTAAGAACCTCATCTCCACATCTGTTCAACCCCTCCAGGAATGGTGACTCCGCCACCTCCCCGAGCAGCCTGTTCCAGTGCCTGACAACCCTTTCCAGGAAGAAATCGTTCCCAAGATCCAACCTAAACCTCTCCTGATGCAACTTGTGGCCGTTTCCTCTCGTCCTGTCGCTTGTTCCTCGGGAGCAGAGCCCAACACCCCCTTGCTCCAACCTCCTTTCAGGTAGTTGTAGACAACAATAAGGTCTCCCCTCAGCCTCCTTTTCTCCAGACCAAACAACCCCAGTTCCCTCAGATGCTCCTCATCAGACTTCCAGCTTCGCAGCCCTTCTCTGAGGGTTACAGCAATGCTGTTTGGACCTGGTCCTGGGAACAAGTGTGGGTGATGGGGATGTTGTGTCAGCAGACAGAATGGGTGCCAAAGTGGCTGTATCTCTACCCCAGATTGGGGCTGCTGATCCTCATATTTGTTTTAGGAAAAAAGGCTATTCACAGTGAAGATTTTTTTCATTGCTGGTGCCACAATGAAAATACACTTAGCAAAATTTTTCTGCATATTAATGAGACAACCACTCATTTTAGCACTTTTAGACTTAATGGTGGTCATAAATCTTCTGACTAGCCTTCCAAAATATCAGGGAATGAGTGTTTTATTTGGTCTTCTCTCTGTGGAATAGCAATATTTGTGATCTTCCAGTGGTGTGTGAGTCTATCAATCATTTCTTAATGAGGGAAGATGAGAGGGCCGTACTGTGATCAAATCATTTGTCTTCTACTCATGCCATCAGGAAAATAACTATCTCAAAGGACTTTCCACTGTAGTCATTGCACCAGAATAGAGCCTTAGTTTGTGCCTGATAGAAGCGTCTCAGGGAATCATTTCCTGGCCATTTTATCTTCCTGAGGAATGGCAGATCTTTCCTGGCATGTCCCCGAAAGCACAGAGTAGAACAAGGTCTCTGAGCATTTGCCTGACTTGAATGACCATCACCCTGCCAAACCTGTGTGCTTGCAGCTGCCCCACACCAGATCTTCCCACCCTCCCACTTCTCCTGGGCTTCAACATCTGCCAGTTTTTTCTCTAACTTGAGTTTCTATAATAAAATTAATCTATTTAAAGATATTTTATTCTTATTAATTGAACTCAATTTTTGTTGCAGATCATTGGCCTCATGAATTTACATTGACACATCTCTGGGAGGGTTGATTCAGATTAGGTTGGAAGAAATAGGGATGGAGACATGGGAAAACCATATTGCTTACGTCCACCCCCGCTGCCAAGCCTGCTACTTTGTGAAATCACATGCTCTGTAGTGACCCAGCCATTGCCATTTAGTCTTTCTGGTTCCATCTCCTCGTACCTTTGTTGCAAAGCTTTTTTTCCTTACGTGGTTGTGGGATGACCACAGATAGTCACAGTTGCATTGCTCCAAAAAACAGATGAAGCTTTATTGCTCTAAGAAATGTTTTCATTTCAAAACAGCTTCTATTGGCCTTGATTCAGTGAAAAAATTCTAATAAAACAACTTCTGCACCTGACAACTTTTTGCTTTACAAAGATCTCTGAAATCCTTACATTGTGAGAAGAAGTAAACAAATCTTTAGGATAAATGCAGAAAATTATCTCATGATTAAAGATGAATTCCCCAAAGATTAAGCAAATTAAGAAAGTATAATCTGTTCAAGATCTGTCTTTAAAAGATTGTTATTTTGGTTGGATATGGAACTGAATGTCACAAACAAAATTATTGTGTTTATTCTTTTAGCTTTCTAGAAAGAGAATGTTTCATATTATATTCGTTCACTGAGGCAAAACACAATGGATACCGATGTCGTGTCATCCTGTCTCGTTTATATGTACATGATATATATGTGTGTGTACAATCTGCTTCTGTTTTCACTAATTACATTTAAGATTAATAAAATTCAGATTATGTTATTCAAATAATTTAATTTTACTGTTTATTTTGGGGTAGGGTAAATAATTTGTAACAAGGAACTTATCTGATTAACATTCTATTCAATTCTCCGTGAACAAAGCCTAATTCTTACCAGTGTAATTGCCATTCATAATTATTTGCTCAATAATTCATGCAAATAATTTGCAGCCATAATTCATTCTTTAGCAGCATCATTGAGCCCACTTGAATTCTGAGCTGTGATGGTTGGGAGTGTGATCATTCTGTATGTTTCTATCCTTGACAGCAGAGGCAATTGAATCAAACTTTTTATTCAGCATAAGTGGTCTTCTAAATTGGGACGGATTTGTGAGTGTGATTTAGTACCTTTCAGTGATGGAAACAAATTGACTGCAACTCTTTTAATCAGGTGCCTGGTGCAAACCTGAAACTTTTGATGACTACATTCTTGAATTCTATAATTGGTCTCAAACAAGTTGTGTCATTAATCATCCTAAATGTGAACTCTTCACTGAAAGATTGCTAAAGGCAAACCAATGTTTTAAAAATCAAAGGAATATTTGGAAGGGTTATTTTACTCTGTTATTGATAACAACTAGGTAAAAAATGTTCTAATTAGCTTACAAATATGTACCAGTGTACTGTACAGAAAAATAATAAGAAAAAAAGACCTATATTGAAATATTATTAATTGGATAGTCTTTGACAGGCATCTTCCTCTGTGCATGTGAGAGAATGATCTTTCCACTGTTATTTTCAATGTCAAGTATTTCAGTGACAAAACCAGCTTAAATTGGTCAGAGGAAAAGGGAAATTTTAACTAATTTCTACTTGAGAAAACAATTAAGGTACATTCACTCAGGCAACAGAGATAGGTGTGTGGTTTTTGTTTTTTTGTTTTATTTTTTCTTGATTTTGTCTTTTTTTTTTCTTAGTGCTTTCTATTTGCCAAGCTTCAGGTTCTTACTAATAACATTACTGCAAAGCTCTGTGGTTTATTGGCAGATAAGACAATAAATAAGCTGCTGTAGCTATGACGTTAGGCTGAGATTTGTCCAAGTTAAAACTGGTGTGATGTGGAGGAGTGAGTCCCAGTGGTGAAGTGCAACTGCTTCCCACAGTAGCAGTGCTGGTATAAACACCTGAACTTATAAACACATTGGGATGACTGAGCAGCTACAGCTGCAGAGTGTTAAACGGTGGATGCTAAAATGTCCAACTTGTGACAAGTACCTTCCTGCTTTCAAAAGGCAAAGTAACTTTCTAGTTTTTGCAATCTAACATGAGGTAAAAACTCTGGCAGGTGGTTGCTCACTGTTGTTATGATGTTTTGAGTAATTTGGGAGTCAAATTTGCCCTTCAGAATCTGAGGCCTCTTTGAAATTGCAGGAACACCCTTCTTGAAGAACCTGCATTGAAACATGGGAGAAGACCAGCATCCACGCTGCTGCCAAAGAGGAGCAGAGGACCAAAGCCCTCAGCCTCCAGGCTACTGTCATCCTGCCTGGCAGGCGAAGGAGGGACAGTGTTTGTCACAGCTGTGATACTTCCTCTAGTGCCCAGAAAAGACTAGAACAAGAAATCCTGCCTGCTGATGACAGGTTCTGCTAGATATTATTGAATGTGGTAGCCTGACATATGTAGCTGCTGCAGCACTCTGTCCCCAGGGCCAGCTGTAAGCAAGACTGAGCATGTGTTTCAGTTAAACACACACAAAATGCAGACATACATATATATATATACAGCTGGCTACACAGATGAGCATAGACAGAAACACTCATCACTCACACAAACGTGGACAGCACAGATGGTCCAGTCCTGTTTCCCCTCTTCTGATGATGGAGACCAAAGTCCACTAGTGGACCATCTGCAGATGTATATGCACAAACAGTATGGATCCCTCCAACAGCTGGTGCTGGATGCTCAGTCTGTCCTTTAATCCGTCTTGCACTTGGACATATGAGCCTCTCCCAACAAGCCCCACACTCCTGTAGCCTTTGAGCTGTCATGGGCAGGGTGATGGGGCAGAACCTATCTTGGAGCCATGCCCTGGGGTTTTGCCAGGTCCATGGGCTGCTCAGCCTCCTCAGACACCCAGTGGCAGCTGTGGCTGGTGCTACTTCAGCACTGCTGTATTATGGAGTTCCCAATGCCGCTGGTCCTCTGCTCCTTTGCATTTACCCTTAATCACAGCACATAATGTGATCCCACTGACCTGTTACTGATATGCTGAAGGTGGTACATGGCAATAAAACTGACTCACATCCCTGTTTGTTACATTTTCATGCCCTAGTTTATATTATTTTTTCAATAAATCTTTTAAAACAGACTCATCTTTTCAGTAAATGATCTAAATGTCAGACTCATCCTTTCAGTAAATGATCTAAATGTGACTTTGCTCATCAATAGCTGCCTGAGTTCTGTTGTGAGTGGAGTTGTCCCACACTGACAGGGCAGAGCTGATGGAACGTAAGTTCACAATTAGCTATTATTTTCTTCTTCTGTTTCTTCAATTATTATTTTTTATCTTGTCAATAATATAAAGTCTTGCTCAGTGGATACTTGCTATAGGAATGAACATAGAAAACAAGTTTAGATAATCTTCTTTATAAACTGAAGAGACAACTATGGCAAGGACCATGAGCAGAGAAGAACATTTGTAGCAGATATCTACAGCAGATAATTCTCACTTTAATAAAAGCTTATGTCTGGAAGTTTCAGAGAAAGTTGAAGGATTTCAATGGGAGTCTACGCTACCATGCGGAGGTGGACCTTGAAGACCTATATTTCACTTTACATTGAAAACATGTTTGCCATGTTTGGATTCCCAGGCATTCAGGGAGCCCACTAACAGTTGCCTGGTGGCAACCATACATGGCTTTGGAATCAAACTTGACACCTGGAATTTCTGTTCATTTCCTTAGCCATTTTCCTGCAAAATGTATGCTTCTGATGAATGCTGTATTGTCACACACCGGTCTTCCTGACCAGTCCACTATTAGGACTTTTGTTTCTGGCTAATCTAGTTCAACAAAGTCCGGCTCCAAAGAGCCTTATCAAGCAGCATAAAAAGAAGTCTGCTTGACAGCATCAGATACCCTGATTGAGCCTTTTCTGTATATTTCTGTTTGCACTTCTGACAGCAGCATCTTTAATTGAGGCCTGGATACAGCCTTTCATGTTGCCATTCAAAGAACATTTCCAGGAAAAGCAGAAATGACCCAAACAAACACGATGCCAGGGAAAAATCCAACACTTTTTATTTAAGGACTTACTGTTTAGTAAATAAGAATCCTGTGTTTTAAAATTAGTTGATCTTCATTGTCTTCTGACTGATGCAATGCAAATTTACAGAGGAGTTCAGTGGGTTGGAGAAAGCCACATTTAAGTGTGAGGTCTCAGGGTTGATTCCTCTGGTGGGTTGCTCCAGTGGAGGCATGTCCCCACTTGAGAATTGCCTGAGCTCAACAAACATTTTGGTAAATCTTTAGTTTGCTGTTATGTATGTGTGGTAGGTAGATGGTCAGCCTTGGAGAATGCCAGAGGGGAAAGTCCTGAAATCCTCCCTGACGTCCTGCAAAGGAGCTGAGAAAGGACTTCATGCCTTGCCAACTGATAGGGACCCCAGGTGGTTGGTGACCACCAGCTGCCTGGTTTGCTCTGTTTTTGGAAGCACAGATGGAGCCTCCTGGACTGGCTCTGGCTACACAAGTCCCAGCTGTGCCGGTTGCCTATCCTGTGGATCCACAGGGGAGCAAACCAGAGGCCAGCTTAGCAGAGGTGGTCACACACTTAGTGTGGTAAATGACACACAGGCATTTTTAAAGGTTTTTAAGTACCTACTTCTGCTGAAAGAGAAAAAAAAAAAAAAAAGAAAGAAAGTTGCTTGACTCTACAAGAAGGTTACCCACTTAGTCGACCAAAGGAAGCCTGTTGATGTCATCTTTTTCAATTTCAGTAAAGCCTTTGATACTGTCCCTCACAGTATCCTCCTGGACAAGATGTCCGGCACACAGCTGGGTAAACACACAATGCAGTGGGTGAGCAATCGGCTGACGGGCCGGGCTCAAAGTGTTCTAGTAAATGGGGTTACATTGGGTTGGTGACCAGTCACTAGTGGGTTCCACAGAGATCAGTCTTAGGGCCAGAACTCTTCAATGTCTTCATCAATGACGAACTCAGGACTTGAGGGAACACTACTAAGTTTGCCGATGACACAAAATTGGGAGGAACTATTGACACTCTTGAGGGCAGAGAGGCCCTGCAGAGGGATCTGGACAAATTGGAGAACTGGGTAATCACCAATTGCATGAAGCTCAACAAAGGCAAGTGCGAGATTCTGCACCTGGGACACAGCAACCATGGCTGTACATACAGACTGGGGGATGAGAAACTGGAAAGCAGCTCTGCAGAGAGGGATCTGGGGGTTCTGATTGATGGCAAGTTGAACATGAGCCAACAGTGTCCTTGGCAGCCAAGAGGGCAACCGTGCCCTGGGTGCATCCAGCACAGCATTGCCAGCTGGGCAGGGAGGTGATTGTCCCGCTCTGCTCTGCACTGTTGCGGCCTCACCTGGAGCACTGTGTGCAGGTCTGAGCAACACAGGATAAAAAGGATATAAAGCTACTGGAGAGCGTCCAGAAGAGGGCTACAAAGTTGGTGAAGGGTTTGGGGAGGAAGCCGTAGGAGGAGCGGCTAAAGTCACTTGGTTTGTTCAGCCTGGAGGAAATTGAGGGGAGTCCTCATGTCAGTTACAGCTTCCTCACAAAGGGAGGAGGAGGGGTAGGCACCGATCTCTCTTCTTTGGTGACCAACAATAGAACCTGAGGGAATGGCAGGAAGATGTGCCAGGGAAGGTTTAGGTCAGACATTAGGAAAAGGTTCTTCCCCCAGATGGTGCTGGAGCACTGGAACAGGCTCCACAGGGAGGTGTCACAGCCCCAAGCCTGACAGTGTTCGAGACTGGACAACGCCCTCAGACACATGGGGTGAATTTGAAGTTGCCATAAGCAGGGACAGGAGTTGGACTTGATGATTCTTGTAGGTCCCTTACAACTCAGGACATTCTATGACTCTGTGATTCTACGAC
This sequence comes from Streptopelia decaocto, assembly GCF_964273445.1. Classification (NCBI taxonomy): domain Eukaryota; kingdom Metazoa; phylum Chordata; class Aves; order Columbiformes; family Columbidae; genus Streptopelia; species Streptopelia decaocto. The sequence goes on along the minus strand of NC_138663.1, from coordinate 186,197,309 downwards.
TAAAAACATTTTTAGAGGTTCAGAGGACTCTGGCCTGGGCATTGCATTACTTGCACCTGTGCAGCTGTGCTGTGACAATTTTGTGGTTTCTAATCATGAAGTATGAAGGGATCCTTAAGCCAAGGCAAGTGCCTGCCATCAGGCTCCAAGGCACCCTGAGAATCCCACCAGTGCCCACTTGAAGTGAATCAGCATTTTGTACAGACTATCAGCTGGGCAAAGTCTGGTAGAAGAACTGTGAACCACATCTATTGAGGAGGGATTTCAACTTGCCATCTCCAGATAATCCTACAGATTTCACTACCTGTTCTGGTCATTTGCTTTCTCCTCCTTCTCCCTGTTGTTAAGACACATATCAAAATTAATACTTTCTGGTAGTGTATGGAAATGGAGGAAACTTCTTAAACCCAGAACTGGAAATTGTATTATAATCCCTGAGATGCTAAAAAGTCAGGTTTTCAACTGCGGGAGGTTTATAAGGTTTTACAAGTCTTTCATTGAGTCTTCATAGTCCTGAAGCGAAGCTCTTAAAATCAGCCAGAGATGCATAATTTTTGTGTATAAATGTGTATATTTATGCACATATATCTATGTAGTTTTGAGTTCTGCCCACATCTTCAGTTATTTTGTAGAACAGTGAGTATAATCCTGCTCAGTCTTCTCTTGCAGCAGTTCCAATCAAACAGAATACAGAATAGTTGTGGCCTTCAGCTAGTGTCTATAAGAACATTTGCCAACCTAGTACAGGACTTGAAGCAAAATCTGTGTCTGACGGATTTCTCACTGTGCTCTGAAGTGTTTCTATCTCTTCTTCCCACTTCTTAGGAGCTACAGACTCACAATCCTTGGTCTCTAATTGCTGATACTGTACCTTCCTTCTCCTCACTTCTCTTTGTTCTTTGAAACCAGGCAAGCTGTCAATCAGCAAAGAGGAAATAAAGTTGTAAACATTGGAGTTGACAAAAGCCAGGTGATTCTTACTCAGAAATCCAAATGGTTTTGGTTTTTTTTTAAGAAACATTTTGGATACTGCTTAGTTGCTTCAGAAAAGAAAAATGAAAAAACTGCAGATACTGAATGCTTTGATAAAGAGAAGGTTACTCTTCTGGATGCAATGCTGGTCTGGTTCACTGCTTCATTAGCCCTTTTGAAGCATTGTTCTTCACTTCTCCTGAAAATCTGCTTTCTAGTTTTCTGTTTTAATAACTCTATGAGCATCCTGATATACATCCTTAAATACTTCACAGAGAAACACTGACTCACTGAGTACTGTTTTTCTTTTTCACTTTGGTATCTAGGGGACACTAAACCTGAAACAAATGGATACTCACTACCAAAAAGCAGAAGACCTCATGCTTACAAAAGAAAATGGGCTACTCAATATCTCTATTTAATCCTTCACTTTATCCCCAAACTGAACATCTGGGCATCTTTCTGAGTCACATGCAGCTGTCTGTGGGAGGCCCAAAATACAACATCAAAATACCTCACTCAAAACAGATCCTTCAGCTATATTTGCTTGGTTTCTCATTCACTTTCATTTCAGAAAAAAAGATAACATCTTTGAACTGAAATCTTAAGTTCTCATATCTGTATTCTATAAAAGCTGAATATCTTATGTGAAATGACGGAAAGAACCAGGGCACTAAATTATTCAGAGGCTTGCTGAGAAGATATGGGACTTATCATAATGAAGGTTAAATCCCTGTCCAGGTTGCTACTTGCTGAAAATTGCTTCTTTCTGCTTCAGTAGCTGAGCTGAGGTACGTTGATATTCTCATTGTAGAGCCTTTGTCATCAGTCTTCTATCATATGATCTGCCTATGCTGTGCAATGTATATGAAGTCTTGAGATACCTGCTGCAGTCTAAAATGAAATAGTTTGAGCACCAGCAAGCTGTTGGGCAGAGGAATGGGGTCTTCCCAGGGCTCACTGGCATTGCAAAGGTGTTCCCAGCACCTGAGCTGCCTTTAAGGGATGTAGCTGATCAGCATAAAAATATTGCAGCACGTTGTCCACGTTTGTGGCTGGAAGAAGAGAGGGAAGCACTCAGATGGAGTTTGCACAGGGAATTTGCACACATGTCCAGAGGTGACCCCAGAAGTCGGAGCTGTTTCAGTATCCAGATAGGTCTGCGTTGCAGCTGCCCATGTTGTGCCTGTTCCCTGTGCAGCGGGTGTCTTTCCTATTCAGTTGGTAAAATGTGTTTATAAATGGCATATGCAGTTAAAAAGCAAAAATAAAAATTATTGAGAAACGAAGAAATTCTACTTTACATTTCTTTGTTTTTATTTTCTGGGGAAGTGTGGATAAAAAATGAAATTTCAGTGAATGATGTCCAGAGGTCTCCTGGAGGAAAGAGAATGCAAATGGAGGGGCTGTGAGGAGCATGCTGGCTTCTCCACAAGAGCACTACTCCTTCACATAACCATAACTGACTCCTTAAAAAGAAATGAACCTCAGTGTAACATTTGCTCCACAATTTCTGCCGGTAACTCCACTGTCTCCTAACCCTGCTGGAACAAGTTCAGTGAGGTTCTAGCCATTTTAAGTTTGCTATGGATATCTAAGAATTTCTTGTAAAATGAGAATTTTGCACTGGCTTTTACCAGAGGATGCAATTTTGTTGTCATAGGAGAGACTGGAAGTCTGGACTCCATCTCACAAAACTCCTTTGTTTCGCATGGGAGGAAAATGGTTGGTGCTGTTTACTATCTCTTCCAGTTCATGAATTTAACTGGGGAAAGCTTTTATTTTTTCCATGTAGCCTCACTGAAAGTACAAAAATTCCTGCTGTTTTTAAGTGCAGAGTCTTGTGGAAACCATGGCCAGTGGGTGGACCTGGCAGGATAGCTCCTTTGGAGGGGTTCCAGGACTCACGATGTGTGTCTACACTACCAAATGGAAGGGAGCCAGGAAGGAAAGTTGTGGTCTTGAGGCCAAGAAGCATCAGCTGGCTCTTGCCCACATGGTTTAGGGCTCACAACAGAGCAGAGCAGAGCTGGCTATATCTACACTACATTGTGTTTGGCTTTGAGGGTTTTCTAGGTCCCGTGTAAAGACCTGTGGTTTTAATACATGGCTATACTCTTTTGTACATTTTTTCTAGTTTCTACGACCTTTCATTGCTGTTGTGGGTCACCAAAATACTGTTTCTAGAGCCTGAAAATAAGGAGCGTTTTTGCATACCTTGGCATGGGGTGGAATGTATGTGAGAGTGCTTGAGTGTGTGCACAGGTACTTGGGGAGCATTAAAGGACAGTGTTGAGCATATGGAATCAAATCTGGAGCAGCCTCATCCATAATGTCTTTGGAGAGCTGTTCCTGCAGTGAATTATACCCATAATTTTGCCCAGGAGAGAACTGGGTGAAATGGCCCGAAGCCCAGCAGGAAATGAACTATTAATCAAGCAGTGCGCCCAGCTGAGGTGTACTGTCCAAGCTTTATTCCTGGTTTGTTCTCATTAGCAGTGTTAATGTAATTACTGTCTCTGTAGATATTCAGGTCTCCTATGAGCTCCTGGCGATCTGCAGAGTTTATGGAGGTATCTGTCCCTCATCCTGCAGGGACACAGCTACCATCACACAGGGAACCACACAGGAGATTTCCTTTTGCCCTCTTTCTTCTGTGAGATTTACATCAAGAGATACATGACTCAGCAGCCACGCAGGAGCCTTTTGGTTCCCAGGTATATTTTTCCAGCTTCTTCCAGTTGCAAGTAACAACCCTTTAGTGGTCCAGCCCATCATGGGAAGGGTCAGCCTGCCTCCATGTGTTTGAGGAGAAAAAGAAGTCAGGATTTGTTTTAGCTCTGCCCTATTTTGCCCTTTTGAGAGTGGAAGACTTCAGACATAGCTGTCTGGAGCAGGTTGCTAAAACCATTCTGAGACACCAAAATAAAAGGTGCCAGATTTGCAGATGTTCTGGTCATGGGAATCAGAAGCAGCTATACTTCAGCAACTGTGCCGAAAATAAGGCCATTCTTAATGCCATAACTAAACCCTGCTCTAGGCTTGTAATATTTGGAAAATCGAGCTGTAAATGTCAAGCTTCTTTCTGCATTTCATTTTGCAGTTATTACTTAGTAATACTGGTGTGTCTTTGTGCTGATTCAGAATCCAAATGAAAAGAGTGGGGTGTCTGAGGGATGCTGTGATCACTAATGGCTGCTTAACTATTTGCATGGAAAGGCCTTTAAGGCTTCCCTAGGACAAACTTTCAGGTGCTTACGTCCTAAAATTCACAACAGTCTTCTACAAATGCAACTTTCTCAATTTATAGCTGCTTTAAGATTGTCAGATGTTTCTCCTTTGTGCGTGAATCCTTCTCCATCATGTCAGCCTCTGATTTCCAGGGAGCACTGCAAAGCCAAAAGCATTTAAAATCACCTCAGACAGTTACCTTTCTTTTAGCACCTTAGCACAACTAATGAACTTAAACTTATTTTTTCATTTAATTGTCACAGCCTATTTTAAAGAGAAATACAGTGAAGGGAAGACAAGCAGGACGTGTCCAGAAATTCACTTCTGCTTGTGTTGAGTATGTCAGCCTTACATTAAGTGTTGCCAGTATGAGTAAAGACAGCAGAACTGGGATGAAATTTAGAGATTTTTTTATCAAATCACCCGCTTCAGGCACAAGCTATAAAGAACAAATCTAGTTTATTCAGCACGGCTCTTGCCACAGTTTTCTGACAAAGCTTTTGTTCTTAGTGCTCTATTACTCTACCAGCATTTGCCTTCTGTCTGTGTCCCAAAGTAAGTTTCAAGTAGTTGCTATGGCACGTACTTTTAAAATGGCTTCTGTCTTAGTTTCTCTCAAGGAAGAGAAATATCCTTTTAAGGGCAAAAACTGTGATATGATAATGTCAGTTCTAGCCCACAGAAATATTTGGTTATTTTGCACTCAGACCATTGGAGCAATAGTCACTATAGCCCAGTAACAGAACTGGAAACCAGGAAGCTAGAAACCTCAACTCTTTGGTGCTACCTCAGTTGTAGTATAAATACCTATTCTCAGCTACTTCCTCTCAGCAGGAACTTAAAGAAAATGCAAACAACATTTCCAGACAATAGAGACTTAAGGTGGAACAGAATTCCGCAGAAAACATATCTTCTTTAATTGTTGATGAGTATGCTAAGAGAACTTGTAACAAAATTTAATAAAGGGAAAGGAAAAAAGTTGAGAGCGAATATCTCAAAGAGCTTTTTAAAAATCATATTTATTGGGGTGAATCATTACCCTTAAAGTTACTTCAAATCTGAGCTTCAGCAATTTTATTATTAATCAATTCACTGCAACCTTTTTTTTGCAGAAGGATCATTTATATAAAAATCTCAGCTCAACCTGTAACAGACAATAGTCAGCCTCATGACAAGTCTACATCTTGCAGGTAAAATTCCACTAGCAAAAGGTCAGGTCTAGTAAATTTCTCCAGAATAGGTTAGGAAAACAAAGACTCAGTCTGTTATTCCATCAATTCTCAGATGGGATACAAGGCAGAATTACTAGAGGCACTACTGGAATATGGAAGAACTGTGTGTACTCTATGTGCAATCTTAACATACTGGGTGCAATTCTACTTTGGTTAATGTAACATTTTGTGCTATTTTATTGCTGACAATGTAAACTGTTGCTGTCTCACAATCTCTATTTTTAAACATGGTTTTATTAGTAGTCATTTGCTCAGTATCAGTTGAAAGACAACAAGATTTCTAAATTCTGTCTATTGTTACCCTACTCGGTCAATATTAAACAACTCACTGAATAATTCAAGTATGGAAAGTTTTGAGTGCTCCTGAAGACAAGAGAAACAGTAGATGCTCAAATACTTGCAATGCAGGCAGCCTGTTCAGGGATCTGACTTCTGTTATGCATTTTTCAAGATCATTGGCTTATTCAATCAATGCTTTGCAAAGCCACAAGAGAAGTCTGCTTCTCTTAACAGGAACTCAGAGAGGGCCAATATGAAAGTATTACAGTATTTGAATAACAATTTCTTAAGTAATCTCTGTTTTTGTCTGCAGGGGAAGGGAGAAGGAGTGGAATAGTCTCCTTTCTCTTCACTACAGTGTAAATCTACCTAACCTGATCTTTGGTGGTAAGGAAAAGCTGTGGGCATCTTACTTGCAAGGTGATTTCACCTGGACAGAATCTTACAAACATAACATTTACCCAACTGGTCCAGTTAGTCCAGCATCTGGTGTCTCACAGAGCTGTGTACCAGGTGCTTCAGGGACTGACGCCACAGCTGGGACTTCTACCCCATGCAAAGCTTCTCTCCAATTCCTGTCAAACAGTAACTGAATTATAGGAAATATCAATGAGGATCATTGTGAGGAGGACTGTCCATTTATAACTACAGATGTTCTTACAGTCCACATAGATGAGACTTTGGTATCTCTCATGTCCTGTTTCAATTAATTCCACATGTTAGTTACAAAGTGTGCTAAAGAGAAAATACCAAAAATCCTGTTGCATTTTCTTGGAAAGTCCTTTAAAGACCTTCACTCACCTCTTTCATCCTCTCAGAAAAGCCTACCAATGTCAAGTCTTTTGGACTATCTGTTGGAAGTGAAACTTGATATGAACAGGCGTTTATTTTCTTTAAAAAAAAAAGAACGCCCATTATATATGGGTTTGACTAAATTGTAAAGCTGAGTTCTGCAAACTACATGAGACAGACTTGAATCCAAACACTAACCGTAGTTTGGTATCTAGGTTGGATGGACCAAGTCAGAAACACAGATTCACGCTCATCAAGGAAAGAGTTGGCTGATGCAGCCAGATGGGTGTGATGGACCTTGTGAGGGCAGGGTTCGCAAGCTGAAGATTGGGGACAGGCAGGCAGGAGGTCTCAGCCCAGAACCTGGCTCTCTCCCCAAATTTCTGGATCTTTTAAACTGAACTTGCAAGCGTTCAGTCATTTTGAAATGCAAACTTTGAAGCTATTGATATGGGGATTCATTTTTCCAAGATCTGCTCCTGAAGCAAATGCGAAATGACCCTTGCAGTGCCAGCAGTGCCGATGGCCTGGCTCCTGCGATGTTCTCCGCTGCTGAGGGCTCCCAGCAGCACCAACACCAGCACTTGTATTTCTGATCTGTGGGATTTCACATAGGGACAGTGAAACTAGGGACTGTGACACTGAAATTTCTTGTGATGTGTGTCAGCTAAGTTTAGCATAAAAGCCGGTTGATACACTTGTACAGAGAAATACTAAGAAACAGATTTTTTTTCCCCACTCTTGCGCTTCATTTTCCCCACCCATCTTTGTACTGCTTAACAACCATAGCTGAATCTTTGGTTTCCTTTTCTTTCTCTTCACAGGCAGTGTGATCATTAACTGTCTCTGATGCATGCAAATTCTGGAAACTTTGCACCAGCAGACTGCATGCATTTTGTGTTTCTCTTGTGTATCGTATGAAAAGAAAGAGGTTCAAATTGTTACACTGAAGAGCTTTATTGGACTGGTGTGGAAGAGTGTTGTCTTGTTTTCTGTGAACTGGTCTGGATTTGCATGGCTGGGACAAGGACAGTTCTTTGTCCTCTGCATGTGTAGGTCACGTAATCTTCAGAGCAGAAGGGAAAGTACAGACAGGTCTGTTTGCCATGGTCGCTGCAGAAGATGGGAGCTGGCCACCAGTTATGGGCTCCAGACAATGTCGAGGCCCCTGGGCAGTGTTGATAGTGGAAAAGATAACTGATAACAGTTTGGGAAAAGCAGAAAAAGTAGTTCTTGAAAATCAAGGGTATGAAGCTCCCAGTTAAAAATATATGTGAATTTTGTAATAATAATAAAAAAATACCAGTAAGTTGGAAAGAATTTATGACCAAAATAAAGAGAAATTATTCTAATTGTTGGGCAGATCCTTATGGTATAGCTACTGTCTCATAAAAAATTCAGCAGCAACATAGTCCCCACTCCAGAGCATTTACTGTCTAGAAGATGGATGTACAAAAGAAGTCATCACTGAAGATTTCTTTTTCTGTTTCAGTTTAGTAGTTGTTTCATTCATTACCTTTGTTGGCATTATGAAAGAAGCAATTTTTCTGGAAGGCCATGAATGATTAAAGGTCATTAGATGAAGACAAAGAGATCTTTATCCCTAGGCATATACTACAGATCACTACCAGAGGGAACTTTCAGGGAGATACACACTGTTTTGTCGAACCCACGCTTTGGGATTTTTTTGTTCTCATGCACACATGCTGCTGTCAACGAGAAGGCATAAGAATGGGAAGAGGGACAGGGACAGGACTTAAAGCTTCAGCATCAGCTAAGAAGAAAGAGATATTTAGAAAAGTGTCCAGTTCTGGAGGAATGGGATATTAGGATACCTCTAAAGAGGTATTAGAGACATTTTGTTTAGCTGTAGAAGAGTAAACAGGAATGTAAAATAAACCAAAAAACAACAATGTTAGAAAATCTATAGGTAATGTTGTGACTGTTGTAACTATTCCCAAGAGGATTAAATTCACTTTGGTTTCATCCAGTCACTTTTCATCTACCCAGGAGACTGTAGGAATTCATCAAATCCCAACTGAATGGGGCAACAACAGAATTTAGCCTTGTACAAGTGCTAGAAATGTACAAAACTTAAAAAAAAAAAAAAAAAAAAAAAAAAAAAAAAAAAGTATAGTGACAGAGCAGGAATCAAGAGGAATTGAAATTCTTTAATAGTATTATTAATTGTTTAATGAATCCTTTCCAAATTCTGTAGCTATCTTATGATGCAGACCAGATAGAGGTTCTCTGTGAATTTCTGATTTTACAGATTAGATATTGTTGGTTCACTCTGAGCTCAAAGGGGTGATTGAAGTGGTGAATAAGACTTTGAAGGAAACACTTCCAGTGTTTGTTTTTTCTTTTCAAATGCATAAGATTTCTTCCACTTGGTAATAAAGATATCTGCTCACGTACTATATAGGGAAAGGACTTGGGCCAGGCAGCTTCACAGCACAGAGAAAACAATTGGTGGATAGCATCCTGATTGCAAAGAGACTCAATATTTTATCATTTGCAGACATTATTGTTCACCATATTTGCTCTATCAGTCATTCTCTGAAAGGTACTAATAGTGACCTTGGTATTGCAACATCTGAGAGCCTCTCACACACCGCCATTTAATTAGCCACAAAACTCCCTCCTGCGATTCAGAGAAATCACATTAACTGCATTTCCAGCAGTGACTGAAGCACAAAGAGTTTGAGTAACCTGTCAGAGATGACACAGGGACTCTGTGGTGGAGCAGGGAGTGAGCAACACCCAAGGCTTCGGGTACAGTTCCAATTTCCCTCCCCAGCTCCCTACTCTCACCACCTGTCTCTAAAGCACCCTCGTGCTGCCAGAGCTGATGCACCATGAGGGGTGGTGGACTGTTTCACAGAGGCGTGTAGAATTACTGGAAGTGAGTTTATTGCTTTCTAATGGCTCAGGTCATTCGTGCTTCGGTATTCATGTGGGAGTAGGCATGCAGTGAGCTGAAGCACTCCTGCTGCAGCTAAAGCTGGAACACAGATTATCAGTGCACTCACCTTACGTCAATGGAAAGAAAAACTGGAGCTCATCCCAACATCCCCACAATGTTTCTTTGGATGTAAGTGTGAAAAAATGGTCTGAACAGCTCTCAGTGATTCTTTTATCCAGTCTGCATTTATAAAACCTAGCTTTTTATATTGCTGCTCCAGGCCTATTTAATAAGAAAGGTTAAGTGATATGATAGAAATCAGAATTGCTGTAAATCTTTCAGTAGGATCTTCTGGGGTCTTTTGGTGAGATTTAGTGGTCAAGGTAAAGAAAAGGTCACTTTTTATTAACTGCAGTCACCTTGTTGCTTCTTATTGCTCTCTCTCCACATTATCCTACAAAAAAAAAAAGCCAAAACCAAAAATCCCACACCACCAAAAAAAAAAAACAAACCCAGTCATGAGGACAAGCAATTCTCTAAATAAACTAAGAACATGAGTGCAGGATGAGTAAGCAAAGATGTTACAGCCAGGTGCTTACTTTTCCAATACTGGTCTGTGCCTTTGCTCCTATTGCTTGTTGTGGTTAATGCTGACTGTGTCCTTCTGGCCCTGCATAAAATTTGTTGTTATCACAAGAAAAATATCATAGCCCAGATGACTGTTATTCTTGCTACACATCTACCAAAACCACAAATGTTCCAGAGAAGGCCTTCCTCATCTGTTGACTGAGGACACTCATGGACTGGGACAGCTCTGCGGTGGGCCACTGAACACATAGTTGATAACATCTGATCAACCAACACCTGCTGAGGCTTAGAGCAGGAAGCCTGACGCTTGGCTTTGGTATCTGGGATCTATAAAGCTGAAAATGGCTGCTGCAAAAGGAGCAGTCTGGTTGCTGCCATAACAAAGGCAGGACGTAGTGCCTGTGTTTTTCATCTGTGTCTCTGAAATGGCTTGTACCTCAGGTCTGCTGGGAAGGACTGCAGAGACTACAGTTGTACCTGCACATTTTCAGCAGACGTGAACACAGAACTCTGTTTGCCTCTTCTTCATTGGCAGCTGCACTCTATACCAAAGAGTCAGCAGCTGTACAAGCACACTCCCTGTGAGGGCATGAAGATACCGAAAGGTGCAGAAAAGCTTGAGCATGGCCTTCCCCCCAAAATGTTTCCAAGCTGTGAGCCAGCTCTGGGGATTGAATAACCCTGTCACATAAGCTGCAAAGATGAAGTCCTGTCTGTATCGATCTATGGAGACAAGCCATGACTGTCTGTGACCTTGCTCATGATACATTAAACAAGCACTTCAATCACAGTCACTCTGCTGCTTCCAATTCAATTCATTGCTTGAGCATGAATTTTTCAGGATTAATTACATCTAATCATGTGTGACTTGGACACGTGAGCAAACTAAATGTTCAGCAGCGAGGCATGAGATGAATGAGAAATCGGTTGGCAAAGCTTTGTATTTTACCCCCAGTAGGCAGATAAGAACTACAGAGCTGCTCACTTGCTTTCTCACCCAGTGGGATGGAGGAGAGAATCAGAAGGGCAGGACCGCAAAAACTCATAGGTCAAGTTAAAAACAGTTTTATAACTTAAAAAAAAAAAAAAAAGGGAGAGAGAGAGACAGAGAAAAATCCCCAAAATAGTATAATTAAGGGATGCAAAAATCCCCCCGAGTTTCTCACCACCAACTGACCAATGCCCAGCCAGTTCCTGAGCAATGGTACCCTGGCCATTGCCCAGGAAAGAGGTAGAATATGCAGGGCCTATTTTTAATACAAAAGGTAGTTATAAGAGGAGAGATTCTCCTCATCTTTGTTTTAAGCCAAGGAGAGGACAGGATGCCTTAGACCATAGCATGATAGAATTGCTGCACTTCATAAGGAAGGAGGGCAGGAAGATAAGATGAGCTTCAAGGAAGAAAATGTTGATATACTCAAGCAACTGGTGAGTAAGATCTCCTGGGAGGCAATCAAACTGGAAATGGAGTAGATGGCTGTTTAAAGAAATGCTATCAAGATCATGACTGCCACCTATCCCGGAGAGGAAGATAAGTTTAGTAAGAGGTTGGTGTGGCTAATTACTGAGCTCTTCATTGACCCAACCTCAAGGGGACACACAAAGAGAAGTCAGAAAAGGTGGGTGAGTACAACTCCAAAACATAAACATGAGGGTATATGGAAATCAGGAAAAGAAAGACACAGAGTGAGGTAACTTCTGCCTCTAGTCATAGCATGATTTCTTGTTAACTTCTGTAGGAACACCAGTAATAAGGAGACAAACAGGAAATGTGTAATCCATTATCAGTAGAGGGGAAAGCTATTAACTGATTAGGCTTAATGCCTTTTGCTTGCATCTGTGATAAATGGAATTTCTCTTCCCTTAGTAAAAAGGTTAACTGCAATCAATGGACATTTCACAGCCATGACAAAGGGGCAAGATGCACCTCAGGGTGTATCACAGCCACAGCAAGCACGGAGCTGTAGGAAGCTGCAGATGTGAGCTCCTGGGAGGCTGGGAAAGGCATGGATGGTGCTGAGCCTGTGCCAGAGGCCAGGGAAGAGCCAGGCATTTCCTAGTCTTCAGGTCCCAGAAAGATCCTGCAACAAATACACTTTCTGGAAGCATGTAGAAGAAAGCAGGTGTATCAACTCCCACGGGTTTATTGAAATTATTGAGGAATAAATGTCCCACTCCGAAAAGACACAGTTTGGTAGAAGATGGGTTGGGTTACAGTCACCAGCTGAATATGGGGCAGGAATTGTGTGATTTTTAAAACAAAAGCAGATAAACACCATCCCTAAACTGGAAGATAGTTTGCAAACAAGGCAAGGATTTTTCTGCTTCTCTCAGCTGTGGGAAGCTCAGCTCTGCATTTCTGTGAAAAATTTTTGGTGCTGAATAGAGCAGATAAAACGGTTGGGGGAAGATAAGGCTTATGAGGAAAGGTCAAATGAATTTGTGTTGTTTAGCCTGCAGAGGAGAGGCTGGTGCACAGGTATGAGATGGAGGAGAGGTGATTGCCAGAAGGAAGAGAAGCAGCTGATCAGTTCCTGTCATGGGCTAGGTGGGAAGTCATGGGCTTGTCCTGCTGACAGGAAGCTGAGAGCCGTCAGGAGCCATCCTGGTGGTGAGGATCCTGCCCCCTGAGAGGTCTTTCAGTTCGGTGTCCTCTGAGTCTCTGTGAGAACCACAGTCCAAAGAACCTGGCAGCCAAACAGCCACATGGAAACAGCATGACTCTGTCCAAGTGGGCAGAACAAGTAAAAAATAACATTTCACGAGGAGGGATTCCTGGTGGTATTGTAGCCACCTGAAGATGGGCTGTGTTTAATGACTACCATGACAAGCTAAACAGTCTTTCAGGGTTTTCTGGTACAGCTCCTTGGAAACCTTGGTGGGCACTGATGTCATTGAGGGAACTCAATGTCAGCAACCAGCCCCCCAGGGCAAGCCGCCAAGGACCCCGCTCCCTGTGGCTTCTCTGCATGGAAAAGGGTTGCAGCTGAGATGCTACTGCACTCCCCAGAGCTTTGCAGCTTTTGCCCCAATCAGTGGGGCAAATGCAGTGACTCTGAGCAGCTCCAAACTGAAGAAACCCACTAATATAAATCCCTGTAAAAATCTTGCACCTGCTTTTCTCATTTGTCAGGAATGTGGTGCTGATGCAGGGGCAGAGGGAGATGAGAAAAGCAAGGGAGACTTGCAATTTGTGTGAAATATCTGTGCGGTTGAATCACCTGCCACATGCAAGTCGCCACAGAAATAGGTCCTTGTCATGACATGCCAGTGCTCTGATTACTGTAGTTCAGCCTTGCCAAATCAGCTCAGCCAGCAGAGACACTTATTTAGCTGACAATGAGATCGGTTCCCCACACAAAAGGCTGGATCTCTGCACTGCGGATGGACAGAGCAGCAACAGAATGAGGACCCTCCTGCAGCAGACACATTAGTGCACAGAAACCACCCAGCTACCATTAAAATGGTTGGAATCTCTGAAACATTAAATTAAATAAAAGGAGACAGGATTGTTGGGCAAGCAAAAGGTAGCTCTGGGGAGCTGTGGCTCAGTGACAGTCTGCAGCAGCAGGATGCAGCTGACAGGACGAGTCCAGCTCAGGAGATATGGAAGAAGAAGCTCTAAACTGAAGAGGTGGCTCGGGTCCTGGTAACAGGCCAGGTGTAACATCGTAGGTCCAGTATGTCTGTTTTACAGAAATCCTGTGTGCTTTTTAGAGGATTCACTGGCTTCTGTGTTGCCAATCTAAGTAGATGTCCCTACCTTAGCAAGCTAAGAAAGGATTTTATTTACATAAAATGCAGTTTCAGCATAGGTGTGTTGTGAAGATAAGACCAGAATGCAGAGTATTTCCGAATCAGGCATAATCTTCCCATGTAGCTTTTGACACGCAGAGGTAACTTTCCATTTTAGTATGCAAAGTTTGCCTTGATCAAACTGCTGAGCTGAGAAAAACACAAATGCCACCTTCAGAGCCTTGAAAGAAACATTGCCAATTTTACAAGTGGTTAAACTAAGCATGGAGGACTCCAGATTCCTGAGACAGCAACTAACCATCTCTAATAGGACCTTTCCATCTCCGGCTTCTCTGAAGCTACAAGTCTTTGAAGACTGTTGACTGACAGGCTCATTAACACTGAACAGCCTCAAACACACACCGAATAACTCAGTGAGCTAATTAGAGGAATGCTGGGATAAAGAGAGCATGACAATAAAATATTTCTGACGTTAATTAGAGGAAGAAAAAAAGCAAGGCTGAGCTTTCAGAAGGAAATGTGAGTTGAGAGTGAGTAATCCTGCAGGATGCCGAGCATTCAGAGCAGCTTCGAGGCACAGGCCCCAGGGGACATTGCAGCAAGGACAGAGCCAGGACATGGGGGTCCCCACATGATGGAGGGATGCACCCCAAACTGACACTCAGTGAAAGAAATGGAGGGGCAAATAGCTTGCAGAAAAGACTTGTCTGAAAGAGTGATTCGTTTCTGCTTGTCTCCAACCTGATGTTCACATTTTAATTCGAGCATGCTAAGGTGAAATGCAAAGCAAGGGGGAGGAAAGCAAATCTAGCCCCAAAATAAGCCAAATTCAGGCTAAGAGTACGGAAGTATGAGAAACAGAGCTCAGCTGTGGGGCTTGAGTGGTATTAAAATGTGTTGCTGTGCATCTTAACAGTCTCCCACAATGTTTAAAAAAATGCACTGTTTTTTCCCATTTCTGTACTCTCCCTCCCTTGAATTGCTTCCAGTTAGATCTCTTAAGGGCACTTTTTTCCCAGGTGTGCTCTTACAGCTTCACATGCTGATTTTTCCTTCCTGTGGGGCGTGGCAGTGGTGGCTCTGCCCCCTGAGATGTTCAGGGCTGAGTGGAGCCCCACAGAGAGGCAGGCCCAGTGGCCACCTCCGCTCCAGCCCTTGCCCGACCCCGGATGGCTGAGCTGACCCCACCGCTCTGTCCACACACAAATACAGACATTCAACCAGGAAAAGCATTACCCAAAAGTGCTGGCATCAACCTGGGAGGAAGCAATGTGGGGTGATTGCTAATGGAGGGTCTGTGAGGGTCTTGATGTGGTGGGAGCACAGCGGCTGCCCTGCCCCAACACCTCTGAGCATGGAGGTTCTTGCTAATGAGAAATGGAAATGTAGATGCTTATGACTTTCCTGTTTTAAGTAAAAGAGAAATAGTACCAGTAACTTTCAGATACTCACTCTATGGATGTAAAGAGTTCAGTAGCAGACGCAACTGCTGTATATATGGCACAATTTCACCTCCTACATGTAACATAACAGGGAAATTATGTGTTTTCACAACTGATTTTTCCTCATGTCAACTCTCTCATTTAATGTCAACATGACAAGTGACTTCTTTTGGTTTTTGTTACACTTAAAAATTTTCTTTTCTCATATAAAATCAATGGATGCCTTTTTACTTATTATTCTTTGTGGTGTCTTTATATTTGTTCAAAGGACAAGGAGTTGAATGTCACACTCCTTCAATGTGTAAAACATTCAACTTCTCTTAAAATTCTCTGGTTTTCCCATAATAATTGATTGCAACATTTGTCATAATTTTTTATGCTTATTTCTGTTGAAATAGCTTGGAAAAAGCCAGGCATCTTGACATGGATAGGGATTAGAAAAGTGTAAATAACAGAAAAATCACCCCAAGCGGTCGCCAGGGAGAATATGTTGTTTTTTTCTAAAGTCTTTTATCACCATCACATTTGAGCACCATTTTAAATTTAATGGCCAAAGAAAAGAGTTGTTATCCTGCAAGGCATTGTATATGTGTTGCATAAGACTTTCTGAAAGCACAGGAGATGGTCAGCCAGCTGTCAAGGTCACATTAGGAAACCTTGTCCAAAGAAATATGTCCTGCACAAAGCTGAAAATCTGGTGATGTGACAGCCTTCTGATGAGGGTGAATTTCAGCAGGAAAAACCTGTCATCTCCTGGCAGCTGTGACATTGTCCTTCCCAGCCAGGGCAGCCAGAACCCCCCTGTCAGCTCCCGTCACCTCTGTGGAATTAAGAGCTGTTCATTTTGGGGACATAAGGAATAACTAAAACTTTGCAATTTTGCATCTACAAAACAGAAAAAGTCTAGCATGCAGACAAAATGGTAAAAAATATCACCTGGGGAAGCAGAAGAAGAGCTTATGGTATTTTCATTCCTTCTTCTGCATTACTCATCTGTTTTGTTTGCAACGCAAATCTGAATTAGGAATGTGAAGGTTTTAGCACACTCCCTCCTGGGGTAGCCACTGTTTTCAAACAATCATAAAGAGATTTTTATCAGTGGACAAGGGATAAAATTCAAGAAAGCATCCTCTGCCAGTGTAATTTGTGCCTAGGAGACATCCTGTTGCTTCCCCACGTTTGGCCGCCCACGGGTGTGGATGCAGAGCTGTGTGATGGGGTGGGAGGGCAGGAGCACACAGAGCCCCAGCCACCAGAAGAAGGTTCCTAAGGCAAAGCATGGCAGGAAATAAAAATGGCCTGTCCTCCAATGGCTTGCACCACAGAAATCAGGCTGTTTTGCTTCTCTCAGAGCTGGAAAATAGCACCTGCAGGTCAACACAGCTGGTAAATGGCAAACCAGTATGATGCTCAAGTGAGGCAGAACAAAGAGGAAAAAGTGATAAAAGTGACTTCTTATGAGAAAACTTAGCCAAAAAACACACTCCAGGTTTTTCATGCACAAATATCTCCTGACTTCAGCCAGGCTTCAGGAGAAAGGCAACATTAAAGAGGACAAAAATCATCAGGGAAGACAGGCACACCAGTTATTAATTTCGCAGATACAAGGAGGGCAGTATCCTCACCACTGTGCAGTCAGAGTATTTCTGAGTCTGTTCATAAAGAAGCAGCATCTTCCCACAGCAAAACTGGCAGTCCTGAACACCACAATCATTTACCTATCTTGGCTTCTTTATCTCATAAACATTTTCTCCAGGAGTGATTCACTACTTATTTTCCTTACTTTAGTGGGAAGTTTCCTATTTTTTTTTTTACCTCCACTGCAATTTCAAAACATGTAAAGAGCTCTAAATACTCACTCTATTGCAAAATCATGGGAAAAAAACCTCACATTTTCAAAGAATCCAGAAGCAAATAATGAAATATGAAGCAAAGAAACACATACACATATTCCCACTTCTCCCTTTAAATGTGAAAACCCGGTATAAAAAAGAAAACAAAGGCTTTGACATGTTTTCTGTATTTTTATCACTTTAGTTTTTGATGTTAGAACCAGCCTTTGAAATGCCAAGTTCCAAATCTGGGAACCTGGGAACCTTGAAACCCCCACCAAGTAATTCTGGCAGGTTAATTTATTTAGAAGGAGGAGAAAAAAAAAAAACAAAGAGGAGCAAACAAACAAAAAAGGCAACAGCCTGTTTTAGGTGTTTAAACACATGAACTATTGTCTGCAATACTTGGGGATAAGTAACATTTTTTCTGAATGCCTTTACAAACCACAACTTTCTTTATGCAATAGAGGACTACTCTTTCAGGAAATCAGGGGAGCAGGAGAAGCAAACAAAGGAAGCTATTTCAAAGGATTTAATAACTGAACTAGACAAATTACTTTATAAATGTGTTTCCATCCACTTTCTCCTATAGAGAAACTAAATACTTTTAGGATAAAACACACAGAAAAATATCCTAGGAAACATATTAGAAAATGAAAGTATTTCTACAACTTTTATAAAAGCTTATAAATACCCTTATAATGTGTCCTGTCCTGTTCAGAGCCTTTAAGTTCTGCTAAAGTGTGAAAGGGAATACTCAGGAAAGAACAGAAATCCTCTATGCATGTTACTTAGAAACACCAAAGTATGGATATTAAATATTTATTTAATATTATAATAATCTAAGACAGTGTCTTTTGACTTCTCTGGGCTTTTAGGATTATTTCCATAGTCATTCCAAATTGTGTCAAAAAGTACAAAAGTCATAGACATATATATATATATATATATAAAATGAGATTTTGCTCCACACCTTGAATTGTCCAAAAAGTCTTAAGTGGGCTTTTGATCTCCACTTGTTTCACTGAGAACTTTCCATGTAAGAGACAATCTAGACAGGTGCATATTTAGGGTTTTCAGTTAATTCCAATATTTTCTGTTGTTGTTCTTCCCAGTTATGGTAAGGACATTGATGTTCAGCCACACTATGAAGGAAGCTCTAAGGCTTTTTGGCTGTGCTGATTCAGCTGTCTTGTTGTGGCTGCCTGTCAGCATGCTCACTATTGATTGCATAATGCTTAATGGCTTTTTTATCTACCTATGCGTAGGTGCAAAATGCTGGTTTCCAGCATATTTCATATATAGGTAAATCAGGAGAGCAGCAAATAGTCTTGTAAGTACAAAAGCTGTAGACATATATAATGAGATATTACCCCATCACCTTGAACTGCCCAGAAGGTTTAAAGTTGGCTTTTCCTCCACGTGGCTAAGCTCTCTGAGAGTTTGTTTCTAGTCTAAGATAGCTGTCTGGGCTTTCTCAAGTAAGAGGAGAGAGAAAAATGTCACCAAAAGCTGGTTTGTCCTGTTTGGCTGAGGGTGGGAGGACCTGGAGTGCTGGGGAATGTTGTGTCTCCCCATCAGCACCATTGAGGCGGTTCCCTGGCTTTTGTGTGGTTAAAGGTAAAGGAGAGACTCATTCTTGGGGATACACCAGCTCCCTGCTGTCCACCTTTGCTAGGGACATGATTTAGAGATGGACTTGACAGTGCTAGGTTAATGGTTGGACTTGATGATCTTAAAAGTCTTTTCCAGCCAAGATGATTCCATGATTCTGTGATTTAATCTGAGAGTGCATACGAACCTTGATCTTGCCAAGAAACATGTGCAATGTGATCTCCTTTTGCAAATAAATGTTCGTGGTTAGATGCCAACCGCCCCTGGATTCTCTAAATTTCCACTCATTTTTACGTTTGCTAATTAGATAATTGGTAACTGATTAGGTGCGTTTATTGTACTGTGCTCTCTGCACAGCATCCTTCGTCTTGTGCTGGAGATCAAGCACTGTGTGATTGCTACAAAAATTACCGTGATTGTAATTCATACTCATGGAATTTTACAGTTATTTTATCTAATAAAAAAAGGTGTGAAACAGGTGGTACAAAAAAGCACGTTAGGATTTTTAAATAACTAAAGCCCAGACCGCTTTGCTTGTCTCCCTCTGACTAGACTGTGATTATGAAAGCCAATTATCACTTTTATTTTGCAAGGCCTCAAATTCTGGCCATTAGCTTTGAATTTACCACCAAAAGTCAGGAGATAAAAGTAGCACTCTTGATTATTGACCTTTGAAACAAAACTTTTATAAAGCAAAACTTAGGCAACAGCTTGTAATCCCTTTCCAGTTTGCAACTTTCTTGACCTAGCGGGGCAATATATCTATCAGATTTTAAAGGTAGTATATTTGTGAGAGTGATAAAGAATCACTCCAGCTACCTTTTCTTTTACAACAAAGATTATGTTATTTAAATATTTATTTCTCTGTGGTCATGTATTCCACAGTGCATTTGAGGAACCTCATTCCTCTGCTTAAACATAAATTAATTTATATTACAGTATTTAAGCAGTAAAAAATGATAAGAGTCCCGGTGAACTCACAAGTATTTAATGCACCATCCAAGTTCCCAAATGGCTTATCAGAAAACACCATTCAGGCTAAGCACATCCTTATGATTGTATCATCTTTTTATCCAATTAACAGAGACAAGCAAAGCAAACAGAAATGAAATTCAGAAATTTCCTCTGTTAAAGGAGCCTTTCTCCCATTTCTGTTACATTGTACATTACTAACCAGTCCAGACCCTTTTTTCATGGATTTTTACAGCTACTGACCAGTTACACTGGGCCAGGATGGCCAGAGATGTCTCTCTTTGCTGTTAAACATATTACTACACTGGACTAATTTCTTCTTTGCTCTTCAGTAGCAACTGTTGGCTGTCAAGTTTCTAGAAATACCTGAGCATCTGCAATCTATCACTTGCTTCAATAAAAGACAGATTTAACTGTAGATATGGGTATTTCAAAATTAATTAAGTTAAAAACAGGTTACATGAAACAACCTATTTACGTGCTGAGCTCTTCCAAGTAAATATTCCCTGGGTATCTTCTATGTATATCCTACACACAATGTAGCATTGAACCCAGGCAGCCTAGTTTCCTGTCCTTTAACCTCATGTGCCAATGACAGGTTTGGATGCATATGTACGCCCCAGTAATAGAAAGGAGAAAAATAATTTACTTGTCTTCACCACAGTATTGTGGAATTTGTGTTGGGATGCAAATAGTGTTACCTGGCTAAACTCCAACACATGAGTCACATTCAGGATATGACTCAAAATATACTTAATCTATTTTTTCTCATAGCTCATCATAATTTGGCTACTATCTGTCAGCAGTACAGATATGTAGACACAGATATGTGTCTACATAAAGCATGGCTTTCAGTGTATTTATTCTGAATTATCATTCACTGATTGATCATTTCATCTTCCAATAACTATACAGTGAAAGAAAGATTAGCTTCTACCCTGCTTTTCAATCAGAAAGTTATGAAGAGCTTTCATTTCTTTACACTCACAGAATCACAGAATGTTAGGGACTGGAAGGGACCTCGAAAGATTATCTAGTCCAATCCCCCTGCCAGAGCAGGAACACCTAGATGAGGTTACACTGATTGACATAAAAATATTACAGATAAATGGAGGATTATGCTCATCCTTTGAGAACAACACTTGACTTTGTCAGGGTAACTGGCCTCTCATGGCCTGGTTTTAAAGTGACTTCAAAAAAATAACCTAATAGCCTACACAAAAGCTGTATTACATAGATATTTGATCACATTATGATACAGAAGTGAAAAGTCACTCGAGCACATCTTCTTGGCTAGAAACCTTGTTTTGGAAAAAAAGAAAAAAAAAGATTATTTTTATTGATAGTTAGGTGGCAGGTGAAATAAATAAATGATGTCTGGAAAAACAACTTTTAGGTGACAACTTCTTATTCCAGTACAAAACTAAAACAAAAAGGCTATGCCCCAACTGACAAAAATTTACAGCAGCTGTAAAGTAGTTGTGGTTTTAAACTTAAACCTTGAGGAAGAAGATGTTTCTTCATTAGTACAATAACTTTATTTACCATCAAATCAGAAATCAAACAAGATATAGCTCCATCTCCCTGGCTGCAACATATTATGTAGCAATCCCTGAGTTATCTAATCCATGTAGCAATTAATAACTTATTATATGAGTCCTGTACTACACATCAGGATAACCTGTCATCCTGAAAATAATTATTTAACCACTACTTAGTTTACATTTACATCACATCACCAATAAGGGCCATAACATCACCTATCTTGACCTGCCAGTAAGTGGACCAGGCATTTACTGGTCAAAACAACTCAACAGCTGTCAGCAATGAAGTTATCTCAGCATCTTGGTCTAAACACATTCTGGTTTTAACACCAGCACATCAGAGGGTTTGTTACTGTTATCTTGAAGGTAAAATTATTCACATTCCAATCTCTTCTATTGCAACTACTGATACCTCATTTTAGAAATTTAGTCCCTCTGGATTTACATTACTAAAATTACTAGAATCTTAATGGAGAGGAAACAGATGCTATATTTTAATAGATAATAGGGAAAGATGAGGGAATTCATTTATTTTATGTGATTTTTCTCCTGTTGTTAATCGTGGCAATAAGAATATGCAGAAACCTGCCTCTGGAGGAGTGAGGGATGACATTAATTTAAATGCAGGTTTCGGTGCCTCTACTTCAGGACTTAACATTTTGGTAGAATTATAGGAACATGAAGCAGGAGGGCTAAAAGCAAGAGTCGTTTAAGTATGATTAGGTGGAGTCCATCTGAGTTGAAGGGTAGGGAGCAACACGATAAACATGGGTCAAATTTCATTCTTCAGTCATCTAGTACAGTACAAGTCCAGACCATATTGTACACGGGGTAAGTTACTTAATGGTGGACTTACTCCCAGAATGGTTTGTATTCATACTAGGCTGTGGGATGGAAAGCAGCTAGCAGCTCACTACTGGAATTTCTGGTTTTGCATGGGATCATTTCCAAGATACATGTTCTGCTAAGACTGATGGAGTACAGCCTGTGTCAGGCACAGTTAGAACAACTGTCTTTGAAAACTTAGCAGCACCTGACTTACAACTATCACATCAAGGCAGGAGAAGGGAGAGATCTGCAGCATTGCAATCAGATGATTCAAGTGCCATAAATAAGTGGCATATAAATATGAGCAATTCTGAGGACGTTGTTTTGCAAAAAGTGAGGATGTGAATGCTGCAAGCATAATCCCCCTTTTGATAATGCACCGATATTTAATGGTGATGTTGAATATTTGTGAATACTAATTGATTTGACTTAGTTTTTTGAGATATAAGCACACTGCAGGAGTTGATAAGCCAGACAACATGATTATGACCTTTGATAGCTGTCACTAGTTTTTATCTAACAAACTGCTTAACTGGGATTGTAGCCTAGAACTTAGAGGTTGGAAGAGGACTCCTGCTGCAAACCTACCTGTAACCATATACCTAACATAATCTTCCTGCCATGTACATTGAACAAAAGGGAAAAATATTAGCTATAGCAAAATTCTTCGATAACTAATTGACATAGACTTACTATAGTGCTGTGCTACTATATTGGTACAATGCCACCCAACACACCAAGAACCAGGCAGCAGGAAGACAGAAGGATATGCACTGGCTCTTCATAATTTACTATGACTGCAGGAGACCAGCATTCACAACTGGGCACAATTAATAAAAACAAGTCTTTCTAACCTATCTGTTCTTCATAAAATCTGCATTAAGGCAAGGGAAAATCAGAAACCAAATAGAAGGTGGTGGGTGGCTCAGGTATGTCTTTGGTGACTCTTGATATCTAAAGAACTCAAATAAAAGAGCATGGACATGGAAGCTGCATGGAAGCCTAAATGAAGAGAATAAGCAAACAATTAATAACAATGTGTAGCACAGGTCAATATGAAGTTTTGCACAAAATACAGAAAAATGAAAAAGAAAAGTAGAAGAAATTTTCTCTGGTTATATACAGCTAAGATGAAGGCAAAAATTTAAGCAGCAAAATCAGGACAAGGCAAACAAAGAACACTTGATTTATGTTCAGGTGTAGATAAAACTGAGTGTGCAGTGTGATTTCTCTCTCTGGCTAATCAAGGCTTAAGAGGGCAAGAGAGCTTCTTGCAAATAGAAGGTTGTTAGTTATATTTGGAAGAGAAAAAATTCTGTGGAAATAATGTAATGTATGTACTAATTAATTCTGCTAGCAGGGACAAAAATGCTCTTTTTCTCCACTTTGTCAAATAGTAGAGCACAGTCGCCACTGCCGGTTGGTTTAACAGGACTTCAAACTATTTGCAAGCTTAGTTCTGGTTAAAGGAAATCTGTCATAATAGAAAGCACACTAAGAAGTATTTGGATAAATTAAAACCATATACACTTTAGGCAAATACACAGAAATTCAAAACTCCTATAATCCAAAGTGCTAGTTTTCTAGTATAATTTCCATCAGCTCTATAGGATTCACCTGCATTGCATGGCTAACCACTGTGACTGACAGAGCTAAGTTGAGCAATAAGCTGAAATATGCCACAGATGATATCTTCCTTGCTAAAGTGTGAGAAAAGTCTGGACACAGAAAACCTTACTTTCTGCAGACAGGCTTATTTTTCATTAAAAATGTAAGCTATTGTTATAAGTATTGGTTGCAGTAGACTCATTTTTCCATACAAAAAGAAGTTGTCTCACATGGTTTGTGCACTGGTAAAGTAGGTCCATGGGAGTTGATCTGTCAAAGTGAAGTTGGACCAGGGAACATATTTTACAGGAAAACTGACAGTTAATACATGAAGTAGAACAGGTTTTCATACCCCTTTCTGTCCTCAATCATCACAGCAAGTAGAAAGCCTGATCTGCACCACCAGATTTTTGTTTGAAAGTTTTCTCACTATAAAAAGTGAAGGACTGGAACTGTGCAAGCACCTGAAGCCTTCTGAAAATCAGAGCCACCCCAGTGAATGTAACAAATAATGTTTCCATCATAGTGATAAAGGGGGGGGAAGAAACAAAAGTGCTCAGTTGCTTGTTGGGGGGACCACATGCTAAAGAGACACATGTGGATATTTTCTTACAAAAAGTATATGCTTGCAACAAAATTTTTGTACTACATGAAAAATAACTTGGAATAGGAGATCAGCTCTCACTCTGGTGCTCTGCATTACAAAGATAATTCGTGTTGTAGAGGGTTTGTATCCCCATTTTCTGTTTTAGGCACACTGAGTTCACTCATTTTTTAGAAACAAAGCTCTCAAAAATAATAGCAACATTCAAAGAGATGAAGGCAGTCAAGTTTTTTTGTAATGTGAAACTATATTATGACCCAAGCCATAGATTGTATGATGTCAAATGGAACCATCAACAAATACCTGATCAGGATATCCTCTTCATACAGCACCTCCTGTAACTAGTTATTTGGGAACAGGATTTTTGATTATGGAAAACAGAAAGGTGGATGCAAGTTTCAGTGAATAGGAATAGATTTTGGAAGTTGCAGCTATAAAATTGTCTAAATTAGCTCCAGCTGTTTTAGAGAATTGAAACACAAAAATCTACTTGATGTTAGAGAGAAGAAGAAAACTCTGGAAGCAACAAATAAATAACAAGTAATTAGCAGGGGACCCTAATTAACTAGAAATTATTGTTTCATCCTCAACAGGAAGATGCTTGCAGGAATTAGTGTTTTACTAAATGGAAGAATAATATTGCTTAGTAACTGTTATCTTAGAAGAAATGTCTTTTTGCTTATACTGTCCTTACTCCAGATTTCATTTTCACCCTCCATATATGAGACATTTAAGCTATAATTATGCCTTTTCCAGTCTCTGAAGTGAATCCATTATCTAAAGGGAACCCTACTGTGAGAATTAATTTGATGTGGTATGTCAATAAATAAGCTTTTGACATAATATACAAAAATACTAGCCTTCAAACAGATACTATGATTTGATTACAATGATGGCTGTAATAGTAAAACAAGCAGTTAAATGCATAAAGTAGAAAAATCTTGACATTATTTTGTATGTGAAGTTGATTTAGAAACATATCTCTAATAAGTGTATAAAAATTAACTCTAATGTTCTGAACATGCGGTGCTACCTTGCACACCAAAACATTCTGAAGCTGTACCACCACTTGGACTAGTGAAAGTTTGTATTATTGCACCACATGCAACCGTGTGTTATTCAGCTGTACAGCTGACTTTTTCATTTGGATGTGCCAGAGTAAATTAAAGAAGCATCATAGAATGACAGGATAGTTTGGGTTGGAAGGGGTCTTTAAAGGTGATTTAATCCCAGATCAGATTCCACATAAACTATGGTGCAAAACCAGAGCTATATTTCATTGATTCCTTGCTTTCATGCTAAGCCTAATTAATGAAACTAATTAATAGTTTAACTTTGGACGCAAGATGCAGGTGCCTGGGAAGCAGGAATGCCTTGGTAGGTAGAGTTAGTACAGGAGATTTGAAAGCTTGCCAAAATCTGAGCTCTTAGGAAAAAATCAAGATTAAAAAAACATGGGTGAGATTTGTGACACTTGGAAGTTAGATCTTATCTGATGAAAACAAATAAACAAAACTGTTAGTTTAAAAACTGGATGAATGCATAAGAACTCTAAAGTTATCCCTCCTGTTGGTAATACAGGGGCTATTTTTTTGCTGCTCAAAACCATTAACTGACACTGATTTTATCAATTGTCTAATGAATTATTGATCCCTTTTGGTTGATGAACTGGATGTTTTTTGTATCAGACAGTTTTCTGGCTGTATGCAATTATAACTCTACTAAAAGTTTGCCCCATTATTTGGCAGGGAAATAGTCCTCTTCTAGAGAAAAAATGTTCTTTAGCACATATGGCCTCTTGAAGCTGTGTTTTCCACAAAAAAGATCCTGTTGCATACCAGTAATTGTGTTTTACATCCATGTGTTGGAGATTTAGGTGCCTCCAGATATCTGCTCACAGTGACAACCTTGTCCATTGTGTCCTGCTTTTTCTTTCAAAATGAACGCAGAGGCAAGTGCCATGTCACAGCCCTTCATCAGCTCCCAAAAGCAAAACTTCATGACGAGAAGCAGTTTTCTTCAAAATAGTATTCGATAAGAAAGATGCAACTGATCCAGAAATAGGACTGACATTTTGAGGTAGGGAATGTCTTTGCAAGGACATGAGAAAAAAACAAATCCCAACTATGCAACACAATATTCACAAGACTAAAGGGACACTCCTTTTTACAGTGGCAGTGGGATTGGACCCTGTATAATTGCTATGATCAAGATAAATCTACTTCCTAAGGGAAGTGAAGAAATATAGCTTATATATTTTTTAATTTCAAGGACAAAACCTCAGTCCAGTAGAAGCCTACTTACTTAGACTCCTTGGCCATGAGAGAAACTCCATTAACCTTCTAATGAGTGGAAGCAAGCCAGATGAGAAAAGGGGATTGCATTTTCTTATTAGGAATTACAGCAGCAATGGCTTATATATTACAAGAAAGTGAATTTTACAGATTACATGCCTGATTTCCTACAGAAGTAGAACTGACACAATCTCATCTGTCTCATCGGTATATAATTTCCTGCCTCTTTCTATCTTTTCAACATTGGCCAGTGTCAGTGAAAAAAATCTCAAAGTTACTAAATCCCATTAATTTCATGCAAATTTGCAATGTGGTAGAGGGAACAGATTTGAATTAGTTAATAGATGGGGGGAAAGCTTGTCAAGTGAGCTCAGTCACTTTATCAGACATTGGAGAATCTACAGGGCAAAATGCCATGTAGGTCAAGGTGAGTGTTTAGTTTTCTGGCATAGACCTGAACTAAAGCTTTAAGAAAGAGGCAGCCACAGATTTGGTATCTGTCCTGTTGTGACACCAAATTACTGACACTTTAGACCCTAGATTGGCAAATAACTAATAACATTAGTTTCTCACCTGCATTTTTATGTAGAGTACACCTTTGTAACACAAATATATCTTGAGATTTTGCACTTACCCATGTCAAGTCTAATCTTTTTATTGTCATTTATAATGATCTATAAAACTAAAGAATCCAAGCCATGCTAATGAAATCTGTTGATAAGGATTAGAAGAGAGAACAAAAACTGTCAGAAAATAATTTTAAATTGTTGTATTCTAGAGAAGAGAGGACATTATATAAGAGTTCTGCTCAGAACAGAGCTTCAGATGAGAAGATTTGCCAGAACACACACAAACAGCAAGCAGAGCATTTGCCTGCTGCTCTGCAGTGTGGCTACAAGGAATTCAGAGAACAAAAGTTACTGAAGGTCTAGAGAAAATCTTAAACTAGTTGAAATTGTTGGCACAATTTCCTCTGTCACCATCAAGAAGATGTACAAGATACATTATCAAAATGTTTTGGATTTCAGCAAACGTAATGTCTCTTTTCCACATTCATTTGATTGAAAACACTAGCACAGGTTCCATTTTTATCTTTAAAATAAATCTAAAATCCTGATAGTGAGCAGAAAATATGAAAGAATACAAATTTTAACAAATGAATAAGAGCAAAAATGAGTCTGTTTCACATAATTCTAAATTAAGAATACTCTGCCACTTCACAAATATTCATTTACTATGTGTACGCATGTACATATAAACGAAGTAATGGAAAAAAAGGCTCACTATCGAACCTCTTTTTCTGGTTACAAATAAATGGTTTATGGATTGAAAACAAAGCAAAACAAAACAAACAAGCAAATAAAAAACAACACCAAAAACAAACAAACCAAACAAAAACACCCCACCCAAATGTGTTAGTAGGGGCTGGAATGGTATATTCACATATGCATTGTGCTGGTTGTAGCTGGGATAGAGTTAATTTTCTTCATAGTAGCTGGTGTGTTGCTCTGTTTTGTATTTGGGCTGTAAACAGTGTTGACAAATACAGGGATGTTTTAGTTATCGCCAAACAGCCTTACACAGAGTCAAGACCCTTCCTGCTTCTCACCCCACTGGGGAGTGGGCTGGGGGTGCTGTGAGGAGCCACAGCTGTGAGGGGACACGGCTGGTACAGCTGACCCCAACTGACCAAAGGGATATTCACAGAATCACAGAATCAACTGGGTTGGAAAAGACCTCAGAGATCATTGAGTCCAACCCTTGGTCCAACTTCAGTCCATTTACTAGATCATGGCACTAAGTGCCATGTCCAATCTCAGTTTAAAAACCTGGGCAGGCCATTCCAATGCCTGACCACTCTCTCTGGAAAGAATTTCTTTCTAATATCCAATCTAAATTTCCCCCGGCAGAGTTTAAGCCCATGCCCCCTTGTCCTATTGCTAACTGCCTAGGAGAAGAGACCAATCCCCACCTGGCTATACCTTCCCTTCAGGTAGTTATAGAGAGTGATGAGGTCACCTCTGAGCCTCCTCTTCTCTAGACTAAACAACCCCAGCTCCCTCAGCCTCTCCCCATAGGTCTTGTGTTCAAGTCCCTTCACCAGTCTTGTTGCTCTTCTCTGGACCCGCTCCAGCACTTCAATGTCTTTCCTGAACTGAGGGGCCCCGAACTGAACACAATACTCCAGGTGTGGCCTCACCAATGCAGAGTACAGGGGAAGGATCACTTCCCTTGTCCTGCTGACCACACTATTTTTGATACAGGACAGGATACCATTGGCCTTCTTGGCCACCTGGGCACACTGTTGGCTCATGTTGAGCTTCCTGTCAATTAGTACCCCCAGGTCCCTTTCTGTCTGACTGCTCTCCAGCCACTCTGCGCCCAGCCTGTAGCGCTGCAGGGGGTTGTTGTGGCCAAAGTGCAGGACCTGGCACTTGGCCTTGTTGAACTTCATCCCATTGGAATCAGCCCATTTTTCCAGTCTATCCAGATCCCTCTGCAGAGCCCTCCTGCCTTCCAGCAGGTCGACACTCCCTCCCAACTTGGTGTCATCAGCAAATTTGCTGATGATGGTCTCAATCTCCTCATCTAAATCGTCAATAAAGATGTTAAACAGGATTGGGCCCAACACTGACCCCTGGGGGACACCACTAGTGACTGGCCACCAGCTAGATGCAGCCTCATTCACCAGCACTCTCTGGGCCCGGCCATCCAGCCAGTTCTTAACCCAGCAGAGAGTACACTTGTCCAAGCCATGGGCTACCAGCTTTTGCAGGAGTATATTATGGGAGACAGTGTCAAAGGCTTTGCTGAAGTCTAGATAGACCACATCTACAGCTTTCCCCTCATCCACCAGGTGAGTCACCTGATCATAAAAGGAGATCAGGTTGGTCAGACAGGACCTGCCCCTCCTAAACCCATGCTGGCTGGGTCTGATCCCTTGTCCATCCTGAAGGTGCTGTGTGATTCCATTCAGGATGATCTGCTCCATAACCCTGCCAGGCACCGAGGTCAGGCTGACAGGCCTGTAGTTGCCAGGGTCAGTTTTGCAGCCCTTTTTGTGAATTGGGGTAACATTCGCCAGTTTCCAGTCATATAGGACCTCCCCAGTGAGCCAGGACTGTTGGAAGATGATGGAGAGCGGCTTGGCAAGCTCTTCTGCTAGCTCCCTCATCACCCTAGGATGGATCCCATCTGGTCCCATGGACTTGTGAGGATCCAGATGGCTCAGTAAGTCACCAGCTATTTCCTCCTGGAATAAAAGTGGGCTATTTGGCTTCCTATCTCTGTCAACTACCTCCAGAGGCCAGTTGTCCTGAGGGCCACCTGTCTTACTGGTAAACACTGAGGCAAAGTAGGTATTAAGTACCTCAGCTTTCTCCTCATCTTTGTTAACTATATTTCCCTCAAAGTCCAACAGAGAATGGAGGTTTTCCTTGCCCCTCCTTTTGTTATTAATGTATTTAAAGAAGGACTTTTTATTATCCCTAACAGAATTGGCCAAATTAACTTCAAATTGCACTTTTGTTTCCCTGATTTTTTCCTGCATGATCTAGCTATTTTCATAAATTCTTCATAAATAGCCAGCCCTTTTTTCCACAGTCGGTAA
This sequence comes from Streptopelia decaocto, assembly GCF_964273445.1. Classification (NCBI taxonomy): domain Eukaryota; kingdom Metazoa; phylum Chordata; class Aves; order Columbiformes; family Columbidae; genus Streptopelia; species Streptopelia decaocto. The sequence goes on along the minus strand of NC_138663.1, from coordinate 186,167,206 downwards.
AGTCTCTTTTTATTTCTGATATTCCACACCATATGGTGTCATGCTCAGTGTAAAAGCTGGGAGAAGAAGAAGAAGAAAAGGAGGGACATTTGGAGTGGTGGTGTTTGTCTTCCCAAGTAACCATTATGTGTGATGGAGCCTGGCTGTCCTGGAGATGGCTGAACACCTGCCTGCCCATGGGAAGAAGTTAATGAATCCATTGTTTTGCTTTGCTTGTGTGCATGAGTTTTGCTTTACTTATTAAACTGCCTTTGTCTCAGCCCTTGAGTTTTCTCACTTTTATTCTTCCCATTCTCTCCCCAGTCCCACTGAGAGAGAGTGAGTGGTGGCTGGGTGGTGCTTAGTTGCTGGCTGGGGTTAAACCACGACATGCATGTATACTCATATTCATACATGTAGTGTTCTTCAAGTACTATATGTGTGCAAACATGAATGTATATCTGACATACGTACATTTGAACACCAAAATACAAGTATTTATAAATCAAACTGTATTATACTAATATGGATATTTTCTTGGGAAGGGGAAACATACTAATGGTCCAAATATAAGCCAGACTATAAACCAGCAGAAGAAAGATCAAACAGCTTTAAGGTCTTCTGAAGCCCTAGTTAATATTTGTCAGTTTTTTTGAAACCTGTTTGTGGTGCTAAGAGTTACCACATAACTTTGACACATAATCTGCTGCTGCTGTGGTTTTATTTCTGGAGGGTGCTGCTGTGGGTAGACAACCTTATCTGCAAGACATGCGGAAAATGTGGAGATGTGGAAGATCTGCAAGAGATGTGGAATATTCCTGGGCACATAGAAAGGTGATGAGACCATTAAAACAATTGCTGTTGCGTCAGGTGGCACCTACATCCTTGCAGGATGGGCACAGACACCCCTCTTCCCTTTTGCTAATTCTCTTCTCAGATTTATCAGAATCTTTTCTGCTCTGACTTGAAATTTTCCTTAACTACATCTAGACAACGGCACAAACCATCTTACCCCAAGAGATCTACTACTACAAGGCTGCTTCTTAGCCTAAGAGAAAAAAAAAAAAAGAAGAAGGAGAAAAGATAACAAGTCCCATGCACAAAAACAGAAAACATTGCTTTGCTTTTACTCTATTTTTTCAGATGAAGCTGAAAACAGTAAAGATGGTTATTACCCCAGCTGGACCATAGTGGTACCACATAAAAACATCAGCCTGGGGGGCTGATGGCTGAAAGGGAAAAAGCTAAAGTGCAGATCAGAGTGTGCTACATAGGAACAAGAATAAGAGCTAATGTATAATTCAAACACTATGTTAATTAGTGGAACATAGATTACAAGCCCTGGGAAATGACAGAAGAAATAGTTTCTCTTTGAATTTAAAAGCATTGTAAACTTGTGCCTGAGGTTTATTTAACAACAGATTTCCTTCTATCAGATAATTAATAAATTATCAGTTTTAAGAACAGGAAAATTTGAAAACTTTTTAAGTATGAACAGCTGACTCAACTTAGTTCCTCTAAAGGTGCCCATATACCTTTAAATAAAAATATTTCGGTTTTCACAGCAGAACAAGACCACCACTGGGAAGAAAAGGAAAGGTTCATTTTGGAAGAGGAGGGTCACCCTCCAGAAGGATTTAAAACCCAGTTCAACCACATGAGGTCCCAAAAAATTGGCAAAAATATTTTTCTATTTCCCTTTAACAGATTTTAGCTTGACTTTTACTTGCCTGCTACCTGAGTTTGTCAGCAATTCTTACTGAACCCCAATGTTAATGGCCTGTGAGAGGTTCCCTGGTTTCTGTGGGCATTTCCTCATTTCTTGAGGCCACACCAAGAACAGTTTTCCAAGCAAGAAAGGTGACCCTCTGGCAGTGCTCCCTCTGTTCCAGGAGTGAAAGCTACTCCCCTGCTCACTACCAGCATATTTATTTTCCTTGATGCCCAGTATACCTGTACACATTTATAGTACCAGTTTACATTAAGATGACACCAGTCTCTTCCATCTCCTAGGGAATGTCACTTAGGGCCACTTTCACAGCATTTTCCAAGCACAGCCACTGCCTGGGGAAGATGGTGGCCCCATTGTGGCAGCACCGAACCCCGTGAACACCACCCGACAGCCCATTGCAGCCTTGGCCTCAGGCAGGCGAGCAGCCCTGTGCATCAAAAAAATTCCCTCTCTTTGTAGCCTTATGCTGGGGCACGGCACTGCAAAAACAGGCATCAGCAGCAGAAACTACAATGCTAAAGGCAGAAAAAAACATTGATTGTTCCCAAAGCATGTCTCAGATGAGCTGACAACTGCCAGATCCAAGACAGACAGACTGATGCCCAAACTGAAATAGCAGCAGCAACTTACCCCTTGGCTGGGCTTACCATGCTCTGTAAATCGGAGAATGTGTTATTGATTAAAAAGAGCAGAGCAGATCTTTGGGATTTTATCAGAAGCAAAATGAACCTTTAGAAAATGTGACTCCTCAGCTGAGGAATACAGAGCAATGCTCAGTGGGGCTTTGCAAACAGCCTTGGATTAGAGGAGAGCAACTTCACTGCCAAGCCACGCAGATGGGTTGATAACTGAAGAGCAAGAAGAGTAAGAATAACTTCCTGCTGAAAGAACAAAAGCAAAACAGCAAACCAAACAACAACAAAGTCTCACTAACAAGGGACTGAAAAGAAGGATACAGTTTAAAAGGCCTTGAAATTCACCTAGCTGATTCAACGGGAGGAGAGTTTGTTCCTTTGTAAAAATAAATGTCTAAAGAAGAACCCTGCAGCACAAAACTAATGATTTTCACACAGGTTCCCCCGTATTTTACATTGGAATCTCAAACTCCTAAATCATGTCTGCCCCTTCTCTTCCTGCCAATGTGTCCTAAAAGGATTTGTAGGAAACTTGCTCACCCACGCCTGGGTCCTTGCCCTCACTTTTCCTCCTTCTGAAACCCCAACCCCACCGAAGGGGTACCCTGCTGCATCAAGGTTGGTCTAGTGTTTTATTTCCTTCCCAAGTACAAGGACCAAACATCACACAAAAAACCCTAAAAAATGAATGTAAAGGGCTGACATGTTCCTCTTTGACTAACCAAACATTCCTACCTGTGTTGTTGCTCTTCAGCCTCCTCTTCCATCTCCTCACCATCTCCCCTTGCTGTACTCCTGCTGCAAAGAGCCACATGTGTCTTGGAATAAAGAAGTAATAAATAAAGGAATGGATAACACTAAGAGGCAAAAGCTTCTGACAATGGCTATCCATTATTAATTTGTTGCTATCAAATTAATAAGTGCTGTTTGTCTTTCAGGATATTGCTTTATAACTGTCTGCTATATGTCTTTTATGAAAAAATTAAGATATCTATCACAACTTCAGCCCTTAGCACTTGCACTTTACATTTTGAAAGCACTTTACAACCATTAGATTATATTGATTAAGCGGTGTTCATTAACTCATTGCAACAAACAGGGAAGATTCTTATTTTCTGACATACAGAATGCATATAGAATAGAGATAATATGAAGACTATCACAGCATATCTTTTATTTGTATTATATATTCTGAGCAAAGTGTGTCTAAAACCAACCTGAAGCACAGTCATTTTGCCTTACTTGTTTCTGTCAAAGCTGGAAGTAATTTGTGTGAGATGTGTGTGCTCAGACATCTCTATATTTAAAAGTGTGGATCTATAAGGCATCCTGGGTTCACCTCCACATCCTTATGTCCTCCCACCATTCTCCCAGTCCCCATGCCCTGTTCACCTCCCATGTGCCCCCATGGTGTTCAGTCGGAAGATGGGCCACAAACCCTGACCAGAACTGTTGCTCCTATGTGTAGCAGGTACTCGGGTTTTACACAGAGTTCTTTGATCTATGAAGCTATTAAATTATATTTCCTGTACTTACGTATGCAAAGCACTGGGTGCCATTTAGCTTGAAGAATAAATTAAAGCTAATTAGCTTTCATATCATAAGAGACGGAACTCTGTCACCAGTCCATGTTTAACCACTGCCATCTTGTAATTTCTAATGACTCTCCCCTTATTAGCATTTTTGATAATCAAAAGTGACAATACCTCCAGCCCAGAAGCCCCAAAGAAGGCCAAAAATTCTGTATGGTTTTACATGGAATTTGGCACTGAAATATGGAACTTACACCATTTGAGAAGAATCAAATATTCTTTCTTTGATTTGCTTTGAATTGATGGAGATTTATCCATTCAAATGTCTTTAAATTCAAAGCTGACTATATGGAGATAGAATCATAGAATGGTTTGGGTTGGAATGGACCTTTAAAGGTCATCTGGTCCAACCCCCCGCAATGAGCAGGGACATCTTCAACTAGATCAGGTTGCTCAGAGCCCCGTCCAGCCTGGCCTTGAATGTCTCCAGGGATGGCACATCTACCACCCCTCTGGGCAACCTGTGCCAGTGTTTTACCACCCTCCATCCTGCTTACCTTTTAAATAAAATAACACTGAACAGTCAGGCTTTAAATTGGCTCCAAACTTGGAAACACTGACAAAAGCCTAGAGCCAATATAATTATTATTACCTTTCTGTATCTTATGTCCCTTTCTGCCTACAGAGCATCACCTCAGATCAAAAATGCTATTACTAATTATCTGTATAGTGGTAGTGTTTGGAGGTCAGGGAATACCGTCTTGCAGAGGCTGGCAGCTTCACCACACCAGCAGTGCCCATGGCCACAGAGCCCACGACATGTTTGGTCATACTCAGCCAGGCCTGCAGCTTTGCTTCTCTCAGAAACCCCCATATGAAGGTGCTCAGGACTGTGTCCAGTCTGCACCTGACTGCTTTCTCATCCCTTATCAAGGCTAGGATTGCCTCTTTCTCATTGGCATTGACGTCCAGTGTTTTAATCGCAACATCTGCTGTTACTTCCAGCATTACGTGCAATGGCGTGAATAGCCACAGCTTTAGTTTTGAGACATGTTGAGAGCAAACAGCACTTTACAGAATTGGTAACAATAGCAGCAAAACCACAAACCAGGTTATTTTACTCCCAGTCTCCTGCAGTAACCAGATACTTGACCTGTGATATCCTGTATTTATATGCAAATCTTATGTTACCCATTCAAGAACCTACTCTGCTTGTGTAAACACATTTTGCATGAGCAATCGATGAATATCAGCATTTTTTGAGAGAAATTTAAGCAATGGTGTTGAAAGTAGAGGCATAAATATCTATGAGAGCTTTAATTTGTAAAGTTTATTGCATAAGGTTTTTATTTCTTGTAACTGATGCAATGTCAGAGGAATTAATTTGATTTCTGCTGAGGTACTGTGGATGTATACTACTATTATTGAGTGGATTCAAAAAGAATGTATTTTTCTTTTAATTGCAAGACCTTGATGATAGACTCCCACTGACTAAAGCAAAACAATATATCTTTAAAAATGTAGAATATCTAAATTTATTACCTTTATGTAAGGTTTCCTGAAATTTGCATGTATCTAGCTGATTCTTAGCATTATTCGTAGGAGAAAAAACACTCAATTGTTTCAGTTTTATTCAGAAGTGAATAAATCAATCTCAGGATTATCATTTGCTGCAGAAGAAAATACCTGGGCAGTCACAGCTTTCAGAGACTTTTGTAGCTACAAGGAGGAAAAAATCTACCTCAGAGAGGAAAAATGTTCAATATTACAGTGAAACTGTTTAATTAATAGAAGAGGACCTTATGAGACTGCTCTCCGAGATTTTTTTAATTTCAGTCACAGCCTTATTCTCCTGAAACACATAAAGCACCACAGCAGTAAGTTTTGCTGGCTTATTCCTCCTCGCACAAAGTTTTGGTCACTGGGATTGTGGCTACAATTTCAGTTACCACAGTGATGAGTTTATAAAGAGTCTGCAGTCTGGGAAGCTGGTATCAGGGCATTTCCCTCCTCTGACTTGCATCTAGTAATTTAAATTTTCTACTTAGGTGTTCATGCTGTGCTTTTGTTTTCAGAAAAGCTAATGAAATTAAGTGCCCTCTTAGAAATGCTTCAGTGCCTTTCAGAATAAGATTAAATGAATGAAAGAATATTTTTAACATACAAAATAGCACAGCTGGGAGGGATAAATGAAGAGAAGAGGCATGTTCATACACGACTTGGCTTCCTATAGAAGCAAACACACTTGGGCTCCAGGTTGGTTACTGTCTTAGCTGCAGATGGCAGTTTTAAATACTATAATTATTTCCCAAGCTAAGAATGGAGACATACTACAGAAACTCAAATATCCTGGCATGGTTTATGGGGTAAATTCTGGCCTTATCAACCTGCTTGGGATATAGCGTGGGAAAAAGAAAAAAAAAAAAAGGAAAAAAGGAAAAAAGGAAGCAACATTTCCTGCCTCTTGAGATCTTGCAGACCTCTGGCATCTCTGCTGGAGTCACTACATGCCAACCTGTATCTTTGCAGCCCATGCAAAGCAACCCACAGTGTTAGTTTCTCTCGAGCCTGTAGGGTCAGGGCTCCTAGCTGCCTTTCACTACCTAACAGGTTGGACCTGAGCTGCTGTGGGCCATAAGCATATCTAGAAGCATCACATTCCAGCTACATCCTTCCCATCACCGAAGGGACCTAGAAGATTTGAATCAGCAGTGAAAGGTATTTTGAGAAGATGATCCCATACTCCCTTCACTACCGAACAACTGTAAGTGTCCAACATTTGAGTGCACAAAGTCTGATAAGATGAATCCACAGCAGGTGCTGAGTACGCTTCCTACTTGTCTCTTCTGACCCCATCAGGCTCTGGTGAACAGAAACACCCACGATGCTGGTGCATTCATTTCTTTCTTGAACTAAGCAGCTGTAGTCCAGGTGCACAGAAGCACCACAGAAACCTGTATGAAAGCACCTCTGGGTTGTTTGTCCAAGACCACACAGCACAGGCAGAGCGGGATGAGGACCAGCACAGCCCTGCACTGCGGGGTTCTGAGCCCGGGACCCTGAGCACCCTGCAAAGTCTGCTGTCCTCCTCTACCACCCAGCCCTGGGAAAGGAAAGAGGAGTCATGGCCAGCACCCCTCCTGTTTCCTGCATGAAAAACTCAACTCACAACACCATGTGGCAAGATTTAACACTCTCAGTCAGCCTACCCATGCTCTTGGAATCAGCTCCACTGATGTGTGACTGAGATTGCAACCTCGGCTGCTTTTTCCATTTCAGAAGTCTGTGGCTGGCACGTACCTGAAGGGGAAATAATTAAAGCCACAGACAGGCTGGTTCAGAAGCAAGAGCAACAGTCAGAGCAGCGAGAGACTGCTGTAGGAGCTGTCTCCAAAAGTTATTTAAAATGTACAAGGTTTGGGAGCAGGTAAAACAATGGGCCAGTGACCCAAACCATGAGTGAAAGAGAAAAATAGGGGTCTGGTGCTCATAGCCAGAGAGCTATGGGGCCACCAGGTAGAGATGTGGCTGGAGGTAGATGTCCTGGCCCCTGCTCTTTCTCCCAAGGGAGCTGAAGGCTGTTTATCTACATACTTTTTGCTGAACAAGGTGCTTAAAGTCTAAGCCCTGGACAAAGGGCTCTCCAAACAGACAAATGTGAGAGGAGATGTGCAAGGGTAATTCTTGTATTTCCAACACAGCATTAACTTGAAGGTTCAGAAAAGAGTTAAGGGCTTTTCAGGAGAAAAAAAAAAAAAAAGAATCTGAGAGTGATGAGAATATTCATTTTTGTTGTGGGTAGGACAGACAGGAATCCTTGCTCTACATCGTTTGGGACAAGGATCCAAAGCTCACTCACCTCAGACACTAGCGAGGGCTTGCTGGGCAGTAATTGCACCTGCCTGGACAAGAGGGAATTTCTATACCTACCAGTCAGGGTAAGAAATAGAGGAAAATGACTATTCCATAAGTCAATGCCAGAATTAGTTTGAAATGTGTGTATCTCTAGCACAGGGTTTTTTTTTGTTGTTGTTTGGTTGGTTTTTTGTGTTTTGTTGTTGTTGTTGTTGTTTGGTTTGTTTTGTTTTTAATCTGGACTCTGTATTTCTTGTTCTGGTTTCAGACATTTGTACTTTCACCAATGACAAAGGTGTTATTTCAGGTATATACAAACACACAGATTTGGCAGAAATATTAGTATATTAAATAAAAAATTATAAAAAAACCATTCTTCTAGTATCAGCTAATAACATAATGCACTTTAATGAATAAGAAACCAGGACCTATAGCATCACAACTCCCATTACAGAAAACAGCAGAAATAGTTCGATAAGAATTTATTTTGGAGAAAAGTGTTTTTGCTTTACTTTAATTCAAGTGATAACTTTAAATTTTAATATCTCTTTTGTAAAGGCAGTGTCTCTGGCATTGGTACATAGAATATGTCAAAGCAGTCGAGCAAGCTGGTAGGGTACCAGTCTCCATAGGGTTATTGCTATAGCTTACCCAAAGTAAACTGGTACAGTTTAGAGCCATCATGGGTATTTAATACTGTTACCTTTGTGATTTGGCATGAAAAGTGATTTGTTAATCCATTTAATTTAGCACAGTTGATGGACTGAGATAATCAGTCTTCTGTCAAAGGGACTAGTGAATAACTAGGAAGTGGTAAAACTGAAAATTTTGGTCATTACTGAGCTGGGCTCAATGTGAATAACTGATCTTTGGGAAAAAGCTCTATTATAAGCCTCCTATGGAAAGCTTCTGAATTTTTAGAACTATTTTTCTGTACTTTACTATTTACTGGGGAAAAATAATAATCATACTCATATATTCATCTTATTTTCTGGGAATTCAGTATTTATGTGTAATAATAACTCACTTGTTATCGTTAACAAATTTATACATTTTAAAACCAATTACTTCAGCTTAAGGGCAACAGAAATACTAAGCCAAATCCTTCCTCCATCTGCAATGTTATTTGCTGAGGACTTTGCATTCATTACACTATAAAAACCTGACATTTTGACTAAATAGCACTCTATGACATTTTCTTACTTCCCAATGTCAAGTCCTTCACAGATCATGTGATCATAACCAGGGACGTGAATTTACCTTGTCCTGATAATCAGAACTAGAGACCAAGGAGCCCAGCATCTTACCACTATATATGCACATACATATCTGTATAAATTATGAGAAAGCAACAAATAGTCAAATAGTCATATCACAAATAACTGGTGGAATAGTAACTCCATGAAAAATTGGATTCTAAGCAGTGATGTTTTTTTTGTTGTGGAAGAGGGTGAGAAACTGGCACCAGCTCAACTCCTTCAATTAGTTCTGAAGGAAAACTTGGAACAGAGATTATAAACCAAATCACAAATTCATTTTCTGTAGGACTTTTTTTAACAATAAGAAATAGCTGTCAAACTGAATAATTTCACGGATTTCAGTATTGGGAATCTGGCTCAACAAAACTCACTTCCAGACCAAGCAATGGGAATAAATCAGTTTGTGGGTGACTGCTCTTTACAGGGCTTGGGGTTCCTTACAGGACTTTCTCTTTCTTGCCACTCATGTGAATCACTGGTGCCCAAGGAACTGTACATGCGTAAAACTATATGAGAACTGAGCCACTGCAGCACGGAGCTATTAGCCCACCATCCTGAAACTGCTAAACCATCTTTCTCAGTCAACCCTTGAGTCTTCTGAACAGTGATGTGTTTAGTTTTGCTCCATTGTATTGATTAGTAACAAATATTCAGGAAATAATATCCTTTTTTATGGCATCTTTTATTGAAAGACCTCTCAAATAGCCTAGCATGCAAGAAAGGACATTGGGGAATGCAATGGAGAGGTCTCATCAGAGACACCAAGGCAGGTCCTGTTCTCCAAGTGCCGTCTGTTTCTCCCATCACTGAGCTGGCCCTCCATACACCTTGGTTGATTTCTGAAAGTAAGAGTAAGGTTTTCCAAGATAGCAAAACCTGAAAACCAGGAAATCGAAGAATCTAAGACTAAAATTAATCACACTGACAAAATATAGGACGTTGTATTCATGACACTCATGACACAACTTACATGCTCTGTGTTGGCAAGCCCTGGATACCAGTCTTGCTTGTAGCGGCTTGAGCCTGGGTTGGAGAGCATAACCCAGAAATCCAATATGACCTAGACAATCTGTCTTTCACAGACAAACCTATCCCTTCAAATATCTGGAGCAGGCACCTCACTGCATCTCTTACTGCTCTGGTTAATACTTCAGCGGAGTTTTGAGCTTCCAAGCCTCAAAAGTGCAACAGAGGAAGAGCTTGACTGTCAGGGTTCCTCTGATCTGAAATACAGTCAAAAATACAGTCAAAAAGCAATAGCAAAAAACGAATTGCAGTTGGATAGATATGCATCAAATTAAGTGAGAAAGCATAACTATCCATATCCTGAGTTCATTTTTTAAAACCTGAGGAGAAACTATAAAGAAGAACCTAAGCAGGCAGCAATAAGCATGGTTTCATAAAATAGCATTTGTCATATGCTTGCTTTAGGATAAGAATGTAGAGAACTGCAAAGCTCCATTTTCTACAAGGAGATAAGCACTTCCAGTGAAGAGTTACTTGCCTCTCTGTCTATCAGTCTTTTGCTTTAGCATCCTTGACTGCAGTCAAGGGATGCCAAAGGCAAAGGATCTGATGTTAATGTCAATGAGGGACTCTTCTCATTAGTACTTCCCAGAATCAGATCCAACTTATTTCAACACTGTCTCAATCAAAATGCCTGTGAAAATTGCACTTGGCATTAGCATAGCTGTTTTGGGAAGAAAAAAATCTTTTGTTCCTTTCATGTATCTTTGATGTCCCTGGCCAAAGCTAACCTGTGGTTATTTACCTTTGTTATCATCAGACTCTGAACTGATAGGGAATCCTTTTTTTTTTATTTTTTTTTTTTCCCAGCACTTTGAAAGTGAATAGTTCACAGAAAAATGTGGAACAGCTGCTATTTCTTCACTCTTAGTTGGTGACAGAAACTACATTTCATTATAGGGTTGAGATGAAAAGCCGATCATCTCAGAATATATGCTCGTAGCCTGGCTTGTATAGATGCACACTCAGGAGATGATGCATTGTCAGAATTATTCTATCTCAGTGCTGATGTCATGGTGTTTTACACTACCACTCTCTGAATAATTAGCTAAGGTTATCACACAGTTCATAGATTTCCTCTGATTCTGATGAAACACGGACACTGTAGGAAAAGGCAATGTTACCCCTCAAGGGCAAAAAGAAGCAGCAGTCATTGACCTTTAAGATGTTAAAATTATACAAAAACCTCCTACTTCTCCTGCTTCTCCGAATTATAATGAACTTTCCTTACACTGGTTTAGGGTTTCCTCAGCTCAGAATCTATTATTCTATTAAAAAAGTGCCATCTAAACAGATAGACCCCCTTTGGGAATATTTCATCCAATACACATAAATAGATGGGCTGTGCTACGTTCCCTGGGTAAAAGGCAGCTCCGTGTGAGATGTGTCTTGTGCGTTGGGTTTGTTTTCCCTTCTTGCTGTTGGCTTTGCAGTCGACTCTGTAGGCTTCAGGCAGGAGGCCCCTGATGAGATTTGTCTGTACCATTGTCGCTTCTGCTGCTTTGTGGGGATGAGACTGGCCTTTTTACTGGTTCATTTATCTTTGTGATGAAGGTTCTGATTTTAATTTATACTTAGGCCACTTTGGAGTGCTCTGGTGGTGTAATGAGCCTTTAAAATCAGCTCAGATCACATTTGTACTCACTTTAAAGCACTTCTGCTCTGACAGAATGGTATTAAATGGTTGTAGAGTACGGGGGCATCAGATCTGTAATGTTTTGATTAACTGCTTTTTGAAAATGACATCATCATCAAGACATCACAGGTAAGGATACCAGGTTAGCTCTGCCTCAGACATATTCATATCCAGTACTCATAAGTGGATCATCTGATGCAGGTGCAATAGTGGCCAAGAGCATGTCTGTGAAAGACCTAATATATGCCTCGAACAGCACTTTGGATGTGTACTATACAGAGAGAAACTCTCATCTGGGAATTTACCAGTAACTATTACAGAGAATAGTTTTGGCTTATTAATTATGTAAATATAGCAATGAAACTGAGGAAATGCACTATACAGCTGAGACCAGACTCTACAATTTGTAGGCCACATTCAGGCTCTTGGCTGCAAATAGAAAAATGCACATACATATAATCTGAGCACAACAATCAATTGATTATATCAGAAAAGAGCGTAGGTACCAATGGAAAACAGGGGTTGTGTTGGCCAATGCAGTAATGTGCTTTTGGAAGAGGCTGGAGTATGTATGGAGGTTAAAGGTACATAAGATTTTAATTTGGAAATTGTGGTTTGGCACCTAAAGATTTTCTGGCCCCACAATGAGATCCATGCAGGCACAAAACACTTTCCAGGTTGCAGTTCTCTGCCCCTCATTTAAGTAATAAAATCAAATAAAAAAGCTGGGGGAGGGGGCTGGAGAGCAGCACAGACTTGGCTTGTCTTTAAAATACCTAATAGTATGTGCGTCTTTGGAGGTGTTCTGTGTGAGCTGAGGGCCCAAGATCCCATTATAGGCAGTGGAGAACTTGGGCTCAGCTCAGTGTCATTTGAGTTGCCCTTAGGCATCCTGCCTGCTTCCCAGTTACTGAATAAGAAATCCGCAGGTTTCCTATAGGCCCTTTTCATATCTACCAGCACTGTACAATGTCCTGGGAATGCCATGACATCTAAAATGTCATGGATGGTTCTCCATGGGCAACTGAATCAAGCCCAAAATGCCAGAGATTATGGGTTTAATCTGATGTTATCAGTGCTTATATAAAGCAGAAATCACTTCACTGAAATAGTGGAATTAGATCATGTGAACTCAGAGCAAGAAACACCATGGTCCTGCTTGCATAGTGAGTAGTGCTATTAGGTATAAGAAAAAACACACGCACACATACATACACATGACACCTTATAACTGCTGGGCCTAGCAAAGCTTCAAGTGGAGCTTCCATCTTTGTAAAGACCAGAGGTCGTTAGCCACGAAAAACAAATTTCCAAGAAAACAAGATTTTGCAGTTCCAGTGCTTGCAGAACTGTTTTTTCATCATAAGGTATGAATGAATTTCACTGCCTTCAAAATCAAGTGCAGCTTTCTCGTCTGTCTCTGTATTACAGGATTGGCCAGTGGCTATTCATGCACCCTGATTCCCAGAAGAAGCAGCAGCCCCCAGACATGAGAAGCTGACTTCAGACATTATATATGTACTCAATGTACCTCACTACAGATATGTCCTAAACAAAGAGCTGACTTACAAACATTAAAAGGATTCTATGCTAAATGTTAACTGTTAAGAAACAGAGCTGTTCCATGCCAGCTTTTCGTATCATGGATAAGCAGTGCATGAGGAACTTGTCCTTTTATTAGCATGTGAATATATTAATATTACACAAGTGACATTTAGGAAAATGAATAGCCTGTTATTCCATAGGACTCTCATTAAAGACAACCTCTCCTGAGGTTGCTCGATAGCAAAGTTCCTAAGTGGATTAGTAGGAAGCATGGAGTGAATGAATGAATGAACCTTGCAGTGACTACTTTTAATAATGACTGCAGGTAATTAAAAAGACTAGAGGTATCTGGAGAATTCTAGGTCTAATAGAGGTCTAACAGTATTTTAAAAACATCTAATGATGGAGTCAATTGAGCTTTAAAAATCATTTAGCTGGTCCTTGCATTAACAAGTAGCTTTTATGTGATGGAGGAATTAGGAGTTAAATATTGGCTCGATAAGTCTTTAAAGACTTTTCCTATTTGCAGTGTTGACCATTATTAAATAGTAATGTTTATGTAAATTGTAGTGCAGAAGCCTTTTCAGTATTGGAAAACATTACCTTCCAAACTCATTATCTTTCAGCCACTGTGTTCACAAAAGGTACAAGACAAAAATATGTGCTGAACACGGTGCAACAAGCTGAGTACAAACCCAGGTGCTAAGATGACATGCTCAGGTTCAGGAAGGTGTCACAACCCACTGCCTTCCCCTGGAAGGTCAGCAAAGAATGAGGGGAGAGCCAGCATTTCTGGGGAAAGGGCTACCTGTCCAAATAGCAGATGGTTTTATGACAGAGGGTTTTATCCTGGCTCTTAGTGGACCTGTGTTCTCTATATGTAAATGTTTAAAGTTAAGATCTCAGCTGGACAAATGAAGATCTGATTTTCTAGGGTGGGATTTAGTTAATTTAACTGCTGTGTGCCTATATCTTAGGAGTGTAATGAAGGAGCCCTCTCTGAGGAAGTCCCTAAGTTCCCTAGATACTCCAAAGGAGAAAGATAAATGGATTTAAAGGCATTGGAAAAGGTCATGTACACCTAATTCATGTGCTTAAATTTAGATGAATAAGAACTCCCTCTGGAGGTTTTCACAGTCACCTACCACTTTTCATTGACAACAAAGTGAATTTCAGAAAGACTCATCTTCAGAGCCTTAAAATACAGCTCTGTTTGATGCATAATCTGGGTGAGCTGCATCCAACCAAGCGCTTCAATATATAAATTATAGTGACTTGGTGAGGACAAAAAGAGCCAGCTGCAGATTCTAACCATAAAGATAAAGGGAGAAATTTGGATAAAATGTTTCTTTGTTTATTGATTTCATAACAATAGCAGAAGTTCTGCATTTCACATTGTAGAAGGCTACAGACAGCTGGGATTGTATCATTTTCTTCCTGCCCAAGCTTTGGTACACCTGGAAGGAATACTAAAAAAAAAAAAAAAAAAAAAAAAGGTGATTTTGTAAGGACTTGTTTGTGTTCTCACTGTCTGAAGACTCTCCTTGCATTTTTCCGCTTTGCTGTTCATGTTTTTTTCAAACCTTCCCTGAAAAGATCTTTTCTATCTTTGTTTTTCTCTGTTTAATGCTTTAATGGAACATTTTATCCTTGAAAAATTTTTTGAGATACATTTGGCATAAAAGACACTGTCCTGAGGAAGGACAAGCTCATACTGTGCTGTTTGCACAGAAAGCAAGAAAGAGGAAGAGCAATTAAAGAGCAACTTAATTACTTCAGAGCTGTGGCACTTCCCACTACCATGGCCTCTGCATGAAGTCCTGACGCAGCCACCAAAGTTGACTGCAAGAAGCATGATCATGCTGACAACTCCTCTGGTGTTGCTTTAACCAATGTCACTGAGCAGCTGACAGCAAATGAACAAGCCACAAAGAGCAGCAGGACATCAGTGATGTAACCCATGCTAAAAAAACACCGAGAAATATCAGTGACCTCCAATAAGCACAAAAGCTTTTCTGCCCCATTCTCCTCTGTTGAACAAATATGTACCCTCTTCTAGCAGCACTGCTCACCTCCCCTTGAGAGGTGTTTTATTCAGAAAAAGAGTGAAAAATCAGAGCACAGCTGCAAAAATGAATTCCCACTCTTTGCCTAAATACTGGTATCTTTTTGGAGCTTTATGAGCTAGAATGATACGACCTACATTACACAGGTTGAGACTGTGAGATATATTGAATAGATCTGGATCTAAGTTCTGAGTTTCTCCCAAAGCCAAGGACTACTAATTACTACGCCTGACGCTGTGGGGTAAGCACATTCATCAGTAGGAAGCACTTAGGAATTCTCTCATTCCTCAGTGGATCAGGCTTTGAACTAAAATCCACTAAAGTGAGAAAAGTTCAAGGGATCACAATTTGTTTTCCTTAGAAAGCGCTGGTTTTCTTTTTTTTCTTGGCCAGTGCTAGGGACTGCATGCCTGGCTTAGCACCCGTTTCAGTTCTGTTGCATTATCTTCTCTTCTTCCTCCTGCTTGACCTCAGGGGGAAATTCTTGCTGTCTGTCCCTGCTTGCAGTTCCACTACTGGAATAATTTGGCTGTAATCATAGGATGCATTTCTCCTGCCTTCTTTCTCAAGATTCAAACATTTTGCTCTACCACTTCTGCTTTCCCCATCTCCTTACAGTTTTGTACCTGGACCCCTATCTATATCACAAAATCAGTATGAGAATTTTAGCTCACCAGCTGCCTCCGTTTATATCCAGTGACTTCCCAGACACAGGACTTGTGCCAAAGAGCCCTGTAGTCTGAGTATACAAATAAGACAGGATATAGCAAATCCTCAGTATTTTTGTTAAAATGGTTTCAGTGGGGTTCTTCACCTCTGCAATCTAATCATTGCCAGTAGTGGTGTGCGTCTATGATAGCCCTTTTCTTACAGTTTCATCAGGCTTTATGTGTTATTGACACAGCAGCTCATATAATCAGGAAGCTCACTGTCAAATGTGCCCTTTTCTGCAGTGGCTGCAAGTTGAAATGAACCAGTGGTCTTCTTTCAGGTTAGGGATGTCATAGTAAACACTGATACTCTATTCTTTTTGTGTTCATATACCATATACCTGACTTAGCCCCTGATAAGGCAAACCTAAACAAAAAAAACCTCAAAACCACAAAAACATCGACTTTCCTTTTCATAGGTGAAATACGGAAATGGCATTTTTACCACTTGAAAGTCAAAGCCATCTCTTTTGTATGTCACTGAAGTAAAAGGTTATTATCATGGGAAAAATGTGTTCACTCCTTGGGAATTATTTTCTCTTTAAGATTTGCGTTTTATTTATTATTTGTATGTCTTGTTCCCCCAAAACTGACTTTGTTTCATGGCATCCCAAGTTACTCTTCCACTGAAACTGTAGAGAAAATATCAAAGAAAGCACATCTCACAGAAGTGCCTCCGCAGCACATTACAAACTGTGCAGCTCCCAAAGAGCAATTTAAAATGAAGAACAACCTTTTCCAACATCCTTTTCAGAACTGCACATGGACATTAGCCAGACACAAGACTGAGCTGCAGAGGGTGCATTAAACTCCCCATCTGCTCTTCACAGTGCTCATCACTGATTTATAACCCACAGTAAAGTCATTTGGCCAAAAAAATCATACTGGATGAGACAAGTGCACAAGAAGCCAGCTGAGCCTTTCCTCCCACAGCGTCCACAGAAAGAAATGTGTCCCATCCAGCCAGCATTTTCCCAATATTTGATTCCAGAGTAAGTGGTATCTGTAGGTAAGACACTCTCCAAACAAACTAGCAAAGCCAGATTTTGTTCTCATTCATGCCACTTTATAGGCATTGTCTCAGTTGGTCTTGGCATGACTATTAATTGCCTCCCGTGTAAATGATGCCAAAGCATCCTTGAGGGTCTCAGCAGCTTTCCTGAAAACTTGGAAGCGTTTTCAGAAAGACACCTGCAAGTTTTCCTTTCCCTGGGAGCCTGCTTTTCTAACCCACCCCTTCGTTGTGCCCAGCTCCTGGTTGTGCTGCTACGATCCGACCCTCACGCAGAATTCCTGCCACGGGGAAACCTGCATTTCCCCTGGGCTGCTCTGCCCAGTCAGGTGTAGACTTCACATGGTCTCTCTTTGGAAAAGGATCAGTCTCGGGAGCTCGATAATACGCATTTCAGCGTTATATGCTATAGGACAGCCGCGGGATGGTGAGAACCAGGTGTCGGTGTGTGCGCTTTATGTGATGCACGATAAATCCCGGTGACTTTCAACCTCCTCTCAGCAGCACGGCGGAGCCGTTTCGTTCTCCCCCAAGGTGAGTGAAGCACCTTGCCCGGACTGCCACGCTGGGCCCCCGCCCCTGCCACAGTACACACCGCCCCGGGACCCGGCGAAGGGGCAGTGGCTGCCCCCGCCGCCCCCACTCGCTCCGGCCCCGGCCGCCGCGCAGTGCCCCGGGGCTGGGGTGGGCGGCCGGCGGGCGGGCGGCGCGGCGGGGACGGGCGAGGGGCGGGCCGGGGGCGGTGCTCCTTCCCTCCGCGGCACCGCGGGACGGCGGCGGGAGCCGGAGCGGCAACGGGAGCCGGGCGCGGTGAGCGGGGCTGACCCCGGCGGGGCGGCGGCGGGCAGGAGGGAGCCGCGCTGCCGGTTACGCCTGAGTCGAAGCATTCCGGCGGGATCTGGCCGTTTCCCTTTGGAAGAGAGGTCTGCACTTTGGGTTTGGTTGTTTTTTGTTGTGTGTTTTGTTTTGTTTTTTTTCCTCTCCCTGCCTAAATCCCGATGCGCTTTTTTCGTGCCCTGGGTTTGAGCTGAGCCGCTCCGCTGTCCGGTGCCGAAGAGGGTCCCCCAGCGGGTTGTGGAAGCCGGCGTGCGCCCGGGGAGCAGCGTCTGCTCTCCGTGCCCCACCGGCTGCTGCTGCTCCGGGAGAGTCTTCTGAATGTTTTATCTTTCGTGGGCCGTAATCAAGGGCATTTGATTTTCACATGCGTTTAACCTAGGTATGTGTTAGGCCTGTGCTTTGATTGTTCCCGAATATCTTTTGGAAAGAACGTATTTTTGTCCTTACTTTGTGCGTTGTTAAAGTGTTTGAACTGAATGAACACTGCGTTTTGGAGAAATTGCTTTTGCTGGAGGCAGAGGAGGGGGAGCACTCTGGGAGAACATGGGGACAGCATCTGGGGGTGCGCTGCTTCTGGAAGGAGGGATGCAAGAGAAGGGAGGCACAGGTTGGTTTCCATTTCTGAAAGATGCTGCAGACTGGGGGGTTGATAGTGCAGTGTGTTGGGTCATCACTGTGCAAGCACATTTTTGGCTCTGTGGGTATAAAGCCTAGATTGCCACCCATGTGCTTTTTCATATTGTTTGTGGGAAGATGACAGGAAAGGAATTGCTCTCTCTGCAAATAAATTGTAAAATGCCTATCCAGTGTGCTGGGTGAAGAGCTGAGCTTAGACAGCACAATGTGAAAACAGAAAATGGGATGGATGCACAAAAAATGCACCCTTTCCAAACACTTTATGTCTAGCTAAAAGCTGCAGGCTGTTACAATATCGTTTCAGTAGAGGTAATGAAGTTTGGGACACAGCAAGTGAAGCAAACTCTTCCTACCCTTGCAAATGCTAAACAGTTAGAGGGAAATTGTGAAAATAGTGGTAAAGGACTGAGCATTTGCCACGTTGATTAACAGTTATATAAGCAAAGACAATTAGGAATGCATACTGAGTATTATTAAATTTAATTATCAAGTAATTATAGCAGAATGGGAGAAAGATTAATAGAAACAATATATAAAATCTGGCCCATATAGGATATACATAGTGCTGGCAGTTTTATTCTGATAAGGGATCCAGATGTAGAACTGGTGTCTGTTTCCTTATAATTTTGCTTTTTGACTTACAATTTTGTTGTTTTGACCCTGCTCTGACTTTCTGTGCCTGAACAGACTGAAATGAGGGGCAACCTGAAACTACCAGCCTCCTTCTCTCTGCTGTGATGCCTGGAAGTGCTTGTTCTCCTTAGGGGTGGTTGCTGCTGGTCATAGCTGAGCACTGGCTGCCTTCCTTCCCCACCTCTTCCTCAGACTGGGTTACCCACATCACCCAAGGTGGGGAAGGAGGTGCAGGCTTGTCACCCCTGCCTCCCTGTTGTTTCCCTGGCTTTCCTCAGCTCTGGCGTGCAGGCTTGCCTGCCTGCAGACTGCTACTTGCTATATCCAATACGTGTGCATTGCTGTCAGCACGAGAAATGCTGTAGGACCTTTAACATGTGGGGAATGGGTGCTGGGCTATTTCAGCATCCAGGTGTACTCTAGTATTATCACTAAGTCGGTGAGTGTACATATGTGAATATATTTGGCTTAGGAATTTATTGCCATTTGCATCTTGTTAACCTTTTTCAGATGTAAAAGGCTGACTGTGATAGCTTGTGTCTGCCAAGTGTCTTGGTTCATAATTGGGTCTTACTGGTGCAGCGCAAATTATAAATTGTATTCTGTAAATTCCCCATCAGAGGCAGGAAGCAGCACAGTTTTCCTCCTGGTGCCCCATCTACGCAAAGCAGAAGAGGAATTAGTTCAACGACAGAGTGCATCCAGAAGTTACTGAAAAATCTGGTGTTTCTGATAGGACTGAAAATTGGAATTTAAATACTAAAAAGTTAAGATATTTTCACCTCTGCCTCCTGCACTCTCTTGCAAGCACTCTTCCCCTTGTGTCTTCATGACTGCGGTTACCTCCTTTTCCTCGCTTGCGCAGAGGAAATCCTGTTACGGCATAGTCGATCCACGGCGCTGCCGCAAAAACCCACCTCTTAGCCTGCTGCTTCAGCTGCATCTCCCCTCTTTGTCAGTCCTTCTGCTGCTCCCCCTTCTCCCCTGCACCAGATACATCTATTGCAGGCTTCACTTTCAAGTGTCCTCGATAGTCTCTCCATAGGTGATGTACCACTTCTCCTGCTTTACTGAGACATACCCCCCGGGCTTTGATCACTCCGTGCTCTCAGCATCTGTCTCCCTCAAGCTATCACCTTTGTATTTCCCCGAGCTTCACCTTGTGCTTACTTATAGCTTCGTATAGGCACCTTGTGCATCATTTCATTAATTTCCTTGATATGTCCTAGCACATTGGCTTTTGCCATGATGCCTTCACTGGCTGTCTGGTGAGATGGTGGGACAAGCCCTCACTCGTGCTGCCACGATCCCTGTCAGTGGAATTAGTCTAGCTCTGGATTTGAGCACAACAGTGTCCTCTAAAGCTGGAACACCTGAGAGGCAATGTTGCACAGATCACTCTATCTAGCACCAGCAGATGCTCTCTTTCCATGGTTTATGTTATCCTCACTTGCTCTTTTTGGCATTTCAGGTGCAACCCTGCCCCCTTATGCTTACACGTTACACGTTCACCGCAACTCCCTTTGCAATAGTGTTGTATCTTCACATAAGTTATTGCAGACTGCTTTGCAAACAGTGACAATATTTAAATATTATGCATGAAAATACAGATATGATAATGCCACAGTCCCTTTGTCAAAGGAGGGCTTGCAACCTGCATTGGTGAAATAAGGAATGGTGTGAGGATGGAGATCTTTTCTGTTATACCATTGAGGGGAAGGAGAGAATTGAAGGACAAAGCTGTTTTCTTACATCTCTTGTTAAAGCCGGCTGAGGCACCTGAGTCAGGATGCAGAGCTACAGCAAGTGGAGTTACTGTGATAGCACATCTGTGCCTAAAATTCCCTTGACATTTAAGTTCACAGTACATAGTTGGTACTGAATCTGCTCCTTTGGGGAGAAAAAAAATCTAAAACAAAATTAACAGAGGTTTCCGTTGCATCAAGTGTGCAAAAATTCTGTCCTAGCTTTATATTGTGTCAGGATTTCTAAGGAGGTTAAAATGAAATCTGCTTGACATTTTTAAATTTGATATGGACCATACACTTTGTTTTTATAAAATATATTGAAACCAGTGTGTCAGCTGAATTTTACCATAGGAAGGTGTTTTCTTATTACTCTGGACTCCACTTACTGGCTCACAACTTCATTAGTTAAGGATTAATAACCCCATTGACTAGCAAAGTTAAGGGCCACTTATTGTTCAGCAGAGCCCCCTGCTGAAGTCTCCAGGGAGGGCTCCGGAGATGGGGGTGGACGTGCCCCCATGGAGTGTGAGGGACGGGGGCTCCCAGCTACACTAGTCCAGGCAGCCACCTCATCCTGCCCGATGCCGTGCCACAGCACTGAAGGGGACAATAGAGACCTTAAATCCATTCACTTCCAGATTTAGCCACATTTTGTCCAGAAACTGTATTCCTGGTAGGTGAAGGAGGTAGTGCCTGATGTGTCCGAGAGTTTTTCCTCCTTTACCTGGAGGGATGCTGAACCTGAGGGTCTGAGCAAGTTGTTAGCTTCACAGGTGAGTGTGATGGAGAATGAAAGCAAGCTCTGGTAACAAGGATGCCTTGCCTTGGGGCTTGATATTTTAGCTGCTATGTTTTGTTCTGAGTAAATGACGTGGAGGAGCTTGAGCACTGCCCTATGAGAAGTCTGCTATCTCAAATACAAAAGGTGGTTATCAGGAGCCAGGCATGAGCTAACAAAGCTTAATTAACTTTTGTTTGTTCTGAGATTAATTGCATCACCACCACCCCCCAAGATGTGCTGGGTGGCATCTTCTCCCGAGAGGCTTATCAAAGTTGGTGGGATGCTCCACACAGCCACTTGCAGCCTCTGCGGGGAGGGGTAGCAAGAACGGGATGTCTCAACCATGAAAGAAGATGACAAGACAGAAGGAGCTGAAATAATTTCATATACTTGTTCCACTGAGGGAAACAGGCTTTAACTGTTTTTTTGGGTTTGTTTGTTGTTGTTGTTTTTTTTTTTTACCTTCCTTTCTTTTTGCCCTGTGGAAAAGTACATTTCCTATTAAGCAGCCATTCCACCCTACACTGAATTTTCTGTTCAAACAAAACTTTCCAATTGGGTGTTGCAAGAGATCAAACAAGAAGTAATTCCACAAAATGCAGGAATTAAAGAATCCTGATAGCCACCAATTTCTCCCTCCTCCCTGGCTAACCTTGCCCTGGACCTCCTGTCCAGCCTGCTGGCTCCAAAGGCATCCGTGTTCTGTTACTGTGGCAGTGACATCTCAGTGGCTGTGTCTGACTATAGTAGTCAATTACTGAGATCTAAAGCTGTTAGGGGGAACCAAATGGCTGTGTGAACCTTTGTGTCTCCTCTTCCTGATCATCTGCTGTCATTAAACTTTGGGAGCTCGACTGTCTTTTGAATTTTCTGTCTGGGGTTGAATTTGTCTGAAAGTGGCCAATGAGAACAAAAGATATTCAGAGTGGGAACAAAGGGAATAAAGCTGGGACCGGACACTGAGAAGTCAAATATGACCCAACACTATGGTCAGCAAAGAGTGAGCTTTTGGGTTTGTTGGTTTGTTTTGGTTCGGTTTGTTTTTTTCAGCAAGCTATAATCTTTTGATATTTTCAACAAAAGTGGGAAATAATTATTTTTAGCAAACCAGCATATGAGGGAGACTGATTTCCCTCAGGACTGCATGTCCTTTGTGTGGGATTCAGACTTGCAGTCCCATGCTAGAAGCAGGACCAGGGAGGACCCCATTTCCCCATCTGAGGTCCCAGATGTACAGCAATGAGAGTCTTTTCCCCATTTACATCCTGAGAGACACAGGCAACAGATTGGTCCCAGTTCCCCACCTGTCTTACTGACAGTGGGACTAAATACAGTGTTTGGGCCAAATCCTGCTGTGCCAGAACTTGGTCAATGCAAGCCTGGCTGTGGGCTACTGCTGCAGCTGTGAAAGACATTAGGCTGGTGCAAGAAGGATGAAGGATGGAGGGATACAACTGTGTATGCCAAGGGGTCTCCTGTGAATAAGCTTATTGATGTTCTGGTCCCAATATTTCTATATTTTTCAAAGGTAATTGAAAGCTCAGACCTCTCCATCTAACTGTGTACACTCACCATTTGAATACGAATGCACACATTTAAAGAGACTTGAGGATGTCTTGTGTTTTGCACTGCATCTCTGGCATGCTTAATCAGCTCAAGATTTGGTAGGCTCTGTTCCCTTCACCTTGCCGGGGACTGGGGCATTGTATTGAATGAAGGGCTAAATGGGCAGGAGCATCGCTCTGTATCTGGGGGGAGAGGGACTAAAGAAGATCCTGGAGAGACCAAAAGAGAGATAGAAAATAAGCAAAGTTATTTATATTTATTTTGTTCGAAGATATAGTCCCTATTGCAGAGATCCATGCCTCTTTCCCCCCGGAGAGCTGTTCTGAAAGAAACAAAAGGAAGGGAAGCATCTCTGCTACGAGCAGACAAAACTGAGGGGCATAAAATCGAGCTTTTTGTTACATGAGGCAGATTTGCCAGAGAAGAGGTATGTGGGGGCTGTGGCATCCCTGTCTCCATCCCAGTACCACCACATGCCTCAGCCTACCTGCTCCTGGGCAAGGTGATGGGGTGCATGTCCTCGCATCCAGAGGACATGCTGGGTCCATTCCCTGGGAAGCCGACCTCGGGGTTCACCTGCAGCCTCCCACCTCTCCTTCTGCACGGGAGGTGGTCAGGAAGCTGTCTGACTCCTGTTGGGTGGAACATTAGTATAATCGATGTTATCAAAACATTTGGATTTCAATAGTGCTGACTTTCAACAGCTGCACTAGATAATTTTCTTTATTGAACTTGGACAGGCTTAAACCATAAGTGATTCAGTGATTGAAGGGATGAGAGCAACACAACAATGCATTAACATTCATCCCCAGAGATCTGCTTCTCTAATGCAGTTCAAACCAAATGTGCTGAAAGGGTAGAGCTGTGAGATGTGTAATGATTGTGCAAGTGTTTTTTCTTTCCCAACGGGGAGGATCTTTTTGAAAGTGGCCCTACTTTTGCTTTAATCTGCATCGCCTGGGATTGTTTCTTCATATATAATCAATTTAATTTGCTTTATTAAAAACAGTTCGGGGCCACATTTTAATTTTATGTATTGAGTGAATGTAGCACACAAAAATCTGCTAGCTATCCTTGTGCATATACAGTATTTAGTTTGGGGATTTCAGGTAAGTGAACTTAAACTGCAGATTGTCTAAAATAAAGAGAATTAATAAATAATGGTGTGTAATCCAGAACAACCAGATTCCTGGCAGGAGTCTTTAGGGAACAATGTGAAATGGAGTGCAGATACAGGGGTTCAGTGCTTAAAAGCAGTGCCAGGGGACAGCGGGTTCTCTTGGTCCTGAACACTCTACCGAAGAAGAGAAAGGTGTCGAGGCATGGCTGTAAAACAGAGATCAAGAGGCAAGCATGTTTTTGATATTATACATGCAATGCTATAACTGGACAGCAGAAGGACGTGGCTAGCAGAAATAAAACACAAGCCAGCATTCCAGTTGGCTTGTTTTCCCATGAAATTTGTGGCACTGAGAGCAGTAAAAATTCAGCACTTTTCCTCCCTTTACTTTTTTTTTTTTTCCATTAATGTAGTTGTTACTAAACTCTTCAGCTTTGTTTTGGTTTTTTATAGGGGCTGTTCTCAGCATGCAGTCCCTTTAGATTTGTCTGTGATAACCAACCACATCCTGCGCATTGGACATTTGGCTTGCATCCCCGTATCTTCCTGCTTGTAAGTATTTTATTCATTCACTTTGCTTGTTTTTCTCTTACTTATAAGGAGCAGATTCAACTGACAGGCTGTAGGTCCATGATGTCTTTGCTTTACATTGACATAAATATCTCTATAATGTGCGGATTCATGGGAAATGTAAATGATACAAGCACTTGATCCTATCTGAATTAATCTAAGTATGCTTATAGCTCTGTGAGTTTCTTTTCCCAGCCCCACACAAAACCCCAAACAAAATATAACTTGATTTTAACCTGCAAACAAGCCATCTGGGCACTTGTCTTCTTAGATTTTAAAAGTCATGTTTAAATAATATTAAATCATAACAAAAAATGAAATTAGGTAATAAATTAAGAGCAAGACCTTGCTTGTGGCAGGAAACAGTTTTTCCTTCTCCATGTGTGTACTTTTTTTTTTTTTGAGTCAGTTGGTGACTGATCCTGTTTCCCAGGCAGACTGGTAAAGGGATTCTGTGCTCCTGGAGCACAGAACACACGAAAAAAGCATCCTACTTACTTGTGGTCTTTCAATTGCCAAAGGCATTTTTGCAAGAAGTATTAAGGACCATATCCTTGCTAAACTCCAAGCGAGCAGTTATTCTTTGCCTTTCCTAATTACATTTTCAATGGAATGTTGTTAACTTATTTTTCTGTCTAGATCTACTGTCTAGTGTAGTTGTGTGATGTTAAATTGCTACATTTTACCAGTCTAGAGTAAATTGCTTTCAAAGCTGAAACGTTCCCTTTATATAAAGTTCATTCAG
Source organism: Streptopelia decaocto (assembly GCF_964273445.1). Taxonomy (NCBI): domain Eukaryota; kingdom Metazoa; phylum Chordata; class Aves; order Columbiformes; family Columbidae; genus Streptopelia; species Streptopelia decaocto. The sequence continues at coordinate 186,141,583 of NC_138663.1, read as the reverse complement.
TCTTTTGGTATAAGCATACAAACATATTTTTAATGGCTTTAAATGCTTTGTGGTACATGCTAGCTGGAAGGATTATATGTGGCAATATAGTCCTATATGGTAAAGGAAATAAATGTACAAAACAAAGACGAAAGAATTAAACCAGAAGCTTGCTGGCCTCCATACATAGATCAAATTAGCAAAGGTCATGAGAAACCTTATTTTTTTTAATAGATCTAGTGAAAACTTGCTGCCAGCTTTTAGAAGTAATCACTATGATAAGAGAACTTGAAGGGCAAGAGACCTTTAGGGATGAGGAGGTTTCATCCTGGAACTGACATCGCTGTATCACCTGGGAACCTGCACAGTCTTCCTCCTGTTGTTCCTGCCCTGATGCTGAACAAAGGAGAGGTGGTTCTTGTTTCAGGTCATAAGGGGACGATATCACTATCTGCTGACTTCTGCTTTAACTTTCTAAAAGGGCAGAAGAGAGCACAACACACTAGTGAGTTCTGTCATAGAGATACTCAGTGTCATCTCTAATGGATGTCCTCTGCCTCCCCTCACCTACTCAAAACAAAGAGCTGTCTGCCTCATACAGAATAAGACATTTTTGCACAAACCCAGAATACCATCTTGCAACGCATCTCCCTTTCCTAGCCATTTACTAGCCAGATTAATGGCCAGTCATTTTGGTGTCATCTAGGATCTTCTAACCATCAGATCCTTCCTGTCCTTGAATGGCTCAAGTCATCCCATGTGGGCACGTTGTTCCACTAGTGCAGGTCCGCTTCTTTGACCCTCATCTCCGTGTCCTACTGGACACATATGTGCAGCTGGATCTGCAGGAGGACAGCATGTGCAGGGATAATGAAACTGGGTGGCCAGAGGCTCCTTCTGCTGGCATCCCTGGACATCTGACGTGGATGAGCTTCTTCAGCTATCCTGGGTCAGCGAGTGACTCCTTGCCCTCTGCAGAGTCCCCTGTTTTGAAGAAGATGGTAGTAATCTATTCCTTATGTTGCACTCATCCATATACACTGGGCTGAAAACAGCCAAAAGGGTTCTAAGTTTTTAGGAAAGGCAGGCAGGCACAATTACCAGCATATGGATGGGATATGATAGCATATGATAGAACAAGGGACCTCACAGTTGTAACTGCAGTAAAGACAAATTAATCTCTCCTCTGTTAGGAGTTGTTTACAATAAGGGCTTTTTAGAATACCTTCTACCTGTAAAGAAAGAGTTGATGGGAGATTGTGACAAAAATATTAGTTTATGTAGCTTAAAAACGCTGATTTCTTTTGATGTCAATTTGCCTCTATGCTCTAACGTTTTGAAGCTTCTGAAATAGCCAGGGTATTTCTCAGCTTGTAGTCACAAAAAGCCAGGAAGAACCAAGAAAACAATGTGCTTATCTATGGCTGATAAACTCCTCAGAAAATGAATCTACCAGACTTACCTTTGCTTCCTGTTCCTCAGTTTTTAGGGCCTCAGTGGTTGTGAGTATGCTCTGTTAAATTATATTTCACTGAGCCTGGAGAAATAGACTTGTTGCATCAAGATATGCAGAGAAATACAATACAGGCAACTAGATGGTAAAGATTTATGACATTTGGACTATGAAAAAGCTCCCTGTTTACTGCCTGCCATCCTGGAGAGTGCTGCAGTCTCATTTAACATTCACCTTAGACTGAACTGGAAGGTGACGACTACTATCTCAGTGATGCTCAAGATTAAATTGTATCTGTTACATATAATTTGGCACCCAAAGCATATGCTAATTGATGAGGCCTCTGCTCCTGACCACATTTCCATTTTCGGAAAAAATAAGTTTCATTACAGGTGCCATCGAAGATGCAGACAGTTGACAGCTTTGGTATGGCTACCCAGGCATGATACTGCAGGGTACCTGGGATTTACCTCTTACATAGTGGTGGTTGAAAAGTGAGAATGTACAAATGACACCATGTGCCTAGCAGAGCTTTTCCTTGTGTGCCACACTTCATATTTGGGGACTGAAGCAACAGAACAAGGTTTTACTATCTTGTACATCTAAAAGCACCAGAGAGTGGTGGTGGAGTCTGTGCCTTCTTGGTACTGTGAGTAGTTTGCTGAAATGAGTGAATTTATCTAAGCAGTTTGTCCTTCAGAGCAGCAAGGCTGTGTAACAGTGGAGTAACAGCAGCTGGAAAACTCAGCTGGTGTTGGAAAGGCAGAGTATGATCTGGGACTTCCTAGGTAAGCCAGATCCAGCTACACCACACAAATGGAAGTCCCTCAGCAGACAGGTCACACTTCTCCTGTCCCAGGAGTTTTCAGAACTGGTTATTCAGGGATCCTTCTTCTGTCAGTGTTCCTCTTCAGCAACAGCATTTTAAACTCAGTCTTTGACTTTAACCAACACAACTTTCCAAAAACAGAAGAGTGAAAGGTAGGGACCACTACAGAATCTGAAAACTTTAGTTCCCTGGTTGAATTTCTTCATCACTTCACAGCTCTCTGAAAGACAAGGGGTTTATTGTAGTCAGCCACTTTCTATTTTGCCATTATACTTTGAAGTCAGTGACAAAATTCCCGATAATTTTTTGGGGGACAGTTTTGGGCTTGACGTTTTGATGTTGCATTTAGTTTTCAGAAACACACAAAAGCAATTAGCAACCAAGAAGGTGAAGCTGACATCTGGCTTTATTGGTGGTTATTTCTTTGGGAAGATTAGGATGAGAGAGACAAATGGTTACGCCACTTACTTTCTTCAACCTGGCAGAAGCAGGTACCTGATCCAAAGTGGTAGCCCTGATGCACTGAATAAAACTGCTCGTGGGTCCCCCTCTTGAAGGCTGGGAGGTCTGATTTACAGCATGGCAGAGGTTCCTGCAGCCCTAGGACCACATAGCTGCATTTCAGTCCAAAACAGTGTTTGCATCCCTGGCTGAGCCGGCCTGGCTGCTCTCTGGCAGGATTGCAATGCTGGAACAGCACCAGGGAACGTTATCAGGGATCAGAATCAGAGCCATGTGATTTCTGTACGCATTTTGTACCTTTCTTATGAATACAACTCAGATGTCAGGACTGGATAACGTTCACACTCTGTATGATTGTGCTGTTTTACTCCAACAGGGTACAGATGGTTGTTAAAATCCTTTTAGACTGAGTAGGACCTTACACTTTAGGTCCATATTTTTAAATGTGTGATTAAAACAACAAAGATTTTTTTTTTCTTCCTAAAATGTTACCCAAAGAGCCACTTTAGCTGAAGCTACATTTTATGGTGAGATTCAATTACACATCACATCACTACACAGTGTGAGTGAGGCAACTAGGATCTGGGCCATAGTAATTTGGAATCAGAGTTATAGTGTCTCTGATCTCTCTACAAAATACTCTGTTAAAAATAGCCCAGATGACATTGTTAGACCTATAAAGGCTCTGATCTAGCAAAGCAGTCACGTCTCTGCTTAACTGTGAGGTTCTGATTAGTCCTACTTAAGATCATAAATTTTCCACTAACTTCAAAGAAAGTACCATGCCAAAGTTCTTCCTTGTACCAGGGCCAAAACTGTTAATGGTAAAAGTAGAACATAGTGGATTTCAAATTTGTGAGGAATTTAAAGGCTTTTAACTTCTGGCATGTTAAAGAATTTATGGGAACTAATTCCTTAAGTTATTATAGAGCAATTCAATTAATAATGGATCTGCTTTTCATTATGACAAGTAATGGAGGATAAACGTCTTCTATATCAAAGCTTATCTTTTAAAAAGGATAAATCAGCTATAACACACTTAACTACTTCCAGAACATGAAACAAACACGTTTTGTTCTGTTAGGTAATTTTGGATTACTAAATTAAGACAGTTCAAAAGGAGTATAATCTCATAAGGATCGCTCTTTGTTCAGTCTGTTGTGAATTATTTCACAAAGTACAATAAACACTTTTTCTTGTGGAGATAAATACTATTAGGGTTATAAATGGTTTGGAGTTAGTATATTTTATGCATTAATATGTTATGTACTACAAGAGTAAGAATATTTTTATATGGTATTTGCAGATGCATTTTTGTACTGCGTTTCTTGTAGGCTATCAGGATGCTTGATTAAGACTACCAAAAGCTCCACAATAAAATAATAAATGCAATAAATAAACAATAAAACAACATCTGGAATGTAACCTTTTATCCATTAAAATATAGATAAGTATGTTCTAGTAAATTAATCCAGGCCAGGGCATAGGCTTGTCATCACCTCTCCTGGTGAATTAGCAAGCACACCTCCTGGCATGGTTTTGGCCAACTAGGACCCTCCAAGCAATGCCTGGATGTATTTTGGGTTAGGGTTAGCCATCGTTCATTCCCAAAGGCAGCTGTGATTTGGCCATCCTGTCCACAGGGATAAAAAGGAATTTAGCCATGTTGATGCAGTGTGGCACACAAGTTGTCCCCAAAACCAGGGAATAGCCTTAACCTCTTTTACATAGTCGCATAGATGTAGTTCTGAGGTATAGAAAATAAAATAGGGTTTAAAAACATGGAATTAGATTCTACCTACTGCTTAATGTAGTCCTTGCTTACTGAGGCACTTGCAGCATATAGCATAACCTCCTAAATTTAATTTACAGTGCAAAAGTGGGTAACTATGCAAATAACTTCAGTGACTGCAAAGCAAACTTCTTAGCATTTTCAGTGGCTGTCTCCAAGGCTTCTGTGTTCTCAGGGAAGAAACAACATCAACAGAAAAATAACTTATCCTTCTTAAGTGCCTTTAGTTCAGGCTGGTGTTTCTGTGGTCACTTCTGGCATCAAAAAGTGTTGGCCTCTTGAAGAAAGAGATACTTTACTAAGTCAGCAGAGGTAGCATGTTTTAAAAGAAAAAAATTATAAGGCAGAACATTGCTGGGAGCAGTGCTGGGACACTTTCATGGGAACTCAGAGAGACACTTGGGCAGTTGTGTCACACACAGGAGGAGAGACCCCAGACTGTCACATCGTTACTTTAAGGGCCTGATTCTGTCTCTCTGGCTAACACTGACAGTGTTTGCTCTACATTACCGTGAAAATCAGTGGGATTTTCCCCAAAGCCTCTAACTGTGATTTAGAGATAATTGTATTGAACTGGGACCACAGTACAATGCTGCAAGCAAGATCAAGATGAGAGGGACCATGCTGGGAATGTAGCTCTGTACGGATATTGTCTTCCTAGCAAGAGGAAAGCTTGCCGCCTTTCCCTGTAGTGCCTGAATATCTGCAGTGAGAGGTTGACCATGGATGGATGGATAGAAAGATTGCATGTGGACAATTATATGCAGAAAATGAGCTTCATTTCCTACCTGCTTGCGCTTTGCATTATCTGTTTTGTATCACAACAAAGGCAAGGGGTTACGCCATGTAATTCAGCTACAGCATGTCAGCTTTGTACAAGCGACTCCCTATCACCAGGCCTTCTCTTATGCTTTCAGACTGCACCTGGGGACTGACCATGTCAGTTTAAAGAAAAGCAGCTTTTACCCTGATCTGCTCATCCTTTGCTACTCTAACCTTTGCCAGCACCCGAGCTTCCAAGTTCCACCCCAAAGTGGGTGGTGGCAAAGCTTTTTGAAAGATGGGATCTCTTCCCTGTTAGCGTTCACTGCCTTTGGATAGTCCCCTCACGTTCGCTGAGCTGCCGGGGCTGCCCACTCCCTTGGGATTTTGCTTGTAGGTGTCAGGAGCTGCAACAGTTCACTGAACCGTGCCTGCCCTTGAGATCCCCGTGGCAGCATTAGAGCGAGATGCATTTTGATCTTTGAAATAATTTGATCCATTTCATAAATATATAGTAAGAAGGCAGGTCTGGCAGATTTTCTCATTTTGAGTACTTCTGGCAAGGCAGTATGGAGTAAGTGGCTAATGGCAGTGGATTTGTCATCCATCATGGTGCGGAGCAGCCTTGTTCTAGGTCGGGGATCTGAAGCCTTGATAGAGATTTTTTGTTCCCTGACTAGTTTTCATCCACAAGATAAATTTGGATTCCAATAAAAATTCCATATAATGTACATTTTTGATTGTGCTGTTCCTCAGTTAAACAGCTCATGATGGAGAAGGGTAAGTTTTAATTCACTGATGGGTAGGATTTCTCATAATCCCTGCATTTTGGAAAATAGAGATATAAAGATAGCTGTTATCTAATGCTTTAAGAGTTGCAACTCTGTGCTAAGGAATAATAACTTGTAACTCTGAGGAACTAGATTGGCTCAGGTGCACATTACATCACAGTATCTACCAGTAAATTAATATTGCCTTTTTTTTTCTTTTCTTTCTTACAGTTCTGAAGGATACAATCTTACATTGTCCTGGGTTTGATCAGTAAAGGATAAATTTGATCACTGGCTGACTTGTCATCTCTTCATGGTGATGGAAAAATAGAAAATAGTTGCCTAAAATAAACCCTTGGTTATGCTGCTAAAACTGTCTTTGAATCCAAGATCTGTTGTGGTTTTTAAAACACAAACCCAAAAATGTCAGAACTCGACCCTTCATCTGGATTTGTAGGAAACATGGAAAATGGGACTTTTCTGGAGCTGTATCCCACATCCCTTTCAACTTCAGTGGATTCATCGCCTGGCCGTCTATCCAACGTCTATGTCTATGTTTCTATATTCCTTAGCCTCTTAGCTTTTCTCCTTTTGCTATTGATCATTGCACTTCAGAGGCTGAAAAACATAATTTCTTCCAGTTCCTCCTACCCAGAATATAACAGTGATGCTGGAAGTTCTTTCACTAATTTAGAGGTTTGTAGCATTTCTTCCCAGCGCTCTGCTCTCTCCAACCTTTCTTCATGAAACTAAATGAAAGGGAACGCACGGGGGATGGAAGAGCTTTGTCTAGTTTCTTGGGGAGGTAGTGCATGCAACATTTGCCTTAGACTATTATGAAGAGGTGGCTTTTAAAGTTTCCTTTGTGTTTGTTTTTTGGTTTTGTTTTTGATTTTTAACTTTCTTTTTCTAGTCTTCATTTCCCCTTTTACTAATGTTCGTTTTCATTTTGTACAATGGATAATGACACTCGCTCATCGTTTCATGCCTGTAATAGTGATACTGTCTTCGTCACACATACATGGTGTTCATTAAGAGTATGCCTGCCAAATTGTAATATGGTTCTCACTGGATGTGTTGTTTTTCTGCTCTAGTTGTGATCCCTTCTCTGGTTTTGTATCAGTAATATGCTGACTACTATTCTTTTTCCTTTTTTAATTAGATAAGGACTTCTGGATGAAATCCCTATTGCAAAAGTATCAATAATCATCTGAAATTATAAATATAGTCCTTGGGACAGCTTAAAGTTGTTGTTGTTGTTGTTATTGTTTCTGTTTTAATTCTCATGTTTTTTTCAGTATTTATTGATGTTTATAAAACACAACTAAAATCCATTTCTTGAAGAATGTTACTTCTGTTTATTTGTACTACCAACTCATTCTGTGTAAAGTATCTGTATTTCAGTTTTTGAATCTCTTTGGTTAACTTAGTAAAGTGACTACAACAATGAAGCTCACTGCTGGATGTGTGGAGGTATTTTTGGACCTCGTTACATCTCATTTGCCTAATGACTTGCTCCTCCAGGGGGCAGCTTTTGCTGCTGAATCATAAATACCACACAACTGATCCTTTGCTGATCCTGTAGCTTATTCTTAATGGATATCAGTACAAACCAGTCATTTATTTTAGAAGATCCACATACAACAACGACAGCTGCTGTAACTGTCCTTTATGCACAAGATGCTTGTGCTCAAGTGATCAAGGCCAGCAGGGACAGAAATTTCTTGTACTGGTGAGAACTTTCTGGGACAGATTTTGTCCTTTGATTACAGAAATGCCTGCTGGGGTGGAGAGGGAATACAAGGAGCTGCATAATGGCTGAGGCAGACCTGTGCTCTGACCCTCAGAAGGTGCAACGTGTACCTGCAGGGGGTAGGAAGAGATGGGAAGGAAAAAGTCAGTGGCTCTGCACCTTTTCCCCATCAGCATAAGGAAGGGCCAGAGATGGGGGCATGAGAAATGGATGATCTTTCACAATTTCACTCCTTTTTGCGATGCCACAGTCTAGGCTATGATTTATCCCTGCCCAAAATGTAACCCAGCACTCAATTTCTGCAGTAAAATAACTAGCAGCTCTGTGAACAGGATCCTGTGGTCAACTGGGAATTAAATCAAGCCAAACGATTGAAGAAATTATTTGAAATGCCAAGTGTGATCTGCTAGGACTGCAGGTCCACACTGTGCTGTGCAATTCCTCACTGTCCGTACTCCACTGTGTAAGCCTGGTCCTGCTACTCAAGTCCTTCCAAATTTTCATAGAATCAGAATGGACATAGAATCATAGAATAGTCTGGGTTGGAAGGTACCTTCAGAGCTCATCTAGTCCAATGCCCCTGCAATGAGCAGGGACATCTTCGACTAGATCAGGCTGCTCAGAGCCCCATCCTTGAATGTCTCCATGGATGTGGCATCTACCACCTCTCTGGAAAACCTGTTCCAGTATTTTCCCACCCTCATTGTAAAAAATTTCCTCCTCGTGTCTAGCCTGAATCTCCCCTCAGTTTAAAACCATTACCCCTTGTGCTATTGCAACAGGCCCTGCTAAAAAGTCTGTCCCCATCTTTCCTATAGGCCCTTTTAAGTACTGAAAGGCCACAATAAGGTCTTCCTGGAGCCTTCTCTTGTCCAGGCTGAACCACCACAGCTCTGTCAGCCTGCTCTCATCAATGGAGAGACCCGAGGAATGGTATGGAAATGTCACTGCTGTTTCTGTGGCTGGTGTGACAGCACACACAGTTCTGGGCGATGGGCAGGAGCGAACAGCAACTCTTGTCCCCATGCTTGGTGCTGCTGCCCAGCAGGCTGATGGAGTAGGGATCTGCTGAAGACCTCCAGCCAGATTTGTTCTGTCAATGCGTTCATCAGCAACACATTTTGCCATTAACTACACAGGCTTTAAAAGAGACATTTGGAAACCCCAATGTAAATATAATCATTAGAAATACAGCTATTCAGTGCCAACCAACATACAGATGATGTTGGAGTTGATGTTTTCAATTTTTAAAAGTGAACCTACAGTATGGTATGTGGTCATGATTTTCAGTGGTGATTAGCTCCTTACCAAGGTCAAAGAACTTGCTGACATATAAAGAACATAAACCTGCACATTCTCTGAGCCAAATTGGTTTTATGAATGTATTTAGTCTCTGGAATATTTTATTCATCTAGACAAAAATTTCTTGTCAGTCACTTTTCACTGTAATTGATGATAGGACATGGGAAAAGAGTTAACTATTTAAAAGGGATCAGGAAACATTATTTCCTCTCTGAAAGCTCTTCCAAATCCCAACCCTGTAACAGAATGTATTGGTGTGTTGACTGCTAGATAAAAATAAATTAACTGTAAATCAAGATGGAGCAACAGTTCACCTATCTTCTCTTACTGACAAAGTCATAAATTTGTTGCTTCCTTTGCTGCAAATACAGGAATTTAATCAAAACCAGAGAGGAAACCACAGGTTGAGGTGGGTGTTTGTTCCCAGTGATATGTTTCCCATTACTAGTTTATGCCTGCAGATATAGAGACATTTAATATTAAATACAGACTGTTGAAAACCTATTGGCTCTCTTCAATGAGCTGTTGTCAAGCTTCAAGAGCAAAATGTGTTTTTCAGACTACACAAAGTAGCAAAAGTTACTGAAACCACAAATTTTATTTTTCTTTGTAGTTTACTAGATGGTATTATTTTTTTTTCCACTCTGAAGGGACATATGGGACTATATACAGTCATCATGATTTCAGCTGAGTTGCACCTGTTCTCATCAGGACAGATTTGAGTAGAAACAAGTTGGATCCAACAGAATAGCATCAGGAGAAGCCACAGGCGAAAACCATGATGGCATTTTTGAAGATTACTAAGTACTAGTTCTTCAAGGAAGAAAACCAAACCAAACCAAACCAAACCAAACCAAACCAAACCAAACCAAACCAAACCAAACCAAACTGAAGAACATGAGCTTGAGTTAACTTGAGAACACTGGAACAGGCTTCCTAGAGAGGTAGTTGATACCCCCAGCCTGTCAGGGTTTAAGAGGCTTTTGGACAATGCCCTTAACAATGTGCTTTAACTTTTGGTCAGCCCTGAATTGGTCAGGCTGTTGGACTAGATGATCATTGTAGGTCAAGTCCAACTGAACTATTCTGTGCTGCGCTATGCTATTCTGTCTGAGCTGAAGTTGCAGGGATTTTCCACCAAGGTAAACTGCAAAATTCCTCATTTTCATAAAACGTTTATATTTTCTGTCTCTGTCTCCCCTTCTTTTCATCCCTCACTTTCCCACTCCTGGATAGGCTAGAGATATGGGCAGAGATGAACCTCTTTCTTTTCAGCAAGGGAAAATGCAAAGTCCTGCACCTGGGGAGGAATAACTCCAGGCACCAGGACAAGCTGGGGCTGATCAGCTGGAAAATGACACGAAATTGAACACGAGCCATTAACACACTCTTGCTGCAAGAGAGGCCAGGAGGCTCCTCGGCTGCATTAGAAGCAGCACTGCCAGCAGGTGGAGGGAGGTGGTCCTTCCCACTCCTCAGCACTGATGGGACACCTGGATTGCTGTGTCCAGTTCTGGGCTCCCCAGTAGAAGAGAGATGTGGAACTACTGCAGTGAAACCAGTGCAGGGCTACTAAGATGATTAAGGGACTGGAATATCTCTTGTATGAGAAGAGGCCGAGAGAGCTGGTACTGTTTAGTCCAGAGAAGGCTCAGGAGGATCTCATCAATGTATACAAATACCTCATGGGAGGGAATGAAGAAGATTGAGCCAGGCTCTTCTCAGTGGTGCCCAGTGACAGGACAAGAGTCAATGTGCAAACTGAAACACATGTAATTCTGCTTGAACACAAGAAAACATTTTACTGTGAGGTTAGTGAAACACTGGCACAGGTTGCCCAGAGTGTCTGTGGACTCTCCATGTCTTGATCTGGGCAACCTGCCTGTAGCTGACCCTGCTTTGGGCAGGAGGGCTGGACTAGATGATCCTCAGAGGTCCCCTATCCATGCTGTGATTCTGTGATTCATGTCAGTGCAAAAACTCAGCAGCTTGCTGCCTCCTCCTGATGTGTTTTGTCATCTCTGGAGCTGAGTAAACAATACCTTTACTAGGGAGTGATTTGCTCAATAACTTGTTCCTAAAGATTGGTCTGTTCTTCTCCTGCCTGCAGCCATGTGCTTTTGCAGTATTTCCACTGCCTTTTTGTGGAGCTGATTCACATTTCATGGTTGGCTTTTGCCCTGGCCCCCTGTTTTCACTAAGCCCTCTGACTGCAAGTGTGCCATTAGCTTCAGCAGTGTATGACTCCAAGACTGCATGGCTTCAGGTAGTTGCAAAGTATACCTGGAAAGCTATAGAAAGAAAAATACCAGTAAAGCATGGATGATAAAACAACAGAAGGAGTTTCTGAATCACATGGTCCATTTAAGTGTATTTAACCAAAGAGTACCTGGTGAAGGCTGTGGCCAACTCTGTATATAAGATTAAACTATCTTGCGTTGCTGGACACCCTGGCCTTAGTATCAAGTTAGCCCACCACATTCATCTATCCTCAACATTATTGAATTATTCCCATTCCCTTCTTGAAACAGTGTCATGCTCTTCACTCAGCAATTGCCACAGAGGCATCCCAAACCAATTTAGGCAGGTGATAAGCTCCAAACAGACTTTATTCTAACCAGGACTGTTTGGCAGAAAAGCAACTCTTCAACTCCATGGAGAGTTTATTTCACTGAATTATTTTTCTTCTTTCAGCCCTTCTCTGTCTGCCAGCTCACCTGAAAAGGTTCCTCTCTGTAAACTTGAAGTCCTGGCTGTTTTTTCTACAAATATATTTTAACTGGGGAACAATTCTTACTCCTCTTTCTTGCAGCTTGTTTGCCCTCCCCTTTCACTCTCTAACCTTGTGGTACTCTGGTGAAGCTGAATCCCCATGGAGCATCGTGCTCCACCATACTTCAGCTTTTTTCCTTCAGAGTCTTTTTTTTTTTGTTTCAGTGAGATCACTGGGAAAGACATCTGCATGGGAAGGTTATTTACCATGTCCCATTCTTCTTGACAGGACTGTTTTTGCTGCATCTGTTATGGTTGTCTAAGGAAACATTGTGAATTACAGCCCAGCTGCTTTCCCAGCTGAATGGTCTTTTCACATCTGCAGACCCTCATATACACCCAAAGACAATGTCCCCCCTCTGTGGCTACAGCAGAGGACTACATGCCCCAAATTCTGGGTCCAAAAGTAGCCTTAAGAAGTCTTTTTTTTTTTTTTTTTTTTTTCCTCCAGGACACATAGACTAGTGCTTGCTTGTGTCTTTGGCATAAGCTGCTTTATACTAAATTAACTACGCCAGCCAGTCTGATGTGCAAATGGGACCCACCTGCAATCACAGCCCCATTCTCATGCTATAAGCTCCATAAAACTCCTGGCTCTGTCAGATGACAGTGGGGTGGCCCAAATTGGCCCAGATGCTGTCCCAGGTGCTGTCCCAGGCTGGGGCTCAGCCAGGGACATTTTGCAGATGCCAGATGAAGATGTTTTCACAGCTCCTCCCAGCACTGGAGATAAGAGCAGCAGCAGCTGCCACCTCCTCTGTATTTGCTTTCAAGGCTGGGAAAGCACGTTACCGTAATCATGGTAATCACCACACAGGTGACAGCTAAGCAGGACCAGGTGAGAGGAGCTATTTTTCACTTCTTTGGGTGTTTTCTTTGATTTAGATCAGTGGGTAGTCCCACTCATCTAAAATGTTGGCAGGTGGCTATCAGCATGTCTAGGATCTCTACGAGCCTTCAGGAAATTGGACTGGGCTTCTTTGCATGGGTTAAGTTCACCTTCTGTTCCTTATGGACAGCAGCACAATGTGTGCATTTGTTTCAGAGGTTAACATGCTTGCCAAAAGATGCAGCTTTAATATAATTAACTTTGGTGAGCAGCTTCAGTTAAAAAAAAAAAAAAAGACACAGAAGCAATATGATTTTATTTTTGAAGTATAATCTACTGTATATTTTTTTTTATGAACAAACTGCAAAAGTGTTCTTTGGAAAATAACATTTTTTGCCAAAATACCTATTTCCGAAGAATAGTGTAAAAAAAATTTAGTTGAATTACTAAACCGGAGCATTTTATTCTAGCTGTGCTGACATAAATATTCCTACCCACGTAGTTTTCTAGGTAAGACATTCTACTGTTTTAAGGGTCATGCAATTACACTATGCTTTTATTTATTCCCCTTAGCCTCAACAAACAGGTGTAGGTGCCTATCAGAGCAATTTTGCCACACATATTTAATTACAAATCTGCACTTATACTGCACACTGATTTGGTCATACAGGTCAGGTCATGATCATGTTTACATCTTTTTTTTGTTGTGAAGTATAAGATTGAGAGTAAGCTGTTAGATAATGAATTGCACCTTCACTGCCCCTTCAACACACAGATCAGTTTGTCTTTTGTCTTAGAATATTAGTTACAGCCCATAAATCATTTGCATGGCTTTATCTTGAGCCTGGGCTCAGCAGTTGCTGACAAGTAAGAAATAAATGCAAAGCACATATTTTTATGTGATGGGTTCCTTGTGTGGTTTGCTCAGGGCGAATCCTGCTTCAGCTCCCTGGTGCTGCTGCAGTGCTGGGAGCCATGTGCCGGGGGCTGTCTGCCAAGGTACCCCCACAATATGCCCCTTTTCCCAAACAGCTTCATCGGGATGCAGAAGATTGAAGTAAACAATGAGGCTTGCGGAAGATATTAAACTAGGACAAGCTGCAAACACCTGCCAGGACAAAGGACTAATACAAAGGCACCCAGTGAGAACAGAAGCATGGTGGGGAGTGAAATGAGATTCAGCCTGAAAAACATGCAAATTAATGTGTCTGAGGCAGAGGTAAACTGAAAAAGGCCGTTGATGGTGGGAGAAACATGGGCAGCAGTGATAGAAAAGCATAAGAGGGAGAGGTGAATTAGGCAAAATGGGTAACATTGCAATAGGGCTACTATCCTCCCTCAGGCACATGGTGCCTTTTTCTCCTTTTCTCAGTGCCAGTGCTGGGTGCCGCATGGGGACAGGTTAATGGGCAGGGGGCCACTGAGGTTAGTACCTGGGCAGGTAGCATCTCTGGCCCATGCATGGGAAGCACCCTGGTGGAACACCTCACAGGGCCTCCCTTTCTGTTGCTGCAGCTCTGGCTGTCTCTGTTTCTGAATTGTTTGCCCCTGCCAAAGCATTTTCTGCTCATGAGTCCTACACCTCCCCTTACTCGAGTGGTTTCTTGCAGTCTCTTTGCATCTAAATGCTCTGAAAGATTGCTCAATAAACTGAAATACATCTAGGATGCTACCAAAAGTTTTTCCAAGGCTGTTATGATGCGTCTCTGCAATGCCGAGGGATGCTGGGCAGGAACCAGAGCAGCTACCTCAAGGAACCCCCCTTGGGGTCTGCAGCTGCTTTTCACCCAGAGCCTCTGAGAAGGCAGGGGAACAGCTATGACTGATGGCACAGAGTCTGGCCTGCATGTTCAGACATGAGTGGTGACCTCCACGGGTAAGCATGGCTTCACCAAAACCAAACAGCACTAATGGTGTGACCCAACAGATACCTCAGCTTCTGGTGATACTAGAGTTGGTGTTTCCTATCCTACCACCTGCTAACATAGCTGCACACCTCAGCACATCATTGTATCTCTGCAGAGAAAATTTTCCCCCATTAACTTCTCTATATTCAAGGAACTTGCAAATACACTATACCAGATTACACCCCTATGTTATACTTACAAAGAAATGGTCAGATTTGCAATTTCAGCTGTCAGTATGAAAACAAGTGCTTGTGAGGGAAGAAGGGTAACACCAATGTCTGATCCCAGCAATGGGTTAAAGGCTGGGTTACGTTTGCCAGACAATTTGTTAGACCCAGGTGGTCCTGATTTCATGGTGTGTGTTGGGGACATGGAAGAAACTGCCAGCCCCGCTGATGCCAAGCGAAGGGCAAGTCTGTGCTTTGCAGCAGGTGAGGAGAGCTCCTGCAGTCCTGTCCTCACCCAGAACGAGCACCTAGCACACAGGATCCCTCCCACAATGTCATGTTCTCCCACATCCTCTGCTCTTGCATGTGCTGGTGGCGAGGGCAGACCTGGTCCTTGCACAGATGCTCTGAGAAGTACCATGCCTGGGATCATGGCTTGGGCAAGTCCACACTGCATCTGTTTGATAGGCTCTGTGACTCCAATAACCTCCACCCAGTTCCATAGATGTGTCTTCTGCCTCTTCATGTTTCAAAACAACAAACCAAATGAAGCATCTTTGCCCAAGTTCTGTTCTCAGTTACTGATGCATGGCCAGCAAAGTTGTTCTGGAGAGACACAACCAATGACAAGCAAAACATCTCATCCTCTGTTGTTTCTCCTAACTTCATGTGCACCACACCTCTGTCTGCCCAGCTGCTGTCTTCAAGTGGTTTTCTGTGGCTGTTGGCATGTAGGGTCACATGTCACTGACTAAAGGACTCCACCATCTCCTCGTGAATCTCTGTTTTTTTCATCTAGAAAGCAAAGCTCTGGCTTTCATGTCATGAAGACTGTTGCAGGTAGATCAAAATGTTAATTCATTGATGCATGCTGAGCTGGCCTCTGTAGCTCAGTCAATGTGTATTGAAAAGGGACCCAGCAGCTGTGTGTAACGCAATCAAACCCACTCCCCAGAAAAACCTCCAGAAAAAACTACTGGTAAACTCTCCATTGTGTTAGAAAACATTGTAGCTCATATTGTATAATAGCTCATGTTGAAGGTAAAGATTGGACTGACAGATCTATAATTGCTTGGATCTACTGAGAATTGAGAACAAGGCAAGCTGTTTGACCAAAGGCGCTTTCTAGTGTCTAATTCATCAGTATTCATTAAGTGGAAATGTAGGCTGCTGCGATGAAGATCAGATACAGTAACTTGAACTTGGGCTAGATCAAAAGCAATTAGGTACTAGAGTAAGAGTGCTTCATTCAAAGTGGAAGACAAGACAGGAAAAAAAAAAAAGCTTCTCATGATTCTGCATTACAAGAAATGACTGTAATTTTGTAATGCGAGGGTAGTTACAGAGGGAAAGAGAAGTTGGAAAAAACAGTAACTTAGACACACAGACTGGCGGATAAGTGCCTTTGCTCAGCTTGGGTCCTCCTGGCTTCTGTCATCCAGATATGTTCAACATGGCAGAGCTCTCTTGTTGCTTTCTCCCATGCCCTAGCCTGTCTGACCAGATGTCCTTTTAAAGTAACCCTGCTGGGATGGTCTTCCAGAATGGTTTTTGGTTTGCTTGCCCAAAGACCAGCAGAGGGAAAAGTGAAAAGCAAAAACCAGGGAAGTTTTAATCAAAATACAACTGGATACATAAATAAATAGATATACAGATAAATACACAGAGGCTGAGAGAAAGAAAAAGGAGTTGTAAAAGATGTGTAGAGAGAGAGACAGAAGAGATACAAATTAATTTCAAATTCTATTTAATCTGTCTAAAAAAAATTAAATGGATACAGAAAGAGAATGGTGGAAAAATGGACAAAATATTGCTTTGTGGCAAACCACTCATCAACTGCTTCATATTTACAAATAGAAACCCACTGTGCAAAATAGGTGAGGAAAAGGGTAATTAGGAAAACAGGTATGATTAAGTGTTTGGGGAGCATCGTGCCTGCTCTGCCTGTGTGTTCCTCTGCTACAGGAAATGTGCCAGAGAAAACTGAGAAAAAATGTCATCTCCTCAGACAAGAAATAATGGGCAGGTTGACTCTACGTTCAGTAATGCCGGGATCCATTAGCTTTGAGTAGGATTTGAGGAAGCCAGGATCTGTTCCTCATCTGAATCCACTTTATATCCCCTCCAAACAGCCTCAAGGACTATCCCAGATGCTTCAGGTGCCCATCAGCTATAAATGCCTTAGCGCAGCTATCTGACCTATCTCTCGCCCAGGTAACTTACAGAAGCAGATCTCACTTGTATCTGAAGATACTGACTTCTGTTATACTGGCTTTGTCTACTACTACAAGGACTATGGCAAAGGGAATAAAGAAATAAAAGCATAATGAGAGGAAGGAGTGATGGATTTTCACCTTATATCATTCCTAAGGATCCTAGGATTTACAGGTGATTTGACCTGTTCTTCTTTCAAAATTAAAATTGTAAAGAAATTATGTTAGAAGCAACCCAGCTGTTCCTTCTACCCCCTCACCAGAGCTGCGTTAGCCCACATAGTTTTGTCTGTACAAGTGGGTGCAGGATGGCCCAAGGCTGCATCTGCTCCCTGGACCTGGACCAGTGAGGGTGTGGGGGCTGTACACCTGCATTGGTGTAGGGCTGTCCCAAGCCTACAAATGTACATAAACTCTAGAGCAGATCTCCTTGTGTCCACCTAGCTCAGAGCATCAGGAGAATAAGTTCATAACTATCCATATCCATCCCTTCTGACATATGCTTTCAATCCTCTTTCTATTGTATTAGTATATATATCAGCCTATAAATTATAGGTACATACTATAGAGACTGTGGAAACACCATCCCTGGAGATAATCAAAACTCAACTGGGGAAGACCCTGGGCAGCCTGCACTGGCTCTACAGTTTCCCTGGTGTGAGCAGAGGGTTAAGCTAAATGATCTCTACAAATATCTTTAAATTTAATGTTTCTGCCATTCCATGAGCTAGTCTGAGATCAATACTGAATGAGAGAGAAGACATTACTGTAGAAGTAAAAAGCTTGTCCATTGCTGTTGGCTGTAACACCAGCATTTACAATCAGTAAAGTCTAGTTTGGTGTAAACCATGATACAGATCATATTATGATTTGAGCAGTTTCTCTAGTTATCCCTGATACTCTCATTTCACCATGCTTTAAAAGTCTTACTGAAAGCAGAGACCATTCTAGTTCATACACTTCTTCTAGGGCAAAGTGATGAAAGTGATGATTCCAAGCCTGTGAAGGAGAGCACCATCATTCCTGGAGCGCTAAAGATCACTGGCCCTAAAGTAACTCCAAGCCTGCAGTGCAGAAGTGGATTTTTGGTGTGCCAGCACCCTGGTTCCTGAGGTGGGACACCAGCCCAACCTGCCATACGCTACCACTTTGTCTGTTCTCTTTTCCAAAATATGTTTTCCAGGAGTATTAATGCACCAGTTTGTGTCTCTGCATTTCGCATCTGCAACAGATGGGAAAAAGAGTAACACTATGAGCTCAACATTCAATGACACTTTTTCCAGTTAAATGATTAGCTTTCACTGACTTCATTATCCCTTGTCACTTGTATTATAATAGTACGCAAGGTGACTGATGCCTCCCTGCGATGGGCATCCTGAAGCACAAAGATGGGGCTCTGCCCATCTCCACATCGCCTTGGTTAAAACGATTTTCACTTAAGTCATGTTCATGTCTCAACTCCATTTAAAATCCATCAACAGCCACTGCGCCTTTTGGTCATTATTTCCATCAGGAGATTCTATTATTACTCAGTACTCTTCACCATATGAGCTAAAGATAACTCTTCACCCTTACAGCTAAAGATAACTTTAAATTTCTATGCTTAAAACAATGCAGCAGCTCAGTAAGCTGGGTAGGAGGCACTGGTTTCAGCAGAAGAAAAAATATTAGATACTTGTGATGTTTCTGAAACAAATGATGTGCAGGCAGTGGGCAATGATTCCACTGGAATTAACCTGCAAGCAGCCAAACTTGCAGCAGAGTCCTATGCAGATATTTGCTATCTTATTCCATTTTCTCTGTTCACTGACAAATATAGGTTGCAGTTCATTGTAATGAACCTTGTGCATTTTTGTCCAAATTGTTTGGATTAAATAAAACACTTTATAGGTTGAAAAGTTTTATTACAGCATTTTTGAAACAAGCACTCTTCTCAAAGAAGATTGTTTTGAATTATATTTAAAGGTGATTCAAATATGTCTGATTTTAAAAGAAGTATCCAAAGCACATCTGTACAGATTAAATGAAACAATTTTGTTTAATCTAAAAGTAGAATTTTTTTTCAAAAACAAGATCATATTTTTGTGAAGAAAATTTACTTCAGATTGACCTGTGATTCATTTTTTCAATTTTTTCATTCATCCAGGAAAAAAAAAAAAAAAAAAAAAAAAAAAAAAAAAAAAAGTCAGTTATTTATAAAGCCTTAATGTAATTTTCTTTCATGACTTGGTCCTAATGCATGTTTGCACATAGACCTTCTGTTGACCTCCATGGAAGTTACACATCTACAGGGAATGCAGAACCAGACTCGGCAGACAAAATTAGTGTTTTTCTAATTGCTTTAATTGGTGTTTAATTTTTCCGCTGCTTATAGCCCAAGTTACTGACTTTTAATGGGAGAAAGAAATGTACGCTGGAATAAGAATGTAATCAGATAAGAAAAATGGTTAACATTATATTAGAGCCCCAGATGCAGAACAATTGGTAAATGTGTATGTTTTCATTTGAGTTAAAAATACAACTGATTTCCATTTCCGTTGCCACTTCAACTAATTTATATTCAGAAAACCATGTCCCTGAAAATGTGCAAAACATCTGCTTTGAGAAACTGAGTGTCAATAACTAAACCGTGTGCATCATCCTACAGAGACCTCCGTAGCCGTAAAGAGGAAGACTAGATTATCTCCATTAGGGACAGTGATTTGTAAGCTGTCCAGAGGATGGATATAACCACATTATTCATTAATTCAGCCTACAGGGGGAAAAGAAGTGACTCAAAATCATCTGCAATCGCACAATGCAAGTATGCGGGCTTTTTTTCAGATGAAATCTGATGATTACTTTAGCTGGTTCTCCTTCATGCAGGTAATTCAGGAAGCCTCTTTTGTCCTATTTTCTCTAGTTTTTCTGAAATGATTGCCTGTCACTTTATGCTAAGCAATCTGAAACCCCTCAGTGCAGTAACAAGGTGTGACTTCACCTCCTGCTGATTTACTAAGCCTAAAAAACATATGCAATAAAAACTGCAGTGAAACAGTAGGATAACTCAACAGTAGCAAATAATATGTGCCTATCCCTCTCACATGTACCCTTTACTGAATATTACCAATTTTGTTTAGCATGCAACACAGGCCTTCTGCTGATAATAGGTAACATCTGCTTTAGATCAAAAGGGTAGCAAACAAGTACTTCTTGCAGGCAGACTCTGCTCATTCTGGTTTTCTCTAGCAAATTTTAAGTGGAGCTGGCATATAACAAAAATCACAGCGGACAAGATGTATTTTTAGCCACATACCTCTCATCTGGATATCAATATACAGCACCTCTTTTTGGCTTTTGGATTTGTAACAGTAATGATTCTCCAAGCATCTCCTGAGTCCTAGTAAATTCAGAGTGCCTATCTGATGAGCACATCATGTGAAAAGTCTTTACAGTTAAATAGGGAAATGTATAAATACCATTTGGGGCAACAAGTTTGCTAGGTAAGATAAAGATCAATTATTTTTAATGCTTAAAGGTGGTGCTGCTGCAACTCTAAGCCCTTTTATGAAAACGCTCTTATCACTACTACAAATTCTATCACCATTCACTGGGACTATTAAATTTCTTCAATTCTATACTAAACATTATTAAATATAGCTAAATTTCCCAGGGTGGCTCCTACACAGAAAAATAGTCAGCCCTGAGTATATACAGGGCCCTTTTCCCATATGCAGGCGCCATGAAGGATGTGTGATTAAACACAGGATTACCAGACACTGGCAGATTACTGCTCAGACCAGAAGTGGGGATGAAGAATCCTTTTCTTCCTGCCCTAAGTGTTGGATGACCTGTGCCAGCATGCAGGAAAACAACTGCTTTCTCTCACAATTCACGCCTTGGAAATCAGATCTGGAAAGGGGCTTTTTTTCCCACAGGCACCAAAACTGGCTCCAACCTTTCACAGTATCACAGTGTCACAATATGTTTGGGATTGGAAGGGACCTCAAAAGATCATCTAGTCCAATCCCCCTGCTGGAGCAGGAACGCCGAGGTGAGGTCACCAGGTGAGGTCACCAGGTCTCAAGCGAAGGAGACTCCACAACCTCCCTGGGCAGCCTGTTCCAGTGCTCTGTCACCCTCACTGAGAAGAAGTTTTTTCTCAAATATAAGTGGAACCTCTTGTGTTCCAGCTTGATCCCACTGCCCCTTGTCCTATCATTGTTTGCCACCGAGAAGAGCCTGGCTCCATCCCCGTGGCACTCACCCTTTATATATTTATAAACATTAATAAGGTCACCCCTCAGTCTCCTCCAAGCTAAAGAGCCCCAGCTCCCTCAGCCTTTCCTCATAAGGGAGATGCTCCACTCCCTTAATCATCTTTGTTGCCCTGCGCTGGACCCTCTCCAGCAGTTCCCTGTCCTTCTGGAACTGAGGGGCCCAGAACTGGACACGATATTGCAGGTGCGGTCTCACCAGGGCAGAGCAGAGGGGAAGGAGGACCTCTCTCGACCTACTAACCACCCCCCTTCTAATACACCCCAGGATGCCATTGGCCTTCCTGGCCACAAGGGCACAGTGCTGGCTCATGGTCATCCTGTTGTCCACCAGGACCCCCAGGTCCCTTTCCCCTACACTGCTCTCTAATATGTAATTTCCCAACCTATACTGGAACCTGGGGTTGTTCCTGCGCAGATGCAGGACTCTACTTTTGTTAAATTTCATCAGTTTATTTCCCGCCCAACACTCCAGCCTGTCCAGGTCCCGCTGGATGGCAGCACAGCCTTCTGGCGTGTCAGCCACTCCTCCCAGCTTAGTGTCATCAGCAAACTTGCTGATAGTACACTCTATTCCCTCGTCCAAATTGTTAATGAATATATTGAATAATACCGGCCCCAGTACTAACCCCTGAGGCACTCCACTAGATACTGGCCTCCAACTAGACTCCGCACCATTGACTACCACTCTCTGGCTTCTCTCCTTAAGCCAGTTTGCAACCCACCTCACTACTCTATTGTCTAGACCACACCTCCTCAACTTAGCTGTGAGGATGCTGTGGGAGACTGTGTCAAAGGCTTTACTGACGTCAAGGTAGACCACATCCACTGCTCTGCCATCATCCATCCACCTTGTTACATTCTCATAAAATGCTATGAGGTTGGTCAAGCATGACTTACTCTTGGTAAAGCCATGCTGACTGCCCCTAATAACCCTCTTATCCTTGATATGCCTTGAGATGGCACCAAGGATAAGCTGTTCCATTACTTTCCCAGGGACAGAGGTGAGGCTGACCGGTCTATAATTACCTGGGTCCTCCCTCCTGCCCTTTTTGAAGACTGTAGTGACATTTGCTTTCCTCCAGTCCTCAGGCACCTCTCACATTTCCCAAGACTTTCTTTCAAAGGATGAAAAAGGTGCCTGTTGTGCTATGAGGGCTGGTGTCCAGTGTCACAGCAAAGCTGGCAGCCAGGAGAAGGACTTGCCAGGCAAACACAGCTCAGCCCTTTGAGCCCCATGGTGGAGGCAATGACTTGCTCTACTGAATGCCCTGTAGGCATTAATGTCAGCACAAGGGGGGTTGCATAGTACAGAAAGACTTCACCGAGTGAATTTGCCTCATTCTAGCAAGCCCACAATGAACCCAGATATGCTAACTCAGTCTTTAGGTCTTATAACTTGCCCAAACCTGGACAAATTTTCATGGGAAACTCAAAAGGACTATCCAAAATTCATGACTCAGTGCATGAAGGCACAAAAAAACTTTAATGAAAGAGAACTTGGGAAAAAGCAATGCAATTTTCATGTTATTTTTTTTTTTTTCTCTTGAAACCCTGGAAAAAAAACACCTAGCAAGGAACTCTCAGCCTAAAGAAATACAATCTGGCAATACAGCAGTAAGCATAAACAGGATTTTCCAATGCAAAACATTGTTACTTACATTAATAATAATTGGGTTCTATACCAGATGCATCTTCACAGAAGTTTTACAATATATTCTTAATAAAGTACAATATGATAAAATGATTAACAGCTCATAGTGGAAGTATTAAAATATGCTTACCATAAATTAACACTTGAGAAAGCAACAGTCATGGTTCCTTGAGGGTATTAGACTTTTTCAGACTTTTCTACTGGCAACAACTGTAATACAAGAGCTAAAGAAACTCTGTCAGTTATTTCTACATAACATCTGTGTCCATAATCTGGAAGTAAAATTTTGAGTAATTTATATCTCTGGGCTAAAGTTCAGTGAAGGAATTGTTAAATAGTCACTTCAAAAGCAATTTCCTTTAGTACAAGATGTCCATGAATTTTAATAGGTCATAAGTATACAGTAGCAAGGATTTTGTTTCATGGTATGGTTTTCCTTCTCTGAAATTAAATCATTGCCAAATGTTCTTGAATGCACATTAATACACTTTATGATTGAAATTATTTCCTAGAAGCCAGGCTTTATGGGATGAGATCACCTCAGAGAGAATTCTTTCTTTCTCTTAAAACAGTACTGGTGTTATTCTGCAAGATACATCCTGAGAACATTATTTCTAAGTTTTTTCAGATACTCTCTTTTGTTTTCATAAAATCCCCATCCGAATAGTTACACCTCGGCACCACTGCATCCTGTTTTTCTGGAAGTCCCCAAAGATTTATGGTCTTGCAGGGTTGAATTACAAGATTTTAGTTAACAAAACAGCTTTATTATTTAGGGACTAGTTTACACCCCACTGCAAAATCCAATAGTAAAGTTTGGATTAAAAACATTTGGAAAGAAACATTTTCAGTGCAAGTTTTTGGACTTGTCAAGGCTATGATTTCACAAAGCTACGGACCAAAAGAAGCCTCCCAATGATGGTTTTCAGAACGTACATATGAAACAGATTTGTCTGACAACCTGCAAATGTTTGTTGACTATGCCAAATGAGTTCATTTTACTTTCACTCACACATACACATCTATATATTTGTATGCTTATGTGTATGCCACCAGGCTACTCCATCCTCCCAGTCACTTCTATTGTTCTTCTCTGAATTTGTCATTTGCTTCTGGGAAAATGCTCAGCATCCCACACAATGTTTCAGCTCCTGTCACCCTGCAAGCATGGAGAGCGTTTGCTGGATTCCCTCTTTGAAAGGAGATGCCTCTCCGTAAATAGCCCCGAACTGGCCATATAATGTGGCAACCTCACATTTAATATTTTTTTTTGCTCCTCGTCACACCAAACTTTGTTACACTATTGCTCTGATTTCATGTCCCTACCAGGAATTTCTGCCTCAGCTGAGCTTCCCCACATGCTGTGTCTTATCTTTTTCCAGTTTGGACTTCATTTTGTTTTGTTCTTCCCATCTTTTTCATGATTCAGCACTATTTATTTGCCCATGGTGCTGTAAGGCTACAAAAAAGATTGGGGCCTTCTCTGTGTTACACTCAATATTTGAAGTGTTTCAAATTAACTAGAATTGGAAGAATAAGTGCAGTTATCAGTGGTGTAACCCACAGATATACAAGGTACAAAGAAACCATCACCCCTATCCTCAAAAGCATCTGAGTGCATCTGAAATCAATCAACACAGTTGAAAGCCTGGCCAGAGGGAAGTTGAGCATGGCATTGTTGGAAAACTGAACGCTGGTCCACTCCATTAACCTGGAAGCCATCCTTTCCCTTAGCATCTCTTCATCAGTTCTTCAACTTCACTGTGCTCACCTTGTCCCAGTACAGCTTGCCCTTGGAATTTCTTTTAATACTCTGTTTACTTCTTCATCCTGATCATTAAATAAGATGTTAAATAAGCCAGCATGTAATACCAGTCTCAGCAGTAAGCCATCAAGCACCAGCTTGATACGTTACTGTTTATTGTTAGGTTTTGTTTACAATTCAGGGAGTTTTCATTCCAACCAAAGTATCTATCCAGAAAATTATGAGAGTAATATTTCATAAGTGACTCTATCTTGTGCATTACTAAAATGTAATTATATTGGTGTAAATTGCCAGAGCTATCAACCCCCGGGGTTTTCCTCCCTCAGCATTTTCTCCATTGTATGGTGAGGGATGGGAGCTTATCCTCATCCAAATGTGACTGCCAGGATCATTTCTTCCTTCCAGAGAAGCCAAGCTACATTTTCTCTTGTTGTTCACATACATCTTAGATCATGAGCTGCCTTGCTGGGGAGTTTCCTAGACCCTTAGTTCTCCTCCACCAACCAACAGAGTGTCCCTGTAAGGGGACTTCAAGCAGGCTACATGGAGTGACAGTGTTTGCTTCATTGTCCTTCATCCACTTCTTCCTGGTTCAAACCTTAAACAATTGCTGGAATTCTCTTGCAAACTGTGCCTTTTCTGACTAATCTCAGCACCAGCCAGTATTTGGCCAGGAAGCACATCCAGCTCCAAGAGCATCACTGAAGCTACTCAGTGTTGATGGATTCTTACAGGCACCGTCTCAGCTCTCTCGGGCTCTGCAGGAACTGGCAACGTGGCTGCTCCCAATTAAACACTACATTTGCTGCACAAATACCACAGTCCCCATGTGACCTGAATCCACTGACTTTTTTATGTTTATATTTTCCGGGAGTCCATGTCCGGTTTAGCAATTAACAGGTCTTTTATTAGATCTCCTTTGCTTCCTAAATGCTCTTCTTTTTCTTTCTCATTATAGGCATAATCTTTTTAGAGTCAGACAAAACTCATCTTGTGCAAATTTAGTCCCCTCACCGATTTCTGGATGTTTTCCTTTCTGGCAGCCTTTTTCAGACAAGAAGTGGCCTTCATTAAAATGTGTTATATTTTTCTTTTGTCCTTTGATCGCTTCCAGCTACATTTCTATTTGCTTTCTTACTTATACCTTTTTCTTAAAAGCCTTAGCTAATTCTCTCTCTTTGTTTTGTTTTGTTGTTGCAGGTATTCTTTAATCTAATTTCTTTTGTGTAGCTCATTAGTCTAGACCCGAAGATGAGGATTATGGGCAAGAAGTAAAATAAAAAGCATACCTGAGATCTCAGCCTTAAGCACGAAATTAAACACTTCATAAAAGGAGCAGCACCTCTGATACAGATTGCATAGCAGTGCTACAGGTAACCCTGCTCAAGGACACTGAAAGCACTTGGCCTCTGAGATGGTGTCACGCAACCTCCAAGTATGACAGGATCGGAGCACAATACACACCTCAACTTTTATTCAGCGGGAATACTTGCTGAAATTGCTAATAAGCAATGGGAAAAGTACGAAAATCACAGAAGGACTCTGTTTTCTGCAGAACCGCAAACTCAACTCATCACATCACTTCTGCTCGTGTTAGGCTTTTTCGCTACAGTAAATTCTGTCCTAGTATTTACTTTACTCATTTTTGACAGTTAAAATAAATTCTTTAAGGTATTTTGTCATCTCAGAGGCATTTACCGTACCAGAAGATGCCATGCTCCATGACGTAGCTGAGCATAGCAGCATTATATTTTATTTTCTTTAAAAAAGAAAACTTTGACAGAAGACTACCTAAACCAGGGAGTTTCAGAGTCTCCCTAAAGGAAAAGTTGATAGGGCATGAGGTACTACATTTCAAGCCTGACTGCATTATTCAGGGTGAAAAAAAAAGCTTTAGTTTTATTTTAGAGGACAGAAAATAGTGGTTTTAATTATGTGGTTGGTCACTTCTTAATCTCAGTAGTGAATTATAATATCATTCGTGATGACTTGCAAAGCTACTTCTTAAAAGAAATACATAATTTTAAATTGAAGCAAAATGTATGAAATGCTAATAAAAGCAAAATCTTTCTGAAAGGATTTTAGGAATATTTCACCATCTAGCTGGGGTTGCCGTGTGGATCAGAGGCATGAATACACCTATATAAAGAGAAATGTGGGAATGTCATTTAGCTTAGGGAAGCATTGGATATATTGCATGAACCACAACCCTTTACGAAAACATTATTCTTTTACCTGCTCATCCATTTCAGGAGACAACAGTTTTTCGCAGTGTTCAAGATCCCATCTGCTCCAACCAGGCTGTGCAGCCATCACACACCATCCACTGAGCCATCATGTTGGGCAACGGAAATCATTGGCTTGCAGGAGTCACAGCTAGCTCCACCATGAGATATACCAGACCAGAACACTTATCCAATGTGTTTCAATGGAAACATCCTTGCCTCTGTTTCTTGTTTGCCAGTACCACCCCTGAAACTGAGTTGTGGACTTCTGGCTTTGCTGTTTATTTGATTGCAATAGGATAAAGGACAACCTTTTCCCAAAGTATGCGCAGTCTAGACACAATAAGAGGGAAGAAAAATACCTATCTTTCTCCTTTACAGATGACTGATTTGGTCTTCCAAGTGGGAAGTTAAATGCTTTTTGCAATGTCATATGGCATTTGGTAAATCTAGGAATCAGACCTCAGTATCTTGGATCCTTAGCCAGAGTCCCACCTAGAAGGATCTCTCCTCTTTCACTGTTCAGTCAGAAGGCAGATGTTCTTTTCACCTCTCAGCCCTCTGTCTAACACAGCAAACAAAAGCTACATACACTCAGTGCTAAGTGACCATCTCTTTTACAAATCAGCTGATAAAAGGTGACAAAACTTTACTGTGTTAAAAAAGGCTCAAAGCTGGGGACCTTCACTATCAAAATTACTCTTAAATGTCTCAATTTTCATTATCTCGAAGTGGGGTTCTTTGTTTGGTTGGGGCTTTGTTTCGGGTTTTTTTTTTGTTACTAACTGCTAATTAATCCAGAGAGAATAAGCACCTCCTACTGAAGGCGAGAAATGCAGGTAAATAAACACAGTGGAGCTATTTATCGAAACATAAACACTCTTGTATATGGTGAGCTGTGTAACTCTCCAGGCTTCATCAATGGTATTGACCAGATTTTGATCACCTAGACCAGGTGCCAAGGCACTGAAACTGTTTGTGAATACCTACCTACATGCAGTGTCTTTACCTGCAAATTGAATCCCACCTCAGTTATCTGCAACATAGATATCCACTCCTAAAGCAGCTACTCCAGGCTCCCTGGACAATTAAAGGACAGAAACAGGGTTAGTGGAACAAAAAAATCCCAAGATTCAAGGCATCTGACTTGCTTCAGATATCTGTTTTCGGATGAGGCATTTCATGACTTAGAACAGATTTTTGGCAGTTGAATGAGTCCAGACTGACCAGCTCAGGCATTGCCACTGCAGAGGTTTACCCTGGGACAGATGACTTCCATGCACCTCTGCTCTCTGAAGGCCTTGCTTGAAAAACTTACATGGACAAGCTGTAATGCACTGGCTTTGCATCTCCCTTTTCTGGACATATCAAGCCCCACCAAACAGGGAGTAAAGACTTATTTTATTGCACAACAGCTGAAAACATTAATGTAGACAAAGTTTGAGGTTTGTTTTTTTAAATCCATTCAGTCACTTCTTCACTGTCCAATGGAGCAAGTCTCATTCACTCCATACATACTGGAAATTAGCCACTAGATAGTTGAAAATAACAAGCCTCTTCAGCAAAGCAGTGTTGTCCAATGGAAAGATTCTTCTTGTGTTACTGTCCACTGCCCAAGAATGTATCAGGGGAAAACTCTTCAGTTCTCATAATTTAAATGAAATAAGGATTGAAGCAGTTTAATGATTTGTTAACAATACATAACTCACCAGCAGTACATTCAGGATCAATATCAGTAATACAACAGATAAACCACATCTCCTGCAGAAGAAGAAAGCTCCCTCCACAAACCCCCATACCTGTACCCTGGGTGTGGGTCCCCACTTGTTGACCCCATACCATCATGACACCCGCTGAGCCCAGGCTCCATGGGGTATCCCACAGGGATGATGTAGGTGGAGGTTGCAATGCTGGCAGGGCAGCTTCTGGCAGTGTCAAACCAGGTTTGACTATTGCTGCTTACCCTCTAAGGTGCCTCTGCCCCACTTAGCAATTTTCACACTTCTTTCATACTTCTTTTCAGGCTTACTCCTCCTGTGTTTCAAAGCTCTCTTTGAAGTTCCCTGGCTACTGTTCTTTCCCTTTAACACCATCAGTTGGTGGCTGATGGTCACCTTCATCTTTAACATGATCAATTAACATGGGCAAATGTCCTCCAGACAGTTTTGTGTATTCAATACACACACATACACACTTCTGTGTTAACAGGTGTTGTTATTCAGGCCATTTGACAAGGGTGGGTTGTGTGAGCACCTGCACAGTTATTTTTAAAAGTGTAGTGTATATTCATATCTTCCTTGGTTATTTTTTATTGTTTAATGTAGTTTAAGGTTTAGTTTGGTATCTTTGTGGCTGCTTGAAACTATGCACTAACCCACACACTTGTTTCTCATTTAAGGAAAATCAGTGGCACTGCCATTGAATTAAAGGTTGCATATTGTAGCTTGTGATAATTATACAAGGAAAAATAACTGTGGCCATGCCCAGCACATTAAGCTACCAAGCTGTTGGTGAGAAATACAGTGCAGAGACCATATTATCATCCATCAGCTTTGTTGCAGCCTAGAGGACTGGGCAATGAGTGGGAAGCTGAAGAACGTTTTGCTTCCACGCTTGCACTTGCTGTTGATGTACCATGATAAATTAAACATTAAGCCAGTGCAGTCTGTCAGACTCCACTAGAAGCTCTTCAGCAGACTGAATGGGCATTTACAGAAGTGGAGGGATATGTTCCAACTTCAGGGGAAACAGCAGCATCACCTGGCCTTAATAAACCTGTGTCTCATGCTTCTTATTAAGAGCCCAGGACACCAGAACTAGCTTGTGTCATGGGAACATTGTACTCTGCTACCTTCTCATACTCTGCCATCCTACACTTGGTTTCAGGCTCCTTTGCATCACTACAGCAACTAACACAATCTCATGGATATTTTGCTTTATACTGGCTGGCTTCCCACCCACGCCACCATGTCTCCCAGTCCTGTCCCACTGGTTCATGGCTTGTGCTGGGGACACCAGACCTGACTCCTGAAGCCATCTGAAATTCCTCTGCAGAGTTTCATCTTGTGGCAGGACTAAGCCCACAGAGAATGCATGGGCAATATTGTGAACATTTTGCCCAGCTATTTATGGAGTCAAAATACAGCTATAGCACAGTGCATCAAATACTGTCTTGGTTTGGTAACAGGCTATTGCAGGTAGGATGAGCAGCAGTCAGGTTGAGGAACAGCCCAGGGAAAAGAAAAAAAAATTAAAAAATAAATTAACAAAAACCCAGCCAGGTATTATCTGCAAAATGGGAATATGCAGGCTCCAAACCACAACATACAGTGGTGTTACCAAGAATGAAAACTTACTAACCAAGGAGATTAAAGAGTTAAACAGACTTTCCTCAAGAAAGACAAAAAGATAACTCACTAGAAAACTGCTTTCAGGTTAGACCAACGAAGGCACTGAAAAAAAAGAAAAATTCCATGATGCTTTACTTGGTCAAGTCTTGGAGGAACCAAAATCTCAGAAAAAAATAACTGAGCTATCAAGGAAGGGCTAGGATAAAGGCCTTGCTTTTTTTAATCTTGTTCTTCCTGTTTGTTACATTTCTATGAATAAATAAATCACAGTAGCCTGGGAAGCAGCTCTGCTGGGTTATCTTAATACCAGAAAACTGGAGTGTGGCAAATTGGTGTGATGCCAGTTTTCAAAAGGACTCCAGGGGAGCTCTGAGTAACTCTAGGTCTGTAATCTTGGTGCCTCTAATTAATTGAAATTATAATGAAGATCACAATTAGTAGACACCTGGATAAAACTGGTCTATTTGAGAAGCATCTGCACAGTGTCTGTGAAGACAAATTCTATCTTATTGAGAAGTTCTTTGAGGGTTAAACAAGTATGTGGACAGAGTCACACACACAGATCAAGGTCAACCTATCTACTTGGATTTCCAACAGACTTTTGGCTAGGCCCATTGCCAAAGATAATTTAGGAAACTGAGCAGTCATGGAACAAGCAGAACAATGCTTTTATGGGTAAGTAAATGGTAAAGAGATAGGGAACAAAACTGAGGAGCAATTGTTCATTTTTCAGACTGGAGGGAGCTGTATGGGATATTTTGCTATTTGACATAATTTCTGAATGAGCTGGAAGACGGGTTTGGTAACAGGCTGTTGTGATACTTACTGATGACATCAAGTTACTCAGGGTTGTAAGGATGAAGTCAACAATGAAGAAAAATAGACATCTTACAAGAGTGAGTGTCTGGGCAGGGTATACTGCAGATGAAATTTGCTGTAGGTAACAGAGGTGCAGGAAGGAACTGAACTGAAGCATGTAATTTGCTGGATAAATGTGAAGAAGGGTTAGGATAGTATTGAACAAGTTCATCTTGCTTTCTCCCCATTTTGGAAAAGAGCATTTGCTGGCACTTCATTTTGTGTTGGGTTTTATCTGGGAAGGATATGAAAAATTACTTGATCTATAGTTCCCAATTGGACTTGGGAGTCAGGCATCTAGCAGATATGCACCTCAAAACAAAAGTGCTTTTAGGCTTGCGCAGAAGCATGATTCTAGGTATATTGAGAACAATGTATGGAAAACCAAGCATGCTACAAAGCATGTGTGCCTCATGCTTAAGCAGCTGCTGAGTAGAAACAGGATTCAAACTGAACTGTAGCAGCAGCAGCTGTGTGCACTTAGGCTGCAAGCAAGAAGAGTGGGACAGATCTTCCCCTGGTGAACAGATCTACACCTGTCTCAGCTCTTGCTAGGCCGCTTAACCTAGCACAAAAAAGCTGTCCTGCCACTTCATTTTAGGGTAGTGCTGTGTAGCTAAGGCACAAGCACTAAAATATTCTGCTTTCTATCCTGTATACGCCTTCTAACAGCCATTGAAAGTCTTGGTAATGGCTCTTCGTGACATGTCTGAAGAGCATAGGCTCAGTAAAAATGCCACCTGAAATAACAATGTCTATTGGCTCCTCAGAAATTGTCCAGTTTGTGACATTTTAGAAGGAGGGAATTGACTTGTAAGTTACTGCATCATCACTTTTCATTATAACACCAAACTTCCACGTGTTTTCATACTTAAGTTGAAATGGGCCTGTAAACACGACTGAATTGTATCTATGGTTGAGTTGATGACACATTGAAAATTATAAGGTTATGTGAATTATTAAAGAAATGAAGCACCATCATGAAGAGAGTGACCTTGTTGACACAATAAAATGTAACACTGGATAACTATGGCTTAAGTTTACAGTGTTGTTTGAAAATGAAAAGTGATGTAAAATGGCATTCTGGTGTTCCAAGTTTGTTATATCTTAATTACTTTCAGGTCAAACACACTCCTTTTATCAATAAGAGATGTGTTCTGCCAGCCCCAGAAACTTTTGCCTTCTGAAACTCAGACTAGCTTCTCTTGTCCTTATGTCTGCTTCGATGCCTATAGAAATTCAAGGTGCGAATGCATTCAAGATTTGTCAGCCCTAAGATCTGCCAAGTGTGCTTTTTTAAAATTTGTGCACAAATCCATGGCCCCAGGTTTGGTGATCACCATGTTGAGAATGCTGTTGAGAGATTTAATACATTCAGTGTCAATGATATTATGTATGCCAGGTGCTTGTAGAACGGAAACACAAAAAAAGAGTATTTCTGCGACAAAATAGGCATATCTGACTGTATGCACACAGGAAAGTGATCTCTTGAGTAAGAAGATGGCATTTTTACATATCTGTTTTCCAGAGCGTGACTACATTAAAATTATTTTTGACAACACATCAGACTAATGTATTCTGATACATTCTGTAATATTAATGAAGCCATACTAATAGCAGGTAGAGCAGCATTATTGTTAAATCCTCAGTGAGTGGTGACTTATGTAATTAGAGACTTTACAGCAAGAATCCGACCCATTCTCTTGCTGGCTCAAGTAGAGTCTCAAGGGCTTTGGAAAAAGGTGATATGTGGGCTACTGAATTACAAATAAATCTTTTAAAAGGGATAAAATAAACTACTAAGGTTCTTCTATAATAAAAAATAGCAGATCTCTTTTAGAAAGAGACCAAATTATTCTGTTCAAAGAATCAATATGTGTACACCAGCTAAACTTGTTTGCTATGATGTGCTTCTTTAAATACCAGCTATTTTGCTCTGTGTGGTGGTAGTCACAAAGGATGCACAGTCATTTTAGCTCCTTCATGGAGCCTCAAAAGTATTTATTCTAGCTGGATTTTTAACCCAAGAATTAATTTTCTGCTGAAAAAAAGCATGTCTTGCTCACTTTGGGATGGACTTTTACTAATTGTAGGTGTGGGAATAAACCCAAATGCATATTCCTTTTTTGTTGGATGCCTCAATTCAGGAAACAATATTGGTTTCATCTTCCTGAGCCAATAAATTCCTTTCTAAATGGAGAAGCATCTAATTTTTCCTTCTAAATCCCTGAGAGTTTTATTAAGATGTAATCATTTCTGAAACTACATAGCCAGTGAAGCTAAATCTTGTATTGACTCACTGAGAACTAAAATGGAGATCTATCTGGAGCGCTGGATGGTTGACACACGAAGCAGATGGCTCGGCAGTTTGGCAGACTGCAGGTTCATACTCTGTCAGTCTACCTTCATAAGTTTTTAAGGTCTATGGTAGTTTGCACCAAAAGACATCAAATAGACAGAAAATTTTGACATATCTATATATTCTAGTAGTAGAATCATTTTGAATTTGGTATGTGACACTAATAGAAGATCAGTCACTGTAGTACCTTCAGGGTAGGCCAGGGAGCCAGAAATGCACTATTTTCTTGCAGAGTGCTGTTGTCTACATCCCTGCATAATTCTGCAACTTTGTGCAATCAGGCCAAGTCAGTTCTACATACACGCTTAGCATTAAACTTGCCTGTTGTTGACTTGTCTGGGACTGAATGTGCTCCCAGGCCTGCTCTAACACCAGTATTGCACTGACCTCGCAAGGAAAGCTTACTGGGTGCACTGGTAAGTTTGTGCAGAGCTCCCTGCAAAAGAATGCAGGAGGTTACTGGTTGTACTGCTCACTGCTAAGTGAAGAAAAATCGTTGTGTTAAAGGTCATAATCCATGGTAGGCAAATCGGAGTAAGTAGAAATGGCATCTTCAGACTTTTAGAGACATTTAATCAAAGTAACACTTTTCAACACTTCGGCACTCAAAGCTGTATTCTTAAAAGTGAAGCTTTTACCAGCAGGGTTATGAGAAACAGCTGGTGAGATGGGAAAAAAACAGTTAATCATATTCCAACAATATAAGAATAAATTAATAAGTTCCCTGTAGTCTTATAATTTAACATATCTTTCAACTGAGCAGATAAGAAAACTTTGGCAAGACTACAATACCTACATCTTATTTTTTACCTGCTGTCAACAAAAACAAGCCACAGAAATCAGTGATAAAAAAATGTACAGCATGCCAATAGATTTTTTTCTACAGTAATTTTTGACTTCTATAATGCCAGGTGAAAAAAAAATCAGGGTTCCTCTACCTTGCAGATGTGTAGAACATTTTGATCTCCACTATAACCACTCTCAATAACCGTGTTTCTAACAGAGATGAGAAATCAGGCACTGAAGTGAAGTTAGTTATGGACTAGAGAGGATGAAACGGGCCCATTGCTGATGAAGATTGTCAACACTTCCCTTGGGTGGGAAGTTGCCAACTTCTGTTAAGGAAATTACAGTACCACAGCTACTCAAAACGCAATTCCAAACATGTTGTCACTAACTCTCTGTTGTCCAGTTTATAACATTGTGTTTCCAATAAAAGTACTAAGGAGGAAGGTTAGTGTGACATAAACTTCAAGTTCACCATTTTCCTCAGGTATCCTCTGATCTTGTCAGGGTGGGTATGACACAAGATCCAGACACACAGCTAACAGAAACCAGGAGAGATATTTGAAACTGAGGCCTCAGATATTCATGATGGTTTTTAAAACCAATCTGGGATATTCAGGGCATAAAAAACAGCTTCCTTTTGCTCAGATATCTAAGGAGAATGGAGCATGCTAAAGACCGGCAAGGTAGCTTTTTAAAAGGATACTGAGTGTGGCATAAAGGATTCCTAAATAGATTTGCACCCAGAAAAGCCTGGTGAATCTGTGTCAATACCTTTGAGGGGGGACATGGTGATGCAGAATTTAACAAAATGCCAGTTCAATATACTACGCTATCTCTGAAAGGTTCAAGCCACTTTAGGATTGCCATTTGTCAGGCAGGCATCTGAAATCCTGCTCCTTTCAGTTTGCATTGCTTTGTAATGTCTCTTTGCACAACAAAAGTAGATAAGACCAAAAAAAGTCACTAGATATACCTTAAAATTCTTTGTCCCAAATTGTCTCCTGTCACGGATTTCATGCTTGCCACAGGTAAGAACAAAACAAGACCCTGACAAAGAATATCCTGCCTTCAGTGATGGAACAGGTAGTAGAAGACTGATAAGTCTTGTTTTCTTAAACTGATTTCAGAAAAAAAAGCTGAGTATTAAAAGTTTCAGTACACAGTGGTCACAAATACTCATGAGAGCTTCATATATTTATTTCAAAATACCATTCATAACAGGCACTTTAGTATGGACATCATCCAAATAACAGAGCAGGATACCAAACTTCTTTGATTGTTATCCAAAATATTCTTAGGATATCATCAACCAAAATTAAAACCAAAGTCACTCTATCTTATATCAGAATAAATCAGCTTGTTTAAGCATTAATAATTTACAGAGGAGACAAAGTGATCACAGCAACACAACTCCTCCATCCAGAAAGCACCTCAGCTTCCCTGAGCTTTTAATGTCCCTTTCAGAGGTTTTATGAGTTAAATCTTGGTGCCATGACTCAGTACTTCTACAGTCAAAAAAGGCATCGGTGGTTTTGCATCAGAAGAACATCAGATGTGGTAACAAACTGAAGAACTCCACAAGTAAAACACTGTTCTCCCTAAGGTGCTCATTCCCCACAGCTGCAGGCTCACCCACTTGGTTTTACTAGTGGACTGGACAAGACAACTGAAAAAAGATGTATCTTGTTGAATTTGTTTTAAGTTTGATCTAGTTCCTCATCATATTCATGGCATATCCTCACAAACAGCCCTGCCAACACAACTGTAAAGGAACTGCCAGGTAGGGCACAGGTTGGGGATGAGGAAGGCAGTGCATTGAGGCATCATTGAAATACAGCCT
This sequence comes from Streptopelia decaocto, assembly GCF_964273445.1. Classification (NCBI taxonomy): domain Eukaryota; kingdom Metazoa; phylum Chordata; class Aves; order Columbiformes; family Columbidae; genus Streptopelia; species Streptopelia decaocto. The sequence continues at coordinate 186,105,497 of NC_138663.1, read as the reverse complement.
CGGACATGTGCCCTTTGACTTGGGAGGTCTTCAATTAATGCATATCTTGTAGTACTGTTTCTATAAGTTGTGATGATACATACAAACAAATCAGTGAATTGATTGTCAGATGATGTAAGAGTAAGTTGGCTGTATTACTGATTAAAGAGTACAAACTAGTTAGAAACTACTGTAAGTAGTCTACAGTTTGTCAGCATCACTGAAAGCAGTCACCAGTGCTCCTCAGAGAAAGATAGGCTCCTCTGTCCAAAGAATACTTTTGATGTTGAATAAAATATCTTTAAATTAGTACTGCATATAGCAGATAATAAAGACTTAGTAATTCTGATTAATTCTGGTAGACAGAGAGCTGCAGTACTTGGAAAATGGCTCTTCCATCAGGATCACATCAAATTCAGCATCAAAATCTGAAGGTGAAATTAAATACCATAGCCATATCCATCTAACATTTTGCTGCCAAAAGGGAGAGTTTTGGCTTCTCCCTCTTTCCAATGCAGCACGCACATGGGAGTCCTGAGTCCATGACCACCTTCGCCTTGTTTCAAGGAGTATGGCTGCCTGTGCTCATGGCCAGTTTTGATACCAGACAGCTGCCCGGCCTTGAAGAGCTAAGTGAGATGAGCTGAGAGATGCCTCTTCGGGGTCAACTGCCCTTTGCTTGGGTGAGGCTTTTAAGGTGATGCTCTTGACTTTGGTCCTTGCCAGAGCTCCACTGCAGCCATGCCTACGCCCAGCAATGCATCTCACTGATATGGCCACAGCCCATGGACTTAATTTCCTGGCTTCACCACAGGCCCTGCCCCATCACTATGGACTTGCCCGGTGATCCGGGCTCTTGGCTGAACCCAGCCACCATCACGGGGTCTATTCTGTTCACCTCCCTCAGCTATTGTGGGACAGGGCTGCGGATCTCTGCCGTGTCTGCCCTGTTGTCATCCTGGCACCTGGCTCATCTCCCCTGCAACACAGCCCCACTCCTGCTGCTCCCCAGCCATCCTACTGATCTGAAGGGACTCACTGCTCTGGCAGTAAGCAATTCACCTTTTTGTCAGGCCAATTCTCTAATGAACATTGTAATTACAGCATATTATTATCATAACATATCACATAACATTGATGAGACAACCCATAAAGTTAATGGCCACATGTGTCCATGACCTGGCTCTCCTCTGATATTGCAAGATGTAGGATGATATGCTGGTAGGACAGGTCACAAACCTGAGCTGTTCCTGCTACAGCCCATGTGAGGGCCCTTTTAGGAGCCGTCCTGCAGCCAATGCAACAGCCCAGCATCACCAGCAGACTATTTGAAAAGAGGGGTCAGATGAGGTAAGCAAAGTCTGCTAACACCCAGAAACACCTGAAAGATAGTACAGCTATACCACAGTGCACCATAACACACTACTCTGTTTTTCATCCTGCTAACTGCTTGGGTTCACATTGAGCCAGTGATTCATTATATTATTTGTCACCTCGATAACATCTTAAACTCTCTCTCTAGTTACTGGGCTATGCAATAGTAAAAAACAGGAGGCCTTAATTATGTTTTTTCTATATTCGAGAATTTTTTATCTTCATGTCAATTAAAATTTGTATTTGTAATGCTTAATGAAGAAGCCACATTCCCTAGAAAATGAACCTTTTCTAAAGGATCTTATGTAGGACACCAAGATAGAGAACGCATCTGCAGCAAGAACCTTCCCTCCCTGTTCTCTTCAGTAACAAGAGAAAAAAAGATCCATTGTTTCCTCTGTTGTGGTGGGTCATATTGCTTTTTCACTTTTAAAAATAAAAAGACAGTAACCTAGAGAAGCATGGTTATCACTTCACTGCAAAGGAGCTCAAAAAAACACTAATTTCTTATAACATGCCCTTCCCTTCATCAGCTGGAGTTCTAACTGCAGCCTGCCCAGGAAGCAGTCATGTTGTGAGCAGTACAAAAGCTACTATGAGAAAGGAATAGCTAGGTGTCTAGTGAAACTGCAATACCAGAAGTCATAAGAGGGTTTAGAGACAACAAAGCCAGTGTTGGACAACACAAAATATGCTAGTCTCTGTCACTCAAAGTTGTAGACTAGGTCTTGTCTCACCTGGTACACCAAGTACCTACTTCAGGACATCCCGGGCTGCCTTTCTACCAGCGATGAAACACAGACACTCTGAGGGCAGGCACAATGGTCAGATGTTTTTTGCTATTTTACAATGAATACACTAACTCACTTCACTGACAGAAAGGGAAGCTCAGGTGACAGGTATCCCAATCATTAGCTCTTGCATTATCACAGATACCCTTCAGATATCCTCAGTCTGAACACAGGATACCTCACACTGCAAAAATTGCTATGAAGAAAACCAAAAAAGAGAAGGACATTCATTGAGAGCAGAGGACTAGAAGGAACTGTGAAGAAACTGTCCACTCCTGTGTAAGGAATCTTACATCACATTCAGAACTTTTACTTCATGAAAGGTTAGTGCCTTTTCAGAGAGATTAAACCAAATCAGAAGGTGCCTCAGCTCTATACAGATAATTATTGTGAATGAAATCAATTTGTCATGTTGAAATGCAGTTTTGTGGCTCATTACGGAGATTACAGGCAGAAAAAGTGCATCCAGTTCAGGTTTTAATGAATCTTCTCATTGATTTACAAATGTTAAATGGCCTGAGGTAACTGTGCCTAGAATGAAAATAAGGTTAGATTCTTCCAGAGTAGTTACAGATCCAGTTCAGGAGATGTAAGTTTATTATTTTAGTCATGAGCATCCAAAATCAGTGTCGCAGAGAGTTTAATTCCTCACAGAATGCTGACCAAATGTGGCAGATATCCCTTTGGGTCAAACAGTTGAATAAATATGTGCATGTGACAATCAGTAGATGGCATTTTAAACCAATTTAAATGACTTGGTTTGGTTTCAAAGTGACAGTCAGCAGAGGAGAAAAATACTTCATATCTCTACAAAATATCATAGAATGCTCTCTCTGCATGGAGCTATTACTTTGGCGGGGTGTGGGGGGGAAGACACAAACACATTACTACCTATTTTAAAGCTAGGTAGATCTACACCACATTGCAGTCACTGCAGTAATTTTGGTTTATACCCAAAAAAAGCACTGCCTGTAGAGCCAAAAAGGGTAAAGAGGACTGTTACTACCTCCTGCCCTTGTTCCTCAATTGAGGAAATGAAGGATTAATCCTAGATACTCAAAGATGATTAATCATTAATTCACTGGACGTGTCGACTAATTATCTCTGAGATCAGAGCCAAAGCCATTTGCTAAAGGTCACCGGGAACTCTATGACCACTGCTGAAAAGGAACTTGAATCGGATAAACATGAATCCAAAACTACAACCAAACACTGTTTCTTAATTCTGCTTACAGCATTTAGGAATCCTGAGGAGACCACTTCAACGATAACTTCTCTGGTACTTTGAATGCGGAGACACAAACAAGGTACTAACAGTCAAGAGAAGTTGTGACTTTGCAAAGTGCTAGTCACTGTGCAGACACTGTTCTTTAAATTGTGGTGAAGTGGTCGATGCCTTACTGAGTACCAGCTAAGCTACCTCATGTTTGCTGTGGGGTGAAAAACTTCCCATAGGCTCCCCCAGAATAGCTTCTGTGGTTTAAACTTGCCTTGTGGTAACTTGTTTATGCAGTCTGTCACTCCTTCTGCTAACTTCCAAGGATTAGCAGAAAACATGGTCCATGGCTGAAAAGTGGCCACCTTTTAATAAAGGTTTGGCGATAAAGTATATTAAAATATTTTAGGGGGGCGTTTTTTGCTTGTCTAGTTTTGAATAGGAAATAGGCTTAGTGTAATTCTCTGACAGAAGTCCTGTCATTGCTAAGCTGATTAGAAATCCAGGAGCAACACAGCTGAGCTCTATTATAAGCTATCAGTAACAATCACCACTGGGAATTACTGTGTACTGCTGAAGAACAAAATCCATTTTACATCAGAATGAGAGATGCGGGACAGTCAAGGGAGCTTGGAAGGTGACTGGGTAGTGTTATCAGTTAAACAGATTTTATAAAACATCGATTTTTCACATCTTTACTCACTAACACAGTATAAGACCAGGCCCTTGGGGATTCTGCATCTCATCAGGGGCAAAACTTGGCAGAAAACAGAGAGCTGGGCTATCAGTCATTTCTGATGGCTTGGTTGCTTGAAAGCCTGCAGCAGTGTAATCACTGAACTTTTCAGAGTACTTGATCACACAGCTGGCATGCCCTAAAAGTGTGTTCCAGTAAAATGCCTCCGACACGCATTATCAAGCAGCACATCACACGAAACTGCTGCACATGCAGAACCTTTGGCACGAATTAGAGACTTGAAGGTTGCATTCAGCTGATGAGAAACTTCCTGAAGCTGAAGGATATTTTGGTCTCTCCCCACATGATGTCTGACATCATCATCACGATTCACATCTGATGCAGGCCAGCTATGTGCTGCTGCATGAGCTGACAGGGAAAGCACTAGCAGCTGTATTACAGAAGCAATCCTGATGGCTCCATTCGTTGCACAGCATTGGGTGACCATATGATAGCATATGGTGGTGTGGCAATGGCAGACTAGCAGAGTGCTGAGCACAAACTGTCTGCATCCTTACATTTGTTGTAGAACAGTGAGTCCAACAACTATTGCTTCCTCTCCTCCTCATCTTCCTCTGCAGTGGACTCCTGTTGTTACCTTGCCACTATTTGATCCTTACCATGATCTTGGCCATCTCCCTGATTTCCTTTTAATAAGGAAATGTGGTCTTATGTAAGTAGCTGGATTAACAGGCATTAGTGGTACAGCAAAATTATTATAAGTTTCCTCTGACCTCTTGTTTGAGCTACTTCCTTTCTAATTTGGAAGAAGTATTTATATTTGGAAGAGGAACCAAAGACACTTTATAAATCCATTTTTTCTCTGTTGAAATAGCTAACATATACAGCAAGACAAGAGGTCTAGGACTGAGACAATTCTGTCTTCACGCAGCCCACCAAAGACTTCAAATTCTCCACTGCTAGTGATTTGGGCCAGATGGCTCAGAACAATCACTTCTAAGAACATGCTGGAACATGTGCTTGCTTGCTTTTGAATCCAAAGGTGGATAGGCTTGCAACTTATGTCAAAGGGTCATCCCAGAGCATCAATTCCAACAGCAACTTCACCTGGAGGTGCCTACAGCTTGTTATCCCATCATTTTCCCCAGGACCCTGCTCTTGAGCATGGGTTCTTTTTCCTCAATGTGCCCTCCTCTGGGGACCTAGATGTGTTGAGTTTTTTATGTGAATCTCCAGACAGTGTAAGCTACCATACTAGAATTTGGCACTGACTGTCAAGGGCCACTTCACAAAATGTGGGACAGACAAAGTGTGCTGTAGGGTGTGAGAGCTGGGGTTGTGGTTCCTTTTACACAGAGTAACTTCTGGCTTTAGTCAAGGATTCTGTAATCTGTGCAATCACTCCAGAGGAGGGAACTCAGGTCTTCACCTTATAAACTTTTCAGCTGTGAGACTTAAGGTCTCTTTGGGGACTTAACTCTTCACACCATTGTGCTTGCCTTTCTGGCTGCTTAGAGACTTCACTTGGAGGGAGGTGCTGTGGGTACCCTGACCCTCTCACATGTACAGCCCGGAGGTCAACACGCTGTTGGAAGGAAGGGTACATGGCTTGCCTGCTCTGAGATTGATGAGGATGCTGAATTCAAGTTGCACACTTTTCATATGATTTAGACTCTTAGAAGATGTGAATTCTGCTCTGTTAAGTACTTGTGTCTGGATGTAGCACTCAAGTTGATGAATGAACTCAGTGTCAGTTCCTATCTCTAATGGTAGCAAAAGACTAGAGTTCAAGCACCCCTTTTCCCATGGACTAACTGCTGGGCTTTCTGTATTGCTCTTTGGAGATGGCCCAGGACATGCCTATGCTCCATGCAGAAAACAGAGTGAAGTGCTGGATGCTCTCCTGCTTTTGGGTTCCACCACCTCACTCTAATAACGGTGCTAGCTGAGACTCCTGCATTGCCTTGTGTGCTCCATGTCTTAAGTCTTCACTCTGCCTTGGCTCCTACTTGCATGCTCTGGCTCATTGCTGAGAATAGAGGGCTACTTCTTAGCTACTGTAATACCTGCGTGGGAGAAATATCAGCAGGTACTGTGGATCTTTTTAAAATTAACTTAAAAACAGAAGTCTTGTTGGCTTTGGTCATGGTACTAATTAACTTCAGTCCAAGCTTTCTGTAGTAGTTAGACTCTTAATTTCCACAAATGTCAATATAAGACAGACATTTAACTGCTACTGGGACACGTATCACAGGTTCTTCAAAATCCCTGTTGCCCATCTTTTAAATCCATTACTAATCCTATGATCCTATGCCAAGATTCTTAATTTCTTAGCCCCAGTCACCTCTCCTGGGGCTGGTGCTAGCTGCATCTGCAAAGGAATTATGAGTCAATCATGAATCATGACAAGCCAAATGCTGTACACAATTAACTGCCTATTTACAGTTTTAAAGAGACACTGAGCCTGTCAGGGTTGCAATGACTTATGAATAATTACGATTCCTGGGACAGATTTCATGTTTCCTGAATTGACACAGTCAGATGGCACTGTCTTCTCAGTGTAGGCCATTCACAAATATGTACATTCTTGTGTAGGAAGATCTGGTGCTAGAAGCCAAACAGGAATCTGCTGTTTATAGTACATACTTGCAATCCTAATACCAGCATGTGAATGCAGAATGGTTTTCCTGGAGTTTTCATACATTCGGCTTTTTCTTACAAATGTCTCTCTCAGACTCAAGGCTTGCCTATGCTTTAGACACTGTTAATTTTTACTGTAACCAATAACAGCAGGTCAATTATAAAGGGCAGAGTCTATATAAAAACGCTTGTTTGGATGCCAGTCTTATTTGCCTTGTGGCTTGCTTTAAGCTGTTCAGGTGAGATAGAGCTGACCATACTGGAAAATCTTTTGCCTACTGTGGAGGCAGTTGGACCTGACTTCAGGCAAACCCCTCAGATCTTAAGGTACGCCGTGTGGCATTTGATACTTGTGTTTCCCCCACCCAAGTACTGCTTATGGCTTGGTTGTGCAGCTCCCTGTAGACTTTCCTGTAACAATGAGAATCTCTTCTTCAAACTGTCTTAACAGAGGGGAATCTTCTCATACTACAGTTGATAAACACAATAGACTTCACCCAAAAGACAATGATGGAGAGAGCAACAATCTGCAAAAACAGATGGTCAAGTATTAAAATTCTATTACAGTGTATCCAGCATCTGCTACACATATGATGCCATACATTCCTTATTGCATATAGAAATAAGCATGGCCTACTGCTTCAGCATCGTGTTAGTATGTTTGGTTCTTGAAGATATTTCCCTCAGAAATCTGCGGTACAGAGTTCCACGGAGTCTTTTATGTGATTGAATGAACTATGAAAAAAGTTGGTCATGTACTGCTATTTACATTTTTCTCTTGTTTTTCCAGTGAATCTTTCAGAATCAGTTCTTCAGGGGGAAGGCCAAGTCCAAGAATTCTGGGGAGTTGTGCCAAAAGAGAATTTGGCCCCAGGTTTCTTTTTGCATATGATGAATTGACAGCCTTGTACCTGTAGCCAAAGGGAGCAGATGGAAGAAATTCTAGTGACAATTTTGTTCTAGTTGTATGCTTCAACAAAACACAAAATATTGCAAGGAAATTTTTTCCTCCTCTACTTCTATGTATCAAATGAGGGTATCAGGAAGGCAGAAGTGCCCATTCAGCTCTGGAAGCCACCACAGCACAGTTTCCCAGTACCACTTTCATAACAGCTGGGGCATTAACTGTTTTGTTGTTGTTCCTCCTCTCCAGCTTCTGAAAAAAGATATATAACTTTCTGTGATATTTTTTATCATAGCTACAGTGAACCCCACTGATTAGTGAAATTGTGGTCCCTCTGGGGTTCAATCAAGTCTCCTGTTGTGGACTTGAAACTGTGAACTCAAGCCTAGTTTACAGACACAAGACTGCAGCCTATTCCTTGTTGATCCATCTGTAAAAGGATGTGGACTCATGGCCAGACAGGCTGCAAGCTGCTGCCTGACAAGAACTACAATGCCCTTTCCAAACCAATACAACTGCCTTTTTCAAGATACTTGTCTCATAAACCTCATATTCATTAGGATAGTAGCTGTTAGTCTCAATGAAGTCTCCTACAACTGCTACTATGAGAGAGTTAGCATAAGAAGAAACTGTGGTATGATCAGGAATAATCTTTTCCTCATCCTTATTAGCATATGAAATTGGCTGGACAGGGTCAGAATGATCCATCTAGCCCAGGATTCAGCCTTCAAAAGGAGTTACTATGTGGTTTGTCAGAGGTAGCACATGACATACGGCACTTTCAGCCTCAGATGTCTCAGTTTAGCTATGCTCCTTTTGGCAACGACCTTGCATTTCCCAGGAGCATGGACCATCAGTAATTTCCAGTCTCTAACATCTGATACTAAGACTGGTGCTTCTGGAAAACACAGAATCAGAATACAAGGGCAGTGATAGGTGAGACCCTATGAAACTCCAGTACTTCCCACTTTTTTATTCCTTTTTCTCACACCAACTGGCAAAAGCATCATCCAGCAGAGTGGAGCAAGGCTTTGGCCAATCTTGTGCCCATGGAAGGAGCCAGACGTGAAAGGTGGCAGGAATGGAGTGTAATTCCCCTCCAGTTAAGGGATGTTTGGTGAAGCATTCCAGAGAGCAGTTTCTGACACTCAATTCAGTAAGACTAGTTTCTCTGGAGGTGAAAAAAAAAAAGATTAAAAAGGGAAGAAAACAACAATGACAACAATTCCCAGGAAAACGGTGGTTAGCATGCTTGAAAAAGGCAATAAGAACAGTGTGCTCACAGTAGTGCTTCCTCCAAATGCTCTCGTGGCAGCCATCCAACAAATAATCATTTGAGGACTTCCTGAGCCAGAGGTATTGTTGCTATGCATATTACAACTGTATTATGTAACTGTTTAATAAAATTGCAGTGTAGACAATGGATATTTAAAATACATGTTGTATATCATTATCTACAGTACTATTGCACATAACACAATAAATCTGCATTTTACTTTGGTTGAAGTTTTCTTTCATGAATTTGTCCAGTCACTTTTTGAATTATGTAAACTTGTAGAATTCACAACTGTCTGCAGTGAAAATTTCCACAGCTTGACTGAATATTGTATGAAAATTCTCTTCCTCTGTCTGCTTTTATCTAGTCATCTGGTAGTTTTGTTTGAAGTTCTCTTGCTTTTGTACTGGATGAGACAGCTTATAATAGCAGTTTTTCATTGTCTTTTCAAGCCACTCATTTTCATAGACCTTTCTACCCTCTCAGTTATCTCTCTGCCAGTCTGCTTGTTTATTTATTATTTAGCAGTTCCATACCTTTGATCATCCTTATCACTCATCTCACTACTCCTCCCAGTTTTGCTATCGCCCTTGAGACAGAAGGAGCAGAACTGTACTGAGCACCTCCAAGTGGCACACTGTGCATATAATTTTCTATTTAGTTTGATGTTGCTTTCCTAATAAATTTTAATACACTTGTTGCTTTTTTGCTTAAAACAGAACAATGTGTAATATATTAGAGAAACAACAAGGAAATAGCCTAGATTGTACCTTAGCACCAATGAGGTATGAACTGATCTTGGCGTACCAAATGCCAGAGTGGCAAAGATGCTGAAAGTACAAAGAAGTCACACATTTGCTCGTAACTCATAGAAAGACCTCTGCCTCCTACTGAACCCTAAGGACCTGTCTTAAATGAGAGATTTTATTAAAAATAATGCTTTGATTAACCTTGTGCTTTTCTTGGCAGCATTTATTGGAAGGGCTATGACGTTTCCAAGGGGCTAGCATTTGAGCAGTATTTCATCACTTACTGAGCCAGAAGGAGATCTAGATTAAGACTTTATGGCTCTCAGTTGGGGATGGCCTCCTAAGGAGCTTTAATTACCTGGTGTGGAAGCTGGGACGTGTGAGGGGACCATTTCCTGCCACTGTTACCTACCAGCCCAGAAGACAGCTCCTTCAGCAACTCCGGGATTTTCAACTGGGAGGAACTACTTCCACATTTTATAATTACAAAGTTCAAGACTGATTTAATTTTGATTCAGCAAAAGGCCTTTGAATACTAAAGTAATTCTCTTAGCTCCGTGTTTTCCGTACAGATTTGGTTGGAGTCAACACAAACACATGGCACCATTTGGAGGACAAGCCCTGTGAGGAGGCTTCTTGTCAGAGTTTTTGTGGCTTTGACAAGTAATTACGGTTTGAATTTTGAGTCATGACAGGCAGAATTTTAATCAGGAAAACAAGAAAATGACTATATAAAGAACAGAGACAGATTAGCATCAGCTGAATGAGAGCAAAACCAGAACCACCATGGTTGTGTTATTAAAGCTTCGGAGAGAAATGTTGAGAATTTTTATGGCATACATAAGAAAACTAGGAAAAGAGAAGTTTGAGGGAAATGTGTCTTCTGAGAATGACCAATAAATGAAAAAGCAGACAAAGGGGAGAGGACTAATTTACAAGTAAGTGTGGGTGATCCATAACATTTCCAGTACCAGGCTCAACTTGATTTAGTAAAGCTATTCTGAGATGCTGATGCTGAAAGGAACACTTCCAGCTCTTGAGCCTCATCTACAGAACAGACGTGTTGGGGAGAAAATTAAAAAAATTAAAAGTTTTAACAGTATACTTATGTATTCAGTTGTTGTTCTACATTAAGACTCACTAACCTAACCTATCAGACACAGCTCCACCAGGATCCTACAGCACTCACAGTTTCAGGCACCCTTTTTTGAGGATCTTAAATCTGAAAGCCCTGTGGAAAGCCTCAGTAGCTGCACAGAAATGCATCACTGCTACAACATCACTGAGCCTGCTTCCACAAAGAAGGATACCCAGTGGTCAACATCTCATCTCAGTGCTCTAGAAAGACACTCCAGGCAGCAATGCTGACCATTGTCTCGCTGAAGGAAACTCCTATGAGAGTAGAGGGAATGACTCAGAGGTAATAAGGAAAGAGGTAGAAAAGCAGACAAATTTCTCCTTTGCCACAGTGAGGAAGATACAACCTTGTATAACAGTGGAATGATCCTTCCCCAGAATACTGGGAAAGAAATACCTGCAGAACATCTTTCCACTAGACTTGATTCGCCCAGTATATTTGAACAATAAATAGTTTTGCACACTATTCTAGGTAGTACAACTGAGCTCTATAGTCCTTGACAGTAATAACCTGAGTACCATCAAAAGTAAGATTTATGATACCTATAGTTGAACTGAAGGTGGTTCACAGAGTTTAAAATGAGAAGGAGGTATTAGATCATGCAGTTTGAATCTCTGTATTTCACAGACCATTTCACAGTTGTATCACCCAGCTCCCCTTTTATTGTGGTATCTTGTGCTTGGTTAAACACATTTGCCAGCAGTTTAGCTAGGCTTGAATCCAAGAAACAGAAAGCTGGAGAATACACCACTGCTTTATTAGCTTAATCCAGTAGTTAATCAGCTTTGCTGTTAAAAATTTGTGCCTAATGTCCCATTTGAATCTGTGTGACAGTAGGTTCTAGAAACTGTTAGTTTCTTTTTTTTTTTTTTATCCTGTGGTTTTCTCTATTTAATTCAATTTAAGTCCTTTACTATTGTTTTCTCTTTTAAAAAAGTACTTATAATGATGTCATGCCTTGGGTCTTCTCTTTGAGTGAACTTGAGTCTCACTCTAAAGCCACCCCTGCACTTTCCTTGTAATCACTGTTGAGAGGTTTTTTGCATATATTTGATTTTCTATACATTTGTTTTAAAACACAAAAGCTGGAGTTGTTAGTAGTCTTTCAGAATCAAGTTTCACCAGTGTTCTACAGGAAAATGAACTTATTTCCCTATAGGTGAGTATTGAAATGACATTTTTGCCTGAATGTCACAGTGGGAGTTTTTGGTGAGATGCTTGTACATTGTGACCTTTAAATCATTTTCAGAACCACATCCTTGCAGCAAAACTTCACCATTCTGTAAGCTTGGTTTGATTTTCATGTTCTCAGTTTTGCGTTGTGGTAAACTGCATTTTTTGAGGATGCCAGGGACATAGCCAAAGCCTTACTCTAACTTACTACACTGTGTATCTTCATATGGTCTGCAAATTTCATCAGCTCTTTGTATTTGCTTCCACATCATTAATTCAGATGTTGAAAAATATCAGGATTAGTACAACTCTATGTAAAATCCCACTACAGACATTCACATTCAGTTATTGCTCTATGTGGACAATTCATCACTGCCACCTGTTTAAAAAATCACTTCCTAGACTATTTGCTTACTGTCCCTTTACTCTTCATATATAATATTGATCCTTATCAGAATACACTGGTATACTGCCAATTTTTTTACCAAAACCTAAATAAATTACATTTTGTACTTTTCTCAAACATATACTATCTTAAAAATACAGTTTAAAAAAAAAAAAACAAACAACAAAAACAAAAAACACCCCCCCAACCAACCAACCAAAACCATCAGACTCTAAGAGGCCTCTTTCCTGTTAAAAAGAATCTTCATTGGCTCTTATTCTATTTTATATCCAGTTCTTTAATAGCTATAACTCATATCCTGTCTTCACTACTGAATATTTATATACCTGTGATTTACATCAGAATAACTAGTATATACTACTTTAAGCCATCATCCCTGTCTTTGGAATATTGCTGCAGCATTAACAGTCTTCCCGTCTCTTGGAACTGCTGTCATGTTCCAAGATGTATCAAAACTACATTTCAGCAGTCAAGAGGTCTACCTGGTCCTCAGATCTCGGTACAAATTATACAGGCCTTTAGACTTCACAAACTGTTTCTTTTGCAGATGTTTATATCCTCCTTAGTTGCTATAGAATTAGAAAATACTTTTCAATTCTTCGCATGATGGAAAAAATATTGTACATTTTCCAATGACGTAACAGAAATATTTATTAAACTTCTATTTTTTCCCTTAATAATAACTTTATCATCTCTATTTAGTAGCAGGCCTAAGAATAATTTCTTCCCTAATAATCTTCATTCTCATTTTTGCTATGTGATGCTAACAATCTTTAGCAATATTTCTACATTTCATGATTGTATATGGATTCTTACCTATTTTTCATTAAATATCATTTTTGATTCACAAATCCTGCCCTGGCTTCATTACTGTGCCAAGACTGGCTCTAAAACAAAGTTGTCCCTTCTGTTAGATTGGAACTGTCTTTTTTAACCTCATAATATTTTTTTCTTTTAAACCAACTATTTTTTAAACACAATTTTGCTCAGAATTTTTTCTATTTTAAAAATTAACTTTTATATACATGCTATGCATGTTTATGTGTGGTACCTACTTTTATAATTACTGTTATCAGCAATCTTTTTTTTGCAGCGACTGCAATCAGTCTTGGTTACTGGACCACCAACCTTTCACCCTGTAGTTAATTCTTCTTTGTCATAATCTGGCACTAAACAGTGCAGCAACCCTCATGTAAGAAAACTACTGCCACAAATTCTTAGAAAGTTTAACAATGTCTTAACACTGGCAGTCTGAGCCCTCCCTCCTTGGTGTTCTACACTTCTAACATAAAAGCATGATGTATTTGTTATAGAATAAACTGTTCAAAGATCAAAAGTTTTGCTGATCTGGCCGACTACGACATGCTTGAAAGGCCATTACTTTAAGTACAATTACTTTATTAAGTGGGAGTAAAGAAGCAGATAAGAGTAACAAGGTCAGATACAGGTTAAAGAGGAACTCTCATGGGTTACATTAATACACTAAGTAGTGCTGGGTGTCATGCCTGTCAGCAAGCTACCAAGAAATTAAGGATATTATATACAAGCTCACGCCTGATGCCATTGGAAATAAGCCAAACACAGCTGCAATTGGTCACGTCTTTGCAAACATCTGACAAACTTACCCTTGTAACAAGAGATTCAGGTCATGCACAAACCGGGAGGACAAGACGCAGTAAAATAAATTATTAGCCTTCAGGGATATCACTGCAGTCAGTAGCGGTGACTGATTTTTGTGTTAACTTTTTCCTTTTTTTTTCTACAAGCAAGACAGACCTTCCAGACTCCACCTGAATAAGTAAAGGCATTGTGATTTCCTCTGCAGTAACGCTTGAATCTTAGAAGAGACTGTCAACAAATAAATGGCTTGTAGGTCCGCATTCTGCCTTGAATGGTATTTGCACAGTTGCATGGAAACTGGCAGGGCTGACTTTGTTCTTACTGATTTCAGTGTGGCTGCTCAGGCTTTAAATCGGAGTGGAATTTGGTGACTAGTAGTCCTTCATACTAGATAGTAAACATAGATAGACATAGGTTTACTTTATTAAACTGTTTTAAAAACAATCAAGCCAATAGTGCCTATACAAAATAGATGAGAGGACAGACTATAAATCTAGATCCTCTGCATCTAAAAATCTTTTGTAATACAGGCAGTTTCAGAGTAGCACAATGATCTAAACTTCCAGCTTGTGTTTATTATCTAAAGCACAGCATTTGCATTTTTCATCACCACTAATGAAGTCCAAAATGTGCATCTGTGTACTCCTTACACTGCAGACTGTCAATTAGCTTTATCCTCAAAGCACTGGCCTGCAGCTACCGGCCCTCCTCATTTCAGAATAAGGAAGCATGGAGAAGCTTCTTAGTGGAGTGGCAGTGCCCAAGAGAAGCAAAGGGGAACAGATCTACAGTTTTTCAGACTTTTACGTGTTTCTAAGCATGGCTTACAATTTGTTATTGAGAAAAAGCATCCAAGCAAGAATTACCTGACCCTTGGTCAACTTTCACACATTACTTGGAATAAAATTGTCTTCGTGAAAACCCTTGTGTGAAGAATAATTTATAATCAGGAAATGATACCACGGGAATCACTTTATTTCATAGAATTGTGCAACAGCTGCAATATAAGGAGGAACACTTAGAAGGTATGAGAGTTTTTTTATACAAACTATTCTGTTGAAGAGAGGGTAAGTCATAATTATCCTTATGTTAACATATGGGGAGCTAAACAAAATTCCTCAATGGCCTGAGCATGTTCAAACTGCATTTTAAGCTCTGTAGTCCTCTTTCAAAAATTTAAATGCCCAACTTTATATAGGATGGACAAACTGGTCTAGAAAACTGAGAGTGGATGGCAGAAAAGTCTAGGTTGAACAATTCTCCCTTTCCAAACACAACCCAACAGATGATGTAGAAAGTTTGTGGCACAGAGCACAAGACTGCTTCTGCAACAGTACAAAACAGGATGTCGAATGCTAACAGTTCACAAAGGCTACAATATGCCAACTATTTAGAACACAAAATAAACTTTATAATTGCATATACAAAGTCCTTAGGGAGGACTTGTCCTTACTTCTCTCAACATTTAATATGCCCAGATCCCTCAGCACTTTTCCTGTGTTTCCCGTATAGTTATCCATGAATCCCTCTACCTTGTAATGGAGTCTCAAAGCTCCATGAGTATCTGCTTCTTCTTGGGAAAATTCTGGGTCTGAAGCTAAACATCTCCAACGTACAAAGCAACACAATCTTCACTAATTTTCCTGTACCAGACTACACAACCAGTAGCATTATTCAGCATAGCCATTAAGTCTGCAGTGACCAAATTAACTTCTAGTTTTCAGTATGCCAATAGCTGCTTCTAAAATAATAGCCAGGATCTGGACAGAGTCTGAGTGTCTATTGAATAGTACAAACCATTGATCCCACCAGGGAGAAGTTCAGCCCATGAATTTATCCTTCTGGATGGAATGGATGAGAATTGTGCAGAAACAGATGTGCCTCAGCCTAATGGGTTGGCAGGCTACAGGGATTTCTGGGTTCACAAAAAGCTGCTGCTAAAACACATGGAGCTCTTTGACCCACCTGCAAGTCTGTGCCCTCACTCCTCCAGAATTAAACTGTTTAAACATCCAGCTTTAATAGAACGGCTTTGGGAACAGGTGGGTCCCCAACAGGTGCAACAGGCTGTTAATCCTGGATGCTTGCAGGCAGGCATTCAGGTCTAAATTAGACACATTCCTGGCTGTCAAGACGAAAGGCTGAGAAGAGCTGTATGCACACAGTGCAAAGACAGCATACTTGTCTAGAAAAGGTTAGTCCTGTTCCTAAATACAAAAGTCTCGTAACATCAGTCTGAGAAAGGAGACAAGAACTAGCCCGGATTTGTTATTTAAGCCCGGATTTGTTATTTTCTGAGGATCAAGCCATGCATCTGTCCTGCAGAGTTCTGATTCCTTCCCCTTTCCTCTGAAAAAATGAGACCCTTTCAATCTGTGATACTCTGAATCTCATCATACTGCAGTCCCTAAATAAGAACTCCCTTTGTACCTGTATTTGCTGAGCATTTCAAAGAGAACAGGAATAAATTCTGCAGCAGAATACAACAAAAGAGTTAAAAATACATGAATTTGACTACTTCTTCCCTGACTTTCTGTAAAGGAGAAGAGTGGGCTAGCAAAGCATCTAAATGAGGAACCTACAAACCTTACCCACTGACAGTTCTTAACATGCAATTTCATAAATCAGGGCATTTTGACTTCCCTTTGTCAGGAGGATTCTGTGTGTCTGTCCTTCTGTTTCTCAAAGAATGGGTGCTCTCTCCATCGCTGCAGTAGAAAAAAAAGACAAAGAGATTGTGATTCCCTTATTTTTTAAAGAATGGTGGCTTAAACAGAACAAATCAAAACAAACATTCTCAACTTCATATTAAAAAACAAAACAGAAAAATCCCTGTGATTGTGTAGAATTGGCACAGTTGCCATTTCACAGCTTCAACAAAGTGATAGAAAAGTGTGCAAAATAGCTCCAATTCAAGAAAGAAATTCCTGTTAATGGGTTAGAGCCATCTTAATTTACAAAGGGGACACTCAAGTGCGAAATACATCTTTCAGAAAAACAGCTTTGATAACACATGTGAGAAATGTGGCATTAAGTCAAGAACAGAAAATATAAATTTTGCTGTTCAGACGCAAGCAAGTGCAGATGTCCAAATGCCAGAAGCAAATCTTCCAACTTTGCTTGAAATGGCATGTAAAACCTACTTATGAGAACTATACAGGAAATATTTCACTGCTTGATTAAAGTGAGAAAAGACCACTCAGAACACAACCTGTGTAAGTAACTCTATGGTAGAAGTGACCCCCAAGCGTGAATCCCTTAAATCATGAAAGAATGTCCACACAAACATCAGAAATGTTAGCCAACTGTTATAAGAAAGGAAGGAAAAGATGCTGACATTGAGATACAGGTGTGCATTGCTTGTATTTGGCAGTCACAGATATTAGCATGGCCAGGGCAGCTATTCTGACATAGTTCCCTGCCAACAGAGGATTGCTTCCCTTATTTAGAGCTTTGCTTCCATCTAGTTTTAACTTTCTTAATAAGCGAGGCTCTCCCTATTTCTACTGGAAGAGAATATTTCATAGTCTACAACTGGTTTCATTAATTATTTTTTTGTAAATTTATCCCATTACTTATGTCTACTGCTTCATTAAGCAGAATGACTATGCCTACACTTCTGCTATAGCAAGCAATTTTCCGTTATTCACGTTTTCTTGGCTGTAAGGAGGCAGATCTTCTGGCATGTTATTTTAAAGTAGGCCTGAATCGAATGATTTAGATTGAGAAGGAATCAATCTGTGAAACTGTAATAACTAGAATTAGCAGATACTGACCTCTGCCAAGGTGATAACTGTTCAGCACCATAAAGGCGTGTATCATGACTCACGCAGAACAGGAGACATCTCAGGACACATTCAGAGATGCTGGCTCTGCATGGGGGGAGAACATCCAGCATGACCCCGATCCTGCTCAGGTGCTGAAAACAATAACCACCCATCTATTCACTGTGAATGCAACTCACCTAGAATAATAAAATGAGGTCCAGATAAGATCTACTTCAGCAATTGAAAAGAGCATCAAGAAACACTGTTTTGAGATTTAGAAGTGTTCTGGTAACTAAAGCTGTTGAGATCAAAGGGGCTAATAAATACCCAGTGTGAGGTTCAAGGCACACTCTAAGTCCTATCCTGCACACTTTTATTCAGCTCTATTTTTTATTGTTTTTATTATATTGTGGATGCTATTTTAATTTATAAGTAGGTTAATTTATGTCTAATTATGTAAATAAACAAAAGGGAAGACTTAATTTCAGCAGACTTATTTAACTTATCTGTTGTCCTGGGACAAAGGTAACCATGTAAAATGCGAAGGGTCGGGGGAAAGAAACCCATTTCTGATGGACATTTTATATCACACATATATTAAAATCTGAATGTATATCCATAATGCAAACTAAGGTTCTGATGTGGTGGTTTGGTTGTTGTTGTTTTTTTTTAATTTCCATGGTTTGCAAAAATAAGTTTGTCTGTAATTCATAAAGCCTAATAAGTTTCTGACTTCCTAGTACTGTTGGGAAACAGAAATACTTGAATAGTGTATAAAGGAATGTTTATAAGATTTCATCAAATTATCATCAAATTTTTGTACACTTACATAAAAAACAAGTTTTAACAAACTGACTACAGTAGCTTAAAGTCATTTGCTTTGCTGTTCACAGGAAGATTTTAGCACTCATTGTCACCTGGAAATTCATACCAGTGAGCATATTGGTCACTCTGATCTTCACCTCCATTTGCGGGGAGATCTGTTTTGAGGCTACTGAGCTTTTGAACCTTTCCATGACTGCATCACTGTGCAATTTCACTTGAACCCAAAGAGAAGGTAGGAGGCATAAATGGAGAGATTGCTAAGCAATAAGAGGTACAACAGAGTAGAAAAACCTCTCTTGACTATATACTTGCATTTTGATTTCCTCATCAAATGTTGTGTTTCTAAAGATATGTTCTTTACAAATTATTAGTTCTCAGCTTCCCGCAGCAGTCTTCATTCCCTTGTATCTTTCAAGTACCTTTCACAGCTGTTTTAAAAACCCAAATGCACTCCTTGACTGGCCCTTTTCATTTTATAACAGAGTGATAAGGTTACAAGATAATTTGCATTTAGATTATGTTTTCTTTGAAGGGATATCACTACACTGCATGTCCCACTTCTCACAGAAGTTCTTACTATGGCCTGATAAAGGCAAATGCACTTCTGTGTAAAAGACAGATAGGATGGTAGGTGGGTGGGTAGATAGATAGACAGACAGACAGATATTGAGTGAACAGAGTTTATATCATCACTCATAAGAAAATGCTGAAATAACTTTTACAATTTGAAAATATTACTGCAGAGCTATAATAATTAGTACTATCTTGGTCTGTAAGTAGGATAGATCAGCCTCCCCAATGATGATTACCCTCCTGAATCTTATCCTGTATCTGTTTTTTTAATACATGTTGTTTCCCGAGACAATTAAGAACTGGATATTAAGAACTGGCACAGAAATATTGAGCATTAAAGTGAGCTATTTCACAAACACAAATGAAAGAGACAGCAGAAAATTACAAAATCTATTTAAACAACTAGCTGTCAGCTTAAGGACAAATGAACTTACTAGATTTCAATAACCACATTTAGCATCTCCTCTTAATTGCACCTGGGAAGGCAAAACACAATGTGGCTGCTGCTGGCTGGATGGCAGCGACGTACAGACTGGTGGTAACATTTTCCAAACATGACCTTCCTTCCCAAGAGCTGGATTGTGAGATGTGCAGCCCAAGGAAACTAATACTTTGCTTGACTTCTTTTCTATCACAACATTTCTATTTTCTGAGCAAAACAGGGAAGAAAAAAAAAAAAAAAAAGGCAGCTTTTTAAGAAGGGTTTCACTTGTTGGCTGTCACTAATTTAATTCCTGTTTATGTTTCTGTGCCCTCAAGAAAGCAGATGATAAGGTTCTGGGGTAAGAAGAATTGGATAATACTTCACGTTGCAGTCCAGTAATAGGCTCACTAAATATCAAATCAATTTGCTTATTAAATAACCTTCTCAATATCTTTGTAAAGTATTGTTCGTTTTCTGGTGATTTTTTTTGTTTTTTCCTCCGATGAGGAAAACAAGAACTAAGGAGCTGAAGTATGTTTCCAGGCACACTTTCCAATGGGATCCCCGTGTGTTACGAGGGTATCTGAGGCCGAATCCACCTAATTCAAGAAAAGGGAATTTTCAGCAGAGCATTTGCGTGGAAACCTTCACTCCAGAAATAATTTTCTCATTTAGCCTCAAACTGCTTCCATCTGGTGTGACTGGCCCACATCAAACCTGGTTGTCTCAAGTTGTCTCAGGCTTCGGAGAAGTGTTGGGGAAGGGCACGAGCAATTTTTCTTCCCGGGATTTCAAGGTGATCAGCTTCCCAATTCTTATTTGCATTTTAATTACTTATTAGTGTGGATATATGCAGAAAGCGTGCCTGCAGAAAAATGCTATTGTTTTTGATTCATTATTACTTTTGGTTTGATGTTAATTAATGTCAGCGGCCCTTATAATTTTAAGAAGACATTCTTTCAATATGCAAATAAAGCAGAAGAAATAGACTAAAACTATTTCAATGGAACTATAATTTGAAAAAATTCCAAACATTTACTGGAAACCTCTGCCTCGAGGAGTTCACATCTACAAAGGTAAGACGCAGTGGGGACAAGGCTACCTGTAATTTTTATGTTTCACTACTGGCACAGATCCAAGGCTGAGTCCTAAAGAGAGGGTCTTGAAAGTCATCCCAGCATGGCTGTGGCAGAGATGAAAAGATGCTGAGGGAGGTGTGTGGAAAGCAAGTCCTCACAGACAAAAAAGAAATAGTCTGTAATTCCAGCTTAAACAGTAGAGCTGGCAGTCATCTCGCCCATGTTAAAGGCGACTGGTGGGTCAAAGGCGATGAGGACAGAGTTCACTCAGTTCACTGTGATTTGTCTAGGACTATTCCACCTCATCAGCTATTTTGAAAAATGAGGGAGAACTGTATTATGAGGTGGTCAAGGATGAAACCGAATGGCTGCAACCATGAACAGCATAATCACTTGTCTTAGTGATATGAAAAAATATGTGGTAATAGTCAGAGAACAAACAGGTCAGCACTGTTCTTTAACATGGGGTGAACCGACACGTGCAATGAGAAAAGAAAGAATCCACGGAGAGTAAAGAGGGGAGAAAAATTAAGGGGAGCAAACAGCAAGCGATCAGAGATGGGAGATCAGTGGGGCTTCTCCGCAGGAGAGAGGAAAAGTCAGTTCCTGTGACAGAAGGAGGAACTAGAAGGAAAACTGAAGGTATGCAGGATAATTGCATTTATTCTTGGATTAAAACGTTGAGACCTTTGAAAAAGGAAAACAATAAAAAAAAAAAAGGCAGACTGGCTTATGGAGTGAAAACATGGCTAAGATTACTGATACAGCATTCATTTGCACTGTAGAATAGATGTTTACTTAGGAATAATGTATTTGTCATGGCACAAATTGGGTGAAGATGGTCTTAGCTGCTCAGATGAACCTTGTAAGAGGGAAAAAGAGTCACATACAAGTGATCCAGTGAGAGAACAGATACAGAAATGAAGGAAAAAAAGGCGAAAGAACAGCAAGCTGAAAGCTACAAAAGCAATAGCAGGCTGGAGGCAATAAAAGGCTACGAGGGACAGGAGGCCAAACTGCAGCCATGTCCCCACTTTCCAGCTGGCAATGGGTGAAGAGCGAGGACACACACCCAGTGCAGGGACAGCACTTGCGAAGATCAGAAGCAACTGGACATTCTGGTCCCGGGCAGCCCCCACAGGTCCACAGCAGGTCAGGGGCTGAGCAGGCTGGCTGGGCCAAACCGCACTGGTAACTGTGACATGGCCACAAGGGGGTTCTTTGCACTTGGGAAGACATGCGGGTTTCACGCTAGTGGAGCAGGCGCAGCCTGACGGCAAAGCCCCACAGCGCTGCTTATGAGGCGGCGGCGGCGTCACTGCGGCCGGGCCGCTCCCCTCCGCACCGCCGCGCACGCGGCCACGACCCGGCCCCTCGTGCCTCGCACACGAGCACGTTCATCCGGCGCAGGCGCGCTCCCGCCGCCGCCGCGCGCTGCCCCTCCGCCGGCCGGCCGCCAGGGCGCGTGCGCGGCCCGCGGGCACATGCGCGGTGCGCGCGGCGTGGCGGCGCCTGCGCGCGGGGGCGGAGCGGAGCGGGCTCGGCCGAGGCGGCGGCTCCGGGGAGCGGAGCCCTGCGGGACAGCCCCGCCGCTGCCTCCTCCACCGCCTCCTTGTCCTCCTCGCCGCAGCAGCTGGTGCTGCTCGTGATGCAGCCGTGCGGCGGTGAGGAGGCGGCGGCGGCCGGGGCGGCGGGGGGGGTGCTGCCTCTCCCGGGCGCCGACCCGCCGCTGCCGCCCCCCGGGAGCGGCGGCCTCATGTTATTCTACGAGCTGGGGGGCCCCGGCGACGGTGAAGCCGAGGCGGGGGACGAGGCCGAGACGGCGGGCGGCGAGAGCACGGTCAGCCCGGAGGAGCTGGAGGAGGAGGAGGCGACGGCGGCGACGGCGACAACCTCGGGAGGCGAAGCGGCGGCGGGCGGCGGCTGCAAGAGCTGCACGTACCAGGGCTGCAGCGAGACCACCACGCAGGTGGTGAAGCAGCGCAAGCCCTGGATGTGCAAGCGCCACCGCAACAAGATCTACAAGGACAAGTACAAGCGCAAGAAGAGCGACCAGGCCCTGGGGGGCGGCGCGGCGGCCGCCGCGGGGGGCGGCCCGCGGGCCGAGGTGAGGCGGCGGGCGGGGGTAGCGTGTGGGCCGCTAACGGGGCCTCGGCGGGTGTGAAGCCGGTAGGCAGCCCGGCTGCCGTGTGGTCCCCTGGGAGCAGGGGCTTCTCGTGGAAAACCGGTTTCTGTCGGAGGGATTGGGACCTTTCTGCCCAAGGGAGGGGGAAGAAATCTCCGGCAGCAAAGGACAGCCCGAGCGCGAGAGTAAACCCCATTTCATAGAATCATAGAATAGTTTGAGTTGGAAGGGACTTTAAAAGGTCATGTACTCTAACCCCCCTGCAATGAGCAGGGACATCTTCAACTAGATCAGGTTGCTCAGAGCACCCTGCAGCCTGGCCTTGAATGTCTTCAGGGATGGGGCATCTACCACCTCTCAGGGCAACCTGGGACGGTGTTTCATCACCCTCATTGTAAAACATTCCTTCCTCATGCCTAACCTGAATCTCCCCTCCTTTAGTTTAAAACCATTACCCCTTGTGCTATTGCAACAGGCTGTACTAAAATATTTATTTTCTTCTCTGGCATAAACTCTAGTAACTTACAGCTGTTTCAGATTTCAAGAAGATCTTGCTAAAAGATGCATCACTGTGCAACACGTGTTCATTTCACAGGAGTAAACATGAAAGTTTAGATCTAAGATGTCAGTCTTCTTGCTAAGTTGGTACTGAAATGTGAGGTTTTAAAGTAACAAAGGCCGTCAGGTATCCGATTGTATTCTGTAGGTTCTTCAAGGTACTTACCTTGTTGGTTTTTTGCATTAAATGGCAGCTAAATATTTAGACCACTAATAGTTCATACTTACTTTAATAAACTTAGTGTATTGTTTAGATGGCGAGATACTGCCAGTGATAGAACTGGTGCTAACATTCAACTTTTTTGATATTTTTTTTTTCTTCAGTTTGTGACTCAGCCAAGATAACACAGTTTCTGATGGTTGCTTGTACTGAGTCAGCATTTAAGACCTTTTATTTAGATGACCTAGAAAGAAGGAAATGGTTTTACTTTTGAAGATGCTGGATAGTTTGTGCTCGAAGGGACAAGTATATGATAGTGGTTGTTGGAAGAAAAAAAATCTTAACCTGGCAGATGGGTGCTCCTGCTAAAAGCAACCCTGTTTTGTTAATGCAGCTGTCTCTGGAGTTGTGTGACTGGGAGCTGATCTAACTGCAAACCATCCACCAAAAACTTTCCTTTTTCTGTTTTCATATAAATATAATCGTAACCATATTTAGTGTCACACCAAAGAAGCCTTTTTTGTCTAGCTGTAAAAGTTGCCCTGAAGCAGACATGTAAGAAAAAGTCAAGTGTTCGTGGTGCTGCTGGGGAATATTCTCCCAGCTTCCTTCAGCTCAAAGGACTTGCTGAGGCAGATGTGTGTTTTCTGAAGTTTTTGTAGGTCTAAGTGATGTCTGTTCCATGTAAGTTTTTTGATTTTTGTTGAACCCGTGTAAACTCTCATAATCTGCTACATTCTGATAGTTTCTTCAGGTCTGCTTCCTGGTTTGAATGTCTCCTTGTTTTTGAACCTGGCTGCTCTTAATGCCAGTTAACAGCCAGTTAGCATTTACATTAGAAGATAACAGTGAACAACTAATTTCTGATAGGCTTGCTTCTAAGTTGTTTCCTTCCTGAGGTGAAAAAGCATAGCATGCTTGTTTCCAAGTAAAAAGCTGTGTACTTTTATCATCTTTATTGCCATTCTGTGGACTGTCTCTAGTTCTAGCAGCTACTTCTCTTTTAGAACAGAAGAGAGAGAACAGAAGCTGCATACAGTATT
Source organism: Streptopelia decaocto (assembly GCF_964273445.1). Classification (NCBI taxonomy): domain Eukaryota; kingdom Metazoa; phylum Chordata; class Aves; order Columbiformes; family Columbidae; genus Streptopelia; species Streptopelia decaocto. Next base: position 186,080,980 of record NC_138663.1, on the reverse strand, counting down.
CAAGGGTGAATTTTGCGTTTACATACTGACAGGATTCCCGCGTCCTAAGAATTCATCAGGCTCAGTTCATGATGTGTCTACACAAATACTTGTGCTAGCTCAGAAAAGTATATAAGAAGTATACAATTGGTGCATTTCACGTAGTGATGGGTTAAGATTTTTTTGTTCTGTAACATGAAATAGCAATTATTGCATGTTGGAAAAAAAGTGGGCTCACTTCTCACAGTTTCTGCAACTGCAGGTTGCTGTGAATGTTACAAAATTAAGGTCTGAACTTGCAGAAGAAATCAGGATATTTAGTGCTAAACTCAATGTGCTTTTTTGCAGTGGTGTCTGCCAAGGCCCACAAGATGCTGTCATCTTGTGGGAATCAGAGTTTTATTCCTAATAAGAGTTCCATTTTTCACTTCTGTGGACAGGATTGAAGTAGAAGATACTGGGTATTTCTTGCTTGAACCTTTTCAGGTAGATTGAAGTGTCAGTAAGTTGTGAATTTAATACACGTACGATTCAGCATTGGTTGAAACTTTCCAAACTGTGAATATTTACAGCTGATTGTAGACCCACTGTACAAGGAACAGAATAAACTTAGAAATAAAAAACATGTTATTTTACTGCCTCTTGCCTGTGGCTTTGTCAAGTTCATAATAGTGTTCTGAAGCATGTTTTGTTTTGCTATTAAAAGTATTATTGACATTCCTACTCAGTTGCAAGTGTTAAATATCATTCACTTCCACAAACTGGAGACTGAGGTGTTGTAAATGACTTCATTTTTAGGAAATTTAATCAAATAAATTCAAGTCATTAACTCACTATAGGAACTTAGTTTTGCCGTTTATAAAACTATCTTAGCTGCATTGCTTCACTATGACTGATGAAATAGTGAAAATAATGCAGAAAGAAGCGGCCAGTTCTTGAACAAATATTTTCCCTTCTGCTGCTGCTGTTTTCCTCTGCAGATTAATAAAGCAAACCCTCTTTATTCTTGGGACTTTCATATGGTGAAAACTAAATGTATAATTATATCACGGTTTATAGGCTCACTTTGCTTTTATTTTCTTTAATGTGCAGGATAGTGTTGAAGGTTCAGTGTCTGTTACAAAACAGAGAACAGGTTCCCTTGGAGATCGGCCAGCAAGACCTACTCTTTTAGAACAAGTATTGAATAAAAAGAGGCTGGTAAGTTTTGTTTTCTTAGAGGTTTTGAACTCAAATATGTAAAGGCAGTGTAACAGTGTTAACTGTCACCCTTGTGAAAGACGAAAATTATTTTATTGATCGCACACTGCATGTGCAGATTTTCAAATTTAAATATGTTGCAGAGCAGATGTGTGTCTCAGCCTCTGCATGAAGAACACTGAGATGACTAAATTTAATGATCACTGCCACATTAACTAAATATATGTGGTTATTTCTTTAGGGTAAATAGTGCTTATGGTATAGCTGAGATGTTTTTTAACTTGTTCAACCAGCTTTCTGTAAAGCTGTAGATAGAACAATGCATGGACTTCAGGCCTGATGTAAGATTTAATTACTGTAGTGTGTTTTAAAACTTGTAGACCTATCACATCACACTTGTAGTTATGTATGTATTTGTTGATAAAGCAAACTGTGTAAGCAAGCAGTATCACTTGTGATATTTGTAGTCTGCCTGAATGGCATGCATTGTAAATTTTGAAGTGCTTTTGTTGCTCCTGTAAGCATATTTAAAGATTTAAGCACAATTAAGGGAAATAATTCTGTATTTACTGCTCCTTTGGCTTCAGCATTACAACTTATGTTATTGATTTTTACAGTCTTCTTCCTCCCAAAGGACTGTTTGTCTGTTCTCTTTGTTAGCTATGCAAAGCAATTTAACAATCCTCATTAAAGTGCTATAGTCTTTGTTCAGAAATTTGAAGTCTTAAGTATGCAGCTATATCAAGTTACTTTATTGAATTCTTTCTCAGTAATAGCACCTATTTAATCATTATGTCTAAAACTCAGAGGGGTATCTGTAGGCCTTCAGTTTTTACAAGAAAAAAAGTAGTGAACTATGGAGTTTATTTTTCATGTTATCTGTTGTTCTTCATGTCCTGCTTACTGAATTTTGTCCCCTTTCCTGTTTCTGTTCATGTGGCTTTTCATTAAATATGAAAGGTATCTTAATAATGAAACATTATTTTTTCTTCTAGAGGTACAGCAACCAGAAGCTCTTTAAGTAGGTGTTGAGGGCTTTTGCACAGAGTTATGTCAAGCCTCTTCAAGAATTGAGATTTCCTTGCAGTATTCTGGGGGAGTGAGATTCAGATTCTCCTTGATTTGGTTCTTGCTTCTCTTTCTCTCTGCTCTGACTCAGTTTCTGTCTTTCAGCATTGTTTCTTCTAGAATTTTGTTTTTGTTTTGTGCATATCTACACAACACAGGCCTGAGGGATACATGGTGACCCAGAAAGATCTCTCACAGCTTGTTGCATCCAAGGCTGTTCCATACCTTATGTTTCTGCGTGTGAAAGTTACTGCTTGTCACTGGTAGCTGCCTGCAGAGTTATCACTTAGAAGTGCCAAGTGATTTGTGCTTGCTCAGAAGTTTCTTGCTTGGGGTTCATCTCTGTGAGGAGAGGCTTTTGTGGCGGCCCATGTGTGCCTGGATGTGCAGCTTGCACAGTAAATGTGTAGAAAGCAGAGGCAAGGGGATGAGACGCAGCAAGTTGTGGATGGAGAGCCTGGAGCACCTTAGTGCTATAGAACAGCAGCAGATAAAGAACTGGCTGCTCACTGCAGAACTACCCTGTGCAGTGAAGTGACTTGATCAAGCTAATATATAGTAAGGAAAATGTGGCTGCGCACCTGTTCAGTGAGCATGCTTATTGTTAGTAACTTCTTTCAGTGACTGATGCACTTATCTGGCCTGTTAAGTGCTGGTGTAGGTGTGAGTTACATGCAGAATGGCCGTTTTCAGTTACAGTCTCTGCAGTGCATAAGGTTCTAGACCCTGCCCTAGAAGTTGCTTGTCCTTTTGGATGGAGATCTGGATTACAGAGTTGAAGTACCTCTTTGGTTGCATCAGTGAAGTGACCATGCATAATGAGCAAGCAGTCTAGGGAATTAATTCAGCAGAAAAAATATCTTTTTTCCTGTGTTAATTTTTGGAAGGATCTATTCCCAACCTGATGGCACCATTTGACCTTAGAAACACTTGTGCTGCCACCATGCAGGCATGAGGGTGAACAACCAGATCACAGAGTGCAGCTCTTCAGGCCAGGAGCCAGATGCAAACAGTTTCAGATACTTTTTGTCTTTTGACTGAAGGCAGAGGTGTTTTTTAACTCATTCCTTGTGGCTGGACTGGGAAATTATTGAACACTCAGTGAACACAGAATCATAGAGTATCTCGAGTTGGAAGGGACCCATAAGGATCATTGAGTGCAACTCCCTGCTCCTCACAGGGCTACTTAAAACTGAACCATATGACTAAGACCATTGTCCAGATGCTTGACCTTGATCCTGGACACATGAGCTTTGTTGTAGAATTACAGTATTTTATTTCTTTGTTATAGTATTTTTGAGATATCTGCAGTGGGCAATATTGAAATCAGCTGAAAACTGAAGCACAGTTGAAAAGTTTTTGTTTTCAATATGTCAGTAGGTCACTCCTGTTTGCTATCTTTGTGGGTTTTTTTAAGATACTGTATATTCTTTATATTCTAGATCTGTTTTCAGGATGTGTATTAATGCTGCTTCTGGTTACCTGCTGACATTCTGAAACAGTTTCTAGATGGTTTTAGTGAGCATATTTTGTAGTTCTTCAGCATTTAACTCTCATTCATATGGGTGTATTGGCTTTGGCTGGGGTGCGGTTTATTTTCTTCACAGTAGCGTGTATGGGGCTGTTACGGGTTTATGATGAAAACAGCATTGATAACAGAGTGATGTTTTAGTTATTGCTGAGCAGCACTTCCTCCTACTGAGGGGGGAGTGAGCACAAGGCTGTGTGATGCTTGGTTGCGTACTGAGGTTAAACCTCAACAATGGTTAACGCACAAATTGATTTAATGGAAGAATATTATAATCACTACGCTAGCTATTTAATACATGAGTTCTTTAAAGTAAAGTCCACTTTCTCTTTCTTGCAGTCTCTACTCAGAAGCCCAGAAGTAGTGCAGTTCCTCCAGAAACAACAGCAATTGTTAAGTCAGCAGGCTTTGGCACAAAGGCAGCAGCAGTTTCAAGGAGCACCCGGGTGATCAGAACAGATTGGTGACCTGCAGATGAGTCTTGTGCTGAACAAGGAATAGGATGTGTATTTTATATAAATGCCAAGAATCTCAATGTTGAAAGAAAAACTAAAGTTGCTGCTGTTATGCATTTTACTTGTTTCTTGTTTGCACTTTTGAGGTTTTGAGCTGCTTGGGTGTCTGCAAACTTGTGAGCAAATCTGGAGGAGTCTATTTTTTGATTATTTTTAAAACTTTGGTTTAATGTTTAATTTTTTTAATAGAAATTTCTTTATATTGGTAACATTTAGCTGTACACCCTTTTCCTACCAAAGTCTTCACTAAATTAACATTTTTTCTACATAAAGATTTACTGTTAAACAAGTCACTCTTTGATGACAATCATTGAAGGAAGTCAGTTACTTTCTGTGGAAGTTGTGAAATAAAGTCCTGAATTTGAGCCAGTCCAGTGGCACGACCTAACAACAATTGCTCAGGGATACGAGAAACTTAGGTTGGGTAGAATCTTGCACTAAAGGCAAAGATGACATGCCATCAAGAAGCTGATCCAGTGTCTCAGAACAGGCGATCCTCCTGCTATATATTCATTATCTGCAAGTTGAGTGGGTTTGAAATGTTTGATTATCTGTGCCAAGTATGTAGAAGAATTTGTGTTTAGACATTCCAAAAGAGATAAAATAGCAAAATGCTTTAGAGAAGAATGAGGTGAAACATACGCAACTGAGAGTTGGACGTTGTTTTGGGGAGTTATTTGTAAGAACCAGCCTCTGAGACATTAAATATAACTTAATTATGGATGAGAATATCACTCATTTTTACGTGACTAAATGAAGTTTTAAATCTTTTAACTCATGTTATCAAATGCATCCAAAAACTAAAATGTAATTGTGCATTTTTTTCCTTCATGTAGTCTTTTTATTCTTATAAAAATATATATAGCTAAAATTCTCCCATTAAGCGAACTGATATCTAATAGGCTCTAGTGCTGGACTTCTCAGGTTTTCAGCCAATTCAGATGAACTTGCAGTTGATTTGGTTAAGAATTCAAACACTCATTTGAGTGTTGAATCCCACATTGTGTTTTTAAGACAAAGATTTTTTTATTAAGCCACATTTTTAATAGAGGTTATCTGAATGGTGTAGGTGCTTATTAAAGTACTACTTTGATATTGCAGCAGTTTGATCTGCTGAGTAATATCTCTCCAGGAGTATTTTTTAGTCTTACAAAGTTTTACAAGCTGTGCTTTCTGTATGTAGAATTTGTTCAGTAGGATGTATTGTATTTAGCATTGTGCAAGTTGTTCTTTAAAAAAGAAATTTAAGAACTTTGTATCAACAGTTCTGGACCAATAAGTGTTTGAGTAAAATCTTTGTTTTTCTTTAAAAAAGAATCCAAAGTCTGTTCTTTTTTGTTTTGGTAAATTTATATGTTTGGGTAGTTTTGTTGTGGTTTGTTTTGGTGGGTTTGTTTGTTTTTTAATATATGCTAAAATGGCTAGTTCTTACTAGGTGGCATTAAAATATTCATCTTCCAAGGCACTTGTTACAGAAAGTTATTTTCATTTTAAGTGAAATCAGATTACTCGTTTCAGTGTGTCAGAATTTATGTGAAAAGGTAACAGGCTGAAATTGTAGAATAAAATACTTGGTTTTGTTTTAAATGGTCAGCTTATGAAAGCATTGATGTGAATGGATCTGATTAAACTTTTTAAAAAAACAACCAACCCACACAATGCGAAAGGGGCACAGGGAGTGTTTGTTAAGATGGTGCTGAACGAGTTGGTTACCTCAAACAAGGTAAGTTTGAAGCTGTGCCTAGAGATGTTCAGTGTGGCTCAGCTGCGTGGTGTTTCTGGTGGTTTGTGGTACTGGTGCCCGACAGGCTGGTGCAGGTGTCATCTGCAGAATGTCGGGTGGGATTCCCAAGCTGCTTGTGAACCCAGCAGTGTCCACCTGGCTCTGAGAGCATTATGTCTCCTACTCCCTTGCTTCTGTTACTGCAGAACAAAATCTGAATTGTAGGAAGTTTAAAACCTGATTTCTGTAACAGTGCATGCTTACTGTATCTGTTTTTTTCCTTGAGCAGTTCAAGACCTGCAAAGCTGCAAGTCTGTCTTCCCACTAATGTCAGCCCAGTCTACAGCTTGGGGCCTCTGTCCTAGGGCAGCATCACTGCTTGTTAACTGCCTGTCATGATCAGGGCTGCCTCCTTCAAAAAAGCAGCTCAGCCGACCTCATCAACCTTCAAATCTACCAGAGGACAGTGAGAGATGCATATCCTTAAAGGATGCAGATTTTATGCTATATTAATTTTCAATCCATTTCATAGTGTCTAGCATCACAATCCGCTTTAAGTGTTGGCTCATCCTGTTACTCCCTCAGTGAAATCACTGATTTGCTCTTGCCTAAGACTGAATTACATGAATAAAGACTTTTTAAATGCCCTGGTTCCCAAAGTCACTGATGATCAGACTGGAACCTACAGATTTCCAAGGCCAATCCCCTTCCAAAGAGAAAAATTGGAGACACTAAGTTCTTAAATCAGAAATACCTTTATTAACAGTAAAACACAAGATGTGAATAATCCCTTTTACAATAGTTGTTCCAGCCAAAGAAAATGGAGTGTGTTAAAAAGTGTATTGTTCAAATGTCAGACTAAATATGTTGACTTCAGAATGCCTCAAATCAACTGCAGCAGGAGGAATGCTTGTGAAAATGCCCACTTGATTAGCAGTTGTTCCATCTTTCTTGACAGGGCATGGGATAGAGTACTCTGGGGCTGATCAGAGGACTCAGCTGCCCTGATCTCTCAGGCTCCTGACTATGAGATTTTTTGTTCTCGAGAGGCAAGAGTCCAAGTAGCATTCTTTATGCAGTGATCTACACTGTTTTACAGAACATCACTGTGAATAATACTTTCTTTTGGATGTTTTGCCTTGATTCTGAACACAGAAGGCAGAACGGTTCAGACAGAAGTGACACAATTAAAGCTATGTATGATTCACGGTTCTTTTCTGCACAAGATTGTGGCAGTGATACTTCACACAAAATGCTACACCCTGCTCAAAGCCACTGTTTTGGCCCCTTGACTGCATAGAACTTTGCAACCTTTTGGCTTCAGAGATCCACACAAAAAGGCCTGTTTCTTCACTTTGTTGTCTCACTTCTTAGCCCAATTTACATCACAGAGGTGATACTGAAATGAGGGATTCAATTGCTAACACTGAATTATCTGCAGAAAGTATGCTGTGCTACATTTAACTTGTACTTACAATGTATTATAAATAATTAAAAACTCAATTGCTTGAGTAAGTGAAGAAAATTTATCTGGATGTGCGTTATCTCTGATCATCAATCTGTTTGTTCGCTTGCTCGCAAAGCAGCTCCATGGACATAACTGTGAATTAATAAGATGTAACACGCAGTTTAGCATCAAAACAACACTTTGAAACACGATGTGCTGACTACTGTGAAAGTGCAAGGGGATGGTTTGCTGATGAGGTCTGTATTTAAAATTATTAACTGGTTGGTCTATTTCTTCCTATGCTATTCATATGCAATATTATTTGAATACTAACATGTAATATAAAATAGCAGCATCCATGGATAATAAAAACACTGTAACTGAAGATCTAAAAACTGTTCACAATTAGCTGCAAATGTTCACATTGGCTATCATGGAAGAGTAGCTGACTGTGGAGGACGTAGTGGTTATGTCTGCCTTGCAGAAGAGACATGGCCTATGAATTAGATTTATGGTCTGTACAGGCACCAAGTTCACAAGTGTGGCCCAGGTGCAAGCGAATGTGCCCTCACCTCCCTGGCAGGGACGTGTGCCATCAGTGTGGCAATGTTATATTGTAAGGCACGCCTGGGCAACTGTTTGAAAGTGAACGGGTTAACAGGCTCCTGGCTGCTCCTGACCACTCTGGAGCTTCCCATTAGTAGACAATCAGTACAAACTGTTACGTACTGATGCACAACCTGCAGAAGTGTCTGTCACACCCTTTTTGATGGTGACCTGACCTCTTAGTTGTTCTCAGGGAAGGATGCTTGTCCATTCTTAGTTCCTGTTAAAAATGTGATTTTATAGTCAGGAGTCCCTGTGAGGGCTCCTGCTCATTCCATCTTCCTTTGGGCACTACAGTTTCCTACCTATGCATCAAATAAGTTGCTTTGTTGCAATTCCCATCTAGACACTCTGTATAATCCATGTCATTCGGTCGTGCAGTTTCTGTTCAGACTACAGTTTTCTTTGAAGAGCAGACACTGGATGTGCTTATAGTGTCCTTGAATGGGTTCCCCAAAGCTGAACTCATTAGTCCTGCAGCAAGGCAAAGAGTAATCCTGCAAGTGAAGTTTCCAGATGCAACCAGAGCCTACTCCTGGATCACATGGGACAACATTTGCCCCAACATACCTAATGGCTTAATTGGGAGGCTGGTGCACCCAGCCAGGCTGTGTTTATAGGAAACACCAGATCAAGGATTGTGGTACTCCAAGCTGCTCCTAAAACAGGTCTTGATGATTAGTTTAGATGTGAATGCAAAAAGCTCTACTGAACACAATAGCTGCCCAAGCATATACTGCCTTGATACCTCCAACGATGACCACTGAGCACATCTGGTCATATGCTACTCCTCCCCAGTCCCTTCACCCTCTCAAGGCACCCCTGGCTACACAAACCAACCGTGAACTGTAAGTCCACTAGAAAATCTTCTCAGCCCCTTCAGTGGAGTTTCCACTTGTGCAGAAGGGCTTGGGTTCAGGTGTCCAAGTAACAGCCTGCTTTTCGGGCTTCTCCACAGCAAGGAACTCTTGCCTTTGGCTTGGAGAGCATGTGGGACATGTTAGGTTCAGTACCTGTGTCTGATATAAATCTATCTTCTGGGAAGCACTTCTCAACTTTGAAAAATGGTATTTAATTACTTTACCCTATGACTCATTAATCTTTATTGTGTTTGGTTTTGGTTTTACTATGGTATGGGGAGCCAGAGAGGTGAACAGTACAGAGGATGTACTGTTTCTTGTGCTGAGCACCATGTAGCGCTCAAGTATTCCTGAACGCTATAGCTGCACCAGAGAAGTTTCTAATGAGACAAGAAAATTTGCCTTATACTTGAGACCCCTTCAAAGTTGCTAAAGTGAATCAAGCCTCTGCCTGACCTGGCTCTGTAAATCCAGCTGGTTGTGCAACTCCTCAGTCACTGATGAGGCTTTCTGCTTTATAGAGCTTGTAGGCAAAGGTGAGTGTTTTAAGCCAGGGAGGAACAAGGGCAGATTAGATAAAGTCATAGACAGAAATGCCTGATTTTCTCCATTTTAAGCGCTGGGCAGTGGAGGTGATGTTTACAGTGAAAGATGTGTGCAGTAATGATTTCATACTGAGGAAACACTAATACCTAACAATTCTGTCCTGCACTGAACTCATGCTTCGTCCTGAAATTCCATCTGCTAACAGAGAACTCCTGTCTGTGGTATCCAGTTATCACTGAATCTCTGCAGAGACCCACAGAATAATGTAAACTGGGAGTGATCTCTCCAGGGCACCAAATGTGATGCCCTGCTCAAGGCAGGGACCACTCAGAGAAGGCTGCTCAGAGTGGTCAAAGTCTTGACACTGTACCTGCTGGAGACATGGAAGGAATTTCCTCAACTCCAGTTGACGTTACTTGAGGCCACAGTTCCCCTTCATGTTGCTGATACATTATCCTTCAGACTGAGCACGGCAAAACATGAACTACTCATGACGAGTAAAGATGCTCTGGGAGTACCCTCTGATGGAGAGACAAAGCAGGGACTGCACTTCTGACCACTCCAGTCATCTCTACCTGTACCAGATTGGCTGTTACAGCTCACAGTCTTGGGGCTGAGCTGTCAGAGCAGCCGTGCTGCTGAATGGCTTCATGCACGCAGTGTGCCAGATTTGCTTCCGTCACCTCTGGATGCAGATGGCACATAATACTGGTGCTGCTGAAGAACTGGCAGCAATCCAGCACTTGTCATCTCTCGGCTACTTAATAGGAGAACAAGTGGTCTGCGTACCATGATGAACGTGCTTTATGTCTCTGCCTGATCAAACTCCCATCGCTGCCTGCTGATGCAGGGTACTCCTCCACAGAAACTTTCAAGAGGGTTTGAATAGCTGATGGCTCAAAAAACATTAAAAAAAATCTGCCTCTGACTAAGTAATCTCCCTGTAAGTGGTTTTAAATCTCTCAGGAAGCCTATCTCTAAAGCTTGAGTATTAATGAGTGCATTGAAAGGCTTTAAATTGACTACAGGTTGCTAGGTTCATGAAGACCTTTCAGCAGAAAAATATCTCCTTCCAAAATGGGAAGTCATTAGAGCGAGATACAAAGTTACATTGTCGTAAATTATGAGCACCCTGAACTTTTAACTGAGTTCAATTCACATACTAGATAAGCCTGTAAGAAAGACCTTGTTAAAAAAGAAACGGAAAGAAATGGTTCATTAGCCTTACTTTCTATCACTGCATCTGGGCAAGGGAATCTTCCTATACACTTCTTTTCCTCACCCACTGTTACCTTCTCTTGGGAAGGAGCTGCCAGCTGCTCTGTGTTTTCACAGCATCTCATTACAGTGGACTAAGCCCCTAGGGACCATCAGAATAGGAAAGAGCTCACAGTGATAACAGGCTTCCCAAAGGCTAACAACTGAGATGCTTGTTGGCTTTGATTGCCTACTATCAGGTGCTTCGATCCAATTTTCAACAAATAGTTAAATTTGCTGAAATTGATCCCATCCTAATGCAGACATTTTAAATACGTCAGAAGGATCGTGCTCAGAAATGCCTCTTTACTTACCAGCAAGGGAATATTAAGGTGACTACCTTTAATGAAATACATGTGTGGACTGCATCAAAGCCAAATCCTATTTGTATGAGGATTACTGTAGAAGTAGACATACAGGAAAGTAAAAACTTCTCTGAATTTACCAACTTCCATTTAAACAACATAGACACTTACGGAGCAAGCATCATTACTAGGCTGGGAAAGCCACCACATCTCCCCTATGGCCCACCTCACCTACTTTTGGAACCAATGTAGCCATCTAGTGACTCTAAGTTCCCCTTACACTCAACGGGAAGACATAAGCATGCTCAGAGCACAGTGTATTTCACCTACTTGAAATACCAACCTTACAATGAAATGACTGATGCCCCAGAAGAACCTGCTGCTCTTCACTGGCCATCCAATTTTCCTCTGCAGCATCGGCAGGAAACTGGGTTCTAGAGCTGCCCAAGAGCCAATGAGCCTCAGAACGTCCCCCTTTGCTCTCTGTGAGGAAGATGGCAATGCTGGGAATGTCTAAAAGCAACCCCTAGGCTTCTCTCTATATGAGGAAGAAAGGAGGCTTACGCCTACAAGTCAAGGAAGAATCTAGGATAAAGGACAGAGCTAGATCCTGGACAGGAGAGGTGGTTTTCTCCGTCCTTACCTGCTAAGAAAGCAAAGGTATGAGCAACATGAAAAGCAGAGAGAAACTACTATAAGATAGTGTACAACAAATACGCTAAAAAACATGTTACAGTACATCCGTACAGTGACACTGATGACAGAGGGAGCTGAGGAAAATGTCTTTTTCCAAACTGGTCTCTCTCAAGTCTGCTAACAGTAAATGGCACACCTGGATTTTCTGTGTAACATTAGTATTGGATTTCATAGCTGCAGGAGACTGTAAAGCTTTTCCTACCCCACAGTGACACTGCTCACGTCAAATGGGGACAGAATAGGGCCCTTCACATTTACAAATTTCCTATACGACTTGCTATTACTGCTCAATCTTAAGAATAATTTAGCCCTCTGTGCCCTACAAATTCTGCAGGCAACTGAAGATACATTCAAAGGATGTAACCCTGCTAGCTCCCTGATTCTTCTGCTCTGTTCGTAATTGCCACCCTGTAACAGCTATGACACAGCATCTAAAACACATCGAAAGTCTTTCCAGTGAATGGTATTTCCTTTGCACACATGATGGAGCTGAAGGTTTCAGGCGTCCTCTTCTAATTATGCAGTAAAACATGTAGCACCAGATATTGGGTGAGAAGAAAAGAAACATTCTGTGAAACACGTTTTTTTCCTCAGGATACTTCTGGTGTGTTCTAAGGAGGAATGAGACTGGAGAAGTTATCACTCTTTCTGACCCTTAAAGCAAAATGATTTTCAGTGGATTGTTATGCCTGGAAAGAAATAATCCTCCACCCTTTCAGCAAGGTAATGGGGAACCATGAAAACGTAGTAAGAGTTTCACCTGCCTCCTCAGAAAAGGTTACTGAGTGAACAGCATTTTGTAAAGCTGGCTCTGCGGATGAGAGTACGGGCAGCAATAGGTTTTCCTGCTTACAGAAGGACCACGGACAAGCAGCTTTTTTCTGCACATAGATTCACTCTTGCTTGTTGGTGGCTTACACTGCCTCACCATCCTCTGCAGGTGAGGCAAAAGCCCTGCAAACAATGAAGCCTGTATCTGAGATGCGAAACCATCCATGGGGACATATGCAGTGATTGTCAGCGAAGACCCGGGCACTGCGGTCAGGTCCTGCGGGCTGGCCCAGCACAGGGGATGATGTGCCTGACTCCCACCTCCTCCTCCTCCTTGCATCCCGTGAGCACGGGGCTTCCTGCTCCCAGCACACAGACTATTCCAAGACGAATGATAAATAATTACTCAGTTCTTCAGCACACACTTCACTTCCCTTTTCCGAATCACAGTTCAAGTCCCTTTTAGACGTACCCTTGATATCAGCACAGTAGTGTTACTACAGACAGTCCTAACTTTAAAACAAACTACATCAATACTGTATAATGGATAGGATTCAATTTACATGCCAGATACATATGCAAGTATGTATGTACTTTGCAAAAAAAGCACTGGAAGTTAATTAGTTTTTAAACTTACAGGCATATATTTCATTTTTTTTTTTCTTAGGAGCTTGTTGCTTTTCAGTGCAGCAGTACCGTAAGCTGTGTGAACAGTATCAGGCTACTCGGATGCATTCAGAATGCTCTGAAAAGGCTCCAGTGCTGAACATGTGCTGAGGGCTCTCTCCTCCTGGGGGAGAAAGGGGTGCCCCAGCTCCTCAGAGGATCTGTTGTCTCATCGTGCTTTGCTGTAGGGAGACAGACTGGAATTGCAGTTTAGTCCTTCAGTTCACTGGATAAAAGTCATCTCTATGCATAAGTCCTGTGCACAACCTAAGGTCCTCTTTTAGACCTGAAATTAGGATGTAAAATGGATATAAACAGTGCAGAGATCTGACTTTGGTTGCCTGCAGAGGGGTGAATTTCACCTACTAGGAACAGCTACAGCCAGGTTTCTGAATCTGCATGGAAGTGCAGAGAATTCGCACTGTATACTGGCTTGGCTGAGGAATGAAGATGCTCACAGGAACTGTTTCACACTCTTGCAGGAATTTGGCTTATTTTGTACTAGAGAACAGATATGCTATACCTGAATTTCTAAAGTTATTGTACTGGCATCAGAATAACTAGAAACCACAAAACATAGCATGAAAAAAAAAAGAAGAGTAGACTATGTATAGATATATTTACATCTACATACATCTACATATAGAAGCTTCTGTTCACTGGAAATCCTATAAGCCACTGCCTGCAATAGCATCCATCCTAAGGGAATTCTAGAGATGATTCTTAAGAGACTGAGGAGATGGGGTTATGAGGTGAGCCCATTTGTGTCAGCACCTTATCCAGCCATTGCAATGGTCCATGCAGGTGGATCTCAATCCAGCAGGGTGTGCTTGTAACATCTTGGCGATGATATTCTGCTCCCCAGCCCTACAAAAGCATCAAAGGACCAAAATGTGAGTTAAAAAAAAAAAAAATTAAATCACAACTCCAGTACTGAAAGTTTAATGCAACTGCAGGTAGTCCCAAGATTTAATGCTTTGTCTTGGGGATAATTTTCTCTAGAAACTTTTCTCCTTTTTAAAGTCATTGTTATCATAGTTATCAGGGTCTCTATAGTATTAAATTAAAAATGCTCAGTCACACTTCCAGGTGCTGAGACCAGCTGGCATGGAAAAGGCCTGTTTCCAAGCTTGGCTGCCTGCAAACAGCCCGTGGGGAATGGTCCCTGCTGTTCGCACCCCAGAAATGTGCCCAGGAAAATCTGCCAGCCTGCTGTCTGGCACAGAAGAGAAGCAGGCCAGGTCCCGTCATAATACTTTAGTAGGATCTGGGAATGATCCTGGGCACTCCTTCATTTATTGGTAGAGAAGCATCCTATGAATCTGAGACTCTAGAAGTTCTAAGTATTTATCTGAACCTCTAGAAAGTTCCAGCACAGTTCCTATATACTGTATCTAATCTATGTATAGACATTTTCCACAGTTTTTCTATCCTTGAACATGACTTCTTTTCCTATGGGAGATCCCGGCTGTCTGTTATAGAAAGTCCTGGAGTAATTTCTCCATCCCCTTTGGGGATATAAGGGATATGGAGTGTCTGACAGAAGATGTGGATGTGGTGCTGGCAGGGAAAAAAGAGAACCAGAAGTCTCCGCACCTCGAGTGGGCACAGTGGCTGCTTGTGAAGCAGCCAGCCTGATTTCACAGCAACACCAGACATCCAAGTCACAGCCCAAAGTCTCACAGCTCCTTGGCTGTCTCACTACCAAACACGAACTTGGATTTCCATAGGCTAACGTGCAAAACACAGTCCCGCTGCAGGATAAGGCTTTTCCTTTGTGGGCGTCTGATCAGAGAAGCTGAGCCTTACCTATTGTTATGCCAGGCAGGTTAATATTCATCATGAAAAGAGGACATTGAGGTATATTAAGTCTGATGACTGCCAAAGGTACCTAAATTGTAGAGGGCTGAACAACTCAGACAACTGAAGCTGGTAGAACCCACTTCTCTAGACGATCAGCTGCAAAACTAGGATCAACACCAAAACTTGATGCCGTAAGTGGTCTGCATAAAATCCATCCCCCAGAAGAGTAAGATATGGATCCACCAAAGCCCAAAGAGTACTTTTAAATAGGCAGCATTTTTCTGACCTAGGAAGGGCCTGTGTTTGCAGGCACCTCAGATTAATTTTCTGGAAAGTTTGCATAAAATGCCACTCTCTAAATTAGTGCAGTCAGAATTCTGAGTTTGTGAAGTCTGCAGTACTCAGCTGTAGTAAAGATACATGGTCAGAAGGGCAAGTGTCAGAGGAATCAGTGCACATCTACTGACTGGAAGGATGGAAAATCTGGAGGAATAGGAATTGCAGGTTGCAATCACAACCTGTTGGATTTGGAGGAAGCCAACAGTGCGGGTCTGTGGCTGGCCACCTCCCTCTGCTGGCAGCTCCCAAAATCCCAGCGCTGCTGTCTCAGGCTGCCAGCTGGAGCTCCCAGCAGGGGAAAAGCCAGGAGGACAGGGCCCCTCGTGCCTCCCATACATCCCTCTTGGGCCACAGGTAGCATCTTTCATCCACAGGGCTGAACTGAACTTGGAGGTGGAGCTCTCTTAACAAGGGAGTAAAATGAGAGCAACTGGCAAAGCTGTGGTGTTTTGTGCAGAGGTGGGAAGGGGGTACCGATACCCCCATTGGAAGAACAGAAATGTGCCTTCCAGCACAGAGAATCAGCTGGGGGCTCCTGCTGCTCCTGCCAGCCCTTCCCACCTCCTGTGGGCAACAGCTCTTTCCAGCCCCCATCCAGCCACATCCCAGAGTGCTGAGCTGCCACATCTGCTGGGTCGTCCCCTTAGCCACAAAACCTGAGGAAGCATGGAAGGAAGGGCATGGGGTTCCGACCTTGGACTGGAGAAACTCTCCATCTCTCCAGTTTGTGCTTCGGCTGCCTCATCTGTGGAGAAGGGACAACGGTCATCCTGCTTTGGCAACCAGCAGTGCTCAGGGGATGGAAATGCCTGTCTGATCTCACTGATGACACACTCACATCTCCCTGAGGACTGAGCTCCTCCCAGCTGCTCTGCAGGAACACAAAGGGTATCAGAGGTGACAGGACCTTCACTTCCCTCTGTGTCATGTCCTGCCTCCAGAAGATAATGCAGTTCTGGCACATTTCTCGTGTCTTGGTCCATACCCATGCCTGCCTCCCCAGGTGATAGCTCAAGCACTGATGAGGTAGGAGGCAGGTTCTCCAGCCCTTTCGCTCCTCTTGCCCTGTGGGCTGTGGGTGGCCACGTAGCACCTGGTCACGAATCATGGGAGAAGCCACAGGACTGCCCTGCACCTGCGGGCTCCTGGTGTGTGGCTCTGATAGACAACAAGCTTCTCCCTGCATTGCATACCCAACATCCAGAGGCATTCTGGTCCCCAGACTGAACACACCAGGGCTCACACCTTGGGAGAGAAATAATTTGAGATGACTGAGTACAGGAAAGGGTTTTTACAGGCCAGGCAGGAAGAACCTACATGAGATTTGCATAGCCATTTTCCAAAGGTTATGGGAAAGGGTTCAAAATAACTCCTTGCACTGGTCTTCTGGTGCCTGAGGCACTATAGGGCTGCTATTGTTTCAACAAAGCAAGGTGATAATACGGCAGCAGCGTTATTTAGTGCACCAACACCACCATTTCTGCTGCCATGCTGGGCAAGGAGGCAGATAACACATCAAAGAGACTGCCCCTGAGTTGCTGAGATAATGAAAATATTGCGGAACTGGCTACACTGCCTTTACAAACAACATGCCCATTCATGTCTTCCATTAACGAAAATATTGTTTGTTGGGCTTCTTGCTTTCTTTTTTTCCTTTAATGCTTGCGTGTGAACAAGATGTCAGTTCCTTCCCAAGAAAAATGCAACAGCGTGGTCACAGGCAGAGTTTGGCTTGGACTCTTGGGAAACGTTATAGGGCACCCTTAATGCTCTCAGACAGTTGAGGAGGTGGGTCGCCAAGGATGGCTGAAAAGAGTCAGAAGCAGAAAGCTGCATGGGACTCAACTCATCTGCTTTGCAGAACATAAGGGAAGTGGGCTTGAGCCTCAAGCAGTTTTGTAGTATCTTATATGTGAATTCAGTCAGCTTGATTCAGTCATTTGTGTAGAACCAAATCTGGAAAACAAAGGGACATACTCAAGCCACTCGCTATGGTACCCAGCAGGATGAACTTGCTTCTAATGGTGCAACTTCTCTAGTTTGCAGGCTTAACATTGTCAGCTCTCCCCGGAAGCACTATGGGAAAGTCACTTTAGTGCATCTGTAAACAGTCTCGAAATACTCACAATTCTCTGGGGTTTAGATGCTACAATAGACACCTAAGTAAATCCTAAGTGCTAAAAGCAGTCAAGAGATATCCTGGTGAGAAGGCCATTCTCACCATTTAAGAAACCCCACAAAGACTGGTAGATCTCACACAGAGTAGTCAGACTGCAAAGTTCAGATATGAAAGACATGGAAACAGTAATGGATTTGGTGGCCTCCTGTCTCTTCCAAATAACAGAGGGAAAGTTAGATATTCTTTTGGACTTTGCATTCTGCTTACAAGAAGCCCTTCTGGCAGTGTGGCTGGCCAGAGTGTATGTTACTACAAATTGAGACAGTCTCTTGCCAGGCATCAGACGGGGAAAACAACAGTTCCCAGGAAGCACAACGGGAGCTGAAGGAGGACTCAGTGAGACCATACATACCAGTCTACAGTGATGCTGAGAATATAAATTAGTCTCGAGACATTAGGACATTCTTTTCAGATCTATGGCTCTACCAAGCTCTATTGCAAACCAGCAATGATAGGACAGATCACAAATGCCTAAGATATGTGCTACAGCATTTACATGTTGCTAAGCCACTCTAAGTCGAGCTCGTTATGCAAACAATGTGGGAACATCATTTAGTCTCCGCTTATTTTAGACAAAATCCTATGGAATACCTAATTTTGGGAATCTAATACATTTCCAGGTATACCATAAAAGCTACTGATTTTGAGCACCTAGAAGTTTAAGGTAATACTGGAAAACAGGCAGTCTGAATTGCTATTTGCAAGTTGGGTGTCTAAATCCCCACTTGGGAAAGATTTGATAGAGTCCACCATTTGCACCAAAGCTAGCAAATGATGGGATTTGCCTTTTAAGGAATGCAAGAGAAAATAAAGAATCCTTACTTTAACAAAGCTCATTCGAATAGTGCACATCTTGGTCAGCTCATACACCACTTCAAAACCATGATTGACTGACTGGGCAAGCAGCTGGGCGAAGAGCTGGTTGTTGAAGATCTTGAGGCTGCAGCCGCTGGGGATCTTGCAGACAGTGGCTGGGTGGAAACCGTGCTGATAGTTACAGTTGCGGCTTTGCACGAAAATACTGCTGTCACTGACACATTCAGCGTAAACTTCCCCACCGACATAGTAAAGATGAACACCTTCAAAGAGAAAAAATGATGTGTATTATTTCTTCATTGTCTGCAACACATTTTATACCAGCAATTCTTTAAGTATTTTAACTCGTGTGGGCATACGATCTCAGGAGCATTCCAGGCACTCAGTGCCCGTATAATGCCTTTTAAAAGACGGTAAACTTTGTGTATATCTGCACAACGGACTCACCAACATTACGAGGAAGTTGTCATAAATGCTATTTTGAGGTACTGCTATAGGAGAAAAAAGACTTGGCACGTGATGTTCTGCCTTGTTTCTCAAGTGAGGGCTGGTTTACTTCAACCCAACAATACTTTATGACACATACACATACATACACACATTGACATAAATGTCAAACATATGTCAACCATACACAAAGCATAGATCAAAACTGTCAAAGAACTGACAAATCTGTTATGCATTACGCATCCAAATCTATTTTCCCTATTGAACACATGCACACTGACCAAGACCCACTTCATTGTAGCCATTTTTTTACTACAGGATCCCATTTCATGCAGTTCAAACACAGCATGGTTTGTACTTAAAACCAGCTTTTCTCTACTTTGGTTCATCCATCACACCAGAACCATGTATTTGTATTTACATGATGTGACTTACTCATCAGATCCTGTTCAACGTGACCTTGACAAGGAAATTATTTATTTCTTTCTGGACTTTTCAGTACCAGAGTGACTTATCAATGCTACCTCGCAAATTTTTACCATGCCTTGGAGAAATGAAGATGGAAGCACTTCTATCCATTCAATACTCTGGTCCCTGCCAGGACGTCTGCTTGCAGGAAAAGAGTCTATCTTCACCCAATTTGGCAACCTTAAAGTTAGGGGTCTTGTATAAGCTAAATGTGTAGATGTCTTCTCTAGCTGATAGATGATGAGAGGCACTGCGACCAGATGGTCTTCATAAATGACTTAGACTCAGGACTTGAGAGATTGCTTATTAAGTTTGCTGATGACACAAAACTGAGGGGAGCTGTCGACACTCTCAAGGTCAGAGAGGTCCTGGAGAGGAATCTGGGCAAATTGGAGAACTGGGCAATCACCAACCACATGAAGTTGAACAAGAGTAAGTGCCGGATTTCGCAACTGGGACATGGCAACCCTGGCTGTACATACAGACTGGGGGATGAGATGCTGGAAGGCAGCTCTGCAGAGAGGGGTCTGGGGGTTCTGGTCGACAGCAAGTTGAACATGAGCCAACAGTGTCCCTGGCAGCCAAGAAGGCAACTGTGTCCTGGGTGCATCCAGCACAGCATTGCCAGCCGGGCAGGGAGGTGATTGTCCCGCTCTGCTCTGCACTGGTGCAGCCTCACCTGGAGCACTGTGTGCAGGTGATAAAAAGGATATAAAGCTACTGGAGAGTGTCCAGAAGAGGGCTACGAAATTGGTGAAGGGTTTGGAGCCGTATGAGGAGCGGCTAAAGTCACTTGGTTTGTTCAGCCTGGAGAAGAGGAGACTGAGGGGAGACATCGTGACGGCTACAGCTTCCTCACAAGGGGAGGAGGAGGGGCAGGTACCAAACTCTTATCTTTAGTGACCAATGACAGAACCCAAGGGAATGGCAGGAAGATGTCCCAGGAAAGGTTTAGGTCGGACATTAGGAAAAGGTTCTTCATCCAGAGGGTGGTGGAGCCCTGGAACAGGCTCCCCAGGGAGGTGTCACGGCCCTAAGCCTGACAGTGTTCAAGAAGAGACTGGACAACACCCTCAGACACATGGTGTGAACTGTGGGGTTGTCATATGCAGGGACAGGAGTTGGACTTGATGATCCTTGTGGCTTCCTTCCAACTCAGGACATTCTATGATTCACTCCACCCGCTACGTGCAGGCTCACTGCCAGCTGACACTGTGGAAGCCTGTGCAGGTGCTGAACAGGTCTCTGGTTCCCTGCCCCTGCTGCTTCTTCCCACACCTGCCTGCAGGCTGGCAGCAACAGCCGGGGACTGGGCAGCCATCCAGACTGGGGAACAGAACCAGACCATAAACTTAAAAACAAACAAAACAAAACAAAAGGAGATTTATTTGCAGTGGGATCTTCATCAGTGCAAGCGTGGCAACAGGGACCCAGACTGCTTAAATCTGAGCATGAAACCACACCCTGAAGGAGGCCAAGTGATCCTGTGAAGATGCCTAGACATTCACCCTTCCCATGGCTAGATCAGGTGAGATGAACCCCTCCCATGACCCAGAGAGGTGCAAGAACTCAGTTTTTTGTTCTCATAAAAAACACCACCAAATAAAAATAAAATCCTCCTGTTCCCAGGTACAGCATTCAAAGCCTTACATACAAATGCACATGTTCATGGAGTCTCAGTGCAAAGCCTACCAAGCTAGTGATAACTATGCTTTAATAATGCAGCTTTAATTAGTTTTATTCCCGTTGTCTTTCATAAAAAAAATGGTTACATATTTCCAGTCTGATTCATCATTCTGTGGTCATGACAGCAAGCGACAGCAACACACCCGTAGGATGAAAACAGCTTCTAAACAGAAGTGGGAAAGGCTTGGGGAAAAGCAGGTTGAATGGGAAAGCAATCAGGGAAAAATATGCTCTCCCATAGACTTCCAGGGTGACTCAGACAGGAACCTTAAAGTCTGTCTTCAAGCCATCACTTGACTTTTACTTCTATGCACCCACAAGATCCCAAATTAGATGTGAGAGGCAGGGGGTACGGCTCAGAGAACACGCTATATTGCACTGGGAACATGGGTGAGATGACAGCTCCATTAGACCAGTCATCAGCTCCAGCACAACTGCACCAGGCATTATGGTGTTTTGCACCTTGTGACTGTTATTGCTTGACCTGTGTCTCCTTTCCCTGCTGTGAACGATGGACTAAAGAGAAGGACTGAAAACCCAAAAGTCCCAGCTGGCCTTGACGGGGTCCATATAACTTCCTGAAGTAAACAGATCGACTGAGAACACAGGGTAGGGAGAGAAGAATAAGTACATAAATGTTCGCCACATTTCAAATCTTCAGGTGTGGATACCGATCTAGGGTGAACACACTTCAGGGTGCTAAGGTGAAAAATTTTAAAGGCTGGAGTTTCGGAGTATATTGAGTAACCCAACTTCTGAAAAAAAATGAACACTTTCAAAGGCATTGCCTAAAACTGTGTACTGCAACAACAAAAACACCAAAGCCACTTCTGAAAGCAGAGGCTACAATTTGTTTTTTCCCTGTGGACTTTTTAAAAGTAATAAATAAAGCAGTAATGAAATGTCAGTGTGCATTTCCATTCTTCTGGTATTCATTCACCAGAGACAAGCACCCTCAAGGAAGCCAAGCAGCTGAATACATATTTGTAGAAGACCAAATCCAAGTTCCATATGTTTTAGTGGGATTTCACTGCTCTCTGCAGAAACTGGACTCAGCAGTCTCCAAGCATCCACATCTTTTTGACACTCTGAAGTCCCCTTTTTGTCCTTGAAGTCTGACTGCTGAAACAGGTCCAATTGCTAGTAGAAGTTGCATTGTGTTCTGGATTGTTTTTAGCTTTGATGTGGTATTTCCAGGAAACCGTTTCACGCTGATACACTAGATGACAATTCAATCACATATCCTTATCCTACTGAGCTAATCTTGTTTACTCACTCTTTTTTCTCTCCTGTTAACATGTGACAATTGTATCCATTTCAGTAGCTTTCATCTGTCCAGCACGCCTTTGAACTACACACTTTTGGAGCTCTGTGCTCTTCTGCAGGCCTGTACTGGTGCCACTTCTACTTCACTTGAACATGTTTTTTTCAAGATTTGCATGAACAGGGAAGAGCAGTAAAATTAAGGATCTCTGATATACTAAGCTCCTCTCTGGGCAACCTGCTCCCTTCCCTTGGGCAGATTCCTAGTGTAAGACTTTAAAGAGCTTTTAATCAATTAAGATAGATCTTGGGATCTGAATGGATGAGGACCATTAGCATTTACCTCATTTTCTTTCTCTTCTGTCTCTTCCTCTTTTCGGGCAGAAAGTCACAGGATGTAACATCCCCAAACAACAGCTTTGACTGGGGTCTTTCGTCATTCTTCCTTTAGGGCTGGGCTCAGCTTTGATCTACACCCTTTGACAGCTTACGCGGATGGAGAAGCTTTGCTTTATTTTTGGTGTAAGTTAGAACTAGAAGTACAACTCCCTGCCACCCCTCGCAACAAAGCGCTATGACCGACACTTGTAGCATCACACCGGCTTCGCACAGCGCATCTGCAACACAAGTGCTTTCCCTTCTGGAGAAAAGTGCAAGAGCTCAGTGCAACATCTCCTGCGCTCACCTTCCGTTTCACTGTTGTTTGTAAAAACTGTGCCACATTTGTCTCAGAGTTTCCTCGTATTCAGTCATTCAATGCTAGACTATCAAGAGCCAATTAAAATACTGCTCTAGGCCTGGGAAATGAGGTGAGGTTGACAAGATAATAGGTGTGGAACAATTAGAGTTAATTAGCCCAGTGGGAAATCCATTCCCAGGCAGCTACTGGTGAGAGGCTGGGTTGGCAAGATAATGAGTCTAGACTGGATATACCAGAATGGGCAAAGCTTCATGTGCAGGGAGAAGTGGCCGGTACAGGGCTTCTGACTCACCACCACAAACAACAGTAAGTTCTGGGAGAACATCAGGGCCTACACAGCCCTAGTGAGCTGGGACAGAGTATGTGCAGCCACGCGTGTCCAGGTCAGGTCTCCTCATACTTGTCACCAGTATCGTATGATCCTGTGTGCACAGAATATGTGTCCACCAGAAGCGGAGCAGACAAGGAGAACTGCTGGAGGTACAATCCAAAACTTAGTTTTACTGTCAGGAATTTGGCAAGACAAGGGATCAGACTGGTAGGGGGGAAAAAGCTATAAAGGCAACGCTGGTAGAGTTCTTCAGCTACATAACTACTAAGTGTTTCATCCATCTCCCTTTGTTATTTGGTAGTAGGAGAACCAGCCCCGAGGCACCAGCAATTATCCTTTTAGTGGCATTTCAATGGCAATATTCCCAGTTGCCAGAAGCTCTAATAAATAAAATGAAAATATATACTGCTAAATTAGAACACACAACTATAAACAACATTTTTCTCTTTGCGGGCCAAGTAAATAGCTTTTCTAAGGAGCAGTCAGAAAAGCATCAGCTATTTTTCTTCTATTTCAGAAGTAATTTCAAAGCTTTGGTTTTAAGACAAGCACATTTGACAAATCAGCTAGGTTTGTTAATGCAATACACAGTTCTTTCAAGCTCTGAATATTCCCAACAAGAAGGGATTTCTTCTTACCTTTTCCTATGTGTCTCCTGGTGTTTTCTATAGTAGAGTTGCGGTTTACATTTGAGAGCAGCCCCAGACAGAACCTATTTTTGTTGTTTGAGGGATCTGTAAATCCATCTATAAGGATACTTCGAGAGGAAGCCTGGAAAGTCTCCCCTACCCGGTTGTTGAGTTCATAGTAGGCAACTGAACACCAATGTTGGGGTTCCTCATAGCAAACAGGCCGAAAGTCTGTAGAAAATAAAATTAATCAGCTGCTCAGGTCTCAGTAATATTTTTTTAAACAATCATTCTCTGTCTCCTTTCCTCCCTCCCTCCCAATCAATACCCCCTCGGCTCTTCATCTGAACAGTCACTTATGTCAGGCTTTATCTGAACAGCAGCTTCTGTTTCTTCTTAATTTCATGACTGAAGCCCCAAACATGCAAAGGCCTGATACACCAGCTTAACTCTAAGCCTCTGAGGAGTCCCACTTGTTCTTAAAAGTGATAACTACACTGTATTAAATGAAGCACATGCTGACATTCCTTGCTGAGCCAGGGCCCAATTTCTACACTGAAAATAGTAAGCGATACATCTGTTCTGCACACCAGCAGGAGCTAGGGATGACAGATGGGCTCAAAGCAAGTAAAAACTGAGCCAGGCCTTCAGCCTAATACCAAACTCTGAAGTTCAGAAGTAGTCAATCACTCCCCCCAATTTTCTGCATGCTTTGGGGCCTTCTGCTTCCACGTGGGCCGTAAGCAGAAATGTCAGCAAGGTCATTTATTTCGGATCTACCCCTTCCCAGGTTTTCTAACTCAGAGAAAGACTCAAAAATGTAACAGAATCTCTGAGCCTCATTTGTCCTACAGGAATTAGTGGGAAACCTTATCCTGCCTGCCCACCATAGGCACATGAGACCTCCTGCCCCCAGAGCACCTCTGTGCATAACCTCTCATGAACTTCTAACTAATATTGACTGGGGCAGTGATCAGGGATGGCAATCTATGGTAAAGAGACTGAAGTATCTTGACAATTTATCCAAAAGCACTGCTGTCTGATAACTATCTGTCCACTCTGTGTAGCCACCTGTAACTAGCAATATTACCCTCATCTTCCTTCTGCTCCAGTTCTGTGTTACATGCATGTTCCTCACTGTTTCAGAAGGCCGGCATTATTTTATTTTAATGTGCATGTGTGTGCACAGTGTCCAGTCCTCATTCCACAAAAAACATCTGTTTAGGACTAGAATATGTTGGGCTAAAAGAACAAAAGTGATTTTTCCTCTGCAGTAGCAGGAAGGCAAAGGAAAACGCAGCAGAGGGTTCATTTCCCCTTGGGCAAATAGTGGAGGCATTCCCCTTGAATAGTGAAGGCATCACCTGCCAGTACTAATCTGGAGGTTGTGGAGACTGTGCTGGAGAGCTCATGAAGTTGCTTTGAGGGAAGCGAGGAGGATCCCAGACCCTTCTACTTTGACACGCATGCTCTCTCCCACTAAAGCACTCTTACATCAGGACAAAGAGTTTGGCCTTCTGTAAAAATCTCTTTGTACTTCACTAGAACATTTCCTTTTCTAGCCAGCCAGTAATGTAATATTAATACAAAGATACGCAGTAAGAAAGGTCCCAGCCACAAGGCTTTAAAGTACTTGAAACCCAGAACTGAAGGTGATAAAGAAATCAGTTCCGATATCGATAGTGCTCCTGTGTGTTATATTGCCTCACCATCCTTGATTTGATATCTTTGTCTTTATAATGCAGATAACAGTGTTTGCTTTCATTAATAGCTTTCTAACTGTAATAGTCCATGGATGCGAATAAGATCTAAACCCTGTAACTTCACACATAATTCACTGAGTTATTAAATCAACCTATTCTGCTAGCTCATGGATGGGTCTAGTATGCGGCCTTACTGCAAAACCTATTATTATACACCATTGAACCTTCTTGTTCAAATAATTTTTTTGCTTAACAGTTTTTATTGGAAGAATAGTACAAATGGTTATTTACTTTCAGATTCTCCATCGGCAGATTTACCTCCGTTGGGCAAAGACAGCACTAGTTGACTTTCAGCTATTGCATCCATTGACCGCCCGTTGTGGGTTCCTGGAGGTTCTCTTGCGTGGTAGGGTGGGGGTGGAGTTTCCACTATTATAAAGAAGTAAAGAACAAAAAGAAAGAAAAGATACCTAAATCAATACGTTCGTAAATCCTCCCTGGCTTTTCCTGATGGATACTTAACACTACTTCGGCATAGTTTAGCTGGACAGGGGCTAGAAACAGAGCACAAATCTCAACCTGACCTCCCTTCAGTCTCCAGATTAAGCTCATTACATGTTCAGGAAGGACAGGAAGGAAGGGCTGTCATGTTGGACATGCTGCACTTGAAAGAGAGAGGGACAGTCAGAACCACCTCAGACCTAGCCTGGTGTCCAGTCAAGCTCTCTGTTAATACCAGTTTTTACCCTAAGAAAGTAACGAAGTTTGACCCTTCCATTCCAGACTTCCCTTGCAAATTTAAAGCTTGAAGAGGATGATCTAAGAGCAGAAGCTAACTTTAACCGATCTTCCAGGAGAGACCTGTCTTTCTTCACAGGCCACAAAAAAAACAACTATGGAAAGCCTTTATACTCTAAAGTCAGAGTTGGCAAAACTCCCTCCAGATTTGCTCTTTTCACCTCTGCCCTACAAGGGAAGGCTGGGCTTCCTCTGGTTTGTTCAGTTTCCCATCAAAGAGCAATGGATGTGATGAAAAAAGTATGGAGAAAATGTATCAACTCACAACCTGCCCCACTTCTGATTTGTTTCATTCATGACACAGTAAGCTAGAAAACAGAAGGTGACTCTATAGTGGGGATTCTCAAGAAAGACAGGAGGCTTCAGAAAGACAGAAAAAAAAGGACCTCATTTTCATATTAGAAAATGCTGCCATTCACTGCATAAGCACGAAAAACGGGTAGTTCTGTTCAACTGAACAGAAACTCAGTAGACTTATGTGTAAATTACAGCCATATACAAGCTTGCAGGACTACGAGTCTCTTTAAGAAGACAGGGTTTAACTTGGCTCCAGCCTGAAATTTCCTCTTGTGTTCAGGTCTGTTAGCTGGCCCTCAAAACAGAGTAACTTCACCCAGAGTGGATAAATGTGGACTGTCTCATAAGACAACCATTGAATCTTCCAAGTAAGTACTGCACAGGAATGTTATTCTATTTAAGCATTGTTCAGGATTTAGGAATTTCATATAATAGATTATATTTCTAACATGTAGATGACATAACCCTCCCACAGAAAATGCAAAAAGCTAGAACAGTAAAACAAGATATCAAGAAAGAGTGGAAGACAATATAAGTCGCAGAAAGGAATAAAATGTGGTTGTACAGGTATTTTTGATGTCTATCATAAGCTCTCCTTATACCCACTAAGGAAAAACAGGCACCTGTAGACACGGTGCACCACAGCTACTTTAGACACATACCTTAAGATGCCATGAATCTTTTTCTAGGAGTGCCTGCTTTTCTCCACTGATTACACAGAGAGTACAGACAATTGCATGAGATGTAAAAATTTGCATTGTTGACATCTATATTTGGTCACACCAATCCCACTCAAGGTTCTTGATGTAACTCCAGTTTGCTTTAGATAGTCTTCCATCCCTGATTGTTACACAGGCAAATTATGCTTATCAGCATGCTGTGTGCTGTGATATACTGAAGCTCAGGTTGAGCCACTTCCATTTTTAAGTAGCTTTGCAAGGTCTCAGCTTCAGTTAAATGCACGAGACAGAGTCATTACACAGTTGGAATGGGCCTGATTTACCTGTCAGGACCAGCTCCGCTGAATCCAGCTCAGTTACACAGAGGTGAAACAAAACGATGGGAGAAGACAAACAAGTCCTGCTACTTGCTGAAATGTTTCGATGTTGCTAAATATGATTTAATCTGAAGTACAGATCTAGAAAATAAATAAATGAAGGCCCATCCAATGAATGGAGAGGGAAGGAAAAATATCACACTGTGTTGAAAGTGTGCAGCTTAAAAGGAATTTCAAATACTACAAATACCTTGTAAAAATGAACACCTTTGTTGCACTTAAAATCAAAACAGGCATGTCATTAAGGACTTGAATTTAAATACTTGGTAGTTGAGAAATTAAAACATTAAGCTACAAGATTGTGACCTGAATTCATCTTTGTGAAAAAGATAAGATCATTGAAACTATTTCAG
The DNA here is from genome assembly GCF_964273445.1 of Streptopelia decaocto. Lineage (NCBI taxonomy): Eukaryota > Metazoa > Chordata > Aves > Columbiformes > Columbidae > Streptopelia > Streptopelia decaocto. The sequence continues at coordinate 186,052,944 of NC_138663.1, read as the reverse complement.
AGTTACAATAAAGTGCAGAAGAGAATGTGAACCGTGGTCTGATATTAAAGCCAGCTCTTAGCTGTGTTGCTTGACACCTTCTTGGTATATTTAACAGCAAAAGCATAGTTATATTCTCAGGTAATCAGAGCAGTACTAAGTAAGGAGTTCACAAGGCAAACCATCTGAGTGACATAACTCTGCCAATCTCTGAACTGTGGAGCTGATGAAACACGTTCCAAAGCCATAGGAATTTGCCTGGTGGCTTCACCAAGTGTTGGGCCAGATGGTTAAACATCTTCATTTCCTGAAGTTTATACAGTCAGTGGAATCACCATACATTAAAAAATATTTCTGCGTACCAATCTTCCCATTTTATCCTGTCTCTTGATGCAGTTTCTAAAGGTCCCTATCCTGACCACCTCAGTTAGGGGTGCCTAACTTAGGTCTTACAAGTGCTCTTTTCTGTGGACTGTATCAGAAGCTTGGATGGGCCGCTTCAGGCAGAAAGCAGCCTGGCACACCTTCTCCACTCCTCAACTTTGCCCTTACAGTAAGCATGAAATCTCATCCAGGCACTTTTAGGAGTGGGATGACTACAACTCTTAGTCACTTGAGCATCCGTCAAAAGGACTGGGAGTCAATAATAAAAGACAGTCGCAAGAAATCACATTCCAAATCCATCCCGTCCAACAGATCAATCTGTAGCTACAGGCTGGGGCAGAGCACGCAGACGTGGCACCTGACCCCAGGCCCTGGCAAGAACCTTGACTGCTTCAGCCAGGATGTCTGAAAGCTCATTCTTACCCGTGAGCTGATAGGGACTTCCTGGTCCAGAAGAGCTCCCAGGGGAGTTGGGGTAGCTGATGCTGTTAGGCGACTGGGAGAACATGTGGCTGGGTGATGACGGAAAAGGGGTGCATGGAGGATGCTGGAAAGATTCGGGATATGTGGCATTGTGCGGCATCAGCGGCTCGCTGTGAAGAGAAGTGTTTCGGAACTTGGCGAGGAGGCTGAGGTGAGGGTTGAACTCGCTGTGTCTTGGAACAAGTACAGGAGGTAGGACTGAAAATAAAAACAAGAACAGAATCTGGTTAAAACTGAACTCTTGAAAGTTTATCTCCTTGTACGTTAAAAAGAAGCATATTCCATGCTGCCCAAATATTGCTGTCTATATACAAGTCATTGAAGGGAACCAACCTGTCCAAAAACAAGAATCAAAATCTGATTCTTGGACCTTTTTTTTCCATATTTGCAGCCAGTTGCAGCAACTCCACGTGCAAAATATGGACTAATTTCTGTCTTGAGCAAGGCATCATAAAATTCACACATACAGCATGTGCACACAGCCCTCATACAGAAATGCAAGTGGCACATTTCTCCCTCTCAAAATTACGTATTCCTTCCTGAAAGACTGAACATGTCAGGAGTTTGCTAAATATTATCACTAGGATTCGCCAAAACCACAACTAAGTTTAATAACAATTAATAGTGCTTTGCAGTACACTGCCTATTTTACTACTAGTGTTTTACAGATTGGCAAAAGGAAGCACAGACCTGAAGCCAAACACCATATTTAAAAGGTTTTCAGGTACTTCAAAATACTGCCAGCCAGATCTTTAAAAGGAAATGTAAAGGCAATTCAAATATTGCAGCGATATTAATTAAGCTCTTGCAAAACAGTTAGAAAAGATTTGGCATGAGGAGGCAAATGACAATGGTTGGTAGTTAAGACATGAAAAACACAGGTCAGAACACTGAGATCCAAATTAATCCCTGTAAAAATTGGTCTAATAGATGTTGCTTCTCTTCACTTACATCTCATACTGTAAGTGCTGTTAAGAGCATTGCTGCATTGAGAAACCTAAAGTTCACCTCAATTATTTTGGATCCTGACATACCAGGAGTGAGAGCAGAATTGGAGTCAAACTACTCTGGAAAACCCAACTAGTCTGTTACTTATGAAGATACAGCCTCTAGGCTGGAACACAAAGAGGCTTGCTAAATAGTTCTGAATATGAGAGTTCAACTTGAGGCTTTAACTGGGCTCCCCAAAGTCTTTGTGGGGAGAACCGCACCTACAATGGGCCATTCATGTACACCAAGATTTCTCTGTTAGTTACCAGCTCACATAGTGTCTAATTATCTCAGTTAAGGTCTTAAACACAGGTAGGGAGAATGAATCCCCAGTTGCTATTGTGTAGATCTAAAAGCCACCAGAGAAGATAACGAGGCAATCTGAGTTACTGTGAAAAGGATGAATTGTCCCAACACTGGGAACAATTCAGCAGGCTTGTATTTATTGACCTAGTGTCCGGGTTCCTCTGGCCTAAAACCCAGCAGCCCGTAATCTTTCAGTCTGTCCTTACTAGCTTACGGAAACAAACAGCAATGTGCGCTCTCGCTTATAAATGCTGACAGTAATATATGGTCTGAACGTGTTTTAACATATTGTTTGGGCCCAAAAGCTCTGTCAAGGTAAGGCAAATTCTTTTTAGGTAGGTTAGCTAACACAGCTTAATTACAACTCACTCTCATTTATCCAGCACAATGACAGAATGGATTGACTGCTCTAAACCAAATAATATACAGATAATGCAAGACATGTGCTTGAGAAGAGGCTGTAGGAATACCCTCCTTGGAGTGCACCCTCAGTGCACATCCATTGTGCAGAGCTGTGTCAGTTTGCAGGCAGGAGGAGGAGGATGACCAGTGCCTGGTGCCAATGGCAGGTTTACACCTTCTTGCTGGACGTGGCACTGTGTTGCATCTGGGACAGGGTTAAACCACGCTCCTGCCCGCCCATGGGAATATACCACTTGAGAATTTGCCAGTCACTCATGAACTGAAGAAATGAGCCCTAAAAACATACAAAAGATTGGACTGATGATGGGGGTTCATTGCAGAAGTTATCTTCTTACCTGCCTGGAAACACAGGCACTGGGATACCTGTTAAGAGATTATATGTAGATCCTTCTCTGGTCCAACACATTTCTAATTAGCTTCTGGCCAGTATGAGGATGGTGCTCTGGAGGCTTTCTTTCCTTCTGCCTCTGATAGGCCCTTACCTGTGGGATGAAGATTTTGTTGCCACCCTCTTTAGTCCTTCAGTAGGGAAAGGTATTTCAGCTTCTTTAGCTTTTTGGATTTCCTAGACTCTCCAGGTAGGACTGGTAGAGCCAATACAGGTATTCACATCTGAGATGCACTACCCAGTCACCTATGGATCTCTTCATAGCCAGCAGAGAGAAACAGATTCTTTCACTGCTGTGCATTGGGACAAGACCAGTACCACCGCTGCAGATGTGGTTTTGGTGAGCTGGATCCCCCCCACCCCATGCTCCTGTGAGCAGCTCCAGACTGCGAGCTGCCGCTGCTTGTGGAGTTTTCCTCTTCTGCTCCATCAAACTGGTATGATGCTTTCCAGGTCTGCTGCTGCCCAGCCAGCTCTGACCATCAGCCTTAAAAAATGGGGAACTGGTGATCCCTTTGCACTCAGCAGAAGCGCTGAGCAAGGGACAGCTGTGCTACAGCAACGCTGTGGGTACCACCGCTGAGGAAGCAGCTTTCTTCCACCCTGTGAGAACTCAATGCAACTCCTTCTCTAAATGAAAGCTGAGAATCTGGGTGTGTGAACAGCACTTGCCAGGGAAAGTCTTTGACTTGCCCTGAATGAGTCAGCATGAGGAGTTTTCAAGCCTTGAACTCCTTCCCAGTTCTGACCAGGGTACTCTTAATTTCAGCTCTGCTGTACAATTTTTGCCACCTCACTCAATCTTTCCACTGACTGCTCTGTGGCTGCCCAGAGGGCTAAAGCCTCTGTGGTGGTGAGGAATTCAGAGATTTTCTTGTTTGTGGCTGAAAGCTCCCCAGAGGGCCTTGTTCTCCTTGTCCTTTTGGTAACAGTTGTCAGCCTCCAGGCCTCAGCCACTCTGAAGGAAGTGTGACCAGAGGCAAGAAACAGAGTGACTGAGTGCATTGGGACCTGTCTGTCCTCATAACTTATCTGTGTTGTCTCCACTCAGTGGGGTCCTTTTTTTCTACCTGCTGTTCTCCACCAAGAATCACGGGTGGATCCTTCCTTCTATGCATGCTGAAGTACTGATGTTTGCTCAACTGAAGACACATATAGTCATATTCTGAGACCTCCCACTGCCTTCCCTGCACTAGGCTTTCTCCTGTTCCCTTTAGAGGTAACAGTTCTTGCTGGAAACCAGGCTGTGCCCAGAGCCTGTGACTTCAGGTGCCAGCAAGCAAACTATCATGTGCCTCACAGTTTAATTCCAGGTACAAAATCCACACCGCAATTTTTCACACATCAGCCCATCTCTGCAGAGTTTACTACCTTTGGAGACCTACCCTTCAGCGAGATCCATCTGTTCTCTATGCCCATGACCACTCATAAACACCAAACACACGGCCAACAGTAAGATCAGGTGGTCTTCCTACTGGGAGGCTACCACATCTTAGTCCCACTCAGGCTTGACGAAAGCAATCAGTCTAAGTCAGAAGTTAATATAGGCTCCTGCTGCCTACAGCAATGGTGCACACTAGAACCTGCAATATCTACATATGAATGATATAATGTAAAAATAATATGGTACATGTTTAGGCAGCTTCTATATTTTTCTGAAACTGCAGCTTCTCCCAACAACAAACCATTCAGATTTCTGACCAGCAATTCGAGGCAAAACAATAAAGCAGGAAGCAGAGTCTAACCACCACACTGATCTCTTTAAAGCTAGGTGGCATAGCCCTTCTCTGCAGTGGGATGTTGCACAAATAGAGGAAATATTTGCTGTTTTTTTCCAAATGGCACATGCTGCTCAGCAGACCTGAGAAGAAATCTGCTGTGGACACTGGTAGCAGCCACAAAAGCTACGCATAATCTGCATGGTATTGGTCAGCATAGACTAGGACATGGCTGGGCAACCTGAGGACACAGCAGATGTAATGAAACCCCTGAATTTCAGTCCAGAGCTTAAAGCTGCTCTCTCATAACAGAGGTCTACAGATATGCCAGGCCATTAGAGAAAGGGTGAGGCCCTCCCATCTTTGACACTACTCATTCATCCTGAAAAAAAAATTAATGGATCTGGTCACAGAGTGTTTGACTCAAGAAGACGGACTACAGTGATCAATAGTGAGCCCCTAAGGATGGACACTTCTATGAAAATAAAACTGGCTTGTGGATTATAAAGAAATGTGCTGCTGACTACTTTTGTGAGTGGATTCTTTAGTTCCAGCAGATGAGATACAGAGAATCTCATGTAAGCCTAAAATCACCAAGAGCCAAGATGCAGATTTCCTGTAGTTAAAAGCGGACTGTTGTCTAAACAGACTGGCTCATAGATCAACACTCCCAGCCCTTTCTGTGATCATTCTGCTACCACTTCCTCCTGAAGCCCATGTCTTCTCTGGCCTCACCACCACCTCCTTGCAGCACTGCTTTCTAATTGCCTCTGGGCCAGAGCCGCATTGCTGCCACTTGCTGTGGTGTAAGTTCCCTCTCCTGCCGCTGCCCCAGTACACCCAAGGACATTGTATTCCTTGTTGTATCTCATCTCTAGCAGGGTCATGACTCACTTGTTAGCTTCAGCTCCTAAGAAGAGCAGTAGGGGTGAATACGACAGCCCAAGAACAATTCCCAGGTCCTGTGGAGAAGTGGCACAGCAGAGCCTGCATCCCCGCAGCTGCGCTCTCTTTCACCTCCAAAACAAGGTGGGCACGTCCAAAGTGCCTGAAGCCCATTCCATGGGCCAACCCCTGCACCCTGAGAACAGCTGGTCCATGTGAGTCCCCATGGGTCGAAGCTGTGCCTGGGAGCTCTCTACCAACTCAGCAACACACAGACCTGCATCTTGGCCCCGTCTCATTTACTTGTAGAGACGCAGCCACTCTGCTGCACAGACAAGTGACAGAGATGTGTTCACAGCTGAAACCTCCCGAGTCTCAAGGTCAGAACAAGCAGCTTTGGCAGCTATTTAGCAGTTGCTGGATTATCCCAGTACTAGCGTTTGTTGGCAGGCACTGAACAGATGAGATGAACAGGGTTAAAGACAGTACTAAGGAGACTCCATTAACTACACTGGAGTTACACCAGACAAAATGAGAAGACACTAAAGACTGCAGCCTTCAAAGAGAAAGATACACAAAACAGGATATTTTATGAGCATCTTTTCTTAGATTCTTGAAGAGTTTATTTTAGCAAGGCAGGAGATCAGCTCTTTCCACTGAAAACTGTTGACAACAAGCACCACTCACTGCAGCTGTAAAATTTTAGTTGTGGCAATGTTTACAGCAGTTCAGATACAACTTCAAAATGACAGCTCCACTGCAGAGGAAGGATTCCCAGAAAAGGGAGCAGCCCCTGTTGTTTAACAAATGTTAACAGATGTCTTTCCCTTATTTCATCTGTGTGAAAAGAAACATCCCACAGTTCACTTATCTGATCCTAATGTCACCTCAGAGTAAAGTTCATGCCAGACAAAGAGTAATCACAGAATAATAAGTATATACTTACCAACCATATCCATTAGTAAATTAAATTACTGTGATTTTTGGCAGCAAGGGAGAGCTAGGTTAGACATTAGATATAATTTTAAACTGTAAGGATAGCAAAGCATTAGATTCATTTGCCTGGGGAGGTTGTGGAGCCTCTATCACATGGGATTTTTAACGCTCACTAGAAAAACATCTGTCAGGAATGTACCTGGTAATTTGTTTTGTTTTGGGAGTACGGATAGAAGAGAACAGGATGACTGCTCAAGTTCTCTGCCAGCCCTGCTTTCTAAGATCCCTAAAGAAGTCAGCACTGAACACTAGGATTTTTTAACAGCTGTTTCACTGACACAAAGCCCAGTAAGCGATCCTTCAGTGAGTTCATAAGTTTTCAGTACTGATGGAGTCCAGTTTAAAGAGGATCTCAATGGAAAAATTCAAAATTTTATGGGAACTTGGGGGATTTATTTCACATAAATGATCTACTCAGGTAAGTACATCCCACTGAAAGCAGGCCAGCAGGCATTTTAGGAAAAATCAACTGACCTGGTTTCATATCCGCAGCAGAATAAGCCACCTTACTGCAACTCTAATCTCTAAAGAGAGAGCCAGGGACACATTTTTCCTGTGGATTAATACATTGATTGTTGCTTTTCAGACAATGAGCCATAAATCTAGCCATGGTGGCAAGCCTAGGCTGGTGCCTAGACTTCATGCAGATGGACACTGGTTTGCAGGGGGAGCGTTCCCAGGGCAGCCAGCACCCACCTCTGGGAAGAAGCAGCTTTCAGCACCCTGGACAAGATCCGGGCACCCCGGGGTCTGGTGGCACAAGGGGCTCCTTATGGACCCCATGGGGCGAGGGGGTCCGCAGGCCCAGCTGCCGAAAATGAAAGACCCAAGGTCATTCCATCAGCCGGAGCCTGCCTTTTCAGATTCTACAGCACAACTCGGTAGGATGCACCAAGACTTGACCTGCCAGTGCAAGAGCTAAGAGAGAGATGCAAATTGTTTGCAGATGATATAATTACCTGGCGTTTCCACCCGCCGGTAGTGATAGGGGTTAATGCACACTTCTTTCTGTTTTGAGCCGAACGGGAACTCACAACATTCCAGTGGTTTCAACTCATGGTGAGATTGTAAATCAGGCCAGCGCCACACTCTGCAGTAGATGACGTGGGGAAGCCCCTTGCGGTGAGACACCTGCAGCCGCCCATCCAAGGAACGTGGGATCGTGACACATTTACTGGGCTGACCCGGACAGCTCAGAGCCCTTTCCAGTTCTTCCATGGCACCTTTTTTCTTCTTTAGCTTCTTCACCAAGGAATCAACAGCTTTTTCTGCCCACTTTTCCTCTTCATCTCCTTGTTTCCAGCCCAGCAGCCTTTTCACTGCAGGGCTGGTGAAGGAGAACAAGGAACTGATAGGGGTGCTGGAGTGCATAAGAAGCAGAGTTTACACACGAGCGTCAACAGAAGCACAAATCGCTCTCCTGCCTTGCAAGGCTTGCACAGAGTTTCCACAATATTAAGATGGACACGCTTGAAGGAAAGGTTCTTCCACACGTACTTTCTTGCAGTCTTAGGCACTGGTTACAAGCAGTCCAACAGGGTGGGTCTCAGAACTTTCCAAACATCAAGAAACTGCTGATGAAGCCTGGAATAACAACACAATACATCGTTAGGCTTCACACGCTCCTTTAATTGTTCCTTCAATAAAATCTTTTGAAAGAGAAATTATTCAAAATGTGTATTTAATTTTCAATGGTTTTCTGTTTGTTTTTTGCTGTTTATTTTGGGTCCAAGCCTCTCCTCCACACCACTTTCCACACTCGTTTTAGAGTTGGACCTCAGAAAGCATTAAGTGTCCAGTCATTTCAATATGTGTTTAGAGTTTAACACACTAGGCAATTTGTTGCAGGATTGGGATTACATTTGCTACAATAGAAAATCTAGCCTCTTTTTTTTTTATGCTGGTAGCTGTAGGTTCAGTTCAAGCATCTTCAATGAAATTAAATCTGTAATATCAAATTCTATGGAAGTAATGAGTAGCATATTTTTCTGATTTCAACTCCCTCTCTGCCCCTCCAATCTCACTTGAGTTGTAAAATATTAACTGCAAAATTAATTTAAAATTCAGCTACTCACAGATTTCATTTCGTGTTTTTGAAAGATTTATCACTATTCTCTAAGCTTATTTACATTGTCTCATACGCAAGAGAAAACTTTGTTTGCCAAGCCAGCCTGTTTCACTCTCTCCAACAATTTTAAGTTTTTTGGATAAAAATCACAGACTTTTGGACACAGTTTGCGCTGGACGGATCCTGAGTTATTTCTTCTATGAGTTGCTACATGTGACGAAGTCCAACAGAAAGAGTTCAGTTCTTGAGGGATTTTCTTTATTTTTTTTTTCTTTCAATGTAGCTGGAGCCAGTCTAATTTTAGCTGAAAAATGACATATTTCCACTGACTGGAACTCTGAGGAAAATCATCCTTGTATGTCAAGCTACTTAGTGCTTTAAATATACTTCAGGGACCCCCTGACTGGGGGGTCCGGACTACCGAGTCCAAAGGTCTGAGCTACACAGAGGGCGCTTAAAGCAGGAGGTGGGGGTGGCCTCTCAATGGATGCTCCCAGAGAAGCAGCTCCATGACTGCCCTACTCCACCCTTGCGGGAGGACGTGGGTCCCCCTTGCCCCTCACCAGCAAAGGCCTGGACATAGTCCTCAGCACTACATATACGCAGACACTGAGGAGACAGAGAGATATTGCCCAGTGCTGGGAACAGCAGGGCTTCACAAACTGTATCCTTAAATTCACAGCTCTCGCAAGAGTTCAAAGGGCATTTGGGGACACCAAGTGCAGGCACAGGGACAATTTATTGAGACAGGAGGCCAATCCCAAAGACTGGTTCTGTGCTGCGGGGTAAGCACACTCGGCCCAGGGCACCAGAGCCTCTGAGATAACGTGCAATGTTTGCTGAGGACCAGTGACCATCTAGAGCTCTTCTCCTCCCAGCCCTTCAGTTTTGTTCTCATGCCCATTTTTCCACACTGCTGTGTTACCCTTCAAGACACCCAGCACCCTGAGAAATGCAGATGCACGTATACAGAAGGGGCTTTCTCCCTTCTTCCATAAGAGCAGCAATGATTAGGGCAGGGGCTCAAATTCCCAAAAGATTTCCATAGAGCTAGGGAGATGGAAGCACTTGGCCCCACTGAAGAGAAAGCTTAAAAGCAACTCTTCGGCATGTCACAAGCTGCAACAGCAACTGCTGTTCCCTCAGGAGATTCATATTCCAAGGACACACGGACAGAAGGCTGCAGTAAAATATGAACAGAGGGACTACAAAAATGGAAGGAAGAGTAGACACACCTTGCTTCAGGCACCCACCACAGCACTGAGCTCTGGCTTATGGAATTTCTACATTATCCATCTATGTATATGTCCAGTTGCCCTCAAATGTCAAGAGAGGCTCTTGACAGAACGTGGCAGAAATCACCTCACTTGTGCCATTCAGCACACAGCAATCAGTTCCACAGAACTGCCCAAACTTGTCCCACCACACAAAGAGAAACTTCAAATTTCAGGTTTTTTCCCTGCTCTGTATCAGTAAAAATCCAATGACCTGGAGTATTTAACTGGATAGTTACTAATGCCTCTTAGTCAAAACTGAAGTCTATTCCAAACACTTAGAGGGTACATGTGAGAATGAAGTAAGTTCAGAATGATTTATCACAGGAAAAAACCTTCAAGCTGCTTGTAAAACATAATGTGGATAACATTTAGGCAGGCGGTCTCCAGCCTTTGCAGGGCAGGCCCAGCCTACAGAGCCCAGCACCAGCCCCATCCAGGCATCCCATGCGGTGGAGGTGTCTGTCCTTTGCTGCCTCAGCGAGAACCTGCGGAGGATCCACCACCGCACTGTGTCATTGCTTGGTGGCACCAACCCCATCCTCACACGAGAAAATGAAACATCGCCTCATTCTCTGTGGATCAGCCCTGAAAGCAGCAGCAGGAAGCGAGGAGAGCCTGGGACGAAAGCCCACAGGACCTGCGGCGGTGTAGAAGTCTCTGCTCCAGGCTGAGAGGGAAAATGGCTCACATTTCTTATCTGAGGGGGTGTCCTGGGCGTTAGCATGTGTAAATAACTGCCCCTGATAAGTTAATGCAACATTACAATCATCAGATATGAAAACATACATGTTCACGTAAAAGTATTGTCCCGAGATTTTCTTTTCCATTTTGACCAAGGTTTTAAATAAACACATTAATCTCGTTCAGTCAAATTAAATAACTCAACAGTGACATCAGTATGAGTCTGAGCACTATTGTTGCTAGTGGGAGAGTCGCCAAGACTATGTGTATAAAAGCAAGAGCCGTGCTTTGCAGACCATGTGATGTAGTCTCAGATAAGTACATTGCACAATTTCCTACCGCGGTCCCCCTTAGTTTCTTCTAAAATCATTTTTTCCCCAAACTCAACTGTCATACAAAATATAAATTCTATTAACTAAACTAAACAGCTTTCAAATAATATTATTATCAGAACATCTTAGTTTAATGTTATTAAATTACATGATACTGCATATTATGCAGCAGCCTAAGCCATGTGTTGCTAGGTTTACATACACCATTATGAAATACCGAGGCAGACACTGTGCCAGGGCTGCAATGATAGAGATGTCAATTCACAATTTAATTTTAACAGTCTTTCAGGACAGCAGTTGCTTAAGCTGTATGCCTTTTGTAACAGGCAACTTGCCTACCCAGCTGGAAACTTCCAGCATTGAAACATTTCAAAACCATGTTTGCTGTATTTTCTGTGCTGATGTTCCGTCATGTTTCTCAATGCTCATCACTTGAAAGTGGCGCGAGATGGAGGGAAGTGTTACAGTTTTCATCCATAATCCCACCACACATATCAAGTCCTGGGCCATGCCAGGATGGAAATTCTGGTCTGGTCACCCGTGTTGCCCTCAGCGACAGTACAAAGTGCTATCATGAGTATGAGTCAGGCATCATTGAGGGTACATCCCTAACATGTTCCTGCCTCTGGGACTACAAGGAAGGCCTTGTCTACTTGTCAGGTAAGTGACTGGTCAACATCAAACAGTCAGTCTTCCATGGTGTAAATCTTAATTCCATCACAGAGTTTAGCCTAAGGGACAGCCTAAGGCACTATTTAGGGAAGAAGCAGAAGACATATGGCATTTGAGCATGGACGCCCCCTTTCCCTTCTGTGATTTGCAGAAGGTGAGACTGGAAATGCTTCAGCCCAGTTCATTTGCTCCATTCTCCCTGCCATAGCTATGGCTACACTAGTGCTGGGGAACATTTCTGGGCACAGGAACTTGAATATCTATAGCATAAATCATTACCACAGTATCTGCAATGGCTTTGGTCTGTGCCAGTAGCATTCTCCCAAATAACTCTTGTGCATGACTCAGGAGTCAGCAGGGACCAGGGGTCACTTGTAATAAGAAGTCTGCATAGGCCCACTCTGTTTTGGAGGGTGAGACAGGCATTGCATGGAAGCAAGCCTCTCCATCTCAGTTGGCCTCAAGGACAAGAACAGTACCAGGCATATTTAATTTATCAGTATGGAAACAGTCTTTCAGTAGAATTTACTTGGCCACATAAACACATCCAAATTGTTGACACTCATATCTGACCTAGTCATCCTTAAGTCCCTAAATATGTACTTCATAAAAAGCATGTGTACATGGCATGAACCACTCCACCCAGAAGTAAACACATAGAAAAAGATCAGCCAAACCAGGCACTGCATACAGCTAATGCCAGCTGAGATGAGTCTCACCTCAAGTCTGAATGATTGCCAGGCTAAGACCTAGCAACATGGACATGGAGTGAAGGGACTGGGATACTTTTTCCTACTCCTAAGCCAATTTATCAGCCCCCAGTGTAGAATTAGCTTGTAGGTCCTCAAGTGAGGAGGAGAAACTTGTTCCCCCAGGAACTTTACTACAGTAACTTCCACTGTGCTACTACAAGTACAAAGAAAACAGATGGAACACCATGAGCATGGCCTTGCTGATTCCTGACCTGAGCTGAAGTCATTAAGAGGGGTTCCAGAGCTCATGAAAATTAAAAATGTCCTCCCCTGTGTTTCAGGTGGCAGCTTGCTGACACCTCCACCATTGAAAGATTTTGGGAAATTCAGATTTTGCTTAATGTAAAAAGGATGCACTGTGCTGGGGAAGACTCACATCACACCTCAGCAGAATGTCTGTGCAGGCCAGCGTGCTGGTGAAGTTCCCCTCTAATTCAATTCCCATGGGCATAGCAGGGCAATTATACCAGTCCTCCTTACATTTCACTGTAAGCTTTACACAGAAATCAAAAAGGAAAGCTGTGCAGATGCTCATGAAAACAGGTTTAAAACACAACCGTGTAAAAGCACAGTGTCAAGTCTCCCTCAAAAGCATATCTGTGCACATATGTGTAAGCACAGGTGTGTGCAGATGTGCGTGTGCATCTGGTCTCAGAACAAAGCTCCAAGGCGCTGCACCCCCTCGGAGCGCCTGTGTCGGCTGCCCGAGCCGTGAGAGGCATGGCTATCAGTCTTGAAAATGGCTGACATCATCAGTCTCGGTGTCACTGCAACAGCTAAGTAAGGCCACCCAGGGAGATTTCTCAGAGGGTCGTCTAGACATAAGCTGTGCAGTTCTTGGAGATGCATGCGGCTGGAAAATGGAGCAGTGAGACAATTATAGCTAGAAGTCTGCTGCTTGGTGACTAAATCACAACAGGATTGGAAGGGAGGAAATTATTTCAGTCAAATAACGTAAAGAGGAATGCTATGAACATGCACTTGGTTAGTTATTTTTACCTGCCACTGATTCAATTACTTCCACCTACTATGAAAGAGAGAAGCATGCAAGTTTCTCAGTATAATCAAATCTTGATTTGGTTTCCAACATGCCCATCTGGCAGCAGCCAGCATGCACCTGGGCTGGCATAGAACTTCCCAGGTCACATCATCACTCCTGTTCGCTACGGGGATCTTCCACACCTTAGCAGGGGAAATAAATAAACAGAAGTGCATTTACAAATACTTGAGTGTCAAATGAATGAGGAATCTCACCAACCCTGCCCTGAACCTGGTCCCATGCCCTAAGCCTGAAGAACCAACCCAACACCAGGGTTTTGCAGGCACAGCCCATCAGTGCTGGGCAGGAGAGGTTTCCACACGTGCATTCACTCCTTCAGAGCAGTGTGGAAATGCACGTCCAAGCTGCACAGATACCATCGCTTCCACTCCTGTCACCAGCTCATGGCTTGGGAATGGTGGCCACAAGTTACTCTTGACACATGTAAATCACTTGAAAAGGCCCATGTTCCACTCGTGGCACCTGCGACACCATTTGGGATCTCCCAAGTCTTCTTGTTGTGATCAGGACCCACCACACAAGGGTGCTGTCACAAACCTATCTGAAAAGACTGTTCTTTGCACCCAACAAAATACAGTGAATGAATTATTCATTACAATGTTACTGAGTTCTTCCACAACCACAGAACCTGACACCTAGGGTTTTAATTAAATGGGATGTAAAGAAGGTTGTTTTTTTGTTTTTTTTTTTTTAAATTAAGAAACTAAATTTCTTCCTGGTTTGACCCTGGACTGCTGCAATTGAAAACAGCTGCAATGACAGGATATAAAGTACTTGAGACTCAAATTTGTCCATGTTTCACACAGCCCTGGCAACATCTAATTGTTTATTCCTATAAGCCTAAATGAATAAAGCAAACTTCTGAAATTCATTTTCTCACTTTTTTTCAAGTTTGTTCTGAAAGCCCTTCTACATTGACCGTGTGTGAAGCCATCAATATGAAAGAGCAAATCTCCTAGCGCTTCATGCCTCTCCAGCCACTCATCCACCCTGTGGAGTCTTCACGAATTCACTGCCTCCCAGATAAAGTAAGGACAAAACTTGATGCCAGTGCCTAAACACCTGTAACTTCCAAACAATTTATCTAAGCTTGTGGAATGAAATATTATCTCATCTACTCAGCATTGTCCAGCTTCTCTTCACAGGAATGACACATTCTGATTTGCTATAAAGAAGGACAGATTTGAGTATATAAACTGCATACCTCAAGACAACGACACAAATCTCCACAGGTCAAATGCTTGTGGATGTGCTTAAGAAGCATAAATTCAGTCACAAAAGAAAATTAAGTACCCAGCTCACTCTTAGTATGGCCATGATGCCTTATTGGGAAGGGATGTACCAATTCCTGCAGTGGGACAGCTCTGGGTGAGCACATTGTCAGATGCTTCAACAAAGCTTCGTTAGTGTGGCTTCAGATGGGGAGAACAGAGCGGCACAGACATGGCACTAGTACGCCAATGTGCAAAAGGCTGTTGCAAGCAGGATAGGGGCAATCTGTCTTTTGTGTCCACTTGCAGACTCAACAGGGAGAACATATGAATACGATAGCTATGCACTGGGATAGTTACTGCTGCTGGAGGTCTGCAAGTGCAGATCACATAGCTTTCTTTAAGAATAACTTCACTGGCCTTGAGGAGGAAGGAGGGACTGGAAAAGCCCTTGAAATGAGCCCTTCTGATCCTATGTCCCCTACTGTGACCAAGCCAAAGATCCCCTCTCTTCAGGTGCAGCACTAGGCTAACATGGCTACACTGGCTTTGGTCGCTGGGCTACCTGCATCCTTCTCACTGGTTTTTGCCTTTGAAAATCTCCCACGATATCTGAAGGCACCCCACAAAATTACCACAACCAAAGCCTGTGCAAAAATATGAAACTGGACCAATTTATCACTGTCATCTCTCTTTGACTGCACTTCCTTCCTCGGTATTAATTTTTAAAGGAAACCAGCGGCTGTGATGTTTACATGGAGTGAACCGCACTGTGTTCCCTGGCTGGGCCACACTGAATTCTCTGAGATGCAATCCCACAGGAACACATCCTCCACTCTGCCCCACACCCCACTCCCCACAGGGAGGAAGAAGCCCCGTTCTCCCCATCCCTGCCTGATCCCTTCCTGCGGCCGCCCAGGCTCGCACCGGTGGCTCCAAGGAAGAGCTCCTCTCTCAGCTGCCTTCCTCCCGCAGAGCCGGGGCCTAAGGAGAACACATGGCACGGGAGAAGCTCTGAGGATGCATTTGTGGGAGAGGGCAGGATATGATGGGGAGGTGCATCAACCTGCCCTGGGGAGCCAAAATGTCTCCTCATGGCTTTGGTTATCCCCATTTTATAGACAGTCAGTCCTGCATTCCTCACATACCCACCATTCCCAGAGAAACTGTAGCAAAGCCCATCGGTGTTTCTAAAAATGGAATGGTTGGAAATACACAAAAAATAGAGTTCCTGCTTTTAAAATAAACGCTGACTCGTCTCTAATACAAAGCAAGCAGCCAAGTGCCTCCAGAACAAACACTTCACAAAGGAAGGACTAGCAGAGAATTTCAGCTTCATTGCTGGTGTAAAGTTTATATCCACATTAATCGGATACTGTAATCCTCATTATCAATCACTGGCATTCTTGGAGCCATTCCCAAGCACCCGTTTTAGGGAAAGGATTTGCTTAGAGTTAGACATAAGAACACTGTGAATAAGGACACATTTAAAGAAGAACTACTTCACCGAGGATGTGGTACTTAAGTCTGATGCTAACCTATCCTGAAAGCTTAGTGTCTTAAGTTCTTTGAAAGGAATGCACTTTTGGAGCTCTGGTTGTACATTTACAGTGCACAAAGGTGAAATGGACAAAGCAAATGTTCTCCTGGTCTTGTATGGTAGCACATCCCATCTACCTAACAGGAGATCTGAGGGCCAGCTGGGTAACATTGAGTACAGTGCTGAATATCTTCGTTTCCTGGGGGAATACACAGAACTGACAGGAGGTTGGCTCATGCTTGCTGATCTGCAAGGTCTGATCCCGGTGATGGAAACTCTTGCACCTGGTTCTCCCCATGCCAGGGCTGCATCTCGTGCTTCTGAGATCTGCTGCCTAGTTGTGCCAGGTGTCTAATGCCACAAAGTCAGAGATAGCCTGTGACACAGGGAGTTAGCTGGGGAGTCTTGGTGCCTCTAAGCACCCCACATTGACAGAGCACCGCCCATAAACAGTCCTTGCTGTAGGCTGGCAGAGAGGCTCCTGCCTAACACCCAAGGTCCCAGAGAGGGACATCTGGGAGGTCTGCCTGAAGGGTGACTTATTCAGTTACAGCGTTACCACAGTAGACGTCTTTTGCAGATTTAGCATCACACAGCTTGGCAAGTGAAATACAGATCAATAGATCATACAGATCATCAGTAAAACACTCAGAAGGAGGAACATGCAGAAGTGCTTTCTCTCTGACTGACAGCAGGCCTGGAGAGGGAGCAGCAGCACCACGGGCCACCTCTCCTTCCTCTCAGGTGAGAAAGCCTGGCCAACTGCCTACGCAGAGAAACATTTCACACACAAAAGGCTCTCCTTATACATCATGTTAGCAGTTTTCCATGGAATCACATTAGCATTTCATTGTGTTCAAACCATACCACATTCAAATCTGTTTTTCCCAAAAGGCTTTCATTGTGCATCACTGTGGGAAATTGCTAATGCAATAAGATTGACGTATAGGTTCTCCTGCATGAACATCCGCAGTAATCTCTGCTAATTGAGCCCTCAGCTTGTGAAACCCTGCAGGGGGAAGGAAGGGAGGAACATCCACAGGGCCTATGTCTTAAAGAACTGCAAAAAATAAGAGTGTGGAGGACAGGTAAGCACCAACATTAGTATGTTTTATCCACGTAAAGATCTGACTCAGTGGCAGGGATTGCCTTGGACAAGAGGCCAATGGTCCCAAGTAGCAGCACTGAAGCATTTTTCATGAAAAATAACTGTATGTACTTGGGTTCTCTATGGAAGTTAAATCACAACAACAGGACTAAGAACAAAAGGAGCAAGGACTTGTCTATCTAGTTCCCTCCTAAGAGGGAAAGGAGGAGAGAATTGCCTATTCCCAGTGGCTTCGGCTGAAGATGTGGTTGCTCAGCTTCTCTGTAAACCAGAACACTTGCTTACGAGATTAAACAGGCTTCATATGCCTACATTTGAGCCTGGTAGTATAAAACAAGGGCTGGATTCTCTTCAGCATGTAAGATGACATGTCAGGCTAACAACCAGCTTTAGAAAACACTCAGCAAAACGCAGAAATAGGTCCCTGAGTCTTTAAAAGAAACACATCTCTCTTCTACAAACCCGAGAGTCCCAAGCAGATTATCACCAAGAAGCCTTGGTCCCAGCATCAGTCCTGTAGGACATGCAGCAGGGCAGCATGGGAGCCACGAGCTGCTGCCTCGCACAGGAATGAATTTGGGTTTCTCTACTCTAGATGTCCCTATGGAGGCTTCACACTCCGTGTGAAGTAATTCAGGATCTGTTGATGAAAGAGAGATAAATTAGCTACCTCATATGTGCTGCAGGATAAGAAACTGCATGTTGGCAGCTGGGCTGGAGTAATTTGACAGAGACAAGTAGTTTTTGGATAGGCCAGGCCAGCAAGTAACCATAAGAGAGTCTTGAAAAGCCATGTGAGCTGCTTGTGCCTTCAGTCAGTTCCATGCCTGCTGGGCAGTGTGGGTGGGATTGCAGCCTGCCACAGGCCTCTGGTAAATGGCTTTCCCTCAGACGGTTCAGGGTACCTGCCATACAGGTACCCTGATGAGGATGGCTTTTTAAAGCACTATGGACTCTCCTGATGAGGAGCATTGCAAAGGAATGCATAAAAAAAACTTCTTTTAAAAGTTTTTTTTTTTTGTTAAAGAAAGACATGGCAAGAAATCACACACAACAGAAAATTACGTATTGTTGAAATGTATTGACCCCAGCAGCAGGGTTGTTTGTGTTATAAAGGGTTCTTCATTACACAGAGCTTTGCGATTACCAGAAACCACCTTCTGGAGAGGGTACCACCACCACCACCCTGCCTGCTGCTCTTCACTGCATGGCTGTGTGACCCAGTACACCACCAGGCCAAGCAAACACAGAATAACTGTTATCAAGAAATGGCCAACCTGGCTCATATTGTAGCCAGGTAATGAGGGTGAAAGGAAGCCTCAAGCAAAACAAACTGTAATGACCCAAGGGTCTGTTAATTTTCTTTCCTCCTCATTTCTCTGTCAGTGGAAGGCGAGTTTGAGGCCAGTATTTCTGAGGAACTCTGGAAGTGGGGAACATTTTCAAAGCCTAAACAAAGACCAGGCATACAGAGAGATGCCAGAACAGGAGTCCGCACGGAGACATTTCAGAAAGAAAAGCAAAAGATGCAGAATTTTGGCAGGGGTCATGCTGACTGGGAGTAGAACGTAGGTGGGAGAAAAGAGCTTGTTGGGAAACAGAAGGTTGCAGTATCAAGCTGGAAGGTTGCCACAGTGTAGACTAATGCTTTGGCAGCTGCAAACAAAAGGAAAGAGCAATGTAAGAAGTCACATGAAGAAAAAGTGTCAAGAGACATCTGGGAGTACTGAGACCTGTGAGGAAACCAAAGAGGCAAAGATGATGCTAAGCTTGGCAGAGGGGTGGATGGTGATGTTGCTGACAAGGAAAAAGAGTGGGAAGGAAATAAATTTTGGAGAGAAGGATGTGGGAAAGATAAGGCATTTCTCCTCCCAAACAGAAACCTACCTCAGTCTTAATGCTGCCTCAGAAAAAGAGAGATGGATTATCAGATTTTCTTTTTTTTTCTTTTTTTTCTTTTTTTAATGTAGGGATGACTGAGTAAACTGGGAAACTGACTCCACTTGGTGTCCACCTCCACTGTGCCCTTGCTGTACTCTTGTCCAGAGGAGCTGAACCTCAAAGCAAACTGTTCAACCTTACACCTGTCTAAGATGTTGCAATAGTTCTTGCAGAAAACCTGCACATTGTCCTGTAGAACGATCTGTCTAAAAATCTCATGTATCTGCACAAAACTTGGGCATATAATGTTTCACCTGCTTCAATTCAAATGCATACATATGTTAGTCAGGATGCCAGTCAAGGCTCTGATCCCACAGTCTCTTAGATCCACTCACCTACAAAAGCACAGCAAGGTTTTCAGCTGCTATAATAAATACACATGCCCCAGACTCTTTAATTCACCTCTTCATCTGTAAAATTTCCACAGTATTAACCATTCAAATATTATATGTAAGATGGGAAATAATTTGGGATATTTTTGAAAAAATAATTTTATTATACTGTATTCAGAGTCTAATGCTTCCTTACAACAAATGTTCTCAAAGACAGTCATAGGACAGCAATGATTCTCTCAAATTGTCATTGTTACTACTATCTTTTGCTGTTAATGTACAGTAACACTAATGATTCTTTACACCTGCCTGCAGCAGGAAACCAGGCAGTCTACCATAACAACCCTTCCTATGTAAGTTTTTGCTGTGCCATTTTCAGTTAAAATATTTATGATGTTGTTTTTTTTTCTTTCTTCTTCATCCCTGTAATTATCATTTGTAAGGGGTATATTGCACAGCAAATGGAATCTCTGTAGACTTTCACTATATTTTTTGCAGCAGACGAATTACCCTGAGTGTGTGTGTATATATATATATATATATATATATATTTTTTTTTTTTTTTCCCCCTTCTGGCTCCCCTTATTCTGTTAAGTTGCTTTGAGATGGGGTGCCTAGTAGTAATGCTGGAATTACTGTTAGCCATTATCAGCACCAGTGATAAACTCTAGCTAGTGTTTTGGTTAGAGGTCACTTGTAATTAGTAGTCATTGTCCTTTGAATTTAACAATGGAAAAATAAAACTTTATCAAGACAGATTAGCCTGGCCATCAAAATTACAGCACTTTAGCATTCAGGACAGAAGATTACATGACACGCTATCTCCAAGGCTGGTAACAGCAGATAGCTAAGGATTCAATGCGAGATACAGAAAGTCTGTAAAAAAATGGAAGAGAAAGGTGGATTAACTGTCCAGATGTTATACGATACATTATACTGAGACTTCTACACTCTTGTTTTAGTGAGTCAGGCCTCATCTTGTTCCCACTGAAGACAACATGGGGCACTGCCACCAGCTTCTGTGAGAGCAGCTTCCAAGCCTGAGACACTACCCAGTTCTTCTACATGTCCCCACCTTCTGCAGATATTTGGCATGAATGTACGTACCTCTTAGCCTTGGGCAAGTGTGTCAATAAAATATTAATACTCAACTTCTTCACAAAGTTGTGCAGTTGACAGCTTTGTGTGTATTTGTTTCAGTTGCTGCATATAAATAAAAGCTTCTATCTCCAACTCACATCAACTTACAAATCCTGATTATCATACAGATTCATACAAATTTGATCTTTATTCCAGTCATTTTTGCAGAATTACTGTTTATCAGCTTATGTGTGAGTTGTTAATTAAGTGAACAAGAAAATGTTTTTAACTCCATCACAAAGGATAGATGAGAATGGGACCTACTGCTAAACTCAGTAAATATAATACAAGAAACCCTTCTTGCTGCAACTCACTTTAAATATATTTTTGGGCATGTTTATTTTAGCTACTATGCTAAATTAACTCAATACTTAAAAACAACAACAAAAAACAACAAACAAACCACAAACATCCCCAGCCTCTGCTTTAGAAACTAACAGGAAGCAAACACGAAAACAGCCAGACACTGGTACTTATCAAATCCGAAAGAAGGGAGTTGTCTGGCTGGATTAAAACGGATGAGGTTTGCTTGAGTGATGACATTTGTCCTACCATTGCTGAGGGGAAGAATTTTGCAGCGCTTCCTTCAGTCTATACTCCTGAAGATGAGACGATTACTCCTCCGGCACAAATACATGCACGTCTAAAGATACACATTTCCACACATCGGAGACACAAAGTACTGAAACTTGCTTTTTATCTGCAGTGTCCTTCCCAAACCACCGCAAACTTGAATACATTCCCAAGCCATGCACATCATTTCCCACTTCTGAAAGGAGAGCTCGTTCACTGAAAAGATGACCATTCCCGGCTGAGAATTTTTTTCACTAATTTATAAAACGCAAGTAATTAACAGTATGCCTCTGTGTGTGCATGCATGCGCGTCCATGTGTGTCATTTATTTTTATTCCCGCTAATGCCTCTTTCAAAGCAGACCTGGCTAGCATCAAATAAATTTACCCATAAAATCAAAGTAGGAAAACACAAAGTTACCACACAATATCCGAATTGTTATAAATGAGCTGAACTTTGAATTCCCTCCACTTAGAGCTGCCCGGGCATGCAGATAAAATTACAATAATTCATAATTTGCCATATCGAGGGCTATTGTTTTTGGAAATGCTGGTTACTTGCTAACAAGTAACGTTTTAACTTCAGAGACAAAAAAAAAAAATAAAAAAAATAAAAAGAGAGTCCCCGTTTCTTGCTGGAATACAAACCCAAATCCCAGCAATTCAGCTCCGTTTTGCTTGGGAGCGTGTCCAGGAGCGGGATTTCTTGAACAGAGAATAGACCTCTGAAAGGAAAAGTATTTCCAAACGTTTCATGTGGGGTTTTGTTGGGTTTTGGATGTTTTTTTTAATCCTACTTAATCGAGAAGGAAAGAAATCCTAGCAGCGGGGAGACTTGTCAGCGTTCAGCCATCCATAAAAGCGTTTTTCCCCCGCGCTCCTCCTTTCGCTCGCAGCCCTGGCGTCGGTTTGTCTCATCTTGCTGCCGCCCCAGCCCCAGCCCCCGCCCGAACACCGACGGCCCCAGCGCAGCGGGGCCGGGGCCGGCGGCCGCGGGGACACCGGCCCGGGGCGCCGCCGAGGGGATGCTGCGGCCGCCACCACCCGGCACGGGGAAGGATGCGGAGCAGCCCCGGCGGGAAGTTTGGGGCGACGTCGGCGGGACCGTCCCCCATGTTCTCCCTGTTCCCCCTCCCCGCCCGCCCTTCCCGGGACGCTGCCGGGAGCTCCGGCTCTTACCTGCCACCGGGCGCGGGCTGGGGTCTCGGCGCGCCGCGGGCGGGAGCGGGGCTGCAGCTGCGCGGCGGCGGCGGGGCCAGGGCGCAGCGGCAGCGGCAGCAGCAGCCCCGGCCGGCGTCAGTCAGGCGGGAGCCGCCAGGCTGTATTAGTGCGCCGGGCTGGAGCGCGGCCAGCAGCGCCGCTGCCGCTGGCCCGCCCCTGCGCCCCCCCCGCCGCGCCCTCACACACACACACACACACACACGCACACAGCGCGCACCCCGGTACCCGTCACACGCTGCTGCCCCAGTCACCCCACACAGCCGGTGTGTTCACCCCGCAAACACACGGACAACCCCTGCACGGAGTTCACCCCACGGCACGGACACGCACCCACACAGGCAGAATCCACCCCGCGCGCCCCCCGCCTCACACGGCTCACCTCCCGTCACACTCTGACACTCGCCCCCGGCCCGGCGTCCCGCGGGAGCGCAGCCGCCTCAGGCGCCGCCATTTCCCCGCCCCGCGGGTCCCCGAAGAGGGGGCGCCCCTATCCCTGCCCGGCCCGGCGGGGCCCTGGGCCGGGACGCGGGGCTGGCGGCAGAGCCCGGGCCTGGGGCTGCGTGGGGTCGGCGAGGCTTTGTAGGTGACCGCCGGGACCCCGTGGGGCAGAATCTCAGCCCGGTGCCTGCACAGACAGCCCTTCGCCTATGGGCCCTCACACAAGCCACCCTCCACCCAAGGATGGCCACAGCAGTCACGCAGGGTGACATCACCGCCATCCTGCACCACTCCAGCTGATGCCGACCTGGCTTTTGGACACGGGACAAACTCTGTGGGGAGAGACTGGGAAGATGCCCCCGTGGGGTGACAGGACAACAGCAGAAGGATTTGATGGGCAGGCTGCACCTTCCTGCACCGGGCTGCATGGAGGCTGCAGCGGTGCCCTCAGCTTCTCCGCCTGGACCACACACTGGGGCTGTCACCACGTGGCGTGTCCTGCAGAAATCCCCTTCGTCCAGTGTTCCCACTGGTGTTCAGGGCCATGACAGCCAGCTGCTGGGCTCTCACTGCCGAGTCAGCATTTTCAGTTCGCTGTTCTGAAAATCTTCCTGGTGGTGATTTTGTGAGCCGGGCTCATAGGACCTCCATTTAGCGTTTAACTGCAATGGAAAAAAAAAAAAAAAAAGGAAGTTTGTAAATAGGGTTAGTAATACCAGCACTGAAGTTTCGAAGAAGTTTCGAATGGTCCTGTCAGTTCATGGGACCAGTCAGCGAACAGCAAACTGCAGCCATTATTGGTAAGCAGATGTATTTTCTGCTCCACATTCTATTAAATCCTCATATTACCTATGAGTAACCATTTCTAACTATGTAGCATATTGTATTAGCTGTAAAAAAGCAGAGGCTGAAAGAGAAATATCGGGGAAGTCAAGTAGCTCCAAGGACACTAGAATAAAAGGTATTGTGAAACTGGGGCTCTAGGCAGTACTAGGAATAGGTACCAGCAGAACCTGGCCCTGATCACGTTGAGGGGTTCCAGTTAAATTGCACTGAGCCTTTTGAGGTCAATCAATAAATATGATTAAAGATACCATCCTGCTGACATTTTAGCCAAAAATTTTTACATTGTAAAACATGACAGAAAAGCTAATGTTGTTTGAGTAGACATCAAAAAGCCACAATGGAATTATGGCTCCACAGCGCAAATTTATCGAGGCATGTGTGTGCAGGTTGAGGGGGAACAAGGAGATATAATGTAATGCCCCAAATATTTCTGCTGCCCACTTTGGCCTGAAATGTCTTAAAATACCAGTGGTTTTCCCACTGCTGCCTTGCTTTTCCTGCAGGAGACTTCTCGGCAGATGCATGGCAGAAGGGATGCTGTTATTTATAAATTGCTGTAAACATTTATAAAGTGCCAATCACACATTCTAACTCAGCATGACTTGAGATTTTATACCTATAATGCTGTTTATTTTTAACTTATGCACTGAAGACTTCACATTGCAAATGCCATACCTGCGGGCAGTTTGGGTGTCTGGGCTGAGATGTGTATAAATCACTGAGGTTCTTGATCCTGAATCTGGGGGCTCTCACACCCAGGTTCTGCTGGGTCTCACCGCAGCTCTCTCAGGTGTCGAAAGCTCCAGTTCCTCATGCTTCTGCTCACAGTTGCTGCTCCCAGCAAAGAGCTTGCGGGACAAGGTAGGTCTGTACTCTCACCTCCCTGATGCACAGCCTGCTGTGCTGGCTCCAGCCCATTTGGTTGGCAGGGTGAATTAAAACGCCAGTTCTACTACTGAAGCCATCCCAAGCAGTGGGGGATAGCTGCAGAGCCACTGCCTACATTTATCAGTCATTTCTTAAATCTCTATTTTGATAGTCGCTTCAAGCAAAATGACTGAATTTCATTCATATGTGTGTGGTGACAATTTTTAACTCCACCATTTTGAAGAAGTGTAGCTAAAAAAGATCACATGGGTATATCTATTACTAGAGTTTTATATACTACAGGTCATATAGCAGGGAACACTTTTTTTTGGCATACAGTTGTATTTCAGATCATGTGGCATAGGCATATAGCTGTTTTATTACAACAGCTGAATATATGGTGGCGTTACCTGTGATCTGCTAAACCTGTTGAACTATGTGTCTTCTCAGGAGCAGAGGTCGTAAATCCCACCTTTCCTTTCTTCTCCCTCCACACATACTTTCAGACCCATCCCCGAGTCCAAATCCTTGTATGCGTGGCTTTCAAAGCCTGTGTCCTCATCGTAAGGCTCTGCTGTCCCCTCCTCCTGCCGGTGTGACTCACCATCTGTCATTCCCCTGCACCACCCGGGCTCTGCGAATTCCATTTCTTGTTTCGCATTATCCCCTTTAAGTGCCTTATTTCCCACCCTGCCCCTTACAAGTGCAAGCGCCCTCCCTTAGGCTGCACATGGTGTAACTTCTCCAATCCCATCTCGTAAAACATGGACCAACCTTTTTTATTCATAAACCAAAGCCTGATCTGAGACTGTTTCCCTTTTTTTTGGTCTGTATTTGGTCTTTTTGTGCTGGATAGCTTTGTAAAGAAAACCATCAGTAAAAGGACAGGTAGAAAATAGTAAAGACTGGTTATAGCTGTAAAAGGGAAGGAAGGGTTCTAATTTCTTTTAGCACTGAAACTTTGTAAAACACAAAATAACATGAATTTTCCACTTGAAGGGAACTGCAAGTTCCGAAGAGCTGTAAATGTATCTACTTTGTATGTTCTGTTCCAGGGCTCCAGTGAAGTACTGGCACTGTCTACCACCGCACAAGAAATAGCTGTTAGCACAGCAGCGCCGTGTGCTGCGCGGTGGAGACACCTCCAACGGCTCTGAGTGTGCTGGCGCGGGCAACGAGAAGACTTCAAGCCACAGTGTCATGGATTTACTTGGTGACTTACATTTCCCTCATGGGCTTTCTCTAGGCAAAGACACAGCAGGCACTTGCCTCTGGCAGCAGATTCTTGGGAACAGCAACATCACTGTGGTTCTGCTGCCAGCTTTGCCTATCCCAGAGCCCTGGAAAGTGAGGGCTGTTCCTGTATCGCAGGGTGGAGTCAGAGGTGTAGGACAGCATTGTCGAAAAGGAGAAGCTGACTGTTCAAGCAGCAGCAATCACTATCCCACCCCCTCAGTGGGTGCATGAACAACAAGCCCGAACCCTGCCAGGATGCCCAGCTCCACACCTTTTGCTCCTCTTTTCAGGGTAGGACTGGGCCAGCCACAACCCCTCACCCTTGGGTTTGGCAAAGTTTTACATTGCTTCTGCTGTCTAGAAGCTTGGAGCTTGCTCAGTTTACCCTGCTTCTCATTCACAGGCAGCTTGAGTATGTCAGTATCCTAAGGTCTGAACAGTTTGGACACATCTGTATCAGGTTTAACAATAAACACTTAAACCATCAGGGAATCTTCTGTCACACATCTTTTCCAGCACAAGCAGGATGAAACATTTGCTCTGCACAAACATGTTTCATGCTACTCACATCAAATTACTGCATGTTTGTGGCTTAAGATGTTAATTTTCAGAAGAAAAACAGGTGGAAAAAGCAGCTGCAATCTTGTGCAACATGTTGGTGAATGCGGCATTGGAGAGACAGTGCTGGACAGCTGTGTTCTCTGCTCACTCACAGCAAAGGTATTAGAATTGCTCATCTCATTACTCTTTGCTTCAGACTCTAAAAGCGAAGCTATAAAGTAAGAGAGGCAGAAGAAGGAGGTAGGCAGGCAGCTCAGGGGTTCATGCTGAAAGGCAGAGAAGGAAGAAAAGGGAATCAGTGGTGGAGTGGACATGTAACAAACTGAACCTGAGAAGACTAAAGCAACAGTTCAGAAATATTGAGTGACACAGGTGAGCAGGCCGAATGGCTTCATGTACTGCCATCAGAATGTGGATTCTGCCCGTTTTGGGTCAGACAACCAGTAAGATATAAAAGTTATCACTTGGCTTCATGGCACTTTTCATCCAGAGTCGAAAGAGGTGTCAACAAGTGAATGAGCTCACTGTGATATGGACAAATGGACTTAAAACGTTCTTGGTAACTTTCAATTACCAACCAAAAAAGACTCAGAAAAAACATTTGGACTGGCCAGGTTATTTCAGTTTTTAGAATTGGAAAGGATCATTTTCTACACAGCACTGTAGTTGAACTAAAGATTTTTGCTATTGCATGTATGTAAGCACCTGCTGAAGCAGCTGCACAAGAATGAAGTAATATTATTTGTGATTAAAGATATTGGGGAAAAACTCTGCTCTGAGCTACAAGAGCATAAATTTAAAGTAATTCCAGTGAAATTTGTCATCATCTTATTATACTCAAACTTCATAGACTCCCTTGGGTTTTTTCTTTCACACATACAAAGATTTGAATTCAATCCAATGAAGTTTTTAATGCATTGAGATCCAGCTACCTGTCTTGTTATTTCTGCTGAGTTTGTTCTGTGCTGCAGAGAGTAAGACTCTCACATGCTCAGAACAACATGACTGTTGGGATGTCTCTTTATTCCAAGAGATGTGGAATGACCTCAGACTAGCTGAGACGAATTTGAAGTACAAGATTTTTCAATTGACAGGATCTATTGCTTTCTCCTTAAAATGATGAAGCCACACAGAAGAAGAGGACAGAGACAACGTACTTTTGCATTTTTTGTTCCTTCTGTATAACAAAGTTGATGACATAGTAAATCTTAGAAGGTAAACTCTAGCAGGATTCTGTTTCCATTGTTTTTAGCCAGCACTGGCTGAAATGTGTAATAAGAAATCACATCCTTGCTGTTTGCTTGACCTGGCTGAAATATTTATGTGCCTCAGTCTCAGCTGGCACTGGTTCAAGAACCGCTGCAATCCTCTGCCTTCACTTCACCGTCTGAACTTCACACCTAATGTTGGGGAGAATCAGATGAACTGTCAGCCATTTCACCTGAGTCCACTCTTACTAGCCTGAACAGTTTTCTTGTTGTTGAGGATTTCCTTGGATGAATATAAACAGTATGGAAAAGAAACAATTATGTAAAGATTCATAAACAGTAAAAATGAACCACTGTCCTCTGACTTCACACATATCCAGAGGTCCCAGTATTTCCCTGAACTTTGGCATCTAAGCCAATAGTTATGGTTGAGCTAGAGCAAATCTTCTGGAAAAACATAGATTTTGAAATCTTTAGTGATGGAAAATCCATTACAATCCTTGCTAAGTTGTTCTGTGGTTACGCTTATCCTTGCTGTAAAGAAAAATGGCTTTCTCTGCTCAGAATTTTTCTAGCTTCAGCTTCTAGCAATTTGATCTTGTATCTACACACGGGAGGCTGAAAGCTCATTATTACTATGTGGCTCTTCCTTTGCAGCCTGTGCTTATGCTACCTTTTCCTTCATACACTTGAGAACAGCTCTTAAGTATCATTTTAAGAGTTACTGGACTCTCCTTGAGCCCTTTTCAAATTCTCAGCATCTTTCTGAATTGTCAACATCAAGAACCGAGTGTTCTCCAGCTCTGCCAGACATCAGGGGACATACACAGAGCTCTGCCAACTTTTTAGCCTTATTATGTCTACATTTCAACCTATAAAGATCACATCAGCATTTTAGTATTTTTGGCTCTTGCTGAGATGATGCCCAAGATCTCTTTAGATTATAGATTAGACTCCCCATCTTCTCATACCTCTGCCTGCAAATGTTCTTCACTCCTGCACATCACCTTATTTTTGACGTGCAGGAACATGCACTGTTTTCTTGCATGAGGCTTACAAGTAAGTACTGGAATAACTTCCCTGTGGATGGGGAGGAATTTCTCCCCCTGAAGAGCAGATTAAGCAATAATCTGTCAGAACAGCTGGTCCTTCCTTGGAAGTGGGGAGGGATGAAGTGCCCTCGAGGTCCTCACCTGCCCTATTGACAATCTGACTACATCCATCAACCCCTTGATTTTTTTCTCTCCTCTTTTTACCAATGCCGTAATTTGTGTCATTGGCAAAGTTCTCAGTAACAACTTTGTAGTTTATTATGCATCACTGTTAAAAACATAGTTAAATACTACAAGGTCAAGGAATGATCTCTTTGGGCCCTCATTAAAAACCCATCAGGTTGATAAAATTTTCCCCATTTATGGTGACATTTTCAGACCTAGGAACTAGTCACTTTTTAATCAATTTAGAATAATACAAATTCAATACAGCTTACATTAATTTCCTAATTAAAATGTCAGGTAGCATGAAGCTGAATATCTCTGATAGTCTGTAATACCAAACCCATTTCCTTTACCAGCTAAACTTTTAATTCTGTTTTAATTTCACCAGATATTTTTGTTGACTGATGGTACTTACTTTGTCCTCCTTTAATTCTTTAGTGACTATGACCTGTGTTAACTGTTCTGTGGGTTTACATGTAATGGCTTTTAGCTCTAAACCATCTCTAATTATACCACCCATTCCATATGTCTCTTTATGAATGCTGGCTTAATATTAGCTGTCTTCCACTTTAATGTTCCCAGCCTTCTAGAATCTGTTGAAGTAATGTGCAAGGGTCAGAGAGCTCCTTGATGCTCACATTTAAAATTCTTGAGAGCAAGGTGTCAGGATGTGATGACTAAAAAATGTCTCAAGTTATTGTTAAATTAGAAAATATGTTATTACCTTGCAGTATAAGTAGTGTGTGTATATATATATATATATATATTTTTTTTTTTTTTTTAATCCAGATACTTTTGAAGTATGTGCCTTGGCTTTATTATTCACAGTTCTCTCATTTCCATCTGTTAGTGATGCAAATAATTGTTTTAATTCCTTCAATTTCTGGGATGCTGAATTCCTTTCTTACTGTTAATTCTGCTAGCTATGCATTTCTCCTCATTTTATTTCTGTATTTTTTTTTCTAAAACCTGTATTTATTTTTTGCCTCCTGTGTTTTAGAGAACAGATTTGAATTCATACGCCCTTTGAGCCAGTTTGTTCTCTTTTAACCAGAATAGCCTCCGTTCTCAGTTGGATTGTGGTTTTTAAAGCATCTCCTAGAATGTTTTAAGCAGTTTCTAATTATTATTCCCTTTCCTATTTATTTTCTTTCTTTTCAGCTGATTTATCTTTTAACTGTTTTCAGCTTTGTAAGGCTGGGTTGCCGTGGTGGTGTGATTTTTTTGTTGTTGGCTTTGGTTTTTTGTTTGTTTTTGTTTGTTGGTTTGGTTTTTCTTTGGTTGGTTCGTTTTTTTGTTTTGTTTTGTTTTAAAATAGGAAGGACATGTATAGCTGTCTGAAATGTCTTTTGGTCACTCATCACAAATGCAATCAAGTCACAATGCCTTGCACTTCAGCAATCTCTTTAATTTAGGGGTAGACTTCTCTTACCAGTCAAGGCTGAGTCTAGCACATATTCCTTTCATGTTAGATGCTGAATTTTAGGGGCCAGGGAAGCCATCCTGAGTGAGCAGAACTTTTAACAAGAAATTAATGACCTTGCAGGATATCCTTTCTGATCCTTCCTCAACATACATTTAAAAGCAAGTCCACAGAGAGTTTTTTCACTTGGCCTTGTTATCGATGAAGAAGAGATATGAAGAAGATCAGCACATTTTGGAACTATTAAGAGTGGGGTCATCTTAATGTGCTAATTTCAGTTCTTGTGGGCCTTTTTCCATTTGAAACTCAGCTTAAACAGTTCCATCTACAGAAGTTTGGTGCAAAATAGAAACAAAATACTTTTGTCTTTATAACGTTAAGGGATGGGCATATGGAATCATTACCTTAGCCACTTGTCAGCTTAATAGTTCTTACCATGTTTTATCTTTATAAACCAGTCATAATGCAGCAGTGATCCCTAGAAAGCCCTCATGTGTTATGTTTATTTAGAAGATATGGTTATTTGGATCCTCACACGATTATGTGGTTTCTTCATATTCCTGCTGTAGAAAGAGGAAAATAATGGTAACAAAACAGGCCACTTCACATTTTTTGTTTTTGTTTTGTTTTGCTTTGTTTCCCCTTTTTAATTCAGAGACTTACTCTTTCATTAACAGATGTCTCAAAACAGAGGCTGTTAAGATGTGTTTCACTTTCTGAGAAAGCCCATCTTGAAATGTCATCTAGAACTCTCTTCGCTAAGTGGTGTCCTTGGATTTCCCTCTCCATATGAAAACATGAAAAGATGTTCACAATTAATGTTGATGGCAAACATCTTCTTAGTAATATTTTAAAACACTCCCATGATTTAAACAAAGACAGTGTATGTCTTTCCAGGGAGTAGGAGGGGAAGGGATCTTTATAAACTGTGTTATTTAAAGAGAGAAAGAAAACAAAACCAAAACCAACCCAAAAAAACAACTCAGTGATATTTGACAGACAAGAACATTGTACTGATAAGCACATCTTTTTTGTTCAGTGTTGGTATTAAAGCAGGATGCAGTGAGTAGAAGGAAAAATGCCATTTATATTAGAAAACTCACTGTATTTTAATTAAAAACTTGATTTATGTGGATCAGATTTATCTGTATTTTCACTATCTGGCAGAAGTAAAAAGAGCCTCGTAAACTTATAGTTGCTTCAAGCAATAGGGGTCAAGCAATGCATCATTTTACCATGTGTTTTCTTTAAAACAAGTTGGGGACCAACTGAATAATTTACCTAGGAGTTTCAAGAAGTGTGTGCTCTGATCCACTCCTTGCAAATATGCTCATGTCTTTTCTTGGAGATCATGGAGTTATTACTGCTCCGTAGGGCCAGTAGTGATGGTCTGTTTGGAGGTCTGCACCTTTCAAAGGGAGACGCATTTGGTAATTTATGCCCTGATTTAAGGTTGACTGTAGTTTGTGGGAACAACTGCCTTTTTCAATAAGTTACAGATCAAGCAGTTATTGAGTAGGGATTGCAAGACTAAGCCTGTGATAAATGCACTCCCTTGGGAATCACCTTGCACCAAATACCAAGCCTTCCATTTAATCAAGTTATCTGAGAAGCTCAGTTACATGAAAATCTGTTTTACTGAGTGTCAGTTCAGTGACTATTTGTTCAACATCCAAAATGTATAAATCTTAAAGAATATTTTTGTACCTACCAACATTTTTTAACCCACTTAATGCCTAAGATGTGATACTTTGAGGTAACACATTAATCTTAGAGCTTCTAGTCTTACCATTAAAAAAAAAAGAAAAAAAGATATAGAGGGAGAAGAAGCTGTTTTCTTGGGGAAGAAAATAGACCAATATTTAATGATCTGCCATTAAATGTACTTGTAGGTATATCACTTCAGACAAAAAAAGTATTTATTCCTTAAGTCATAAAGCAGCTACTTATTTTCAAGAATCTTACCACGTTTGCATTACAAGAATGTACAGGAGTGCATGTACTGTTGCCTTTCTATGATGTCTCTTCATCCTTTTCTGCCTTGCAGTCCATATTCCAGAAAAATTTCCTCATTCCTTCCACATAGACATCTGCACAACTGAGTGTAAAATGAACTTGTTGTTGTTGTTTTGTGGCTTCTGAAGTTTTACTTCCCTCCATCACAAGACTTAAAGGCACCATATTCTGCAAACTAACACATTTAGATACAGTGAAACCCTATGTTACTGCACACTAATGTAATAATGAGAAATGTAATTAAAGTCACTACTATAATAACATCTTATCGGAATGCACAATGAAGATAAACTTGCTTATTCCAGAGACAGGGGGCTTATTGCATAGGAAGCAGTTTGTTCTGATGAATTCTTTGATCTACAACCAGTATCTTTGTTAACTAGAGGGGTGGGGAAGGGCTTGGTATATATTGCCACATTTTCCTTCAGCTGCCAAGGGAAGAAAAACTAAAAATAAGGGGGGCTTCAGGATCAAAGAAATGGAAAAAGTTACGCTGCCTAGGGAACAGGCTAAGGGAAAAGTTTTTTTAGAAAGATCTTCATTAGTAAATATTTAGAATGCACAGATGCTGAATAAACACCTCAGCTACAGACTTCAGCAAAACAATTACTATATGAAAAAAAAGGACTCAGAAGAAAAATAAAACTAAGTTGGTGGCAAGTCTGTAAACTGTGTATAGAAATACCACAACTATGCACAAGATATCAGCTTTTCTTCATAAAGGGCAAGAAATTACTCTGACTCATCTCTCCATATTTTTTACACAAATGAGACTGGATGGCAACCGAAAGCCTCAGAGACATCTCAGCAGTCAGTCCCTGAGAGCTGGGTGAGATAGTTTCAGCATACTGGCCCTTGGCACTGTATCTCTCAAACTGAGACCTTCTTCTAGCTCCAGTCTCTTCCAAAGGAGGCACTAACAAGCTCAGTGAAATAAAGAAGAAAGGAGTAATTTTTTTTCTGCTTAAGGCTTGCCAAAGCTAGAGCACAGCGTTAATGGTTTATTCCAAATACTTAAACACTCAGTGCATGGGTCCATGTTTGCAGACTCCAAGTGGAAATGACTCAGCATGCAAAAAGTAAAAAGAGCAGGCTGCCCTGTTGTAATTCACATAATTAAAATATTCTGCCTAAATGCATTACATCTCCCCCCTCACATCAAAGGCCTGTGTTTCCTCAAGCTCTCCATTTACATTTAGGGAAGCCAGAATTCTAAGCTCTTACAGGAGAGATGATGTGGCCTGGGCATCTCTGCCTTGGTGTGAATAACAAACCCCAACAGTTTAAAATACCAGGTCCCAGGCAAAGATGCCTTATATTTAATATATACTGCAAGAGTGCCACAACTTAGTTACCCTTTGCTGTACTAAGGGTTGTATAGAATCATAGAATAGCTTTGGTTAGAAAAGACCTTTAAGATCATCAAGTCCAACCATTAACCTAACACTGGCAAGTCCATCTCCAAACCATCTCCCTAAGAACCTCATCTACATGTCTTTTAAACACCTCCAGGGATGGTGACTCCACCACCTCCCTGGGCAGCCTGTTCCAAAGCCTGACAACCCTTTCTGTGAAGATTTTCCTAATATCCAATCTAAACCTCCCCTGTTGCAACTTGAGCCATTTCCTCTTGTCTTGTTGCTTTTTACTTGGCAAAAAAGACCAAGACCCACCTCACTACAACCTCTAATTCTGTTTGTGTATTAGCCTGTATTGACATGTGCCCACATTAGGGCATCTAGGTCCTTTAATGATCTAGACCACCAGCAGCTGAGATGTGCAGAAAAACTAAGGTGTTAGGGAATCGGCACAGGGATTTATGTCCTACCTGGCAGTTTTTAAAGGCTTCCTGGGGGTGAGTGATTTTTTGTTTACTCGGTTTTTGAAGGTTGTGTGGGGAAGTCCTGGAAACCACTTCTGATGTCAAGGGGTCAAGGGCCGGCTGTGCCACTGTTGGAATTTGGATGGGGCTACCCTGTCCTCCTGCAGGGTTAGATAAAATCGATGAAGAGTTTCTTACCAGCATGTGTGAGGTATTTGCTGTGTTGTGTAGCAGCCTCCGGGTGGTGGACAAGCAGATTGAGAAGCTGCAGTTTAGGGAAATAAGGACTCAGAGATCCTGGTGTGGGAAGAGCAGCACCAGCAGCTGCTAGTTTTGGTTCAGTAATGAGAGTTACAGACATTGCAGAGGTCCACTGAAAGCAATGCGAAGCCAGCAGTAATTATAGTCTGGGTTGCTTGCACTACGACTAACAGGTGGTGGAATGGGTGCAGCCTTGTGGGGCTTTGCTGGGAACAGAGATGGATAGGGTAGATCAGGGGCAGGCACTTAGTGCTTGTTGTCCAGAAGACCAACTGATGCAGCTGAGGAGAATCAAAAATCTTAGAAGAGAAGGTGGATGATACTTTCCCCTTTATACCCCAGTTAGCTGGGCCTAAACTGGGATGGCACCAGGTCAAGGATGCTAAGATCATTAAGTGTGGGTAAGGGCCAGGATATAGTGGTGATACTCCCCATCTCTAGATGTCAGGTCAGATCTTTGCCTTTGCTTAGGGGCCTGTGTTCTGGCTGACTGTGTGATGGACAGCATCAGGAGTCTTCTAGTGGGGTCAGCCACTCCATGAGCTGGAGACTGTCACCTGGCCCATACTCTCCTTGGCTGAAGCAACTTCTCCTTTTACGTTTCCTTGATGTTGTTTGGTACTTCCAGTGGCCTCGTGTCATTTACAGGGGCATTGTACTGTATATCTTGGGAAGAGAAGATGTATAACTGACTGCTATAAACAACTACTGCACAGTGGTTCTTCAGGGGATGAAGAAATGAGACTATGGATGGAACATATTTTGGAAACATTTCCTTGCTCAGCTTGTTTTCTTTTCCCATGATACTCCAAATCTAGTTTTCTCTAGCAGACATAACTGATCATTCTGTTGCTTTTAGTCTTATGCTACAAACCAGTGGTTTCCCAATTAATTATGCCTTAATGAAGAGTTTGGGAATGGATCTCATTTCCAAAACATGGCTGTAGAATTCCCTTCTGGTAAAGTTTTGATGGCAGTTTTAACAGTTCTCTCTGCCTGCCTTAGCCCCTCAGTGGAAAGTTGCTGAGCATAGGAGTAGGTGCTTGGTCACAGCAGGGTGATTCTCACAGCATAAGGCAGGTGGCTGGGCTCTTCTTCATGGGCAAGGCTGGAGGGTCCCACAGTGAGGTCAGTACAGTGTGTGTGCAGCTCCATGATGGTCTTCAGCTGATCAAGGCAGGTCTGCTGTTGGTAGGGGCTGTCCCACCTTCCCTGGCTGTGACTTCTTGTCCCGTCTCTTGTATAAGCATTCACAATTGGGTCTCCATGTGGAAAGTTCGATGGGTAAAAGGTCCAGCTTAAAATGTAGCATGCTTGAAATGTGTAAGCATTCAGCTGGACAACATGCTGATGTAGGTGTGGTTGTGCAGTAGGGACATGAAGGAAGAGATGAGGATGGCAGACAAGAAGATCAAGACCACATTTTACAGCAATAGGGAAAGCTTATGTATGCTTAGTGACGTGTTTTGTCTCTATGAGGGCTCCATATGCCTCTACGTGGCAATTTCTGGTTTTGTTTTCATGTGTGTGGAAGCAAAGACATTTGGAGTCAGCTGCTAGAAAACACGTGATACATTTGAAATGTGTGCTTCAAGAGGTACTTGTCTCAGGGCTTCACGTGGCATGTGCACCTTTTTGTAGGAGACTGAGCACCAAACCATCTTCTGAGGAAGGTAGGAAGTAGGGACTGTATTACCACAGCAACATAATGGTTAGAGCAAAATGGAGCAGTAGGGTTGTGCATCCTCCTTAGTTTAAAGAAATTTAATCCATGGTACCTTCTTTCTGAAATAGCCACTGAGCTATGGAAAGGTCTAGCATGAGGTCACTGAACTCCTGTTGAAATTCAGCTGCTGTTCAGCAAAGAGTGCAGGATTCTTGAGGACACAAAGTGGAGAGGTACACAGCCTCCTTTTTTACAGAGGAATGTGTCTGAGAATGGGAAGTCTTGGTTCTTGTCCATGTGCCTGGAACTGCTTCACAACACTCGCCTGACAAGCCATTGAATAAATTGCCTCTGCAGCACTGGAAACAAGACTGAGGACTCCTTTCCCAAGGGGATATTTAAACTTTTCATTGGAAAAGATTTAAACTTTTCATTGGACGTATTTTGTCAGCAATGATTTTATTACTCACTGGCTATTAATCATGTGCCTTACTGTGGCATTCATATTTCAAGTCATTACACTTTTATTTTCTGGCAAAAATGCAGTAGATCTGTAAGAGTGACTGTTCCCTGCTGTTGAGAAAGCCATGGCATCATAAAACTTGAGAAGCCTTGCACTAATGCAATCAATCTACTAAATGACATCTATATTTGAAATACTGTGTGCATGTATAATACCTCACAAGAGAAAACAAAATACCGGTACCACTACCATGTTGTGGCTCTGTTCTGGCATTTGACGAGTTTCTTGTGTGGAACTTCTCCTGTGTTGAAAACCTTTCTTCTATGTGAAGGTCTGTTCCCTCTGACTTAGTGGCACTTATCAAACACAAATGGTGTGCTGCCACATAACATTTTGATGTCAGGTTTGCATCTTGGCAAAATGATAAATACATCTTCTTTTATTTCTAATTACGTTATCTATCAGATATGAAAGATAACGTTTGCCACTGACTTTACATTCAGGGAATGTTTCCTATACGCTTTTTTGCTGCGTCAAGCAAAGCCCTGGGAAATATGAGCCAATTTATTTTGAAGTTCTTTAGTGTCTTACTGTCTACAAAGGCAACAGCCATCTTAGGTGCATCACTCACTTTGATCTGTCCTCTTCTTGAAGAATAAAGAATTAATCTTTACAGGACACAGTCCTATCTAGAAGGACTGTATGGGATTCAACTGTGAGGAAGTAAAAATAGAGACTGAATTGTGGCAAAACGTTGACAAGTCTGCAAAAGAAACATGGAAAGAATGAGCCTTCTGCAAAGCAGGGAATGTGAGTTTCCTAAGAAGCATTTAAGGTTCCTGTAAATTACTATCTAGGCACAGCTGAGAACAGCAGACTAAATGCTTGCTGACTTTTCCTTAATTCCTGAATATCTGACTGAGTGCAGTAGTAGTCTTACGAATGACCACTCTACAAATGTTTTCTCCAAACATCTTGCTTGACGGAAAATTAAAAGCTCTTGCACATTGCTCAAACTTGTACAACTATATTAGGCACTAGTTTTGCACTTAATCACAAAGATGGTGTTCTTCCCAAAGTAATCACTGTGCATAATAAAACTTATTTAAAGCATGGAATGTAATTGTTTGGTGTTGACTGCACACTGACAGAGCTATGTGCATAATCCTTACATTAATAGAGAACATCTTAGGAGGAAAGGAGGTAAACTCCCAGGATTCTTAGTGCAGCCTGCAGGCAGGGTAATTGGGGACTCATAATCAGCAAAATCACTTCATATTCCCCCGTTAATGTTTACTATTCACGGTGAGGAGCTTCTATCCTAACATATTAAAATCTTTTGCCCTACCACTGGAAAATTCAGTAGGATTTTTTTAAGGGTAAATAAATTATCATACCCATCTTCCAGATTAGGGCTAGACTGATGTACCGTATAATCTTGAGTAAATCAGAAGTAGCCAGGAATAGAAAGAATGCTTCATTATTTGGCAACCCAGAGAAATCAGTACATGTAAAATTAGATTCCCTTAAACATGCAGGTCCGTTCAAGCCACTCCTGAAATTCCACTGTGATGGGGATGATGCAGCAAGATCAACCTTTCCTTGATACTTTCTCTTAAATTGTTTCAGCGTCAGAGGCAAAGCATCTATGATTTCAGGGAATGGTGTGGGCCTTGCACTGGATTTTTTTTCCTACTCTTTTCAGTGTAAGATGCAACCACGTTCTCTCTCCTTTGAATGATTGTTCACATGCAATTCACTTCCAGGATACCTGAGCAGTGACCCTGTATTTGGGATACTATCATGTCCTCTTCTATTGCTTGGAGAAGGTGATCTCCAGGATTGGAAGACAGGTTGTCCTTGGATAGTATGATGCTTTGGAAGGTTGGGTTTTGGCTGGGATAGAGATAATTTTCTTCCTACTAGCTCCTATGGGGCTCTGGTTTAGATTTGGGCTGTAAAAAGTGTTGATATAACAGCAATGTTTTAGTTATTGCTGAGCAGCCTTACACGGAGTCAAGACCTTTTCTGCTCCTCACCTCACCCACCAGTGAGTGGGCCGGGGGTGCACAAGAAGCTGTGAGGGGACAGGGCTGGTACAGCTGACCCCAACTGACCAAAGGGATATTCCACACCATAAGACGTCATGCTCAATGTAAAAGCTGGGGGAAGAAATAGGAGTTTTGACATTTTGTCTTCCCAAGTAATGGTTACTTGTGATGGAATCCTGCTGTCCTGGAGATGGCTGAACACCTGCCTGCCCATGGGAAGTGGTGAATGAATCCTTTGGTTTGCTTTGCTTGTGTGCATGACTTTTGCTTTACCAATTAAACTGTTGTTATCTCAACCTGCGAGTTTTCTCACTTTTACCATTCTGATTCTCTCCCCCATCCCACCAGAGGGGAGTGAGCGAGCAGCTGTGCGTGGCTTAGTTGCTGGCTGCGAGTAAACCACGACAGAAGGCACTGGCATGTACATGACAGACAAACATCACACATGTAGACAAAGTGGTGAGTAACCTCTCCACTCTGCAGTGTTTCTATAGGGTCTGACAAATCACAGTGTTCCTTTTTTTCTTGTTTACCACTTAAAGATGAATGGCTCTAGTTAAATTTATTCATTTTGGTAAACTGTCTTTCCCAATAATTAATTAATTTGATAAGTGAACTCAAAAGGTCTGGTTTTTTTCCTTACACTATATGCAGGTGTGGGTGTAAGAATTTCATAGGTATCATGGAAGCTGAGGCAATGCATGAAAACCTGTATAGTGCACACATAAGTTGTTTAATCTAATATATTCTTGTGCAGTCAGCCATTCTTTTTTCTAGCTTTCTAGCAAATACTGGGATGATACTGCTATGTCCTTGGTGAAAATAATTGGTCCTTCTTGTAGTTCCATTGCAGTACTTCTGCAGAAAACTGGTTATTTTTCTTCTGTTCCTGTTCTTACAAAGCATTCTATCAAGAAAATAAATTGTCAAGAATAGTAAAATTAGACATAACATCAGAAAACATTTTTGTGAGACCAGAATTTTATTGTTTGATTAAGAAACAGTAAAGGTTGTTCTAAGCTCATCTGTGCTTAAGCTCTGATTATCATGAAACATTCTACCAGGCAGAATCTAGCCAGACTTGTAAAACCACCAGAAAGCTGACACAGTTGACAGTTGAGCTGACACAGTTTCTCAAACTTATGACTTGGCTTAAGGACTGGAAGATGGCCATGGATATGGTTTTGTTTTTTTGTTTTTTTTGGCAATGAGATATGGAAGTTATCAGCAGTTCTGTTGTTGAGCCCAGAAATGGCATCAGGCCTTGCCAGCCAAAAGGAGTTAGCAATGCCTTGTGGTTTTGACCTAATTCCTGGTTTGACAACAGATGATTGAGAATATGCAGCCAGGTAGTTTATGACAGCCTATGCAACTGAAGTTGTAATGTGGTTACAGGATGAAGCCTGTCCTTGTCTTAACTACCTAACCTTTCTCTACAAAGATAGGAAGATAAAGATTTGTCCCACATGTGGAAGGCTGCTTTCCAGAGTCCATGCAAAGTGAAGTTGCCAAAACTGTTTGCAGAACTTCATGATTCTTCATCATCCTGTGGTTCAAACAGCTCTTCTGATCTCCAGTCCAAAAGCTGACACTCATATTTCCCTTTATTTTGTAATGGGATCTTTAAACAGCTTCAGGATAACCCCAGATGAAACACAAGAACATAGCAAAACCAGATGGAAATTCCAGAGTTAATGTCACCTCATTTTGAAAGCATATTGTATAGAACATGCCAGCAACAAAGGCTTGGATTCGGTCTTGATGTTGAAGTTCACTCTGCTAAAACAACAACCTAATGACATTTCAAAGGAGGACAGTGATCTTGACAGCAGGACATGAAGACCCAAGGAAGGTAGAGCCTGAATGATACAAAGGCATGGACCTGAAAGGGAGTTAAGGTCATGTAGGTAAGATCACCTGTGGCTAAGCCATTTCTGGAGGATGTTTATCTGGTCCGCAGCTGTTCCTT
Organism: Streptopelia decaocto; assembly: GCF_964273445.1. Classification (NCBI taxonomy): domain Eukaryota; kingdom Metazoa; phylum Chordata; class Aves; order Columbiformes; family Columbidae; genus Streptopelia; species Streptopelia decaocto. The sequence goes on along the minus strand of NC_138663.1, from coordinate 186,012,441 downwards.
GAACACTAAGTGTATATGTAGAAGATGACTGTAGGTTATATAAATAACTTGCTGCTTTCATGGGAGTGCTGGGAAGCATGTTAGCATACATGTAGACAAAGGATAACTGCCCACAGCCTGTTGGAGAACTTATACTCACTGATGGTAGACAGTGTCCTTAGAAAAGGTATGAGAATTAGGAGGCTTTAATGCAATACCTGGGAGCTGCAGGAGGTCTGAAGAGGAGCACTCCCTGCTGGTGTGACTTTCCCTAAGAGAAGCTGGAAGCCTTTCCCCTGGGCCTGGTGAACTGCTGCAATGATGCTGACTTTGCAGTTGGCCAACACACCCAGCTGACCTACACCCTGTGCTGCTGCAGCTTGCTTGCTGCTGTTTGCCTCAAGTAAGCCAGATTATTCCTAATAACTGCACTAAGGCACAGACAGGGCATAGAAGAGCTACTGCTGAACAGGCTGCTGGTCTGAAATGGGCTAGACAGTTTAACTTATTTCTTTTAAAATAGGTGTCCTACATTTGTCAGGTATAGAGTGCTGGGACCTGTGGATTCCACATCCAGCAAGAATTCATCTCCTTCTGCAGAAAGGGAGACATGGAGCTCAATGCTTTAGCAAAAATTATCTACCCTTTGCACTAATGTGCACATACTAAGGCTGTATGTGTATGTGTGTAGTATAAGAATCTGGCAGATAGATAACTTACAGGAGGGGTGTCAGACTCATTTTCACCAGGGGCCACATCAGCCTCACGGTTGCCTTCTAAGGGCCGAATGTAATTTTAGGACTGTATAAATGTAGGAGTAGTTACATTTTTTTATACTAGCTACTTACGCAGTTAGGGCAGTTGAACAGGTATATGAAGAGTGTAAAGCAAAATGGATTAAAAAATATCCAGGAAAATGAAGTTTAGTTTGCTCTTCCTTTTCTGATGGATCTTTTCAATGAAATCATGTTCAAGCATGCTCCTCTCAGCTATGATCTCACAACTATTACTTAAGCTTGGTCATACAAAAATACCGTATCTTTTTCCAGTAAGAAACAAAGGTTTGTCTGTAGCTTCTCCCCTGAGCCTAGATGACCCCTTGGACTAGTGTGCTTGAGATTCCCTTATGTGCTGTTGGCTAACGCAATAGGCACGACATAGTAGCATCCAATTCTTAACCTCTGAATCCCTTTTCCAAAGAGGTAGATAACTTATGGTTCATCTGGCAGGGTGCAGCCTTCAACAACGCAGCAACACTACTTTAATTCATGCCCCTTGAGCTACAACAGACATGCCACTGCATCCCTAAGAAACATAGACGGATCATAAATAAGGTTAGATGTTATTTTAAGTAATAAACACTGAGATACAGAGACTTCATTGCAGCCTTCTGTCTTTGCCTGTCTCTTCATTTGGACTATTTTTAGATTGCAGTCAGCATTACGACTGTGAACTGAAGAACACTTGGACAATAGGTACATAAATAATTATGGCCAGGTCTCCAGAGCCTTAAACATTAGCAGAGGATCCATGTTAAATACTGGCTGGGACTACTTGATGGCTTGGAGATGTTGCTGTGCTTATACATACTAATAGAATTTCATTTTCCATGGTGAAAAACTAACCTGAACTCTTCTGCATTGTTACTCATTTAAGAGTTACCCTGCTTTGTGATAATGCTGCAGTGTCACTGAAACCAGTCGGGGATTTGAAGCTGACTGCTAGATTGGTCACAGAAAACATACTGTCCACCAGCAGGACATGCCTGAGAGTAAATAGAATTTTTACTGCTTTTTCCAAGCCATCTTTAAAAGATGAGTTAAAAATGGCTTGTAAGGATAAAAGTTAAGTGTGTATTGGGGATTTTGCATTCCCATAGCTTAGGGTCAGTCATGATAAAAATTTTTAACAGTGAAGAAATTTGAGTAAACTACTGAACCTTTTTCAGTAACTTGTGGGTTTTTTGCATGTTTTTCAAAGAGAACTCTTTGATATTAAGTAGCTTATTGAAAAAGTGTCTTATGAAGTGCTAGTAACATGGTAGAGAAGGGTAAGGTTTTTATGCAAAGATATCAAAACACTTAAAAAAAGAGTGAAATCTATATTTATGAAAGCACTAACTATGCAGACATTGATGTTGTTAAGAATGTTGCAGAACTGCCATGTAGATTTTCTCTACTTGTTTTTATTTCCTTTTTAAGGTCTGTGAAATTACCTTGTTTTGATGTGTCTTTGGAAGGCTGAGTCATGCAGGACAGGGCGTAACCTAGAAGACTTATATCTGCATGGGTGACCCCTGCATATCCAAGGGTAGGAGGAAATCATAAAGGTTAAGATTCCACTGAAATATAACTGAGGAGACCTTTTGTATCTCTGTGAGTCCATAAAGAGAAGAGTGAGGGCAAGTTAGGCAGAGCTCAGGCTTTGTGATCAGGGAAGTTGTCTTCTTCTGCTCAGAGGAACTTGGTTCTCTACACACTCTTTGTAATCAAGCAGGACTTCATCAAGTGCGAATCAAACAGCTTTTCTCCTAGTAGGAACAACCAGGAAATGTTCCACCTGAGCCTCCCATGCCGTGTTGTGGCACTCCATAAAATCAAGTGGGGGCTCTGCAATACATCAGGACATGGAGCCAGGACTTTCTTGCTGGAGCTCCATAATTAAAGGTCTCATTTTGAGAGGGCAACAAGACCTGAGGTCTTGCCTATGCTTAAAAAAAGGAGGAATTTATGTTCACATTTCTTACCTTAGGAAAGCATCCTAGCCTCCAGGTGACAAGTCATTCTATAAGCTTGTGGTGAGTTCACAGCTGTCCAAAGGGGAAGTCTTCCTTTTGCTGCTGCACCCTGTGTCTGCTAGACCACTCAGTGACTCATTTTGAATCACTGAAATGGCAGAAAATTATCTCAGAGGAAAGGAAAAAAACCCAAACAAGTGGAAGCTGTCATCGTGCCATTCCAGTGAGCTGAACTGTCTTGAGAGAGACTCCAAACTGCCGCAGAACAGGTGCAGAGGGAGCACGAATGCTCCTCTTTATGGCTTTGTGCAATTAAACCAGCACAGCTGCTTCCGAAATTGCACCAAGGAGAATCTTCTACTGATTCTGGGATCGCTGTGCAACAGTTGAGGTATGTTGGGCCTGAAGGAACATAGAGGGGAGCAGTGCTTGCAAGAGATTTACCTCCTGATAACCTTAGTAAATATATATAAAACGGAGTAAATATTGGAAAGAGAAGGACTGGAACCCAGGTCTTCTTGCAGAGTTGTATTTCACTATTGGGCTTTATGCACATCAGTGCACTGTGGAACAGCTTAAGTAGAAACCAGCTGGAGAACACCCCATGGGACATATGGGTTTCATCTCCTTCCAGTGTAGGCATCTACTCATGGTCTCCCATTTCTTAGATACAGATTTGAATTCGTAGACTAGTAAGTAGGCTCCTGCTCTGCTCATGGAAAGCTTAGACCTGGTTTCTGAAGGGCTTCTACCTCCTTCCTACCCTAAGAGAAGGGTTCTGGGATGTGCAGTGAGCAGACAGACATCACCCCGCATGCTGAACAGACTGATGTTAGACAACTCTAAGGCCAGCAGGGTGGCCTGGGACAGGTAGTATTTCACATAGGTAGAAGGTGCTTCATTCAGATTCTGGATACCAGTAAGTTTAAATGTAGGCGCCCAGGAACCTGATTCTTAACCTCAGAAGTCACATATTGGGTCTGGTCCAAAACCTCTGTCACCTGATGTGATCTTCATGGGAAAATCCAGATACATGATTCCAAACTTCCCATTGGTCCAGATAGCTACACAGAAAAATTATAGTAATAAACTAAATTGAGTAATTAGTCAGTATAATATCTAAAAATTTATAGATTTAACAAGAAAAGTTAACTCCCCCTATTAAGGTAGAAGCTTGAGGAAGATGAGGATGTAAATGAATATTAGGATATATACTTCAGAGAAAGACAGGGCATCTCTGATCTTTGACCGCTACAGATTTCTATTAAATGTGTCCTTAACTTTTAAAGGATCTGATTTCTGGCAATTCTCTATGTTTCCCATCCCTCTGTCTCTGACATTTCTAGAAAACTCTTAGGTTAGTGTAAAACGTTTTAGTGTCAGAGACTACTACTTGTGTAATTAATACAGTAATTTGGGGTCCCTGCCATGTGGTCATCTCTTTAAATAATTTATAGCCATTGCATAGATGATTTTCAAAATATCTAATTATCCTTCACATTTGCTTAATAGTTTTCAGTGCATACTTGTAATTCTCCCTTTTCTCTGCATTCAGCAAATATTTGGATTAAGTTAATGTTGACCTACATATAGATGCAGGGCTCAAAACACAAGTGGACTGAAGATCTCTGACCCAAATCTGAAATTTGTCAGGTGTTCAAAAGCTTCGCTCTGCTGTGGCCAAACCTGAAGATATGTATGCACTACGGACTTTAAAATCTTTTGAAGTTTCTCAGGTGTACTAAATTTCACTAGAGACAGGCTCTTATGCACTTTAGTTCTGACAGTAAAAAGCCACTCTGTGCTAATATTTTATTTAGTCCTTGTTGGGAGTCATAAAGCAGGTGCACCTTTGCTTCAGGAGTGTGTTCAAGTGTCCAAATATCCCTCTGGAGTCATTTGCAGAAGGGTTTGGGAATCCTTTCACCATTTCTTAAGATGTGGGCTTGAATGTGGGCTTAAAAAATAGGGGACCTGAATCTGTACCTCTAACACCCTCTTTGAAGGTGTTGACCATTTGGGCAAAGAGGGAAAAGAACCATATGCCTGTCTTATTTTATCTGATGAAGGGGAATATATTGCCTCTCTTTAATCCTCTTTCTCATTTATACTTTATCCAAACTTGCATTTTCTAAACAGGAGGCCAATCAATCAAGTTGCTTTTGCCATACAACTTACTGATTCTGAATCAGTCCCATGCACTAAAAGTATGACTTTTAGGAAAAGCAGTCCTTTGATAAGCAAGTATCTCCTCTTATAGAACATACACGCAATGTGGGAATGAGTCAGAAAGGCTACTTTTGTTTCCTATGTTCTTCACACCTGGCCCTCTAACTCTGAAAATGGAGCTTTCATTGACACTTGGTTTGTATAATGTCCCACATTGCTGCAAAGATTCCATTGCTCCTTCAGGCAGTTCAGAATCAGAGCCTGTAGATCTACTGGAGATTTCAGTGACCAGGGCTGGAAGAATAACTGATACCAGTAGCCAGTTATTCTCTGTATGGACTGGCACAGAAAGAAGATGAGATATGATTTGCCAAAAGATTTTGTAGAGGTTAAATAATGACTAAGAGACACTGAAAAATGGGTTCTGGGTTCCAATCCAGACTTCGGATATCACTCTCTCCTCAGTCCCAATTTGTTTTAGAAAATTTCTGTCCTCACCCTATTCTGGTGGAGAACTTGGCTTAGGGAGCCCTGTCAGCTTCCCCTTCCCTCATTAGTAACATTTCCTTTTTTCTGTCCTTAACTGTTGTGTCTCGTTCCCCATTCCCTTGTTCCAGTCCCTTCGCCGAGGCCATTGCTCTTCCATCCCCATTCCTCATGCAGTCTCAGTACTTCCCATCTTCCATTTCACCCTCAGGCTTTCAGTCTCTGCCTCAGATCAAGTCTCTGTTTCTCCTCATTTTCCTTCTGTCCCAGTTTACTCCTCTTGTATTTTTTTCATCCCAGTTCAGCTTTTATCCCCACTGTAACAGAATGTGTCAGGTTACACCTGCGCAAGTAAACCAGCATCCAACCCCACAAAGCTCACAGATGGTAAATCCGGCCTTACCTCTGCATCTCTGAGGTGCAAGACACTAAGTATTTTGTTGGACTGACATATGCACAGTAGCTAAAGGAGACTTCTCAATAAGGAGAGAGGTACTGGAGAATTTATCTGCAAAGTTGTGAAAAAACTTCATAGAAAATGCACAAATTATTATTATTTTTTTTAATCATAAATTTAGCAACTCCCTTGCAAGCTTTGGCATCCAATTCAAAAGCAGATTTTTTTTAAGAAAATGTCACCAGATGTTTACTTATCATGCAGAAAATAATGCATGATGGAAGCCTCATAAGTTGAAAACATGAACTGTTTTGGTTAAAATTTCAAATAAACTCAGTTTTAAGGTAAGACATGAGGAAAATTTTAGGAATCTGCTTTTGAGATCTGATTGGCAACTTCAATTAATTACAGGCAGAGCTATTGCTGTCCTGGTTTGATCAGGGAAATTCACTTCACAAAAACTGAGAAGCTGGCATTTTATTCTAGCAGTGGCAACAATGAATCATGTGATTGATTATGCACAAGTGATAGAGACGTATGTGGACTAGGTAAGAGAATAAAGCCTGAGAAATCAAACTGAAGATGCTTTTTGAGAATTTATTCCAACACTTCAATGTATAGAAAACTGAGGTAACCCTAGAAAGAACAAAACTCAATATTGCAGAAAGAGTAAGAAAAATCACCAGTGAAATCATATGTGAAAGTACAACCATACACCGTTCATTCTTTACATCTGTTCATATTTGTACAGGTTTCCAAAAGAAAGATTGGCTTAGTTTGTTGGCAATCCACAACTGTTTTGAAAGCACCACTGAAACCTGTGCACTCTAACAAAGAAAGACGTCACTAAGAAAGACACCAGACCCTTCCCTCCCTCTCTGATCTCGTTTGAGGGCTGACAATTTCAAACTGGCATTGCTAACGCACAGGCCCCCAATGTACATTTGGTCTCATTTTTGTATGCTCTGAATTAGCTTTCCATACCCTTTCACTACAAATTTGGAGATGCCAAGGACTCCTAGCCTTGAGCATGCACTATTATTTAGTACATATGAACCAAAGATATTTATAAAAGACAAGATTTTAAAACAAAATGTGCTTTTTCTTGGACCTTCTATAGTCTGGAGTTGATATGCAGTTTCATCTCAGACAAAATATTTCAGCCTCAGACAAAAACATTTGGAATGTCAAGAGACTACCGCAAGTTCTTAGAACAGCCTTATGAATTTTACTGTTACAACTCAGTAAAACCCATTAATGTTTCCCATAACACTGAATCCAAACATACATCAGCAGGAACCATGATTGATCACACCAAGTTGCAATATGTCCATCTGTTTCCAGATACTAAAGGAACAAATGGTTGTGGCCACTCACAACACAATATTGCACAATGTAGAACAGAGTGCCTCTTTTTAATATTTATAAGAAAATTCCAAATTTATGATGAGACAAAAGCAGATATATTTATTTGAGTGAATTTATAAGACATGTTAATGTTACTTTTAAAAATAAAAACTGATTACTAGATAAGAAAATCGTTTTGGAAATGTGTTGGCTTTTCAAAACTTCATACAAATTCCCTGCTGACAATCTTATAAAACATATACATACTGCAAAAATGAAACATACAACAAAAGCAATGACGAATTACCTCAGCTTTCATCACCACTTCACTTGATTGAAACTGTTCTCATGTTCCATTAAGTATAATGATATATTTGGAAAATGTAAATAACCTAATTACATTTTCTTGTTTCAAGCTGCCAGGCACCAGTCATATATCGCAGTCGTATAAAAAGAAGATCCCTGCCCATCTGCAGCCAGCTCCAAAAGGGAACTAACTTAGAACCTGTGATTAATGGAGAAGAAAATCAGAAGGACGTTGTTAGAAAAAATGAGCATGGGCAAGACACACATTTAAGTAGTCATGAACCTCTGCATTCTCAGCACATTCAGCCCCACAACCTAGACCTGAGCACTAATAAACATTTATACTGCGAAAGTTATTGCTTTACAGTAATTACATTATACCGTAAGTGGGAGATTCTAGTTTGTAAGCAGCACAGTAATTCCATGTATGTCAGAAGATGGAATGGAAAGGAACAGGACAGGACAGAAAGGACTGAACCGAACTGAATAGAATAGAATAATTTCAGTTGGAAGGGCCCTACAATAATCATTTAGGCCAACTGCCTGACCAGTTCAGGGCTGACTAAAAGTTAAAGTGTGTAGTCTTCTCTGCAACAAGGTTTTGTTCAAGTAAATAGGGACCTAAACACCAATAAGTAAGCAAAAGATTTCTTAGTGACTTTGAAGAAAAGAGGACCACCACCATCTGTCTTACAGCAATAATATGAATGTGCCAGTCTTTAGGCAAGGCAGGGAACCACACTATGAAACCAAGCCCTCTTCCATCTTTGCTATCATTTGTATTAGCTGCAAAATGCACGTGGAACTGCACTGAAATAAAACATTTCTTTTCTAGTAAAGTTGGTTTAAGATGTTCTCTACTTGCTTGCACCCTTCATCATCATTGCAGTTCATTATACTTTCTGTTGTCAAGGGGTTGTGCTGAGAAGAGATTCAGATCAAAAAAATCCAACAAAGAAACCCCAAACCAACCCCCCCACCAAAAAAAAAAAAGGAAAAAATAAGGAACTGTATTCGCTGGGACAGAGGAAGTGAGCAGAAGCAGAACCTCTTGGCTGGCTCTGCCATGAAGAAATATGCATGGAGCTATACTTTCCACCTCCCCACAGGTCTGAAAGAACATCTTAAGAAGAGAGGGTGCCCTAGAGGAGGTCTTAATAGGTGGGCTGAGAATTTTGGAAGGCAAGACACAGCGGAGTTGAATCAATAAACAATGATGGCCAGACTTTTTGTACAGTGTTTTTATTAACACATTACAGGACATGCCAAAGTAGTGCTCTGTCCTAGCAGTGTAACTACCTACTTCTGTGTGCAGAATTTCTCTCCCTTGCTACCCCTTCACCTACTCTTCCTGTACCATGTCATGGCAGAAGGCTGGAGAGGACATGAAATTCAAAATTTGTACGGAAAGAAGGCTGTGTGTTATCAAAACTGGATAAAATATGGAAAGATCCTTGGATACTTTATTCTGCATTGTCACATAAGGAATATTACAAGAATATAAACGATTTCCATACCTTCGATTTCAGTCCAGTTGACAGCAACTTCTGCTATAGGTATCCTAAAGCACTGAGCTATATATAGAAGTTCCACATCAAACGCCCTGAAGTAGAAAAAGAAATAGCAAACACAGTCACACTTATTTCCAGAATAAAGATGGTGGCACTGTTAATTAAATTCCTTGTCTGATTTAAGGAGGTTTGTGTTCAGTTATGAAGTCAATTCTAATGCTCTACAGGTCAGATGCACATGAAAAGGAAATTAATGTCCCTGACTAAGCAGCTCAGAACACAGCTAATACACAGATAACAATCACAGAATCATAAAAGCATTTGGTTGGAAAAGACCAAGATTGTAATGCTCATGTAGAAATCAGCATGAAACTACCAGTACCTACTATTGACAAGGGTGAGTGCAAATCGTAATTATGAAGGTTCTGGTGATTTTGGTTAAATTTCTTAGATATATTGTTTGCTAGGTCTTTTTTTTCCCCATCTTTGCAGTCTCCAAATGCCAACAGGGGTGTTCTTGTTTCTTAAATGAGTTCTATTAATTGGAATTTAAGTCGCCCCCCACCCACAAACCTCAAAAAAATACTAGTCTGTATGGAAAAATGGTCAACATTATCCATATTTGATTTCTACTAGACTCAATGTATATTCAAACACAGAGGGTTTTTTTTTTCTTTTTTTTTTTTCTCTTTTTTTTTTTTCCCAGGGAACTAAACCTTCAATGTTAAGAGAATGGAAACGTTTTGGCCAAGCTGTTGGTAAGGTTTCCACTTTGAAGTCAATGGAACAGATGCTCCAAACCAGCTTACATAGGTCTTGAATATGCGTCTGTGAGGCAGTCAAGTACAATTCAACTCTTTTCTCTCAGTAACTTTGTAAGTTTAGAATCTCCTTAAATTCTCATTGCTAAGTCCAAGACAGTTTTCTTTTGAAATGAAAAAAAAAAAACCAATACACCAAAATGTTTGCCACTGGAGAGAGATGTATGCAATAAAAATAACATTATTTGTTCATGCTTCAAGGGTTACTTGAATTCAAGTAATTGGTAATCCCATTTAACAGTACAGAAAGGGTAGAAAGGGACAGATAGGTGATCAAGAGGAGGCAAAAAGACATATGTGAGCAGGTGGCTAGCCAAGTTCAGATGTTAATTCCTTCTGCTTCAAGCCATTCTCTCCTTTAAAGCAGCACAGGGCATTACTGCAAAACTACTAATGATTCAACAACAGAAGTCCACTTTGAAATGCTCACTTTGATCTGACACATACATGTAGGTTCCCACTGAAGTACGGACCACAACACGCTGACGTGCTGGTGAAATCATTACCAAACATGCATCAACCTGAGCTCACGCTGTACATGTGTGTGTGTGTGTGTGTGTTACAGGACAGCGACTGATATCCCTCTGGATAGCAGTAAAACATGCAAAGGCAGCATAAACAGAGGTTATCTACAGAGACTACAGTTATTTTGTATAGAGAATTTAGAACAGCTTTGTAAATCTGATTTTGATTAGGACATAGGTCTTTTAATTGTCATAAAAAAGTTACAGGATGTAGTTTTTTTACCTCAGTGAACTGATTCTGCTCCAAGCAGCCTTGCCATTTCACTCTTTCCTTTTGTGCTGGTTTGATTTAACCAACGTAATTTCCCAGGAGGTAACTTAATTTTCTTGTTGATATTTGGCATGGGCCTTTGTTTTGAATGTAGTAAAAGAGTAAGAAGATAACACTCTAGGATGGAGTTAACGTTTTCTTCCAGTAACTCTCCAATGTTTGGGACTTGGCATGATAGAATGTAAGAGCTCACTGACATTGATATTTATTGATTGGTAAGCCAAGGTCGTCCCTCAATTTCCCATCTTCTGCAAGTAAGCAGATGTGTAATGTGAAGAGGAGAGGATCCAGGACAGATGACTCAAATTGGCCAACCCAAGTATTCGATACGACGAATGGCACATTCCATATTTAAGCGGGAAGTTGCTGGGAACAGCCCTCTTTCCTCCATGGCTGCCGTCCCTGGGGGGTCCTGCTCCCATTGCTGCTCCTAGGGGCTGGTTCCAGAACCTTCCTTGTGCCCAGCTGTTGCTCTCCACATCTCCACTGAGCCCGCTGTGCTTGCAGTGTCCGTCTTCTGGCGTTCATTGCTGGGAGCACGTGTTCTAATGTCTAAGTATTGGTTTTGTGTCATTTTTATTATTATTTTATTAAATCTGTTTCTTTTTCAACCCAGGAATCTATCCTCCTCTTTCCCTTCTTTCCCTCCAGAGAAGGAAAGGTGAGTGAGCAGCTGTTTTGCTGTTTAGCTCCTGGCCCAGCACTAACTGGCAACATCTTGAAATGCGGGTTGAACATTATTTTATTAATTATGCCATGGTCTCTTCTACTGAAGTTGTATTATTTATTTTTTGCTGACATTTTATATTTGTAAGCCAAAACTCCCATGTATTCACCTTTGAATGTTTATGAGTCATGTATATTAAGACTAAACCTAATTTTGTAATAGTTACTACTTAACTGACTAAAAATCTTAAGAGACGCAGAATAATTGTCTGATGAATTATACCATATGAGCTGCTCTAAAAATATTACTACATAAAGTAGTAGTTTAGTGAGCTAATAGTTACTTGGACCAATTTCTAGTGGACAAGCGATTACTGGAATGTCAGCATATACATCACAGTACAAAAACACTAAATAGGTGAACTATAGTGCTCAAAGTAAAAGATTAAAAGCACAGGACTTACTTAATCAGGTTGAACACTAATATTGTACCATATGGTTGCCATTTGTGCAAAAGTGGACATACCCTGAAATTAAAAATATCCTATTCAAAGCTGAAATGAGAATGACTTCTGTAGGAACCGCTGGGATATCTTTTTTCTTCCCCTGTTCCCCATTGCCTTTCAGTACACCTCATATGCATACTAAAATAGTTAATGGGGGAATACAAAATCATAAAATAGTTTGGGTTGGAAGGGACCTTCAAAGGTCATCTAGTCCAACCCCCACTGCAATAAGCAGGGACATCTTCACCCAGATCAGGTTGCTCAGAGCCCCGTCCAGCCTGGCCTGGGATGTCTCCAGGGATGTGGCATCTACCACCTCTCTGGGCAACTTGGGCCAGTGTCCTACCACCCTCATTATAAAAAGTATCTTTCTCATGTCTAGCCTGAATCTTCCCTGTTGTAGTTTAAAACTGTTTCTCCTTGTCCTATTGTAACAGACCCTGCTAAAAAGTCTGTCCCCATCTTTCTTATAGGACCTTTGAATTACCAAAAGGTCACAATAAGGTCTCCCCGGAGCCTTCTCTTCTCCAGGCTGAACAACCCCAACTCTCTCAGATTTTCCCCATAGAAGAGGTGTTTGGAGAGGGGTTCCAACCCTCTGATCATTTTCATGGCCCTGCTCTGGACCTGGTCTAACAGGTCCACGTAGATCGCAGTGTACTCAACACACTGATTTCACCCATACTGCAGATCACCAGATGCAGATGGTACAGAAGAACCACACAGAAGGTTCTATAGTCCGGATTTAAGTGTGGGTATGTGAGCTGGAGCTGACCCTGGAGGAGATCAAAGCAACACCAGTGGATGAGTTGATGAGTGCAACACGTGTTCTGACATGAAGCCATTTGTGTCTAGTTACCGTGTGACAGAACTGCCCTTAGAAATAGCAGAGAGTTATTCACACCGTCTGCTTCACCGGATCCCGCTGTGGCGAGTGGAAGTAGGAGCCTCTGGGGAGGAGGGACACAGCTCGGAACACCGAGGTTTGGCTCCAGCCTGACTGAATTCAGGCTCCAATGTAAGTGACCAAACTTAAGACACTCAAACAACTTCCCCATCTATGTTTAATACTGGCTCCATTAAGTGTTAATTAACATAAACATGAAGTGTAAAATACAGGAACAGAAAAACTTTTCCACATGACTTTTGTTTAAGTTACAGTTTATGACGATGCTGACTAAAATTCAGTTGAACACCAAGTTCATAGGTGTTTAACTGAATTCAACCCTTTTAAACTGACCCCTTAAAATGCTTCAGTTTATAAAATATCTATCCTGCAAAATTATTCTGTATTTTAATATTGCAGTAGGACTCTCATCTTACTGCTCCAATATTAAGTGTTTCAAATATCAAAATTAGGCCTTCAGTTCACAGAATGTTAGGGATTGGAAGGGACCTCAAAAGATCATCTGGTCCAATCCCCCTGCCGGAGCAGGAACACCCAGATGAGGTTACACAGGAAGGTGTCCAGGCGGTTTTGAATGTCTCCAGAGAAGGAGACTCCACAACCCCCCTGGGCAGCCTGTTCCAGTGCTCTGTCACCCTCACTGAGAAGAAGTTTCTTCTCAAATTTAAGTGGAACCTCCTGTGTTCCAGTTTGCACGCATTTCCCCTTGTCCTATCATTGGTTGTCACTGAGAAGAGCCTGGCTCCATCCTTGTGACACTCACCCTTTACATATTTATAAACATTAATGAGGTCACCCTTCAGTCTCCTCCAAGCTCAAGAGACCCAGCTCCCTCAGCCTCTCCTCATAAGGGAGATGCGCCACTCCCTTAATCATCCGTGTGGCTTTAACAGTTATATTGTTTTAACTGGAATTTAGGGCTTCTCTACACCCAAGATTTGTTGTGTGTAAATACCAAGTAAGCTCTTAATGGACAGAGAAAACTTGCTATGGCCAAAGAAGTCTAAGAATGAAACAAGATGTCAAGAGGATTAGACCGCCAGTCCTGCTTTCGCTGTACCGGGGCTGCCAGGAACAGGATTTTTTTAAAAGACAAACCAAACATAGCTATAACAGCAAAATACTTTTGCGTTCATTAGACATTCATAAACAATTCTTGTCACGCGCAAAACCAGGAAAACACAATTAATTCCACTGCTTGTGTTGGTCTACAATGCCAAAGAAGTGGAAAAAAATCCCTGTAGCAACAGGAATGCTTATTTTTCTGTAATTTTTATATAGAGACTCATATTTAGAGATTAGTGACAAACTGGAGAAACTAACATTAATTTTTTATATAGAGCTTTTGAGTTTTAAATGTGAAACAGCATGGCTTGTTCAGTGCACAAGGTGATTTTTATAGACAAAAGTAATAGCAACAATTTGATCTAATCACTGATCTGCCAAGTTGCTTAATCTAATTTTAAATTGCCACTTTACAAACGTATGTCAATCAAGCCTGGACTAGAACTATATTTTGAATTTCCCTTTTTTTTAACCAATATTCCAGGTAGGACAGTAACTGCTGCCACGTCTAGTTCTCCTTGGTAAGAAAAGACATTTTCTGGCTGGAAGAAAATCATTGATTTTTTGGGTAGTCACAAGAAATCAATGGCCAAATTTAGGACAGGAAAATTCTGCCAGTTGAGACCACTTCATTTTCCAATTTTCCTCCTGTGCATTAAAATTTAACATAAAACAGTTACATCTCTCAGGTCAAGACTGTAGATGCAGAACTAGAGCTTCTTTTCAAGTCTGAAAGCGGGTAATTCCAACTGTCTCTATTATGTTTTAAAAATATCCCTTTTAATTCTCTTTTAAGTTTTAATTTAAAAAATGTGCTCCATCCATTTCTGAAAAATAATTAGTGGTGTAATCAGATTCAGAACCTAAAATGCAAAGCATATGTTCTGTGTTCAAAAGGTTGCTCTCATTTCAAACTAATGTCAAAACTTTGCTATTTAGAAAGTAAATTTCAAGAATGTTTGGTTTATATTCATATGTTGACAGCTGGTTCTTGAAAGGGCACTTAAACAAAAAAGTCAATGAGAACGCTCTCAAAAAAAGATAGTTTAGGATGTGGGCATGATTTCTTATTATCAAATATATAACCAGTTTGCAATACCTACTGATGCTTTCTAAACTTCGGAGTTAGATGAACAAAATATTACAGGAAATATCTTGGTTTCTCTTTAAAAAGTGTTAATGATTCTTATCACCATAGTGATAAAACAATATTTCTCAGTTTGCATTTAAGATTTTCTAAAGCATCTATAAATCGAATTCAGCACAGCAAGAAGAAAACTGCGGTCTCAGTTTTTTAGTATTTTTAACATTAAAGAGATGATACTCAATTCAATGTCAACTGGAATAGAAAGAGCTTGAAGTAAGCAGAAAAAAGTGAATTCTAAGCAATTAGTTTTTCATTCTTAATGCAGCTGATACAGGTTATTTCCTTATGATTAAACTAATAATGAAACTGTCAAAGATGTACATAAGATCATTTAAAGGAAGATCTTGAAATTTGCCCCCTGCTTTTCCTATGAAAGGCGAACATGAAAACACAAGGCTCCATTTTATATGTGGTGTGGGCAAAACCCTGAAAACACTTTTTTGGTGTCTCTGATAGATCTTAAAAGTATGGAAACAGAAATCTGTCAGCCTGCCTGACCTAGCAGCAGAATAGCCATGTTGTTTACATCAACATCTTACCAGAGTGTAAGATGCTCAGCCTCCGAGAAAGAGGCAGTGCCCCTAACACTCGCTCTTTGAGTGAGGCACGTTACCAGCCTGCTGAGAGAAACAGAAATAAAACCTGTATCACTGCTCTGCCTTTTGGAGCAGTATTGACCATTTCCAGCACTTCAGGGCAGTGTCCTACTGTCCCGTGCTAATTCAGCACTGGTGCTCTCTTGCAAAGACTCTACTCGATTCCTTTATCCAAAGGGAAGAATTCTCCAGGCTTTTTCTCTCCAGAAACAACTGGCACTGCTGGTATAGCACAGAAACTGAACTGCATTTGATACAAAATTGCTTCATTAGTTCTTCTTCGAACTTACTACTTTCAGGATTTACTGAGTAGTTTATCCATTCAATGCAGCTGAGGCACCACCAACCTGACACGTTTTTTCCTACAAATTACTACACTGTGAGTCGAATCTACCCGGCTGAACTTCAGCCATCTACAGCAGAGATAACACCTTCTGTACAAATTGCCTAGAGTCCATTTACAGTCAAGGGCAAGAAACAGGTATTTGTCAGCTGCACTTCACCTGGCGTATTTTAGAGGCCTATATTAGGATGAAATGAATTACATCCTAAAATTGTTTCTTCTGTTGTCTAAGAAGGGAGGCTAGATGACAAGTAGATGCACTCTAGATGTGATGAAGAAAATTCTGTTCTTTGTGTGTGCATATTTACATTCCAGCTGAGCAGTAAGCTTGACAGTTCAGGGTAGGAATTATTAGATAGCCAATTTTATAGCCATTTTATATTAACATGAGTAAATATGTTATGTATTAATGTTTTGTCTAAATATTTATTATGTTCTCCTGTAAGAACTCAGTTAACACTGTAATACCTCAAAATATCTGAGCCTGACAAAACTTGAACAGACAGGACAGATTAAGTTTCTGCAGAAACCCAATCATGTTCATTCTCTTCAGCAGCTCACAACAAGCTTCAGTTCAGCAGTGGGGGAGCCCTCAACAGACCCCATGCCGAGCGTGCTGGCTCTCAGACAGCTTTTATCCTATTAAATGCTGCTTGTTTTTTGGATATTCCCCAGCACTCACCTCCATTGTCACCAGAATATCTGAGCACTGACCATACTGAACTGAATTCTTCTTTTAATGTGTAGTAGAACTGCACTTCGCTAATGGGATTTTAATATTCAAAAGAAATCAAATAAATTTCTTCATATGTCAAATAGCCCCAATGCAGTGATGCAGAGGAGGTAATAAACCCAGATTTCAGAGCCTGGTGCCCAATATCAAGATGGTGGTTTCTCTGCAACCCCCTGCTGATGGTGTCAGTATGAATGAGTTCTTCTGTGATGCAGTTAGGGACTCGTTCTGGGTGACCAGAAATATAACACTGACTGCTGTTTCTTCCTCTTACACCTTTGTACTCATGATATGTACAGAACCTTCACGGCACAATGTCTAACCAGTTTTTATTTTCCTTTTTACAGACATGCTATGCAATGCAAAGATATTACGGGCCAGTTTTGCTTAAAATAAGTAGTTTCCATTACTAGGCTATGTCAGATTCTTACATTATTGCATACAAAAGAGTCCAATGTATGGTTCTATGAGATCCATGTTTGACGTCCTCATATAATTTTCAAGTGCAATTATCCCAACTGTATGAACAACACGGAAATTTCACTTACGACTATCATTTCTTCACTATAGCCACTTTCCCCACATGCTCATACCTCCCCATCTCCCAGTTTATTTCCAGATCTTATAAATACCAACTGGGAAAGGGACAGTACTCTGTTTCGTGCACTGACATGTTACCTTCCAGTTACACATGCTGAATGGCTACCTGTGAAGGTGCTAAGTAACTTTTGAGTTCTTACTGTAGTTTTTTTCTTCAGCAGTGGCAATAATCTGAGATTCTCTCCTCTCTGGGGGTTTCAGTTTCCACAAAACTTGCCAAAGCTTTTATCTTGAAATCTCTACTGTTTTGTCAGATTTGGTTTAAATTAGCCAATAAGTATGAAAATGAGGGCAGGGAAGCACAGACACTGCTGAAGGACTGAAGAGGATAAAACCAGACAACATATTGTCTGCTTTGGCAGAAAATTAAACCAAATAAAAGAAACCCTATTGTTTTTTTAGGCAAATTTGTGACTTGGAAGTATCTGAAAGCTGTTTATTTGAAGAATTTGAGTTATTCTTTTCTTGACAAAGAAACAAACAGTCTTCGTCACTAACCAGTACATTTCAGATAAATCAGAAAACACTCAGGGGATTAGTTTATGGATTACTGTAAATAAATGAGCAAGAAGAGAAGGCTAATTTTATAGCAGCACATATAGGCACAATGAGTTAACACACCAAGACATGAAGATCTGGTGTGCTCCACACCAGCAATATAACTACTAAAAAATAAGTTAGCAATATCCCTTTTTTGTTGCCTCTATTCCTGGATAATGGGGTACAGCACAATTATTTTTACTCTTTCATTTCTTTGTTGCCATAGAACCTGAGTGGCAGAAGAAAGCTTGTTTAGATTTTTTTTTAACAAAAACCAGAACACTTTACATAATATGTTTGACCAATAAGCGCAATTATATTAAAAATCTTCAATTTAAAATAGTATATTATTGAAGACTGCATTTTTACAGGTTAAACTGTATGAATGATTATCCTCATTCACTTCTTTCCATATTTCTTCTTGAAGCAGTTAATTTGTAAAGTGAAGTTAAACATGGAGATTTTGAGCTGTGCACTTCTGGGCCTCACATCTAGGTCTAACCATGTACTTAGGAAACATGACATTTACAGAACTTTATAGATCAAGTTTGGTTTTGGAGGTAGCAGCACAAATCATATGTCTGGCTCAGCTACAGTTTTCTTCAGGGCAATAAGCAAAAAAACGCAGCTAGGAAAGCGATTTTCTGAATGCTGACCACCCACAATTCCAGATTCAATTCAACAGAGGCTCTGCATTCCACACTGGATTTGTGCACCCAAACACTACCTTTGCAACCCCACTCTGGAGGAACAATATAGCTCAACTACCACTACCAAAGCTCAACCTAAAAGTAGGTGTATTGGGATTGACTAGGACTGTAGGATTGCACACAGTTTTGTATGGGAATGTTGTTCATGAATTCTGTTCCCTGTTAGCAAGCAGTAGCCCATTAGATTTTCTTGGATGAAGACAATAGTTTCAAAAGATTTGATTACACTTAGTCAAGCCATCCTTTTTAGCAACAGTTGTGGTTAAGAAATTGATAGAAATTATGGTATTTGTGTGAAAAGAGTTTTGGTCCCATAACAGTAGTCATGACTGTATCACTCTCTTAAGGGAACTGTTTTAGCTAACTGATAACAAAAGAGAGCTCTGAAGTAATTTAAAGACTATGCATCATTTTCTGCTGTCTTAAATTAATAAGATCTATCAGTAGTCCTCTCATGAAATTCTCTAGCAAGAAAATAAGCAAAGAGTAGGCATTTCCTTGCACTTGGAGCCTTCAGCAATTACAAACATCAGATATGGAGTTTAGGTAAAGTGTTTTGGTTAAACAGCACTGAATTATGGAGGTTATGATGCATAAAAATAGACTGATAAAAGTTTTGAACAGGATTAATAACTCTTCAGCTTTCCTTATTGTAATAAGAGCTGCTCTCTATTTCTTATTCTGCTTGCATGGCTCACATCTGTAAAAGGAGACAGGACTCTTAGAAACAGCGAGTGGATTAAAACACAATGAAAAAATTTACTTCGGAAATGCTTTTAGAGGTGAAGAGAGAAGAGTTATTGGGATTTTCCTTTTCTTTACTCCCCTCTCCTAATCAATTACCAGTTGCTCCGACAAAGCAAAATCAAAATGTCCTACTTAGTATTACACATTTCTATACCACCTGGCAAAGTAAAATGGATTTGCCAGGAGTTAATTGTTGCCACCTAGAATCTCAGCAAGGTAGTCTTAAAATCCTTCCTACAATTTATGTTGGGTGTTATTTTAAAATCCCAGCCTAGTAAACCCATCTGTTCCCCTTCTCCCTATCATCATTAAAAGAAAATTAAATACCCAACTATTTCCTAAAGTATATCTTAATAATAGAATGGAATTCCTAGCAATCATCAGGATATTTTAGCATAACAAGAAACCTAAAGTGCCATGCAGGTTGTACTGTAGTTGGTTACACTTAGCAGCTAGGATCCATACACAGACATCACATGCTTCATAGTAGCTGCAATACTGAAATTACTTTTTCAAAACCATGTTCAATTAGGAAAAAAATCGACAACAACAACAAAAAAGAAAGAATTTACCAGCGTTCTATATGGAGAGTTGAGAAAGTCCGCAAGGCAGCTTCTCTGGTTAAAAGTTTAAATCCACACTGTGTGTCCCTGATCTCTTTGACACAGAGAAACCACACAAGGAAGTGGAACCCGTACATAAGAAGAGTTCGGAAGTAAGAGCGCTGTGGATAAAAGGCAAGAAGTTAGATGGTTTCATTTAAGTTATGAGTAAAGTGTTTGAACAGAGCTGGCTTACAGGACAACAATCCTGTTTCGTGATAACTTTCAAAGTTTGTCAACTGTTTTTGTTTTGCACTGGAATGAAACCAGAACTTTTTAATTGTTACAGTGAAACAAAATTACAGCTGAAAAGACTTGCCAGTCATGTGCACACCGGCCTAGGATATGAGAAGTCTAAGTTCTTTTTTCTGCTTTTCCTAATTCAGAGCAGCTTTTCTTTCTGGATAATGCCTTATTAAGTGGAGCAGGAACCTGCACGTGGATTTCAATTCATGAGTGGGACAGCCATAGTATCTTCTGCACGGTTGTCTGGGAATTCTCCCAGGAAAAGCGGAGTGAAGGAGGAGGGGGATGCCATGCTACATGCTCTATTCCACTGTACACTTATAAGCTATTTTTTCCTTCTGTCTGGTCCTCTCATTTTCCTAAAAATTGGTTAAACAGGTCAAATAAATTCAAAAGTTACAAGGAAAAAACAATTGAGAACAAGCCAGCAGGGTTCTAGATGCTACTATGACACTTTTTAAAAAAGTTTTATGTTATTAGAAGAAAAACAAATAGGAGCAACTCTTGTTGTTTGCCACCCACTTCTTTCATTCAAGGCTGAGTCATCTCCAGAGCCTGCACAGAGCATGTTAAGGTGCTTAAGGGAATGCAATTACAGAACGCACTTTTTTGTAGTATATGATGGACCAAGTGAAAACAGGACTGAAGTAACAGCTGGTGTGCAATATAATATTTCATTTTATTTATTCAGCAATGTTACATAGTCAACTCTTTTGCTCTTTTACTTTCACAAATGTATTTTATGTTTCTGGTAAATGTTCCCCCAGCCTAATCTTTGGTTACACTTTTGTTCTTGACATAATAATAATAATACAGTTAAGTTTGTCCATAGAATCCAGAGGCTGGACTCTGGGTTTGCAAAGGTCCCTCCTAGTCTTTTATTCAAGACAGCTTCTGAACAACTAGACCTCTGACTGACAAATGGCTTCTGAACTCACTGCTGGTCTTAAGCTCAATTCAGGTGATTATATCTAACACTGCAAGCAAAATACCATCCAGAATCTTCAGGAGCCAACAACTTAACTGGTAAGCATCTCTGGGTGATAAGAGATGCCTTTAAAGCTAATCATTTCAAACCTCACTTGAAAAATGAGAAGATGCTCATCTTGTTATATAATAGCTTTTGGCTTAAGGAAATTCAAATCAATAGCTTGTGCCTCTCAGCTAAGTGCTCTAGCCCTAGATGAATGGTGGATCTGGTGTGGACTCTTTAGCTCTTTTGGTGAAGGTGAACCACCGTGTGACCAAGAACACAAGGCTACTAGTCCCAAAAGGGAAGCTCTAAGAGGCTGCATGATTGTCGGCCAATGCAACCATGCACTTACTTTGCAAAAAGGAGTTCCTCGGTTATGTTCATCACTTCCAGAACTATTTATTCATGTCATACTAGGGATTCATTAAAGTACATTAAAAATTATGGAGGCAGAACAGAATTCTTGATGTCTTGAGGCTGAATTTAAGTGTGAAATTCTGGTCTTAATAATAAATCCCATACAGCTGCTTCTCATAGCTTCATTCTACTGTTTTAGATGCCATTAAGCCCAGAGAGAAATCCCAACTTCTCAAAAATTGTTCTGCATTTTTTTATACCTACTGCACTACATAACAGTCTCTTCCCAGTGTGGTAAATGCAGCCTTTCCTTTCCAGTCTAGGGACAGTGGGGTGATGAGATGGGTTACAGATTTCAAGCAGAGCAGTACTATGTAACCAGTTGGTGAATCCCTTATCAGAAAGTTAGAAACATGGGGGGAGACAGGAAGAAAGGGATGGACACACTCATCCTAAAAATTGTACTTCTGCATTAAAGTCCTGTTCCAATTCCTCTCCCTCATGTAGCAGGACCTTCAAAGGTGAAAAGAAATACAAAGGGACTAAAGAAAATTTATTTACCTTTGGTACCTTACCACACCATGAAACATTTTTTCTGGGCTCTAATTTATCAGCTACATGGTCTCCATGTAGCAGCAACGTTTTGAGAATACACTGGCTGCACAGCTGACAAATAGCTGCAAATAGTATATTCTGTGCTACAAGCATTCAAGTACCACGTTGAACATTTATCCTAATTTCTGATAATGATGAAAGTTTTGGATTTTTTTTTTTGAGGATGCTAACATATACCCAGCAGTATTTACAACAACTCTTTCCAATGAACCACTCCAATACTGCCTGATAAACCAGAAGAAAAAATTAAAGATCTACCTGGGGCTGAACATTAACAGTGTAAGTTCTTTTGAACTTTTGTAACTGTTTTAATAGTTGTGTATACATTTTAGAATAAATTCAAATATCAAACATCAGCATAAACAAAGCTTACTCTTGAGAATGTTCAACATGATGAGCACATCCAATGATGCTGAAAAAATTAGTCCAGCAACGCGTCTGTGCAATACAAGTTCCATGCCTGTGCTTTGTCAAATACTGTCTGCCAAGACATCAGAAAACCAGATGCAAGATAAGACTGTGCGCCTATGCATCACTGTTTATTTCACAAGAGCCACACACACAACAGTACTGCCTGTGTGTTCAAATCTCAAAAAATGTACTATGAGTAACAGAGAAAAATTGCAGTACTTTCCCACGACTTGAGATACTCTTCAAACAGTTTGCCTCTAATTATCCCTAACTCATTTTAAACAGGTCTCAATGTCTGCAGATCAAGCTCTTGCACTGGGAGAGAATTAATGAAGATAAACTCATCAGTTGCCTTCTACTCCCGTACTGGGTACTAGTGACAAATTCTGTCAGGGATCAGAGGTTCTGCTAGTAAGATGTTCTCAACTAGAAAAACCAAATCCATAAATTGGAACACTAACTGAAACCAGTTCAAAGTCCCTGATATCTAGAACACATCCTTTGCACACAATTGTGCATATGCATACACAGGCTTTTCCTATTTTTTAGGTTCCATTCTTTTACAAATATTGATTATTTAACTGTAAAATCTGTAGAGCATAATCAAATAATTCAAGTGTTTGAATATTCGTACACAGCAGAAAAGAGAAACAAACCTTCGCTATTGAGTCCTTCTCCAGGTGAGCTCTAGAACCACAGGAAATAGCCATCTGGTTCTGCAGAAGAATACAAATTACAGAGTTATTACTTAAACTAATATTTTCTGGATCAGCAGAATCTTCTGTTGAGAACTGTATAACAAATACTTCAAAGCAGTATATTTTTCTGCTTCCTATAGCTGCATTCTCTCTACTGATACATTCTGAGGTTAAAAAACAGTCTTTTCTACAATTAACAGATCATATAAAGTTTATTACATTTTGTATATGGTGCATACAAATTACTGCAATTTATTCAGGTCTGGTTTAGCTTACATTGTTCCTCTGAGGTATGCATACTGTAGAGGTGTTAAACAGTCCAGATATGCACTTAATGATATAATGTATGTTTTCCCAAAATTGTAGAAGCAATAACAGAATAAAGTACTTGATTCACTAATGTACCTTCAAACAAATAAAATGCCACAGTACCAGCCAAAATTATAACCTCAAATCAAATCAAAACAGAAGATTTAAAATTATCCTCATGCTACTACTCCTCACGCAAAATCTCTCAAATCTGCTCTATTTGAGAGTGTGGAACTGATGCTGGAGAACCAGCAGCTGCGGTCGCCCTGGTAGCAGAGAGCGCTGGGAAACATCGCCGCTCGGCGGCTCACGAGCTTGCAGTCCTGCACTCCCACTTCTGGTACTCTGGTAGAACAGCTACAAGCACCTCACACATCTGCATTTGAGCAGAAAATAAACCTCAGTCCTTTCAAGTCAAGCACGCAAAAGAGAATGACTATTCAAGGAGGAGGTCTTGTTCCACAGGTTTTTGAATCTGTATTTACAATAAAAGTTCTTGCAAATACTGTCATTAAACTAACAGCTCTGAGAAAAGAGAACCTCTATAAAATAGGGTGAAATTAAGATGCATCCTTAAAGGTACATAGGATGACATCAGATAAAAAGAAAATACAAAGCAGTTAACAAAGAAAAAAATTGGTTTTTAACTGAGTAGGCAACACATGGTATTTATACAGAGTAGAGAAACTTCAAAGGAAGAATGGTAAGTAGAACATTATGTACTGCATTGAAATGGGCACAGTGAATGCAAAGGAGGCAAGAACTCTGTGGAAACTACCTCTTGGTAGCCCATTCTTGCAGCTTCTAAGCTCACACCTCAGTCTTCAGGCTTACACACAGATCTTCAACTGGATCTCAGAGAACTCAGGTTGAAGAGAATTATAAACATCAATCTGTATGCAGATGTATTAAACTAAAACCACAAAAATTTATACTCACTGGCCATGGCTGAAGATTTTCTAGACCTTCTTCTACTTTTTCAATATCTGCGAATTTTGTAGCTCCATCTGCATCAGCCATAAGAATTTTTTTCCCCCGAGAAATAAAGACACCCTGCAATCAATATAATCAACAAAGATCAAAACCTCTAAAATTGTTTTTTGTCATAAGCTAGCTGCAAGACACTGCCAAGAACTAATGTAGTAGCTAGAACAGTGGTAACCCAGATTCAACACAAGGAGTGAGCCCTAATGTTCTGCTACTAGCAACAATTAATCAATTTATATTATAATAACATCTAGAGACTTCGCACACTGACTAGCATCCCACAATGACAGACAGTGCATGAACATGAAAGGTTAACAATTCCTCTCCATAGAAGCTTGCAAACTAGAAGCTTTACAAACCAAAATCATGAGAGGCAACAAGTTGCTACAGTCAGCTATATAGGGGAGCACAAAGAAGCTGCGACGAGCAGCTGCCACTGCACTGAATGGCTCTGCTTTGTCATTTGAGCTATGGAAAAGAGGATGCAGTGCTATTTTTTCCTAACACTATTTCAAGAGAATCCATGAGATAATTTTAAATTAGTTTTGAGAAATAAGTCTTAAGTCACAATATATCACTGCAAAATGTTTGTGATGCACCTGTTGTCACAGCTTGTTTTGCCTTATTC
Organism: Streptopelia decaocto; assembly: GCF_964273445.1. Lineage (NCBI taxonomy): Eukaryota > Metazoa > Chordata > Aves > Columbiformes > Columbidae > Streptopelia > Streptopelia decaocto. The sequence continues at coordinate 185,987,507 of NC_138663.1, read as the reverse complement.
TTGGTCAGAGATATTTGATGATTTTTTAAGATATCCAGAGAGGAAAACAATTAGCAGTGGGTTTGCCAAACATACTGTCACAACCAGGCATGTGTGTTTTTGGAAAAACCTGTCAAGTAATAGTATACACACCCACTTTGCGCTCTGCAGTGCAAAATTGTATCACACAGAGAATCATTCTCTTTCTCTTGGAATAACTTAAAAACTATATCCCTCCACACTTTCTAATTTCATGTTTTCTCCATTCACTATAGTTATTTGTGGATCATACAAAAATTAAATTGACATATTAAAGACAGAGCTTAAAATAAAGATACAGACACTAATAATCTGCAAACGATAGCACTCTTTCACATAAAAGGTGTTATTAATCTTAAACAAATGTTCCATTTAAATGTTCAACAGCTATTTTTAGAACATAATGATTTTATGATAATATCTATGTGCAAATTAATATGTGAAAGCATAAATTATGCTGGTTCTACTGTCGAATGTAGGTGATAGGAGCAGGCGTCAGTAAACACAAACTTTGCTGGATGAGAGTGTTTTGTCATTAGCCATTTTTAAAACCACAACTATGACCTGGAAAGCAATGTTTGCAAATTTAGCTCTATTTTCTCTACAAAAGCTTTACTTCAATCTGTAAAGGTTTTTTTTTGGTTGGTTGGTCTTTTAAAATGCAAGCCTATTTCTAAGTGGAACTAACAGGAACATGAAATCCAAGCCTAAAATTTTTTCCTTTTGAATTCTCAGAGAAAAAGATTCTTTGTTATTGAACTTCCTGTCAAGAAAATAGTGTTTCCAAGATCTAAAAATATGCTTGTTTTGAAAAAGTTTTTGCCTTAATTTATAGGATCTGTACTCAGTTTTCTGATAATCATTTTGTTAATGTATTAAATTCAAAATGTCAATCAGCACAGCTCCACCTTCTGCATATTTGGGCACAGGTAGTTCAGACAGAGAAGGAGATGAAAGTATCAATTACCATCCTGACTGCTCCTCCTTTCCCACGATTTTTTACCAAAGAAAGCACTCGCACCTTGTCGCTTCCAAATTTCTTGCAGTACTTCATAGCAACCTGATAGACACACAAAAAAACAGCATAAAACAAAACCAGAAACCAAGGTAGAAATTTACATTTGCTCACCCTTAAAAAAAAAAAAAAAATTAACAGCACAGAGCTATAACCACTTCAGTCGGCACAAATACATTGCCAGTGTTTGCTGGAGTCTGTTTGGGAAAACAAAAACCAGTTCACAGTCAGCACAAGAAGACTGAAGAAGCTAGTTGTGTTCAAAAAGAACAAGATATTCCCCTAAGCAATTCTAAACCCCATTCACCCAAGTCCAAAAAACTCAATACTAATATAATTTATATCGTACTATTAGGTTGGTCCAAAAGAAATTGCAGTTTTTGCATTGTTGAAATTTGCTGCTTGATATTGGAATACATTCTTAAATAAATGTGGTTATGCTATACATAATTTTAATGCACTTTTCTCACTTTGCTTTTTGCTGCAGACTTATTACTTGCTGTTTATTTTATATTTATTTTAGACTATGGAAATCATGTTAGACAAAAAGCAAATTTGAGTGATTTTCTTATTCTAGTTCAAAATGGGTCATAAAGCAGCAGAGAGAACTCACAACATCAACAATGCATTTGGCCCAGGAACTTCTAAGGAACCTACAGTGCAGTGGTGGTTCAAGAAGTTTCACAAAGGGGACAAGATCCTTGGAGATGAGAAGCATAGGGGCCAGCAAGTGGATGACAATGACCAGTTGAGAGCAATCATCGAAGCTGATCGTCTTACAACTACAAGAGAAGCTGCCGAAGAACTTAATGTTGACCATTCTATGGTTGGTTGGCATTTGAAGCAAATTGGAAAGGTGAAAAAGCTCAATAAGTGGGTGCCTCATGAGCTGACCAAAAATCAAAAAAATCGTTGTTTTGAAGTGTCCTCTTATTCTACACAACAATGAACCATTTCTCAACTGGATTGCGATATGTGATGAAACGTGGATTTTATACGACAATCGACGATGACCAGCTCAGTGGTTGGACTGAGAAGAACCTTCAAAGCACTTCCCAAAGCCAAACTTGCACCCAAAAAGGTCACAGTCACTGTTTGGTGGTCTGCTGCCACTCTGATCCACTACAGCTTTCTGAATTCCAGCAAAAACACTCCATCTGCGACGTATGCTTAGCAAATCGATGAGATGCACTGAAAACTGCAATGCCTGCAGCCAGCATTGGTCAACAGAAAGTGCCCAATTCTTCTCTGAAACAACACCCGATTGCACGTCGCACAACCAACGCTTGCAAAGTGGAACGAACTGGGCTACGAAGTTTTGCCTCATTTGCCATATTCACTTGACCCCTGGTCAACCCACTATCACTTCTTTAAGCATCTCGAAAACTTCTTGCTGGGAAAATGCTTCCACAACCAGCAGGATGCAGAAAATGCTTTCCAAGAGTTCGTTGAATCCCAAAGCATGGATTTTTAGGTTACAGGAATAAACAAACTTATTAATTGTTGGCAAAAATGTCTTGATTGTAATAGTTCCTATTTTGATTAATAAAGTAGTGTTTGAGTCTAGTTATAATGATTTAAAATTCATGGTCCAAAACTGCAATTACTTTTGCACCAACCTAATGTTATAAACCATTTATACCAACACCATTAGCTAATAAAAAAAAATTCCACTACTGCTACCTATTTCTCATTTGTTTTGCTGCTGCGTTTTTAAACAAAAGTTCACAGTGATCTAGAATCCCATTCACACTGCAGGTATATGCATTTTTGTGCCATTTTGTGGGGAACAGAAAGCACTAGTTTTCTCCTCTATCTTTTTCTAAAGGTTCTATCAAGTCCTTTTAAGTCCAGAGGCCCATGGCCACAGTGTGCTCAGTTAGAAGTGACTCTAGAAGGAAGGCAAAGCAGGCGAAAATATATGCAAGCAATACCTAATGTACAGGCTTAAGGTAAGTAAATGAAAAAGCAGTCCTCATTTTAGTAGCTAACTCAAACATCTTCCAAGCTGCAGTAAAAATCCCTCAAGTTGGCCAGTCTTCCTTTTTATTAACAGTGACAGACACCAAAGTTGAAGCAGAAGAATGCAGAACTATGTGGAAAATCAATGGCAATGACAACAACAGAAAGTATCCAGAAACATGCATTTAAACTGTCAACTACTTCAAGTACCAAAATGTAAAGGCACAACATTGTTATATTTCACAAATGCAGTACAAAAATCCATACACCTCTTTTTCTTACCTGTGTGGTTTGATCTTTACTACCGTCATCAACCACTATTACTTCATAAGTGAAGGAAGGATCTCGTTTCTTGAAAATAAAAACAGAAATAATGCATTTCATTCAATTTCTTAACTAGGTAGCAGGTCTTCCAAACATCAGCACTCTTTTCCCCAGCAGTTTTTAACTCATTCATGTTTACTAAGAGGCATCACATCGATATGATGAAGTAAATTTGTTAGGATGGCAATTAAAATTAAATAATTTTGCCATCTTCTGTAACTGTTCCATTACTTTGGTTTGTCATAGTTTTCCTCAGCTACCATGTAGAACTGAAAAATTAGTCTCATTGTAAAAGATGAAAGCTCAAAACAACATCACTGTTAAGAAAATCCAAACAAAACCAAACCCACAAACCTTCACAAGGGGTTTCTTACCCAGAGAACAAATCCTATTGAAGAACAGATCCTTAAAAAACTAGTGAAACAAACTAGGATTTGGTTTGGGAAGTTAAATGCATGGTTAATCCTTAATCTCTGTCTTGCAGAGATATCACACACGAAAAAATTTTTCATCATACACTAGTAAATTAAATTTTTACTTAATTTAAAAATAACTTCCAGCATCCAGTCTAAAAATAACCGATAAAGAACATACACATTACTTCTAAGTGCCTAAGTGACATTGTTTTAATACATACCAAAATAACACAGTGGATAACTGGCTTATTACATACATAACAGAAAGATGACAAATTTTGAGTGTGAAATGAAAATACCTGTCTTTTTTCTAGATAATCCAAAGCTTCATCCATCATAAGAGGCACTAGAGAAAAGGTGGAAGTCAGGTTAGTAGATTATAACAGGCAAAGCACCAAAAAGCACATACATGAGCAAGCTGAAAACAAGCACAATGCAAAGCTGGGCAAATTTTGTTGTTCATACAACACTAGCTTCAATAAAGGAGCTTAGCACCTGCAATCTCTGCGTCCTGTCCTTTCTGAATGCAAAAAAGACAAGGAAAAAAAAAATCACATGTGTAAGACAGGATAAAAACACTTACTTTAGAGAACCAGCTTTCCGTTCCGAAACATGTAATTCTCTACCCAATAACTAAAGGAAAAAGAATCATTCTCCAGGACTGACCTGACAAGCCAGTACTGACAATCTCTACCTAAGCAAGCTGGCAGAGAAGGCAACGAGAGGAATTTCTAACACCAGTCAGTAATGCACCTTCTCCTACTGAGGCTGCTGGCCATGATGCTTCAGCCAACGAACAGACACAACTTTTACAGCTGATTTATCTGCAGATTGGAAAGGCATCCAATATTCAATCTTACGGTTGTCTTCACAGTGTGTGCTCATTCCAGAGCACATCTCATGCGATTATTATACCTCCAAAGAGAGAGACAACTAAATGAAAATCACATGAAGTATATTAAGGCCTTGCTTACCAAAAATGGGTACATGAGAGACAGGAGTGGGGAATGCACTGGACTTGAGAAAGGTCCAGACCTACCTTGTGTCCAGAAACACTTTACTCATCAACATCTCTCTTAATGGAATCCCAAACAGCTCAGTATTTTCACTCACCAAGAAAAGGAATGAAGCGTGCTACCACATCAATCCCAAGTACAGCTTTACGGCTTGATTATTTCTATTGCATCTGAAAGCCTTCAGTTTTTAGTACCAGGTACTTAAATGTATGGTCAAGTCAAACAGAAACAAATGCAGTCATCCTTCTGGTTGTCTGAAGCTGCTGTTGTTCCTTACAGAGTGGGAAGTTCTCAAATAAATTTTAAAAGCCTTTTTTCTACTTCTTCACTTAAAGCATTTACCAGGACAATGAGCGACCATCCTGCTGGACCTCATTAAAATAGAGAGGATTCTTACAAATGCCTCGTGCTATTTTTAGCAACAGAAATCAAGTTACACAGTGTCTTAATTTCGAAATTCAATGTACTTGGACTGTTTTCTGGCAACTGTGCCCAAAATCAGACACATACTCTGGCCTGCCAGAATCTATGGCTCACATAAAATGACCTTTGCATTATTAGAGTAACAACAGATACATTTTCTTCTTTTTCCAAAAATAAGAAAAATCTTACACCGGTCTTCCTCATTGTACGAAGGCACAACAACAGAGAGTTCCTTTGTAGGAGGATCATGTATACTTGGTACAGCTTCCTTCATGCCTTCAGCATTTATGAAGAATTTCTCTTCTTCATGTCGATGAAGGGTTGGCATTTTTACGGCAGTCGCATGAGCAATCATCATAATCTGTGATGAAAAAGAAAAGAGAAAAATCGCTGAGCATTCTAATAAAGGTTTACCTAGCTGTCAAATATGCTATAAGGCACAATCAAGTATTTTTCAGTAATGAGGTGGGTCACTGGTACAGTACCTCCTCATCCCCTGACCAAATGACACAGGACCAGAACCTTCTCATGCCATTTGATTACTCCATTTCACCTACTCTGGCCACTGTCAGCATCATTGACTGGTTGCTGTTTTCAGCTGCAAAGCACACAGGTGTTCAAGATGTGGTCCAAGCCCCACTGCCCCTTCCCCAGGTCATCTCCACCACACAAGCTGGCGTCGACTCTGGTCCCTGCAGAGCCACCGAAATCAATGACGCTACTTGTGACCTGCCAGCCACACATGCTTCCAAAACTGAGGCTCTAATGATCTTAATGCATGGCTGAAACAAATCTGTAGAATGTGTGTTTTCCAGTACTTTCACTCGGGAACACCACATACGTGGCACTGTTGATGGGCAGCAGAATTTCCCTTTCCAGGTGCCGAACGTCTCAAACTTGCGCGGTGATTCAGTCCCTCAGCAGGGCGCAGGACTCCCCACTGGTTACCGTGAAAGCGCGTTACCGGAATGTTTTACAAGAGGTACTACAAGGATGAAACGCGTCGGTTTTATTTCATTCACAAGGTGTTTCACCCCATGCCTTGTGAAAACACGTTCCCGGCACAAACCCGGACACAACCAGCGCCCGCCAGCTGCCGACCAGCCTGCCCCTTCCCCGGGCCCGCTGCAGGCCGGGCACCCCCCGGCAAGCCCAGGGCCGCCCAGCGCCCCTGCCCCACACAGCGGGGCGGGAACGGGGCGGCCCCACGTACCGCCCCCGCCCTGGAGCCCCCCCGGGCCCGCGGGGACCCCGGCGCGGCTCTCACCAGGACCAGCAGGAGGGCGGCCAGGCCCGCCAGCACCACCGCGGCGCCGGGCAGGGACAGCGGCAGCGCCATAGCCCGCGGCCGGCGGGGAGGCGCCCGATCGCGCAGCGGCAGCGACGCGGAAGCGATCGCCTCAGCGCCGGCCGCCCAGAGGGGCCGCGCCGCCCGGCCCGTGCCGCTGCCCGCCGCCGGCGCCCCCCAGCGGTGCGGGACCGCCAGCGCCGACCCCGCCGCTACCAGCAAAGGCTTCCGGCCGCCGAGTCACGAGGCGGCAGCACATCCGGGACGGCAGCGGCGCCGCTATGGCGACGGCTTTCAAGTAAGTGAGGGGCCCGCCGGCCGTTCTGCCTGCTTGCGCGGCGCTGCGGTGTCCGCCCGCCCTTCGTCCCCTGTGGCGGGTGGGCGCCCCTCTGCCCACTCCCGAGCGCCGAGCCAGGGCCGCCGCGGGGGCCTTTGAGACCTTTATCCCGTTACCGCCGCGGCCCCAGCAGCGTGCGCCGGGAGGCTCCGGTGCGTGCTCTGCAACTGTGATCGTTTTCTTTGCGATGCTGTTTCCCGCTACAGCAGCGCTGGTAGCCGTCCGGTTTGCGGTAGGCGCCGCAGAGATAACCGCGCGTCACCGGCCGGGCCGCGGGCGGGGGTCGGGGCCTCCCGTGGAGCTCCCGCTGTTCACGGCCGCGGCGCCGGGCTCTGCTTTGGGGCATCCCGGGACAGGCCCGGGCACGTCCAGCGGGGAGCTGAGGGGGCTGCAGCCCCGAAATGTGCGAGGAGGGGCTGAGCGAGCTGGGTTTGTTCAGCCTTAAGGCTGCACGGCTCAGCGTAGAAATTAGTAAGGCCCTGGGCTACCCTTGTCTCAATAAACACTCCTTATAAATTGATCACTAGGGAAGTGATCATCCCCCTGTACTCAGCACTGGTGAGGCCGCATCTCAAATTCTGTGTTCAGTTTTGGGCCCCTCACCACAAGAAAGACATTGAGGTGCTGGAGAGAGTTCACAGGAGGGTAACCAGGCTGGTGAGGGGCCTGGAGCACAAGTCTGATGAGGAGCAGCTGAGGGAACTGGGGCTGTTCAGCTTGGAGAAAAGGAGGCTGAGGGGAGACCTGATCGCTGTCTACAACTACCTGAAAGGAGGTTGTAGCATGGAGGGTGTTGGTCTCTTCTCCCAAGTAGCAAGTGATAGGACAAGAGGAAATTACCTCAGGTTGCACCATGGGAGGTTTAGATTGGATATTAGGAAATTTTTTTTCACTGAAATGGTCATCAGGCATTGGAACAGGTTACCCGGGTTGAGTCAACATCCCTGGAGGTATTTAAACGACATGTAGATGTGGCACTTTGGGACATAGTTTAGTGATGGGCTTGGTGGTGTTAGGTTTATGGTTGGACTCAAAATTATCTCAAAGGTATTTTCCAAGCAAAATGATTTTATGAATTAAAACTAATAGTAGTATTGAGGTGAAAGCTAGTAGTTCTGGTTGGGTGTATGTGCAGGTACGCTCTTTGTAAGCAACAAGCCTTTTGGAAGTGAATGTAGTAAACCATCTTTTTCATAGATCAATTTAGAGTTTCCTTGTCTTTCTGTAACCATATTGCTAAGCAGCTTTGCCAGTCATCTTGATTCTCAAATTGTTTGTTGTTGTAGGTTAGTGCTTGCTTACCTTTTTTGCCACCTCTTACCTACTTGGGAGCTTACATATGAACTTGTCTTTCTATTTGTTTTAGAACAGTGGAGCCATTGGAATATTACAGAAGATTTTTGGTGAGTAAAACACGATGTGCATGTATAAATTGCTTGTTATCATTTTTTTTTGTGCTTGCTTCTGCTTTTCTAATTTGCCTCTATGGAAACCTGAAACTATAAGGGAAAAACAAACTCAGTGAACAGAGGAGAAACGATCATACTTTTCAGAACGTGTTTTTCCATTTCTCAGTGGAATTGATGCTGCAGCAGGTTGTGTCCGTGTTCAGCTTGATGGGTATTTCTGTTGGCCTACAAAGGAATGCAAACCAAATTTGACCAAGATGGTGATGCAAGTTTGTGTCTAGTACAAAATTTTGTCAGACTAGGCTTTTAAATGCTAATAAAAATAAATAATAGACAAGATTGCTGCTAACCTTGCTCGCCATAACTGTGAAGGAAAACCACTGACTTTTTGGTATATTAAATTAATCTGTCCATTACTAAGGTAGTATTGACTTATACATGGGTGTAAGTCAGTTTTGGTTCTTGTAACTGAACCTAAAGTCTTCGCCTTTGAGAAGACTGCAGTTGTGATATAATATTTCAGAGCTACCATGATGGTGAATTGGTGCAATTTCTAATTTAAGGTTCAGGTATTATACAGCTTCTGACTGACAGTATTTGAAAGTTGGGGGTTTTTTGGGGAGGTGCTCACTTTAATGTTAATCTTAGGAGCTCCACTAGGTGGGGATGTGTGAGAGGAATTGCCTGCAAAATCTCAGCAATGTAGATGGGTAGAAACTCCGATTTTAAGGTATTGGTCATTATTCATTCTTGGATGATATTCTGAATCTAGCCTGTAGTACTTACTCTTGAGACAATCTATTATATTTGTTTTATAAATAAATTATAATAATTTTTTTAAAATAGTTTTTTGTGAGCCACCAACCACAAACTGCATATCATTTGATGAAAAGCTGCCTGCAATGTGGTTGACTTTTCCCTAGCATTTTTGTAAGTGCATATTTCTGCTAAAAAGAAGATAATACTATTTTATGTGAACTTATATAGCATAAATATTGGTGTTATTTAATAAGATATGTTTTCTAATTTGAACTTTGTAATTTTTGTTTAGAAAGAGAACTGTCGACCTGACGGAAGGGAGTTAGGTGAATTCCGGGCAACTACTGTCAACATAGGCAAGTTGTTATTTTGAGTAATAATAATGGGGGAGTTATTATATTATTAGTCTCGGATTACAATAGTTAGTGGCCCTGATGACTTGCTAATTGTTTTCCTTGGTGCTTGCATTTTGAAACAAGAAAGAGGAAGGATTTTTATTTATAGTTTCAACAAGCATTAAAGAGAATGCATAGTACAGTAGTATATTTGAGCATCGTTATTAATTTCTACTCCTGGGCCAGTACGCACAGCCCAGTTTTTGTGGTTGTGGAAGCTCGTCTCTCAGACCAGCAGCATATGTTATAGATGCTGAAGGCAGTGTTAGGTGTATACTGACCAGTGCAAAATTGATGTCCTAGCATCTTGAGAAAGACAGCTTCTGCTTTGTTCTAAGCTTGATGAGCAACTCTCTCAGGCAGAGACAAGATACCTCTTATCAGTGAACAGCAGCACCTTACCTGCCTTATAACACTTTAAAATACAGGTTAGTGTGCCACCATGGAATAATTGCTGGTTATTTCTCAAACTTGATGCTGTGGATCTCTTCTGTTCTACAACATGTGTCCACTTCTGAGCTCTCCAGTATGAGAGAGGCCAACAAAGGGCCACAAAGATGATGAAGGGACTGGAGCATCTCTCCTTTGAGGAAAGGCTGAGAGTTCTGGGACTGTTTTGTTGGAGAAGAGAACGCTGGGGGGGGATCTTATCAATGTATAGGAATACTTTAAGGGAGGGTGCAAAGAAGACAGAGCCAGACTTTTCCCAGTGGTGCCCACTGACAGGACCAGAGGCAGTAGACACAAACCGAAGCACAGGAGGTCATCTGTGAATGTGAGGAAACTTTTTTTTTTTTACTGTGAGGGGCATCGAGCACTGTAACTGGTTGCCCAGAGACATTGTGGAGTCTCCATCCTTGGAGATATTCAAAAGCCATGTAGATGTGATCCTGGGCAACTGGCTTTGGGTGGCCCTGTTTGAGCAGGGGGGTTGGATCAGATGGGCTATGTTCAGCTGTCCCTTCCAGCCTCAACTGTTCTGTGTGATTGACTGTTCAATAGAGAGATTGTATTCCCACCTGGGATTCATTGAGACTTTGCTTAGCCTGTGTTCAGTATAAATTATTCACTTTGTGAAGGTGGATATTAATTAAGGCCCTTTGAATGTTAAAACGGATTTTATTGAACAGCACTGTTTCTCTTTCAGGTTCAATTACAACTGCAGATGGTTCTGCCCTGGTGAAGTTAGGAAATACAACAGTAATTTGTGGAGTTAAAGCGGTATGGTTGGTTTTTATTTGAACTATGCTGTTAGTTGAACTAGTGCATTTGTGTTTAGAATTAATCTCCTGCTGAATTACAATAATATGCCACTCAGTTGCACTTAGTCTTTCACCTGAGTTACTTTCAGATGTGAAAATTAATACATAATTTAATTGTCTAATCCTACCTGTATAATCTGAGAACATGTATTTTTGTGGTGTGTATTGTGTATGGGAAAAGATATATACAAAAATCAAGTCTTTGTTATTTCTAGATAAAAGCTGTATAATTTAAGAGTTACTGAATATTGATCAGCTGGCAAGACTATTAAGTGCCTTATAGCCTCAACTTTACTCCTGGCCTGCTCAGACAGATCACTACACGTCCCTGTATTGAGTTTTCTTATAGCAAAAATAGAGGCAGAAACTGATTAAAAATGGCTCTTGTACTGATAACTGGGAAGAAAATTACCATTCATTAATAGAATATCTGGAAAGAAGCTCTTCATTTTTGTCTTTTTTTCTCCAGGAACTTGCTGCACCTGCAGCAGATTCTGCTAATAAGGGATATATTGGTAAGCTTTTCAGTATGGATCCTACTTAGATCTTGTATTTCTTCAGCTAAAAGGCTGTAATGATGGGACAGATTGAATGTGGTGTGAAGACTTCTTAAAAGAATGAATTTGGGTAAAATTCTATTACTTTCCTTAAAATTAGTTTCCAAATTGACAGATAGGAAGTGGTACTTCAGAAATTTCAAAATTTGCTCTGCTTTTGAGTTTTCCATGTAAAGCTGCCTTCTTATCGCTGATTCCAGGCCAGGATGAGAACAAACCTGCAACAGGGGGAAGTTTGTATCTTTAGAGGGGGAAGGTAGTTCGCCTGTAAAAGACTGTGGCATGCAAGGTTGTGCAAAGGCACTTTAACTTTGAAGTTCCAGTAGGCAAAAAATTCAACTGTTTAACAGTGACATAAACCCCTTTATTTCTTTGAAACTGTAGAAGTCACAGGGGTACATCCTGACTCCTGTTTGGAGTTTCTTCTGAGATAAAATAATTCAGTGGAACTGAGAGCTTTGACTAAATGCCCTTTTCGTGAAGCATCTCCGAAGTATGTTGTTTTCAGTGAACTTGATTATGCTTAGGTTTTTGTCACAGATGTTTATGCGTGTTTTTGCTTCAAGTCTAAAGCATCAGGTTTTAATTGCTGATGAAAAGCAGATAGCATACCAGTAAAGTCAGGCAGCAGGATGAAAATGCTGTTGTTTCTTGATCTGTTTAAGAATGCATAACACTTAGGAGTTAGTGTGGGGTCATGATTATTCATAGCAGGGTTACAAACAGAAAATGGTGGTTAGGAGTATGTGCTTCTCCATGGAATATAGAGTTTCTGAGTACAGAGTACTACAAGTTCTTTAATACAAATTCATGCATAACTTTATTTTTGAGGGGAGAAGTAGGAAGGCTTGATTGAAAAATTCTTGGTCTTGCCTTTCATTTGAAGTACATAAAATGGTATTAAGAGTGTGTATTCTTATTTCTATTTTGATATCCCATTGCTTGCTTTCCTTAGTTTATGACTAATGATTCTTGCTACCTAGTTCCAAATGTAGAACTGCCATCCCTCTGTTCAACGAGGTTTCGCTCTGGACCGCCTGGTGAAGAGGCTCAAGCAGCAAGCCAGTTCATTGCAGATGTGATTGAAAAGTAAGAATCATCTTAATGCATTTAAATCACAGACAAATCTGCAAGACAATTTTCTGTTTACCGGTTTACTCTCTTGTTTTGTTTCAGTTCACAGATGATAGCGAAAGAAGATCTGTGTATTGTGAGTGGCAAGGTAAGTTGTATCTCAAAATGAAGATGGACGTACTAACAAGATCACAGTGTTGAGATATTAAAGAAGGCATTTGGGGTTATAGGTTGTTTTGTTGTTGTTTTTGCTTTTTAGTTTTTGTAGCTTGCTTTACAGGTGAAGTGTTAAAAGCATATGATAGAAATAAGTATCATTGTTCATGTGCCCAGCATTTTCTTAGATAGTGCATCATTTGCTTAACTCTGGTAATATCTCACATGTACAAACCTTTTTTGATAGCTTGCTTGGGTGTTATACTGTGACATCATATGTCTGGACTATGATGGAAACATTTTGGATGCCAGTGCCTTTGCTTTGTTGGCAGCATTAAAAAATGGTAAGTCTTCTCTGGAGCAAGAGACGCACTCAGATTAGCATTGGTTGGAGAAATGTGTTAGCTTTGAATCATGGTGAATAGGTAACATTCACAATTCCTTAAGACTGCTGTTTTCTTGTCATTTGAATGCTGTATTACTAAAATGTGAATATAAAGTGGAAATGACAGTATGGATGCAATAGGTGTGTAACGCCTGAGGAGCAGGATCTTTTTGTATGTGTGTTATTGGTCTCTTAAAAGACCAGTAGCTCTTCTGCCATGTGTTCTGTGTCAGATACGAATCTTTCAGCAGTGGTTATAAACAATTCTGGTGTCTAGATCAGGGTCTGACCTTGTTAATGTATTTTGTGTAAGCAGAATAAGTTGTTTGGGGCATTGCTTATTTGTCACAACAGAATATTCCTAGTTTAATGTATTGTAGTTTGAAAAAACTGCTTTAATGCATGCAATGTATGGATTGATTATTCACAGGTATGTGGGTTGTAGGTGCACGTCAGAGGCAGTATGAAAGGAAGCTTACAGCAAGGCCTCCTTTTCTGAGTTGCTTGCCTTTGAATTCTTGTAATTAGTCTGCTCTTGATTTTCTTGTCTCCAACACTGTACAGGTTGTCAGAGCAAGAGTCAGCTGAAGGTTAGATTACACTGATTTTTATATGTCCAGGCTCTTGGGGAATAGTACTTTTTGTTAAATATTACTCTAAAGGTATTTGTTTGGCCCTTTGGAAGCAGAAAATGTTTCTGCGTAGGGCAGAATGTTAGCTTGAGGAGAATATTATACTTTCGTAGTTCTAAGCTAAACACATTCCTTGCATTCTAGAAATTTGTTTGTACGGAACACGAGTAACATAGCTAAAACTCTATTCTGGTCTGTTTTCAGTGGCTTACCAACACAGTAAAGAACAGCTTAAATATTTCTGCAGTCTTGGACATCTCTAGTCCTGCTAAAACCAGCAATGTTTGATATTATACTATTGCCATTTTTCATCTCTTCAGTACAGTTGCCATCAGTTACTATAAATGAAGAAACCGGTTTATCAGAAGTTAATTTAAAACAGAAGAATCCTTTGATTATCAGAAAACATCCAGTTGCCACATCATTTGCTGTATTTGATGAGTAAGTTTGTAACTTTTGTACTTATGAAGACAACTGTGTATGTAGAAGTGAAAGACAAGAGGATGCTGCCAGCGAGTGATGCTTCTGCACTTCTTCTGCCAGTAAAGAGCGTGCAGTCTCAGGAAGCGCCATTTCGCCTGATCTTAAGTCCACTCTTTTGTTGAACTGACCTGTTGTTCTGTGATATGAGAAGGCAGAACAAAGCAAAGTCTGTCCAACTTCTTCCTGTGACTTAAAGCAGAACTGGTTCCCAACCTAAAAAACACCCTGAAAAGTATGGGAATAGGTATTGGTTTGTATTTTTGCAGTATCTTTAAGACGAAAGAATGTTAACAACGCAATTAACGTTTTGGAAGCCTATGTGAATACCTGATATGAAAGATGGTAGTTTTTGAACAGCTCATACCAAGGATTTAGTCAGCAGAGGAAGTGACAGTCCAGTTAGAACAACAGAACCTCTGGATAACTTAGAACATAATTACCCAAGATGAAGTACGACCAGAACTCTTAAAGTCATTGTTCATGTAGGTAAAGAATCTGATTATGAGAGTTCAAAATAATCACATCTGATAACTTGACTCCTCACCTGAGATGGTTTACTGGCTCTTCATTAGTCCAAGTATGTTAAATATGTGTTCTGCTGCTCTTTATAAGAAATGCAGTTATTTACGGTAGTATCCATTTGAAAAGTAGAAAATTACAAATATGATAATGCTTTACATACTCTAGCTGCCAGAGGCATTTTTCTTCTGTGTAAAAACCCCCCTTGAATACAAAAAACTTGAGGGTTGCTGGGTGGTGTGGCCCTGGGCGAGGAGCACTGGTACAGAGCACTGCGTAGCTCCACAGCAGCCCCTCTGGAGTCACCCTCTACCTGAACAGTCTGGTGCATCGAACACTCCATGTGTGCCAGCTGCCTGCATCAGGCAAAGGGCCGATGCTGCACAGTGGGTAGAATTAATAAAGCAATATTTCTGAGTAGTGTAGCTACAGAATGTTTTTGTTACACTATTGCTATTAAATGTCCATCTGAAACTGTTGGTGAAGTTTTACATCACCCAGAAAAACTTTAGTTATGCATTGGAGTTCAAATTAAGAAGCTGCTTACCCTTCTATTTTGTGTAATCAGCTTCTGTAGCCTCGCTACTGTGCCCTCCCCCTGCGAACTTGCCATAAACATCACTTAGCATAGGTGTACTCCAGATGCTAAATCAAGTTTGATTACATCCATACTAAATTTTAGTTTAATGGCGTAAACTGATGCTTCATGAAAGCTTCAGTTAGTCTTTCCTGTCAGGATACCTGTACTTCAGCCAAAAGTCTATAATGATAGTGATTTTTAAAAATTATTTTCTAAAGAAACTAAAGCTGAACGGTGGTTGTTCAGCTTTTTATAAGCTCAAGTTTTTCTTGTGCAAAGTTGGCTTATAATTCAGATCCTCCTTTTTCCATTAGTTTGCTCCATTTTTAACTTATTAAATGGTTCAAAAATAACAATATATTGAATCTCTTTTAATGATCTGCATCATGTGATGTACAGCAGTTTATTTTGGCTGCCTTAAGCAACCCAGTAAATCCATTTGCTAACTATTCCAGTCTAAGTGGTGTTAAGAGTTCTCAGATAACAAAGTGAAAATTACTTTGGTGAATTTATCATTGGAAATGAATTTTGCCTTAAGTTCTAGCAGAGATTAGTGCAGCCTACAACTAAAAACAATGTCATTTTCTTTGCGTAACTGAAATAAATGACTGCATATTGCAAATAGCAGTTTAATGGCATTTTCCTGCAATACGTAGGTTTCAAATCCATCTAGCCTAGGCATGAAGCTGTATTTTCAACAGTTAGTATTTTAACAGACATACCTACTTGAATATGTAGAATCTCCCACTTCATTTTTTCTTCATTTTTTAAACAACCTATACTAATGTGCCTGCATATGTTTTTCTTTCACAAGCACATTACTCATTGTTGATCCAACTGCTGAAGAAGAAGACTTAGCAACTGGAACAGTAACTATTGTAACTGATGATGAAGGCAAACTGTGTTCTGTCCACAAACCAGGTACTTTGACGTTTATTGCACAGAAACCTATGGAGATGATAATTTTTTATTGACCTGTATGTTATGTACCTGCTTTTCTTTAAAATGTGGGTGCTTTATGGTAACAGGCTGTTTGCTTGAAATGACTTGCTCTTGAAATTAATTTTGAAGAAGGTGGCATGACTGAAGTTGTAGGTCCCCATGATTGTTGTAGGTCCCTTCCAGCTGAAATAGTCCTAAAGTTCAAAAAGAAGTCACAGCTTGACCCACATAAAGCAAAGGACAGATTTTTGAGTATATCTCCTGCTATACCTTCAGTTTTTGTTTTATTTTCCTCAGGCTAGAGTTGAGGTTGCTGCATGCTCCCCAGGTGAAAGTTGTTGGTCATGGGAATTACTGTATTACTCAATCCTCTCATTTGGAAAACACATTTAGATACGTAACTGTAGTGTAAATAGAAAATCAAACTGTTGCCTTTAATTTTTAGGTGGAAGTCCTCTTACAGGAGCCAAGCTTCAGGACTGTATCACCAGAGCAATTACAAGACACAAAGAAGTAAAGAAGCTGATAGACAAAGTAATAAAAAGCATAAAGCCCAAATGAACAAAGAGAGAGAGATCTTTTCGAAAATGGATTTGTAAAAATTGTATTTGTTACAGTGTTCACAAACCTTTTATACTAAATAAACAAATACCAATACTACATTTACAAAGTTCGTTTTTTCTAAAATGTTTTTCACCCTTATACTATATACAATGCTGCTGAGTAGTAAAAATACAAGATAAAACATTCTGTTAAAAAAATTAAGTGACTTCAGGAAACCAGACTCTAGCCGCTTTATAGATGAAATCTCTAAGCTCTCTTAGGGTTGGCTTCCAAACACAGTTCATTTATTTCAGTGTAATGTCAAAAATTCATTTTCCACCAGTAATATAAAACACTTGCTTTTAAGCTTTCTCCTTTTTAATCTGAAAAACAAGTCCCCTCTAAGTCATTTTCTTTGGAGTGGTGGGGGGAAGGCAATTCTCAGGATTTTGGAGAGGCTGATGTGCCTCTTTTCCTTTTACTTTTTGAGTGGCTGCCTGAATGCTGTTGATGATGCAGGTGAGCTGCTTGTGCTGCTGCTGCTGCTGCTGCCATAGCCATTTGATGCTGCAAGAATCGCAACTGCTGCCATGAAGGAGAATGAAGAAGAAAAGTTTGTTAGTGTTGACTATAAAGCTACTTTTCATGTCAGAAGAATGAGAGGAAAGGGGGGAGGGAATGGAAAGGGAAAAACTGAGGAAGCACCAGGCTGACAGAAGGAATGCACCACGTACTGGAGCAATGAGTACAGTCAAGCAGCACCAGTGGCACAGAAGCCTGCGGCTTGAGGGCATATCTAACGGGTTACACGTGTACTTGGACAGATTTGTTCCTTTGCCCTTTCTCTCCATTGCAGTAACTGCAGTAACTCAGCAACTTCAGTGAATGTTTGGGTTACATAGTACATTCTTAACAAAATATCTTCTTAGTGTGGGCATTGTATGTATTTTCTCTATGTATCACAAAGAGGAGACTCTGCTAAAAAAAATGTAAATATTATTATAAAGCATCTGAATGACAGGATGCTGAAGGAATGCTTTGTCAGAGCTGTTGCTTTCATGTACTGAATGTAGCAGTGCTACATTTGAACTCACAGGTGCTTACATTCATGCTGGTTTGGTATCTATTGGCACCTGGCAGAGCTTATTTTGGTATGTGCCACAAGCACTCCTTGAATGTTAGCAAATCAGGAAGGTGGATGGCTTAAATGAATTAAAATAAATTCAGTGCTCCAAGCTGAGAGAACCATAGATTTCACATCTTTCATGACACAGTTTGCCAAAATGCATATTTTTTCCATTTGCAAAACCATAAAGACATTAGGAATTTTTTTTTTTTTTTTTTTTTTTAAGTCAAAGGGGCAAGGTTGTTGGTTTTGGAGCTAAGAATTGTATTTTTTTTTTAAACACAGAGTGAAGTTGCTGGATTACTTGTATCTGTTGCTGCTGCTGCTGCAAGGCTTGTTGTTGCTGTTGTAAGGCAGAAGAGAGCTGGAGTCTCTGCTGAGGAAGGCTTTGCCCAGGTCTGTTCACAGCAGAGCCAAGCTGAGACAACACTAAGGAAGGAGAAGGGGAAAGCAGGCAGGTCAGAGAGGTCAGGGTTGGGGAAGGAAGACACAGGAATAGAGTGTTAAACAGAAAAGGGGGATCAATAGAACTTGCTTCAGAGTCAAACTGGAAACAGCACAGAATCAAGTATTTATGATATACATACTCTGTTAGTTAGAACATACTTAGATTATGAAGTGCTTGTGGAGACACAAGAGGTTTCTCATACTGGATGTTAAGCACACACTTAAACATTCCTCAATGAAGTTTGGCATAGAAGTTCCCTGTACTTTCATATCAAGCATGTCTTCTTTTCACGTGATATAATCAATTTACTACACTTAACTGCCAAACAAAGCAGAAAAGTGCATGCTTTGAAAATAAAAGCTCACTGCTTCTTGTATAATTTATGTGCTGATAATAAATAGTCAATTGTTCTGATCTGACGCAAGACCAAACTTCATTTCAGCGTGAATTTATCAAGATACACACTTAACTGCAAAAGGAGGCTCAGCAAGCACATACCTGTGGCTTGAGGTTGCATAAAATTCCCTACTCCAGTCAGGTTAATTACAGCAGCTTGTTGGGCAGATAATGCCTGATCTTGACTGGATGGACCTTGGTCAGACCCCTAGCAAAAATGAAAAGCTTGATCCTTATTACCAGACTTCAGTATCAATGAATAAGTAAATAAAGCCCATGTGAAGGCAAACTTTTGAAGTGCCATTTCAAAACATTTAATTCTATATCTTCTTGCACATGTAGATATAGGCTATAATGTAGTCACTATAAAGTAGAGCAAACGGATGCTGAATGACCCAAGATAGCTGTTTTGGCAGAAATGGCACTATGCCTGTCACCCAGGAGAAGTCCCATCAACTTCTCTGCAGTCAGCAGAGGCTGCAGTTCATGGTTGTCATCTTATGACATTTCCTGTCCCAACCACAAAGTCTTCAGGTGACACCTGAAACCACCCATGTGCAAAGGTCCTAATCAACCAAAATGGGAAATTTCTGAAATTTACATTCATATGTTCATATTATGCCACACTCTCCTTAATTTCATAAAAAATACAAACCCTGCTTTTAAAATTTTCAGAACTGAGTAGTCCTCACAGTAATCCCCCAAATGGAAACAGTGGAGTCTGATCTAGAGTCTACTGAAGTCAAAGGGTATTGAACTACAATGTCTTCTAGAACTTAAATCATGCATTGATTCGTAAAGTGGGGAAACAAAGTATTATATTAAAGGTTTAAGCAAACTGCATGGCTTATCAG
This sequence comes from Streptopelia decaocto, assembly GCF_964273445.1. NCBI lineage: Eukaryota > Metazoa > Chordata > Aves > Columbiformes > Columbidae > Streptopelia > Streptopelia decaocto. The sequence goes on along the minus strand of NC_138663.1, from coordinate 185,968,188 downwards.
TCATTAAAAAACAAAACGCCCTGTTTTGAGCTGGTGCATTTCCAGCAGTTGTGGTGGTTCTTTAGAATAACCATATGAAGTAATGCCACTAAGATCTAGGTAAACTTGACCAAAATACTACACATTAAGAAGGCATCATCATGGTCTGATGTAAACAAAATGCTAAAGTGAAAGTGTCTTCATTCAATATGGAATCACGCATACACAAACATTTATTTTATAGAAGAGCTCTGCTCTGGCATAACTGTCTCCCATGCCTGCCCTTTTCCATATTTCCAGAGTGTGTACAAGAGTGGGAGGAGGAAACAGCAAAGCTACAGCTCATCTTTTACTGGTATTAATTTCTTTGAAGCACGGTGCAGCACTTGTGGAACACTGAAGCTGCACTTGTGCACCTGTAACTTCCAGCTGACTTCAAGATCCAGTTCCACAAACACTCTCTGTTCTGCTTTTAAAGGGAGCTCTGACAATGCAAACAACTCTAGCTCATGTTTGCATTTGTATGTATGCTTAGTGGAAAGAAAACATTAAAAGACCTTGCAAACTCCCTATCTTATATAAACTTGTACTTCCATTGCCAGAAGCTCTTTCAAAACTATTCCTGCACCTACCTGTGCATGTTCAGCTCAGCTTTTAGGCCTTATATGTGTTAACCCGAGTGATTCTATGGTACTGTTTTGTACTTTAAAAAGAATAATAACAACAATTTCAGTTTAAAGAATGAGTTGCAATAAAAGCTTAAGCAAATCCTGAAAGTAGAAGTTTGTAGTTTAGGATTAATCTCTTGCATTCAAATGTCAGCATTTTTAGATTGTTACTAAGAACTAGGTGCTTTGTTGTAAACTAAGTGATTAAAATTTGCAGCAAATGCTACATCTGATCAACTGGCTGCAAAGATCTGTTGGGGGCAATGCAGTAAGCAAAACTAAACAGGTATCTACAGAAAATTAAGAAGTTATGATTAGTATTGTGTCCAAGTATATCAATTACCTGTAGAAGATTTAAAGGCCGAAGATTTGATGCATTTTTCAAACCAAAGGGGCTGCCTGTTAAAGAAAACATCTTTTTATTAGTAGGAAGTCTTAATTATAAAAGTGTATTACAATTAATACACCTTTCCACTGGGATTATTTCTAAACATTTGGAAGAGGGAAAACTGGCATGTCTAAATCTATACTTAATACAACACTGCATTTTCTGTAATGTTGGTGAGTTCATAGTTATCCAGACTCAAAGTTAAAGAGACCTTACTGAACAGAAAGAAAACTGTATCGCTACTAAACACTGTACCTGTAACCTATTACCTGTTAATGTGTTTACACAAAGGTGAATATGAAGAATATCGTAGCAGTTATTCTTCAGTGATCCTTTTGGTTTTAAAAAGTTTTACTGTTTATATAGTAAATCCAGAAATGTCCAAGGGCTCAATAAAATAACAGGCTCTCAGTTTCTCAATCGTTAACAGAAAATAACCCAAAATCTTAGCAGCTGCCCATCCCTCCAAGGGCTTCTGGCAATAAGTATCAGCCTTGTAGAGCTTTCAGCATTATTCCACATGGCACTCTTCAAAAACTATGCTAAAAAAGATGTATATGTAGTATGCTATGAGTTGGGTATAGAACGGATACAAACGCTCCAGTAAAACAGCAGCTGTCAAACAGAATCCCCCAGAGGTCTGCCACCGACCCAGCTCAGCTCGCTACTCCTGTCTGCTATCTGGGCAACAGCATAGTATGTAAAAATCTGTGACACCAAACTGATAAAAGCTGATAGTGCTTGAAAGGACAGAGTTAGAATTAAAAGTAAGCCTAGGAAACTGAAAAAGGGTCCAAAACTCAGTAACATCAAACTAAAAATAAAAAAGACAAATGAACAAGTACAAAATTGTAACTAGTTTGGTCTATACAGCAAGAAAGGACGAGAGAAATTACAGCAAGTCACAAACATATCCAAATCATCCATACCACAAACAATAGAACACACAAAAGAACCTCTTCACACAGTTTACATTTATAAAACTCACTGTCACAAGGTGCCGTAGATGCCAAAAATATAAATGGGTTCAAAAACCAATTAGATAAATCCACAGAGTAGAAGTCTAGCACAGGATATTAAGCACAAAGATCCACGTGGATTGTCTTCAGCTGAGAAAGTCTCAAAGCTGTAGATGGCCAGAAGAGGTACGGTTGTATACAAGGGCGTTTCACACCTTTGCCTCGTCTTAAACTCTCTCCTGAGCATCCTCTAATGGCAACTGTCAGAGACCAAATATAAACTGGACGGATTTTCGGCCTAAACCAGTAAACCCATTCTTATGGTAATGTAATGCTGTTGCAAAAATACAAATAAAAAATAGGCAGACCTCATTTGGGGAAATGTTAACAGGAATGTTGTGAAAGAGATGAGATGCATTTATTCTGCTGTGCTCCACAGTGGTAAATCAGCCAAGCTCAGGCTTGTGTCCAGTTTTGGTTATCACATTTTAAGAAGGATGTAAGCAAATTGGACAGTCTAGAAGAGAGTGACAGGATTATGAAAGGTTTGAAAAATACGACCTATCAGAAAGAGAAGACAAATGTGGGACATGACAGCATGTTTGATACTTAGAAAGTAAAGAGAGAGGGTGAACAACTATTTTTTATGTCTGCAAGGAACAGGAGAAAAAAAATAATTTAATTTGCAATTAAGGAGATGCATTGTAATTAGAAGGAAGCATTTTGTATGGATAATGACCTACTCCAAACAGCTACCAAGGGAGACTGGATTCTTCTTTAGCGAAAATAATTAAAGCCAGTATAGATAAAAATTGGTTCAATATGCTTTAGACATATTTGACTCTGCCTCAGTGTAAGGGATGGATATCTTGAAGTCTCTTCCATACTTCTGAATCCATAATCATACATTAGAGTTTTTCATCCTTATTATTTTTTCAGAAAAAATAAACTAAGAATTTAAATGCTGCTTTAATGAGTATTGAGGCATACAGATTTAAATAGTCATACTGAAAGGTCCTGCTAGAAAAAAGCAGTACCAGTGATAGACTAAAATGCCCCCACATTTAAAAAGCTCAGTTGTGCCTTTTTTCTTGTAGTTGTTATCAATGTTGCATTTGAATTTGGACTTTCTCTCAAATTTTGTTCATATCACACAATCCAGTCTAGCTCCTCAAAATCACTTTCAATCAATCACAACTACCTGCCTACACTTTCAATGCAAAAATACGTATGCTGTTCCCCAGCTCCAGCCATCAAATCCACAATCTGTTCACACAATGGCCACTTCCGTCCATTGTTCTTTCTCACAGTATGTTTCACTCTGTCCCTACCTGAAAGGTGGCTTTTCAACTCATTCACACTAACCTGCTTGAGAAGCAGACTGCATTGCAGCAGGCAGCACACCTGGTACCAGACCTCCTGACGGTAAAATGCCACTCAGGTTTATACCTGCAGGGGCTATGGCACCAGTGTTGCACCCCAACATGGGGTTTGAACCGCTCATCAGTGTCTGTGCTCCACTGTAGAAGAGGAAAGACAACACATCAAACCCAAGTGGTACAAGCAAATCTTTGTAAATCTTTGCCCTCTCTCTTGTAACAAGTAAACCAATTATTTGCTGTAAATGGGATTATGGATAAAGCATCAAGGCAGCTTAAAAAAAAGTCATTATGCCTAGGGTATAATAAATACGTAAATTCATATGCTTGGCATGTATATTTTTTCTTTGGTATAATCTATATGAAAAAAACCCCAAGAGGTTCTTTTATTCTACAAACACTGAAAGATGAACAGCCTTCAAAATGGTTGTACCATCACAGCAAAATGTTAAAGAACAGTTTTGTTTCCTTTTTGCCCTATGAAAGGTCTCTCCAATTGATCAATAATGATGAACTCCTGAACACAAGTGTCCAATACCTGCACTGAAGCACACTGTGTGTCTTACACTGATCATCTTACACTGATCACAGAATTTCATTCAGTTTAAAAAGCAGTTCACATTTTACCATGAAAATCTATTCTTGGCAACAGCATTATTTTTAAACCACAAAATGAGTTTAAAAATTAAAGAATTTTAACCTTAATATTTGATTGTTAGAAAACAAATTTGTCATTTTCTTGTATTTTGCATAGGCACTTCAATATCAAATCTCCATTTTTCATTTAGAGTGGTCTGCATAAGATAGTCCACCTCCTCTCCAATTAAAGTTTCCAAACTTAAAGGCCAAAACAGTAGAAACCACTTAAACTGAGGTTAAGCCTTATGAAATTCAGCTATGTGCATCCAAAAAGCTGAAAGCACGATTTTCTTAACAGACCTCTTCAGTATTCTGACAATAGGTGCCTTATATTTGAGAAATACAAATAGTTTCTAGTGGCTCTTGGCTTCATAATTACAAAGTGAATGATATTTTTATGCTGCAGATCCTGAAAAATATCTATCCTAATGGATGCTGGACAGTTCTGTACCATTCCAACCCTCCTCACCCCACTGTCCCAACCACCAACCCGCTCAGGGCAAATTAAGAACCCATCATAACAACTTACCACACAGAGCCCACTACATTGATGAAGTTAAGTCCTGCAGGGTTTGCCATGACCTGGGTGGAGGTTGTTCCTGTAGTAATGGATGTTACCATGGTGGAAAGAGGAATGGTCATTACAGGCAGTGCCTGGCTCAGAGACATTTGCTGCTGAGCAAATGGGGTTAACAAAGTGGGCTGAGGGGTGAAGCCTGAATCTTGGGGAGTAGGGGTGGCAGAAGGGGTAATAGGAGTTGAGCTCTGAGCATCAGGAGGGTGTGGGGTCGATGAAGGGGTGTTGGTTGGAGTAGGAGTAGATGGTTTAGGAGTTCCAGACCCTGCTCATTGAGAAAAATAGAAAGTGCTAGTTTGTTATAAAAGGCCAGTCCTTTTTGTAGAATAAGGTTAATGGAGTTGTATTTAGCACTGACAATTTGTTCCATTTCTTAGACTGCAAGTGTTAATTCCTACACGACACGAGCGTTGCAGCACGCACTCGTTAAGGATGCAGCATAACCGCAAAGAAAACCCATTCTCCATGCTTAGCTCCTTAAGCCATCCATCCATCTGTATCCTCCATTAAGCCCTTCAATCATTTATCGTATGTTAAGTCATAACTCCTTCAGAAATACTTAAAATGAAATAAAACAATTTCTTAGTGACAATTTTAACCTACTGTTTTTGTCCTAAAATGTTAAACATATAGTCTATATGCACTGTCTGCACAATAGCATCGTGTTAAAAACATATCATGGAAAACAACAGATTCAACAAAGAACATGTACTATTTCAATGATCATGGGGTTGATCTAAATTTTGTCACATAGCTAAACTCCCATTTGCCTAATTTTGATAAAACAAAAATTTTTTTTAGTATTTAAGAACCAGAGGATAATACTGCATCTCTAAAAGTTGCTGTGTAATTCCTTCTGCTTAAATGTAGCATGTATAACTGTATTTGCTGTGGATGCAGTAAGCACAGTTTATCAATAGAAAACAAAACAAGAACCCCAAAAAGCTTGAGGTGTGTTTTTGTTTTCTGTTCTTTTTTGGCTTTCATGTCCTGCAGAAAGAAAGGAAGTAAATGTGAATCTCCAGCTGTTGTGACCAGAGCCTTACAACTGTGTGTGGCAGATTTACACAACTCATAATGCTAACAAAAAACCAAGATGAATAGGTTTGAAGATAACTTTTATAAGCTTTCTTTTTTTCTTTGTGCAAAACAAGAAGGCAGAAAAGTTACACCTTTTGAGCTATCCAGATTTAAAATTATTTAATGCAAAAAGTGTATTATAATACTGTGCAGGACACTGGAATGTGCAGTCTACAATTATTAAAAAACTGAAAAACTGCAGCTAACTATTTCTCTTTGTACAAATCTGTTCACGAAATGTCTCAAGAAGCATATAAATTAAAAAAAAATGTTTACGATCTCTAGCTATTATTACAATGATCCTGTCAGTGTTAATGAAAATACTTAAGCTAGGATGTCACTTAATATTGAAATTTACATTTTAACACCTGAGAATATGGTGCTATCATCACCAGCATCACCACCACACTTGCAATCAGCAATGATTTGTAAAACAGTGTAGGAGTGTTTTAAAAAATCATCTTATCGTTTATTGTATCACCACCTTGGGACTGATCAGATTATACACATACATAGAGATACAACTGCACCAGTTCCTATAACATTTAAAAAACCAGAAACTGATCTAACATACTGTTTTTACACCAGATGAAAAAAAAAAAATCTACACTTTGGAGTTTTATCTCATCACATCGTCTATCAGCCTTTCATAAATGACGAGATCATACTAATTTCATAAAATGTATTAAAACGTATACACAGAGGGTGCATACATATATACAGAAAAAACGAACACAGTTACAATAAACATAAAATACATACAGTGAACAAGAAACCTGCCTAAAGCTGCACAACTTATACAATTTAGGATACACTGTACACTTAAGTTTCATCATTCCACAGGTTAAGAAGTCTATCTCAGGAAGCATTTATGCAAAAGCCTAAGATTTAATGGAGAATTTAGGTCGTGACTCACTTTGTGAAGAGCTCGCAGGAGACATGGCAGCTGGAGAGAGCATGCCAACTTGATTAAGATCCATAGATTGTTTCCGAGAAAGACCAGGAGGCTTAGAAGGAGGAGGAGGTGGAGTCGGAGATTTTAGATGGCCACTTGACTGTTGTGCACTGAAAATATTACCTGAAATAACAGAATTAAAATACATCATTGTTGTCTGAGTACAGGTTAACTCAAATATTTGTTAGGATACAATTTTGTGAACAATAGAATCAGAAATCAACAAAATGATGCTCTTTTCACAGAGAAGATTATTTATTTTTTTTAAATTAGATCTTTACTAGAGGAATATCATGTCATTTTACAATAGCCAGAACACATAGAAAGGAGATACCCAAGTCCATAAATAATTACCTGAAGAGCTACTTCCAGAACTTGAAGGTAATTTGATGGGAGGAGGTCGGTGTTTTACACCTTTCCCCAACACTGAAGACTGAACAGAGCCTGATATACTTTCTGGCTGCTAGGAGGAAAGAGAAATTAACGCTACCACAGCAATAATGTGAGCTTCTGCATATTTGAACAGAAAAGACAACCCAATTAATTTTTTACTAGACTTCTCAAAAACATGACAAAATTCCCTTCAAACATTTCAGATTTGTATTTATTTTAAAAACATAGCCTATGGCGGACTCCTTTTAGATAAAATGCTTACCACCAAGAAGCAGCTTGAAAGTGCCAGTAAAATTTAAAGCCAGAAAAAAAAAAAAAAGGAGTTTCACTCTTCTCTGCAGTTTTGAAATCCTTCTTCGTAACTTCTCATAAATGCAACAGTGAAAGATGCATTTTAAATAAAAGCACAATTCGGTCTTACTTGAAAAATAACATAATTTCATTCATTCACCATCTGTATACATCTGCCATTTCCAACCAATAAGGATTCAGAGAACAGGATCAGATTTCCTGATTCTGGGAGTAGGAATTTAAGTAGTTTCAGGCAAATCCCACTGACCCATTGCATTGACTTCAGTGGGATCAGAACTTCACTAATCTTTTAGAAGAAAGGTGCTCCCTTTCTCTTTGTTCTTACAGCCTACTTATCAGATGGTTTGAACATAAGTTACCTTTAGCTAATCAAATCTGGAGTTCTCAATCATGCACAACAGATCTTGAATCCGTAATTCCAACAGCTGACACCATCAAGAGACTCCACAGTGGAACATTTACAGTTACAAGTCTATATATTTTTACCTAGAGTTCAAAAACTGCTGAAACCATAGAAAATGAGGTTCTCAACAAATCAAGTTTCAACAAATCAAGTCTCAACAAATCAAATTTCAGTGTTGGAGCCTAAATTAGATGTGCACAGGCTAACAAATCAGAGCATCCACCATTGTGCAGAATCAATCTTTTTGGATGGCTTAGTTTCCACTCATTCTCAGTAATAAGAGATACTTCCTCTGCATGTTTCTAATAGCTCGCTTATAAAAAATAAATGTTTGAGAAAAATTCTGAGGATTACCTTTCTCTTATACTATTAAAAACTGCTTTGTTCATTCTGAAAATAAAGACTAATGCGGCATTCAAAAGAGGATTAGGTCATTAAGTAGAGTAACTCTGGTAACTTTGGTCCAGCTTACACTGGGGGCTCGGACAGCCAGACAAGACAACTTCCAGAAGTATCCTTTCCCCCAGGTTATTCTATGATTTTCAGATTTAGACATATAATATATACACATATGCATGCATATGTCTGTATGCCTACACACACACACAGAATCACTCATACTCCTTTCTGCAACTGCTGTCCTCTGCATGTTTTTCTTCTGGCTGCCACCAAGACCAACCTCTTTCAGAGCAATGTTGTTGCAGTTTAAAAGTAGGTATTTAGGGGAAAGATGTAGCAAAGGAAACAGCCTAATGGATACCAAATTAATTTACTACTTGGAGCCTAAATACAGTTCTCTACTAGAGAAAAGAAAGTCAGAGGCAGCGAGTAAAAAACAAGGCAATACCAGCAGGCATGAGAATTTGGGAATGTACGAATTACTACAGAATGTGTGCAGACAGACATATGCACTTTGAAGTGTAGGGTGCTTTTTTTGTTGTTGCAGGGTTTGTTTTTTGTTTTCTTTTGTGGTTTTTTCTTTTTTTTTTTTTTTTTTTAGTTTTAATCTTCAAACTATAGAGAAAATAATTCTAATGATTTCTAAAGGTAAAAGTTCAGCTACAGCATCTGCTTCTGTGTTTGCTGACCTGTAAAATTAAATGCACAGCTGCATTTTACTATACTGCTCTGTGAAAGGTTCATCTGAACCTTCATCTGAGCAAAACCTGGAGCTAAAATCCCCTAGAACAACAAAACACCAAACAAAACAACATGGCTAAAAGACAACATTTGAACACAGAAAATAAAGTGCTTTCCTCTAACTTTTCCAATACACTCACTCTGAATGATTATGAAAATAAAGCATTCAAGAATTCATTCAGAATAAAAAATTTAGGTTTACTTTTAAATATGGATAGCAAAAATTATTCTAATAATTCAATAATCAAGTGAGAATAAATGTATGGCTTGATGAACTCACTTCCATTTCCTTCCCTGGAGAAAGATGACTAAGATTGACTGATCCACCTGAATTATGAAACATTTTCACAGGACATTTAGCTTCATTTTGTACTAACTCCTGATACTGGTTCACCACTCTGAAACAAACAATGAAGGCATAAAAAGATAAACAACACTGAACTTCTAAAGTAGATACATATATGTAAACACATAATTGTATATGTTACATAGTCATATTTATTTATTTTATACAGAAGTATATATTATGTAAGTATATATCTATCTAGAGATGCACATATATAAAACAAATGTATATCTCTATATATCACTCTACTTTATGTTCCTGGGCTCTTTTGTTCATTTTCTTCCATTTTAACTTTTCTTTTAATCACTGTCTTTTTCTAATGCAAAATACAGGTGTTTTTAAGAAACAAGTTTAAGCAACAGTCTTTTGGAGGAATATGTAAAAGACTAGACAGAACAGTTCCCTTTCCAAAAGCAACTGCAGCTCTTTGGGATGTCAGTCAATGGGGATCCCATTCCCTTCATATGGGTCCAGAATATTCTATAAAGCTGTGTCCTTCGCTTATGCTCCCTGTGGAACAGTCAACTCTCCTTTGATTTGAGGTCTATGTCAGATGAGGACTCTGAAAGCAAGGGACGAACTAAGTGGTCCATACTAAACGTACATCCAAGAACCAGTTATCATCACATCAGAAGTGATCATTCCTCTTTGAGTAGCAGGACAGCCAGGTCTTACTCTAAGAGACTAAAGAGTAGTGATGTATCCAGGAATTCAAAGCACCAATAGCATCGGGCAAACAAGCTGAAAATACTGTTCTACCATACTGAATAGTACACGTCTCCTATTTTGAGAGAACTAAATTGAGGGGTTACTGTTTCATAGATGTGAGCAGAATATACAAAGCGACCTTGCAGACTTGAAAAAAGAAGCTGAAGACCTGTTGCTGCTTATACTCTGGCAGACTGAACCTCAATGAGAAATTGCTGGAATATTTCCAGTAGTTTACAACTAAATGCAATGATTGACACTTTATTTTGGTATAGCACTGACTCAATATGCTGCTACATGACTAATGCAGACAAAATCAAGGGTCACAAGATACATGGCAGAGGAAAGTGTGCAATGTACTTTTTTCAGGAATTAGATTTCAGATTGCCTTAAAATGACAGTGGAATCAGAGTAATAAAAATGACATGTAGTCAAAAAAGTGGTCCTGCCCTCCTTCCTCCTCTCCTGCTTCTTCTTGTCCCTGTCCCTGAAACCCAACTGCTTATTCTGATTGAAGGAATTGTGCAATCCAGTGGTAAACATGATCAGGAAAGCAAGCCCAGTTAAAACTGGACCCCTGTATTATGGTTGGTTTAGTTTTCAGCCAATCAATCCCCCAGTTCAGCTCACAGCAAAACAGCAAGTCTCTGTCAGCATAAAGGAGGCAGAAGAAACAGGAGTGAAGAGTTCCTTGATCAAAATTATCTATTAAAACAAATAAGGTTGTTATTGATTTTTGACTAAATCAAGGATTTGTCTCACTGCCAAGCACATAAGAAGGGGGTGTAGGAGGGTAAGAGCTGTGGCATGCCCATCACCTCGAGGTCTCCTAGGAAGGCACAAAACCACAACTGGCTTTGACAGAGATTGCGTTGCAAAGGTTCTGTGCTCATTTGCACAAATGTGTATCTGTAATGTGATGCAAACTAACAAACATTTGAAGACATGCTTATTTTGCTGACTGAGTTATCCCGGAATTGCTACTCATAATCATTCTACAACTTATACTGGAAAACTGTTTTATTGCTTGCTTCTCTAAGAAAGCAGAATAAAGTAATGCACAACACACAAAAATAAGTTGTATACACAGAAATCCTAGATTATACCTAAAGTTCAAATGAATTATTTCCATGATTGTTTATTTACCATACCAAATGTAATGCTAAGGTTCTGAGAGCATGTCATCTTGACCTATGTAATCAAGAATAATGGTGCAAGTAACTGTGACAACATGCTTGAAATTTACGTAACAAGGTGTGTTCACATATTCACTTTCCTCTGTTCTTCCTTGCTTGTCAAATATAGAAACTGCACACTCCATCCTATTTCTTGTTATGATGATTAATTCTTATTTTCCTCATCTGTTCTGCATCTGTTTCCATAACCACAACATCAGCAGCCATAATGGTTAAAAGGAACAAAATTAATTATTTGGCATTAAGCCAAATGTTTCTACACAGTATATTAATTTACCTTTCCGCATCAGTCTTCGAACCAATAAGGAACCTGAAACATAAAATGTATAATACATTTTCAGTCATGAGTTCGACTAAAATAACATGCTTTTATAATCACAGAACTTAAAACAAATGTCAATGCTGCTCTTTTTTTCAAACCTGCTGAAAATACAGGAGACACTGTATTCATTTAATGGATTGGGTATTAAATAATACTTGAAATACAAACTTGGTTTCATAACTATATGTACAATATACACACATGGCCTAATACTCCCTTAGGAGTAAGCTGCCTGCAAAACAAAAGGCAGAACGTGGAAGTTATGCATTTTATACTTTCAAAAAATTGAAGTGAACAACTGCTATGGAATTGCTACTGCTAAAAGTACAAGGGAAAAGTTATACACAAATCAACACATCAATATGTTCACACTGAAATATAGATTAAGTGTCCTGTTGATATGTGAAAAACATCTACCTGTAATATTTCAACAAACATTTAGTTTCTGTTGTTTGTTTTCACTTGCACAAATTCTGATTCCTCATGATTTTTCAGAACTCCTAAATAAGCATCTCTTTTCTGCATAATATGTATGGCTTGCACGCTTATTACTTCAGCCATTTTTTAAAAACACTACAGACCTTTTATGTTTATCTATCTCAAAGAAAAAAAAAACAGTTTTATTTTACAGCAAAACAACAAAAATGTCTTCTGCACCTTTTACTTCACATGACGTAATTTTCTAATGAAGAAGCATCCAAATTTTGTTGAACTTCAACCTGTAATGTCTTAAAAATAATGGACTTGAGCAGTGATTACCCAAAAAAACACCAGGCATCTGACTACCTATAAATCCTTTTAACCCCCAGCCTTATTGTACAAATGTAAGGTAGCACTGCTGCTATTCCACGAAGATCAGTACTAAGTATGTGTGCTGGCTGCAGCTGGGATAGAGTCAGTTTTCTTCCTAGTAGCTCCTATGGGGCTCTGTTTTGGATTTGTTCCAGAAACAGTTGAACAGTGTTGATATCACAGTGATGTTTTAGTTATCACCGAGCAGCCTTACAAAGAGTCAAGACCTTTTCTGCTTCTCACCCCACCCCACCAGTGAGTGGGCTGGGGGTGCACAAGAAGCTGTGAAGGGACACAGGTGGGACAGCTGATCCCAACTGACCAGAGGGAATTCCACACCATATGGTGTCATGCTCAGTATATAAAGCTGGGGGAAGAAGAAGAAAAAGGGGGACATTCGGAATGATGGTGTTTGTCTTCCCAAGAAACCGTTATGTGTGCTGGAGCCCTGCTGTCCTGGAGATGGCTGAACACCTGCCTGCCCGTGGGAAGAAGTGAATGAATCCATTGGTTTGCTTTGCTTGTTGCATGTGGCTTTTGCTTTAATTATTAAACTGCCTTTGTCTCGACCCATGAGTCTTCTCACTTTTACTCTCGCAATTCTCTCCCCCATCCCAATGGGGTGGGTGGGAATGAATGGGCTGTTATGTGGTGCTTAGTTGCCAGCTGGGGTTAAACCACAACAGTATGGAAACAAACAGTAAATAGCTCAGTCTAGGGATAAAACATCCGAAGTACTCAGAAGATTTTAAGATTTTAATTAAAAAAATAAGATAGGAACGATATACTAGGCAATAAAAATATCTTTCATCAAAAGAACTCAAGTTAGTTTTCTGAGGCTCACTGCTCCTTGCCTTACTGAAATTTACAGGGTCTATTCTGCTGCACAGGTTCCTCCATACTAAGAATGTGGTACACACCACAAAAAGATCCAAGAATAGATGATCCTTATAGAACTGCAGCCAGCAAGAGAAGATTCAAAACAATTAAAACTGATAAAGCTTCTTAGGAGCTCATGTTTTTCTTAATCAATTCTTTACCCTAAATTTCTTTGCATAAGGCTAGACATAATATAATGAATTCTCATGTCTTCATAGCATCAGGCAAATTTTGACAATAAAAACTGAGTGAGACTGAAAAAGAATGCTGATGTCTCACAGCGTGTCTGATTTTTTTGTGTGTTTCCCCCCAACCTGATGTGCGGGCTTTTTTTAATCTTTAATGTAAAAGAGCAGGCAGATTTAACACAAAAATACATTTAAGATATAAGGGTTGCTTTTTTTTTTTTTTTTTTAATTTTAAGTTCATTAGCTGAATTTTTCAAACAAGGCTCTTAAGTCAGATCTCTAGCTCTAGAGTGTTTTTATGACTGAAAATGATAGGTAATGTCTGTCTTCCTTCATCTATCAGACCATAGCACAGATTAAAAGGATATGCAACTTACTGTGATGGAGTTAACAGGTTGTCATTTTCCTCATCGCCTTTGAGTGTCTGAATTTTACCATAGTACAAGGGATTGCCAAGTGACTGAAAAATGGTCAGTTTTGTTTTTTGAAGCTGGTTACCAACTTCACATTCAAACACATAATCATCTTTTATTTCCTAGAAAGACAGAAAAAAATAACCAAATAAGTCTTAACAAGTGATAAAAGAAACATCTAGTAAAATATGCCCATTCCATACAATATAGTAAGAAACTTTGTAAGAAGGGGTGCATTATCTAAACCAAAAGTGATTTGAGAAGAAGTTATCTAAAGGGATGAGAGGAAAAAAGAATTTGTCCTCTCTTAAAAATACAAAAATATTGCAAATGGTAAACAATCATGTTAGATACAGAAAGGCAGACTGGGTAAATGTACAGAAAGTTTTATATAAATGATGACAAAGCAAAAAAATGTTCCCAGTAAGATGTTGGAGACAAAGATTAAATCCTATGGGAAAGTATTACTCTTCGATAATAAGAAACTATGAGGACATAATGATAGATGCTCTTAATAAAGATTAATTCTTTGTAATTTCAGAGGCAGGATGTTATGAATTGATATATGGCTAATTATATTAAATGACTACTTCTATCAAATCATGTAATTTGTGCCAAAGATCTTAAGGTTCAACTTAAACATTGCACAAAGAGTTTTTTGTAAGAGGTATTTAATATTACTTAAGCTCTTTCCAATTTTAACATTTTGATTTTAACAGCAGCTCTTTTCCATCAATCTTTGAGTATGTGAGTGAAGAAGGCAAATTGTTTAGCAGAGTACTGCTCTCTGTAACTTCTTATGCTTTCTATACAGCAACAGCAGATGTTACTTGGGAAATTAAAGCTGCTTTTTCTTGCATTTCTGGAAAACCTGAAGAAATTAAAAGACTGATCAGATGTATGCTGCACTGTATGAAGTTACAAGTGTCTGTGGTAATCTTTCTGTGTCTATATAACACATGGAAGATTAATTAATTTGGGAGAGGGAAGATTATTCTCACAGTAGTAGATTTTGTTGAAGTAAGAGGCATTTTAACTAGAGGCAGAGAAATTTGGCCAAAGGTCTAAACTACTTACGTGTGCTGGCCAGACAGTTGGTTGCGAGTCATCAGGCTTGATAGACTTTTCCACTTTGGCATATTTTTCCACCTTAAAGAAAATGGAGATATCAGAAAAGGATGAAAAGTAGTCATATTGGGTCAGAGGTAAAGTCAATATAGCAGAGTTTCTTGTTTTTAACATTGGCTAACATGATAATCTTTAAAAGTAAGCGCAAGAAACAGACAAGGATAGCTTGATACTTTGTACAGCGTCCCCACTTTGTGTTTAGAAAAAGTGAACCAAAGAACCCTTCAGAACTTTGTATTTATTCCGTTACACCATATTTGCTATATTAAACTTTAAAAAAGTGTGAAACATGGCTTAAGACTACAGACTGAAATCACTGCCTGCAATGTAGAATGGTTAAGAAATTTCACAATACCAGCAGCTCCTAAAGACTCTGGATTAGGTCAGGTACAACACTGCTGAAGTGCAAAGGGAGAGAAGGTTTGTACAAACTTAGAGCATCATTTCACATGTAATGCGCACTCTTGCCAGCCCTACTAAGTCCAAAGCTACAGTCTTGTCTAGTCTACTGAGTCCTTTCTGTATCCTAGCAGTATGTGTTTTGGCAGTGCCAGAAACCAAGAATGTGAATGTTACTGAGAGAAGAATGCACATGGAGTAATCAAAAATTTTCCAACTAGAATTCTTGTATATTAAAAAAAAAAAAACAACAACAAAAACGGAACTATGGGATATATTATGTCCCATAGTATCATAACATGTCATAAAAGATGAATTCCCACCAAGTTGAGAAGTGACTCAGTTTTAAATAATTTTCTTACCTCACTTCTTTTTCTATTTTGTATATTATCAGACAACTTCAAATAGATGTGCTCACTGAACCCACAGACGAACAATACTAAAGGTGTGTTTGCACGGTTTATCTCATCAAAATAATGATGTTACAACTGCAATATATTCCAATGTGGTTTAGCTTGTGTTTATTCCTTACAGTACAGAAAAATCATTAAAAAGTGGGGGTGACTGTAACATTTAAAAGCTCATTCTTTGATAGTGGATACTCTTTAGTCACTTCTTCATACAATACAATGTCCAATAAAATTGCTGGCAATTGTTAATGGTAAAAACTGGACTTACATCCACTTCAGCAGGTGCAGTCAAGTAGCAAGGGTTCTGTTTCCACATGTCTACACACTGGAAGATGAAAACAGAATATTAATCTGTTAAATGTTTTAAATAAATAGTTAGAAGTATACCCACCTATGTCTCAGAACACTTACATTTCCAGCTTTAGAAATTTTGAGGTCATACTGCTGGGCTCCTTTCCTTTCCTTTCTTTTCTGTAAGTAGTCAAGTAGTCTGAGCTGAGGTGGAGTTGAATAGTGAGTAACTTCCTGCTGTCTGTTCAGAGACGACCTTGAGTACCTTTTGAAGCACCTACAGTAAAATGACAGATAAGCTTGTGAAAACATCAAAATGAAATTCACCACCACCTGTGTACAAACACAAAAATATGCAGGGAAATGCTACTTATATTGAGATTAAAAGACGGGTTTTGAAATATTAATTAAAAATTGCTACTCATATAGCACAGTTAATTTCATTTTTTTTTTCAAAAAATACCAGTATTCTGTTAATGTGTTTCAGCACTAAGAATGGGCTTATTTTTGAAATGTGTAGTTGAAGCACATTGTCAAAACCAGTAACTAACTGAAAAGTTGACAAGCTTAAAATATTTGTATATTATCATAGATTTCAGTTCTGTCAAAAGACCTGTGTGCTGCATATGCAACTATAAAGTTACAAACACAGTAACTATCCTCCAGTCTTTGTCTCCTGCCAAACCCATTGGTACATTAACGTTCTTCTGGACATGCATTTAACAACTTCACCTATCTTTCTAGAGGAAAGTTTGCTGAGCACCAAGTTCTAATTTTAAGGACAACTTGATCAATTTCACTATTTACCCTTGTTTAGGCATTACCAGGGATTGTACGTTAGCATAGTATTTCAATGCAAATCTAGTTCTAAATACTTCAGTAATTCTGACAGGCCATTGGTACATTTAAATTCTATAAAGTGAATGCAACTCTTTTAGTAGAACAAATGTGGAAAAAAGAGAATAACCATGCACAAAAGTAAAACAATATCAATGTTTTGTTTATAGTTCATCCCACATTATTTCCAAGTTTTCTAAGACTCTAATATGGCTATACTTCTCTTTAGCCTACAGTATATACTAGTAATTGAAATACAGTACAATATTGAGCACTTAAAAATAAGATATAATTTCCTGTTTCTCATATTTGTAATATTTAAGTAGATATTACTTTGAGCACTGCATATGAGAAACAAAATCTTCACATAAAGCATTGCTTATACTTTTCTTTGAAACACTTAATAATGTTTCAAAGAAAGTCTCATGACGCTTCACACTGAAAACTACCGTTTCATGGGGCGAGTATTCATCTTCTGCTTGTTGTATAGGAGTCTGTTTGTAGTACAGGTCACTGCTATTGAAGGATCAAGACACAAAGGCTCTGCTGTTGCCAAAATAAGCTGGCTCTCAAGTAGGAGTTTGTCCTCCTGCAACATACACAGCTATTAATAAATATCAAAATATGAAGACTTTTACACTATATACCTATGTATATGTGCATATTATCTTAAAAAAATAACTATGTGTAGATAGTCAACAAAAGGATATATTCAACAGTTAAGTTACCACTAACCATTATTAGGGGTTACAGAGCTTTGGGTGGGGTTTCCAACAGGAAAATAAATCTTTCTGAAAAGTACAGGGCATGATTTTTTTTGTTTGTTTCTATGTTTTCGTTGTTTTAAACACAGTACTAGTGGCAATGAAATACATTTTCTGTCAGTGATTTATACTGATGGACTGGCAATCAGTGCCATAAAGATGGATCTACCTGGGACTTTGTATTACAAAGTTTTGAGCATGACTGTGGCTCTGCAATAAAAATGAGCACATAGAGTACACCACATTGGTCAGCATTTAACTAACTATAACTGTACAACTGTAGTTACTTAGGATTCTCTATACTGTCACAGTATCAACAGCAAAATTATGCTAGAAAAGCAACTGTGTCATTAGACTCCAACTGCTGTTCTGGGGATGTATGTTGAATGATGTAAGATCAGCTAGTTAGAGTAACTCCAATACTTTCAGTCTCCGTTACCAAAAATTAAGGTCTCATTCTACAAAACTTTTAGCAAATGCTATGGTATTTTTATGACATGTTGTGGGAAGAGGCTATTAACAAGTTAATCTGGTAGCTCCCTGGACCATGTCCCATCCAGCACTATGCACATCACTGACAGTTTGAATTAATCAAAAACATAATCAGTTTTGTTTATTAGATTTTATTAAACAAATAAAGAAATAAATACTCTATGTTTTTTATTGTCTATTTACTACATCACTGTAAAGTATTAAACTAACTGCTAACTCACCTGTGTCCATTTGTGGTTGTCACTTGTTATAGAATGCACATCACAAATTAAAGTCTGAGGAAGAAGACATAATGGTAATTACCTTTCAAGGTAAATAATAAGATTTCTTAACATACATTCAGTAAGAGTTCATATCCACTCTAGGAACTACCGTAACGGTGAGGGATGACTTAAACCACTTTTTACCTGCATTGTAGGACGCAAAAGAATGTGCTTGCTTTGGTACGTTGGAGATTTCATGTTACCAGACTGCCTATAGTCACGTATTTCTGCTATGACACATCCACAATGAAAAATATTCACCTAGGTGAAACGTACAAAGAAATCACTCAACTTGTAAATAAACAAATATTTACCCATCTGACTCAGTCCCTGCCTCCAAAAAGAAGTTTGTTATACATCATATAATATTCACCGATACTGTGAATAAAACTGATCACTAATTTTGACAAACTCTTTACTACATACCTAGACATATGTAAAATACAAGCTTCAAATGCAATGTTCCCATATGCCAGCAATGTAGTTTTAAGAAATTCCCATGTCAAATATTTCATAATGACAAAGAACAAAGGATATTTTTCTAGAGCACAGATTTGAAGTTGTTTGACGGCCTTAACTGTAGCAATCTCTCTTCCATCCATCCATGCATTTCTCCCCAGTATTTTTTTTCCTATGTATCAATAAAATATTTATTTGTGCCATTAAATATTACAGTTCCACATGCACAAATGTTTTACATCTTTTGGTTGGAATCACCTATGTGAAGCATTAAAAAAAAAAAATAAAAAATCAAGGTCTATCTGCGTACAAAATGTTAAGTTCTTTTCAAAAACAAAACTTCCAAACCTGAGATTTTTCTAAAAGATCAACCAAAATAGGTGGTAGCTCCTCTGCATCCAAATATTCAAGCAGCTCTCCTTCCTCATAAGGCAGTCGAATGGTCTCAGAATCTGAATTTAAACAAAACATGTTGCATTTCTTTTGCTTTCCAACTTCAAACTTTAACAATGTGAAATCTAAAACAAGCTTGCCACAGGAAAAAGCAGGGCTGGCAGAAACCTATCCAAACATGCAATGTTTTTGCATAGTACTAATTTTGTACATCCTTTTGTTTCCAGAGCTTGATTTTGCTATTATTGTGCCAAAAGGCAACATGCCTTTATAGCTCAGTGGGATTAAATTTTTGCACCCTGCTGATACACTGTATGCTCTTATTGCACGTCACAGTACCAGTGGCACAAAGATGCAATTTAACTCGAACACGGATACCTTTGGTCAGACCTAGATTTAAGCAGCAGTAAAAGAAACAATTTGACAAAAGGAGCCTGAAGCAAGAAACTCAGATAAGCAACTTGGGAATCTAAAGGGAAATAAAAGAACAGCAGGTTATCACAAAGGCTTATATCTACTGATTTATCCTGCAGCATCTGAGCAACTCACAGCTTTATGCAAATTTTCAGTTCAGTTACAGTTGGAGGGTTTTTTTCTCCCCACAAAGACTTATGTTAGAAGTGAAACAGTTAATGTAAACAACAACACATTCTAACTATTTATAGAGAATTCTGAGTATTTTTAAAAATAAATAGCAAAAATATTACCTGAACCATTTTTTCCCCTGAGCATAAGTGAATAACCCTCGTTTCCTGGGTAGAGGTTCACTACCAGACATGACAACGTCTCCTGCATAACCAACTTCTCAAGTAAATTCACATTTCGCCTCAGCTTCTGCTTTAAAAGTAAACATTGCTTATGAACATAATACTGTCAAGTAATCAGTAGCAATAAAAACAATTGCTAGAATACTATTTAGATTACTCTTGAAGTATATAGCTGAACAAGCTCAGTTAAATTTAGATGGACTGCATGGAGCAGAGTATATTCACTATGCATTATACATACTTATATACACAGATTTAAAAAAACCCCACACATTTAAATGAAAAAAAAAAATTGAATTATAAATCCATAGAGAACAGTTAGCCAGAATGACTCTATGCTAAAATGTTGTAGATCTACAGTGCACTATTTATATAATTTCTATAAGCATCATTTATACACTATACATTGCTCGATAACAACAACAAAATATTTGGTACTTTCAAATATTCCTAACAGAAGCAGCTGTTTCTTTCCAGGATTAAAATATTGAATTACAGCATCTTGAAGTTTTCTGAATTGCATTGCCCTGTATGTATTTCCTGAAATTGTTTTTGGTTTTGTTTTCTATTTTGGTGGGTTTTTTGTTTCGTTGGTTGTTGGGTTTTTTTGTTGTTTTTGTTTTGGTGTGTTTGTTTTTGTTTTTTTCTTGTTTCATTTTTGGGCGTTAGGAGGTTGAAGGGGGAAAATAAGTAAAGGAAAGAGGAGAGGACAATAACACAGGCCTAAGAATATTTTTGACACTGCATTAATATAATCTGAACTTATGACATATTCTAAGCATATTTTAAAATAGAAAGTCTCCCTAAGACATTGCAGGAAATTAGCATTTTAAGTACAAACATTTCAATAAGCAGGTAAGGCTACATTTCACTAAGCATGAACATTTTTTATTACTACAAAATACATTTTTCTCCTTGAGCTGGTTATGAAGAAATAGTAGCTCAGAGCTGATATTAAGACCAAGGAACAGCCCGAGGTATATGACATTTCTTAAGCATTCACTCCCAATATATTGCAAGAGTTCAGATACCAAGCAACCAGGCCAGTTTTTCTGCTCCATTACATCAGCTAAAACTCCCAAACCTCTACAACTTCACCCACAGAAAAGTGGGACTCCTCCCTCTTGAACATGCACCGGAGGGGCTGCCTGGTGGCTGGGAAGAACAGAGACAGCACAGCTGCTTCCTTTTGCTTCCAGTGACTTCTGATGACGGCCACTGAGCAAATAGAGCATTCCTGCTGAACAAGACTGAAGCAGTGATTTTATTCTATGTTTGTTATTCCTCCGTCCTTGGCTATGAGTGAAATGTTAATTTTAATACCTACTCCTCCAACAGTGCACTTACCCTTATGACTGAAAAGCTGGTGAAAAAAACATTAAATAAACAGATCACCTTCATAAAAAGCTCTTCTCACTATTTACCATATCTCTGTGAAATGGAAATCTAAAACAACCATCTCAGGTTTTTCCCTTTACTTTGGACACGTTTCATTAATCTCAGCATCACTTTATGAATGCACAGAAGATGCACCTTGGAAGGTACAATTTTGTCTCACCTTCAATAGAACTGTTAACTATTTGAAAATTAACTTCATAAACAATGTTAAGCATTGTTCTTTCAGGAAGCAGAAAAAGCAAAGTGAAGCTTTGTATATATATTGAGTTAAAAATAAAGCCCAACTCCATAAAACAATTTGAAGCAGTATCATTTTATGGTTACAAAAAATACAAGGAATAAACTGAAGCCTAAGGACATTGCTGAACCAAAATCAGATCCTGAGAGAAGACTGCAACTCATAACTAAGTGTACTAGGATATAACAGGCCGTGTCAGTCTTTAGAAACTGGTATTAATACAGCTCATGAAGACAAGGGCCATGCAGCCTCTGCGGTGTAGGCAAGAAAACATTTGTTTTAGAGGTAACAGCTAAGGTAAACTTCAGGAATACTGTGCTCTGAACAAAGTCTGCTTGTTTCACCCTAACTAAGTTAGCCTTAAAGAGCACTCTTACAGTCAATTGCTTCCTCACCTTACCCATGCAAGTTAGTTATAATATCTTCAAGAATGGAAAGATGCATGCAAGACCATGTTTTATACAGTTTCCAAATACATCCAACTCTATATATCATCCATCACTATTAGAGATTAATCAAGGACAAAAAAAAACCCTACCAAAACAAAACAACCCCTCACTGTTATCTGACATCATTTGGTTTATTCATGTATTGTAATTACTTATTCCCAACAGCTACCAGTGTACTAGAAGCACTTCTACAGCAAAGTAGCAGGTACATATTTTTGTACTAGTCCAACACGGAACTCAAGTGACTTTCATGAACAGTGTTCAGAAACTCATTACTGTGGGATGTTTTCATGCTTGCTCACTGATGCTACCATGTGCAGCTGTCAGAAGGCACCAATTAAGAACAGGCAACTGAGGTGTGATTATTATTTTTTTTTTTTTTTTTTAGTGGAGCTCCTCAGATTTACCTGCTTAGCATAGACCCTTCCAGCCCACAGGTCTGTTTCAACATTCATGTTTAAGACTGCTTCCAAAATTATTTTATTTTTATTTATCTCAACTTTTAGGTACAGGAATGCTGCACATGAGAGCACAAATGAAACAAATTGCTCTAGATAATCACCTCAACACAGATAGTTCCTTCTCTAGTGCGCATATGCACAAATAGAAGAGATGTCAAGAAGTAATGAAGCTGGGTAGACTGGGCTAATAGAGGATGAGTAATTAATTACTCCTTTGTGAATTATTGTGGAAAATCTGGTCTTCCCTACGAACACCAAGAACAAGGATATGAGCGATCAAGTAAGCTTCAGGGTAGAAAATAGGAACATGGGACAGATGCAGTATCACAAGAGCTAAGATAAACGGAGAAAGTTAAGACTGAAAAATAATGTTCAGTGTCAAATTAAAAATTGCTGCTGAGTGGACAATATAATTACAACTTGCACCATCAAAATGGTACAATACTGAAACAGAAAGTTGACAGTTGTGTGTACTAAAACCTTTGAGCTACATCCAAGTCATTGGCCAAACTTTAGGCAGAATATTATTTCCTTTTCAGTTTTATTATGCAAATTAAGAGATGAATAAGCAGTTCTATGCCCATGGATGAAGTTTCACAATGGCATTATCTTCTAACCTTTGCACCTTGGTCACTGAGCTTCTCACTTTCGGTAACTACAATTGGTACCATAACACCAAGACACCTATTAACTACCCACATCTTAGTTCAGTGAATAAGGATTCTAAACAGAATTTTTTCTATCATAATAAGCTTCCAATTCTTCAATAAAGAAAAACTTAAATTTTCATTCAAATCTAGATCAGCAGTAATCCACTTCATCTTCTGTGATGTTGTAACCTTCTTTACTACCTTAATTTTATTATATTTGGGTAGTTTTGCTGAGTGCCTTCTAGTTCAGCAACAACTGTTGGGTTGAAATGCTACTTATTTTTTTCCAGATTCCAGTATAACAAGCCTGATCTTCTGCCTGCTGCTGAAATATCTTGTTACCCATTCACTATTGAAGTTTTAATCTTTCCAAGTCTATAATTTGCTTAACAACTTACGTTTCTGACTTAAATCAGCATCATATGCTAAATAAAACCAAGTACATCGGAATCACCAAAAAGAATTACAGGTGTTCAGTAACTACTATCTCATTCCCATTTGTCTTCTCATGGAGTTTTCCTCCCTTGGGAAGCAGCAATAAAGCAGATTCCACACTTGTCCTTCACATTAAATTTGATACTCACAATTTAGCAAAGTAGCTTGTGCCTTTTACACCTTAGATTTATTGCTGCTAAGGAAGCCTGTTTGAGCTGCTTTGATAATATTATGAAAAAATGTCACAGAATACCTTAGCAGTTCATCAGTTATCCAGGAAACAAATCTGAATTTACAGGAAGACATAGTTTCTAAAAAAATTTTCCACCTTTCTTCCATGGCAGTCATGCCATGCTGACAACAATGCACGTGGCATTGATGCTGGTCCTGAACTTGACCACAACTGACTGCAGTAACACAGGATTAACTCAGAATGAACAGGTCACTCAAGTCAGTCTAGGTCTTACTATTCATATTATATCCCTCAGTTATTTCAATAGTACTGTTATCTAATAAACTCTGCATTCTACATCATTCTTTTGAAATTCTCTCTTTTCATGTATAGAAAAGCATCTAAAGAGCACAATCTTTACAATCCTGTGCCAGCATTCTCCCTTAAAACTTTAAAAACAGATTTGGGATTATCAGGTGTGTGTGTGTGTGTTTTGTTTTCAAACTGAACTAAAATTATGCTGTTAAATTATACAGTTTAATTCACAGAAGTCATAATAATCATTTATCCCATAGTGTTAGCTTTAGGGAACTACTACAGTAACCAGAACTTACTCTTTTTTTTTAACAAAGGAACTAAATGTTGTCTCAACAGGCAAGTTCAGAAAATAATGAAAAGCTTTGCAGCGATTTCCACTTACCTTTATCTCAGGCTCTTTTTCACATTCTTCTATATATAAATCATAGAGTTTTTGAAATACAGATTTTCTGAAATTAAAGAAGTTTAAATGTAACCAAAACTAAATCAAATAAATGCTATTTAAATGCTAAGTACTGAAAATCTTGCTACCTTCCACTGGATAAATATTTTCTTTTGGGAGGTCTCTGACGGGCACTTTCAATGATATACTAGAAGAGAAAAGTAGACAAAAAATAACATATATATTACAAATAAATTTAATTCTAGCTACTGTGCAACCTTATATCAGTATGAGACAGTGTTCTATAGACATGGAAAGTAAATAATGGTTATGGTACACGTCTGTTTCAAAAAGTACTAAACATGATCTGGTGTATGTTACAGTCATCAGCAAGAACTCACCTCCATTTAGCCGTTAAATACAGTATTTCATAGCTATGGCATGCGTTGCACACAATGTCTTGATTTTACATTCATGTTTTGTTATTACAGTAGTAAATAACAGTATTGTAGCAGTTAAGACAGTAACATAAGAAAGATAACATGCTAAGATACAATCATGTTCATGCGTACTGACAATATTTACAAATCAGGTACTCAACATAACCAACTTTGGGAAGTTTAGTTTTTCCTTTGTTTCCTGCATTTACACTAGTTTTCTCTATAGTGCTCTGTATTATAAATACAATTCATGTACATTAAATATTTGAATTAAAAAATAAGAAGAAAAATATAATCCAATGTTAAATATAGCTTATACTCTAACAAGATTTTTTCCAAATCTCTATTTTTTGTCTGCAGTATTTTGATTAACAGCTTAGTTCAGAATTTCAATGCAGAGAGGTTCCCTCACAGAAACATGTATTTCCCATAACAGGATTCAAGGTCACCATTGTACCAGATGCCAGCACGAAAGAACGTGTGTTAAGGCAATTGCCTCTTCGTTCTAACTCGGCTACCCTTAAAAACACAAAAAGGATTTTTCCAAATATTTCTGCCAGGTGTCTCTGGATTCCCACTGTACATTTCTGCTTATTTCACAGCACACGGTTTTGCTTGTTTGAAAGGGGAAAACTGAAGTCCTGCATATTCTATCATCATTGCACCTGATGATGTTCTCAGTACAACACAGGTAAGAGACAAATATTCAGCATAGGAATTTTAGTGAGAATTTTGCAAAACAAGTGTTAAACATATAGGTGATTATTGATGTGCATACATATTTATTTAACATATTCCTCCACAGTTTTTCGGAATATAAAAATATAACAGTTATTTTTTGACTGAGACCAAAATATTAAGTGCAACCAAGAAATGTAGCTACTCCTTACCTCTGCACGATCCAATGCCAGTTCTAAAGCTTGTTGCTGCAAGAATGACAAAGGTTTTTTTTCAAAAAAAGTACATGAACTGTTTAAACGTCTTCAAACATAAAAACCATTACAACTCTATTACTACTGATATGAATTTATAGTTAGAAGATGGGCTCAAACATTCTTTGGCATATACTAAACTTAGCAACTGAAATCTTACATAACTGCATCAACAGTAATTAATCCCACTACTAAATGCCTACACTTGCAAGATTTTGCCTGAATAACAAAGTGTTAAAACAATGAAAGGCAATAAAAATTAAAAGTAGGAATAGAAATCACACCTAACAGAAGTAACAATAATAATAAATATTAACCAAAACAATTAGAGATAGCAAGTGGAAAATCTAGACTCCACTACTCAAAAAACAGAGTGTTTTGGAGAATTGTTCATTCTTCAGTAACGATTAAAAACACTTCTAAGAGGTACTCCTTTCTTTATATTATATTTATTATATTAGTGCTATTTTCTCAGTTCAACCCATCCCAGTCAGCTGTTTTTGAAAGCATATACCTTTACACAATCCTCAAGGAACTAATGTTATTTCATACATTAGAACAGAAGTCAGAGCAGAAAAGCATACTAGAGTAACAACAAAGAAATATACAGTAAAAATACTTGGGCTTTTTGCCATTCACCTATAGTGTCTCTAATGCAAAATTTCTTACCTGTTCTTGGGAAAAAAAAAAAAAAACAAACAAACCACTTGATGTGCTACTACTCATTAGAACCTGTCACTGCAGAACCTTAAAATTTTAGATATATGAACATATCAAATACTCATGCTTTCTATAGAGGTCTAGTGGATAACTGCACGATTTTAGACACTCAGTTCACTCTCTGCTTGACAACAGGTAAAAATCCACAGCAATATTGTCACCTGTAAATAGAAGAATACTATGTGGAGGCAGGATTTATACTTTGTACTCAATTGTCTAACACTGGTCGTGACTGAAAACACACCACTAGGTTTATATGATAATTCCTATGATGCACTGGGCAGTGACTGTTTAGAAGTATTTACAAGCTATGAAAGAAGACATCCCTGAAAAAAAGAAATATCAGAACTCAGAAGAGACAAGCAAAATAATTTTTTTAAGCAAATGAGAAACATTAAGGGCATTCTCTTCATCAGCCAGACAGGTAGCAGACTAGAGGGAAAAGATCTGAAAATATATTACCTGAATCATAACTTACCATTGTAGCTGAAGCCAGGTGACCAAATGGCTAAACAAGTACTTAAGAAGTTTAGTGCCGTGGGCAAAGAATCATATTTTATGGTCACACTTGGGGTACTGAAAAAAAAAAAGACAAAAATATAATGCTTATTTAGTTTCCTAATGATATTTAAATATAACATTTTCAGTGGCTAATTATACTTAAATTTAACTTGCATGGTATCCTTTCCTCCAAAAGTATAAACAAAAACATTCCATTCAGTGTAAGTGCAGAAGTTATTTTTCTAATGACTACTACTACTACTTGGCACAATAATTTTACATTAAGTATATTAAATATTAAAGCAACGATACGCATATGATTGAAAATATTCAGCCAAGTACTCTTCTCTACTGCAGCAGTCTACCTGGACACCCTAAACATCACATCCACAGATGCACAGAAGGCTATAACATTTAATGACAAGCAGCCAGAACGTTCAGCATACCCTATTTGGGGCTTTTTGTTTTGCTTTTATGAAGGTATTATTCAACAGACAACAATGTCACTAGCGGTGCCTTCTATTTTGAGATGTTAGTTTAATTCTGACTCACAGTAGGCTGTCAAACAGAAAGTGAATAAAACTTGCACAGCACTAGCACGTTCCTTAAATGTTCTTGCCCTCAGATACTACATCCCTATGCCACTCTATTTTTAATTTCAGCTAGATAGTTGCATGCGAAAGAAAAAAAAAATCCTCAAAACCCCCAATCTTTAAATCCTGTCTTTTGTATCATTCCTAATGATGAGATGTGAAAATTCACATAAATTTTGCTTTCACATTTGAAAACTACAGTGCCTCACTATACTTGAAACATTCACAAGTAATTCCAACCGGCATAATTTTAATTTGTGCAAATATTTCTGTCACAGCTACATTCCACATCAGCTATGGCTTTGGCAAATACCTTCTTAGATTTCAAATGACATATGCTTGCTACCGCACATCTGCCTAAACCTTGCTCAGCTGCTTCACCATGGACCAATTTCTCACAGAATCACAGAATGTTAGGGATCGGAAGGGACCTCGAAAGATCATCTAGTCCAATCCCCCTGCCAGAGCAGGAACACCTAGAGGAGGTTACACAGGAATGTGTCCAGGCAGGTTTTGAATGTCTCCAGAGAAGGAGACTCCACAACCTCCCTGGGCAGCCTGTTCCAGTGTTCTGGCACCCTCACCATGAAGAAATTTCTTCTTAAATTTAAATGGAACCTCCTGTGTTCCAGTTTATACCCATTGCCCCATGTCCTATCATTGGTTGTCACCGAGAAGAGCCTGACTCCATCCTTGTGACACTCACCCTTTACATATTTATAAACATTAATGAGGTCACTCCTCAGTCTCCTCCAAGCTCAAGAGACCCAGCTCCCTCAGCCTTTCCTCATAAGGGAGATGCTCCACTCCCTTAATCATCTTTCTTGCCCTGCACTGGACTCTCTCAAGTAGTTCCCTGTCCTTCTTGAACTGAGAGGCCCAGAACTGGACACAATATTCCAGATTTCAGTAGGAAAAAAAACCCACA
This sequence comes from Streptopelia decaocto, assembly GCF_964273445.1. Lineage (NCBI taxonomy): Eukaryota > Metazoa > Chordata > Aves > Columbiformes > Columbidae > Streptopelia > Streptopelia decaocto. The sequence continues at coordinate 185,939,652 of NC_138663.1, read as the reverse complement.
AAGACTTAAAGCTCCCTGCAAGGCTGGAACCTGCTGGCTTCTAGCTGACGGCAAGGCGGTAGGTAAAAAGCAGCTTGCAGGGGATGGCCCAGGGGGCGTCCCTCCGTGCCATTCTATGGGCCAGCTGCTCTCCGAGCTGTCTCTCCGCGCACGCCCCGGCTCAGGCCGCAGGCAGGTCCCAGGAGAGGCACGCCGCACAGCCCCCGGCCCGGCTGCGAGCGAGGCGCAGGTGCAGCCCTGCGGGGAACGGGGAGTCCGATCCGCCTAGGCCCGCTGCGACCTCCACTGAGCGCCGCCAGGCGCCCGCCGGGGTTACCGCCGCCTCCGCGGACACCGGCCTACCTGCGAGGGCGGAGAGCGACCGGTCGGAGCCACCGACCGCAGCGGTCTGCCGTAAAGGACCGAGCCAAACCGCAAGGCCGCGCCGCAAGGCGCAGGCCAGGCCCCCAGCTCCCGCGGCCCGCCCCAGTCCGCTCGGAGCCGCCGCCACCCGACCAACCGCCCCCTCCCCGGCGCGGGCGGGAGAGACCCGTGCCGCCGAAGCGCCGTTACCTGCCGGCCTCCCGCAGGGCCCTGCCCCCCGCGCAGCAGCCCCCGCCGCCCGCTCATCCGCCCCCGCCTCAGCCCACCGCGGCGCCCCCGGCCGCTTCCGTCCCGCCGCTTCCGAATCGCTACCGGAAGAGGCGGGGCAGTCGCCATGGCGACGAGGTGGGTTAGGTGGAGGGCGTGAAGGGCCTGGCGGCGTCGCCATAGAGACGGGAGGGCGGGCCCCTATGCCCCGCCCCTTCGCGGGCGGCCGGCGGGCCCCGCTGGCGCCGGGAGGAGCAGTTGGGCGCTGAGAGGCGGGGCAGGCGGGGCGGCGGCAGCGGGCGGGGGGGCGTGAACCGGGGCGAGGTGTCTGTGGGGTTCTGTGGTATTAAAGTACCTGGGTAACTCTGCAGGCCAAAGGTTAAATGCCGGTGGGATGATCTGAATAGGTGTCTTCGTGTCTCAGGGGGGCCGTAAGGATATTTGTAGATTTTTGTTGCGTGACTCCCAGGCAGCAGCGCATTGTGGAAACTGCTTTGACTGAGCCACAAAGATGATGGAGTGGAGCATTCCTTATGAGGAAAGGCTGAGGGAGCTGGGTCTCTTGAGCTCAGAGAAGAGGAGACTGAGGGGTGACCTCATTAATGTTTATACATATGTAAAGGGTGAGTGTCACAAGGATGGAGTCAGGCTCTTTTTGGTGACAACCAATGATAAGACAAGGGGCAGTGAGTACAAACTGGAACACAGGAGGTTCCATTTAAATTTAAGAAGAAATTTCTTCATGGTGAGGGTGACAGAACACTGGAACAGGCTGCCCAGGGAGGTTGTGGAGTCTTCTTCTCTGGAGACATTCAAAACCCGCCTGGACACATTCCTGTGTAACCTCATCTGGGTGTTCCTGCTCCAGCAGGGGGGTTGGACTAGATGATCTTTTGAGGTCCCTTCCAATCCCAAACATTCTGTGATTCTGTGAGGGCAGAGAGGGAAGGTTGGGTGCTTGGTGGTGCGAGGACAATTTGAGGTCCAAGAAGGATTACTTAGGAAATGTATAGTGGACACATGGCTGAGGAAGCTTTGCTTAGGGTAAGCTCAGTACCGGAATGTAATTTTTGCTCAATCATAATGCTCTCTGTTTAAGTAATTCCCATTTGAGGTATACTGGAATTATTCTAAAGAATGATTATGGGAACATTTAAGCCTCTTTTCTCTGTAATAGATTGTTGTGCGTGTTTTAGCAGCTGCTTCTGGGTAACTTGCTAGAGCTGCTAGGTGGTTCATCAGATCAATATGCAAACAACCGTCAGTTTGAAGTGACGAAAGCTGATTTTAAAATTGCACTAAAAGTCTGATGTATCAAAAATGGCTGCCTGTTTTGGGGGGTTTATTTGTTTTTCTGGAATGCTCAATTTTCTGTAAAATAAGACAAAATAAAGCAGAACTGCATAACAGATTGGGTATATATAGGATCATGTACATATTGGAAATTTCTTTGAATTACAGAGTAAAAAACAAAGGGATTCGAGGCAGCTTGAGAAGAAATTTACTGTCACCTCTCCCTCCAGAGAGGTTAAATAATACCTGTAGCCAGCAGCCAGTCTGATGTGAAACACCACGCCTAGCACTGCCCTTCAGTGCCTTTGCTAACCTTGCAATGCTGACGTGTCCTAATGAGGGGTGACTTGAAAACTCAGTGAAATTTAGACAAAAGGAGCTCCAGGGAGCTCTGGACACAGAGTAATGCTGGAGAGTTTCCTGTAGGACCACCCAGGTGTTATGTTTTGTTGGTGGTGACACTGATTTTGTTTCAATACCAAATTCTTCTTAGCCTTTCTGTGTCTCACACTCAAAGCAGAGCCAAAATTTCGAAGTCGTAATTGCTGATGCTGCCTGCAGTCTCTCAGATGTTCTCAGCACATACAGTAAATACCTCTGATGTGATCAGCATTCTTTAGATGTGCAGATAAACAAGATGGGCACCTAATTTCTGCATGTAAAAATGTTTTGTCAGGAGCCCACATTGTTCCTGAACACCAGAGAAGAGATAACCAGGATGTCACAGTGGTCCAGAAGCAGGTGGCAGTTCTTCCTGGTCTCATCCAGGCACCTGATAGATGTGTTGTACAGCAGTTCCGCAGCTGCATTTGATCCAACTTTGAAGCTACCCCACCTCTGAGCAGGCAGTTGGACTACCTTTCAACCTGATTTTTCTGTAGTTCTGTACTGTATGCCATCTGCTTTACATTACGCAGTAACTATAACAATTATCAGAACATAATTGTCATTATGAAAGCCATTTTCAATCACTTTTTTCTGCAAACTGGAGAATGCTGGGAATGTGAGAGTGCTGAATTGTTGGCTAGGCTTTGTTTCAAAAGGATCACTTATATTTTTAAAATATTTCTGTTTATGTCTGTAACTTTCAATATTTTAATATGGTTAGTAAGAGTTGCACATGGTGAAATACAGGCATAAAATATCATTTAATCTCAGCTTAATCGGATGCCCAGAGCATCGTGTGGAGCACTGGCTTGCCACCAGAGTGGCAATATATGCAATGTTCCTGTGTTTTTGAACTCTGTTATATTTTACTTGGGATAACCAGACAGCCTCTTTCTGCCCAGCAATATCTTCATCCTCTTTGAGGGACCCACACACTAACATATTCTTGTTGCTACAGTCTGGCTTGGTGACCATGATGCCAACCATTTGTTGACTGCACATTCTGTCCCTGCCCAGTGCCCATCTGCACAGGCCTTTCTTTGGCTTGTGTGGTGCTGCCTTTGAGAGCAGCTCTGTGCCAAATGCCATGAAGTCCCACAGGGATTCACTGCAGAGAAATGGCAACACAAGTAGCTGTAGAACAACTACACATTTCGTAAGATCACCTATCTGAAGGCCTAGTTAATATAGCCAATGACACATATGAATCTGAGTCGGATTTCTATGCTCAGGCTGAGGCAGTGACTCAAGTATGGTCCCTCTCATTTGAGTACGGATGAAAAAAGAAATGACGACATGCTATGAGTAGGAAATTGTTTGTTCAAGTCAGACAGGCTGTGGGCATGTGAATGAAACTTAGGGCAAAGAGCCATGAACTCCTGAATTTTAACTCAGTTATGTCATTTTCTTTCTGTGTGGGTACTCATAAATCCCTGTGACTAACATTTCCTACCCTGGGTATGTACATCCATATTTAGGACTTAGATGATTTGCAGACACGCTGAAGACACAAAGCTTCTTTTTCTTTTTAAGATCAGATACAACTTGTCCAGTACAACCACGCATTCTTTTGTAGGCACATATTTCTAATCTGACGTTAAATAGAATTTTACAATTTGTTAATAGAGATGAACAGCATTCTTATTCAATTTATATTCAATTTGTTGTCTGAACATTTGTTTTTCCATCATAAATGCTCACACAGAAGGTTACAGAGAAACCCCTTCATTTATTCTCAGGCAACAGGAGTCAAGAAAACATGAAATACTGTGGAGTAAATGTTTTGAAATGACTTGGAGTAGGATTCAGTGCATAATTAAGACACATAAAGTAAATGAGCTAGTAGCACAGGTGTTTGTTGTATTCAATATGGAGTTTGGAAGTATTTGGGGAAACCTGCTGACACCCCCTGCTGATGCCCCCTCACCCTCAGCAGGTGTTGTAAATAAAATAAAAATAAACAAACCCATGCCTCCTGCACCTTCAACTATTTTATAGTAAGACATTATCTTTAAATTTTACAAGTTCTAACAAACCTATAAGAAACTGGAAATTATGTTTTCTTCTCATTCTTTTCCCAGATATAAGATTGCTCATCAAACAAATTCATACATGACATTACTTCTTTGAGTCCATCAGTTGGTGCTGTGATTGCCTACATCTTAAAAGCTAAATCTACATGAGTCATGTTAGCTCACCTTGGCACCTTTGGGGACAGATTCCCTAGTGCCCATGCAATCTAACCTGTAGCATTTGCCATGAGGCAATATGAGTATCTCGTTTGGTCAAGAGAAATGGGAAGGAAGGAAGAGCGCACTAAGATAGTTCACCCTTCACAACACTCATAGGTATATAGTTCATATTCATCAGTGGTCAGAATGGCAGTGAGTCACACCGTACTGTCCCATGTCCTGTAGCACTCCAACATAACCAAACCTCATAACTTTCTCTCCTGCCTAACATACCGAAGACAATCAATTCACGTTACTCAAAAGTAGGTACTTTGGATAAGTAGTTTTGGTTGCTTGAAGATAAGTGTCTCCTTCCTTTTGTGATTCCCCTGGGGTATCTTAGACACTTTTTCAGGACTGACAAATATGACATGGAACTTGAGGGAGATCTGTACTCTTCAGCTGGAGAGGTTAGCTAACAGAGTCTAAAATGGCACTACAAGCCTGTCTTTAGTCAACCAGTAGGCAGCCAGCTGAGTCACTCTCCTGGACTCCCTGGCTGTGCTGATAATGTCCTCTGACTATGGGAGCATTAACACTTGTAGACAACTAAAATTAGGTATCTCCATCTCAAACTGAGTCTTTCTGCAAGAGCTCTCCTGCTTCAGTTTTGGCATATTGATCCAGAGACACCTTATAAACAGCCTTGAATTTCAGAATGTTCTGACTTATGTTCCTCTTTGTTGGGTTTCTGGTTTAATGGCTAAAGAAATTGATTTATCATTGCAAATTATTTATGATTTCTATCAGAAAAATATAACAGTCAGAGCTACTCAGTGCCAATCACATGTATTATTTTTAATTTTCTCTTCTTCTTGCAGTTGCAGTGAGGTTACCTAGAGCTGGACAACCTTGTCCACTTTGTAGGACATTATGTAGCCTTAGGGGGATGAACAGGGCATTCACGTCACGAATGTATGGGACACCCAGAGACAATGTCTGTTCCACAGTCCAGTTCAGCTTTTTCAACATCTCCATCTTGCTCTTCCATGAACTTATTTGCACCTCTAACACTTCCCAGTCACGGAATCACAGAATGGTTAGGGTTGGAAGGGACCTCTAGACATCATCTAGTCCAACGCACTTGCTAAGGCAGGTATATCTAGAGCAGATTGCATAGGAATGTGTCCAGGTGGGAAACATAAAAGACTACATAAAAGACTGTCTTACTCCTGCCAGCATCTCACAGACACAAAGGAGGAGCAGGATGGGCAGCCTGGCTTCTTCAGCCTTCTTCATTGCTTCCACCTTGCTTCAACATGACAGCTGCTACTAGGCACAGCACAAACTGGTCAATATGAGATGAAATGGGGTGAGACTTGCTGGGATTTCTGTGCACAGAAATATGGAGATCGGAGACTGAATTGAGGAGCTAACATCCTCCTCAGGATAGCAAATAAAGCAAGAAGATTTAATAGCAGACCAATGGTAATTTGGAAATGTCGTGAGCCACAGAGTGTAAGCCAGAGGTTGAGATCGCTAGGGGTGATTTTTGGATTTTTCTGTTTCTTTGAGACAGGGAGGGAGAAGGAAGTGAGGACTGGGGAGGTGGAGAATGGTCAGAGTAGATCAGCTCCCTGATGATCTGGAGGCAGGCAGTCATGGTTAGCTAGGGCCAGAGGAGGCTGTGCTGTCCAAGTTATACTCTATGTAAAAAGACCACTCTGGCTGGTCTTTTCCTGCCCTGTGCTTACATAAAAACATTTATGAGAAGGCTAAAGCATGCTTTTAATAATTGATATCATTGCAGGATTCTGGCATGATGCTAGGTTAATCCTTTGCTTGTGTTTGGTGTTGGGGTAGCTGTCATTCTCTTTCCAAAAGCCAGGGAACCAGTGGTCAGAGGAGTTTGACACTGAGGGCACTCCGAGGACAACTTAAGGCAATATAGGTACAGCTGAAAATTTAAGTGTTAATCTATGATGCCTCGCTTATGTAATGGACTGCAGCATGCTAGCATATAAAGGGAGGATTACCTTTAAACCACCTCTAACACGTTCAGTATTTCAGGGGAAAGAATCACTGCAGTACCAGTTGGTACAACACAACAGAACATAGTAGTCAACTTGGCTTTACTAAACAGTGAAGTTGCCATGGCAAACCATACTGGAAAAATAAAATGATGTCTAAATACAAGAATCTCAACATAACAAAATTTAGGACAGCCTGAGAAATCCCTATAAATTTTTGTCAAATTATTCTTCATTTGGCAAAATACATGTACATACTTCTGTTGTGAACAAAGTTAATGTGAATGTTGAGTTAACTGATCTATAATAATGATAGAAAAAAAGCTGTTTTCTTCTTCAAGATTAAAAAATGCATCTTTTATTGAGCGGCTTCTGTAATAAATAAGCAAATAAATGTGCCATTTCTACATAATTAATTTTTGGATGAGCTGCTTTGGCTGAGTTTTCCAGACTTCATAAGCAACAGATTTGTTGGACTTCTCCTGCAGTTCTCAGAGTCTGGAAAGCATTTCTTCTTATTTGTATTTTGAACATATACAGGTGATGTTAATGTGCAGCACATTTGTGACTCTTTGCAAGAGGTATATTTGGGTTATTTTTAAATTATTTTTATTCCAATAATGATGCCCTTGTTATGGTCAGCCTGTCTAGCTTGGTCTGATTCCCTTTTGCTTATTTCATGGTAAATCAGAACAACATTATTTACAACAATGTAGGTACATAATGTGACTAAGAGAATGAACTGTATGAGTGCTTTCATCAGCACTTCTGTGCTAGAAACTGTAGGATATATAGAGAGGAGCATAGTAGAGTATGGCTATCGGGTTAAGACTGTCCTTACATCATTTATTGTATGTCAGGAATTTGAAACAGACAGCCCTCATTTCCATGACTTTGTGTCTTTCTTTGTCCTTCTGGATGAAGACAGCTGAATTTAATGTCGTGTCTTGCATGTTTTCTGCATTCTTCATATAGAAGCCTCCCATATTTCACTGGAAAATCATTGCAGCAGTCTTTTCAGAGCTCTGGATTTAATTTTCACCATAGGACAAAAATAACAGGAAACCTAAGATCCTTAATCTTTGATGTCTGGAGTGTATCATGGAACTGTTAAGTTTTCGCTGAATGTGATAGGGTTTCATAAGTCTTCACAGCAATCAGATATGCTTAGATTATAAAAAAAATGGCAATGTACTTATCCCTAACTTGACTTTTTTTTTTTTTTTTTCTGAATCCAATGATAGATATTTCTTGGGCAAATGGTAAGTTAACAAAAAAGAAAAAAGATAAGTTGACCAAACTATGCAGATAGCTAAGAGACTAATAATGGGATTTATTCAATACAGAGCTCCCAACAGGGATGAGCATTCATCTGCTGAGTGTCATAAACACCACATCAATCAGATGGATGTTGACATAAGGCAAACACACTACTGCTGTTGGCCTGTAATTAATTTTAATTTCTTTAATAAAATAACTACTCCTTGCCTTATTGTATGGCTTTGCTGGAACCTCTACATTTCCCAGCTTTGAATTAAACTATTTATGGAACCAAATTACCATGTTATCCTGCCTGCAGTGACTGTTTCACTCAACCCACTAGAGGTCAGGGCTGTACTGCTAAGGTAGGTGGTTAAAAATCAGATAGAAAGAAGTCTCTCTTAGTATGTTGCCAGAAGTGAAAATTTGGCTTCTAAATTTTAGAAATTAAAAAGATGTTGTATATATTATTCAGTTAATATTAAATAACCCATTGTGTCTAATACTGATGAAGCAGACTCATTTGACAGATCCATGGTTATTATAAAATTATATAGCTTGATATAGCAGTGACAAAAAAAAAACCTAATTTTTAAAAATCCTTTGATCTCTAAATTTCTGTTTGATTACTGTTGAAGCTTTATTTCCAGCTTTGTGATTGCATTTTATATGCTGGTTATTTAAGTGTCTACTTAAAGAAGATCAGAGACAGGTGTAAGGGACATTTCTTAGTTCTGTAGAACAAGGGTTAATTCCAGTCATGTAACCTTCTCAGCTGCGTTTTGAAGGAATGGGTTACAATAGAAATAGTTTGTAATCCAAAGGATGGGCAAGGTCTTTGACATTTCATAGCCTGACACCCAGTCCAGGAACTTTTGCTCTTTACTTGCTGGTTATAAGAATTTATAACTGGTTATGAATGACTTAAACATAGCATATGATCAGTACTTTGTTAATGATGTTTTATTCTGCTCTTTAATAGTGTCCTTTTTGTATAATTCATACATGCTAAAGTAAAAGGGAAGCAAAAGGCTCATGGCAAAACTATACAAATGATTAATTATTTTGTCCACGTGATTGTGAGAAGGCATCAGTATAAATCAAAGCCAAGGGGAGGGAGACAGGAGAGCTTGGTATCGCTTCTGGTGTAAGAAATGAGACATTCTTTTCCTGCTATATTGCCTATAAGCCCAAGATAGCTAGCTCCACCTTGTGACAAGAAAACAAAACCTGAACAGATGAGAAATTTAGTATTCATCCTGAGACTAGTAGTGACACTTGTTCCTTTGGCATTGTTTATTATGAGATCAGTGTCTAAAATACCTAAAACATCTCTCTCAAGCGACCAGACTTCAGACACAAAGGATTCATTTGTCAGATTGATGTCTGCTTGTATGATGGATCTATGCCTGCAAGTCGGGGCAGGTGACAGCAGCACCAGCTCCTTGCTGTGCATGTAGCATCACGGGAGGGATGCTCGCCTGCATCTGGAGGAGGTGGCTCTGTGGTGTGTGTGCTGGGGGTGTCACAGGGAAGGGCTCATAGTGCAGAGTGGCTGCTCTAGAGAGCCAGGTAGTGGGATCACGCTCCTGGCTTTGCTGCCATTCTGCCAGCCCAGTAGCCACTTTGCCCAACGAGTAGTCAGAAAATCCCAGATTAGGTTGACATGTGACATGTGGGGCTCTAGAGCAGTGAATTTGCAAAAACACAAGCTGAAGGGACCATGGCAGAGAGATCCATATTTTATCAATCCTTTCTCTGGAATTTTTCCCCACCTTCTTCCATGTTCTTTCCTCCTATCTGGTTTGAAGAACATTTTCTTATCCATTAAACTGCCCCATTTGAATGGACCTATTAATATAAAAAATAGCTCAAGTTTTCTACAGTTTCAATTAGCACACCTAACATGGCCGATGAGACTCGCCTACGGCAAGACTCAGGCACTTAAAGGAAATCTGGATGAAGTTATTTAATACTAATTTTAGCTACAGTAAAATTAATAACTGATCACTGAAATAGGTGGAATCAAGGCCCTTCATTTTTTTTTCTCAAGCCCAGAAAGAATGCCATTACATTTTGCTTCCCCTTGCATGCCTCAAAATTTTTAAATTTTCAATATGTGCTTGTGGTTTAAGTCAATTTAACGTGCTATTCAGCATAAACAATGCTATTTTTATGAAGAAGTAGTTCTAAAAAGAAGTCAGATTAAATATTGCTCAATTGACATAGCATGGAAAAAATCACCTGACGAGAAGGCCAAGTATCCTTATGATGTATCAGGTTTGAGAGTATATGTTTCTTTCCAGCTATTGGCAGACTCTGCTTTTCAGCTTTATGAGCCTCAAGTGTGTCTGTTAAGAAGAAATTTGACTCAAGGCCATTTTCTTTTTGTTGCTTTCCAGATAGGATAGAGTCACTGCATCTTTTTTGTGTGTAGAGAATCCAGAAATCTTTCTAATTGGAATTTGCTTCCTTTTCATTTTGGCTTTTTATATTGTTTCTTTCTTTCATGTGTTATTATTGTTCTACAGCATGCTGTAAATGCTAAATACATCCAAAACCTTCAACTGATACTTAAATGAAGAGTATTTGGCCCTTTCTTACATGTACAAAGCCAATTTGTTCCATTATGGTCATGACAAGTTGTAATTTTGTTTATGTGCTAAAATAAACATCTTATCAATACTCACACCTACTCCTCATGATTCTGAGAACTTTTTCCTATGGAGTCCTGGAAGACTGTGTAACCAGGAAGACTAATTGAAGAGACTGACCAGCCAAAGGCCTGTGGCCCTACAAGAAGCATAGTATACCTTTTCTAACCTGGGTCCCTCCGCAATCTGAGGTCTCTTGTTTTGTTTCTCTTTTGTTTTGCTAGAAATGTTAATTACTATGCCCAGGACAAACAACTGCCCAGGGAAAAACATACTTTTTGACTTTGTAGATCATACATGTTTGTATATTCTCAACTCGATGCTACTTTTAATTATTATCTAAGCCCTTGATATATCATGAAGGAAATTCTATTTTTTGGTGCTTCTGGTCCTTTGTATTAAGTGTATCACATTTAGTATGGAAAATAAGAAGTGTATCATGGCTTCTGGTGTTTGTAAGGGCAAGGAGTGGACATTTATTGCTTAGGACTTGTTATTTACAGCTATGGGGAACTTATTTGTGCTTATAAATATCTCAAGGGTGGGTGTCAAGAGGATGGGACCAAACTCTTCTTAGTGGTGCCCAACAATAGAATGAGGGGCAATGGGTACAGACTGAAACATAAGAAGTTCCATCTGAATGTGAGGAGAAACTTCTTTACCTTGAGAATGGCAGAGCCCTGGAACAGTTGTGGAGAAGTTTTGGAGTCTCTCTGGAGACATTCAAGACCTGCTTGGACACATTCCTGTGTGATCTGCTCTGGGTGAACCTGCTTTAGCAGGTGGGTTGGACTAGATGATCTCCAGAGATCCCTTCCAACCTCAACCATTCTGTGATTCTATGGGAAAATGGACTTGATACAAAGTGGACATCTTATCTCTTCCTATGGTTTTGTACATTTGTAATCTCTGGGGAGCTCCAGACAGTAGAAGTTATTTGTATTTTAAGATCTCATACATATCTGCATGTATCATTCAAGTATTTGTTTCTTCAAGAACCTAAGATGGGAGTCTTGTGCAGGCTGTAGATACCTTCACTTTTGTGTCTCAATGGAAGTTTCCACATACATGTGAGTTTTCTCACATACCAATACAGTAACGAGAGATCAATATAGCAAATAGGGTGAGATTCAGCTGTCTAAATCAAGTGCAAGTGTCTAAGAAGATTATTTAGCTGATCACTTTTAGGTGTTTCTTTTAAGATAAATTGGGTCACTTTACAAGCTCGATGGATTATATAGGTTGGAGGAAGATTTAGTTTCCTAAGCATATGAGTTTAATGTCCTTTTTGGTGGTAGTGGTACATTTCTGGACTTCAGATGCTACTCTCTGTTTTTCCTGCAAGTCCTGTGACATGGCTGCTGGCTCTGTGCAGATGTTTTGGATTGTCCATGACACTGGAAATCTCTCTTTAAGCCACTGAATCCCACTCTAGAACTTGGAAGTGAACATCAAAATGTCATCTTCAAAATCCAAAACTGATTACAGCCTTTGTCCTTCATTGTCTCGCTAATCTCTGTCAATCTACCTCAGATTTTTGTACCATACCCAGAGTGCTGGGCACTGGTCCTGCATGGATGTTTTAAACTTTAGTTTATATCATGTAAATAGTCCTGTGTTAAGTTCATGGTGATACTCAGGCAGTTAAGCATACTGTTAAAATTTTTATTTAGAAATTTGCATCAGAGATATTATAACTGTATGTTCTCCTTTGGAAAATGCCTTATGAGTAGTATAACAGAATTTTTCAACTATAATTCTAAGCTGTATTTCAGTTATTTGTGAAGTGATTCTTAACTAACATTTTGGGATCTTTCTGATTTAGCATCATCTGTGTCATTCTTATTTGCTCTAAATAAGGGTTTTACCACCAATACAATTTGTCTAATCATGTGGGTTATAAATACTGGATGTCCTTTCTCTTGACTCCATAACCTAATCTTTTAAGTGACTCCAGCATTATTCTGATGTAGATGACAGCTATCCAGTCCTGCAGATGCTATGAACAGGCTTAATTATAAAACCTCACTCTTCTCCTCAGCAAAGAATCTTCTGAATTGCTAGACAAAAAAATCAGTTTTTGAAGTCAGTCCAGCTGTGAGCTGAAGAAGTCTCTGGCTTTGCCTTTTGCTATGTCTGTCTGAAACTAATACCTTCTACAAATTTTATATCATTTCAGACAGCTACTTCTTTCAAATGCACTGTTTGCTGTATAATATATTAAAAAGTATACAACATTTCATGGCAATAAATGACTGAGAATGCAGTGTGAGGAAGCAATAAAAATGCCTCAGTTGGAGTTTGTCCAGGTATTAGGGTTGCCTCCCTGGACTTCAGAGACTTACAACAAGTGGTCAGAGTATGTGGGACCTAAGTTTGTGTTTCTTTATAAAGACATCTTTAGATTCAGGTTTTATTTTAATGTCTTGCTGAAGATTTAATTCAATACTGATTGACCCATATCAGGTAACACTCAAATAATGTGTAAAGGCTGTATCACTCACAGTCCAAGATGTTGTAGGAAGACTCCCGACAGGGCAATCAGGAAGACCGAAGAGATGCTGTGCTTACAGAAAGAGCCTTCTTGTGTGTCTAAGTCACAAGAAATAAAGGTTTGCTTACAAGCTGTGGGACAGACTTTACATGCTGTATACCACTAATCTTCCAATGCTTTTCTGTCCTACTTTGGAAATGAATTAGCATCATAGAATGGCTTGGGTTGGAAGGGACCTTCAAAAGTCATCTAGTCCGATGTCCCTGCAATGTGCAGGGACATTTTCAACTAGATCAGGTTGCTCAGAGCCCCCTCCAGCCTGGCCTTGAATGTCTCCAGGGATGGGGTATCTACCACCTCTTTGGGAAACCTGTCCCAGTATTTTACCACCCTCATTGTAAAAAAATTCTTCCTCATGTCTAGCATGAATCTCCTCCCCTGTTTTAGTTTAAAACCATTACCCCTTGTCCTATTGAAACAGGCCCTGCCTGTCCACTTTATCTGCTGGAGCATGCAGGACCCAAAACTTGTTATTGAAATAGGAAGGCTTCTATTAGTAAATATTTGCAAGAAGAAAGATGGTTTTATTAGTTATATTCATGACTGCAGCCCTGGAGGAATTCCTGTTTCTGTCATGGCTGTGCTGCATCACTGGAAAAATAATTTTCTGGTGCCCAATAAATGGTCAACAAATGGCTGCTCAGTCTGAGACCTGATGGTTACATTTGTAGAAGTGTTAAGGACTCACAGCTGAGTGGAAGTCCATGGTAGCTTTTCCTTTGAAGTGTCAGGTAATGCTCAATACAGTAAGGGGAAAGATGCAATTTCAGGTACTGTAAATAACCATGAAAAATTATCCAGACATGTAGAGTTTTATCTTGAGAGCACTGTTGAATAGCCTACAATGAATAATACATGAGAGTGACCACAGAGTAAACAACACATTAAACCGTTGGTTGTTGGCACATCGGTGGTCTGTATGTGGAGACCGTGACAAAGGATTTGGTAGAAAATGAATGGTTACATGGTCTGGTAATCAGAAATTGTGTTGTAGCTGAGGTCACCTCCACTGCCATGCCAACTGTGGTTTTTATATCAAGGGGATGCTCCTGCAACAAGGCAGTTCTGGCTGAGGAATATCTGCTCTGCAGATGTCAGCAAACCCGTATCACACAAGCACCAGGCTTCTCTTGTGTATCCACTGCACTTTTTCATACAGATGTTTTTCTGCAGAAGTTTTTTGGAAAGTGCTACCTATTTTATTGTTCGGTGAATATTGCATGTTTTGTTTCCAGATTTCTGACTACTTTCATCAATTTGGTACTCTATTAATTTTATCAGTATTAATCAGTACAGTCAGGAAAATCTGCCCATGGAACTGTATGAGAAAAAGTTGTTTAGCTAACATTAGTATTTCTTTCCCTCTTTGGGAGTCCTTATGATAATTTTTCCTTTGTCTCCTTTGGGTCAGTGTCACATGTTGCTCCTCACATAGGCTGTCCATCTAGTCCTGACTTAGCAAGTCTTGTGTAACAAAAAGGTTGCATAGAGAGGAGCTTTTTCTAATAGCTTAAAGTATTTCATTTTTGCAGGTGCACTGAAATACAAGATAAAAGAAATATGATTACTACAACTGATGGATGGTACCTAAAACACATAATTAAATTGAACTGGCCAGTAAACTTTATTTCTGAATTTTGTTACTTCCGAGTTGTTCTAATTATCCAAAGAGAAAACAGTTGAAAATGTACCCAGGAAGGAATAATTGTTTCCTATTTCCAGTTGTGATTTTAGACAAAAATCCCTTTCCAATCATTTCCACTTTAATAAAAAGAGCAATTTCTGGGAAAAGTTAGCCAAACACTTAAATGGAAAGCTCAAAATTGTCTGAAAGAAGGGGAGAGGTTTCAGTAAAAAACAAAACAAAACAAAAAAACCCCAAACCCCCCCAACAAATTCTGTTGTTCTGTCATTGTGGGAATGTCTGATTTGCTGCTGATAGATTTTCCTTTCCTATCCTGTGCACTGTGCAAATTGCATGTGGCTTGCACAGCAGATATAGTAGATATACTTCAGACAGATAAATGATAAAACCACATAGTGTATAATATAGTGTAGCTGGGGCTTCCAACTGGAATTATCTTGCAAACCCCAAAAGAGGGAGACCAAATGGTTTAGGGATCTTTTTCTCTCCCTTTTTTTTTTTTTTTTTCTTTTCTTTACTACTTTTTCTTTGTTCCTTTTGGTCTTAGAATGAAATAGAATCACATTTAAGATGTTATTTTCTTTGATTCCAACCCTTCACGCCCCTTCCACTCCTTTCTACTCCTCTGTAGTTTTTAGAACTTCTTCATTGGAAAAATGCTCAAATGGAAAAAAAGAAAAGGAAGAAAGATAAAATATGCCCATACATAGTGAGAAACTTCTGGACTTTATTAACTTTATTTATTCGGTGGTGAAAAGAGGAAAAGGCATTTCCAGTGATTAATTTTCATGTTTTCTGTTTACCATTTAGTAGAGAAATTGAGTAAGAGAATGACCTTGCACAATTTCACACAAAAAGAGCAAAAATAGGCACTTCTGATTAGTCAGATGGATGAAAGATGCTCTGCCTATCTGGTAGAAATGGTGATACAGATACAAACTCTGGCTCAGTGCATCTCTGGACTGATGACTGTGGGGACCAAAGCAAATATTATTAAAAGAAGATCCCTCTATACTTAGATTTTCATGCTCTTTTTGTTAAATCAGGAGCTAGTGGCCACTGATGGAATCAAATGAACCTGGTTTTGTAGCTGGAAGGGCATTTTTTACGTTCTTGGGTTCCCACAGCGTCCTCACTTTTAGAGTACTTTAGGTGTTAAAACCTGCTTTAACTAACATTACACCTTCATTTTCAAATCCATGCAGATTTTCTTAGGAATGAAACATTGTTCTTCACTTTGGATTTTCATTTTGGGAGTAGGATGGTTCAGGTTTGACATTGCAGAGAGAGGCGTAGCAGTCAGTCCTGTCAATAAACACTCTGTGTCTCTGAGTCACATTCATCTGTGTCTTACATGTTTCCTGCTGAGTCACTGAATGGCTTTCTCACAGACTTTTCATGTCTTAGTGTTTTCATGTTTGAGTGGGAAACTATTTTGGCAGCAGGCCGTACTTTTCTGTATGTATTATGTATGATGAAGAAACATGATCTGAAAAACAGGCAAAACCAGCCCCGGGATGATCACAAAAAGAAAATTTTTATTGAATGAAACAAACTATTCCTTTAAAGGTAAAACTGTAAACTGGTTTTCTTGTTATTGACAAGGCACATGTTGTAGCAGCTGGAAGCAAGTGACCAGGGAAGTCAATCTGCGGGTTGTCATTTGGACAGAGGAGATCCCCACACTGGCCACACTGTTTTACAGGGAACAAATGGAGCTGTGAGGTCTGTACTCGTAACTCTCCAACCCCTGTATATCCAAGAATATGTGCACCAAATCTGCCAGCTAAAAACCCAGATGGCAAACTAAGTGTTGCTGAGATAAAAAACTTTATGTAGCAAATATGGATTGCACTTAGACAAAAATGTTTTGGTGGTTTCCCTCTGCTCCCACCTTCTTCACAGTTGCATGTCTAAGATGGTCTGCTGGTATAACTCACCTAAGTTGAATGGAGAAATTAAATCAGTCCATATAAAATTTAAAGGACAGACATTTTTCTTTTCATGCAGATGACTCAGCATATGTTGGCACTGCTTGAATAATAGTACAAAGGCTTAAAGTTAATGAAGATTAAATAGGTTTAAAACTGGGGCCTAATTTTCTGTTGGTGGCAGTGTGCTTGTTCTTTTGTTGTGAGGGAAATGTTACAGACTTACAGAACAAACCATCATTCGTCCTTCCTTGCACTTCCAGTCTTTCCAGTTCAGTATCTGAGTTGTTCCACTGTCTCTTCTTTTTCATTCTGGGAAAAGTTCTAAGCAAATGAAAGGGCTTTGTATTCTTAGCAAAGCATTTGAAAATTGGGGAGTATTGTATTAATACTTGATAGTCTTTTACTGAGAATCCACTGCCCTGCAGCCTACCTGCAGGCATTTTTCTGTTTGCAGTGGTTCTGCAAATTATCTAAGTAGCTGCCAAACTACCTGAGTCTATCAGGCACTAGCATTCCAAGGGCCTTAAGTTAACATTACTGCTTTGGCTTAGGGGCAGAAGCAAACAGGAAGGTAGGGAAGCTGTCTGCATGGAGGTGGGTTATCAGTGCTTAGTTTTGTCATTAATTAAGCTGACTCCAGCACCTTGAATGGGCTGTTTGCACAGTAGCCACATAACTGTAGGTTCAGTGACTGAAAGCAGCATAACAGAAAGGCAGAGGTTGCAGAATGAGTCACTTTGTCACAGATTTCTTGAACGTAACTGAATTCATTTGATGAGCCACAGAAGGAAAAGACTTTCCTTGTGGCTTTATAGATGTTGTAGTAGTGAATAATCTGCGTCAGTCCTGGGTTTTCTTCTGCATTGCTTATACAAAATTATGGTCCATCCATTGAGGTTGAGACTGCTGTAGTCACAAGGTAGTGGAAGTAATTATTTTTGTATATCACTATCAGACATCTTTTTCCTGGTTTATATTCAAGGCAGCTTATTTCCATCCATTTGTTATTTTCTCCAGGAACTGAGACACATGGGTGATGGATGAACCTCTGTCATTTAAGCAAGAGACATATATTTGAATATTATTTCAATTTTTTGACCATTTTGGATCTCAGAGATTCTTTAATCAGCCTTAAATTATTGTGTGAAGGGGAGAACAAGTACTGAGCCTCCTGGGCCTGCCTGTGGAAACTGTGGTGGGTTGGTGCTTCTGCTCAGTGTGCATTTCTGGGACTGAGAGGTTTTAGAGGAGGAAGGTAATAGCACCCATAGGACTGACATGAAGGATGATGGAGTTAACATTAACATTTCTGAACATTATTACCACAGATTGCTCAGCAGTGGTGTGTATGGATGATGGTCTAATGTGTTATAGTAAAAAAAAAAAAAAGCTGCTCAAAGAACAAACCACTCTTTTCAAGTTAGTAAAATTTTATTCTTATTTTCTTTCATTGCTTGTATAAATTAATTGGATATTCATGTTTATCTCTTTATGTTTAGAGAAAAACCCCTAGGAGACAGACCTGCTCTCTTTTGATATAAACAGTCAGATAATTTGCTTCTTGATCTGACTTGGTATATAATTATGGAAAGATGTTCCCCTACTAGGCTGCTGTGCCCTTAGGAGGAATGATGAAGCTAAGAAATGATGTAACTTTCTTCCATGGCCTGGCATTGTCCATATCAGGATGGAATCACCCTCTGGATATTCCCGTCTTTCCACAGTGACTGTCAAAGAGGCCTTGCTGTTCAATTCAGGTTTGTAAATTTTTGAGTAGCTGAAAGACAACGAGATGAATCTCTGCTCAGATGTATGAAACAATCAGTCCTAAAAGGCTTCAAGTGTTTTACCTTGGAGCGTTCCTCAATGATGGAGCAGATAAACCATGCCATAGAAGTATCCTTTTTAACCATAACGATAATGTTTCTGTATAGAGGTCTAAAGTCAGGTGAGATGGATCCCATGTTTAGTCTCTGTTTCTGGTGGTCATATTTGTTACAAAATCAACATTGAATAAGGAAAACTAGAGTAAGCTGGCAACACCAAAATCTATAGAGTCTTAGAGAGTTTGAGAACATGGCCAAATATTTTAATGCCTTGGTGATTTTGGTATTCAAAAAGGTATTACATAGCTTCTGCAGCTTCCTTTACTTACATGACTGCAGCTGTTTATATTTCTGGCAGGTAAGTGTTAACATTTCTGGGGGGATTGTTTTACACTCACTTTTTTGCCCACTCTTTGAACAGGAATGGACTTTGGATAGAAAGTTTTAGAAACCTGGAGATGCTTAATAGTTTCCTGTGTCCCCTTGCATTAGACAGACTGTGTGACAGATTTGCACACGTGGAGCTGACACTTCTCTAGGATTTCTGGACTTACAACAGTCAGTAGATCATTGCTTGGAGAAGTTGGGTGGCAAGGTATTGCTGTGTAACACTGAGAGCAAAGACTGAGAAGTAGCCTGAATATTCACAAACAGTCTGTTTCTCCTTTGAGTCATAGCCCCAGAGGTTCCAACATTATCTATGTTGCTTCAGTCTGGTCTGGGGAACTACGCAGCTGTTTCTCATGACTGATTCCTAGTAATTCTTTTGTAGTATTTGATTTTTTATGCCACGATGATTCAGTTATGGAAGAAACTTAGCAATATTAATTGGCACCCTTGTCCCTTCTCTGTGTTTACTAGAATGAAGTCATTGACATATGGAAACATTCAGATGATTGTATCAGACAAGCCAGACTGAAAGCAACAGACAGATGTCCAATGAGTTAAATATGCAAATCTTTAATGTAAATGTAATTGTAGATGATGAATTAGATTAATGAACAGATGAAAAATGACCATGCTAAAAATGACTGGAACCTGATGTCATTCCTTCTGGGAGAGTTTTTGTGAATCACATTATTATAACAAAGACAACATGTTTCTGTTTTAGTATAATTCCTCATAATTTACACATTCTTTGTTGTTACTATCATGCTCTGCATGAATGTATTTTTCTGTGCTTAAGAGGGACATTTAGACAGGTACTTTCTGAAGATTTATCATTCACATTTTATTTGGATATAGCACAAGGTAGATCTCAGTAACAGTTTTGATTCTCACTCCCAGTAAATTTAAAATACCAACAATTGACCCAAAAGTATCTAATCAAAGCCACAAAAATAAAATTATGTTTTTCTTTTGTGTACATGTTTTCATCACTAGGGACTGCATGCAGATACACAAGGCTTGATTTTGAATCACTGTAGGTTGCAAGGTTTTGCTACTGGCTGGGACACAGATGGGTTGATCAGATTTGATATGAAATTCATTTAATTACAGCAGAAGAGATTCATTTCTGTCTAGCAGACAGGTTAATCCAAGCTATGTTTTTAAACTTCCTCTGCAGCCAATGGAGAGAAGTAGACTGAGGTCAGAGGCTCACTGTATGATAACACACCTCTGGGCTGCTACTGAAGGAGGTGTCCCTTCACATCCCATCATCCTATTGCTCTCACCATGTCTCTTTCAGCAGCCACTGGAATGAGCAGGATGAGGGCCCAGCATACTGCCTGTCTCCATGGAGGGATGCAGGATCATGCAGGAATGTGGAAACATCCCTTTTGATGGCAGTTCAGGTTTCTATTGCACAAAAGCATCTGTTTTAATGCAGTTAACAATGTATGGAATGAACTGTACTGCCTATAGAAGGAGCCCAGACAAATAATTTACCTATTTACCTAGGGAAATAGAGTTAAGTAAGGTGAAACATGATCTTAGCGTACTAAAGACTTATGGTCAACTAAAATGAAACAGTTAAGTATCTACATGACAGGCTGGTGTGATAGTGTGGTATGATAAGTCTCTTCTGCATTTCATTCTTTACAGCTACTTCATAAAATATGAAATAAGATGAAAAAAGTGACAGATGTGCATGCATTTGTAAATATTGATATAATTGCTTATTTTCACAGAATCACAGAATGCTTGAGGTTGGAAGGGACCTCTAGAGGTCATCTGGTCTAATCCCCTGTTCAAGCAGGGCCATCTAGATCCAGTTGATCAGGACTGTGTCTGACTGGGTTTTGAATATCTATGAGGATGGGGGCTCCACAACCTTCCTGGGCAAATTGTGCCAGTGCTTGCTCACCCTCACAGCAGAAAAAGCTTTTCCTGATGTTCAGATGACATCTTTTGTGTCTCAGTTTGTGCCCATTGCCTCTGGTCCTGTCACTGGGCACCACTGAAAAGCGCCTGGATCTGTACTCTTTAAACTCTCCCTTCAGGTGTTTATACACATGGATAAAATCCCCCTTCAGCCTTCTCTTCTGAAGCTTGGACAGTCCCAGCTGTCTCAGCCTCTCTTCATAGGAAAGATGCTCGAGGCCCTTCATCATCTTCGCTGCCCTTTATTGGAGTGCCTCCAGTATGTCCATGTCTCTCTTGTATTGAGGAGCCCAGAACTGGACACAGCATGTAGATGTGGCCTCACCAGTGCTGAGCAGAGAAGAAGGATCGCTTCCCTTGACCTGCTGGAAATACTTTGTTTAATGCAGCCCGGGATAACACTGTCCTTCTTTGCAGCAAGGCCACATTGCTGGCTCGTGTTCAACTTGTTGTCCATCAGGACACTCAGGTCATTTTCTGCCAAGTTGCTTTTCACCTGGATGGCCCCCAGCATATACTAGTGTCTGGGTCGCTCCTTCTCAAGTGTAGAACTTTGCACTTAACCTTAAACATTTAGAACATTAAAGTCTTTTAAACTGTTGTAAACACAGTGATATCGCTTCCTGAGATGCAGTGCTTTCTTTAACCCACCAGGTTTTCTCCTACTGCTCATTTAGTTTGTCAGGGTTTGGTTATGGTGGTTTTGTTTGTTTGTTTGGTTGTTGTTTTTTGTGTTGTTTGTTTTTTTATCATTTGTTTGTTTGTTTTTGTTTTGTTTTGTTTTGGTATGGTTTTCTAAGGAAAAGGCAATGTAACATTGAGTTGAAGAGTGTAGTTACAGTATTTTGTGGTTTACACTGGCAGGCAGCTAAGCACCAGCTTAGCACCCTCACTCACTCCCTTCTTGGTGGGTTGAGGGAGAGAATCAGATGGGTAAAAGTGAGAAAACTTGTGGGATGAGATAAAGAAAGTTTAATAGATAAAGCAAAAGCTTCA
Source organism: Streptopelia decaocto (assembly GCF_964273445.1). Classification (NCBI taxonomy): domain Eukaryota; kingdom Metazoa; phylum Chordata; class Aves; order Columbiformes; family Columbidae; genus Streptopelia; species Streptopelia decaocto. The sequence continues at coordinate 185,918,007 of NC_138663.1, read as the reverse complement.
CACACAAGCAAAGCGAAGTCAAGCATTTTTAGACTAGTTCCCATGGGCAGGCAGGTGTTCAACCATCTCCAGAACAGCAGGGCTTCACCACACATAATAGTTACTTGGGAAGACAGAAGCCATCACTCTGAATGTGCCTCCCTTCCTTCTTCGTCCCCCAGCTTTTATACTGAGCATGGCGTCATATGGTGTGGAATATCCCTTTGGTCAGTTGGGGTCAGCTGTACCAGCTGTGTCCCCTCCCAGCTTCCTGTGCACCCCCAGCCCACTTGCTGGTCGGATGGGGTGAGGAGCACAAAAGCCCTTGACTCTATGCAAGGCTGCTGAGCAGTAACTAAAACATCGCTGTGATATCAGCACTGTTTACAGCACAAATCCAAAACAGTGCCCCATAGGGGCTACTAGGAAGAAAATTGACTCTCTTCCACCAAATCCAATACAAGCATATTCAGTAACTTGAAACAATGCATAACAATTCCTCCTTTTATTTATAATTCTAACCAGAGGAGAATTTAGATTTCCATCAGGTGATTTATGAGGATACCATGTGCTCTAGGAGGATTCTTTGTTACACAGCTGAGATGTCAATCTAAAAGTCTGGGTTCAATCACTGTGAGTCTGCAGGAAAACCACCTTCCCATTGCTCGTCAGTCTATTCTGCTTTGGTCTTCAATTAATGAGGAAAGGAGCAGAAAGCAATCTGACTATTGAGGTTGCCTTCCCTCTCCTTTCACCCTCTCTCATGTGAGGACAGCTGAACTTGCTGTTTATCAAGTGATGTAGTGGCAAAATTGCAGTGTCATGATTTAAAGTTAACTGCTAGTAGTTTTTGCCTGCAACAAATACACCAGTCTTTACTAGAGCAGTTCAGAGGGTTATTTGTAAGTGGTTTAGCACTTTCTTTTTTCCCTCCACTGGAGATAAGGTGGACTTCTGGGGTGGAAGTTTTGTCAACAACCCTGTTTTGTGATATCTTCATTCAAGAACCAGAACATTTCAATACTAATATAGCTCTTCAGAGCTGGGATTTTGACTCATAATGCATTTTAGTGTGTCATCTACCATGAGAGGCCCTTCATGTTGCCTAGGACTTCCAATCACTATGATAACAGAAATCATAACAAGCTCATGAACATCTGCACATGATTATGAAACAACAATATGTGCCTGGGTGGCTGTTAAGAGATTTCATAAGTCTATTTTCAGAACAACAGAAGTGCAGGTTTTGGGAGTGTCCCTGCTCTGCGAAGCTGACTCACATGTAAGTACGTTCACTGTCAAAATTTGAGCTGGGTTTATGCCCTAAAGACAGGAGGTCTTCCAAATGCTCATGCTACAGTTGTGGACAGAGCATAACTATGTGACTTTGGATATGGCCCATTGTAGACAATATGACCCTGTTTTGGTCATCCCCTGAAGACCCATTGTGAGGTGCTAACCTACTTTTGTGGGAAAAGTGATGTTAAAGAGGGAGTGAATACAGCTGCACATGTGTGTGTCATGCAGTGGGAACAGTATACCAAGCATAAGCATCAATATGAACAGGAGCTTTAATTTATGAGCTTCCTATTCCGGTTCACTTTCATTGTGCAAAGGCTGTATATGCTGTGTTCTGCTTTTTCTGGCAGTCTACCACTGTGCTTCTGTTTGAAGGATTTATGTTTATCCTCTCAACAGAGAAGAAAATATTAGTTTCATAAAAGTTTAAGGGACATTTTCAGCAAGTAATTGTTCTCAAATCCTGAGTAATTCCAAGTCAAATAAATTGTAAAAAAGAAATGATCGTGGATCATAGATACATGTTTTGACTTTAGTATGACAGACTAGTGTGAAGTAGACCACAAAATATTTATCAGTAGGGAATGGTGAGGTTTGATGACTTTCTAGACATTTCCAAATTCACGTGAGTCATCCTTCTTGTGTATTTATTTTCTTGCATGATTTCTTTTGTGTTCCATTACTTTGAATATAATCTCAGCATATGTTTGCATTCTTAAAATATTTATCTTCCTAGGTAAACTCTAGGGGAAAAAAAAGAAAGATAATCAGCAGATATAATTTCAAGTTTTCTTTTTTTTTACAGCTATTTTGTGGTGATGAGACATCAGTCTGACTGCATGACTCATTCAGGTAACAGAGAGGCAGCGAGATGCGGAAGGAAGGTGGGAGTGAAGTACTTTCATGAGAATTGGTCATTGTTTGTTAGATGTCAGAATTGGTCCAGATTCTGGTTCTTATGAACTGGAAACCACATTTTCCAGTGAAACATGAAGCTCTAAGAAGTTTATTTCCTAATTATCAAGTTATTGCCTGTCTCCTTTGGTATTACATAAACTACTTTGGGGCCTAGCCAGACAATAGCAGTGAATCCAAAAGCAGTTAAGGATTTACTAAGTCATCTGGACTACCACTTCACTTAAGACATTTAAAACACCGTTAAGATACTCCAATATAAAGCCTTGGAAAATATTCTGAGAGAATATGTAATAGTAAAACTTGATATTCTTCACTTAAAATAAAACTTTGATTTTTTACCAACTCAAGTATGTTTTAATTTTGTGCGTGTGTGTGTGTGACTAAATGAAAACCTGTTTGAGTGCTGAAATTTGAGTAAATCTTTAAATGAATAGCCGCTTTTCAGCTTCCTTGTAAAAGAAGATGTGTCTGTAAGTCCATGTGTATGGATTTAAATATCTTGTCTTGAAGTCAAATAAAGTCAGAAGCACGACCTTTAATGTCCTGTCCCACACCTAAAGCACAGGAATTTGTATCCTTTATCCCTACTATATTCTGTGTAGTTCTATGTAAAGTTTTAGCTTTATTATAAAGGACCTACTTCCTTATTTTTTTGCATAGTCATATACACTGTGTGTGTCCATGTGATGGAAGGACCGTACTTACCCCCTGTCACTATGACAACTATTTCCAGCTCAGCATACTCTGTCTCATTTATACATACAATTCCTTCTGGGTAATTTTTCCCCAGTTTATCTATTCTGGACCTAGGGAAGTTACAATACATAAGTTCTGTCAATCACCAGTTTTCCAACAGAAAATCTCTAAGGCCAAATCTAGGCAAGCTTCCTGTTATTTTAGGTCCTCAGGAGCTGTACATTCTCCACTAAGTCTAACCTGAAAAGTATAGTCTGTAGCTTCTTAAATTATATCTGGTTCAGAATCTTCATTAAGGCATGAATTAATGGAGAAAGTTCTCAGTTTCCACAAGCATAAAAAAAATCTGGAGGGAGAAACAGGATAAAAAGCAGATAAGCAGTAAAAGTAAAATAAAAAAGCTAAAGATGTTTGCAAACCTGATGTCTATCTACAGCTATTGGCTTAGAATGGTAGTGGATGATGCCAGGGACAAATATAAAACAAAGTCATTCCTTGCATATGAATCTTTAAAGGCCATGTGTTAAGTTAATATGCTGCCGATAACTTATCACATTTTCTGTCTAGACATCCAAGCCAACGTGAATGGGAATATTTTCATGTGATTTTTCCCTCTGGGATTTTCCCCCCAGAACAATGTTCTTTTTCTGCTTCTGTGATGCTAAGAATAATAATGGAAACTTGCTGTCAAAAAAGACAGACCCACGCCCCATTCTTACTTTTGCATGATGTACTGTGGAGAGTGCCTCTTTGGGTATTGAGACGATATATTTCAATTTGAAAACAGTCCTTTCTTCCTTGCTTAGAATATGTGATAAACTGTATATATTTAGATTGATTCTTGAGGGACCTAGAATATTTAGGTCTTGTTTTGCATTTGCTATATTCCACCTGGATTCTAGATGGGTTACCAGAAAAGAAAGACAATTCTCCTGGTCTTATATGGGATTTTATAATTTTTGGAACTATTCATTTAAATAAGGCTCCATATCAAGAGGGACAGTCTTGAATTTTTGATGATTTAGCTACTCCAGCAAGAGGTTTTCCTTTAACTTCAAATGAAAACTCTTTCTAAAGCTCTTCCACTAGCAAGATTCCCTGCTGAAAGATTAAAAAGTGGCAGACTAGGAATTTTCTAAAAAACACAGTGGAAACCTATCTTAGTTACATAAATTCTAGCCATCTAACAACCCTCATAACAACCTTTGTTATTCAGTAGCTTTATAGAGTAGCTGGCTAAATGACATTTACATGTCCATGTAATATTGGCTTATATTTTACTCCATTGTCAGTTTGGCTAATGGAATTGATTCCCTCTTTGTGTCATTAAAATCAGGATAAGTTTTCCTAACAATGAGCAGTGGACAGATATCCACGCTAGTCTGTCAAGTCTCCCAGAAGCTTTCAACAGTATGGATGATTAGGTGTCTTGCCTGAAAGAGAAGTAATATCCAGGGTAGTGTACTGAAATAATTCCCTGAGGGATATATCTTCTGAGTAGTTGAAAGAGACCTGCAGCTCCAACATTTGATCTTGCACTTGTGGTGTTCCCTATGAATCAGTTGTCTTTTCCCTCTCAACATTCTCATGCCTGTCAGGGAGCAGTGGCCATGTGGCTGCTCTGCAAGGGAAGGTGAGCCTGGAGCGATGGGCAAAGACCCTCAGACAAGAGCCCCATCTCATTGTACCCAAACAAGAGGAGCAGAGCAGGTCCAGAGTGTAACCAGGGCAACCAATGGCTCCGGTTGCCAGAATAGTCTGTGGTGATGGACTTGATCCAAAGCCAAGCTGGGAAGGCAAGTCAGCAGGTGAGCTCAGTGAAAGGCTGGGCACAGGCATCCCTACAATGCAGCTCAAAGACTGTCTGGGGGTCAACTGGGGGTTGCGGGCAATGAGTCTTCTCCTGGCTCTTTCTCACAGATCTTTCCCAGCATCTGCACTAGAGATTACAGCTGTACCATGCCACAGCTGATCTTGAGCACTCACACCCAAAGCTGAAGGAGGGATGAGGCTGCAGAACCTCTTGGTTCCTCAGCAGATTGAAGGTGTGGAAGAGCAAGTCAGGGATGAATGGAAGGTGTCTGAAGTTATGCACCCTCAGTTGGTCAGTTTACTCTGTAGGTTAGAAATAGCCATGGTTTCTTCTGTCATGTTAAGATAGGTCATCCTATCAACTATAACAGGGAAAATTACAGAGAAGAATGAAGATGAAAGATATGAAACTGCATCCATGCAAAGACAGAAGCCTACAACTCTTAATGTTGGAAAGGATATACCTAGAAGAATTTGATAGCAATCTGCAGACTGACTGTTAAAGGCAAATAAAGAATGATTATTAACAACTACTCACAATTAATTAAATTAATCAGTTGTTTTTTTCAAGGAGATAGTTGCTGATAAACTGAAGATAAGATAAACAGAAGGAAGTACCTTTTACGCAATGAACAGCTAAATCATTAAACTTTTGTGGCAGCAGAAGCCTAAGTCAGTCATAGACAAAAATAGTTCAGCTGATTTGTAGAGGATAAATACACAGGTGACAAGTAAACTTCACAACCTAGATGTGGCTTTTGGTTCAGCAAGTTCAGTAACTGTAAAGATGTGCCAGGGGAAAAAAAGCAAACCCCTGCATCAGATGTATTTGTTACATAGTGCAATAATTAAGGTAGTAAGTAAAGTAGTTGAATGTTAAGGTAGTTAATAATGTCTTCATTATATTTTGTATTCACTACAGTAATGTGATTTAGCTGGGCATGAGCCTTTTAGCTCTGAAGTTGTTTGAAATAATACAGTTTACTACACCATGTCTTCTTGCGCATACAGGTGCCGACATCAAACTTGTCCTTCAGACAAAGTCTGGCTTCCTATGGCACTTTTCACCAGTTTCAAGAGCTCATCAAAATACTCAGTGACTCAGGCCAGGGATATCTAAAAGCTGTCCTAAATCTCTAGGTTGATGATTTTCTTTCCTGTACAATGCAATACTCATAAAGTTTTCCTGGCAAAGTCTGAGTATTTGGAAAGAAGTCATTGGAGAACTAAGGTTCATTACAAATCTCAGCATATTTTGTTCTTTCAGACTGACTTTTTCTAAGATAAATACACATCATAAGGTATTTTACAGAATAACCTAATACAATGTGAAAATAAACAATCCCCTCAGAAAACGAAAATGTCAAACCAAGTGAAACCTGAAATGCAACAGGACAAAGCTGTCCTTTTCTGGCTCTTTGCTCTTTTCTGCTTCTGGAGAACTTACGAGAAAAATATACAACAGTGCATATTCTTATGCTTCCCTTTTTGTCCAAATGAAAGTAGCTCAGATTGTACTGTAATAATCGTGTAGAACAAATATAAAAGAGGACAGATGCCACAGTTTATGCCAGAAAAAGCCATATTACACCATGTTCAATCAGTGGAACAGAATGATAACTGTTTCTCCTTCCTACCCTTCCAAGCAAGAATAAGCAGAGAGATTTGGAAGTCCACTGTAGACCCAAGATGCAAATGCAGTAATACTTCATGCCATTTTAGTTTTATTTATGGGAACTCATGAGCTGTCTTTACATTCTTACAATGTTGTTTGTGAGTATATATATCAAGATTTTGTATTGCAAAATAAATACAGAACCCATTTTACTTTTTGAGTTCTGTTTGTAGAAAGAATGGTCTTAACGTTATCTGGCCAGACAGTCAAGTAAAATGAAATGACATGATGTGAAATAAATTGACCCTGAAGATATAAGTATATAGTCCATTACTGGAACATGAAAAGAAATGCATCAATCTGCATCATGTCAACTACCCCTGAGGATACATTTTCCTTAGATTTGACTCTCTCTAGCACTAAATGACTGATGTCTCTTGGAGGGAAAGCTGGAGCCTTCAGTAGCTCAAGAACTAACCACAGAATTACTAAGTTCCTTCTAGCTGCATAATTTCCAGCCATTCTACACGAACCTGAATTAATCCAGCCTGGGCAACAGTTGCACAGCATTTGTGATAGGAAGAAAATACATGCATTCAGTGTCCAGTCAATGTGCTTGGCCCAATGTGCCTGAACCAGGTGATGCTATTTTATAATCACTTTCACAGAGGTTAGTCACATTTTCAGAACAGTAAATGGTCAGTTGAAGTCCATTTAACACCTTATCTCTTGCTGCCTCATGGATAGTTTGCAACAGAAAGGGTTTATGCTGGAACACTACGGCAGAACGTCTGTACCTTCTCTTCACCATTGCCACCTCTCAGACAAAGTCCTGTGATCCTTACAGTGACTTTATGATGGCGATCTGACCTCAAAACCTTGAACTAAACTCTGCATTTATTAAAAACCCTGGAAACAGACATGGGTCTGCCACAGGTGTAAGATGTCTCCACCTCTCATGCTGCTTTGTTGGCAATTCACAGTCTCCTAACAGCTGTGTGCCATCATAGTGTCTCTCCTGCTTGTCCTACACCAGAAAGAAGCAATAGGTCTCTGGAGTGGATGGAAAAAGTTAACTTGTCTGTAGCTTGAGTCTGTGCTCACAGCCATAATGTTAGACTCTGTTTGGGGAAGCAAATAGGAGCTGAATTGTAATATGTGGCCTGATGTGGGGATGTGAGATGTGGGCCTTCATGTGACATCTCGTCACCACTGCATGGGACTAATGAAATAATGTAGATGATTTGGGTCTCCAGATGCTTAGTTATGAATCTGCTGAGGCTGGTGGGACCATGTTGAATTGGGTCTAATACCGAGCATTCTTGACATAAGGTATTTGGAATTGGATTTAACCTTCTGATTCATATTGATACTCAGACCACATTTCATTGATACTATTTACTCCTTGGCTTTAATTTTTTCATCTTTAAGAAGTCAATAAAAATTTCAGGGTTGTGTGGCAATGAGATGTAATTTTGAAAGATTGCTTTTGCCTGGAGAATTCCTCTGTTTGCTTCTCTGTATGTATTTCAGGTAGAAAACATTTCCCATAAAATTTACCTTTTATAAGATAAAGTGAACAGTATAAATTTTGTAGGTTTTTGAATTCCGGTTTTATGTTGAAAAAAGCCGAGACACAGTTTATTAAAATAAACAGCACCCTGCTCTAAATATCTGCAGTGTAACCTCAGGTTGGGATTCAGCCATTTCAAACTTTGGTTGAAAATGGTATATATTTTGCTAAGGCATTACATACTCCCAAGGCATAAGTGATCAACAGCAAGGAATGAACTGAAGCCCTCATGCTCTGTCAATATGAAAGAAGAAGAGCAGATGTCTGGGTCACACAGAAGAAGCCTAATGTTAAAAGTCTGTAACCTCACTGCACACTTTGTGCCAGACCCCATCATGCTCTGATTAGTAATGTTTGATTGGTCTGATCTAGTGCAGGTAATTGACAGCTAAGACAATTTTTGGTCTCTTTATTTCAGTGGGTTAGCAGAAAATAACTGGAGTTGATTTGTGAATTTAGCTCTATTTTTGCACACAACTCTGAAAAATGATAAGGCTTCTTGTTACATGTTAGAAGAACACAATTTTGTTTTACTTGCCATAAATGCTATGCTTTATATATATCTTAGCACAGTTAAGCTGGACATTGATGCTTAGTAATTTTTACTGGAAGTGAGTATGTGTGATGCTGGTTGCTTTGCTCTTTGTGTGTGTAGAGCTGGAGATAAATAACTGAGAGATCATGGATATTTATGGACTTACCAAATGAAAAAAGTGTATGCATTGCACATTATGTGCACCCTAGTTATGGTGAAATATGGGAGGAAAATTTTAGTGATGAGTTTGAGGTATGTTTATTGGAGGAACCAAGAATAAGCTGTGAAAGTCAACTCAAGCTAGAAGAGATAGATAAACTATTCAGAGACGCCTTCTGCACTCCATATCTATTTTGCAAACATTTCAGCTAGTCTCAAAAAAAACCAAAACAAAACCCAATCAAACTGAAAACAAGTGGCATTTCACCTTCCTCCATTTATGATGTGAGTCTAAGGGACCTAGTTGGGGTTTCTGGTAACGTGTCAGAGGCCTTAATGTATGTTGCTTGGGCTCCAGCTGCCTTTCCTCAGGTGCATGGGTCATCCACAACTTCTTGTCATACCTGCCAGCCCTGTGTCTTCAATAGTGTAAATAACTGAAAGTAATACTAGATACCAGTGTTCAGACAACTGAATCAGCTTGGCTTGCTTTTTCCCTGCATCACATGAACCTGCTTTGGTAACATGGGCCTTGACCACATCAGGTCTCCCCAGAGTCCTGTCTGGTCAGTCATGCAGCTTCAGCAGCTGGTGGAGGCTGCATGGTCCCTGTCCAGGGCAGGCGTGTGGGTTTCCTGAGTGAAACAGGGCACGTGGGAGGATGAGGGGTGTAGGCAGGAGTGCACACACCCGGATGAGAGGCTGGGATATGGACAGCTGGGCTTGAGAACTGGGATGTGTACCTGTCTGTGGGGACTGGGCATGGTCTGAACTACGTCTAGACATGATCTAACAAAAAGTACTAGGTTTTTGGCTAAGGGAAGCTTGAAATCTGCCCAGGTGGAGCAGGAGGGATGCTGAATCAACAGCCCTCATCCAGCTGCCTCAGGAGAAATTAATAATGGAAAATTCTCAAGTATGGTAGTTTTCACAGCTCTGCTGGTGATCTGGCAGTCTTACCACTGCTGGTGACTGGTAGATCTGAACTGCATTTATGGACACGAAATGAACTCTTATTATTCATCATGTAACATATAATTTCTGTATCTGGTAAGAACACTATAGTTGTGACAATTTTATAGAAAAAATGGTGGGTTTTACACCTTGCAGAAGAACATTTTCATGCATAAAAACATTTCTATTCACAAACACATTTTTCAAAACAAAAATAAACTATTCCTCCCCATACTCCCCAATCTGCTGATTCCAATTTAAATTCAAGATCCAGATGATGCAATTCAATTTCTTTACAAACAAAGGTTGTATCTGAAGAAGAGAGAACTACCTTTTGTTTCAACTCAGTTTATCACACAGAAGCAAAACAACTGCAATAAAACTCATAATTCCAAAATCAGCTGAAGCCTTATGGTGGAATAATACACACTTCATGCTAGACAGACTTCAGCTTTCCTTTGGGGAAACCTGAGAAGGATTTGAGCTAAAGAGAAAGACCAGAGGAAGCAATTTAATAATGACTTAATAGTAATTTTTTATCACACATTTTCCTTAACTGCCTGTGGTCCTATGTTAGGATCTAGCTCTGATTACATTAGTCATTATGCAAACACACAAGAAGGATAACTGGTGGCATGAAGACCCATCTTTTCTAAATCAGATGTACTTGGCTTGGCACCTTGTAGTGGCCTGGCGCTGATTTCTAAGGGCATTATGCTTTCAGGAAGTGCAGGAGCAACAAAACCAAATCCTTTTCTGATCTTCGAAGCAAAAATCCCTTGTTCATATTAAGAATTTTAAAACCTCTATATCAGCAATGATACTTGATGCTTTTGAAAGCAAAGATGTTACCATGAGAAATTTGTTCACCAATGTACAGTAGGCAACCTGTGATAAAAAGTTCAAGAAGGGAATCTAATCTAAAAGTTCTGTTGCAGATCCTCAGAAGAGTTTTCCATACTCATTATCTCCCAGCTGAGTGTCCTCACCACTAGCCTATAATCGCAATCCCCTGATCTGCTCTCCTTCTGATCTGATGACCCTTGTATGTCTGACCACACAGTGACCCAATGTGGCTGGAGCGGATCACCTCTCCTGAATGACCTGCCCAGGGCTGTCTTGGGGAAGGTTTGGGTTTGAGCTGTTTCTGACTGCAGGAAGCCAATTAATCCCAAGTGCTCTTTTTAGTAAGTTACTCCACAGAAAGTGGGAGATGTGATCACCAAGTCCTATTTAGGTATCAGTTTCTATGAATACAGAAGTGGGGTTCAGGATCCCTGGGCACATCGTCCAGGCTGTAAGCACAGAAGTTGCAAGTTGCTTCAGCTGTCAGCCCTTAACCTACATGTTATCTACACACTTGTTTATGGACTGGGCCACAGTTTATCTGGCAAATCATGGAATCACACAATGGTTGGGGTTGGAAGGGACCTCTGAAGATCATCTAGTCCAATACACCTGCTAAAACAGGTTCACCCAGAGCAGATCACACAGGAATGTGTCCAAACAGGTCTTGAATGTCTCCAAACAAGGAGACTCCACAACATCTCTGGGCAGCCTGTTCTGTGCTCGTTGGCCCTCATCCTATTGTTGGGCACCAGTGAAAGGAGTCAGGTCCCATCCTTTTGACATCCACCCTTAAGATATTTGTAAAGATTGACAAGATCCCCTCTGAGCCTTCTCTTCTCCAGGCTGAACAGACCCAGCTCTCTCAGTGTCTCCTCAAGGTGCCCTTGGCCCTTAATCATTTTAGTAGTCTGCCACTGGACTCCCTTCAAATCACTGCTTGGCCCTTCCCAGCTAGGACTGGGGAGCAGGGAGGTGCTGTGGTGGGGCTGATGCAGGGTGAGGACTCGCTGTGGAGGGACGACTTGCCATGTGCTGACTCTCTGCAGCAAAAATGAGGAAAATATTTCTTTTTGCTGCGGTTCACAACTACTCAGAGGCTTTGAAAGATTGCACATTAAAAGTATTAGAAAATCCAAGCTCTCACCTGTTCTCATAGCATCTAATCCAAGAACCACAGAAAACAATTGGAAAATGTTGCTTCAGTTTTGTTGAGCTGGGCCTTTTGCCCTGAGTTGGAAGTATCTAAACACAGCAGGGTCAGGGTATAAAGCCCCTGTGCTGCACAAATTCAGGAAATAAGTAAAGCAGAGGTCTCTCTTTGGAGTAGGGAGAGATAGCAGCACTTTCCTACTCCAAGGAGGTACTCCGAGGATAACCAGACACGCGGCTGTGAGCGATGTCTACCTGTGAGCAGGGCTGTGAGCACCACTGTTAAAACCCCGGAGGGCTGAGGTTAAAGTGGGGGAGACTCTGTAACCTCATGGCCACAGAAAGATCCCCTACAGCCCTGATGAATTAACCCTGTGGTGTGCAGACTTCAAAACCAGATTTTTCCCTCTTATATTTTGCCAAATGCGGTTAATTTAAATAAACTCAGATGATTTTCTAAACAGCTAATATTTCTAATTTTGCTAGTTGCTCCTGGTAAAGGTTCAGGCTCGAGATAGCTTTGCAAGGTTATCTGTAGTATAGTAAATATAATAACTTGTTTGCTTTGTTAATATGTAACAATTAATTATAACCTTTTAAAAAAAAAAATAAATTCTCTTATTTCAGATCAACACACTTAAATGTACTCTTGCCTATACAGTTTGGTTTTCTTTTTGGTTTCCATGGTTTAATTTTTAAATCCTATAATAGGAATGAATGGCATATTCTTGCAATTTCTGCTCTTAGTGATTATGCTTTGAAGTGGGCTGGTGTGAAGAAAATGATCTAACAAACACAGCCCAAACACCAAAGTGTTTTACTCGGTATCTTATGCATTTATTTGCTAAGACTGAATGTCTTTCTCTCCCTTGACTGCATTCCTTTGCAATGGGCAAGTCAGCACAAGGTGGTGCTAAACAGCACACCATTAATCTCTTTCCTGTATACACGCCTGAAGGAAGCTTTTGGAAAAGGCAGTTAAAATATCTTGTTATAAGTGACAGATAAAACTTTTTTTAAAAAATAATTAATTAATTAATTTCTATCTGTCATGGCTGGGAGAGTTCCCCCAATAAAGCCTGCCCACTAGGGCTCTGAAAGATATCTCTTCTGTAAAGGGTCTTTGGATTAATGCAATAACTTCATGTTAAGCTTTCCTTACAGGAAAGCATAGCCATTATCTACTTACTTATTTGTAAGTGTATCCTCGTGTTTTTCACCTCTGTTCCACAGCTCTTTGGGATTTGTGAGTTGTTTCTGAGAAAACCCATAGAAAATGTGTGCTGTGGGCTTAAATTACAGAGCTCTGTAGTTCCTTTGGGCAAATTGCTAAAGAGAGGCTGAAGATGCAAAATAAATGGAGAAGACTAATCACTGATGGTGGGACTTGAATGTCCGACCAGGTTCAGGGCTGGCAGCTCCAGGGAGAATGGGTGTCTCTTCCCCCAAGAGGTGCTCTGTTCTCTGTGCGGATGCTCTGCCTGGAGCATGGAGAGATGTGGTGGTTGATCAGCAGCTGGCCTCTTTGCTTCACATGCCAGAAGAAGTGCTAATTAGATATTTTGTTTTCTTGGCATAAAATATCACCTCTCCTGCAAAAATGTTCCTGGGGTAGAAACTGGAAGGGATGGACCTCTCTAAAACTTTTCCTTTTTTTTTGGGGGGGGGGTGGGGGGGGAAGCAAAACTGGTCTCTCTGAAAAAAAACCAACATGCTTTTGCTAGTAAACACAAAGTAGATCAGCTGGAATCAACTACACAGCAAGCTATACTTGTTCACTCTTTGACTTTTGAGTAATTTCACCCCACAGATATTTAGCAGCACTTTGACATTGTATCTGCACCTCAGAGACTTTCTTTGGCGTCTTCTGCCCTTTAAAAGCATGCTTTATGGATAGAAAAGGTCTCTAGGAAAGCCTGGAGTGTTGTTTCCTTTTGCAAAATAGTGGAAGGTTGAAATGGATCCTATTCCTTTTCCATTGTGTAAATCCCGGCCTCAGAGAGAGCTTCCTAGGGACCTAGAGAGAGCAGGTATTCTTCTACAAAGGCAGCTGAGCTATGTGTTTGCTCTTGCTATGTGCATGATTTGATGGAGCCCTCTGCTTAACACAGTACTGACATATAGCACCAAGTTAAACGTAGTGTGAAAACTTATCTTTTGCAGAATGATCTGAGATGTCTGATTACATCTGTCGTATCATATTGACTTGGCATTAGGATAAGACTGGACATGAGGAAGCATTTCTTTACTGAGAGGGTGGTCATACACTGGAACAGGCTTCCTAGAGAGGTGGTCGATGACCCAAGCCTGTCAGGGTTTAAGAGGCATTTGGACAATGCCCTTAACAACGTGCTTTTACTTTTGGTCAGAATTGAATTGGTCAGGCAATTGGACTAGATGATCACTGTAGGTCTCTTCCAACTGAACTATTCTATTTTTTATAATTAATAGCCAACTTTGTCTGACAACACATTTGAGCAGGACTTGGACTAATGAGTGAGAGGTGATCACAGTATCACAGTATCACAGTATGTTTGGGATTGGAAGGGACCTCAAAAGATCATCTAGTCCAATCCCCCTGCTGGAGCAGGAACACCTAGGTGAGGTCGCACAGGAACATGTCCAGGCGGGTTTTGAATGTCTCCAGAGAAGGAGACTCCACAACTTCCCTGGGCAGCCTGTTCCAGTGTTCTGTCACCCTCACTGAGAAGAAGTTTCTTCTCAAATTTAAGTGGAACCTCTTGTGTTCCAGCTTGATCCCATTACCCCTTGTCCTATCATTGTTTGCCACCGAGAAGAGCCTGGCTCCATCCTCATGGCACTCACCCTTTATATATTTATAAACATTAATAAGGTCCCCCCTTAGTCTCCTCTTCTCCAAACTAAAGAGACCCAGCTCCCTCAGCCTTTCTTCATAAGGGAGGTGCTCCACTCCCTTAATCATCTTTGTTGCCCTACGCTGGACCCTCTCCAGCAGTTCCCTGTCCTTCTTGAACTGAGGGGCCCAGAACTGGACACAATATTCCAGATGTGGTCTCACCAGGGCGGAGTAGAGGGGAAGGAGGACCTCTCTCGATCTACTAACCACCCCCCTTCTAATACACCCCAGGATGCCATTGGCCTTCCTGGCCACAAGGGCACAGTGCTGGCTCATGGTCATCCTGTTGTCCACCAGGACCCCCAGGTCCCTTTCCCCTACACTGCTCTCTAATATGTAATCTCCCAACCTATACTGGAACCTGGGGTTGTTCCTGCCCAGATGCAGGACTCTACACTTGCCCTTGTTAAATTTCATTAGGTTATTCCCCGCCCAACTCTCCAGCCTGTCCAGGTCCCGCTGGATGGCAGCACAGCCCTCCGGCGTGTCAGCCACTCCTCCCAGCTTAGTGTCATCAGCAAACTTGCTGATAGTGCACTCAATTCCCTCGTCCAAGTCGTTAATGAATATATTGAATAATATTGGCCCCAGCACTGACCCCTAGGGCACTCCACTAGATACTGGCCTCCAACTAGACTCCGCACCATTGACTACCACTCTCTGATTAGCTCTATTATCTTTTATATATATGTAAGTTAACATAAACATTAATATATAGCAATATACAAATCTTGACAGAACTGCAGAGTTTGAAATCCAAGCTATCTTGCTAGTTCTTATTATATAATTTTCCATCAGTGACACCAGATCTCTGAAACACATTTGTAATTGTAGTAACCCATTTCCTGCTGGAAGCAAAGTGCAGAACAGGCCTTGTTCTTTCTGAACTTCATTGACACTCAGTTTCACTGAGATACATCTATTTGATTAAAAGTTAATGCTCTATCTATTGACTCTTTTCAAGGCTTACTGATGCTGCTGTTGTCAATTAACCTTCTAAATCATGTTTTGGAACTAATTATTCATAGACCTTTTCAACAAGAGATGAGTCTGGATAACCCATCAGGATCTGAAACATCTAAATTTATGGTGAAGTTCTTACTTTAGGTGATTTCAGTATGAGCTGTTTGAACAAAATTTGGCAGACATCAAGAGATTAGGCATGTTTATATATTGGGAATGTTGAATTAGTTTTGGATAAGAACCTGGACTTCAGAATATAGTTTAACAACTGTCTGTTTGGAGTGAACAAGACATTCCTTCTCTGGATAGGTTATCCCACAAGGTTTTACTGGACAGATGGATAAGCAGTCTGTTCTGATATGGCAATCCCTTTCTTTTTATGTTTTAAGCATCAAATGCAGAACAGGCCTGGAAGCACAAAGTGGCATTTCCACGGGTGAGCTCTGATCCTCCCCATCCACGTTTTTAGTTTCAGCCAGGGGTCTGAACAGCAGCACACACAGCCAAGAGTGACCTTTCCACTACCAAAGGAAGAGGTTGGAAAATAAAGTGGTTTATTAAAATTTTAATGTGAAGGCCATGCATTCATATACCAATAATCTTCCTTTTTTTCATGGCTTGTCCAGTTTTTCAGGTGTGGGTCTGTCGATTCTGCAGCTTTGCAAGTCCAGGGCTGGCAAATTTTTCTTTGTCCTCTGTGTCTGAGCTAATTTTATCTATTGCCCATTTTGAGCATTGGCAGTGAATTACTTTCTTGTTTACCCAACCCTCAGGTAAGCAAGAAGATCTACTTCAAGTGCATTCAGCCCTAAGTAATTAACTCGATGTAGACAGCAGGTGTATTTCTACTTAGAGAGAGTGGGTATTCTTCTTGAGGGAACACTTGAGGGAGCAGCACAGTTCCTTGATTAAGAGGCATGTTTCTAGGAGCTTTTTCATAATGCACTTTTGTAGAGTTACTGAATTGGCATTGAAAGCAATTAAAAAGAAAAGTATAAACCTCACAGCATTAACAGGTTTCATAGATAAGGATCCTTCAGCTACCAGGAGAGGCTCAGTAGAGAAAAAGCAGTGAGGTGGAAATCAGAGTGTTTGCCAATCTCAATGCTCCTTTCAATACTATTGCATGGCTACTTGCCTGTGCCAGTAGGAGAGAGAAATTTGTGTTGCTGAATACCACAGCAGGGTGAAAACTGCAAATTGAGAATGAGTTTACTTTGTTCCCTAACCTGATTCTTTAAAATACCTAGTGAGAGATTTTTGTTTGATGTTGTAACTATTATCATTCATCATAGCCCAGTCATTAGTCTCTTCTGCTTTATGTCTCATAATTATCGGTCTGCACACAAAAGGTGTGAGGTTTTGGCACCTACATCGCACCAAGTGACTGGAGTGCTGAAAGAAGAGACATTTTCCTCATGTTGTAATAACACTGCCTTCGATGGATGCCATAAATCACTTGGTCATTATGCTTATTTTCCTTTGGCCTTCTGGTGTTGTCCCTCCTGTAGTCTGGAATGCTGCTGTGAAGCACAGTTTGTTTCTGGGAAGGTCTTGTTGGCATTTGCAGCTTGAGCTCCTCTGGAGGATATGGCCTATGCCTGTACAGAGAGGCCTAATGCTTCCCTTGATGGAAAACTCTGTACTCTCTAGAGTTGTAGCAGCTTAAGTTACCAGTGACTGCATCTTTCAGGCTTTCAGTCTCTTATTCCTCTAGGAAATAAAAACTTAGTATTTTGATTGTTTGCTTAATGAAAGCATTGTCTTACCTATTGCCTGCTTATTCTGAGTTTTCCAAATAAAAAGAAGAGAGAAAATATCTATTTTGGAAGCTGGAGATCTCAATGCCATAGAAATATTAATTCCCATCCAACAACCTGATGCTGACCAATTGAAAAAAAGCAGCTCCCTAAGGTAGCATTGACCTTCGATCTGTGATACAAGAAGTATAATATGACTAAACCTTAAACATAAACCCAGGCCACAACTTTTGGTTCAGATCCCAATTTGAACAATTTCCACTTTTAGAGGTGCTTATGGCTGAGACTTGGGTTCAGCCTGGGGTGAAAAGATGAGTCATTTGCACTTAAGCTTAGTTTTCCGTAACTGCTGGTTTGCAAATAGGCTTTGGTTTCGGCCCATTTCCTTAACATGGATGTGACCCTTTGTGTGTGATTATGTATTCTGGCAGACTGCTGCTCTGCAGTGTGCTCCAGTGTCCATCAGGTCTTGGGAAGCTCCTCTGAGCAGTTGCGCGGCTCAGTTCTGTCCATGCCGAGAAGAGCTGCAGACCCTGCTCTGCTGGGTGCTTCTCTCCAAGTCCTTGGGGGACAAATGGGCTGAGCTCTTGCAGACTGAGTTCGTTACAACTGGTGTGGCTCTGTGTTGTGGACCCCTCACTGCAGTCTTCAGGGTGAGCTGATAGATTGAGAAAGCCTTGGAAGCTGGATGTTTTCAGGAGTCACAGGCAATGGTGTGGGGCAGCAATAAGTAATGGTATGTAACATCTATGCAACTGGCCTCTGGAAAATACCTGACAACACCAGAGGTAATAGCTAAGAAGAATTGCTTATTCAGTTCAGCATCCGGTCCTAGGCAGAGCCAGCATCTGAGAAAGATAGATGCACGATCAGACAGCAGAGGGCAAAACCTGCATTTCAGAAGGTTCTTCATCCTCCCGGATGTTTCATTAGTTTGTGAGCTAAGGTAAGAATATTATGTCTTTAAAATTTACCTTTTCAAAAGGAGTCTTGGACGTTCTGATTATCTATATGGAGATCTAATTCTACTTTCATTGCTGACCAATGCCTGAATGCATCTCATAGCAATGACCCACACAGCTTAATGATGTGTCAAGTAAAGGGCACTAGTTGTGCCTTTCCTCTTTGTATAGAAGAGTTCTTTACATGGGATTTCTTTCTAAACTTACCCCCTAGAAAGAACCCATTTTCACACAAAAGTCCTGGTTATCATTCTACAATAATGAAATTTGGAAGCATTAACCTTACATGAGAAATGTCACGTGGAGTACAAATATGTGCATTATGGATTTCTGTTCCAACTACAGGGAGAGGAAAGAAAATGCAAGGAGTATCAACAGGTCCTTTTAACTAATGCATAATCTGTTGACTTGGGGAGATCTTAGGTTTTGTTTCCATTTTGTTTGCTTTTATATTTGCTTATCTGATTGATTTGGGCTCAGAGAAGTTGCTTTTATTTTCAACAGGACCAGAGGTAATTGCCTCAAGTTCCTCCAGGGGAGGTTTAGCTTGGATATTAGGAAAAATTTCTTCATTGAAAGGGTTGTCAAGCACTGGAACAGGCTGCCCAGGGAAGTGGTTGAGTCACCATTCCTGGAGGTGTTTAAAAGACCTGTAGATGTGGCACTTAGGGACATGGTTTAGTCTTGGACTTGGCAGTTCTAAGTTTATGGCTGGACTCCATGATCTTTTCCAACCCAAATGATTCTATGATACTGTATTTTATTATTTGATATAAACAAAGCTTTTACAGACTTTGAGCTTCCTAGACTTTCTGAAATAGTTAGGAAGTTGACACTCCTTTACAGTAACTATTGAGCTCATGTGCTTGGCTACGCTGCGCAATTGGTCCTGCCTCTGTCCTCGTGGCCTCCATATTGTGTGTGTGTGAACACAACCAGGAAAATTCACAAGAACTGCCACAAAAGTACCTACACAATTTAACAAGAGGATGGTTTCTATTTCTCATCAGAGGGGTGGATTTTCTCTGTTTTCTCATACAAAATGTTTTCCTCATTCTTAGAGGAAGATTGCATTCTTCAAATTCCTCAAGAGTCCCTCAAAATCACCTTTCTTCTGCTTGGTAGGAGCCATCTTCACAGGAGCTCCCAGTAGCTGGTAAAGTGACTGGTACACACAGACAAGCCTACCTGAGTTTCTTGACTCAACGAAAAGGTTCTTCATTGACTGTAGCAGGTTCTGGAAGGGCTTTTTATAGACTGATTGGCTTTTCAGAATTGGAGAAAATCCATGAATAAGTTATTTTTAAGAGCTTGTTGAAACTTTATAGAAAGACTAATTTAATCAGTAGTACAGTATCATCAGAAAGTGAAAATTTCCCTGAGGTAAGGACACAAAAATGGTCAAAAATCTAATGCAGCAGATTTGAGTAATACAGTGTACAGTACAGATACAGTTTCTAGCAGATTAAATGTCATGGAAAAATGGGAAAGTGCCTTTAAAATTTTATGTGCTATTTGGAACTTGTGTAGTTAATTTATTGTAGAATTACATATTCTTCAGTGAAACTCTTCTGATTTAGACCAGCTGGAGATGTGGTCCACCATATGTTGTTGGGGAAAAGCAGGAATGCATTTGAGGGGATCTGGCAAAAGTTTTCAAGTTATACTTGTTACAAGCATGAGTGAATGTCTGTGCCTGAAAAAAGTGAGTGAGCTACCGTCATCCATGGCACATATGCATTTAATACGTGCTGTTCACCATGTACAAACCCCAAAACATTGCGATGGATTTCTGTTGAAGCTAAAGGTATTCAGCCCTTTTTTCTCCTTACAGTTCCTCTGAAGCTTTTTGAACTGTATTCTGTCTGCACAATAGCAGTTGCCTGAAGGATGTAGTTATGCTGAAAAACAGTGAAACAAGGAGGAACAAAAAGGCATACCAACACTGTCAAAACTCAGAAGTCTTCTGTGGCAGTTGAATGAGTGTGAACTTAGTTCACTGACTTTGAGCTAAAGCCCTGGCGGGGTTTTCTGCTGACAGGGTTAGAAGGGCAGATTGGAAATATGGTGCATTTCCACCTCATGCTTCACTAATGGAAACTATGATGATTTTGTATGAAACCATAATGGAAACCATATGATTTCGAATAATTCTAATACTTACATTTTGTCTTTGTGAAGTATATCGTCTATTATTTCTTCTATCAGTATTACACTCTATAGGGGCTCCAAAACTATACTTCCTTCAATACTATGAAAATACAGACAGGTATGTAGTAGGCAATTTCTTTTCCATCCTCCACCAGCCTTCTCTTTCCATGCCTCAGGAGCCCTACCTCTGCAATTTTCCTTTATTACACTTCCATCTTTTCCAATGAGCATCTATTCCCATCACAATATCGTCCCAAATCCTTTCCCTTCGTGATATGCTCTTCAGTGCTGAGTGCCACTGCTGCGTCTCAGCTATTCAGTGAGACACCATACCAGCTGAAGAGATGGAGTAGTTGTGAGCAAAGGGATGGTTTTATGCTATTATCTATGTATAGGTCTGCAATAGATGTTGACTGACACAGGGACAGGGAACATTTTTCAGTGTGCCATGACAAGCTTGAGACTGCAATATAAAAACTCAAGAGTTGGAAAAATCACTTGAATGGGTCACGAGGACGCAACAATCAAAGGCGTTTCCCTTCCAAGTGCAGGTAAATAAGTAAAAAAGACAGAATTTATAGGCAATTGAATTTAAGATGTGAATGAATGAGGTGCCCAAGAGTGTGTTGTATGTCAATATCAAAATTTTAAGAGAAACTAAATGGCTTTATTTGTAAATTCTGCTTCTTTGCTTGTTTAAAACAATAATACTAATACTCCTGGTAGCAGTGCAAGGATTCTTTAAATAATTTAACTCTACCGTATGAAATGAAATGCAGTTTATGATTTATTCTTCTGTCTATAGACATCCTTGGCCAAATTCTGTAGAGCTGAAGGAAATGGATACTGGCATGAGGCCACAGAGCCTTAGTTAATATAGCAAACCAGAAATGCAAGGGTTCTAATAAGTCCTGGAGATCTTGGAGAAAAAAAAAAAAAAGCAGTTGAGAGAAAAACTACAATAGCCACTATAATTACATGATAAGCCAAACGTGAAATTAGTGTGTGGATTGGTCTGACTAACAGTGGGAAGAAGTGCTTCTTGGTTCTAGCCACACACACAGTTGTGATCATGCCTGGGTAAATAAAGGTATTTTCAGGAAGAGCTGGTGAGTTGAAACTGATTGTGAGAGTCCTCCTGGCACAGCCTGACTGATCATCTGGGAAAATGCCAGGGGAAGACCTCCTGTATTTTCCCTTGTCTCACATCTTTTCTTAGTAATTCAAAACGAGTTGATAATAGAGAGTCCTCATAATTATTGTCTTTTCCCCGGTATTTTCAGGAATGTCCCTCACTCCTGTTAGACTTCAGCTCCTGTCAAAACCACTACCAGATCTTTTATCCCACCACAGTTCCACCACTTTATCCTCTGATCTTAAAAACAAACTGCCTCTGAAAACATCTGGCTATGTATTGTACGGTTTATCAAACTTGCATACTATTAGGCAAATACAGGATTATGACTGAGCCGAACAAACAAACAAAAAAAAAAAAAGGAGAAAAATAAGCAGGCACATAGAGGGAAAAAAATTAAATAAATGAAAAAAAGTATTTAGTTGGAAAGTCATGTTTCCTTGAAAAGTCATTATGAAGAAGTAAGTTTGTTTTTACATGCTTCTCCTATCCTCAGTATAGGTTTGATTTAGGAAAAGAAGAGAGAGACAATGGATAACATAGGTCCTTTTTCACCTCTGCTAGCCTGATGATCTCATTTTCAGTGATTTAGTAACTCCTGATTTGTACAGACAGCAGATGTAGGCTCTAGGGTCCTCTAGTTTATCAGTTTCCAAGAACTGGCTTTAGCAACCCTTTTTTTTCTTTTTTTTTTTTTTTTTTAATTTAAGTTCAAAGAGCCATGTTTTGAAACTATCTCTGGGATACGTTATATCCTAAAAGAAATAATGATTTCAAGGTCCCTTGAGGTTTGGTGCTCAGTTCTGTTTTACTCAGTATGAGCTCTGGTGTAGGCAGGTGAAAAAGGAAGGTGTCAGAATTTGGTCCTACTCCTATTTAAATAAGTGATTTCCAGGGATCAAAATTTCTTTTCTTGCTCTATTGCAGACTGGTTAAAAAATAATCCCCCCTGTTGCTGGTTCTGCCTACGATCACGGACACAGTTACTCATATTACAAATGCTGCTGTCACTGAGAGTGTTCTGCTGTGAACACAGTGTGGCCTCATAGGTGATAACGTGCTTTTAGAGAAGTACAGGAGATACCCTGCCTCTTGGTTATGAGAGCTGGTTCTGACTTTTGCAATGTGTTCATTGAAAACAATGAACAGTACTTTGCATTAACTTGGTACATCATGTCTCCAGGTTGCTGGGGACCTGCCAAGCGGTGTGAGGTGCGTACACTGGTCAGACTTTCTGTTCTTTTTGTCATGAGCGGTCATTTTTCACTAGTTACTCTGAACTTGGCCGGAGATTAGATGAAGTTATGGTAATAGATTGGTTTTGGCCATTTTTGAGGTGGCTTGACTTCGTTTTTATGACCTTTTCAATGTTACGTTGCACACTGCAGATTTTATTAAACGAAGTCATGCCAAATGCAAAGATTCTAAAATATTTAGTAGCTAAAAGCCTTTCCACTGTTCACCTCATGTTTTTGTTTTTTTTTTTTTTCTCTTCTCCTGTCATCTATATTCACATCCATTATGTTAAACAATATACCTGCTGTACACAAAAACTTTTCATACTTATGATTAAAGCGTGCTCTCTGCATCTTCCCTTCACTAAAATCAAACCTAGAGCTAGGTTTGGCTTTTCTCTATCATCCTTCCAGTTAGAGCATAAACAGGACACATCATTGCTGGATGCTTCAAACAGAGGCGTACATACTATAGTTCACACCCACACTCATCTGTTGGAAGACCTTGTAGCTCTTTCTGGGGAAATGTGTCCAAGTTTCTTATCAGCGCAAGGAGAGTTGGAAGGAGAACAGGAAGAGAAGCATCTGTTTCTCTCCTGCTGTGGGGTTAGGCATGGCTGGAGAGCACTTCCAAATGTTTAATGTCGGTGTATTACAGTTGATGGACCATGCATACCTCATTCTGTAGCCAGCAGCGGCTGGTTACACTCAGGTCTGTATGAGATTCTCCTTGTGACCCCACAACACAGGAACATTGAAGTCCCACACCAGTGCAGGTCAGCTGGCTTTTGCAGAGGCCCCAACAGGTACAGTTTCCCCAGACAGGCCAGGGAACCAGCGAAATCATGTCTCTGGTTGTCTGATTCAGGCATTTTTGACTGTTTCAGGTATTTTCTTGCAGTTGGGTGTGGGAGGTCTTCCTCTGATGAAATGTGACTCTTGCTCCACTCTGACCCGCCTTTGACTTTTTCAGCTATGAAGAATGAGTCAGAGTCTGCAGGTGGTGATCCAGGCACAGGCTTTTCTTACGTTGTTGCCAGAGAACTTTTTTGAAAGGAGAATCAAAGACACCATCCTTTAGCAGTTTTTGTCTTGCTCTCCTTTTCATTCTTTCTTTTCATTCTTTATTCATGTTCAAGTATGACCGCATAAAAGACTGCTGTATGTCAGAACTCTCCTGGTTGCATGCCAGCATTGGATTATGATAAACTATAGAGAAATAAGCCTCTTTCTTAGAAAGCTGAAGTAAATCAGTCCTTTGTTGTCTGTTTCATGCCTCCTAGTGGGTTCAGGAGATTAGTGCTCTGAAACAATTATATGGCAGACATACCTAGAAATAAAAATGCTGTTGGCTAAAAAGTGTGACTAAAGTCCTCAGAGCTTTCCCTTGGTTCCCTTTTCCCTTACCAAAAGCAGAGAGGAAAAAAGAATAATCTTTCTTTAGGTCATGCACTCACCATCAAATGGAGAAGTGGAGAGATACTCCAGAGAAAGCCATACAGGTTTTGTAGTCATCTTCCTGACTCTTCTGCTGGAGGCACTTACAGACTGCTGGGGTGCGTGGCTATAAAACCAGCAAAGAACTACTGACACTCAAAAATGAAAAATTGCAGTACCTTTTTCCCTGGAGGACTTCCTGCCATTTTGGAGTGCTCTATATAACCTCCAGCAGTCCTGAAAGTGTGCCAGAGCCAGTGAAGGTTTTATGGTTTGAGGTAAACCCCACATGAGACAGGGGCTGAGCAGTCAGTTACTGTTTCCTTCTGCACCTGCTACAGCCTCTGTGATGGTGAGTTGGGCAGAGAGAAGCGGCGTTTTCTTGAGCTGCCGCAGCTTAACCTCTTCAACTGATATTTTTAAGGCCTTAGGTTCCCCCTCTCTTCTCTGCATTCACAGTTCATTAATTAATTACATCTAAACTTCAGCATTACTTCTCTTTCCCATCCCACCCAGCAGAACAAAGTGCCAGAGCCAGAAGTATGGCTGAAGTAATTTGAGAGCTTTCTATACGAGGATGAGGAGAAACGGCCTAAGAAAAAAAATCATATTACTTAAGGATTGTAGATAAGAGGTTTTCAAGATACGGCTGTGGGAAAAGTCAAGGCAATCCAAGACAGTGTGAATTTGTGGACAGTAAGAAAAGATAGTAGGATATATTCTGCCTAACTTGGGTTACAGACTTCGCTTAGATTTTAGTGCTAAACAAAACAGACATCCTAAAATAAGTGCCTACATTGAATATCTGTTTATGGAGAGAGGTAGGCAATGTTGAAAACTTCCAGTGGAAGTGATGCAGCTCCCACTCAGTACTGGTGTTGCATTGTCTTTATCTAACAGTGCAGCAAGAAGTTCTTCAGCAGACACCCTCTCTGTTTGGCAGCATAAATGATGAATACAGTTGTATTCTTGTACGAAAACACTGTAGTAGCTTGAATGACCCAAATGGGGCAAAACCTCCATAGATGGGATGCTACATGCAGATTGGAGCCCTGTTGATCCTGCATAACTCAGGGTTCACAGCATCTAAAGGGGCATGAGGTTATCTATACTACCCTCTCTCTCTTTATAGTTAGCTCTAATAAAAAGTATTTTACATGATGCTTTACAGAGTCTGAGTGCCTTTCTTATAATGCAGTGGACCAGCACCTCCTGGAGCAAACCAGTTTTGGTTTAGATATACCAAATCTTATGCCTTAGGAATAAACAAAATGACAAAGGCACCTTAGAACAATGGACTGTGAGGAATAAGGATGGATCTAATTCTGCAGTAGGCTTTAGGAAGGCCTAGGGGACCTTTCAGGCATGTTCAATTACAGGGTCAAGGATAAAGTTAGAAAGACTTTTATTTCACAACAGCGAAGTACCTCTGAATTCTCCATTGTAGAAAAGAATAGCACTGAGCATAATGCAATAACTTGAGAATAATATTGCTTTGACAATAAGTGGTAGAAGTGGTGTTAACTCTTTGATTTTCACTGCTTTCTGTCACCATAGTGGTTTTACGATGTGCTACTTTAATTTTTTTTTCTTACAGAGAATGAATACTCTATTCCTAGTTAGGGTCCAAGGAAACCTGTCCAGGAGACATTTGTTAATGCACCAAGAACACACTGAACTATTTAAATTTTTTTCCAGATTGACTCTTGTTAAATGATAAGCACATTTTCATCTTCCCTTTTATAGCAAACATTTTATTCTAATTCAGACAGAGCACTGTGACAGAGTCCTTAATCAGCAATGTTAAAAATATTTAATCAATGGAGTCACTTTTGCTATAAAGTCCAGACAAGGTGGATCATCTCCTGCTCAGGAAAAAACAGTCTGGGGATTGTTTGCCTGGCACTTTTCCTCACCTTCTCAGTTGTATGACAACATGGCTTTAAGTCACAGCTTGTCTCCTACTAGAATCCTCTGCTCACAAAAGACACTCAGCAGTGTGCTGTTAATGCTGACTTCCAAAGCATTTATACTTAAATTACAAAATTACCAGGAGGATTAGGGGAGGAAATTCAGCAGCTTGTTTCCACAGCTGTGATTCAAAACCTCACAGACATTCATAGGGAATGAGGCTGTCACAGACCAACTCTCTTTTTGTATCCCATCTGCTTTCTATCACCTCCTTAGTTTTATTGTTTCTGCAGTCAAGAGATCAGCTGTATTCCTCTCCTGTTTGTACACCCGTGGAGGGAAAGACTTGGTGAATTTCCCCAAGAGTATAGGATTTCATCTTATGTGAGGCAATGAAGTAATGTAGCTCCTTTGAAAAATCTCAGTGTTATTCTGCTCATTTTATTTCTTCTGTTTCCTCTTCTTAGGCTTATTCCTCTGTGGGTAGTTTCTGAGTATTTTTCCTTATAAACCTGATTACATGGAATTAGTGTTTCTTTGATTTAAATTATCAGCAATTGGAATATTGCTGCTCTATGCTGCTGTGTTACGTTGTGTTACTTGGGAAATGGACTTGAATAAATGTGTTCTTATCTGTAAATAGTACTTAGGGATATGTTTATCTTAAGCATATGATTAATCCCATTGAACTTGTGCATGTGCATAAGTGCTTTATTAGATCAATGTCCTTGTAGCAACAGTCCAATTCCTTTGATATCAGGGCAAAAGATTGCTAATGAAGAATTGGACCGATTTCTTAGTATCTGCTGTTCCCTAAAGGATGGGAATAAGTTTCTCATTTTTGGCAAAGTATTTCCAAGGAAATGTTAGGTAAATGATTAATATTTTTGGAAGCTGGATGTCAGGTTTAAAGTATTGGTGACAAGTGGGAGTGAAACCTTTAATAGTCCTTCCAGATTTGTCATGCTATGAGTAATCTTCACTTCCACGGAGTAAGAAAGATTTCCTTAGAAATTACACAGTTGCTCAGAGGATGTTTTCCTTTGACCTATTATAATTAGCCCTGTGGAAATAGCATATTGTGTCTGTTAGCTTGGAAATTTTTATGACGGAGAACACTCAGCAGAGGACATCTGCTTACTGCTGCTTGTTTAGTGTTAGTGTGTATAAAAACACAAAAAAAGGGACTGCATTTGCCATGCAAGATGAAATCAAGGTAGTAGTTGTGAGAAAGTGTATTTCAATATTTACAAATGTCTGCAATAGTAGAGTGGATCAATTATGAGATATCTCTTACCTATCCTGAGGCACGTGAACCCACTTTTTCTTACCCCTGCTCCCCGTTTTGCCCCGTAGCACCTCACGAAAGGTCTGGCAACCACAAATAGGGAGTTCTGGGAGTGCTGTGTATGCCTTCTTGTTTTCAGGTGTGAAATGTAGAAAGCAGGTGATACCTCAGCATGCTGTGGGAAAGCGGCAGAAGACTGGAGGTGTGTGGCGCAGGTTTATCCTTCTGACTAAGCCCAGCAGATATTTCAAGGTCAAGTTGTGCAACCATAGGGAGTTGCACGAAAAGTTCACAGTACCCAGAGTCAACCTGGAAAAACCCATCAGAGCAGAGAGCTTTATGGTCCTGGACTATTTTCTGGGATGAGGAGGGGAGAATAGACAAGATCCTGTTAGCTGCTGGAAACAGAAAGCAAGGAACAGAAACACCAGCAAGGAACTGGATGTTCAGTGCATGGCCATATCAAATCACAGCTGCATAAACAAATTTTCAAAGTATTTTGAGGAAATATGGACAACTAGTTATTGTGTTATATAAAATTTTACCTATTTTTGACACATAACTGGTTTGTACTCTTTCAGAATAAAATATGCTATAAAGCAGTTTTATTAAAAAAGGAGACTATGCAAAACCACTTAAAATTAATAGGATCTACTGGGTTTTCAAGTCAGAAGATGTAAGAATTTAAAAGGAAATAAAGGAGATAGAAAAAAAAAACACAAGAGGAAAATATTAATTTCAGTGTTTACTCCAAATTTCTATATTAAAATATCTTCTGATTTTATAGTTTTTCATTCCTTATTTTGTGATTCTGAATATTACAGAAAGTTGTCTTGGTTATTGGTTTGATCGTGTATTCAGAGAAAAAAATAACATTTCATTCTCCAACATAGGGTTATTATTATTACTGCTATTAGGTTTGCCCCTTTTTTTTTTTTTCCCATTCTTGTTTTTAGTAATAACACATACTTTGAGCTTTACTTGAAATAGTTGTTTTGGGATACACATGGAACAAGTACCTTGAGGCTTGAAATTTTCCTCTAAACAAGCCACAGGGAGAATTTCATTGTACTATCAGTGCCAGAAGAGAAGCACCAGTTCTGGTGTTTGTATTTAGCATTATTTTTTAAGGACCAGAAAGCAAAGTGTTGCTGTGGCTTCAACACATTCCTTTTGGGGAGAAAATACTTTGAGAAATGCTAATTAAAGATATTTTAATCTCTCTGCCCTGGACTGAGTTTCTGTTGATAGAGATCACTGTCATACTTTAGAGAGCAGTGACTACCTAGAACTGGATCCCGGTGCAAGGTTTGCACTTCTAGGGTATTGAATGGGGAAACAATAGGCAGGTTAATCAAAAGGAGATATTGCAACTTTTGCTAGTTTTTTAATGCTGCAGATGAGCTGATTGAAGAAAACAATACTGATCTGCATGATTACTAATGGGTTTAGTCTATACGAAATGGATGAATCAGCAATGGGAGGTCTACAAATAAAGTGCTCGATTTCATGAGAGCAATGCTTGGTTAACTCAGGACCCACTTTGTGGTGCCAACCAGAGTGAGATGTCAGGGATTTGCATCTGAAGAACTTCTAGTATTACTTTATTTGTGCTGAAATTTTTACCACAAGCAAGAGGGAAAACTTTTTGGAAAAAGTTTCAGCCTTCATGGGTGAATAAATTGTCTCTAGAAAGTTATTAAGAGTGATGCTACAAAGAACTGGAAAATGGATGATTCTGCAAGGAAAGTTTTATCTATAGCTTAATATTTCTAGGGAAAAATGAGATTTGCAGTGAAACCTTTTACTAAAGTTGGTATAGAAATAATCTACGTGTGATCCTAAAACTATATGAGGATTTTGCTTAAGATTTCCTGTGCCGGGTGAGGTGAATTGCTCTGTACTCCATTGACTATGGATTCGGCAGCCCACACAAAGACTTTTTAGGATGCTCTAGGGTATGGAGAACACCTGCAATGGACTGCAGACACAACCCATGTCCTTCTGTAGAAGACAGAGAGAAGTGCTGTAGAAGGCTCATACATGGACACCCAGTCTTTGGTGTTTTAATGGCACCCTGGAAATTGTCAAGAGAGGGTCCTTGCAGGGGCAGGTGAGCTGTCACCATGATTCGGTATTGAAGAGCTCAGTTTTGAAGCCGATCAGGCTCAAGGGACAGACTCCAGCAGCTGGATTTCTATAGCATTGCTTTGTGGGTAATTTTTCCTAGACAAGAGTGACAGATTATGTCGCAACCCCAGTTTTGAAACTGTAAACACAGAGGCAGTAAGAAGAATGTATTAGCTAAACCAAACCTCTGAGCAAAGCTCCTGTGTGCCAATTTGTTGCTTTTCAGGAATCACCTTTTAGACTCCAGTACTCCAGCACAAATCCATACGGAGATTTGCTGAGGTTGTGTGTACAGAAGAAGAAGAGGATAACCTGACTGCAGTTTCCACCTTTTAAGAATGTGCCCAGCACTTTAGGCTGCTGAGCTGCCTCCTGTAGCAGGCAAGATAATGCCACCAGCCCCACCATGAGTCTGCACCTACACTGCGTGAGTGTCACAGCTCACCTGTACACGTCAGGTATAACCCACTTGCTCTGTAGGTCAACTGCTGCCAGATGCCCTGGAGACACAGTATGTTCATGGTATGGCCAGGCTCCTGGCATCCTCCTGCCTGCCCTTTGTGTGGATCCCTGGGGAGACGTGACCTGGAGGTTGGGGCTTCCCAAAACCTGCATAAGGAGCAGGCTGTGGGGTGGGTGAATGATCCTGCTGCTGGCACATTGCTCTTTATTACTGCCTGAGGCTTTCTATACCCCTTCCCCATCCATTGGTCTCTGCCATCCTCGTGGGACCACAGGATTTTAGGAACCAGTAATGGGTGCCTGCCATTGCAAAAGCAACAGATGTGACACACAGCTTGTTCTCTCAGCAGACTGAGCACTGCTTGGCATATAACCCTGGGCTGTAAGACACAGGACCAATTCTGGCAAAGGTGTTTAGAAATAAAAACTGCCTTGGTCCCATCCTTAAATTTCTTATCCTTAAAAGGTGTATTAAAATCTTCTGAATGCAAGAAAAGCATTGAACAATAAAAACCACTTTGGAAATACTTTCAACTTGCTTCCACAGAGAAAAATTGTCTATTTGGAAGTTAGTGGAAACTACATATTGTAATCTTCATCCTTCACCATTCTTTGTGGAGACACATTGCTAGCTCCTGTTATGATAACCCAGATGTCAACCCCATGGTGCCTTTCTGCCCTTTCTTGCCTATTCTCTTTGTCAGAGGGCTCCTGAGTTCACTTCAGTTCCCACCATCAAAGTTGGTATCTGAAAACCAGAAATGATGGGACGAGCTCATCAATAGACTTTTATCTTGCTATCAGTTATGAGGATAACAAATACTGTTTGGTAGGTCTTTGTGTTAACTGTCTTCAGAAGTTTCAGTCTGGAGAGAGTGGTGGTGTTTATTTACACAAGGCGAGGGCTCCTCTGTCAATTACTTATCTTTGATATCTGCATTTGACATATAAAAATAGGGCTTTCTTGAGGGAGACAATTTTATATGATCTTTGTTGATTTGAATTTATTTATTTGGCAAGAGTTGTCTCCTGGCAATAATTCTGAGGATGACAAGGATTCTTGCTTATTTGGGGTTTTGATAGCTTTCTATAGTGAAGTGTTGGTCAGAACCAGTGTAAGACAAACAAGTCGCTTTTTCCTTTGGGAAGGATTGCTGTTCCTTTACAGGATTAGTATGAATCCACTTTCTAATTTCTGTATTTTGGAAGTTGTGAATAGAATGTAAACTCCTGACTTTATATCCTCCACTGCTTCCTTAAGAAAGAAAATAAAAAATTGAAAAAAAAACCCATTTTGAATGTGTTGTTGCTTCTTTTTCATGGTTTTGCTTGTCCTGTTGGCTTGAAATGTGTTTTTTTTTCTGCCTGCAGGAATGCCTGGCCATAAATCATGAGAAAGCACAAGTACTATCTGTTGGCTCACAGAATGATGCCTCATGAAAGGCTAATTTGTGGCTGCAACATGAAGCATATCAGGTCTCTCCCAACAAAGCATAAACTGCCTGTTACTGGAAATATTCAATTTAAAAAAAAAGATCTTGGATACCTCAGATATGTCCCTGTGCTGTAGCTGTCTAAAGACCAGTATGTAACAAGTGTCAGCATCTTTTAAAATTTTTCTTCTTGTAGGCATGTATAGCCTGTATAAATAAATTGAATAAGAAGTGCTAATTCCTTCTCCTGATGATGAGATTATGCTTATTCCTGTGAGAGTTTTCTTTTCCCACAGGTTCGTTATGTCGCTGGAGCAGTGCAGGCTGGATGAGTGTCTTGTCTGTGTGGGTGATTTCCTTCTGTCACCCCTGCTGGTCCTGCTGGCCTTTTCCTCAGTTCGCATCCCAGACACCTTCAGGTCCCTTTCACTGTACTGCAGTGATGCTGACAGCATAGTTTCAGAAATAAAATATACAGGAGGCCTCTGAAGTGCATGGTCAAGGAGCTCCTGTATCTATGAGTGTGGCTGGCAAGAGCTGTTGGCAGCATTGCTGGTAAATGTGATGACACAGAGGTGACTGGGCTGGAAACATGCAAATTGTCCCTGCAAGCAAAGATGAAGCCTGAAAATAAACCACTGATTTGATTTTTGAATATTGTCCAAGGCACCGGTATTTTGTTTTGCTCTTCACTAGACTTAAAAATGAACCTGTTGGAGGATAAACACAAAGGTCTCCTTCCCAGTCTTCAGGGTGGATGGAAGGCCTTGCCAGAATGCTTAGATGAAATAAAGTATGTAGTATGCTACTGCATAAACTTCTTAATCTCCTGTTCATCAGGTCACTGTGGCTTTGGGATCAGTGTCCATGCCTGGGTGCTCTGCAACTTGTCTTCTAACCTGAGCCCAGCCCTGCCTCAGGCCTTTCTCTGCTGAGGCTCAATGACAAAACCAACCCATGTAGACATGGTCTGAGCAAGGCGTCATGCTCTCGACATTGCCTGACATGCCTCACATGCTCCTGTCTGTCATGTTCCTGTCTCTATGCTCATTCCAGTGCCTGAACATTGTCAGATCAGAGTCTCATGAAGTGCAGCTTCACCTGGTCTCATCTTCATGGGCTTCAAACCTGTGTTTTCCACCTCCCATAACTGTGCTCAAGCCAGCAGGCTCTGGCCTCTTCTGAGCATGCAGACATAAATAGCAATGCATGGGTTTGTGGACCAGTTATTCCCGTGCCCCATGTAGGAATAGTGCTGCAAAAAATTGTGATTCTTTGATGTAGAAAGGGAATGAGAACAATACAGGGAAGGACAGCAGTGTACTGGTTGGAACACTGAATTAAGAAGGAGGTTTTAACTTTTGGTTGTTTCTCTTAGGCTTTTTTTACACATTATATCTTATAATATGCAAAATAAATTTTAGAGGGAGGGAGGAAAGGAGCACAGCTCAGGACTCTCTCTTTTCTTCTCTGCCTGTTAAAGTGGCAGACTATAGTTGTGCTCCATCTCATGAACAGTTACACTTCAGAATAAGTTTTTATTTCTATCATTTTACAAGGAAGAAAAAGTCTTTTCTCTGTAACATTTCCCAACTCAGCTGTCAGTGTAACTCCAAATGAGTTTCAGAAGGATGTTGCATATTGGATTTCTGGAGTGGTTTACCGACTATGTACATAAAAACAATCAACTTATTTGGAAATGCTGATGAATGTGAACCTTATGGATAAGTAGAGAAAACTGGGTTTCAGAAAAATTTAGCTCTTAGCCACTGTTTGGCAGAGGAAATAGCCTAAATACTTGGGCTGGATTACATTACTGGCTTTTGATGGGAATCAGCTTTTCCTGGGTTCACCAAGAGTATTTAACTTGCCAACACTCATCTCTCACAGGGTTTCTCATGGTGAGACACAAACTCAGCCCTTGTGCTAAAGACATGATTTTGGGTACTCAACAACATGCAGTAGAGGATGGTGCAGAGATGCTGAAGCTCACAGTACCAGAGATCACTCCGCATCTAGAAGCAGGTCATCTGGTCAGTAAAATGCTGCAGCTAAGATGGCAAGCATTAATTAAAGCCCTCATTAGCTCATGTACAAAACTGTCAGTGCGGCTGTACTGCTCTGGGATATTATCTCCGTAGTGTTTCATGGACATTTCTACCCTGTCGGTTCTAGTTTCAGAATCACCATACTCTCTTGCACAATGTGAAGATGCCTACAGAGGCAAGAGATACTCCAAAGAGAAGACAGACACCACAGGTCTGTCTAGCACAGTTGTTGGGCAGCAAGGGCACAGAGGTGACTCTCCACTGCAACCCACCACAGGCTGATCTGTTAAAGGCAAAAGGACACCTACATTAAGACATAACAGCAAACAAATTCTTACAAATCATTCCTATGTTGGGATGTAGTCTCTGGTACAGCGAGTGATTTAATTCTGCAATGTTCCATTTCTCTGTGCCTAACATGCACAACACTTGCCACTCATTGCTCAACAACTCCATGTCAGAAAATACCATCCACGGCTGTTTCTTCACATGTCTTCTTGTGTTGTGCGTGCAAGCTGCAGAGTTAGCATCCAGCTGGCGTTTCTTGACGGCCAGACACAGAGACTCCAAAAGTCAATTAATATTTGGGTCAGATTCTAATCTCTGTTCTGCTGACATGAACTTGGAATAACTGTCCGGGTTTCAGTGATTGATCCAGAATTGCAGTTTCAGTGACAGAAAGTTTCTTGGGCTGGATTTCTGGCTGAGACAAACATATGTGCCTTTCTTGGACATAAGGAGCTATAGAGCCTACACTAGACCAAGGAATGGCTGTATGAAATGATGACTTTACTGAAACTGTACTGTTTTTACAATAGTGTGTCCAAAAAATGAAGTGGTGTATTTGTTTTTATTATTCCTTGCTTTTTAAGTCACAGCTTTGGAGTAGATCTCCATTGTGTTTACAGTCACTGAGCAGCTTTTAATTCACTATATGAAGTGTGGCTGGCTGACTATCTGAGGAAACATGGAGCTCCAGATGGGTTGCAAGATCCTTCTGAGAAACCAGGCAAGGAACCTGTTCTGAGATCTGTACTGCTTCAAGCAACCTCAGATACACCTGGGCTACAGGCTTTCTGCCGCTGTCACAGATTGCAATGACAGATAGTATGGGATTTGGATTGCCTTTTTTATTTTTTTTCCCCTGGCAACTCCTTCTGTTCTTATGAACAAACAGTGGTTTCCTAGTGTACGTCATTGCATACCCAGAAAGAAACCCCAACACTCTGTACTTCACATTGGTGAAGGTATTGCTGTTATCTTTACAGACACAAAAGGGAATGTGCTGTACATACTTCTCTATCTGTAAGATATGTTACCCCAAGGAAAGAGAGCCTTGCATTTGGAGATTGTTTGTTTGTTTGTTTTGTTTGTTGGGTTTTTGTTTGTTTATTTGTTTGTTTGATTTTCTTTTGTGTGTGGGGGTTTCTGTCTTTGGCTTTAGGCAAGTTATTTAGAGCTTAATTTTGAAATAGTAACTTGATGCTTTTTTGTGGTTGCTATGATCAACAGGTATAAGTAGTTCAGTGACCCCTGCTATCCATCAAGTAATCTCCACTTTTTTGATGTGCAAAGGAGAAATTTCCTGGCTAATGATAGTCATGAATGGGTGATTTATGTGTATCAATTATCACCTGCTGCCACAGGATGTGCAATAGCATTAACAGAGAAGAACTAAGTATGGGCAGGGCAGACTAGTAAAAGTGAAACCCACCTTAGATTATTCTATTTTGGAGATATTTTTCATTATTGCTTTCAAAATATTTTTAAATTCTGTCTCTGACTTCGTATCATTAAGGACTTTGCTGTGCATTTAAGAAGCAAGGGTCAGTAAGAGAAATGACATCTTCATTCTGAGCAGCTGAATGTTTATCCCCAAATCATTAGCCATGAAGTCATTAACCATTTGAACCATTCATCACGTTTTTTTTTTAGACTCCAGAACCACGGATTCACTGAGGTAAAGATGGTCCTAAAACTACTTGCCTTCATTTTGACGGCTCACTCTTGTCACATCAGATGTCACTCTAGTTAACTTGAGTTCACTGATATTATACTCACATGAAACCAAATTCCACCTGCTCTTTCTCTGAGGTGGAGCACTCACTTGATGTCATGCTTTCTCTAGTACTGAAGAGCTTTAGAAGGCGCTTGTCTGTGTCTTTCCCAGGTTGGTCATTGCTTCCTCTGCTCTGCAGTTCTCCGATATCAGCTGTTCCAGTGTGGACATGCTTAGGGACCCCACTGTAAAGTGGGTGCAGAAGTGACTTTATTGGCACAAAAGAGGGACAGTGAACTGTGATGGAGTGGTGGGAATAAGAGGTGGAAGCTCCTTAGGGCAGCAGTATGTTTGAACAGAATGCACAGTGCATCAATCATACCTTCAGTGAGACAGCACATATTTGAAAGGGACATTCTGCAGCCCTGAGTGAGAAACATCAGAAGTTACCATAAAACTAAAAGCACCCTGGGTTTGGCAGATAACATGTGACAGAGCATATACCATGACGTGATGCTGTGGAAATGCCTCCAGGAACAGATGCTCAGCCTATTTCTCCTCTTGGGTGAGTGCTCATAGATAGAAAAAAACACGAGTCATGATTTGGACCTCTGATAGGTCTTGAGCAGGAAGGGATAGCCTTGTAATCACTGATCATAACTCTCAGTTTTCTTCCAGCATCCTAGTTATTAACATTCCCCCTGTTCAAATTATAAATGCTTAAAAACTTGCAAATGTAGCTTGGATGGTCTTTTTTTTTTTTTTCCCTTCCTCGTATCAGAATAAGAACAATCCCAGATATTGCTGTCTATTGAGATCTCTAATGACCTTCTGGCTCTAATTGCTTTAGTTTCATAACATTTATCAACATAGATATTTTAAGTAGTGTGGTTGATAATATTGCTTAGAACTTATTGATTTCACTAATGTTTCTTGTTCTCCTTGATATAAGAATCCATTTTATTTAGCCATTTTTCAATGGGACTTAGTGGCTAGAAAGCAGATTTTTTTAATTATTTTTTTTTAGGGAGGTGTTTTTCCTTTTGATATAACTTTGGATGTCTCAATAGAAAGGTGGATTTTACAGTGATGCATTCTGAAGTGGTTCCTGTGGGACATCAGGGAGATTGCATCTAACATTAGAAAGGCAGTTGCTCTTTATTTCCAGAAATAAAGAGAAAATCAAAGAAAGAAAATTTTGCAATACATGTGCTATTCAATTGCTGTTTAAATGAGTATCAACTTATCAGCTTCATGGGGACATATGTGCTAATTGTGTTTTCATCTACTTTACTGCAACAATGACTTCTTCCAGGCTTTTCTGACGTATTTATTGAAATCCTATTGTTTCAGAATAAGCATTTTAGTCATCTCAGGAAAAATCTGATGAAAGAATTGAATTTTGTTTTGGAAAATGATCTGTTCAGGAGCAAAGGGAGGAGCAACTCAGTGCAAGGCAAAGACTCTTGCTTTTATGAAAAACACACTTGTTTTTCAGATACAGTACAAGCCCATCCATTTGTTTTTAACAACTGCATGTGAAAGATTCATTTTTGTGACATTTAGCACCATATTAAATTGTTCTCCAGGGCCATACTCATTATGGAGTAAATTCACTGATAATTGACTCACATGAGTAAGAAAAAAATCTGAGTGTTTCTGAGCAGTTCAGACCAATTCTGCTCTCCAGCTACATCCTAATGAAGTCAGGGGTTCAGCTGCAGGGACTGGTATTTACATCTCATCATCACCACATTAATTTGTTTCACTGTGAGTGGCAGTGCATAGAAGTCAAGCTAACTAATGAGGATCAGGGGACTAAAAAGAAAACTGAGGTTAAGAATGAAGAAATAATTTTAAAATGCTTTCGACTGACTGATCCTGGTTCCCTACAGTGCAGTCTCAACTTATTATTTAAATGGACCTAAAGGATTTATTAACCCTTTATCAAGCTTTTCTGGTTTTTGTCCAGCTTCAATATGAGAGGACAAAGAGAGCAAAACAACTTCTGTCTCAAAGAGTCAGCATACTAATAGTTTTCTTCTTCCTTATTTTTCTATGCAAAATAGTTATGCAAAATATATTATGCAAAATATAGTATATGGTAGATGTTTAATAACTTAAGGGGAAACTGTTAAGATAAATCTTGGTTTGGTTTTGGATTAATTTTAATGTTCCACATAAGACCACTGATGACACCTACTTAGGAAAACCAAGCTTTGTGTATCCCAAAGAACGCTCAGACCTTTTGCTTCTGTTCAAGGAACATCAGATGTCATAAGAACATCTACATTATTCTTGTGACAAGAGTTTTGGCTTAGCAGGTTCAGCATAAGAAATGTGCTTCCTGTCATCTCCCATGATGTCATCTTCTCGGAAGGCTGAACGTGCTCTTATCTTGGACAGAAGATCCTTGAGGGACACACTGCAGATAGTAGCATGGCACCTTTCAATTCTTCAAAAAAATAACCCGTTCCTACTATAGGAGGACCGGTGCTTTCAGCTTATATGAAAAACATAAGATATAGTTGAGAATGGCAGTAAATCATGGCACTGAACACTGTACAAACTCCTGCTAGGACAACTGGTGTGAAGAGAGGGCTTCAGTTCCAACTCTTGGTTGGAAGCACAGGACTTCAGCACATGTGGTACATACCCAGCACCTTGGACCCTCTTTGAACTCTTCCTGTCCCGCCTCTACCTGTGAGCTACACGTGTGCTCCTGCCACCAGGATGCCTGTGGGTGATGGGGCTTGGTGGCCTAAGCATCCCCTGTGCTTTGCTAGCGCAGGTCTCAGCAGCAGCATGCATTCAAGGTCCCACCATGCTGCCACAAGACAGGAACAGTTACTTGTGTTTTGGTCAAATTTTGACGTACTTTTCCTACTTTTTCATATCCAGCATTGAAACTGGGTGGAGTTGCTAGTACACTTCAGCCAGGAATGGATGATGGATAAATGAAAATGATGGTTTTAATAAAAAAGAAATTTTTGTAGGTTAGTTTGTGACTGAAGCATGTTGACCAATAAATAATATTTAAGGCTGTAGGGCTTGCAAAGTATGCTGATACCACATATCTTCTGTTTTTTTTCAGATATTGAAAAAAATCAAGTTATAAAGATACAAATCTAATTTCTTTACTTTTAAAACATTAGCAAGTGCTAATACTTTGGTCACCAGGTGCAAAGTTACTATTTAAAACTTTGTCTCTGATGGTGAGAGTAACATAGCAGGTGTTGATACCCATCTACAAGCTGAGGTACAATAGCGGGGCCCGTAGTCAATTAGTATAAGGAAGAAATTTGACAAAACAACTGTTGCTTGAGGTAAGATGTATAGTCATCAACATGGCAAAACTTATCATCTTCACTGAAAAGGCAAAAGATTTATAAACAGTGGTTCCCAGGTGAAACTTAGCTACATATGGAAAAATTCAGTGAGCTCAAGGTGGAGAAAGTCTGCAAGCAGACAGTCCAGTGACAGTATGTATCAATGAGCAGACATCTGCAATGGCTGGTGAGGTGGAAGAAAAACCCTTTCATCAATCAGGCTGAGAAGAGGTACCTCAGAGAGATATCCAGAGGTTGTTTTTTTTTTTTCTTTATTTTAAAAAATACTTTGGAGACATCTACTTAAGAAGCCAGGCCAACTCAGTATTACAGAGCTGAGAATTCACTGGAAAATCAAGTGAAAGCAATACTGCAGGGGTGTTTGCCAAGTGAAGAATGGGAATCAGTGAGGAAAGGTCTGACAAGGAGCAGAGGCACTGGATGAGGCCAGAGAGATGTGTCTGGAACCATCACACAATGACATCTGACATCTGAGGCTTAAATGTCAGCAGGGTGTGCCAGCTGCTGCTGGATACCGGGAGTGAGATATAATGAGACACCTCATGTCTGGCATATTCTAACAATGCTGGAGATGAGGTTTGCACATGAGCTGCTAGGAGGGGTCACCAGGCTGCTGGAGCTGCAGTCGTAACAGTTCAATAGCTTGGTTCCTTCCTGAGGGTGAATGCAGACACGTGCAAAGCAGTGGGTGGGCGGTGGATGAGTGCCCTGTCACTAAGAAAAGGAACATCAGAGAGAGATTAAAAAAGATAGAGGAGGAAGTTTGTCTCTGATATCTGCAATCTCACTGCATTGGGCCATACTCCGGGAAAGTTAACATAAAAGTTAGTGTCAGCTGAAAGCTATGGGACCAGCAAAAAAGAGCAAAAGGGAGGTTGGAAGATCAAGTTTATATCTAAGTAAGGAAGGATGATTTTGCAGTTAGACTCTACAATCTGTACCTTGGGAGAGCTGGGTTTAATTCTCTGGTCTGCTGCAGATTTTCTGTGTAAGTTTGGGCAAGACATTGCAGTAATATCACAAGCAAATCTTCGTCTTGGGTTTCCCCAGGTCCTGTGTGGTGAACCTAAGATTAAATGGGTGTTTGTTGTAGTTCATTTCATGGTATCTACACAGTACAGGGTCTGTATTGGAGCCCAACCTGAAATGGAGATTATGTGTTGAAAGTCCTGGGAAGGGGGAGCTGTGGAGTGTGTGGAGTGTGTTTCAGAGTGCAAAATCTGAGTACATTGAAGGACAGGAGAAAAATCTGATGTGATGTTATCCATATTGTCATTTGAAAGGGTCCCTGGAGTGAACTATCCCCAGAGCCATACTCAAACTTTGCCGGGGAGAGAGTTAGCTACAGCACAACAGGTGCAGGTATCTCGCTCCCTCCTACTGGCTTCCCCATCTGAGCAGTTTCTAATTCCCACAAGTGGTATGTGTGGAAGAACCAGCAGAGACAGCAAAGCCATCAAGAACCACAGTAATTATGCGGGATTCCATTTAAATGGCTTTGAAAACTGCAGCATGAAACATCATCAAAAACTGTTACACAAGAAAAACCTGGAGTGAAATAAAAGTTCAGAGCAAAGAGTAAATGGGATAACTAATGGGTGAGATAGGATGTCTCTGAGAAGAAGCAGAATGAAGCAGAATTGGGGAAATACAGGGTTTTAAAAAGACTGTATGATATTTGGGCTATCTTTAAGGGTGTTTCTGTCTGTCTTTACTGCTTTAGTGCTGGCAGGGATGAACAAACAGATTCAGATGTGCATCTGTTATGTTTGAATCTACCATCCAAAATTATAACTTATATTTTAATGTTTTAATTGAGAATCTGGAAATTGCCCTGTGCCTTATAGGTGTACTTTGCATGGAGTTCTTTCAAACTTCAGAACTGTTTTTTACTTGAATTCCAGCAATCCCAAAATGGGCTTTCCTGTTTTCAAAGTCCTCCATGGAGAATTGTTGATGGACAGAGGTAGAGCTGGCTGCTGCCTGCCCTGGGGCTGCACACTGCCTGTGCAGGAGTGCAGCAATCTGCCAGGGGAGAGTGAGCAAGATGTACCTGACAGGTCTTGTTGAAATGGGACTGTTGCCATCAGATCATGATGAACCAGCAAACTCCACCAAAAATATGTTCTCTTGGAAACTTCCCAAGGGGAAACACCCATTATTGACACCACATCAAAAGCATCCAGATCCCACTCAATCATCAGCAGTAAGTTTTGTTTGCTGAAGCATGAAGTTGTTAAAATACATTTATGAGATACAGTCCCTGAAAAATGCTTTGCAAAGCAAAAGCATGTGATGGTAAAAGGCTCCAGTTCTCGCAGGATATTTCTCTTTGCCAAAACATGGTAATGAATGCATGCATTCATGTATCCCCTCATTTACCTGAAGAATAAGGTTTGTTTTTTGTTTTTTTTTTTTTTTTTCTAATTAAATCAGTCAGTGCTCACTGATACAGCTTGCGAGGTCAAGATACTATGAGCATTATTAGCGACCAATCCTTATAGTATTTCTTTGACAAAGTGGAGTTATGCTGTGCTGGCTTCTGGGCATTTGAACAAGCTAGAGAAATGCCAGTGTTTCCTTGAGAGAGAAGGACTTCGAATTTTACTCTTAGTGACAGTCACAGCAAAACAGCTTATAAAAGAGGTTGCTCTGTGTGACAGAGAGCAATGAATATCGGTGATATATACATAAGCAAAAAGAAATGCAAGACAGACACCACCTATGAAAATCCGGGACGAAAAATGGTTGATGGAATGCGTGTGGGGGGCGAGATATTATGATCGGTGTAGGTATCTCACATAGATGCTCCTTATTTCCTGTTCCCTGCCAGGATGACTTCCCTCTCTTCTGTGTTTTCCTGGGGATACAAGCTCCTCATTTTGGTCCTCTGGCTTGCACTTAAGTTTTTAAAGGTTCCTAAAGTAGTTACATAAGACCACTTCCACAGCCTCCATCCTGTCTTTACTTCAGGATAATGGAGGGGTTATGGAGAGTTAGCACTCGAGAGAAATACTTTAAAGAAAAAAATTGTAAATCTTCTGCAGAAAGACAGAAAAGATTCCTGTAATCAGAGTCTATTATTAAATGAGTCCAAAGCTCTGAAGCCTGTAACAGCTACACCATTTCAAAAGCATCGCAAGAATGAAGGGTAAACAGGGATACTGAAGAATTTTCTA
This sequence comes from Streptopelia decaocto, assembly GCF_964273445.1. Classification (NCBI taxonomy): domain Eukaryota; kingdom Metazoa; phylum Chordata; class Aves; order Columbiformes; family Columbidae; genus Streptopelia; species Streptopelia decaocto. The sequence continues at coordinate 185,876,148 of NC_138663.1, read as the reverse complement.
ATAATCACAGTCCTTACTGAAACTGGAAAGAAAAGCTTTAGAAGCTTATGCTAAGTCTTGTAAAGCACAGGGGAAAGATATAATGCTATGAACACTTAAGGTCATAGTATTATAATCTGAGAACACAACCACTGCTGGCAGTTATGCTGTAAGAGGGTGCCAGTATGAGTCCTAATTCCTCGATGATTAATGATTTGGAGCCCTCTCACAGCAGTGAGTCACTGTGCTGGGAACTGTACAAACAGGGCTGACCCGGCGTGCGGTGGGTGAGCGTGTCCTGGAGGGATGGATGGAGAGAGCCGAGCCCTCGGTCCCGCACGCGAGCAGCAGCGCAGGTGGTGCTGGGGGAGGAGGAACCGCTTCATCCTGCCTGGTATGAGCCCTCGCTGGTGTTACAGAAAGACAGCTGCTACCCCAAAGTGCTGATAGTGTGTGCCTGGGTCTGACCCTGCAAAATATTGCATTTGTCTTTTCATCGCACCCTAGTGAGCTTCACATGTGCAAAATTCAGCTCCCTAAGAGTTCTGTTGGCTAAAGTTTGCCCGGTCATATTGTTGTGGTTGTTATAGTGGAAGAAATATTTATCTCATTCTCCATTTTATCCAGAAGATGACTTGCCTGTCAAACATGACATAATGCAAATGGGGGTGCTATAGTATGTATTATTACTACATTTTCCAGTTTTCTGAGTGATACACTACTTTTTTGTCCTGGGAGTGGCCAGAGCTCATTTTCATAGTGTTTTTAAGAAAAAAAATGTTAGCCATAGTTAATTCACTAAGTGTGAGGTCATTTGGCTTCATACATGGTATGAGGATAACTGTATATTGTAATTACCTTGCTAGATATTTATGAATATTTCTTAATAATGTGATGCATAGGAACTGCATTAGTGTTTCCCCTCAGTTCAGTGTATCCTTTGGCACTTAGTGAGCATCTCTGCATTGTCTCAGCTTTCCTTCTTCATCTCCACCCCATCCCAAGCATAGCCTCATTCCACTTCTCTATGCTGTCTTGGGGACTTTCCCTCTTCTTTTTGCATGTCTCTCCCTCCGTAAGCTCCTACCAGAATCTGACCATTATGTCCATTGCCTCTTGATCCCATTGCTTAGTACAGCATCACCAGAAAAGCTTGATAGTGCTAAATCTGATGTATAACATTGCTAGAGGATGCTTCCCACTGACAGGAATACATACACACATACTCTCTCTGACAGAGGTGCACTCTCCGTCTCTTGATGCAGTGGTGGAGGTCGGGTCCCACAGCTTGAGGACAGTTGTAGGGCAAGCCTAGCTTTTCAAATGTTCTCAGGAAATGAAGGCAAACTGTCCTGCTAGCTAACATTGATCCCAATCCAGAAGAAATGAAATTATATGATGAAATAAGGTAACAAGAACTTGTTGCTGTTCACTGGCTGTAGCCTGCACCTAGTTACTGCTCCACATGTTTTTGTTTAGCATCAGTGTGTCACTGGAAACGTGGGGAAAGCTTCATGCAGGGAAACACGACTTGATTTTGAAAGAACTGGCACATGCTTAGATTAGACTCAGAAATTATAACAAATGTAAGAGAGCAACCCTTTAAGCTGCTCTAACACAGCCTGTGTCTGTCTCTGTCTTCATCTATATCTTGGCTACTTCGGCAACTGTTTTATAGTGAGAAGCATCATTAGGAAAATTGTTACTGGCCACAAACAGTTTGATCTTACTCACCAGAGCAGGAACAGCTTGTGAATCATTTTTGGTTTCTGTCTGCCAAATTACCGGGTGTCCCGAGTTGGTGTTCGATGTTTCTTCCTAGCATTTGACTTTCTTCTGGGGTCCCCAGCCATAAATGACTGGATTATTTTCAGTTCAAGGAAGTTTTGACTGACCAGTGCCGATCCCCCAAATTCTCAGTGAATTCTTGTGGTGTAGTGATGGAAGCTACCTCATTTCTTCCATGTTGAAGTTTGACTTTATAGTCTTTTTCTTGCAATACCACCTTTTAAAGAGATCCTTTATGGGGCATCCTGTTTCTTGTTGTCAAGCATTTGTATGTCTGTTATGGAGACATTCACTAAGTGGTCTTGCGACAACAGTCATCAGTGCTATGTTGGCTGTTTAAATTTCTCTTACCACACTGCTTGTTCTGAACAAATATTTCAACACATACACAACACCTTCAACCAGCCTAGGTAGACAAGATGTTGTAGTCTGATGCTGCTTTTTGTCTTTTATGCATGTTCATGTAATTGGCTATTTTTTAGTACTGAATGTTATTCCTTGGTAATCTTACAGGAACGTTTTTGTTAAGAGCCGGGATAATCTGTCATCTACAGAGCCTTTTAATATTCCTTATTCACAGAACTGGCTTTTTAGATGCAGGCCTCTGAAAAACTCACATCGTATTTATGCCTTCTCCTCTACTTTTATCCCAAACAGAGCCTTTTTTTTTTGTTTGTTTTTTTGTTTTTCCTTAAAGACAATAAACTGTCTAGAAATTATGACCTTTCAAGTTTTTCATCAGTTCCTCAGAGTTTCCCTCGTCTTCTGCACCTCCATCCTCATGAGGTGCACTGAGTGCTGTTTGAATTTCTCTGCCTGACACTGCTGAGTGTGGGTGAAAGATCTCCTTGAATCTGTAGTTTATTTGTCTGGCTGGCTTTCGTATAATGATCAACTTGCTTGTTGGAACCCCTTCCAGGCATGCACAGTGTTTTCCTGGGTTGTCAGGGTTGGTGAGGATATCCTTGGAGTTACACAGGCTCCGTAGCAGCCATTTGAAACTCATGGGGCCTTCTGGCACTCTCTCTTTTACTTCTGTCACCCCTTAAAATGTTGTTAACAAGCATGATGAGTTTCAAAGCAAAGCTGCCATTAGGACCTGAAACAACATGCAGGAATGAGGTAACACAATGTCCTGCTTTTTGCTCGTGGTAACTGGAGAGAGCTGTTGTGATCATTTATTTTATTACAGTTCCTCACAGATAACAAAGAGATGAACTGAGGGCACCATCAAGATTAATCTTCCCATGGGTTCAAAAGTGCACAGGGTCTGCGGTGTCACTGCAGAGACAGGTTAGCTTGGGAGTGAAAGATGAACTAAACCTGCTGGGTCTACACATCTTCATTTTTGGGTCTCAAAACTGTGGCCTCAGAGTCTCAGGATATGGCCTTCATGTCTGTAAGTTCATGCCAAAGTAGTTTACAGCTTGGTTTGTCACAAAGATGAATATAGTAGTCCATGGTGAATTGTAAGGGCTGACAGTGAGTCTGAACATGAAAACCACCTTCTTATTGGAAACAGGACATGTTCACTAATGACAACATCATCTATCCCAGACAGCCTCCCCAGCCCTTCTGAGTGCCTGGCCTTGTTTGCTCTCTATATGCAACAGAAAGAGATTTTGGAGACAAGTAGCTCGTTATGCCTCTTTTTTCTCTTTAGCTTAATAATAAAAAAGAGAAAAAAAGTGCTACAATCCAAGCCGTTGATTACTGAGAACATGGAAAATATGAACATAGAATTTTTTTCTTTTTAAGTAGATGTGATGGAAGAGATGTTGAAAATTATGATTTTTTTCAAATGTAGAAGTAGCAATGTGAGTGCCATGGTTGAGAGCCAGGAGAAAAATAAAACTAAACCCAAACCCTAATGTTACATATTTGCCACTTCTGCAGCAGAGGACTAAAGAGAAGCAGTTGTGAGGAGAAATTCAACAGCTTGTAGAGTCTGGTTTGCATTAGAAAGCACCAGGTCACTTCAGTCCACCATATTGTCTTTACATGTTGCACAAGGGTTTATTTATTTAATCTGGAGCAAAAAGCAGTTCTAAGGAAGAGAATCAGACGTCCTTCCATGCCAGTGCCCCCAATTCACCCAGATGTATCCAAATGATTTTAGTATATGTAAGAGTGTTGTGTCACTTAAGAAAAAACTTTCTCTGACTTCAGGACTTGGCAGTGTCTGCTCTGATCTGCCCAGCACACCACTTACCCAAAAGAGGCTTCTCTTGCATATTGATTCTATCTTAGGGCGAGTCTTGCTGTGGAGCAGTTACAAATGGGTGGCTTTTGGGCCTGGTGACCTCTGGCAGATGAGGCAGTAATGAATGACAGATGACTTGAGAAGATCTGTAAGCACATCCTGAGCCAAAGTATCTCCCCAGGCAAGCTGCTATCCCACGACAAGCTCTAGCATGACACTGTCATCTGGACTCTATATTGGTGTTCTTGGTATGGAGATGTTTCCCATGCTTCTTGCAAAGTTATGTTTTAGGAGAGCCAGATAACTTGCAGGAAGAGGTGTCCCAGAGAAAAACTGCCAAGTATTTTGTAAACAGGAAAAAATGACACAAACTTCTTTTTATAATAGCATTTGAAATGCGATTATTTTAAGAAAATATTTTAAAAATTTATTGCAATAGGTAGAAAGCATAAAACTGCTAAGAAGCTTTCAGAAACACGGAAGAGAAGTAGGTGCTCTTGATCATCCGTGCTATGTGTTATGCTTTGCATTAGAATATCTGAAGATATCTCGAAGGGCCTCAGTGTAGCAACACTTTTAAACCCAGAAATCTTCTCACTGGCTCTAGATATGCAGGTTCAAGCCGTGGTTTTCTATCTTGTCCTGAATTTCATGTAGATACAGGTGTTCATTCCCATGCCAGACACTGATAGATCAGCATCATTTTATAGAAAATAAATGATCATGTCCAAATGCTGAACTTCAAAGCACATGGAAGCAGGAGATGTCTGGTTCTGCAGTTTTGGATTACTATTTTAAGCTTTATTTATTCATATATATATATGTATATATATATATATATTTAACCAAAGAAAACTACACAAGTCTGTTAAAGGAAGAGACAAAAAAAAAAGACTACTGCATTTATTTTTTCCTTAAAAACATGAGCAACATTTATCTGTAGATCTAACCTCAGAACACATGAACAATCTGAGTAATTCAATTGCTTCTTGGCACACTACGGGTGTTCACCACCTTCTTCAATTTTGTAACTTATATCTTTTTTTCCTTAAGAACATCTGCTGCCTTGGGTAACAGAGGAAGTGCCGGTTTTGCTGTAGGCTGAAGTGATGAAGGATGTCACACCCTTGCTTTTAATGATTGTGGCCTATTTTTCCCTTCATGTTTGCACGTTCATCACCCAAGTAATATGCAAATATAAATAGGAACATGAAATTTAAGAACTGGATTGCTCTGAACTTTGAGCCAACAAAATCAAGTTTTTTCATTGTCTCTTCTTATTCTTCAAGAGAATTTCACAACTTAGGAACCTGAAACGACAAAGAAAATAGACTGACTTTTGATATGTCAAAAATAGTTAATCAGAAGTACATGCGAACATTTCTTGTCATTCATGGTTGACTATTGCTCTAATAATTATTTTTATTAATATTATTTGATTATAATTATTTAAAAATTCTTTATTTTAAGAAGTGTGATATTAACATCGTTGAACAAAATAGTTGTTTGGACCCAAATCAACAGCTTCCCTCCTTTCACAGTTCCTGCCTGCATGTGTTACAAGTGAGTATTTGAACCCCAAGTTGGGGTGCCGAAGTACCTGGGTCTGTGTGTGTTAGAGATGGTCTGAGGGGAGAAGGTGCAGTGGTGGAGCAGCCCTGTGGAAGTGAGGTACCTGACCAAGCTGCTCGACACTCAGAAGCAGAGATGAAAATGGCCTCACCGGACTCCTCTGTGTCTCCTAGGATTTGCTCCTTCTTAGAATGAAGAAGACGTGTTGCAACCATGACTGAGAAAGGCTCTCCTGGCTGAGCCTGAGCACCGTAACCCTGCAGAGGAAGATGTGAAGACCAGAGCAAGATTGCTGCCTACCTTTCTCTCTGTGGTGTGCTGGGCCTCCTGCCCTACACTGGCAGTTTTAAATTCCTAATTTGAAGACTTAGCATGGAGCAGAAGGCTAAACTCAGCATGCTAGAGGGGAAACCGGCAGCCCAGTGCAGGCCCTGGTATGGACAGAAGTGCATTACAGGACAACAATGGATAAACCTGCCAGGGATAAACTGTGGATGAAGATGTACTTTTTGCCTTGAAGAGCTCACAGTCTATGTACAAGACATGAGAAAACACTGGTGTAAAGGAAAGTACACTGAAATGAACCAGAGTGAACAGCAGCCATGGGAGCATATGTGGAGAGTTCCTTGCTGTTCCCTCCTAAAGTATGGGTGTCACCCCACCCTGCACACCTCACCCCAGGTCAGTGCCACCACAGCTGTGGAGTAAAAGACTTGTGCATATTGCTGAGTGGGTACTTCTGTATCGTTATTCAAGTGCTGTGCTGATGGAAATAATCTGTTGCCTTTGGTGTTTTACTATCAAACACAGACTGGCAAGAGCCTCCAGTCTTGCAGGGAAGTTTGGGATGGAATAGGGTATTGCAGCTACTCTGAGCAGCTCCTGCCAGTGCATGGGAGAGCTTGTGGGAGGATCAAGCCTGGACCTCCTCCCTGGCTCAGGAGGACCTTCTGGCAGTGGGCCATCCCCAGGCTGCTCCGGGGTGGGGACGGGAGTTGAGGGATGTCCCTCAGAGCACATCCTGCGCAGAGCTGCCAGCAGCGGCAGCCTGGGGACAGTGTCACTCAGCATCTTGGAGAAGTGCCCTTGACTCATGAAAGAACTTTCATCTTGGGGGCATAACACTGTCAGCAAATCCTGTGGTGCCCAGGCTGCAACCCAACTGCTGCCAATGTCTTTCATCTCTGTCTTCCTAGTGCAGCCTTTGAGGGCATTTGGGAACTATTTTCAAGGCATGGTTCAGTTCAGGAATTGTCCTGGTGTTTCCCTACTCCTCAGACAATTGCTATTGTCCTCAGCCCTCCAGATTCTTTGTTTCACTCTCTTTTCTCCTGCCCTCACTCATGGAAGAAGAAAACATTTATTCCTTAAATGTAAGCAGGGGCTAGGAAATCCTCCAATCCAGCCAAAGTAAATCGGTTCTTTCCGATGTAACCTTTGTCTTCCTGTGTTTCACTCCTGTGTTTTCTGTCTTTTGACTAAATCGTGGCAATTTTTGGCAAGAGACAGCAGACTCCCATAGAGCAGCAGATGTAAGTCTTGGGCACTTAGTAGTCAGCAAAGGATGGCAGAAAGCAGGCATGTGGTGACCTTGAGGGGATTATAGCTATTTGCACAGCATGGAGCCTAATAAAGCAGGCCACAAGTCTTGTCATCCCAAATTGGTTTGTGCTGAGACAGCGCTGAGGTCTCTGCCTTTGTGACATATCTTACTGCAGACCAGATAACCTGCTGACACCAGAGAAGCGTTCCTCTTCTTTCTCTCAGAAGCATTTAGGACATTAGGACATTGTTTAAGCTACTGTGATACAGGGCTTAAATTAGATATCACACCATGTTACCATAACATGTTAGAGCCATGTTGTTTTCCGTGTTGCATTACCAGCTTAGACAAAGGAAAACTAGTTTATTAACAAACTACTTGGCTTGGATCTACATGTTTCTTCCCACTAACAGTTCTAAGACAAAAAAGCTTTAATTCCTATGTTTTTATCTATTGAGTGAAGGGCCCAGATGCAATAGAAGGCTCTGGGGAGTGATGTTCTACGTCAGAAAGGAAGACTTCACTTTAAAGAGAAGGAATATTATAATTACTTAGTTCTCAGTCTAGTTGATTTAAGAACATAGTGGGATGGTAATGACTTTCTATGCTGATTAAATCCCATCATAGCTTTCCTGAGGTATTATTAAGTGCGTTGCATTACAGAGGTAATTCCCACACTATTTTAAACTAGTTAATGCCATTTCCGTAAAACAAATAATTGCTCATTTTTTAATACAATGAATATTGTAGAAGGTCATACAGCATTCAAACTGATAAATTTTCCATGGGAATAAAATAATAAGATTTATGACCTGTTCCACATTTAATAAGTCTTTCTCTGTTTATTTGCAGCCCTGTGTGCTGCAAGCCTCTGTGGATCAGCAGGCTCTTTCCTGCTTTACCCAATGTATTTTCTGGACAGTTTCTGTGTTTCTTACCCTTATGAGTCTCTGCAAGCCCTGGACCAACACTGAAATCTCAGTGGTCTGTCTGCTCCCACTTCTATGTGTGTGTCCTCTGGGGATTCGGTGTACCTTTCTAAGGCATGTGATAAGTTCATACTGTAGACAGGCTTTGCACAAGGTTTTAAAATATCCTAAAATTGTCTTAATGGACTTGCATGGGCATTGCAGACCATGTGTAGCTAATGCTTTTCCAGAAATGAATGTAGTCGTTGTAAATCATTAAGTATCTTCCAAATTCACACCGTCTTACCTGCAAATCCACCTGTCATAGGACATCTGAAAACATAGGAGCCAAAATCATTAGTGGTTTTAAAAAATTTTGACATAATTCTTTTTGGCATGCTTTCTTTTTGACATATTCTGTATAGAGAACAAGAATGCACACAGGTCTTCCTCATTACCACAAGTTCTCTAAAAGCATCCTCATCTATTGCTTTACAAAGTCCTCTGTGGGTATTTTTAAATTTATTCTAGTAGTCAATATAAAATTTACATAAATCGCTTTTTTTTTTTTTTTCCCTTCTGGCAGTAAAAACTCCACAATTTCAATTTCAACACTATTTTTTTTTTCACTTGTTTATAAAACTTGGTTTTGGAAATATTAATCCTACAAGTAATTAGTTGTCCTGTCCCACGATCTTTTCAGAAGTGTTGTTTGCAGAAAATGAGCACACTGCTGGCCCAGATGAAAAGCCTCTCAGATCCAATAACCTTTTCTACTGTTTACACCTGGCACGGCTGCACAACACCAGCCTTCTCCAGTGGGCTCTTATCTCTGCAGATGAGAGAGAAAAGAAAAGAAAACATGTCAGGTGGCTCAGCTCACAAGTTTTAAAAATGAAACAAACGTCTTTTTTTTTAAGACTGGGAATAAGAAGTGGAAAGAAGGTGAAAGGGAAAGAACTAATTTGTTTCCAGCACTGGAAAACACATATTGATAGCTCCTTAGCTATATTTGTTCATGCATTTTTTTTTTAGGTATCTTCCCATGTGTATCACAAAACTATTGGCCAGATATAGCAAGAAATGGACTTCATTAAAGAGAAATAAAACATGGAGTTATTTTGGCTCTGTAATTACACAGGCCAGAAATGAAAAATAAGCTTAGATTGTTGAATGGAAACTCTCTATATGTTTTTGATTACCTTGCGTTGACAGCTCTTCAGATTATCCTGCTTCCTATGCCAATTTGCACTGAATTTGCAAAAAGAACATATGAGGTACTCTCTCATTTCTAGGCTGGGGGTTTCATACATTTTCATTAGGCACACTGCATTTTGACAGGAACATTGTCTCTTGAAGAAACTCACTTCCCTTTCCAAACCTAATGCCTCTGATGACAAGTACAGCCCACACAATTTTTAGATACAGTTATAAATCAACATTATATTGCTCATTGTTTCATTGTAAGGTAAAAAAGTTGTTAATTTTATTATTTTCCCTTCACCCATTCTTTCATCTCCTTTTCGCTCCTGACACACAGTTCTGTATTAGCCGATTCCCCCTGTGACCATCTTCCTCCTTGCTCACACAGCTTTTTCCTGGGGTCTCCTCACTGGACTGTCTTGTGATTCCTTCCTCTGCCATGCTGTCCAGAGGCTCACATGTGTTTTACTTCTGGACAATGTTATGCTGGTGGCTTTCTCCCTTTTCTAACCTGCAACGCCCACCTAGCACCCCTTTTTGAGGGGTCACATGTCTCCCCACAGAGATAAGTGGAAAAATCACCAAGAAATCATGAGTTTGGAAATGCTGCCAGAGGGGTTGTTTTCCATTGTGGAAACAAGTGATGAGGAGATGCAGCCTGTTGCTATACAGACTGCGGTATTTTTTTGTGTTTTGTCTTGTTTGCACAGAGTGGTTCTGTCCTGTGGCTATAGCTCCTTGCCTACCACAACAGAATACATATCTTGTTATTATGAATGCCTTAGGTTGATTAGGGTTCTGATAAAAAGATCTGAGACAGAAGCTCAGGAAGTCAGAGCCAGTCAGAGCTCGCAAGTGACATCTGAGGTATCACTCTTGAAGCAAATGCTTTAGTTTGTATGTTGTCAGTGGAGCAAACTCATGATCTTCAAAACTGCCAGAGGCAGGACCTTCTGCACCTGATAGCTGCGCTTAAGCCAGCACAAGATTTCTCTGGAACCCTTCAACAGCACCTGCCTCTCCATCAATTAAAGTATTTAGGCTCATATTTGGAAAACTGTTCCATCATGCCCGTACAATTAGATTTGCAAGCCAGGGAGCTAAGTCAGAGAGGTTTGATCTGAGCTGGGGTTTTAAATGTGTTTCATACAGTGTTGGCTATAAGGATACTTTGAAAGTCTCTCCATGTAGGGTAGAGGTCCCCAGTTCTTAAGCAGCTTCTGTTCAACAGTCCTAAATTCCAGGAAATCTAATAGCTTCTGTTTTAATGTACCCTTTAAATTTATTTTCCTGCTTGCTAACATATTAATAAATATTAATTAATGTATATTCAGCTTGAACCCTTTGGCTAACACTGACTTCTTCCAGATATTAACTTCTTTCTAATCATATCCTTCTCCCCCTGACCTCTCTGGATCTCAGCTCAGAGTTTCACAGTTAGAACATCTGATATGTTTATATATGGATAAAGCAATACCTATGTACTTTATAGCTAAGCCATGAATTCTAGTAACCAAGGCTTTTCTGAAAGCTTGTAATTCAAACAGGGAAATGTCAGCATGATTTGCATTTTCTATTGAATCAGCATAATCCAAGATAAAATCAATTTTGCAAGATTTTTAATACCTGTTAGGCTTAAAATAGTTTAACATACTATTTCTGGTTGACTGATTCCTGTCCATGGACATTTCAAGTCTGTTTAGAATACATAGAACTTGTATGCATCCCAAATAATGCCCAAAATTATGTGACTTAAATCCAGCTGGCTTTATATATAATGTAATGAAATAAAAAAGACTGAAAGCTCAAATGGTGCTACAAAAGCACAGACTTACTCAGCCTTACAAATAAAATGTTATAGAGAACCAACCTAGGGAGACATACATAGTTTTTTTAAGGTTTATATGTCCAGAAAAGTTACCTGTAAAGTCACCGAAGAAGCGTTAAGGTATATGGGTTTAATTTGCTGGGTAACAAATGTCGCATTGTCTTAGATAGATACACTATCACTGTTAATGACAGGTTTTAGGGGTTTAGGTGATGGGAAGATTGTCCCTCTGCTTTCACTGTTTTTCCAGTGAAACAGCTATTAATGTCCCAGGTGGAAAAAAGGAGTTCCATTCCAATATCTGTCTGTGCCATATAAAAGCCAGGGGAAAGGAAAACAAAAGCAAAAAGGAAAGACAGTGAAATCAGCTGAAATGTATTATTAGAAAAATGTAGATGGCAAGATACAGCTGAATTATTTACTTGAAATCACAATTTTGCTTACATTTATATACACAAGCCTGAAAATCTCTGATGGGTGGGAAAGAATGGTTTCACATCTAAGCTTTTCAGAAAACAGAGAGTGAATCTGTCTGAAAACTGATATGAAGAAGAAGCTTCCCTTGGAACAATATCCATGAAAGACATGAGCAAGTTGGGAAGCCCAACTATGGGAGATTCCCACTGACACAAAAGCCATACTGATGGAGAGAGCAGCAATGTGAATGACAAGGCCATAAGGTGTCCTATAAAATTTAAATGTCCAAGGAGCCTTTGGCCAATTTGGATCTTGTCTGGATCTAATATACGAACTCTGAGAAATCAAGTAGCTGAGATGACAGAAGATGCTCCAATTAATTGATTCTACACCATATTTCATCAAAATGGGTTATTGAAAGATGTGGGATAAAGTACTGAATTCAGAGAACCAACCATGGACTAGTGAAAGCTTGGGGATCCTGACATTTGACTGATTTCTGTGTCTCCACAATCTTATGGAAATCTTCATTTCAATACTTTCTAGGGCTTGACCTGATTTCTACCAACCATACATCAGAGGCCAGCACATTGCAAAAACCTGTGACCGACTTTTACCACCAAAAGTTGGAAGTAGCAAGTGGTGGAAAAGTGCATCTGGGTAGTGCTTGTGGCTGTGTTTCAGGCAGGGATCCATGAAGATTTATTGTACAGATTTGCAGAGCTGTAATATTTGGGCTCAGAGCCCTAGACCTTGCTCAGAACCCTAGACTTTGAACCCTTGAGATTTGTGATGTATGGTCATATAAAACACTATAGCTGGAGTACATTTAATCTGATTTCATACTTTAGGAGAAGGAAGGAGGTTTGCTGAGGGTAAACTCAGCTGCATGTTATTCTTTGGTGTCATCTAAATGTATGAAATAGAACACAGGACCTGAGTACTTTAGGGTACTTGGATGAAAACCTAATTAATCACAAATGTCAGTGACGAAGAACTGGAGGCCAAAGTTTTGGTAGGTTTTTGTTTGCTTGTTTGCTTGTTTGTTGTGTTCTTTTGTTTGTGTTTTTTGTTGTTGTTGTTGGTGGTGGTGTTTTTTTGGCATGTGTGTAAACAACTTCCTGTATTACACTTGAGTGCTGCTAGAAAAAGTGTTAAGTAAAGGCACATGGAAGAAAAAAAAACCCCATAAATGTTGGAAGATGGTTTCACCAGAGTACGTCATGGTGTGTTTGCATTATGGACCTCAGGGCTGCAAGGATGGCCATCTCTGAAGGTGGTGGTGGTTCATACCATTGTAGCTGGGTCAGTAAATCCAGCCAGGACTACCAAGGGTATCACAAATCAGATATTAAAAGCAAATGTTTAGTGCAGTGTTAAATACAACAGTGGGTGCCTACTCAGGCGGTGAGAACTGATAAGCTTTCTGTTGCCATAGGGTCAACGGGCAGGTCCTGTTTCTCTGTGCTCATCCCCAGATCTGCTGCTTTGCACTGTCAAAACGGCACAACAGCTTGGCCTTTGGAAGGAGATGACACATTGTTGAATTCTTTATATTCTAAGTATTTGGGATTCAGCTCTGCTGGATTTACACAGCTATAGTGTACCTCAGGATGCTGAAAAATTGCTCAGATCCCATTAGAGACAGCCGAGTAAAAAGCTGTCCAGTTAAAAACAAGTACTAGGTGTAAGAAACTCTTATTTTCTTCTTCTTCTTTTATTTTTAAATTTCTTTTCCTTAGTTTAGTTTCTTTAGGTTTTTTTTTTTTTACTGTTTCATGTTCTAACCATCTCCATTTTGCAAGGTTCAAAAAACACAATGCAAAGTGCGTATTTAAACAAGGTTTTGACATTTTAATAAAGGATGTGTTTCATGTGTGTTAATTGCAAATAAACACTGGTTATCTAAGAAATTGCGTTAATACAAGGCATTTCTAAATAATCCAAGGCATCTGCTCAATTGAAGAGACATTTTAAAGTGAGTTATCAAACAGGAAATAAAATGTTGCACCTGTTCCTCCTGCTTTCCCTTTAATACCAGAGGGACAGTCTCTGGGAAGTTAACAGGCTGAAAGGAACAGGTCACGCCCATCACAAAATACCCGACTGCAGCTGATTCAGTGTGCAGTACTAGATTCTGGCTGGAGTAATTTCTAAAGTGCCAAGGAAACAATAGGTCTTTGTGTGCTCTCAAGAGCACCAAGCCAGTTGAATAGGAAGAATGTCACTTTTTCACTTAAACAACCTTTTCTAGTACGTATTTTCATTCTATAATAAAGCTCATCTCTCTATATTACATTACATAGACGTAAAAATTGTATTGTCATGCTAGAATACCTGTTGGGTCCAACAGGAAAAAGCTCACAGCTTGCTGTGTTGTGGAGCTTCATACACACATTGTGTCTAATACAGGAAGACAGACACCAAGGAGCAGCATTTCAGTTTTTATATATGCTTGTGTGTTAATGCAATATGGAAATCACCTTAGCATTTGCTACCTGTTTTCTCCAACCTGGAGCAAATGCTTTCCCATATCCACTTCATTACCTACATACATAGAGGAAATTCTTGCAGCTCAACACGAGCCTTTTGCAGCACATGCAACTGGGTAACAGGAAAAGTGCAGTGACACGAGTCTTTGGAAGGAAGTTTCTGCTCTTGGTAGCCACAGCACAGGGGTTTGGATTCAACCACTTGCAGTGGGCTGACAGCCTGGGAAAAGGTGTGTTTGCAGCATGTCAGCAAATGTGGTTCCCATAACCCTTGCCAGTGACAGTGAGCATCAATCCAGCAGCACAGCTTCTTCCACCTTGCTGGATCACAGGCCATTTGATACGCACCTCAAAAGTGAGATGTGACTCTCATGCATATGTCATGTCAAATGAGCAAGAAGCCATCAAAGAGAGTCAGAACATAACATGATTTCTTTTGAAAGAATATACACAGGATAGATTAGGTTGGCTGAATCAGTACTTGTCAATAGAGTAACTTGTGATCATTAAATGGATTGTAAGCTTTTGAGGGAAAGTATCCCAGCTTCCTACAGACAGTGTAGTTACATGTTGTTTAAAAGGAAACGTGAAGCATCTTGGAGAAATGCAGCTTCTGTTCAGTCTCTAAGTGACAGCGCAACAGCCATAAAGAACAGTGGAAATACCTCAGATGGTACAAATTCTGAAAATCTTTGGAAGAAAATGCCACAGCGGTCATACCACGACATAGACGAAAATGAGTGAAAGGGAGGTGATTCAAGGGTATCAGTCCTCCAAACTCCCAGGGATGTCATGGATGGTTTGATGATCCATCAATTAGTTGATGAGTGACAGCACAACGTGACGACCCATGGACCTTCTTTATGCAGTACACAGCAACCTACAGTAGAAATCAACTAACTAACTAACTAACTAACTAACTAACTAACTAACTAACTAACTAACTAACTAACTAACTAACTAACCAACTCTCTTGCCATATTGGCTGAAAAGAACAATTTTTGAAAGTAACAAACATGTATGTGAAAAACATGCATTCAGTACACAGCTACCTACAGTAGAAACTGACTAACTAACTAACTAACTAACTAACTAACTAACTAACTAACTAACTAACTAACTAATTGTCTCAAACTCTTGGCAGAAAAACAGCTAACTACAAAAATACTCACTAACTAACTAACTAATTAACTAACTAACAAACAAACGAACATGTTAACTATCTAACTAAGTGGTCAAGGTTGTGCAAAAGGAATGAGGTCCAATCTGAGGCATCGTGAACTTCAGACCGCCTGGGGAAAGAAGGGGGAAAAGACAGGCATTAGGGACACGGCTGAGAGGAGAAGCAGCAGCTTGTGCTTTCATGTGAAATCCAATATCCATTCCTAGTTCTCCTCTGCAGGACTCCTGAGAGCTGGTGTTAGGGTTTGGTGTTACTATATTAATGATGGAGATTGTGGAAGTTTGGGGAGGTTTCCCTGTATACAAGGGCCTTTGACACAAGTGCTGTACAAATCTCTGCGTTGATGGCCAGGCCGGGGTACAGCTGCAGTAAGAATTTTCCCCCTGCCAGACATGTTCTCCCAAGGGCAGGTGTGTGCAACCTCTATGGGACCCTCTCTGGGAACCTCAGAAACCTTTCCTGTACTCAGAGCCGTGTTACAATTCAAAAGATGGAGAGCAGGCTCTGAACTCTGGCAGAGCTCCAGCTGGTGGATGACTTTGCTTGTCCCTGTGGCAGCAGTCCCAGCTTCTAAGGGGGGGACGCTTTTATTCTCATTCTGCTTTTGGACCCCACATACCCCTGAAGTTTCAGCGGGTGCCTCTGGTGTTAACAACTCTTCAGCCTGGCCCTCCTCCTCCTCCTCAAAGAGCTGCCCCGGCCTTGACACCTGCACACAGAAAACCATTGGTTTCTGCCCCAGGCCTGGGTACAGCTGCAGTAAGAATGGAGAGTAAAACTGAACAGGAGTCAAGCAAAGGAAAGAACCGCCATAGGAATCAACCAGTGTGTATAATCACAAATAATTTCTTCCTGAAAATGTTTAAGATTTCAGACCGTGCCAATAATTTATTTTCTCCATGTCAATAGAAATTTCAGCCCCCAAACCTGACACTTTCTGAATGGGTAGTTTAGACTTCTTTTGCCAAGGCCAAATTCACAGTCAAACCTTGCTGCCTTTAGAATCAGGGGCACACTCGAGAAAATGCAAAGGAAAGAGCAGGTGAGGACAGGAGAGGAGAGGTGAGGAGAAGAGAACCGTTCCCGTATGCACGGTCACTGGGTGCCTGGGAGCTGGATGACTTTGCTTGTCTCTGTGTCAGCAGTCCAAACTTCTGAGGGCAGAGGCTTTTGATCTAACCCTGGTTCCGGACCTCACATACCTCTGAAGTTTTGGTGTCTGCCTCTGGCACTGGCAACTCTTCGGCCGACGCACTGTCAAGCCCAGCCTGCTCCTCCTCCTCCTCAAAGAGCTCCCCGTGGTGCTCAATGAGGAGCTGCACCAGCCCTGTCACCTGCACACAGAAAACCATTGGTTTCTGCCCCGGTGGCTGCAACCAGGTCCAAGGGCCTCTCCCACTCCCTACCCTGGATTCTGCTCAGAAGCTGCAGCTGTGGGGCTGCTGTTGCCAGCAGCTCCCCCAGCAGCATTTGCTGAACTGAGGAGGCAGCCTGGAACCTCTGAACAGCAAACCTCGGCTGGGCCTGGAAGGCTGTAGCTGGCTGGTAAATGCAACGTACCTTCATCACCTCCACCAGGACATCCACGGGGAGCATGTCCTCCTCGGGTGGGCTGAGGAGGACTGTCCCCAAACAGACAGCCAGTTTCCTGGCTGTCATCCTGGTGGTGGTGGCATTGCTGGAGATGGTGTGCAGGAGGCTGAGCAACTCTTTGAGGAGGAGGAGGTTGGCCTTGGGCAACTTGCTGGCCACCCTGAGGAAAGAGGAACACAATGTTCAGAAAGGAGATGTTGTCAAGGCAGGTGTCCCAGGCTGATCTCAGGCAAGGCCACGCTAGAGAAGGCTCCCTGGCCATGGCTGGTTTCCAGCAGAATGTGTGCCCTGGCTGAGATGCAGCCATCTCTTTCTGGCAAGAGTCTCTTGGTGGAGCAAGCCCAGCGTCTACAGGCAGCGCTCCCAGGAAAGAAAAGTTTTCTGTGCCACTTTCCCCCAAAACGTGACCTCACAGTAGCAGGAGAAGCAAGAGGTGGCAGGCGGAAAAGACAGCATTTCAGGCAGGCTGTGGCTTTGCAGAAAAATGCCGGGCTCTGCCAGTGCCTGCGGAGCAGACGGGCTGCTGTCCACACTTACTCTTTGAGCCCAGCCATCCTCTCCTGCCTGCTGGTCTTCAGCACGGCGCTCATCCACTGCTCGTAGAGCTCAGCCTGGAGGAGCTGGGAGGGGATCTTGCGCAGGAAGTCCTGCAATGGCAAGGGCTGCGCGTGAGGCTGTGAGCAGCGCCGCCGGGAGCACAGGCAGCAAGGCCAGGCCTCTGGCTGAGCAGCTGCTCCTGGCTTTGGGCTCCTGTTCTGGCAGGGGCCCATCAGCAGCGCCAGAGCCGGGAGCTGCCGAGCTCCAGGTCAGCAGCTTCACCTGCAGGATGACGGCCAGGAGGTGCAGCGGCTGGCTTTCCAGGTGGACCTCTGCGCCGCTGTCCAGGGCCTCCCGGAGCTCCTGGGTGGCCCGCTCGCTGGCTGTCACGAGGAAGATCCCCTCCGTGGATGGCCCGTGCTGGTGCAGGAGAGCCAGCAGGTCCTGCAGGGAACAGAAGAGATCATTACTGGTCTGGAGACAGGTCCTGGGATTACTGAACCTTCCTCAAGGGCAGGATGGAGCATGGACGGGTGTGCAGCTGTCACTGGGGCAGGAAAGCAGTGGCTGGAGGTGGGTGATGTGTGGAGGAGCCAGCCTTGTCCCCAACACCCATGTGGGCTCTCTCTGATGGGGATACCACCTCTCCAGAGGAGCCCACGGAATGGAGACCAGGTGGCCAGACTTGCTTACCTGGATGGGCTGGGGCAGCGTGCCGTCCTGGCTGCACAGAGCTGCCAGGGGCCGGCCGAAGAGAAGCCCCTTGTGGACACAGCCTGGCATCACTCGGCGCGGGAAGGGCCTGGGCAGCCCCCTCCTCCTCGTGCTTGTCCTGCCTGTTGCAAAGGAGAAGAGAGCAAAGAGCTGTGGAGGAGAAGCAGCAAGCCAGATCTCCTGGAGCCCCTCAGCACTGTTCCCCCACCACTGAGCATGTGGGTGAAGAGTCATTTTGGAACGAGTGACCCCAGGGGCTCAGCTCTCTCCCTCCGCAGAGCTATGGGGATCGACATGCCCTGCGGGAGGGGCAGCAGCAGCCCCAGTGCAGCACGAGTGCCCGTCTGCGAAAGGAGGAGAGAAGCGCCATCCTGCCCCTGTCTTCCCCAAACTCACCAGCCGAGTGGCCAACTCCACTTGGGCTGCCGGAGGGGACGCCGGGTGGTGGCTGCTGCTCTGCACCAGCCTGCAAGAAACACACTGCACTCACCAAACAGTCCTGCAGCAGAAAGGGTGCTCAACGAGCGGCACTGGCCCTTTGCTATGTGTGAAAGTTGCGGACAGTCTAGATTGCACCGTTGGTAATCCTGACCTTTGCCTGGTCCTCAAGGAGCTGTTCCAGGCTGGTGGTGTCAAGGGTCATGGCCTGGGCAAGGGGAAAAGAGCAGAGGGTGAGAAGTGCTGCACCTGCTGCAGAGCTGGAGCTGCCTCTGTGGACAGAATGGAGACAGGAGGGACACTCACAGCATTGCGGCCCCTCAGCTCCTTTAGCAGCAGCGTGAAGGAGGGCAGCTGGGTGACACGGGCTCCCTCCACTCCTTCTGGTGGTCTGTGTATGTGGAAGGGAAGGGGCAAAGAAAGAGCTGTGTGAGACCCAGGCCAGCTTGCCTCTCTCCTGCCAGCCCAGGCAGCACTTCAAAGCTGCAGTGAAGCAGCTGGGCACCACTGGGCAACGGAGCGGAGAGCCGCGGCAGTGCGGAGGTCGGGGCTGGGCAGATGTTGTCTGGACACAGCTGGACTTACGCAAGGAGCGTGCTGAGCCAGAGATGCTTCACTGCCCGGCAGCTGCAGAAAGAGAGGAGAAACTGCCTGAGTGTTGCTGGTCCCCAGCCTGCGGGCAGAGGCACGTGCAAGCACAGCCCTGCCCTATGGGGATGACCACAGAGGCAGGACAGAGCTCTGTGGGGCAGGACTTGTTCCTGCAGTGAAACGTGGCACAGAGACTCACCAGAAGGTGACAATGCAGGAGCCGCAGGGCCAGACAAGGACGAGGGAGTTGGTGTTCTCCCCTTCCTCCTCCTCAGCGGCATCACCGGATGCCCCCTTCCCGCTGCCCAGCACCTGCAGCCGGCACAGGGCCAGGCAGAGCTGCGGGCGCGGGTCGCTGCCACGTCTGCAGAGAGGAGCGGCAGGGAGTGACCTGGCGGTGCCGAGCCCGCTGGCTCCCCTCTGGCGTCTGCCTGCCACGGGCACGGCCATGGGTGCATCCAGCAGCAGGGTGCCGGGGTCTGGGGCTGCTCCCGGGCTGTCCCTGCCCTGGTGCCATGGCCAGGGCTTGGGAGGAAAGGCAGCTGGGGTGTGTGAGTCTTACTGGGGCTTGGCGATGACCAAGCTGCGGCTGAAGAGGAGGAGGTCCCTCTTCTTGGTCGCACGGCCCAGGGTCACCTGCACCTGCTGCCGGAGCAGTGGCTCTCCTAATGCCGAGATGGGCATGCACCGCTGCGCGCGCTCAGGGTCATCCCTGCCAAGCAGATGGATTCAGGGATGAAAAAAACGTCTGCTGCCTGCGGGACCAGCTGTGCCAGGGTGTCCCTGAGACGTAGAGGGAGCCTACCTGGAGCTGCGGCAGCAGTTGACTTGGCCCATCTCGACAAGTGCAGCAGAAAACTGCAGTGGGACGCTCTCCGTGCTGGTTCTCCAAAGACTCCCAGTTGGCTGGAGAAAGTGTGCCAACGGGCGTCCTTGTGCCGGACAGAGCCGCTGGGCAAGATCTTGGCTCTCCCCAGTGGCTCCGCATTGGCACAGAAGCGTTGCCGGGCCAACGCTGGGTCAACACAACAGACCATTCCAACCGCCGGGTCGGGGGGGGTGCACTGGGGGCTCTCCCCATCATGCTGCCCATGTCCGTCTCATGCTGGGGAGCCCAGCCCTGGGCAGAGCAGCACGGGCCTGGCCTGACAGTGCGGAGCAGAGGGGAAGGGTCACCTCCCTCCAGCTGCTGGCTGTGATGTGCCTTCTGCAGCCCAGGCCACCACTTGCCGCCGCCTTGGAGCAAGGGCAAGGGTACCTTGCTGGCTCCTGGTCAACTTGCTGTCCTGCAGGATGCCAGCACCACGTTTGTGATCAAGCCCAAGTTCTCAAGAATGCAGAGAGCGTAAAGTCCAAAAAGCATAGCAGATCAGAATAGGGCAGCCGAGGGGGTTGCAAACATGTCCTGAGTTCTTTCCGGTCTTCCTGGGGTGCTTTAGGTGTTTGGCAGAGAGAAGACAGCTGTTTTTGTGTCTGCTCTAGCCTGTCCTGTCGTCTCCTTGGCTGGAAATCTATTTAGCAGAGAAAGTAGAAGCTAAAAAGTGAACCCCAAGCTGTTGTGTGATCTTGTCTTGTCTTTTTGTTGGAAAGAAAGAAAAGAAGGCAAGGCAAGGCAAGGCAATGCAAGGGAGGAGAGGAGGAGAGGAGAGGAGAGGAGAGGAGAGGAGAGGAGAGGAGAGAGAGGAGAGGAGAGGAGAGGAGAGGAGAGGAGAGGAGAGGAGAGGAGAGGAGAGGAGAGGAGAGGAGAGGAGAGGAGAGGAGAGGAGAGGAGAGGAGAGGAGAGGAGAGGAGAGGAGAGGAGAGGAGAGGAGAGGAGAGGAGGGGAAGGGAAAGGCAGGGCAAAGAAGGAAAGGAAAGGAAAGGAAAGGAAAGGAAAGGAAAGGAAAGGAAAGGAAAGGAAAGGAAAGGAAAGGAAAGGAAAGGAAAGGAAAGGAAAGGAAAGGAAAGGAAAGGAAAGGAAAGGAAAGGAAAGGAAAGGAAAGGAAAGGAAAGGAGAAGGGTAGTGGGGAGGGAGGAAGGAAGGTAATTAGGAAGGGAGGAAGGAAGGAAGGAAGGAGGGAAGGAAGGAAGGAAGGAAGGAAGGAAGGAAGGAAGGAAGGAAGGAAGGAAGGAAGGACAAATGATAGTGAACAGCACTTTCTGTAAGCCCTCTAGGAGCAGTGGTAGGCAAGAATTTCCAGGACTGCCATACCTCCTCCTCTTGTAATATTGATTTGAAAAGGTCCATGTTTCAAGAAGGAAATACTGGATGGCTCAAGAGTGCGACAGGGAAGCCCACACCTCTTTTGTTTTAGCATCTGCCACTGGCAGTTAACAAGGGTTTCTGGGCAGCATTGAACCCAGCTTTACTGACTCCTCCTTCCCATCAGTCCTTGGCATGTATCACAGTATCACAGTGTGTTTGGGATTGGAAGGGACCTCAAAAGATCATCTAGTCCAATCCCCCTGCTGGAGCAGGAACGCTGAGGTGCGGTCGCTCAGGAACATGTCCAGGCGGGTTTTGAATGTCTCCAGAGAAGGAGACTCCACAACTTCCCTGGGCAGCCTGTTCCAGTGTTCTGTCACCCTTACTGAGAAGAA
This sequence comes from Streptopelia decaocto, assembly GCF_964273445.1. Taxonomy (NCBI): domain Eukaryota; kingdom Metazoa; phylum Chordata; class Aves; order Columbiformes; family Columbidae; genus Streptopelia; species Streptopelia decaocto. Next base: position 185,854,579 of record NC_138663.1, on the reverse strand, counting down.
GATTCTTCTCAAATTTAAGTGGAACCTTTTCTGTTCCAGTTTGAACCCATTACCCCTTGTCCTATCATTGGTTGTCACGGAGAAGAGCCTGGGTCCATCCTCGTGACACTCACCCTTTATATATCTGTAAACATTGATGAGGTCACCCCTCAGTCTCCTCTTCTCCAAGCTAAAGAGATCCAGCTCCCTCAGCCTTTCCTCATAAGGGAGATGCTCTACTCCCTTCATCATCTTTGTTGCCCTGCGCTGGACTCTGTCCAGCAGTTCCCTGTCCTTCTTGAACTGAGAGGCCCAGAACTGGACACAATATTCTAGATGGGGTCTCACCAGAGCGGAGTAGAGGGGAAGGAGAACCTCTCTCGACCGACTAACCACCCCCCTTCTAATACACCCCAGTTTGCCATTGGCCTTCCTGGCCACAAGGGCACAGTGCTGGCTCATGGTTGTCCTGTTGTCCACCAGGACCCCCAGGTCCCTTTCCCCTACACTGCTCTCTAATATGTAATTTCCCAACCCATACTGGAAACTGAGGTTGTTCCTGCCCAGATGCAGGACTCTACAGTTTCCCTTGTTAAATTTCATCAGGTTATTCCCTGCCCATCTCTCCAGCCTATCCAGGTCTCGCTGCATGGCAGCACAGCCTTCTGGCGTGTCAGCCACTCCTCCCAGCTTAGTGTCATCAGCAAACTTGCTGATAGTATACTCTGTTCCCTCGTCCAAATCGTTAATGAGTATATTGAATAATATAGGCCCCAGATCTTACCCCTGAGGCACTCCACTAGATACTGGCCTCCAACCAGACTCCACACCATTGACTACCACTCTCTGGCTTCTCTCCTTAAGCCAGTTTGCAACCCACCTCACTACTCCATTGTCTAGACCACACCTCCTCAACTTAGCTGTGAGGATGCTGTGGGAGACTGTGTCAAAGGCTTTACTGAAGTCAAGGTAGACCACATCCACGGCTCTGCCATCATCCATCCACCTTGTTACATTCTCATAAAATCCTATGAGGTTGGTCAAGCATGACTTACCCTTGGTAAAGCCATGCTGACTGCCCCTAATAACCCTCTTATCCTTGATATGCCTTGAGATGGCACCAAGGATAAGCTGTTCCATTACTTTCCCAGGGACAGAGGTGAGGCTGACTGGTCTATAATCACCCGGGTCCTCCCTCCTGCCATTTTTGAAGAACTGGAGTGACATGTACTGTGCTTCAAAGCAAAGCGTCACCACTCAATGCTGCAAGCTAATGGAAAGATTGCAGTCAGGACCCAGGCACAAGTCTGGACCTTCTTGTCACTCCACATCGAGCAGAGGGCTCGATGGGAAGATAGAAGAGGTGAAAGGATGATCACACCTGTGTCTAGACAGGGTCTCTGTTGCTCGGTAGCCTGTGTGTGCAGACATTGATAGCTGCCCTGCTGAGCAAGCCAAGACCTGGAATGGACTTGAAGTGAGGAAGTTCCCAGGTGCCATTTAAGAAGACAAGTCTACTTGGTCTAACTCTGATAGTAATTGTATGTGGGAATACGGAGGAGACTGCTTGGTTATAGCATGAGCACAGCTTTTGCTGTTTGTGGGATCAAGTGTGAACAGATGAGAAGAGTTAGTCAGAAGGGACCGACAATGACCATCTAGTCCAACCTGCCTGACAGCTTCAGGGCTGACCAAGAGGTCAGGCCTATTCTTAAGGCCACTGTCCATATGCCTCTGGAACAGTGAGAGGCATGAGGCATCAACCAGCTCTCTAGGAAGCCTCTTCCAGCGTTTAACCACTCTCCAGGTATACCAATGCTTCCTAAGATGTAGTCTGAAGCAATTCTGATCTCTCTGCAAGTTTTCTTGTCCCTCCAGAGAGTCAACAGCACTTCTCAGTTTGGTATCGTCATCACACCTGCTAATGGTACATTCAACTCCTGCATCCAGGTCATTGATTAAAAATATGGAACAGAACTGGGCCTAGAATTGAGCCTTTGTCTTCATCCACATTTGTCAGGTGACCATCTTTATAAAACTGATCCTTTCCTTTGATATCCACTCAAAAGTAACACACTTCAAAAAGACTTTTGTGTTGTCTGACAGAACACTGGCCAGTTTCAACTCTAGTTGAACTTTGGACTTCTGTGATTTCTCCCTCCATACATGACCCACAGCTGTGTAGTCTTCCTGCAAAGCCTGACCTTGTTGCTAGAGATCACACCATTTCTTTTTCCAACTGAGTTCAAAGAGGAGTTCCCTGTTCAGCAGAGCTGGTCTTGTTCCCCACTTGCTTGACATCCAGCACAAGAGCATTGCTTGCTCCTGGCCTTTTCAAAGGTGGTTATTTCAAAGTGTCCATCTTTCATGGACCCCTATGTCCTCAAAAGTAGTTTTGTCCTGGTGGACACTGCCAAGTAGCTCCCTTTGTAGCTTCCAGTTTGCTTTCCTGATATCCAGGGTAGCAGTTCAGCTGACCTTTCTGCTCATTGAACCAGAAGTTTTCATCTCAACCTCTTGGTGATCACTGTGCCCCAGACAGCTTCCTACCATGTTAGGCTCCATTCCTGGAAGCCCCTAGCCACAGACATTGTTGGATATTGCCCACAGTGAGATTAGGACACAAACAAGGTCAGATGGCCCCTTAACTGGGGAACTTTATTGAAAGTTGATAGAGAAAGTAGCGATAGGACAGGAGGGAACTGAGAAGATCAGGAAAGCAGGAAACTTGGCATGGAGAGGGGACAGGCTGGTGAGAGGAAAGTTACCACCATGGACACAGGGTCCAATGGGCTGCTCTAGCAGGCGGGTCTGTGCGTCCCAGGAGGGCAGCTGGTCCCTCGCTCAGGAGGTGCAGCCCCTCGCGTCCCTGGGCCATGTGCACATGGTGTCGGTCCATGCTGGGGGTCTCCAGGGGCCACAGCACGCGTGTCGTGCGTTCCTTTTAAAATGTTTGGTTTGACACTTTTGGCATGTGCCCCCTGCCCCTTGGTCCTGGCGTGCCGGTCCCCTGCCGCTTCAGTCGTGCTTTGGAGGTGGCAGGTGATTTGTCCTTGGCCACACAAGTGTCTCATTGGCTGTCAACAGGCAGGGTCCCTGAGGACCAGGCAAAGTTCTCGTGTCTGGGCAGGCTCGAAAACGCCTGTGGTTTGCTGCTGGGCCGTCTCCTGGGGGGTGATGTCATTGCTTGTGGCATGAAGGGAGCAAATGAATTTTGAGACAGCTTTAAAGTATGGTCCCTGACACGCCATCATGTCGCCTACGAGTCCCTTATTTACAAATGAATAGCCTAGGAGGGCACCTTTCCTAGTTGGCTGGCTGAATATCGTAGAATCAGACAATGTCAGGGATTGGAAGGGACCTTGAAAGATCATCTAGTCCAATCCCCCTGCCCGAGCAGGAACACCGAGGTGAGGTTACACGGGAAGGCATCCAGGCGGGTTTTGAATGTCTCCAGAGAAGGAGACTCCACAACCTCCCTGGGCAGTCTGTTCCAGTGCTCTGTCACCCTTACTGAGAAGAAGTTTCTTCTCAAATTTAAGTGGAAACTTTTGTGTTCCAGTTTGAACCCATTACCCCTTGTCCTATTGTTGGTTGTCACCGAGAAGAGCCTTGCTCCATCCTCGTGGCACTCACCCTTTATATATCTATAAACATTGATGAGGTCACCCCTCAGTCTCCTCTTCTCCAAGCTAAAGAGATCCAGCTCCCTCAGCCTTTCCTCATAAGGGAGATGCTCTACTCCCTTCATCACCTTTGTTGCCCTGCGCTGGACTCTGTCCAGCAGTTCCCTGTCCTCCTTGAACTGAGGGGCCCAGAACTGGACACAATATTCTAGATGTGGACTCACAGGGCAGAGTAGAGGGGAAGGAGAACCTCTCTGGACCTACTAACCACCCCCCTTCTAATACACCCCAGGACGCCATTGGCCCTCCTGGCCGAAGGGCACAGTGCTGGCTCATGGTCATCCTGCTGTCCACCAGGACCCCCAGTTGTTCCATCCGTTTTCCTGGGATGGAGGTGAAGCTGACCGGTCTATAGATAGCTGGGTCCTCCTTCTTGCCTTTTTTGAAGACTGGAGTGACGTTTACTTTCCTCCAGTCCTCAGGCACCTTTGCCAAGACTTGGTAAAGGTGACGGATAGTGGTCCAGGAATGACCGCAGCCAGCTCCCTCAGCACCCCCAGTTGCATCCCATCTGGACCACTGGATTTATGGATATTCAGATTGCCTAAGGGCTCCCTAACCCAGTCCTCATCAACTGAGGCAAATTCCTCCATTGTCCTGAATTCCTCTGGGGCCTCAGCGGTATGAAGCTCCTCAGGACAGCTTCTGGCAGAGTAGACAGAGACAAAGAAGGCATTCAGTAACTCTGCCTTCTCTGTATCTTCTGTCACCAGGGCACCGTCCTCATTCATCAGTAGGCCTACATTGCCTCTGGTGTTAGTTTTACCTGCCACGTATTGAAAAAAGCTCCTCCTGTTGTCCTTGACCCCTCTTGCCAGGTGTAATTCTAAGGAGGCCTTAGCTTTCCTAGTTGCCTCCCTACACCCTCTGACAACAGCCTTATATTCTCCCCAAAGTGGCCAGCCCCTCCTTCCATGATCTATAAACTCTCCTCTTCCACCTGAGCTTACCCAGCAGTTCCCTGTTTAACCACGCAGGTCTCCTGGCTCCCTTCTTTGACTTCGTATGTGTCAGGATGCTCTGATCTTGCGCCTGGTAGAAACAGTCCCTGAACACTAACCAACTATCTTGGGCGCCTTTACCTTCAAGCAGCCTTGCCCATGGGATTTCCCCTAGCAATTGTCTGAAAAGGCCAAAGTTTGCCTTGCTGAAATCCAGGGTTTCAGTTCTACTTGCTATCCTGCTCCTGCCACATGAGATCGTGAACTCCACCATCTCATGGTCGCTGCAACTAAGGCAGCCCTCAACCTTTACCGCTTCAACCAGACCCTCCTTGTTAGTGAGGATGAGGTCCAGCAGTGTGCCTCTTCTAGTTAGCTCCTCCATCCTTTGCATCAGTAAGTTATCGTCAATGCACTGGAGGAACCTCCTGGACTGTGCCTGGCTGGCTGAGTAGACCTTCCAGCAAACACCACGGAAGTTACAATCCCCCTCGACAACCAGGGCCTGTGATTGAGGCTGCTCTCAGCTGTCTGTAGAGGCCTCATCAACTTCCTCACCCTGATCTGGTGGCCTGTAATAGACACCCACAACAGTATCACCCCTGCCAGCCTGCCCCTTAAATCTCACCCACAGACTCTCAACTCGCTCCTCATCCATGCCGGGACAGTACTCAATACATTGTAGCTGCTCTCTCACTAAAGAGCAACTCTGCCACCCTGCCTGGCTGGCCTGTCTTTCCTGAAAAGGACATAGCCATCCATGACCACATTCCAGTCATGTGTGCTGTCCCACCATGTCTCTGTCACTGCCACCAGATCATAATCTCCTGACTGAACACAGGTTTCTAGCTCCTCCTGCTTTTTCCCCATGCCTCACGCATTGGTGTACAGGCATTTCAGAGAGCGAGCTGAGCACGCAGATTTCACCCTAGGGGTATGGGAGGCCTCCCAGCCTTCATCAATTCTAGAGGGCTGCCCCACTGGGACAAGCCCAGCTACTACCCCATCCCCCTTCAAATCTAGTTTAGAGCTCTCCACATGAGCCCTGCTAATTCCTGTCCCAGCATCCTTTTGCCCCTGAGAGATAAACCTTTCCCACATATCACTGTGCAGACTGGTGTCTTGTAAAACCAGCAACTATGAAAGAATCCAAAGCCCTGCGTGCAGCACCAGTCTTGTAGCCAATCGTTTATGGACTGAATTTTTCTATTCCATCCCACACCAACACCGGAAAATGGAAGGAGGGAAGAGAAAATCACTTGCGTTCCAGACTCTTTCGCCATCCTTCCAAATGCCTTGAAATCTTTCTTCATTCCCCTCCAGCTGCAGGATGCAGCTTCCTCCCCACCTGTCTGGAAGATCAGCAGTGGGTAGCAGTCTGTTGCGTGCACCAGGTTGGGGAGTGCCCGGGTGATATCCCTGATCCAGGCTCCGGGTAGACTACAAAATTCCCTATGATGAGAGCCAGCTCTGCATATTGGGCCCTCTGTCCCTATCAGAAGGGAACTGACTGCTACCATTACCCTTCTTTCTTTCTTATCAGAGGCAGTCTTGAGGTATGGAGTCAACCCCCTCTTTCTATGTGACCTTCTAGGTGGGCCTTGCACCACATAATCGCCTACCTTTTCTTCAAGATCCAGGGCCTCAAACTTATTATGGAGGGGCACCTGGGGAAGCAAAGCAGGTAGGGAGGGGGGTTGCCCGCGGCGCCAAACTGGATTCGCTTCCAACCCTCGTCATCTTTTTGGTCCCCAACCTCTGCCCGACAGCAACAGGGCAGGGGCTGTCTCGGGTCTCCCCCCTCTGCCCGACAGAGCAGGGGCTCCATCAGCTTTTGGGGGGTATCTCCCTGGAGCCTCTCTGACTGGCATGCTAGGGAGTTACTCCAGCAGTCGATCTCCTTTTCACACTCCCTGATGGACCTCAGTGTCTCAACTTCCTCCTTAAGGTTCGAGACCATGCTGAGCAGATCTTGCAGCTGCTCACACAGGTGGAATGCTGCCTCCCTCCCCTGGCAGCAGCAGCAGGCTCTGGCACTCCCTAGATCTAGTTTGGGAACACCTCTAGTCAGCTTTGAGATACAATTGAGTAGTAAACGCTTGTCTTCAAGAGCAAAGCAGAGATGCTGAGGCAACCCACTGCAACATGAGACAGCCAGGTTGGGATTCAGCTCCTCTGGATTTACACAGCTATAGTGCCCCTCTGGATGTTGAAAAATTGCTCAGATCCCATTAGAGATAGCTCAGTAAAATGTTGTCCAATTGAAAGCAAGTACTAGGTGTAAGGGACACTTCTCTCACTTCTCTTTTTTTTTTCTTTTTTTTTTTTTACTGTTTCATGTTCTAACCTTCTCCATTTTGCAAGGTTCAAGAAAAGCGATGGGTAAAAAAGCTGAGGGAAACTCAGCTGCATGTTATTCTGTGGTGTAATCTAAATGTATGAAATAGGACACAGGACCTGAGTACTTCAGGGTACTTGGATGAAAACCTAATTAATCACAAATGTGAGTGACAAAGAACTGGAGGCCAAGGTTTTGGTAGGATTTTGTTTGCTTGTTTTCTTTTTTGTTTGTTGTGTTCTTTTGTTTGTGTTTTTTATTGTTGTTGGTGTTTTTTTTGGCATGTGTGTAAAAAACTTCCTGTATTGCACTTGAGTGCTGCTAGAAAAAGTGTTAAGTAAAGGCACATGGAAGAAAAACAAAACCCATAAATGTTGGAAGATGGTTTCACCAGAGTACGTCATGGTGTGTTTGCATTACGGACCTCAGGGCTGCAGGGATGGCCATCTCTGAAGGTGGTGGTGGTTCATACCATTGTAGCTGGGTCAGTAAATCCAGCCAGGACTACCAAGGGTATCACAAATCAGATATTAAAAGCAAATGTTTAGTGCAGTGTTAAATACAACAGTGGGTGCCTACTCAGGCGGTGAGAACTGATAAGCTTTCTGTTGCCATAGGGTCAACGGGCAGGTCCTGTTTCTCTGTGCTCATCCCCAGATCTGCTGCTTTGCACTGTCAAAACGGCACAACAGCTTGGCCTTTGGAAGGAGATGACACATTGTTGAATTCTTTATATTCTAAGTATTTGGGATTCAGCTCCTCCGGATTTACACAGCTATAGTGTACCTCAGGATGCAGAAAAATTGCTCCGATCCCGTTAGAGACAGCTGAGTAAAAAGCTGTCCAGTTAAAAACAAGTACAAGGTGTAAGGAACTCTTCTTTTCTTCTTCTTCATCTTCTTCTTTTTCTTCTTCTTCTCCTTCTTCTTTTATTTTTTTAATTTTTTTTTCTTTAGTTTAGTTTCTTTATTTTTTTTTACTGTTTCATGTTCTAACCATCTCCATTTTGCAAGGTTCAAAAAACACAATGCAAAGTGCGTATTTAAACAAGGTTTTGACATTTTAATAAAGAATGTGTTTCATGTTTGTTAATTGCAAATAAACACTGGTTATTTAAGAAATTCCATTAATACCAGAGGGACAGTCTCTGGGAAGTTAACAGGCTGAAAGGAACAGGTCACGCCCATCACAAAATACCCGACTGCAGCTGATTCAGTGTGCAGTACTAGATTCTGGCTGGAGTAATTTCTAAAGTGCCAAGGAAACAATAGGTCTTTGTGTGCTATCAAGAGCACCAAGCCAGTTGAATAGGAAGAATGTCACTTTTTCACTTTAACAACCTTTTCTATTACATATTTTCATTCTATAATAAAGCTCATCTCTCTATATTACATTACATAGACATAAAAATTGTATTGTCATGCTAGAATACCTGTTGGGTCCAACAGGAAAAAGCTCACAGCTTGCCTGTGGGATGGAGTTTCATACACACATTGTGTCTAATACAGGAAGACAGACACCAAGGAGCAGCATTTCAGTTTTTATATGTGCAAGCACATCCATGTGCTTGTGTGTCAATGCAACATGGAAATCACCTTAGCATTTGCTACCAGTCTTCTTCAACCTGGAGCAAATGCCTTCCCATGTCCACTTCATTACCTACATACATAGAGGAAATTCTTGCAGCTACACACGAGCCTTCTGCAGCACGTGCAACTGGGTAACAGGAAAAGTGCAGTGACAGGAGCCTTTGGAAGGAAGTTTCTGCTCTTGGTAGCCACAGCACAGGGGTTTGGATTCAACCACTTGCAGTTGGCTGACAGCCTGGGAAAAGGTGTGTTTGCAGCATGTCACCAAATGTGGTTCCCATAACCCTTGCCAGTGACAGTGAGCATCAATCCAGCAGCACAGCTTCTTCCAGCTTGCTGGATCACAGGCCATTTGATACGCACCTCAAAAGTGAGATGTGACTCTCATGCATATGTCATGTCAAATGAGCAAGAAGCCATCAAAGAGAGTCAGAACATAACATGATTTCTTTTGAAAGAATGTACACAGGATAGATTAGGTTGGCTGAATCAGTACTTGTCAATAGAGTAACTTGTGATCATTAAATGGATTGTAAGCTTTTGAGGGAAAGTATCCCAGCTTCCTACAGACAGTGTAGTTACATGTTGTTTAAAAGGAAACGTGAAGCATCTTGGAGAAATGCAGCTTCTGTTCAGTCTCTAAGTGACAGCACAACAGCCATAAACAACACCGGAAATACCTCAGATGGTACAAATTCTGAAAATCTTTGGAAGAAAATGCCACAGCGGTCATACCACGACATAGACGAAAATGAGTGAAAGGGAGGTGATTCAAGGGTATCAGTCCTCCAAACTCCCAGGGATGTCATGGATGGTTTGATGATCCTTCAATTGGTTGATGAGTGACAGCACAACGTGACGACCCATGGACCTTCTTTATGCAGTACACAGCAACCTACAGTAGAAATCAACTAACTAACTAACTAACTAACTAACTAACTAACTAACTAACTAACTTACTAACCAACTCTCTTGCCATATTGGCTGAAAAGAACAATTTTTGAAAGTAACAAACATGTATGTGAAAAACATGCATTCAGTACACAGCTACCTACAGTAAAAACTAACTAACTAACTAACTAACTAACTAACTAACTAACTAACTAACTAACTAACTAACTAACTAACTAACTAACTAACTAACTGTCTCAAACTCTTGGCAGAAAAACAGCTAACTACAAAAATACTCACTAACTAACTAACTAATTAACTAACTAACAAACAAACGAACATGTTAACTATCTAACTAAGTGGTCAAGGTTGTGCAAAAGGTATGAGGTCCAGTCTGAGGCATCGTGAACCATCACTTCAGACCGCCTGGGGAAAGAAGGGGGAAAAGACAGGCATTAGGGACACGGCTGAGAGAAGAAGCAGCAGCTTGTGCTTTCATGTGAAATCCAATATCCATTCCTAGTTCTCCTCTGCAGGACTCCTGAGAGCTGGTGTTAGGGTTTGGTGTTACTATATTAATGATTGAGATTGTGGAAGTTTGGGGAGGTTTCCCTGAATACAAGGGCTTTTGACGCAAGTGCTGTACAAATCTCTGCGTTTTTGGCCAGGCCGGGGTACAGCTGCAATAAGAATTTTCCCCCTGCCAGACATGTTCTCCCAAGGGCAGGTGCGTGCAACCTCTATGGGACCCTCTCTGGGAGACTCAGAAACCTTTCCTGTACTCAGAGCCGTGTTACAATTCAAAAGATGGAGAGCAGGCTCTGAACTCTGGCAGAGCTCCAGCTGGTGGATGACTTTGCTTGTCCCTGTGGCAAGCAGTCCCAGCTTCTAAGGGGTGGACGCTTTTATTCTCATCCTGCTTTTGGACCCCACATACCTCTGAAGTTTCAGCGGGTGCCTCTGGTGTTAACGACTCTTCAGCCTGGCCCTCCTCCTCCTCCTCAAAGAGCTGCCCCGGCCCTGACACCTGCACACAGAAAACCATTGGTTTCTGCCCCAGGCCTGGGTACAGCTGCAGTAAGAATGGAGAGTAAAACTGAACAGGAGTCAAGCAAAGGGAAGAACCGCCATCGGAATCAACCAGTGTGTATACTCACAACTAATTTCTTCCTGAAAATGTTTAAGATTTCAAACCGTGCCAATAATTTATTTTCTCCATGTCAATAGAAATTTCAGCCCCCAAACCTGACACTTTCTGAGTGGGTAGTTTAGACTTCTTTTGCCAAGGCCAAATTCACAGTCATACCTTGCTGCCTTTAGAATCAGGGGCACGCTCGAGAAAATGCAAAGGAAAGAGCAGGTGAGGACAGGAGAGGAGAGGTGAGGAGAAGAGAACCGTTCTCGTATGCATGGTCACTGGGTGCCTGGGAGCTGGATGACTTTGCTTTTCTCTGTGTCAGCAGTCCAAACTTCTGAGGGCAGAGGCTTTTGATCTAACCCTGGTTCTGGACCTCACATACCTCTGAAATTTTGGTGTCTGCCTCTGGTGCTGGCAACTCTTCAGCCGACGCACTGTCAAGCCCAGCCTGCTCCTCCTCCTCCTCAAAGAGCTCCCCGTGGTGCTCAATGAGGAGCTGCACCAGCCCTGTCACCTGCACACAGAAAACCATTGGTTTCTGCCCCGGTGGCTGCAACCAGGTCCAAGGGCCTCTCCCACTCCTCACCCTGGCTTCTGCTCAGAAGCTGCAGCTATGGGGCTGCTGTTGCCAGCAGCTCCCCCAGCAGCATTTGCTGAACTGAGGAGGCAGACTGGAACCTCTGAACAGCAAACCTCGGCTGGGCCTGGAAGGCTGTAGCCGGCTGGTAAATGCAACATACCTTCATCACCTCCACCAGGACATCCACGGGGAGCATGTCCTCCTCGGGTGGGCTGAGGAGGACTGTCCCCAAACAGACAGCCAGTTTCCTGGCTGTCATCCTGGTGGTGGTGGCATTGCTGGAGATGGTGTGCAGGAGGCTGAGCAAGTCTTTGAGGAGGAGGAGGTTGGCCTTGGGCAACTTGCTGGCCACCCTGAGGAAAGAGGAACACAATGTTCAGAAAGGAGATGTCGTCAAGGCAGGTGTCCCAGGCTGATCTCAGCCAAGGCCACGCTAGAGAAGGCTCCCTGGCCATGGCTGGTTTACAGCAGAATGTGTGCCCTGGCTGAGATGCAGCCATCTCTTTCTGGCAAGAGTCTCTTAGTGGAGCAAGCCCAGTGTCTGCGGGCAGTGCTCCCAGGAAAGAAATGTTTTCTGTGCCACTTTCTCCCAAAACGTGACCTCACAGTAGCAGGAGAAGCAAGAGGTGGCAGGCGGAAAAGACAGCATTTCAGGCAGGCTGTGGCTTTGCAGAAAAATGCCAGGCTCTGCCAGTGCCTGCGGAGCAGACGGGCTGCTGTCCACACTTACTCTTTGAGCCCAGCCATCCTCTCCTGCCTGCTGGTCTTCAGCACGGCGCTCATCCACTGCTCGTAGAGCTCAGCCTGGAGGAGCTGGGAGGGGATCTTGCGCAGGAAGTCCTGCAATGGCAAGGGCTGCACGTGAGGCTGTGAGCAGCGCCGCCGGGAGCACAGGCAGCAAGGCCAGGCCTCTGGCTGAGCAGCTGCTCCTGGCTTTGGGCTCCTGTTCTGGCAGGGGCCCATCAGCAGCGCCAGAGCCGGGAGCTGCCGGGCTCCAGGTCAGCAGGCTTCACCTGCAGGATGACGGCCAGGAGGTGCAGCGGCTGGCTTTCCAGGTGGACCTCTGCGCCGCTGTCCAGGGCCTCCCGGAGCTCCTGGGTGGCCCGCTCACTGGCCGTCACAAGGAAGATCCCCTCCGTGGATGGCCCGTGCTGGTGCAGGAGAGCCAGCAGGTCCTGCAGGGGACAGAAGAGATCGTTACTGGTCTGGAGACAGGCCCTGGGATAAGTGAACCTTCCTCAAGGGCAGGATGGAGCGTGGACGGGTGTGCAGCTGTCACTGGGGCAGGAAAGCGGTGGCTGGAGGTGGGTGATGTGTGGAGGAGCCAGCCTTGTCCCCAACACCCATGTGGGCTCTCTCTGATGGGGATACCACCTCTCCAGAGGAGCCCATGGAATGGAGACCAGGTGGCCAGACTTGCTTACCTGGATGGGCTGGGGCAGCGTGCCGTCCTGGCTGCACAGAGCTGCCAGGGGCCGGCCGAAGAGAAGCCCCTTGTGGACACAGCCTGGCATCACTCGGCGCGGGAAGGGCCTGGGCAGCCCCCTCCTCCTCGTGCTTGTCCTGCCTGTTGCAAAGGAGAAGAGAGCAATGAGCTGTGGAGGAGAATCGGCAAGCCAGATCTCCTTGAGCCCCTCAGGACTGTTCCCCCACCACTGAGCATGTAGGTGAAGAGTCATTTTGGAACGAGTGACCCCAGGGGCTCAGCTCTCTCCCTCCGCAGAGTTATGGGGATCGACATGCCCTGCGGGAGGGGCAGCAGCAGCCCCAGTGGAGCACGAGTGCCCGTCTGCCAAAGGAGGAGAGAAGCGCCATCCTGCCCCTGTCTTCCCCAAACTCACCAGCCGAGTGGCCAACTCCACTTGGGCTGCCGGAGGGGACGCCGGGTGGTGGCTGCTGCTCTGCACCAGCCTGCAAGAAACACACTGCACTCACCAAACAGTCCTGCAGCAGAAAGGGTGCTCAACGAGTGGCACTGGCCCTTTGCTATGTGTGAAAGTTGCGACAGTCTAGATTGCACTCTTGGTAATCCTGACCTTTGCCTGGTCCTCAAGGAGCTGTTCCAGGCTGGTGGTGTCAAGGGTCATGGCCTGGACAAGGGAAAAGAGCAGAGGGTGAGAAGTGCTGCACCTGCTGCAGAGCTGGAGCTGCCTCTGGGGAGAGAATGGAGACAGGAGGGACACTCACAGCATTGCGGCCCCTCAGCTCCTTTAGCAGCAGCGTGAAGGAGGGCAGCTGGGTGACACGGGCTCCCTCCACTCCTTCTGGTGGTCTGTGTATGTGGAAGGGAAGGGGCAAAGAAAGAGCTGTGTGAGACCCAGGCCAGCTTGCCTCTCTCCTGCCAGCCCAGGCAGCACTTCAAAGCTGCAGTGAAGCAGCTGAGCACCATTCGGCAGCGCAGCGGAGAGCAGCGGCAGTGCGGAGGCCGGGGCTGGGCAGATGTTGCGTGGAGACAGCTGGACTTACGCAAGGAGCGTGCTGAGCCAGAGCTGCTTCACTGCCCGGCAGCTGCAGAAAGAGAGGAGAAACTGCCTGAGTGTTGCTGGTCCCCAGCCTGCGGGCAGAGGCGCGTGCAAGCACAGCCCTGCCCTATGGGGATGACCACAGAGGCAGGACAGAGCTCTGTGGGGCAGGACTTGTCCCTGCAGTGAAACGTGGCAAACAGACTCACCAGAAGGTGACGATGCAAGAGCCGCAGGGCCAGACCAGGACGAGGGAGTTGGTGTTCTCGCCTTCCTCCTCCTCAGCTGCATCGCCGGCTGCCCCCTTCCCGCTGCCCAGCACCTGCAGCCGGCACAGGGCCAGGCAGAGCTGCGGGCGCGGGTCGCTGCCACGTCTGCAGAGAGGAGCGGCAGGGAGTGACCTGGCGGTGCCGAGCCCGCTGGCTCCCCTCTGGCGTCTGCCTGCCACGGGCACGGCCATGGGTGCATCCAGCAGCAGGGTGCCAGGGTCTGGGGCTGCTCCCGGGCTGTCCCTGCCCTGGTACCAGGGCCAGGGCTTGGGAGGAAAGGCAGCTGGGGTGTGTGAGTCTTACTGGGGCTTGGCGATGACCAAGCTGCGGCTGAAGAGGAGGAGGTCCCTCTTCTTGGTCGCACGGCCCAGGGTCACCTGCACCTGCTGCCGGAGCAGTGGCTCTCCTAATGCCGAGATGGGCATGCACCGCTGCGCGCGCTCAGGGTCATCCCTGCCAAGCAGATGGATTCAGGGATGAAAAAAAGTCTGCTGCCTGCGGGACCAGCTGTGCCAGGGTGTCCCTGAGACGTAGAGGGAGCCTACCTGGAGCTGCGGCAGCAGTTGACTTGGCCCATCTCGACAAGTGCAGCAGAAAACTGCAGTGGGACGCTCTCCGTGCTGGTTCTCCAAAGACTCCCAGTTGGCTGGAGAAAGTGTGCCAACGGGCGTCCCTGTGCCGGACAGAGCCGCTGGGCAAGATCTTGGCTCTCCCCAGTGGCTCCGCATTGGCACAGAAGCGTTGCCGGGCCAACGCTGGGTCAACACAACAGACCATTCCAACCGCCGGGGTCGGGGGGGGTGCACTGGGGGCTCTCCCCATCATGCTGCCCATGTCTGTCTCATGCTGGGGAGCCCAGCCCTGGGCAGAGCAGCACGGGCCTGGCCTGACAGTGCGGAGCAGAGGGGAAGGGTCACCTCCCTCCAGCTGCTGGCTTCTGCAGCCCAGGCCACCACTTGCCACTGCCTTGGAGCAATGGCACCTTGCTGGCTCCTGGTCAACTTGCTGTCCTGCAGGATCACAGTATCACAGTATCACAGTATGTTTGGGATTGGAAGGGACCTCAAAAGATCATCTAGTCCAATCCCCCTGCTGGAGCAGGAACACCTAGGTGAGGTCGCACAGGAACATGTCCAGGCGGGTTTTGAATGTCTCCAGAGAAGGAGACTCCACCACTTCCCTGGGCAGCCTGTTCCAGTGCTCTGTCACCCTTACTGAGAAGAAGTTTCTTCTCAAATTTAAGTGGAACCTCTTGTGTTCCAGCTTGAACCCATTACCCCTTGTCCTATCATTGGTTGTCACCGAGGAGAGCCTGGGTCCATCCTTGTGACACTCACCCTTTATATATCTGTAAACATTAATGAGGTCACCCCTCAGTCTCCTCTTCTCCAAGCTAAAGAGACCCAGCTCCCTCAGCCTTTCCTCATAAGGGAGATGCTCCACTCCTTTCATCATCTTTCTTGCCCTGCGCTGGACTCTCTCCAGCAGTTCCCTGTCCTTCTTGAGCTGAGAGGCCCAGAACTGGACACAATATTCTAGATGTGGTCTCACAGGGCAGAGTAGAGGGGAAGGAGAACCTCTCTGGACCTACTAACCACCCCCATTCTAATACACCCCAGGATGCCATTGGCCTTCCTGGCCACAAGGGCACAGTGCTGGCTCATGGTCATCCCATTGTCCACCAGGACCCCCAGGTCATTCCCCAACCTATACTGGAACCTGGGGTCATTCCTACCCAGAATCAAGACTCTACACTTTCCCTAGTTATATTTCGTTAAATTTTTCCCTGTCCAACTCTCCAGCCTGTCCAGGTCTCGCTGGATGGCAGCACAGCCTTCTGGCGTGTCAGCCACTCCTCCCAGCTTGGTGTCATCAGCAAACTTGCTGATAGTACAGTCTATTCCCTCGTCCAAATCATTGATGAATATATTGAATAATATAGGCCCCAGTACTGACCCTTGAGGCACTCCATTAGATACAGGTCTCCAACTAGGCTCTGCCCCATTGACCATGACTCTCTGGCTTCTACCCTTTAGCCAGTTCGCAGTCCACCTCACTACCTGGTCATCCAGACCACACTCCCTCAGCTTAGCTATAAGGATGCTTTGGGAGACTGTGTCAAATGCCTTAAGTCAAGGTAGATCACGTCCACCGCTTGGCCATCTTCCATCCATCTTGTTATGTCCTCATAAAAGTCAATGAGGTTGGTCAAGCATCACTTCCCCTTGGTGAAGCCATGTTGACTGCCCCTAATGACCCTCTTATCCCTGATATGCCTTGAGATGGCACCAAGGATAAGTTGTTCCATCCGGTTTCCAGGGATGGAGGTGAAGCTGACCGGTCTATAGATAGCTGGGTCCTCCTTCTTGCCCTTTTTTGAAGACTGGAGTGACGTTTACTTTCCTCCAGTCCTCAGGCACCTCTCCCATTTCCCAAGACTTGGCAAAGATGACGGAGAGTGGTCCAGCAATGACCTCAGCCAGCTCCCTCAGCACCCCCAGTTACATCCCATCTGGACTCATGGATTTATGGATGTCCAGATTGCCTAAGGGCTCCCTAACCCAGTCCTCATCAACTGAGGCAAATTCCTCCATTGTCCTGACTTCCTCTGGGGCCTCAGCAGTATAGGGCTCCTCAGGACAGCTTCTGTCAGAGTAGACAGAGACAAAGAAAGCATTCAGTAACTCTGCCTTCTCTGTATCTTCTGTCACCAGGGCACCCACCTCATTCATCAGTAGGCCTACATTGCCTCTGGTGTTATTTTTACCTGCCACGTATTGAAAAAAGCTCCTCCTGTTGTCCTTGACCCCTCTTGCCAGGTGTAATTCTAAGGAGGCCTTAGCTTTCCTAGTTGCCTCCCTACATCCCCTGACAACAGCCTTATATTCTCCCCAAAGTGGCCAGCCCCTGCTTACATGATCTATAAACTCTCCTCTTCCACTTGAGCTTACCCATACTTCCCTGTTTAACCACGCAGGTCTCCTGGCTCCCTTCTTTGACTTCGTATGTGTCAGGATGCTCTGATCTTGTGCCTGGTAGAAACAGTCCCTGAACACTAATCAACTATCTTGGGCGCCTTTACCTTCAAGCAGCCTTGCCCATGGGATTTCCCCCACCAATTGTCTGAAAAGGCCAAAGTTTGCCTTGCTGAAATCCAGGCTTTCAGTTCTACTTGCTATCCTGCTCCTGCCACATGAGATCGTGAACTCCACCATCTCATGGTCGCTGCAACTAAGGCAGCCCTCAACCTTTACCACTTCAACCAGACCCTCCTTGTTAGTGAGGAAGAGGTCCAGCAATGCACCTCTTCTAGTCGGCTCCTCCACCCTTTGCATCAGTAAGTTATGTCAATGCACTGGAGGAACCTCCTGGACTGTGGCCGGCTGGCTGAGTAGACATTTCAGCAAACACCACGGAAGTTAAAATCCCCCTCAACAACCAGGGCCTGTGACTGAGGTTGCTCTCAGCTGTCTGTAGAGGCCTCATCAACTTCCTCACCCTGATCTGGTGGCCTGTAATAGACACCCACAACAGTACCACCCCTGCCAGCCTGCCCCTTAAATCTCACCCACAGACTCTCAACTCGCTCCTCATCCATGCCGGGACAGTACTCAATACATTGTAGCTGCTCTCTCACTAAAGAGCAACTCTGCCACCCTGCCTGGCTGGCCTGTCTTTCCTGAAAAGGACATAGCCATCCATGACCACATTCCAGTCATGTGTGCTGTCCCACCATGTCTCTGTCACTGCCACCAGATCATAATCTCCTGACTGAACACAGGTTTCTAGCTTCTCCTGCTTTTTCCCCATGCTGCACGCATTGGTGTACAGGCATTACAGAGAGCGAGCTGAGCACACCCATTTCACCCTAGGGGTATGGGAGGCCTCCCAGCCTTCATCAATTCTAGAGTGCTGCCCCACTGGTGCAAGCCCAGCTACTACCCCATCCCCCTTCAAATCTAGTTTAAAGCTCTCCACATGAGCCCTGCTAATTCGTGTCCCAGCATCCTTTTGCCCCTGAGAGATAAACCTTTCCCACATATCACTGTGCAGACTGGTGTCTTGTAAAACCAACAACTATGAAAGAATCCAAAGCCCTGCGTGCAGCACCAGTCTTGTAGCCAATCGTTTATGGACTGAATTTTTCTATTCCATCCCACACCAACACCCAAAAATGGAAGGAGGGAAGAGAAAATCACTTGCGTCGCAGACTCTTTCACCATCCTTCCAAATGCCTTGAAATCTTTCTTCATTCCCCTCCAGCTGCAGGATGCAGCTTCCTCTCCACCTGTCTGGAAGATCAGCAGTGGGTAGCAGTCTGTTGCGTGCACCAGGTTGGGGAGTGCCCCGGTGATATCCCTGATCTGGCTCCAGGTAGACTACAAACTTCCCTATGATGAGAGCCAGCTCTGCATATTGGGCCCTCTGTCCCTATCAGAAGGGAACTGACTGCTACAATTACCCTTCTTTCTTTCTTATCAGAGGCAGTCTTGAGGTATGGAGTAAACCCTCTCTTTCTATGTGACCTTCTAGGTGGGCCTTGCACCACATAATCGCCTACCTTTTCTTCAAGATCTAGGGCCTCAAACTTATTATGGAGGAGCACCTGGGAAAGCAAAGCAGGTAGGGAGGGGGGTTGCCTGCGGTGCCAAACTGGATTCGCTTCCAACCCTCGTGATATTTTTGGTCCCCAACCTCTGCCCGACAGCAACAGGGCAGGGCCTGTCTCGGGTCTCCCCCCTCTGCCCGACAGAGCAGGGGCTCCATCAGCTTTTGGGGGGTATCTCCCTGGGACCTCTCTGACTGGCACGCTAGGGAGTTACTCCACCAGTCGATCTCCTTTTCACACTCCCTGATGGACCTCAGTGTCTCAACTTCCTCCTTAAGGTTCGAGACCATGCTGAGCAGATCTTGCAGCTGCTCACACAGGTGGAATGCTGCCTCCCTCCCCTGGCAGCAGCAGCAGGCTCTGGCACTCCCTAGATCTAGTTTGGGAACACCTCTAGTCAGCTCTGAGATACGATTGAATAGTAAACGCTTGTCTTCAAGAGCAAAGCAGAGATGCTGAGGCAACCCACTGCAACATGAGACAGCCAGGTTGGGATTCAACTCCTCTGGACTTACACAGCTATATTGCCCCTCTGGATGTTGAAAAATTGCTCAGATCCCATTAGAGATAGCTCAGTAAAACGTTGTCCAATTGAAAGCAAGTACTAGGTGTAAGGGACACTTCTCTCTTTTTTTTTTTCTTTTTTTTTTTTTTACTGTTTCATGTTCTAACCTTATCCATTTTGCAAGGTTCAAGAAAAGCGATGGGTAAAAAAGCTGAGGGAAACTCAGCTGCATGTTATACTGTGGTGTCATCTAAATGTATGAAATAGGACACAGGACCTGAGTACTTTAGGGTACTTGGATGAAAACCTAATTAATCACAAATGTCAGTGACGAAGAACTGGAGGCCAAGGTTTTGGTAGGTTTTTGTTTGCTTGTTTTCTTGTTTGTTTGTTGTGTTCTTTTGTTTGTGTTTTTTGTTGGTGGTGGTGGTGGTGTTTTTTTGGCACGTGTGCAAACAACTTCCTGTATTACACTTGAGTGCTGCTAGAAAAAGTGGTAACTAAAGGCACATGGAAGAAAAAAAAAACCCATAAATGTTGAAGATGGTTTCACCAGAGTATGCCATGGTGTGTTTGCATTACGGATCTCAGGGCTGCAGGGATGGCCATCTCTGAAGGTGGTGGTGGTTCATATCATTGTAGCTGGGTCAGTAAATCCAGCCAGGACTACCAAGGGTATCACAAATCAGATATTAAAAGCAAATGTTTAGTGCAGTGTTAAATACAACAGTGGGTGCCTACTCAGGCGGTAAGAACTGATAAGCTTTCTGTTGCCGTAGGGTCAATGGGCAGGTCCTGTTTCTCTGTGCTCATCCCCAGATCTGCTGCTTTGCACTGTCAAAATGGCACAACAGCTTGGCCTTTAGAAGGAGATGACACATTGTTGAATTCTTTATATTCTAAGTATTTGGGATTCAGCTCCGCTGGATTTACACAGCTATAGGGCACCTCAGGATGCTGAAAAATTGCTCAGATCCCATTAGAGACAGCCGAGTAAAAAGCTGTCCAGTTAAAAACAAGTACAAGGTGTAAGGAACTCTTCTTTTCTTCTTCTTCTTCTCCTTTTATTTTTTTTTTTTCTTTAGTTTAGTTTCTTTATTTTTTTTTACTGTTTCATGTTCTAACGATCTCCATTTTGCAAGGTTCAAAAAACACAATGCAAAGTACTTATTTAAACAAGGCTTTGACATTTTAATAAAGGAAGTGTTTCACGTTTGTTAATTGCAAATAAACACTGCTTATTTAAGAAATTGCATTAATACAAGGCATTTCTAAATAATCCAAGGCATCTGCTCAATTGAAGAAATATCTTAGAACGAGTTATCAAACAGGAAATAAAATGTTGCACCTGTTCCTCCTGCTTTCCCTTTAATACCAGAGGGACAGTCTCTGGGAAGTTAACAGGCTGAAAGGAACAGGTCACGCCCATCACAAAATACCCGACTGCAGCTGATTCAGTGTGCAGTACTAGATTCTGGCTGGAGTAATTTCTAAAGTGCCAAGGAAACAATAGGTCTTTGTGTGCTCTCAAGAGCACCAAGCCAGTTGAATAGGAAGAATGTCACTTTTTCACTTAAACAACCTTTTCTATTACATATTTTCATTCTATAATAAAGCTCATCTCTCTATATTACATTACATAGATATAAAAATTGTATTGTCATACTAGAATACCTGTCGGGTCCAACAGGAAAAAGCTCACAGCTTGCCTGTGTTGTGGAGCTTCATACACACATTGTGTCTAATACAGGAAGACAGACACCAAGGAGCAGCATTTCAGTTTTTATATGTGCAAGCCCATCCATATGCTTGTGTGTTAATGCAATATGGAAATCACCTTAGCATTTGCTACCAGTCTTCTTCAACCTGGAGCAAATGCCTTCCCATGTCCACTTCATTACCTACATACATAGAGGAAATTCTTGCAGCTCAACACGAGCCTTTTGCAGCACGTGCAACTGGGTAACAGGAAAAGTGCAGTGACAGGAGCCTTTGGAAGGAAGTTTCTGCTCTTGGTAGCCACAGCACAGGGGTTTGGATTCAACCACTTGTAGTTGGTTGACAGCCTGGGAAAAGGTGTGTTTGCAGCATGTCAGCAAATGTGGTTCCCATAACCCTTGCCACTCACAGTGAGCATCAATCCAGCAGCACAGCTTCTTCCACCTTGCTGGATCACAGGCCATTTGATCTGCACCTCAAAAGTGAGATGTGACTCTCACGCATATGTCATGTCAAATGAGCAAGAAGCAATCAAAGAGAGTCAGAACATAACATGATTTCTTTTGAAAGAATGTACACAGGATACATTAGGTCGACTGAATCAGTACTTGTCAATAGAGTAACTTGTGATCATTAAACGGATTGTAAGCTTTTGAGGGAAAGTATCCCAGCTTCCTACAGACAGTGTAGTTACATGTTGTTTAAAAGGAAACATGAAGCATCTTGGAGAAATGCAGCTTCTGTTCAGTATCTAAGTGACAGCGCAACAGCCATAAAGAACACTGGAAATGCCTCAGATGGTACAAATTCTGAAAATCTTTGGAAGAAAATGCCACAGCGGTCAAACCACGACATAGACGAAAATGAGTGCAAGGGAGTTGATTCAAGGATATCAGTCCTCCAAACTCCCAGAGATGTCATGGATGGTTTGATGATCCTTCAATTGGTTGATGAGTGACAGCACAACATGATGACCCATGGAACTTCTCTGTGCAGTACACAGCAACCTACAGTAGAAATCAACTAACTAACTAACTAACTAACTAACT
Organism: Streptopelia decaocto; assembly: GCF_964273445.1. Lineage (NCBI taxonomy): Eukaryota > Metazoa > Chordata > Aves > Columbiformes > Columbidae > Streptopelia > Streptopelia decaocto. The sequence goes on along the minus strand of NC_138663.1, from coordinate 185,832,824 downwards.
AACTAACTAACTAACTAACTAACTAACTAACTAACCAACTCTCTTGCCATATTGGCTGAAAAGAACAATTTTTGAAAGTAACAAACATGTATGTGAAAAACATGCATTCAGTACACAGCTACCTACAGTAAAAACTAACTAACTAACTAACTAACTAACTAACTAACTAACTAACTAACTAACTGTCTCAAACTCTTGGCAGAAAAACAGCTAACTACAAAAATACTAACTAACTAATTAACTAACTAACAAACAAACAAACATGTTAACTATCTAACTAAGTGGTCATGTTGTGCAAAAGGAATGAGGTCCAATCTGAGGCATCGTGAACCATCACTTCAGAGTGCCTGGGGAAAGATGGGGGAAAAGACAGGCATTAGGGACAAGGCTGAGAGGAGAAGCAGCAGCTTGTGCTTTCATGTGAAATCCAATATCCATTCCTAGTTCTCCTCTACAGGACTCCTGAGAGCTGGTGTTAGGGTTTGGTGTTACTATAATAATGATTGAGATTGTGGAAGTTTGGGGAGGTCTCCCTGTATACAAGGGCTTTTGACCCAAAGCTATACAAATCTCTGCTTCAATGTCCAGGCCGGTATACAGCTACAGTAAGAATTTTCCTCCTGCCAGACATGTTCTCCCAAGGGCAGGTGCATGCAACCTCTATGGGACCCTCTCTGATCGACTCAGAAACCTTTCCTGTACTCAGAGCCGTGTTACAATTCAAAAGATGGAGAGCAGGCTCTGCACTCTGGCAGAGCTCCAACTGGTGGATGACTTTGCTTGTCCCTGTGGCAGCAGTCCCAGCTTCTAAGGGGGGGAGGCTTTTGTTCTCATCCTGCTTTTGGACCTCACATACCTCTGAAGTTTCAGCGGGTGCCTCTGGTGTTAACGACTCTCCAGCCTGGCCCTCCTCCTCCTCCTCAAAGAGCTGCCCCGGCCCTGTCACCTGCACACAGAAAACCATTTCAGCCCCCAAACCTGACACTTTCTCAGTGGGTAGTTTAGACTTATTTTGCCAAGGCCAAATTCACAGTCATACCTTGCTGCCTTTAGAATCAGAGGCACACTCGAGAAAATGCAAAGGAAAGAGCAGGTGAGGACAGGAGAGGAGAGGTGAGGAGAAGAGAACCATTCCTGTATGCATGGTCACTGTGTGCCTGGGAGAAGAGCTGGATGACTTTGCTTGTCTCTGTGTTAGAAGTCCAACCTTCTGAGGGCAGAGGCTTTTGATCTAACCCTGGTTCTGGACCTCACATACCTCTGAAGTTTTGGTGTCTGCCTCTGGCGCTGGCAACTCTTCGGCCGACGCACTGTCGAGCCCAGCCTGCTCCTCCTCCTCCTCCTCAAAGAGCTCCCCGTGGTGCTCAATGAGGAGCTGCACCAGCCCTGTCACCTGCACACAGAAAACCATTGGTTTCTGCCCCGGTGGCTGCAACCAGGTCCAAGGGCCTCTCTCACTCCGCACCCTGGCTTCTGCTCAGAAGCTGCAGCTATGGGGCTGCTCTTGCCAGCAGGTCCCCCAGCAGCGTTTGCTGAACAGAGGAGGCAGACTGGAACCTCTGAACAGCAAACCTCGGCTGGGCCTGGAAGGCTGTAGCCGGCTGGTAAATGCAACATACCTTCATCACCTCCACCAGGACATCCACGGGGAGCATGTCCTCCTCGGGTGGGCTGAGGAGGACTGTCCCCAAACAGACAGCCAGTTTCCTGGCTGTCATCCTGGTGGTGGTGGCATTGCTGGAGATGGTGTGCAGGAGGCTGAGCAAGTCTTTGAGGAGGAGGAGGTTGGCCTTGGGCAACTTGCTGGCCACCCTGAGGAAAGAGGAACACAATGTTCAGAAAGGAGATGTTGTCAAGGCAGGTGTCCCAGGCTGATCTCAGGCAAGGCCAGGCGAGAGAAGGCTCCCCGGCCATGGCTGGTTTCCAGCAGAATGTGTGCCCTGGCTGAGATGCAGCCATCTCTTTCTGGCAAGAGTCTCTTAGTGGAGCAAGCCCAGTGTCTGCGGGCAGTGCTCCCAGGAAAGAAATGTTTTCTGTGCCACTTTCTCCCAAAACGTGACCTCACAGTAGCAGGAGAAGCAAGAGGTGGCATGCGGAAAAGACAGCATTTCAGGCAGGCTGTGGCTTTGCAGAAAAATGCCGGGCTCTGCCAGTGCCTGCGGAGCAGACGGGCTGCTGTCCACACTTACTCTTTGAGCCCAGCCATCCTCTCCTGCCTGCTGGTCTTCAGCACGGCGCTCATCCACTGCTCGTAGAGCTCAGCCTGGAGGAGCTGGGAGGGGATCTTGCGCAGGAAGTCCTGCAATGGCAAGGGCTGCGCGTGAGGCTGTGAGCAGCGCCGCCGGGAGCACAGGCAGCAAGGCCAGGCCTCTGGCTGAGCAGCTGCTCCTGGCTTTGGGCTCCTGCTCTGGCAGGGGCCCATCAGCAGCGCCAGAGCCGGGAGCTGCCGGGCTCCAGGTCAGCAGCTTCACCTGCAGGATGACGGCCAGGAGGTGCAGCGGCTGGCTTTCCAGGTGGACCTCTGCGCCGCTGTCCAGGGCCTCCCGGAGCTCCTGGGTGGCCCGCTCGCTGGCCGTCACAAGGAAGATCCCCTCCGTGGATGGCCCGTGCTGGTGCAGGAGAGCCAGCAGGTCCTGCAGGGGACAGAAGAGATCGTTACTGGTCTGGAGACAGGCCCTGGGATAAGTGAACCTTCCTCAAGGGCAGGATGGAGCGTGGACGGGTGTGCAGCTGTCACTGGGGCAGGAAAGCGGTGGCTGGAGGTGGGTGATGTGTGGAGGAGCCAGCCTTGTCCCCAACACCCATGTGGGCTCTCTCTGATGGGGATACCACCTCTCCAGAGGAGCCCATGGAATGGAGACCAGGTGGCCAGACTTGCTTACCTGGATGGGCTGGGGCAGCGTGCCGTCCTGGCTGCACAGAGCTGCCAGGGGCCGGCCGAAGAGAAGCCCCTTGTGGACACAGCCTGGCATCACTCGGCGCGGGAAGGGCCTGGGCAGCCCCCTCCTCCTCGTGCTTGTCCTGCCTGTTGCAAAGGAGAAGAGAGCAAAGAGCTGTGGAGGAGAAGCGGCAGACCAGCTCTCCTTGAGCCCCTCAGCACTATTCCCCCACCACTGAGCATGTGGGTGAAGAGTCATTTTGGAACGAGTGACCCCAGGGGCTCATCTCTCTCCTTCCGCAGAGCCATGGGGATGGACATGCCCTGCGGGAGGGGCAGCAGCAGCCCCAGTGCAGCACGAGTGCCCGTCTGCCAAAGGAGGAGAGAAGCGCCATCCTGCCCCTGTCTTCCTTAAACTCACCAGCCGAGTGGCCAACTCCACTTGGGCTGCCGGAGGGGACGCCGGGTGGTGGCCGCTGCTCTGCACCAGCCTGCAAGAAATGCACTGCACTCACCAAACAGTCCTGCAGCAGAAAGGGTGCTCAACGAGCTGCACTGGCCCTTTACTATGTGTGAAAGTTGCGGACGGTCTAGATTGCACCCTTGGAAATCCTGACCTTTGCCTGGTCCTCAAGGAGCTGTTCCAGGCTCGTGGTGTGCAGGGTCATGGCCTGGACAAGGGAAAAGAGCAGAGGGTGAGAAGTGCTGCACCTGCTGCAGCGCTGGAGCTGCCTCTGTGGACAGAATGGAGACAGGAGGGACACTCACAGCATTGCGGCCCCTCAGCTCCTTTAGCAGCAGCGTGAAGGAGGGCAGCTGGGTGACACGGGCTCCCTCCACTCCTTCTGGTGGTCTGTGTATGTGGAAGGGAAGGGGCAAAGAAAGAGCTGTGTGAGACCCAGGCCAGCTTGCCTCTCTCCTGCCAGCCCAGGCAGCACTTCAAAGCTGCAGTGAAGCAGCTGAGCACCACTGGGCAACGGAGCGGAGAGCCGCGGCAGTGCGGAGTTTGGGACTGGGCAGATGTTGTCTGGACACAGCTGGACTTACGCAAGGAGCGTGCTGAGCCAGAGCTGCTTCACTGCCCGGCAGCTGCAGAAAGAGAGGAGAAACAGCCTGAGTGTTGCTGGTCCCCAGCCTGCGGGCAGAGGCGCGTGCAAGCACAGCCCTACCCTATGGGGATGACCACAGAGGCAGGACAGAGCTCTGTGGGGCAGGACCTGTCCCTGCAGTGAAACGTGGCACAGAGACGCACCAGAAGGTGACGATGCAAGAGCCGCAGGGCCAGACCAGGACGAGGGAGTTGGTGTTCTCGCCTTCCTCCTCCTCAGCTGCATCGCCGGCTGCCCCCTTCCCGCTGCCCAGCACCTGCAGCCGGCACAGGGCCAGGCAGAGCTGCGGGAGCGGGTCGCTGCCACGTCTGCAGAGAGGAGCGGCCGGGAGTGACCTGGCGGTGCCGAGCCCGCTGGCTCCCCTCTGGCATCTGCCTGCCACGGGCACGGCCATGGGTGCATCCAGCAGCAGGGTGCCAGGGTCTGGGGCTGCTCCCGGGCTGTCCCTGCCCTGGTACCAGGGCCAGGGCTTGGGAGGAAAGGCAGCTGGGATGTGTGAGTCTTACTGGGGCTTGGCGATGACCAAGCTGCGGCTGAAGAGGAGGAGGTCCCTCTTCTTGGTCGCACGGCCCAGGGTCACCTGCACCTGCTGCCGGAGCAGTGGATCTCCTAATGCCGAGATGGGCATGCACCGCTGCGCGCGCTCAGGGTCATCCCTGCCAAGCAGATGGATTCAGGGATGAAAAAAACGTCTGCTGCCTGGGGGACCAGCTGTGCCAGGGTGTCCCTGAGACGTGGGGGAAGCCTACCGGGATCCGCGGCAGCAGTTGACTTGGCCCATCTCGACAAGTGCAGCAGAAAACTGCAGTGGGAAACTCTCTCTGCTGGTTCTCCAAAGACTCCCAGTTGGCTGGAGAAAGTGTGCCAACGGGCGTCCCTGTGCTGGACAGAGCCGCTGGGCAAGATCTTGGCTCTCCCCAGTGGCTCCGCATTGGCACAGAAGCGTTGCCGGGCCAACGTTGGGTCAACACAACAGACCATTCCAACCGCCGGGGTCGGGGGGGGTGCACTGGGGGCTCTCCCTATCATGCTGCCCATGTCTCTCTCATGCTGGGGAGCCCAGCCCTGGGCACAGCAGCACGGGCCTGGCCTGAGAGCGGTGAGCAGAGGGGAAGGGTCACCTCCCTCCAGCTGCTGGCTGTGATTTGCCTTCTGCAGCCCAGGCCACTACTTGCCACCGCCTTGGGGCAAGGGCACCTTGCTGGCTCCTGGTCAACTTGCTGTCCTGCAGGATGCCAGCACCACGTTTGTGATCAAGCCCAAGTTCTCAAGAATGCAGAGAGCGTAAAGTCCAAAAAGCATAGCAGATCAGAATAGGGCAGCCGAGGGGGTTGCAAACGTGTCCTGCGTTCCTTCTGGTCTTCCTGTGGTGCTTTAGGTGTATGGCAGAGAGAAGACAGCTGCCCTTGTGCCTGCTCTAGCCTGTCCTGTTGTCTTTTTGGCTCGAAATCTATTTAGCAGAGAAAGTAGAAGCTAAAAAGTGAACCCCAAGCTGTTGTGTGATCTTGTCTTGGCTTTTTGTTGGAAAGAAAGAAAAGAAGGCAAGGATAGGCGACGCGAGGCAAGGCAGGGAGGAGAGGAGAGGAGAGGAGGAGAGAGGAGAGGAGAGGAGAGGAGAGGAGAGGAGAGGAGAGGAGAGGAGAGGAGAGGAGGGGAGGGAATTGAGATTGGAGGGGACCTCATCTAGTCCAATCCCCCTGCTGGAGCAGGAACACCGAGGTGAGGTCGCTCAGGAACATGTCCAGGCTGGTTTTGAATATATCCAGCGAAGGAGACTCCACAAGGCCCCTGGGCAGCCTGTTCCAGTGCTCTGTCACCCTCACTGAGAAGAAGTTTCTTCTCAAATTTAAGTGGAACCTCTTGTGTTCCAGCTTGTACCCATTACTCCTTGTCCTATCATTGTTTGCCACCAAGAAGAGCCTTGCTCCATCCTCGTGGCACTCACCCTTTATATATTTATAAACATTAATAAGGTCACCCCTCAGTCTCCTCTTCTCCAAGCTAAAGAGACCCAGCTCCCTCAGCCTTTCTTCATAAGGGAGGTGCTCCACTCCCTGAATCATCTTTGTTGGACCCTCTCCAGCAGTTCCGTGTCCTTCTTGAACTGAGGGCCCAAGAACTGGACACAATATTCTAGATGAGGTCTCACCAGGGCGGACTAGAGGGGAAGGAGGACCTCTCTCGACCTCCTAACCACCCCCCTTGTAATACACCCCAGGATGCCATTGGCCTTCCTGGCCACAAGGGCACAGTGCTGGCTCATGGTCATCCCACTGTCCATCAGGACCCCCAGGTCCCTTTCCCCTACACTGCTCACTAATATGTAGTTTCCCAACCTATACTGGAACCTGGGGTTGTTCCTGCCCAGATGCAGGACTCTACAGTTTCCCTTGTTAAATTTCATCAGGTTATACCCCGCCCAACTCTCCAGCCTGTCCAGGTCTCGCTGGATGGGGGCACAGCCTTCTGGCGTGTCAGCCACTCCTCTAAGCTTAGTGTCATCAGCAAACTTGCTGATAGTGCACTCTATTCCCTCGTCCAAATCGTTAATGAATATATTGAATAATATTGGCCCCAGTACTGACCCCGGAGGCACTCCACTAGATACTGGCCTCCAACTAGACTCGGCACCATTGACTACCACTTTCTGGCTTCTCTCCTTAAGCCAGTTTGCAACCCACCTCACTACTCCATTGTCTAGACCACACCTCCTCAACTTAGCTGTGAGGATGCTGTGGGAGACTGTGTGTCAAAGGCTTCACTGAAGTCAAGGTAGACCACATTCACTGCTCTGCCATCATCCATCCACCTTCTTACATTCTCATAAAAGGCTACGAGGTTGTTCAAGCATGACTTACCCTTGGTAAAGCCATGCTGACTGCCCCTAATAACCCTCTTATCCTTGATATGCCTTGAGATGGCACCAAGGATAAGCTGTTCAGTTACGTTCCCAGGGACAGAGGTGAGGCTGACCGGTCTATAATTACTTGGGTCCTCCCTCCTGCCCTTTTTGAAGGCTGGAGTGACATGTACTTCATGTGCTTCAAAGCCAAGCGTCACCACTCAATGCTGCAAGCTAATGGAAACATTGCAGTCAGGACCCAGGCACAAGTCTGGACCTTCTTGTCACTCCACATCGAGCAGAGGGCTCGATGGGAAGATAGAAGAGGTGAAAGGATGATCACACCTGTGTCTAGACAGGGTCTCTGTTGCTTGGTAGCCTGTGTGTGCAGACATTGATAGCTGCCCTCCTGAGCAGGCCAAGACCTGGAATGGACTTGAAGTGAGGAAGTTCCCAGGTGCCATTTAAGAAGACAAGTCTATTTGGTCTAACTCTGATAATAATTGTGTGTGGGTATATGGAGGAGACTGCTTGGCTATAGCATGAGCACAGCTTTTGCTGTTTGTGGGATCAAGTGTGAACAGATGAGAAGAGTTAGTCACAAGGGACCGACAATGACCATCTAGTCCAACCTGCCTGACAGCTTCAGGGCTGACCAAGAGGTCAGGCCTATTCTTAAGGGCACTGTCCATATGCCTCTGGAACAGTGAGAGGCATGAGGCATCAACCAGCTCTCTAGGAAGCCTCTTCCAGTGTTTGACCACTCCCCAGGTATAGCAATCCTTCCTAAGATCTAGTCTGAAGCAATTCTGATCTCTCTGCAAGTTTTCTTGTCCCTGCAGAGCGTCAACAGCACTTCTCAGTTTAGTATCGTCATCACACTTTCTAATGGTGCATTCAACTCCTGCATCCAGGTCATTGATTAAAAATATGGAACAGAACTGGGCATAGAATTGAGCCTTTGTCTTCATCCACATTTGTCAGGTGACCATCTTTATAAAGCTGATCCTTTCCTTTGATATCCACTCAAAATTAACACACTTCAAAAAGACATTTGTGTTGTCTGACAGAACACTGGCCAGTTTCAACTCTAGTTGAGCTTTGGACTTCTGTGATTTCTCCCTCCATACATGACCCACAGCTGTGTAGTCTTCCTGCAAAGCCTGACCTTGCTTCTAGAGATCACCCCATTTCTTTTTCCAACTGAGTTCAAAGAGGAGTTCCCTGTTCAGCAGAGCTGGTCTTGTTCCCCACTTGCTTGACATGCAGCACAAGAGCATTGCTTGCTCCTGGCCTTTTCAAAGGTGGCTCTTTCAAAGTGATCACCCTTCATGGACCCCTATGTCCTCAAAAGTAGTTTTGTCCTGGTGGACACTGCCAAGTAGCTCCCTTTGTAGCTTCCAGTTTGCTTTCCTGATATCCAGGGTAGCAGTTCAGCTGACCTTTCTTCTCATTGAACCACAAGTTTTCATCTCAACCTCTTGGTGATCGCTGTGCCCCAGACAGCTTCCTACCATGTTAGGGTCCATTCCGGGAAGCCCCAAGCCACAGACATTGTTTGATATTGCCCACAGTGAGATTAGGACACAAACAAGGTCAGATGGCCCCTTAACTGGGGAACTTTATTGAAAGTTGGTAGAGAAAGTAGCGATAGGACAGGAGGGAACCGAGAAGATCAGGAAAGTAGGAAACTTGGCATGGAGAGGGGACAGGCTGCTGAGAGGAAAGTTACCACCATGGACACAGGGTCCAATGGGCTGCTCTAGCAGGCGGGTCTGTGCGTCCCAGGAGGGCAGCTGGTCCCTCGCTCAGGAGGTGCAGCCCCTCACGTCCCTGGGCCATGTGCACATGGTGTCGGTCCATGCTGGGGGTCTCCAAGGGCCACAGCACGCGTGTCGTGCGTTCCTTTTAAAATGTTTGGTTTGACACTTTTGGCATGTGCCCCCTGCCCCTTGATCCTGGCGTGCCGGTCCCCTGCCGCTTCAGTCGTGCTTTGGAGGTGGCAGGTGATTTGTCCTTGGCCAGACAAGTGTCTCATTGGCTGTCAACAGGCAGGGTCCCTGAGGACCAGGCAAAGTTCTCGTGTCTGGGCAGGCTCGAAAACGCCTGTGGTTTGTTGCTGGGTGGGCTCCTGGGGGGTGATGTCATTGCTTGTGGCATGAAGGGAGCAAATTAATTTTGAGACATCTTTAAAGTATGGTCCCTGACATGCCATCATGTCACCTACCAGTCCCTTATTTACAAATGAAAAGTCTAGGAGGGCACCTTTCCCAGTTGGCTGGCTGAATATCGTGGAATCAGACAATGTTAGGGATTGGAAGGGACCTCAAAAGATCATCTAGTCCAATCCCCCTGCCCGAGCAGGAACACCTAGGTGAGGTTACACAGGAAGGCATCCAGGCGGGTTTTGAATGTCTCCAGGGAAGGAGACTCCACAACCTCCCTGGGCAGCCTGTTCCAGTGTTCTGTCACCCTCACTGAGAAGAAGTTTCTTCTCAAATTTAAGTGGAACCTTTTGTGTTCCAGTTTGAACCCATTACCCCTTGTCCCATCATTGATTGTCACGGAGAAGAGCCTTGCTCCATCCTCGTGACACTCACCCTTTATATATCTGTAAACATTAATGAGGTCACCACTCAGTCTCCTCTTCTCCAAGCTAAAGAGACTCAGCTCCCTCAGCCTTTCCTCATAGGGGAGATGCTCTACTCCCTTCATCATCTCTGTTGCCGTGCGCTGGACTCTGTCCGTCAGTTCCCTGTCCTTCCTACCCAGATGCAAGGCTCTACACTTTCCCTAGTTATATTTCGTTAAATTTTTCCCTGTCCAACTCTCCAGCCTGTCCAGGTCTCGCTGGATGGCAGCACAGCCTTCTGGCGTGTCAGCCACTCCTCCCAGCTTAGTATCATCAGCAAACTTGCTGATAGTACTGTCTATTCCCTCGTCCAAATCATTGATGAATATATTCAATAATATAGGCCTCAGTACTGACCCTTGAGGCACTCCCTTCAGCCAGTTCGCAGTCCACCTCACTACCTGGTCATCCAGACCACGCTCCTTCAGCTTAGGTATAAGGATGCTGTGGGAGACTGTGTCAAATGCCTTACTTAAGTCAAGGTAGATCACGTCCACCGCTCTGTCATCTTCCATCCATCTTGTTATCTCCTCATAAAAGTCAATGAGGTTGGTCAAGCATGACTTCCCCTTGGTGAAGCCATGTTGACTGCCCCTAATGACCCTCTTATCCCTGATATGCCTTGAGATGGCACCAAGGATAAGTTGTTCCATCCGTTTTCCAGGGATGGAGGTGCAGCTGACTGGTCTATAGATAGCCGGGTCCTCCTTCTTGCCCTTTTTGAAGACTGGAGTGATGTTTACTTTCCCCCAGTCCTCAGGCACCTCTCCCATTTCCCAAGACATGGCAAAGATGACGGAGAGTGGTCCAGCAATGACCACAGCCAGCTCCCTCAGCACCCCCGGTTGCATCCCATCTGGACCCATGGATTTATGGATGTCCAGATTGCCTAAGGGCTCCCTAACCCAGTCCTCATCAACTGAGGCAAATTCCTCCATTGTCCTGACTTCCTCTGGGGCCTCAGCGGTATAGGGCTCCTCAGGACAGCTTCTGGCAGAGTAGACAGAGACAAAGAAGGCATTCAGTAACTCTGCCTTCTCTGTATCTTCTGTCACCAGGGCACCCACCTCATTCATCAGTGGGCCTACACTGCCTCTGGTGTTAGTTTTATCTGCCACGTATGGAAAAAACCTCTTCCTGTTGTCCTTGACCCCTCTCACCAGGTTTAATTCTAAGGAGGCCTTAGCTTTCCTAGTTGCCTCCCTACACCCTACACCCAAGTGGCCAGCCCCTGCTTACATGATCTATAAACTCTCCTCTTCCACTTGAGCTTACCCATACTTCCCTGGTTAACCACGCAGGTCTCCTGGCTCCCTTCTTTGACTTCCTACGTGTCGGGATGCTCTGATCTTGTGCCTGGTAGAAACATTCCCTGAACACTAACCAACTATCTTGGGCCCATTTACCTTCAAGCAGCCTTGCCTATGGGATTTCCCCTAGCAATTGTCTGAAAAGGTCAAAGTTTGCCTTGCTGAAATCCAGGCTTTCAGTTCTGCTTGCTATCCTGCTCCTGCCACATGAGATCGTGAACTCCACCATCTCATGGTCACTGCAACCAAGGCAGCCCTCAACCTTTACCGCTTCAACCAGACCCTCCTTGGTAGTGAGGATGAGGTCCAGCAATGCACCTCTTCTAGTCGGCTCCTCCACCCTTTGCATCAGAAAGTTATCGCAATGCACTGGAGGAACCTCCTGGATTGTGGCTGGCAGGCTGAGTAGACCTTCCAGCAAACACCAGGGAAGTTAAAATCCCCCTCGACAACCAGAGCCTGTGACTGAGGCTGCTCTCAGCTGTCTGTAGAGCCCTCATCAACTTCCTCACCCTGATCTGGTGGCCTGTAATAGACACCCACAACAGTACCACCCCTGCCAGCCTGCCCCTTAAATCTCACCCACAGACTCTCAACTCGCTCCTCATCCATGCCGGGACAGTACTCAATACATTGTAGCTGCTCTCTCACTAAAGAGCAACTCCACCCCATGCCTGGCTGGCCTGTCTTTCCTGAAAAGGACATAGCCATCCATGACCACATTCCAGTCATGTGTGCTGTCCCACCATGTCTCTGTAACTGCCACCAGATCATAATCTCCTGACTGAACACAGGTTTCTAGCTTCTCCTGCTTTTTCCCCATGCTGTGTGTATTGGTGCATGGGCATTTCAGAGAGCGAGCTGAGCACACAGATTTCACCCTAGGGGTATGGGAGGCCTCCCAGCCTTCATCAATTCTAGAGTGCTGCCCCACTGGGACAAGCCCAGCTACTATCCCATCCCCCTTCAAATCTAGTTTAAAGCTCTCCAAATGAGCCCTGCTAATTCGTGTCCCAGCATCCTTTTGCCCCTGAGAGATAAACCTTTCCCACATATCACTGTGCAGACTGGTGTCTTGTAAAACCAGCAACTATGAAAGAATCCAAAGCCCTGCGTGCAGCACCAGTCTTGTAGCCAATCGTTTATGGACTGAATTTTTCTATTCCATCCCACACCAACACCTGAAAATGGAAGGAGGGAAGAGAAAATCACTTGCGTCGCAGATTCTTTCACCATCCTTCCAAATGCCTTGAAATCTTTCTTCATTCCCCTCCAGCCGCAGGATGCAGCTTCCTCCCCACCTGTCTGGAAGATCAGCAGTGGGTAGCAGTCTGTTGCGTGCACCAGGCTGGGGAGTTGCCCGGGTGATATCCCTGATCCGGCTCCAGGTAGACTACAAACTTCCCTATGATGAGAGCCAGCTCTGCATATTGGGCCCTCTGTCCCTATCAGAAGGGAACTGACTGCTACCATTACCCTTCTTTCTTTCTTATCAGAGGCAGTCTTGAGGTATGGAGTCAACCCCCTCTTTCTATGTGACCTTCTAGGTGGGCCTTGCACCACATAATCGCCTACCTTTTCTTCAAGATCCAGGGCCTCAAACTTATTATGGAGGGGCACCTGGGGAAGCAAAGCAGGTAGGGAGGGGGGTTGCCTGCGGCGCCAAACTGGATTAGCTTCCAACCCTCGTGATATTTTTGGTCCCCAACCTCTGCCCGACAGCAACAGGGCAGGGGCTGTCTCGGGTCTCCCCCTTCTGCCCGACAGAGCAGGGGCTCCATCAGGTTTTGGGGTGTATCTCCCTGGGACCTCTCTGACTGGCATGCTAGGGAGTTACTCCACCAGTCGATCTCCTTTTCACACTCCCTGATGGACCTCAGAGTCTCAACTTCCTCCTTAAGGTTCGAGACCATACTGAGCAGATCTTGCAGCTGCTCACACAGGTGGAATGCTGCCTCCCTCCCCTGGCAGCAGCAGCAGGCTCTGGCACTCCCTAGATCTAGTTTGGGAACACCTCTAGTCAGCTTTGAGATACAATTGAATAGTAAACGCTTGTCTTCAAGAGCAAAGCAGAGGTGCTGAGGCAGCCCACCCCAACATTAGACACCCAGGTTGGGATTCAGCTCCTCTGGACTTACACAGCTATAGTGCCCCTCTGGATGTTGAAAAATTGCTCAGATCCTATTAGAGATAGCTCAGTAAAACGTTGTCCAATTGAAAGCAAGTACTAGGTGTAAGGGACACTTCTCTCTTTTTTTTTTTTTTCTTTTTTTTTTTTTTTACTGTTTCATGTTCTAACCTTCTCCATTTTGCAAGGTTCAAGAAAAGCGATGGGTAAAAAAGCTGAGGGAAACTCAGCTGCATGTTATTCTGTGGTGTCATCTAAATGTATGAAATAGGACACAGGACCTGAGTACTTTAGGGTACTTGGATGAAAACCTAATTAATCACAAATGTCAGTGACGAAGAACTGGAGGCCAAGGTTTTGGTAGGTTTTTGTTTGCTTGTTTTCTTGTTTGTTTGTTGTGTTCTTTGTTTGTGTTTTTTGTTTGTGTTTTTTGTTGTTGGTGGTGGTGGTGTTTTTTTGGCACGTGTGCAAACAACTTCCTGTATTACACTTGAGTGCTGCTAGAAAAAGTGGTGACTAAAGGCACATGGAAGAAAAAAAAAACCCATAAATGTTGGAAGATGGTTTCACCAGAGTACGTCATGGTGTGTTTGCATTACGGACCTCAGGGCTGCAGGGATGGCCATCTCTGAAGGTGGTGGTGGTTCATACCATTGTAGCTGGGTCAGTAAATCCAGCCAGGACTACCAAGGGTATCACAAATCAGATATTAAAAGCAAATGTTTAGTGCAGTGTTAAATACAACAGTGGGTGCCTACTCAGGCGGTGAGAACTGATAAGCTTTCTGTTGCCATAGGGTCAACGGGCAGGTCCTGTTTCTCTGTGCTCATCCCCAGATCTGCTGCTTTGCACTGTCAAAACGGCACAACAGCTTGGCCTTTGGAAGGAGATGACACATTGTTGAATTCTTTATATTCTAAGTATTTGGGATTCAGCTCCTCTGGATTTACACAGCTATAGTGCACCTCAGGATTCTGAAAAATTGCTCCGATCCCGTTAGAGACAGCTGAGTAAAAAGCTGTCCAGTTAAAAACAAGTACAAGGTGTAAGGAACTCTTCTTTTCTTCTTCTTCATCTTCTTCTTTTTCTTCTTCTTCTCCTTCTTCTTTTATTTTTTTATTTATTTTTTCTTTAGTTTAGTTTCTTTATTGTTTTTTTACTGTTTCATGTTCTAACCATCTCCATTTTGCAAGGTTCAAAAAACACAATGCAAAGTACTTATTTAAACAAGGTTTTGACATTTTAATAAAGGAAGTGTTTCACGTTTGTTAATTGCAAATAAACACTGGTTATTTAAGAAATTGCATTAATACAAGGCATTTCTAAATAATCCAAGGCATCTGCTCAATTGAAGAAATATCTTAGAACGAGTTATCAAACAGGAAATAAAATGTTGCACCTGTTCCTCCTGCTTTCCCTTTAATACCAGAGGGACAGTCTCTGGGAAGTTAACAGGCTGAAAGGAACAGGTCACGCCCATCACAAAATACCCGACTGCAGCTGATTCAGTGTGCAGTACTAGATCCTGGCTGGAGTAATTTCTAAAGTGCCAAGGAAACAATAGATCTTTGTGTGCTCTCAAGAGCACCAAGCCAGTTGAATAGGAAGAATGTCACTTTTTCACTTAAACAACCTTTTCTATTACATATTTTCATTCTATAATAAAGCTCATCTCTCTATATTACATTACATAGATATAAAAATTGTATTGTCATACTAGAATACCTGTCGGGTCCAACAGGAAAAAGCTCACAGCTTGCCTGTGTTGTGGAGCTTCATACACACATTGTGTCTAATACAGGAAGACAGACACCAAGGAGCAGCATTTCAGTTTTTATATGTGCAAGCCCATCCATATGCTTGTGTGTTAATGCAATATGGAAATCACCTTAGCATTTGCTACCAGTCTTCTTCAACCTGGAGCAAATGCCTTCCCATGTCCACTTCATTACCTACATACATAGAGGAAATTCTTGCAGCTCATCACGAGCCTTTTGCAGCACGTGCAACTGGGTAACAGGAAAAGTGCAGTGACAGGAGCCTTTGGAAGGAAGTTTCTGCTCTTGGTAGCCACAGCACAGGGGTTTGGATTCAACCACTTGCAGTTGGTTGACAGCCTGGGAAAAGGTGTGTTTGCAGCTTGTCACCAAATGTGGTTCCCATAACCCTTGCCAGTGACAGTGAGCATCAATCCAGCAGCACAGCTTCTTCCAGCTTGCTGGACCACAGGCCATTTGATACGCACCTCAAAAGTGATATGTGACTCTCACGCATATGTCATGTCAAATGAGCAAGAAGCAATCAAAGAGAGTCAGAACATAACATGATTTCTTTTGAAAGAATGTACACAGGATAGATTAGGTGACTGAATCAGTACTTGTCAATAGAGTAACTTGTGATCATTAAACGGATTGTAAGCTTTTGAGGGAAAGTATCCCAGGTTCCTACAGACAGTGTAGTTACATGTTGTTTAAAAGGAAACATGAAGCATCTTGGAGAAATGCAGCTTCTGTTCAGTATCTAAGTGACAGCGCAACAGCCATAAAGAACAGTGGAAATGCCTCAGATGGTAAAAATTCTGAAAATCTTTGGAAGAAAATGCCACAGCGGTCAAACCACGACATAGACGAAAATGAGTGAAAGGGAGTTAATTCAAGGATATCAGTCCTCCAAACTCCCAGCAATGTCATGGATGGTTTGATGATCCTTCAATTGGTTGATGAGTGACAGCACAACATGATGACCCATGGAACCTCTCTGTGCAGTACACAGCAATCTACAGTAGAAATCAACTAACTAACTAACTAACTAACTAACTAACTAACTAACTAACTAACTAACTAACTAACTAACTAACTTTCTTGCCATATTGGCTGAAAAGAACAATTTTTGAAAGTAACAAACATGTATGTGAAAAACATGCATTCAGTACACAGCTACCTACAGTAGAAACTAACTAACTAACTAACTAACTAACTAACTAACTAACTAACTAACTAACTAACTAACTAACTGTCTCAAACTCTTGTCAGAAAAACAGCTAACTACAAAAATACTAACTAACTAATTAACTATCTAACAAACAAACAAACATGTTAACTATCTAACTAAGTGGTCATGTTGTGCAAAAAGAATGAGGTCCAATCTGAGGCATCGTGAACCATCACTTCAGACCGCCTGGGGAAAGATGGGGGAAAAGACAGGCATTAGGGACAAGGCTGAGAGGAGAAGCAGCAGCTTGTGCTTTCATGTGAAATCCAATATCCATTCCTAGTTCTCCTCTACAGGACTCCTGAGAGCTGGTGTTAGGGTTTGGTGTTACTATAATAACGATTGAGATTGTGGAAGTTTGGGGAGGTCTCCCTGTATACAAGGGCTTTTGACCCAAAGCTATACAAATCTCTGCTTCAATGTCCAGGCCGGTATACAGCTACAGTAAGAATTTTCCTCCTGCCAGACATGTTCTCCCAAGGGCAGGTGCATGCAACCTCTATGGGACCCTCTCTGATCGACTCAGAAACCTTTCCTGTACTCAGAGCCGTGTTACAATTCAAAAGATGGAGAGCAGGCTCTGCACTCTGGCAGAGCTCCAACTGGTGGATGACTTTGCTTGTCCCTGTGGCAGCAGTCCCAACTTCTAAGGTGGGGAGGCTTTTGTTCTCATCCTGCTTTTGGACCTCACATACCTCTGAAGTTTCAGCGGGTGCCTCTGGTGTTAACGACTCTCCAGCCTGGCCCTCCTCCTCCTCAAAGAGCTGCCCCGGCCCTGTCACCTGCACACAGAAAACCATTTCAGCCCCCAAACCTGACACTTTCTCAGTGGGTAGTTTAGACTTATTTTGCCAAGGCCAAATTCACAGTCATACCTTGCTGCCTTTAGAATCAGGGGCACGCTCGAGAAAATGCAAAGGAAAGAGCAGGTGAGGACAGGAGAGGAGAGGTGAGGAGAAGAGAACCGTTCTCGTATGCATGGTCACTGGGTGCCTGGGAGCTGGATGACTTTGCTTGTCTCTGTGTCAGCAGTCCAAACTTCTGAGGGCAGAGGCTTTTGATCTAACCCTGGTTCTGGACCTCACATACCTCTGAAATTTTGGTGTCTGCCTCTGGTGCTGGCAACTCTTCAGCCGACGCACTGTCAAGCCCAGCCTGCTCCTCCTCCTCCTCAAAGAGCTCCCCGTGGTGCTCAATGAGGAGCTGCACCAGCCCTGTCACCTGCACACAGAAAACCATTGGTTTCTGCCCCGGTGGCTGCAACCAGGTCCAAGGGCCTCTCCCACTCCCCACCCTGGCTTCTGCTCAGAAGCTGCAGCTATGGGGCTGCTGTTGCCAGCAGCTCCCCCAGCAGCGTTTGCTGAACTGAGGAGGCAGACTGGAACCTCTGAACAGCAAACCTCGGCTGGGCCTGGAAGGCTGTAGCCGGCTGGTAAATGCAACGTACCTTCATCACCTCCACCAGGACATCCACGGGAAGCATGTCCTCCTCGGGTGGGCTGAGGAGGACTGTCCCCAAACAGACAGCCAGTTTCCTGGCTGTCATCCTGGTGGTGGTGGCATTGCTGGAGATGGTGTGCAGGAGGCTGAGCAAGTCTTTGAGGAGGAGGAGGTTGGCCTTGGGCAACTTGCTGGCCACCCTGAGGAAAGAGGAACACAATGTTCAGAAAGGAGATGTCGTCAAGGCAGGTGTCCCAGGCTGATCTCAGCCAAGGCCAGGCGAGAGAAGGCTCCCTGGCCATGGCTGGTTTACAGCAGAATGTGTGCCCTGGCTGAGATGCAGCCACCTCCTTCTGGCAAGAGTGGAGCAAGCCCAGTGTCTGCAGGCAGTGCTCCCAGGAAAGAAATGCTTTTCTGTGCCACTTTCCCCCAAAACGTGACCTCACAGTAGCAACAGGAGCAAGTGGTGGCTGGCCAAAAAGAAAGCATTTTCATGCAGGCTGTGCCTTTGCAGGCAAATGCCGCGCTCTGCCAGTGCCTGCAGAGCAAGTGAGCTGCTGTCCACACTTACTCTTTGAGCCCAGCCATCCTCTCCTGCCTGCTGGTCTTCAGCACGGCGCTCATCCACTGCTCGTAGAGCTCAGCCTGGAGGAGCTGGGAGGGGATCTTGCGCAGGAAGTCCTGCAATGGCAAGGGCTGCGCGTGAGGCTGTGAGCAGTGCCGCCGGGAGCACAGGCAGCAAGGCCAGGCCTCTGGCTGAGCAGCTGCTCCTGGCTTTGGGCTCCTGCTCTGGCAGGGGCCCATCAGCAGCGCCAGAGCCGGGAGCTGCCGGGCTCCAGGTCAGCAGCTTCACCTGCAGGATGACGGCCAGGAGGTGCAGCGGCTGGCTTTCCAGGTGGACTTCTGCGCCGCTGTCCAGGGCCTCCCGGAGCTCCTGGGTGGCCCGCTCGCTGGCCGTCACGAGGAAGATCCCCTCTGTGGATGGCCCGTGCTGGTGCAGGAGAGCCAGCAGGTCCTGCAGGGGACAGAAGAGATCATTACTGGTTTGGAGACAGGCCCTGGGATAAGTGAACCTTCCTCAAGGGCAGGATGGAGCGTGGACGGGTGTGCAGCTGTCACTGGGGCAGGAAAGCGGTGGCTGGAGGTGGGTGATGTGTGGAGGAGCCAGCCTTGTCCCCAACACCCATGTGGGCTCTCTCTGATGGGCTACCACCTCTCCATAGGAGCCCATGGAATGGAGACCAGGTGGCCAGACTTGCTTACCTGGATGGGCTGGGGCAGCGTGCCGTCCTGGCTGCACAGAGCTGCCAGGGGCCGGCCGAAGAGAAGCCCCTTGTGGACACAGCCTGGCATCACTCGGCGCGGGAAGGGCCTGGGCAGCCCCCTCCTCCTCGTGCTTGTCCTGCCTGTTGCAAAGGAGAAGAGAGCAATGAGCCGTGGAGGAGAATCGGCAAGCCAGATCTCCTTGAGCCCCTCAGGACTGTTCCCCCACCACTGAGCATGTGGGTGAAGATTCATTTTGGAACGAGTGACCCCAGGGGCTCAGCTCTCTCCCTCCGCAGAGCTATGGGGATCGACATGCCCTGCGGGAGGGGCAGCAGCAGCCCCAGTGGAGCACGAGTGCCCGTCTGCCAAAGGAGGAGAGAAGCGCCATCCTGCCCCTGTCTTCCTTAAACTCACCAGCCGAGTGGCCAACTCCACTTGGGCTGCCAGAGGGGACGCCGGGTGGTGGCTGCTGCTCTGCACCAGCCTGCAAGAAACACACTGCACTCACCAAACAGTCCTGCAGCAGAAAGGGTGCTCAACGAGCAGCACTGGCCCTTTGCTATGTGTGAAAGTTGCGACAGTCTAGATTGCACCCTTGGTAATCCTGACCTTTGCCTGGTCCTCAAGGAGCTGTTCCAGGCTGGTGGTGTCAAGGGTCATGGCCTGGACAAGGGAAAAGAGCAGAGGGTGAGAAGTGCTGCACCTGCTGCAGAGCTGGAGCTGCCTCTGTGGACAGAATGGAGACAGGAGGGACACTCACAGCATTGCGGCCCCTCAGCTCCTTTAGCAGCAGCGTGAAGGAGGGCAGCTGGGTGACACGGGCTCCCTCCACTCCTTCTGGTGGTCTGTGTATGTGGAAGGGAAGGGGCAAAGAAAGAGCTGTGTGAGACCCAGGCCAGCTTGCCTCTCTCCTGCCAGCCCAGGCAGCACTTCAAAGCTGCAGTGAAGCAGCTGGGCACCACTGGGCAACGGAGCGGAGAGCCGCGGCAGTGCGGAGGGCGGGGCTGGGCAGATGTTGTCTGGACACAGCTGGACTTACGCAAGGAGCGTGCTGAGCCAGAGCTGCTTCACTGCCCGGCAGCTGCAGAAAGAGAGGAGAAACAGCCTGAGTGATGCTGCTCCCCAGCCTGCGGGTGCAGGTGGGCGCGAGCACAGCCCTGCCCTATGGGGATGACCACAGAGGCAGGACAGAGCTCTGTGGGGCAGGACTTGTCCCTGCAGTGTAACGTGGTACAGAGTCTCACCAGAAGGTGACGATGCAGGAGCTGCAGGGCCAGACCAGGACGAGGGAGTTGGTGTTCTCGCCTTCCTCCTCCTCAGCGGCATCGCCGGCTGCCCCCTTCCCGCTGCCCAGCACCTGCAGCCGGCACAGGGCCAGGCAGAGCTGCGGGCGCGGGTCGCTGCCACGTCTGCAGAGAGGAGTGGCAGGGAGTGACCTGGCGGTGCCGAGCCCGCTGGCTCCCCTCTGGCGTCTGCCTGCCACGGGTACGGCCATGGGTGCATCCAGCAGCAGGGTGCCGGGGTCTGGGGCTGCTCCTGGGCTGTCCCTTCCCTGGTGCCAGGGGCAGGGCTTGGGAGGAAAGGCAGCTGGGGTGTGTGAGTCTTACTGGGGCTTGGCGATGACCAAGCTGCGGCTGAAGAGGAGGAGGTCCCTCTTCTTGGTCGCACGGCCCAGAGTCACCTGCACCTGCTGCCGGAGCAGTGGCTCTTCTAATGCCGAGATGGGCATGCACCGCTGCGCGCGCTCAGGGTCATCCCTGCCAAGCAGATGGATTCAGGGATGAAAAAAACGTCTGCTGCCTGCGGGACCAGCTGTGCCAGGGTGTCCCTGAGATGCAGAGGGAGCCTACCTGAAGCTGCGGCAGCAGTTGACTTGGCCCATCTCGACAAGTGCAGTAGAAACCTGCAGTGGGACGTGCTTTGGGGTGTTGCTCTAAATAGTGCCCAGTTGGCTGCAGACAGGCTGCCAACGGGCGTCCCTGTGCCGGTCAGAGCTGCTGGGCAAGAGCTGGTCTCTCCAGCGGCTCCGTGTTGGCACAGAAGCGTTGCCGGGCCAACGCTGGGTCAACACAACAGACCATTCCAACCGCTGGGGTGGCAGGGGGGGTGCACTGGGGCTCTTCTCAGCGTGCTGCCCATGTCTCTCTCATCCTGGGGAGCCCAGCCCTTGGCACAGCACTGCAGGTCTGGCCTGACAGTGCTGAGCAGAGGGGAAGGGTCACATCCCTCCAGCTGCTGGCCGTGCTTTGCCTTCTGCAGCCCAGGCCACCACTTGCCACCACCTGGGGGCAAGGGCACCTTGGTGGCTCCTGGTCAACTTGCTGTCCAGCAGGATGCTTGGACCTTTTGTGCCACGTTGCTTTCCACTCTGGGTCACGAGTGTGTGTGAATGTGTCCTGGGATGCTTCACGCCTGTACCGTTGCCATCCGCAGTCGGTCCCTCCCTATTTTTGTGGGTGTCCCGGTAGCACTGTATGTAGCCGTGTAGTGAACACATGAATTTCACATACGTGTTTGTGGCTTTCAGAAATTTTTTTCTTATTGCATTGTGATGAGAGCTTTAGTTAGTTAGTTAGTTAGTTGATTTCTACTCTCGGTAGCTGTGTACTGCATAGAGGAGGTCCATGGGATGTCATGTTGTGCTGGCATCATCAGCTAGTTGAAGGATCACCAAACTGTCCATGACATCGCTGGGAGTTTGGAGGAGTGATATCCTTGAATCAACTCCCTTTCACTCATTTTCATCGATGGTGTGGTATGACCGCTGTGGTGTTTTCCTCCAAAGATTTTCAGAATCTGTATTCTCTGAGGCATTTCCAGTGTTCTTTATGGCTGTTGCGCTGTCACCTAGAGACTGAATAGAAGCTGCATTTCTCCACAATTCTTCACGTTTCTTTCCAGAGGAAGCTGGGATACTTTATCTCAAATTAGACAAATGTTGATAGAGATGACCTAATCTATCCTGTGTACATTCTTTCAAAAGAAGTCATGTTATGTTCTGACTCTTTGTGATTGCTTCTTACTCATTTGACATGACATATGCATGAGAGTCACATATCACTTTTGAGGTGCAGATCAAGCAGCCTGTGATCCAGCAAGATGGAAGAAGCCGTGCTGCTGGATTTAGGCTCACTGTCACTGGCAAGGGTTATGGCAACTGCATTTGGTGACATGCTGCAAACACACCTCTTCCCAGGCTGTCAGCAAACTGCAATTGGTTGAGTCCAAACTTCTGTGCTGTGGCTACTATGAGCAGAAACTTCATTCCAATTGCTCTATGTATGTAGGCAATGAAGTGGACTTGTGAAGGCATTTGCTTCAGGTGGGAGAAAACTGGTAGCAAATGCTAAGGTGATTTCCATATCGCATTAACACACAAGCAAGTTCCTGTCTTTCCCTATTAGACAGAATGTGTGTATGCAGCTGCATCACACAGACAAGCTGTGAGCTTTTCCCTGTTAGACGGGACAGGTATTCTAGAATGACAATACACTTTGTACATGTATGTAATGTAATAGGGAGAGACGGGCTTTGTTATGGAACGAACATATGTAATAGAAAAGTTGTTTAAGTGAAAAAGTGACATTCTTCCTATTCAACTGGCTTGGAGCTCTTGAGAGCTCACAAAGACCTATGGTATGCTTGGTGCTCTTGAAATTACTCCAGTGGTAAACTAACGCTGCACACTGAATCAGCTGCAGTCAGGTATTTTGCAATGGGCACAACGTGTTGCTTTCACCCTTTTTCATTTCCCAGAGACTGTCCCTCTGGAATTTAGGGGAAAGCAGAAGGAACAGCTGTATCTTTGGATTTCCTGTTTGATAACTCATTTTAAAATGTCTCTTCACTTGAGCAGATGCCTTGTATTTTTTAGAAATGTCTTGTATTAATAGAATTTCTTAAATAACAAGTGTTTATTTTCAATTAGCAAACATGACACACATCGTTTATTAGAATGTTTAAAGAAGTACTTCACCTTGTATTTCTTGAGCCTTTCAAAATGGGAAGGTTAGAACATGAAATAGTAAAGAAAAAAAAATAAAAAAGAAGAGTCCCTTACACGTGGTACTTGTTTTAACCGGACAATTTTTTATGGGGGTATCTCTAACTGCTCATTAATCTCTGATGGGATCTCAGCAATTTTTCAGCATCCGGAGCTGCACTATAGCTCCGTAAATCCAGAGGAGACAAATCCCAATCCGGGTGTCTCATGTTGGAGTGGGTTGCCTCAGCATCTCTGCCTTGTTCCTGATGACAAGCGCTTACTACTCTATCTCAAAGCTGACTAGTGGTCTTCCCAAAAGAGATCTCCAGGATTCAGCTGGCACGTACAATGAGAAAGAGGAAGTTTTTCTTTGAAGAAGAGCCTCATGGAGTGGGCTGTGGCTGTCCCTGCTCACCTGGGACTGAGGTGCTTTGGGAACACCCAGGGAGATATTCAAGTTCTTGGAGAGACTATTCTCAAAAACTTGGGGCTGTCAACTTCTCTGTGTCACCAGAAGGAAGGAAAACTTTTTTTTTTTTCTAAAGGAGTTTTCTTATTCAGTTGTACCTAAGTCTTTCTTGTGGATGTCTGTCTTTACTTCTCTCTATCTTTCTCTGTCTTTTAAAATGTAGTTCCAGAAATTTTTGGTGTTCTGTGTCTCTTAGAGCTTCTTAAATATTATGCATTTCTTGGAATGTATTTATTTTTCATGTCCTGTTTTTCTAATGAAATTATTTCTGAAACTGAATTAATTTTATTTTTCATTACTTTTATCTAATGAGGATAAATATGTGATTTTTTGAAAAGCATACAGATAGAATTTGTCTCTGAAATGTATAATGTATCATATAACATCCTTCCTGTATTATATCATCGAGCACTTGGTAGGTAAAAAATGTTTTTACCTGTTTTTGTTGTTGTTGTTGTTCTGAATTTTACTAGAGTCTGAAAAAAGGTTCACTCCCAAACACATTGATTTAACTGTTGATGAGTCTCTTCTTTGGTTAATCACTGTCAGGAATAATAGGCTAATATGTCGACTTTGAGTCATGGTGGGAGAACTCAACAATGATGAAATGAAATCGGTGTCGCGCGTGTTGCCTGCCAAGATTTTAGACATTTAGGCAGAACATATTTATTTCTTTTGTTTTTCACTTTGCTTCTTGTTCACCTAGTTCTGAATTTACTTGGTGAATAGGTGTAAAAAGTTTTTTGCCACTTTCTGTGAAAGAAGCAAGCGATATGTGAGGTTTTTTTACTCATATCAGTATTATGTTGAATTAGGTCTACATTCCGCTTTGTTTCAGAGGAAAGCTAGCTAAAACCTTCAGAACTCAACTGTAAGTGCTTCCTCAGGGCAAAATCTGGATGTTGAAATTTGAAAAATTATGTTTATTTATTTGTAGGCTTTAAAATGTAATTTAAAGTAAGTTCTGGAATAGCTGTATATTGTTTGACTTTTGAATCCGAAAGCAGTATCTAAAAGTACCTGACATTTTCTTGACAGTAGGAGGTATATAACATCTATACTTTTGTAAATCAGGCTGGTTTTTTTGGTGTCTCAGACTGGATGCATAATTTTTGCTATACTCAAAACGCATTGGGACCCCAAATCTGTCCAATTTCAACATAACACTATATATATATACTATATATATATAATATATATAAAATAGACCTTCTTACTGTGTAACATGCATGTGATCTACTCTTAAAAGCCCCCATGTATTAGAGCCTGAAGTGCTGTGATTGTGTCAAAGGCACTTTTGTGCTGCACCTTGGAGCTGGGCACAGCACTGTGGGAAAGCAAGATGTGCAGTTCCAGCCACCTGGATGATAAAGGAAGATCAATACTAACATGACCATCTGGACGGTCAAAGAAATAATGCTAACATAATTAGATGATAGCAAAATAGAAAGGGCCTTGGACAGATTGTGTTGAAGTACGTTTCTCATAATTGTAGAGAGTTATAGCTCAGACTTGTGAGAATGATATCTCGGGTCGGAGAACTCCCCCCCAATCTATGATGTGTGAATGTCCTTGCACCAGGTCTGTGAATGAGTGGGAACATAACTGAAACAAAGATAACATCAGTGTGGTGTGTTTTTAGTAACAATTATTGGAAAAACACCTTATATAACATCTTAGTCCAGGTCCATATCTGTAAATCCTATAAATTGTCACTGACTAATAAAGAAAGCCTCAGCCTGGCTCAGCTCTCTGCTCTGCCCGGCTCTGCGCTCCTTCCTGAACAAGATCTCTGTCTGTGCATGAATCTCTGTCTGCGTCCCGGTGTGCGTGGTTTCTAATCGCCGCAAATGGTGCCCCATGTGAGTGTGTGACCCCTGGAGGCTCTTCATCAAGCTGTGCGTTTGGCGGCGACCACACAATCCGACAGGTGAGTAAATTTTATTTGTGGCCACATTAATCACTACGGTATATATTTATATATTTCTATACTGTTTCAGGTATGCTTTGTGCATCTGCTCCTACGTGTGACAAAAGCAGAGATGTTCAGCGTCACTGGACCTGCTGTTTTGCAATGCTGGGAGTGCCACAACAGATTAAAACTGGCAATGGTCCTGGATACGCTGCTAGATCCACGCAACATTTTTTACAGCAATGGAGTGTTTCGCACGTCACAGGTATTCCACATTCTGCCACTGCACAGGCTATTATTGAACAGGTCCATTCCACACTGAGGCAGATGTTACTAAAACAAAAAAGGGGCAATATGGTGCCTCAAGAACAATTAGACAATGTAATATATACTTTAAATTTTTTGAATCGTACTAAGCCTCCCTCCTCTACCACAGCAGTGGAAAAACACTTTTGTGTTCCAGGTTCACTATCTCAGAGACCAAATGTTATGTATCAGGATCCCCTGCACAACAGTGAATAGCAAGGGCCTGTAGAGTTAATTACCTGGGGAAGGGGATATGTGTGTGTTCTTATCCCAACAGGACTGAAGTGACTTCCTGCAAAATAATGTTAAACCTGACTATGAGTTGGACAAACACGACGCAGGACCTAATGCCAGAGATACGGCGTCTGTCCCTGTAGTAGAGGGCAACAACGAAACAGAAGAGACCAAGGGAAGAGGCACTAGCATATCAGAATGATACAGATTTACATTATTTGGACTGGGGACTAACTGGTAAAAACACTTTCAAAGCATTTGTTTTCCTTATCAGGATGACTAACCAGCCTTCTCCAATATTTGTTAATAACTGTAATTGTTGTAATTTGCATTATTCTATTCTACTGTAGGTTGTTTTGTAATGACAATCTATAACAGGAAAATGACACATAAGGTACAATGATCCACAGTGGGGATTCAAACTCACCAACAAAATGCCCACTTTTGACTTTGGAAGCAAGAGGTGACTCCATCAGCACTCCAAAGTAGTCTGTCAATGACTGTGGTCACAGGGTGAATTGTGTGGCAGTTGCACATTCCCCTGAGATCTGGAGACCTCAATGGGGCCGTTGATGGCTCTTTAGCACCTGTTGTGCCCCACTGTGCCTGTCCCTAAGTACACATATAGGGTGGTACCAAGGTGCTGTCAGTCACATCCTCCCCTGCCTCGGGTCAGGGTGACTTCACCTCTACCAACTGATGGGGCAGGAGGGGTGGGACCCTCGGTCAATTGACAGAGTCCTTAACAAAGAAGGTGCCCAGAGAAGCTGCGAAGCTTCTGGACTATGTTGTAATGCCTGCAGCCACATCTGACCACACTATAAAGCAGGGTTCCCACCGAAGACACCCTTTGAATGGTCTTCTTGGAGCTGCGGGTCTGTAAACTGTAGTCACAGAATCACAAAATCACAGAATCCACTGGGTTGGAAAAGACCTCAGAGATCATTGAGTCCAACCCTTGGTCCAACTCTAGTCCATTTATTAGATCAATGCACCAAGTGTCATGTCCAATCTGAGTTTAAAAACCTCCAGGGATGGCGAGTCCACCACCTCCCTGGGCAGGCCATTCCAATGCCTGACCACTCTCTCTGTAAAGAATTTCTTTCTAACATCCAGCCTAAATTTCCCCTGGCAGAGTTTAAGCCCATGCCCCCTTGTCCTATTGCTAACTGCCTGGGAGAAGAGACCAATCCCCACCTGGCTATAACTTCCCTTCAGGTAGTTATAGAGAGTGACAAGGTCACCTCTAAGCCTCCTCTTCTCTAGACTAAACAACCCCAGCTCCCTCAGCCTCTCCCCATAGATCTTATGTTCAAGTCCCTTCACCAGTTGTGTTGCTCTTCTCTGGACCCGCTCCAGCACTTCAATGTCCTTCCTGAACTGAGGGGCCCAGAACTGAACACAATACTCTAGGTGTGGCCTCACCAATGCAGAGTACAGGGGAAGGATCACCTCCCTTGTCCTGCTGACCACACTATTTTTGATACAGGACAGGATACCATTGGCCTTCTTGGCCACCTGGGCACACTGATGGTTCATGTTGAGCTTCCTGTCAATTAGTACCCCCAGGTCCCTTTCTGTCTGACTGCTCTCCAGCCACTCTGCGCGCAGCCTGTAGCGCTGCAGGGGGTTGTTGTGACCAAAGTGCAGCACCCGGCACTTGGCCTTATTGAACTTCATCCCATTGGAATCAGCCCATTTTTCCAGTCTATCCAGATCCCTCTGCAGAGCCCTCCTGCCTTCCAGCAGGTCGACACTCCCTCCCAACTTGGTGTCATCAGCAAATTTGCTGATGATGGTCTCAATCCCTTCATCTAAATCATCAATAAAGATGTTAAACAGGACTGGACCCAACACTGACCCCTGGGGGACACCACTAGTGACTGGCCGCCAGCTAGATGCAGCCCCATTCACCAGCACTCTCTGGGCCCGGCCATCCAGCCAGTTCTTAACCCAGCAGAGAGTACACTTGTCCAAGCCATGGGCTACCAGCTTTTGCAGGAGTATATTATGGGAGACAGTGTCAAAGGCCTTGCTGAAGTCTAGATAGACCACATCCACGGCTTTCCCCTCATCCACCAGGTGAGCCACCTGATCATAGAAGGAGATCAGGTTGGTCAGACAGGACCTGCCCCTCCTAAACCCATGCTGGCTGGGTCTGATCCCTTGTCCATCCTGAAGGTGCTGTGTGATTCCATTCAGGATGATCTGCTCCATAACCCTGCCAGGCACCGAGGTCAGGCTGACAGGCCTGTAGTTGCCAGGGTCAGCTTTGCAGCCCTTTTTGTGGACTGGGGTAACATTGGCCAATTTCCAATCATATGGGACCTCCCCAGTGAGCCAGGACTGTTGGAAGATGATGGAGAGCGGCTTGGCAAGTTCTTCTGCTAGCTCCCTCATCACCCTAGGATGGATCCCATCTGGTCCCATAGACTTGTGAGGATCCAGATGGCTCAGTAAATCACCAGCTATTTCCTCCTGGAATACAAGGGGCCTGTTTGGCTTCCTATCTCTGTCGACCACCTCCAGACATGAGTTGTCCTGAGGGCCACCTGTCTTACTGGTAAAAACTGAGGCAAAGTAGGTATTAAGTACCTCAGCTTTCTCCTCATCTTTGTTAACTATATTTCCCTCAAAGTCCAACAGAGAATGGAGGTTTTCCTTGCCCCTCCTTTTGTTGTTAACATATTTGAAGAAGGACTTTTTATTATCCCTGACAGAATTGGCCAAGTTAACTTCAAATTGCACTTTTCTTTCCCTGATTTTTTTCCTGCATGATCTAGCTATTTCCATAAATTCTTCATAAGTAGCCAGCCCTTTTTTCCACAGTCGGTAAAGTCTCTTTTTATTTCTGATTTCATTCAGAATCTCCCTGTTTAGCCAAGCCGGTTGTCTTCCCCACCAGCTAGCCTTTCGGCACACTGGTATAGCCTGTTCCTGTGCACTCAAAACCTCCCGCTTGAAGCATGTCCAACCCTCCTGCGCCCCCTTGTTTTTAAGCATTGTTTCCCAGGGTATGCTCTGAACTAGACCTCTGAATAGGCAAAAATCTGCCCTCCGGAAGTCCAGCGTAGAGGTTTTGTTAATGGTTCTCCCTGCATCTCTGAGTATTGAAAATTCTACTATTTCATGGTCGCTATGCCCCAGGTGGCCTCCAACCACTACATCTCCCACCAGCCCTTCTCTGTTTGTAAACAGTAGGTCTAGCGGGGTCTTGCCCCTGGTAGGCTCATTTACCAGCTGATGAAGGAAATTGTCCTCTATACACTCTAGGAACTTCCTAGACTGCCTCTTCTGTGCAGTATTGAGCTCCTAGCAGATATCCGTCAGGTTAAAGTCACCCACAAGAACAAGGGCCGTCGATTTTGAGACATCTGCCAGCTGCTTGTAGAATAATTCATCTCCTTCATCGTCCTGGTTGGGCGGTCTATAACAGACGCCCACGAGGATGTCAGCCTTGTTGGACTTCCCTCTGATTCTGGTCCACAGGCACTCAACCTTGTCACTGCTGACCTCAAGTTTAACAGAGTCAAGTGACTCTCTAACATACAAAGCCACCCCTCCACCTCTCCTACCCTGCCTATCTTTTCTGAAGAGCTTGTAGCCACACATAGCAGCACTCCAGTCATGAGAGTCATCCCACCATGTTTCTGTGATGGCAATCATGTCATAGTTTTCCTGCTGCACGATGGCTTCCAGCTCCTCTTGTTTGTTGCCCATACTGTGTGCATTAGTGTACATGCACTTCAAGTGGGCTGCTGATTTCACTCTTAATTCGGGCTTTCCATCCTTAGGCTGACCTTTGGAGAGCCCAGTTTCAATCCCTTCCCCCTTCAAACCTAGTTTAAAGCCCTCCTGATCAACCCTGCCAACTTATGGGCTATAGTCCTCTTGCTCTCCCTAGAAGGATGAATCCCATCTGATCTGAGGAGACTAGTCCTTTCCTTAGATAGGAACACCGTCTAAGGAGACTTCCTGGGATTAAGAACACCTCACCTCTTCATCTGGGTGAGTGATTATTTACTGGATGTATCCCTGAATGAGTCTTCACCTAACCTAGGCGAGTGATTATTTCTTGTGAGTACCCTGAAGTAAGAGGCTGCTAGTTTTGTTTCTTGTGACTACAGGCTCGTTGTGTATCCTCATTATTCTTATGTTATTGTATTCAAATAATCTCCTTAGCCAATATCTGAACCTGTATTTTATGTCATCAGAGTGCTAAATATGGGTAATACCATTGAAATTTAATTATAGTGTTTATGAGTGAAATCAAGTAAAAAAAAACATCCAAAGAACAGTCTGAGCTAATGTGCAGGGCCTGATTTAGGGTTTAGCCAGTGGTCTGAAAAAAAACACTGCATGATTTGCAAGAATTAACACTGCTAACATCATCTAATAGCACAAAGTGATTAGACTCAAAAACTTGTAGTCTTCCGAATCATTTGGAGAATGATACAGAATGAAAAGAAGAATAAAGCCAGGGTCCTTGCTGTGCTCACTGTGAGCCAGATGTTCAAAGACAAAGAAGGGGGAGCAGTTCCAGGTAAAGGGCCTTGGACAGGTATTACAGAAGTATGTTTTTTATGAGTGTAAGGAGTGACAGCCCAGGCCAGTGAGAATGGTATCTCAGGTGGGAAAACCATCCCCATATGTATGATGTGTGAATGTTGGGCCCGGGCGTGTGAACGAGTGGGTCGGAACACCGCCCGCATGATATGCACGGGAACATGACTGAGAACGGTCACAATGCGAGTGTGGTGTGTTTAGAATAACATTTTTTGAAAAAACGGTCTAACGTCTTGTTCCAGCCCTTTATCTGTAAATATATAAATTGAGAACTGTTAATAAAAGAGAGCTCAGCTCTGCCTGGCTCTGCTCTCGCTGCTAACAAGAACTCTGTGCCTGTGCGTCTCTGTCTGCATCCCGGTGTGCGCCATTTCTAGTTGCCACAACCCACCCAATTCATCAGACCCTCCTTGTGAGGATGAGAACCAGCAGTGCTCCTGTTCTAGTCGGCTCCTCCACCATTTGCATCAGAAAGTTATCATCAGTGCACTGGAGGAACCTCCTGGACTGTGCCTGGCTGGCTGAGTAGACCTTCCACCAGTCACCAGGGAAGTTAAAATCCCCCTCGACAACCAGGGCTTGTGAGTGTGAGGCTGCTCTCAGCTGTCTGTAGAGGCCTCATCAACTTCCTCACCCTGATCTGGTGGCCTGTAATAGACACCCACAACAGTATCACCCCTGCCAGCCTGCCCCTTAATTCTCACCCAGAGACTCTCAACTCACTCCTCATCCATGCCTGGAGAGTACTCAATACCTTGTAGTTGCTCTCTCACATAAAGAGCAACTCCATCACCACCCTGCCTGGCTGGCCTGTCTTTCCTGAAAAGGACATAGCCATCCATGACCACATTCCAGTCATGTGTGCTGTCTCACCATGTCTCTGTAACTGCCACCAGATCATAATCTCCTGCCCGAACACAGGTTTCTAACTCCCCCTGCTTATTCCCCATGCTGCACGCATTGGTGTAACAGGCATTTCAGAGAGCGAGCTGAGCACACTGATTTCTCCTTAGGGGTATGGGAGGCCTCCCAGCCTTCATCAATTCTAGAGTGCTGCCCCACTGGTGCAAGCCCAGATACTACCCCATCCCCCTTCAAATATAGTTAAAGCTCTCCAAATGAGCCCTGCTAATTCCTGTCCCAGCATCTTTTTGCCCCTGTGAGATGAACCTTTCACACACATCACTGTCTGGATTGGTGCTTTATAAACCAACCACTATGAAAGAATCCAAAGGCATGCGTGCAGCACCAGTCTTGTAGCCAGTCATTAATGTACTGAATTTTTCTATTCTGTCCCACATCAACACCCGAAAATCGAAGGAGGGAAGAAAAAATCACTTGCGCCCCCGACTTTTTCACCATCCATCCCAATGCCTTGAAACCTTTCTTCATTCCCCTCAGACTGTGAGATGCAGCTTCCTCTCCACCTGTCTGGAAGATCAGCAGTGGGTAGCAGTCTCTAGGGTGCACCAGGTTGGGGAGTGCCCGGGTGATATCCCTGATCTGGGCTCCGGGTAGTTTACATATTTCCCTATGACGAGAGCCAGCTCTGCATATTGGGCCTTCTGTCCCTATCAGAAGGGAACTGACTGCTACAATTACCATTCTTTCTTTCTTATCAGAGCCAGTCTTCAGGTGTGGAGTCAACCCCCTCTTTCTATGTGACCTTATAAGTAGGTCTTGCATCACATCATCACCTACCTCTCCTTCAAGATCCTGGGCCTCAAACTTATTATGGAGGGGCACCTGGGGAAGCAAAGCAGGTAGGGAGGGGGGTTGCCCGTGGTGCCAAACTGAAACTCGTTTCCAACCCTCGTCATCTTTTTGGTCCCCAACCTCTGCCTGACAGCAACAGGGCAGGGGCTGTCTCGGGTCTCCCCCCTCTGCCTGACAGAGCAGGGGGTCCATCAGCTTTTGGGGGAATCCCCCTGGAGCCTCTCTGACTGGCATGCTAGGGAGTTACTCCACCAGTCTATCTCCTTTTCACACTCCCTGATGGACCTCAGAGTCTCAACTTCCTCCTTAAGGTTCGTGACCATGCTGAGCAGATCTTGTAGCTGCTCACACCTCGCGCAGGTGGAATGCTGCCTCCCTCCCCTGGCAGCAGCAGCAGGCTCTGGCACTCCCTGCAGCCAGAGACCAGAATAGCCACGGTTCAGGGCAGGTGGTCTGTCCCTGCCCAGCACTTGCGAGAAAAAACTTCTTCTCAGTAACAGTGACAGAGCACTGGAACAGGCTGCCCAGGGAGGTTGTGGAGTCTCCTTCTCTGGAGACATTCAAAACCCGCCTGGACATGTTCCTGTGCGACCTCACCTAGGCGTTCCTGCTCCAGCAGGGGGATTGGACTAGATGATCTTCCGAGGTCCCTTCCAATCCCAAACATGCTGTGATACTCTGATACTGTGAAATGATCTTTCACAAAATTCAGGAATTTCCCAGGCTTTCATGTCCCCGCAGGGACAGTACAGCCTTCCCAGCTGAACTGTCACACACAGACGTTGACAGCACCCAAGTTTTTGAGAAGAATCTCTCCAAGAACTCCCTGGGTGTTCCCAAAGCACCTCAGTCCCAGGTGAGCAGGGATAGCCACAGCCCACTCCATGAGGCTCTTCCTCAAAGAAAAACTTGCTTTTCCCCATTGCGTGTGTCAGCTGATCCTGGAGATCTTGTTTGGCAACACCTCTAGTCAGCTTTGAGATACAAATGAGTAGTAAACGCTTGTCTTCAGGAGCAAGGCAGAGATGCTGAGGCAACCCACTGCAACATGAGACACCCAGGCTGGGATTCAGCTCCTCTGGATTATCGCAGCTATAGCACACCTCTGGATGTCGAAAAATTGCTCAGATCCCATTAGAGTTAGCTGAGTAAAATGTTGTCCAGTTAAAAGCAAGTACCATGTGTAAGGGACTCTTCATTTTTTTTTATTTTTTTTTTTTTTAATGTTTCATGTTCTAACCATCTCCATTTTGCAAGGTTCAAAAAATAAATGAAAAGTACTTGTTTAAACATCTTAATAAAATATGTTTTTTATGTTGGTTAATTGCAAATAAACTTGTTGTTTAAGAAATTTTATTCAAACAAGACATTTCTAAAAAATACAAGGCATCTTCTCAAGTGAAGAAATACTTTAAAATGAGTTATCAAACAGTAAATTCAAGATTGCAGCTGTTCCTCCTGCTTTCCCTTTAATACCAGAGGGACAGTCTCTGGGAAATGAACAGGCTGAAAGCAACAGGTTGTGCCCATTGCAAAATACCTGACTGCAGCTGATTCATCGTGCAGTACAAGTAAATTCAAGAGTATCAAGCAAACGATAGTTTTTTGTGAGCTCTCAAGAGCACCAAGCCAGTTGAATAGGAAGAATCTCACTTTTTCACTTAAACAACCTTTTCTATTACATATTTTCATTCTATAATAAAGCTCATCTCCCTATATAACATTACATACATATAAAAATTGTATTGTGATGCTAACATATGTTCATTCCATGATAAAGCCCGTTTCTCTATATTACATTACGTACATGTACAAAGTGTATTGTAATTCTAGAATACCTGTCCCTTCCAGCAGGGAAAAGCTCACAGCTTGCCTCTGTGATGGAGCTCCATGCACACATTGTGTCTAATATGAAAAGACAGGCACCAAGGAGCAGCATTTCATTTCTTATATATGCAAGCCCCTTCATATGCATTTGTCTTAATGCACTGTAGAAAACACCTTAGCATTTGCTACCAGTTTTGTCCCACCTGGAGCAAATGCCTTCACATGTCCACTTCATTACCTACATACTTAGAGGAAATTCTTGCAGCTCAATTCTTTCTTGCAGCTCAGTTCTTTCTTGCAGCTCATCATGCGCCTTTTCCAGCACGTGCAACTGGGTAACAGGAAAAGTGCAGTGACAGGAGCCTTTGGAAGGAAGTTTCTGATCTTGGTATTCACAGTACGGGGGTTTGGACCCAACCAGTTGCAGCTGACTGACAGCTTGGGAAAAGGTGTGTTTGCACAGTGTCACCAAATGCAGTTGCCGTAACCCTTGCCAGTGACAGTGAGCATAAATCCAGCAGCACAGCTTCTTCCATCTTGCTGGATCACAGGCCGCTTGACCTGCACCTCAAAAGTGATATGTGACTCTCATGCATATGTCATGTCAAATGAGCAAGAAGCAATCAAAGAGAGTGTCAGAACATATCATGACTTGTTTTGAAAGAATTTACACAGGATAGATTAGGTCGTCTGAATCAATACTTTTCAATACAGTAACTTGTCGACATTAAATAGATTGTAAGCTACAGACAGTGTAGTTACATGTTGTGTAAAGGAAACGTAAGTCTTCTTGAGGAAATGCAGCTTCTGTTCAGTCTCTAAATGACAGCGCGACAGCCATAAAGAACACTGGAAATGCCTCAGATGGTATAAGTTCTTTGGAAGAAAACGTCACAGGGGTCATACCGCGCCATAGAAGAAAATGAGTTAAAGACAGTTGATTCCAAGATATCAGTCCTCCAAGGTCCCAGCGATGTCATGGACAGTTTGATGGTCCTTCAACTAGTTGATGAGTGACAGCAGGACGTGACATACCATGGACCTCCTCTAGGCAGCACACAGCTACCTACAGTAGAAATCAACTAACTAACTAACTAACTAACTAAACTGCTTACCATATTGGCTGAAAAAAAACAACTGAAAATTGTCACAAAAAAAGACACAAACATATGTGCTGAATATGCATTCAGTACACAGCTACCTACAGTAGAAACTAACTAACTAACTAACTAACTAACTAACTAACTAACTAACTAACTAACTAACTAACTAACTAACTAACTAACTAAATAACTAACTAACTAACTAACTAACTAACTAACTAACTAACTAACTGTCTCAACCTCTTGGTAGAAAAACAACTAACTACAATAAAAACTAACTAACCAACTAACTAATGAACAAGCTAACTAATTAATCAACTAACTAATGAACACATTAACTATCTATGAATGTTCTTGAACAAGAACGAAATCCAGTCTGGGGCATTTCTTTTGCCACCTCTTCAGAGTGCCTGGGGAAAGACAGGGGAGAAGACAGGCATTAGGGACAAGGCTGAGAGGAGAAGCAGCAGCTTGTACTTTCACGTGAAATCCAATAGCCATTCCTAGTTCTCC
Organism: Streptopelia decaocto; assembly: GCF_964273445.1. Taxonomy (NCBI): domain Eukaryota; kingdom Metazoa; phylum Chordata; class Aves; order Columbiformes; family Columbidae; genus Streptopelia; species Streptopelia decaocto. The sequence goes on along the minus strand of NC_138663.1, from coordinate 185,797,597 downwards.
TCTGTAGGACTCCTGAGAGCTGGTGTTAGGGTTTGGTGTTACTATAATAATGATTGAGATTGTGGAAGTTTGGGGAGGTCTCCCTGTATACAAGGGCTTTTGACCCAAGTGCGGTACTAATCTCTGCTTCAGTGGCCAGGCTGGGGTACAGACGCAGTAAGAATTTTCCTCCTGCCAGACACATTATCCCAAGGGCAGGTGCGTGCAACCTCTATGGGACCCTCTCTCGGTGACTCAGAAACCTTTCCTGTACTCAGAGCAGTGGTACAACTCAAAAGAATGGACAGCAGGCTCTGCACTCTGGCAGAGCTCCAGCTGGGGGATGACTTTGCTTGACCCTCTGTCAGCAGTCACAACTTCTAAGCGGGGGGACGCTTTTGTTCTCACACGGGTTTTTGACTTCACATACCTCTGAAGTTTTGGCGTCTGCCTCTGGCACTGGCAACTCTTCGGCCGACGCACTGTCAAGCCCAGCCTGCTCCTCCTCCTCCTCCTCAAAGAGCTCCCCATAGTGCTCAATGAGGAGCTGCACCAGCCCTGTCACCTGCACACAGAAAACCATTGGTTTCTCCTTGGGTGGCTGCAACAAGCCCCGTCTGCTCTTGCCAGCAGCTCCCCCAGCAGTGTTTGCTGAACAGAGGAGGCAGACTGGAACCTCTGAACAGCAAAGCTCAGCTGGGTCCTGGAGGCTGTAGCCGGCTGGAAAATACAGCGTACCTTCATCACCTCCACCAGGACATCCACGGGGAGCATGTCCTCCTCGGGTGGGCTGAGGAGGACTGTCCCCAAACAGACAGCCAGTTTCCTGGCTGTCATCCTGGTGGTGGTGGCATTGCTGGAAATGGCGTGGAGCAGGCTGAGCAAGTCTTTGAGGAGGAGGAGGTTGGCCTTGGGCAACTTGCTGGCCACCCTGAGGAAATAGGAACACAATGTTCAGAAAGGTGATGTCGTCAGGGCAGGTGTCCCAGGCTGATCTCAGCCAAGGCCAGGTGAGAGAAGGCTCCCTGGCCATGGCTGGTTTACAGCAGAATGTGTGCCCTGGCTGAGATGCAGCCACCTCCTTCTGGCAAGAGTCTCTTTGGGGAGCAAGCCCAGTGCCTTCGGGAAGAGCTCCAAGGAGAGAAATGCTTTTCTGTGCCACTTTCCCCCAAAACCTGACCCCACATTAGCAGGAGAAGCAAGAGGTGGCAGGTGGAAAAGACAGCATTTCAGGCAGGCTGTGGCTTTGCAGAAAAGTGCCGGGCTCTGCCAGTGCCTGCGGAGCAGACGGGCTGCTGTCCACACTTACTCTTTGAGCCCAGCCATCCTCTCCTGCCTGCTGGTCTTCAGCACGGCGCTCATCCACTGCTCGTAGAGCTCAGCCTGGAGGAGCTGGGAGGGGATCTTGCGCAGGAAGTCCTGCAATGGCAAGGGCTGCGCGTGAGGCTGTGAGCAGTGCCGCCGGGAGCACAGGCAGCAAGGCCAGGCCTCTGGCTGAGCAGCTGCTCCTGGCTTTGGGCTCCTGCTCTGGCAGGGGCCCTTCAGCAGCGCCAGAGCCGGGAGCTGCCGGGCTCCAGGTCAGCAGGCTTCACCTGCAGGATGACGGCCAGGAGGTGCAGCGGCTGGCTTTCCAGGTGGACCTCTGCGCCGCTGTCCAGGGCCTCCCGGAGCTCCTGGGTGGCCCGCTCGCTGGCCGTCACGAGGAAGATCCCCTCCGTGGATGGCCCGTGCTGGTGCAGGAGAGCCAGCAGGTCCTGCAGGGGACACAAGAGATCATTACTGGTCTGGAGGCAGGCCCTGGGATTACTGCACCTTCCTCAAGGGCAGAATGGAGCGTGGACGGGTATGCAGCTGTCACTGGGGCAGGAAAGCAGTGGCTGGAGGTGGGTGATGTGTGGAGGAGCCAGCCTTGTCCCCAACACCCATCTGGGCTCTCTCCGATAGGGATACCACCTCTCCAGAGGAGCCCACGGAATGGAGACCAGATGGCCAGACTTGCTTACCTGGATGGGCTGGGGCAGCGTGCCGTCCTGGCTGCACAGAGCTGCCAGGGGCCGGCCGAAGAGAAGCCCCCTGTGCACACAGCCTGGCATTGCTGGGCGTGGGAAGGGCCTGGGCAGCCCCCTCCTCTTCCTGTATGTCCTGCCTGCTGCAAAGGAGAAGAGAGCAATGAGCCGTGGAGGAGAAGTGCCAGGCCAGCTCTCTTTGAGCCCCTCAGCACTGTTCCCCCACCGGCCAGCATGTGGGTGAAGAGTCACTTGAGAATGAGGGATCCCAGAGTCTCGGCTCTCTCCTTCCGCAGAGCCATGTGGATGGACATGCCCTGCGGGAAGGGCAGCAGCAGCACCAGTGCAGCACGAGTGCCCGTCTGTCAAAGGAGGAGAGAAGGGCCATCCTGCCCCTGTCTTCCCCAAACTCACCAGCCGAGTGGCCAACTCCACTTGGGCTGCCGGAGGGGACGCCGGGTGGTGGCTGCTGCTCTGCACCAGCCTGCAAGAAACACACTGCACTCACCAAACAGTCCTGCAGTAGAAAGGGCACTTGACGAGCTGCACTGGCCCTTTGCGATGTATGAAATCTGGGGACAGCCTAGATTGCACCCTGGGTAATCCTGACCTTTGCCTGGTCCTCAAGGAGCTGTTCCAGGCTCGTGGTGTCAAGGGTCATGGCCTGCGCAAGGGGAAAATTGGATAGGGTGAGAAGTTCTGCACCAGCTGCTGAGCTGCAGTCATGTCTGGGGACAGAATGGAGACAGGAGGGACACTCACAGCATTGTGGCCCCTCAGCTCCTTCATCAGCACGTTAAAGGAGGGCAGCTGGGTGACACAGGCTCCCTCCACTCCTTCTGGTGGTCTGTGTGTGGGGAAGGGAAAAGGTAAAGAAAGAGCTGTGTGAGACCCAGGCCGGCTTGCCTCTCTCCTGCCAGCCCAGCCAGCACTTCAAAGCTGCAGTGAAGCAGCTGGGCACCACTCGGCAGCAGAGCGGAGAGCCGCGGCAGTGCGGAGGTCAGGGCTGGGCAGATGTTGTCTGGACACAGCTGGACTTACGCAAGGAGCGTGCTGATCCAGAGCTGCTTCACTGCCCGGCAGCTGCAGAAAGAGAGGAGAAACAGCCTGAGTGTTGCTGATCCCCAGCCTGCGGGCAGAGGCGGCCGCGAGCACAGCCCTGCCCTATGGGGATGACCACAGAGGCAGGACAGAGCTCTGTGTGGCAGGACTTGTCCCTGCAGTGAAATGTAGCACAGAGACTCACCAGAAGGTGACGATGCAGGAGCCGCGGGGCCAGACCAGGACGAGGGAGTTGGTGTTCTCGCCTTCCTCCTCCTCAGCAGCATCGCCGGCTGCCCCCTTCCTGCTGCCCAGCACCTGCAGCCGGCACAGGGCCAGGCAGAGCTGCGGGCGCGGGTCGCTGCCACGTCTGCAGAGAGGAGCGGCAGGGAGTGACCTGGCGGTGCCGAGCCCGCTGGCTCCCCTCTGGCGTCTGCCTGCCACGGGCACGGCCATGGGTGCATCCAGCAGCAGGGTGCTGGGGTCTGGGGCTGCTCCTGGGCTGTCCCTGCCCTGGTGCCAGGGGCAGGGCTTGGGAGGAAAGGCAGCTGGGGTGTGTGAGTCTTACTGGGGCTTGGCGATGACCAAGCTGCGGCTGAAGAGGAGGAGGTCCCTCTTCTTGGTCGCACGGCCCAGAGTCACCTGCACCTGCTGCCGGAGCAGTGGCTCTCCTAATGCCGAGATGGGCATGCACCGCTGCGCGCGCTCAGGGTCATCCCTGCCGAGCAAATGCATTCGGGGGTGAAAAAAGTGTCTGATGCTCGTGGGACTGGCTGTGACGAGGTGTCCCTTAACCATGGAGGGAGCCTACCTGGAGCCGCGGCAGCAGTTGACTTGGCCCATCTCGACAAGTGCAGCAGAAAGCTGACGTGAGAGGTGCCTTGGGATGGTGGCTCAACGAGCGCCCAGTTGGCTGCAGAGAGGCTGCCAATGGGCGTCCCTGTGCCGGGCAGAGCTGCTGGGCAAGAGCTTGGCTCTCCCCAGTGGCTCCGTGTTGGCACAGAAGCGTTGCCGGGCCAACGCTGGGTCAACACAACAGACCATTCCAACCGCCAGGGTTGGGGGGGGGGTTGCACTGGGAGCTCGCCCCAGCATTCTGCCCATGTCTCTCTAGTCCTGGGGAGCCCAGTCTTTGGCACAGCACCGCAGTCCTGGCCTCACAGCAGTGAGCAGAAGGGAAGGGTCACCTCCCTCCAGCTGCTGGCTGTGCTTTGCCTTCTGCAGCCCAGGCCACCACTTGCTACCACCTCGGGGCAAGGGCTCCTTTCTGGCTCCTGGTCAATTGCTGTCCTGCAGGATGCCAGGACCTTTTGTGCCACGTTGCTTTGCCAAGCTGCTCTTGGTCACGAGTGTTTGTGGATGCGTCCCAGGATGCTTCGTGCCTGTACCGTTGCCATCCACAGTCGGTTCTACCCTCTCTTTCTGGGTGTCCCGGTGCCACTGTTCTGAGGGTGAGGAGGGCATGTTTCCTCCAGGCAAAGCAGTGGTCCAAGTGGTACGGATCTTGTCATGGAGAGGGAGAAAGAGGATGCACCCTGCTGACAGAGTTCAGAGACGGAGTTTCCCTATCTCCAGCTTTTTAATGCCAACTTTCTGCTTCTTCACATTATGTGCAGGTAGAAGGTTGTGATGGCAGTCTCATGCAATAAGGGAGCCCAGTTTTTCTTCTGTGTAGTGACACACAAAATTTGTCAGTACCCAAGTTTGTGATCAAGCCCAAGTTGTGAAGAATGGAGAGAGGGTATAGTCCATAAAGCAGAACAGATCAGAATAGGGCAGCCCTGGGGCTTGCAGACATGTCCTACCCTCTTTCAGTCTTCTTAGGGTGCTTTAGGTGTTTGGCAGAGAGAAGACAGCTGTCTTTGTGCCTGCTTTAGCCCATCCTGTGTTCTCTTTGGCTTCAAAACTATTTAGGGGAGAAAGGAAAAGCAAAAATCTCAACCCCAAGCTGTTGTGTGATCCTGTCTTGGCTTTTTGTTGGAAAGAAACAAGGAAAGGAAAGGAAAGGAAAGGAAAGGAAAGGAAAGGAAAGGAAAGGAAAGAAAGGAAAGGAAAGGAAAGGAAAGGAAAGGAAGGAAGGAAGGAAGGAAGGGAAGGGAAGGGAAGGGAAGGGAAGGGAAGGGAAGGGAAGGGAAGGGAAGGGAAGGGAAGGGAAGGGAAGGGAAGGGAAGGGAAGGGAAGGGAAGGGAAGGAAAGGAAAGGAAAGGAAAGGAAAGGAAAGGAAAGGAAAGGAAAGGAAAGGAAAGGAAAGGAAAGGAAAGGAAAGGAAAGGAAAGGAAAGGAAAGGAAAGGAAAGGAAAGGAAAGGAAAGGAAAGGAAAGGAAAGGAAAGGAAAGGAAAGGAAAGGAAAGGAAGAAGGGTGAGAGGGAGGGAGGAAGGAAGGAAAGCTGGAAGAAAGGAAGGGAGAAATGGAGGAAGGGAGGAAGGGAGGAAGGGAGGGGGGGAGGGAGGAAAGAAGGAAGGAAGGAAGGAAGGAGGGAAGGAGGGAAGGAGGGAAGGAGGGAAGGAGGGAAGGAAGGAAGGAAGGAAGGAAGGAAGGAAGGAAGGAAGGAAGGAAGGAAAGAAGGAAGGAAGGAAGGAGGAAAAATATTGAACAGCACTTTCTGTAAGCCCTCTAGGAGCAGTGGTAGGCAAGAATTCCCAGGACTGCAAAATCTCCTCCTCTTGTAATATTGATTTGAAAAGATCCATGTGTGAAGAAGGAAATACTGGATGGCTCAAGAGTGAGACAGGGAAGCCCACACCTCTTTTGTTTTAGCATCTGCCACTGGCAGTTTACAAGGGTTTCTGGGCAGCATTGAACCCAGCTTTACAGACTCCTCCTTCCCATTAGTCCTTGGCATGTATTGTGCTTCAAAGCAAAGCGTCACCACTTGATGCTGCAAGAGAAAGACAACATTACAGTCAGGACCCAGGCACAAGTCTGGACCTTCTTGTCACTCTACATCGAGCAGAGGGCTCGATGGGAAGATAGAAGAGGTGAACGAATGATTAGGCCTGTGTCTAGACAGGGTCTCTGTTGCTCGGTAGCCTGTGTATGCAGACATTGATAGCTGCCCTGCTGAGCAAGCCAACACCATGAAAGGACTTGAAATGAGTAAGTTCCCAGGTGCCATTTAAGAAGACAAGTCTGCTTGGTCTAACTCTGATAATAATTGTGTGTGGGTATATGGAGGAGACTGCCTGGTTATAGCATGAGCACAGCTTTTGCTGTTTGTGGGATCAAGTGTGAATAGATGAGAAGAGTTAGTCACAAGGGATTGACAATGATCATCTAGTCCAACCTGTCTGACTACTTCAGGGCTGACCAAGAGGTCAGGCGTATTCCTAAGGGCACTGTCAATATGTCTCTTAAACTCAGAGAGGCATGAGGCATCAACCACCTCTCTAGGAAGTCTCTTCCAGTGTTTGACCACTCTCCGTTTAAAGCAATACTTCCTAAGGTCTAGTCTGAAGCAATTCTGATCTCTCTACAAGGTCTCTTGTCCCTCCAGGGAGTCAACAGCACCTCTCAGTTTAGTATCTTCATCACACTTGCTAATGGTGCATTCAAGTCCTGCACCCAGGTCATTGATTAAAAATATGGAACAGAACTGGGCCTAGAATTGAGCCTTTTTCTTGTCTTCATCCCCATTTGTCAGGTGACCATCTTTATCAAGTACCTATCTGATCCTTCCCTTAGACATCCACTCGATACTAACATACTTCAGAAAACCTTTTTTGGCGTTGTCTGACAGAACACTTTCCATTTTCATCTCTAGTCGAGCTTTAGACTTTTGTGATTTCTCCCTCCATACATGACCCACAGCTCTGTAGTCTTCCAGTAAAGCCTGACCTTGCTGTTAGAGATCACCCCATTTCTTTTTCCAACTGAGTTCAAAGAGGAGTTCCCTGTTCAGCAGAGCTGGTCTTGTTCCCCGCTTGCTTGACATCCAGCACAAGAGCATTGCTTGCTCCTGGCCTTTTCAAGGGTTGTTCTTTCAAAGTGACCATCTTTCATGGATCCTCTAGGTCCTCAAAAGTAGTTTTGTTCCAGGGGACACTGCCAAGTAGCTCCCTTTGTAGCTTCCAGTTTGCTTTCCTGATATCCAAGGTAGCAGTTCAGCTGACCTTTCTTCTCATTGAACCAGAAGTTTTCATCTCAACCTGTTGGTGATCACTGTGCCCCAGACAGCTTCCTACCATGTTGGGGTCTGTTCCAGGAAGTCCCAAGCTGGAGACATTGTTTGTTATTGTCCACAGTGAGTTTAAGACACTAACGAGGTCAGATATCGCCTAACTGGGGAACTGTCCCCTGCCTCTTCAGTTGTGCTTTGGTGGCAGCAGGTGATTTGTCCTTGGCCACACAAGTGTCTCATTGGCTGTCAACAGGCACGGTCCCTGAGGACCCAGCAAAGTTCTCGTAGCTGTGAAGGCATGAAGGCTGCCATGGCTTGTCGCCAGGTGGGCTCCTGGGGGGTTGTCACTGGGGAGTGATTTTAGGGTTCTGCTTGCTGCAGGACAATGTTTAGATCTTTTACAGAGAAGAGCAACCTTAAAGATTTCTGTGGCGGTTTTGCTCTATTATTTACTGTATGGGGGAGATATACCAAAACAAATATCACTTACCTTCTTTCCAGGTGTGTGTGTGTATTCATTCACGAGGCAAACCTTCAGGTTTCTTCTCTCCCTGAGGACTGTTCACTCCAGGGGCTGTGTTTTAAAGCTCTGGAGGTAAACTCTCAGGCGACGTGTATATCTGTCACGATGCAAACGTTCCGGGTTCTTCTTCCCCTGACAACTGTTCAGTCCGGAGCCTGTACTTAGAGCTCCAAAGACAAACTTTCAGGGGAGACTTGTAATCGCATGCAAAGTAGACTTTCAGGGAGTAAAATTTTCTAGAAAAATATTTAATGGAGTGAAATAACAACAAGGCTGGCTCAAGCCGGGTACCTAAACAGAGGTCCACTCAAGCATAGAAAATGACAAACTTTTATATCTTTACAGACCATTCACATCAAGATTCAGTCCAACAACAAAGTTTTTCCACCAGGTCCCTTGCTCCCCATTGGAGTCCTTTTACCTGACACCACACAGGCCTCTGTTTTGTTCAGTTATAGACATTGTTTTGATCCATATCCTGAAGGTGTCGTTTTGTCTGGATAAATCCTTTCTTCTTAGCAAAGTGCAAACAGGCTCCACACTGCAGATGTCTGCGATGTCTCTGCGGTAGTCTTGGATTGTTTTTTCCCAGTCAGTCCCATTTTTCTCAGCAAAATGCAAGCTAGACTTTTTCTTGAAGGTGTTTATTGTAGTCTGCAGTTGCTTTTGGTAAATATGAGCTTAAAGTTTTAGTAAATCTAGTCTACTAAGTAACATGAAGCAAAGAGTATATTAAAAATCATACAACCCAATATCTCTAAATAATCCATTAGCTTTAGTGTGCATCTACTTAAGCAAAATGATTTTGAACTTGAATTGGGCTCATTCACTGACTCCTGAGTAGTAAAGCCATTGCCATACAACTCACTTATGTAGCAGGGAGAGCTCCAAGTGGGCTCATCCAGGCTGTTGTATTTATAGAATGAAGTGCTTGACTCATAGTCCAATTGCATACAGTAGGAAAAGTATGCACGATACTTCATGCTCCCATAAGCCAGTGGCGTTCAGTGCGCAGTTCTGCTTCCCTGTGGGTTTTCTGGAGGGAGTTCTTGGCCTGGCTGTGGCTCAGGCCTTTATCTCCCCTGGAGCCTTGGCCAAACTGCTGCTGATATAGCTGGAGGGGGTTGAGTGCAACCGCCACAGGGGTCATGTCATTGCTTAAGGCATGGCAGAAGCAAATGAATTTTGAGACAACTTTAAAATATAGTCCCTGACATATCATGACATCACTTATCACTCCTTTATTCACAAATTAGAGGTCTAGGAGGGCACTTTTCCTAGTTGGCTGGATGAATACTTGTGAAAAGAAATGATCTTTCACAAAATTCAGGAATTGTTCAGCCTTTTGAGTCCCCACAGGGACAGTACAGCATTCCCAGATGAACTGTCACACACAAAAGTTGACTGCACCCATGTTTTTGAGAGTAGTCTCTCCAAGAACTTGAATTTCTCCGTGGATGTTCCCAAAGCACCTCAGTCCCAGCTGAGCAGGAACAGCCAGAGCCCACTCCATGAAGCTTTTCTTCAAAGAAAAACTTGGTCATTCCCATTGTACGTGCCAGCTGAATCCTGGGGATCTAGTTTGGGAACACCACTAGTCATCTTTAAGATATGATTGAGTAGTAAACGCTTGTCTTCAGGAACAAGGCAGAGATGCTGAGGCAACCCACTCCAACATGAGACACCCAGACTCGGATTCAGCTCCTCTGAATTTACAAACCTATAGTGCCCCTCTGGATGTTGAAAAATTGCTCAGATCCCATTAGAGTTAGCTGAGTAAAAAGTTGTCCAGTTAAAAGCGAGTACTGGGTGTAAGGGACTCTTCTTCTTTTTTCTTTTTTTTCTTTTTTTAGTGTTTCATGTTCTAACCTTCTCCATTTTGCAAGGTTCAGGGAACACAGTGCAAAGTACTTATTTAAACAAGGTTTTGACATTTTAATAAATGATGTGTGTCTTCTTTGTTAATTCCAAAAAACACTTGTTACTTAAAAAATTCTCTTAATACAAGACATTTCTAAAAAATACAAGGCATCTGCACAATTAAAGAGATATTTAAAAATGAGTTATCAAACAGTAAATCCAAAGGTGCATCTGTTCCTCCTGCTTTCCCTTTAATATCACAGGGACAGTCTCTGGGAAATGAAGAGGCTGAAAGCAACAGGTTGTGGCCATCGCAAAATACTTGACTGCAGCTGATTCAGTGTGCAGTACTAGTTGGGGACGGGAAGGGAAGGAAAAGGAAAAGGAAGAGGAAGAGGAAAAAGAAAAGGAAGAGGAAGAGGAAGAGGAAGAGGAAGAGGAAGAGGAAAAGGAAAAGGAAAAGGAAAAGGAAAAGGAAAAGGAAAAGGAAAAGGAAAAGGAAAAGGAAAGGAAATGTGGGACAGGATTTGGCTGGCCTCAGTAAAACTCCCAGCACTTATCAGTTGGTAAAAGGAGATGTGCTGGAACTTGTTGGTCACAGGCCATGGGAAGGATAGAGGCGAGAACCTTAATTAGAAGGAGTGGAGAGTGCTGATTCTGTGTTTAGACAAGGTTCACAAGTTAATAAGGTTGTCCTGTAAAAAGGGGACTCTTGTTTCTGCACAGGGAAGATTGCTCGGGTTGGGGTAGTAACTGTTTAAGAAAATGTCTTAGACCAATCAGTCTGTAACACGGTAACAGAAACACCAATCAGCCTGAAGCACGTTGCTCAGGGAAAGTATAAATGTATGTGAAGCACACTAATAAAGCGGACATTTTGTTTGCATCAAACTGCGTCCCGTCTCTCAGTCGCGGCAAATTGGTGACCCCGACGTGATCGCGCAACGTGATTCCAGGGATGTATATGAGCTTATGAAAGCTCTCCTTCAAAAGCATGGAAGGAATGTTTCTGGGCACGATCTCAAGCTGATGCTTAAATGGGTACAAGTGAAAATACTCACTGTAACTGCATCTACTATTTTTACACGGCAACTTTGGGGTAAGGTGGGGGTGAAACTATGGGATGCGGTAACAATGGGGAACGCCGAAGCACAGTGCATGCTCCCGTGGTGGAGAAGTATTTTTGAGACTTTGAAAGCCCAGGAAAAAAGTCACGAAGACAAAGCAGAGTGGGAAGGAGACTCTCCTGTGGTACCTCCACTGTCATCAGAGGGCCAAATACCCACCGCGCTTTTGGAAGCGTGTGCCGCGGGGTACCCCCAGAAGAGGACCCCTTCGATTCAGGGCGAATGGACCCTGAAGAAGAGCCAGAGCTCTACGCCCCTGACCCACATGATGTGTGGGCTAACATAAGGTGCCAAGCCTTGAAGGAGGGAGAGCTAGAAACTGCTAGAACAATAGCGGCCCCTGTGATTTATCAGAGTCGGAGGGCACAGTGGGAGGCTTTATCTTTTCTGGTAGTTAAGGAGCTGCGCCGTACTGTTACTGAGCATGGACTTTCTTCCCCGTATTTTGCAAGCTTATTATCTTCTGTTTTTGAAACTTATGACTCCACATGATTTAAAATCTTTAGCACGATTGTTGCTGACTCCAACACAGTACACTTTATGGGAAACGCATTGGAGGGGGGGGCTTCAAGCACTTCTCATGACTTACGTAGGTCACAGCAATGCAGGTATAGCTGCACTGACTACAGAACACGTTACAGGCACGGGCCAGCACTCTGATCCAGTAGCTCAGGCTCAGGATATCCCATGGGAAGCTCTTGAAGCAACCCGTGAAGAAGTGAAAAAGGCCTTTTTTAAGGTCTCTGACTTACAGAAGCCACAAAAAGCCTTCACTACGATAACCCAGGAACCCCGAGAACCTTATATGCAGTTTATTGATAGATTGAAACAGGCCTTAGAGCGTCAGATAGATAATGTGGAGGCACGGGAAATTCTGTTGTTGAAACTAACCTTTGAAAATGCTAATGTGGATTGCAAAAAGCTATTGAAATCTCTCCCGAATCCGAACCCCACATTGGTTGAAATGGTAGAAGCTTGTAATAGAATTGGTACTGTAGATCATAAATTTGAAGTTATGGCCGCTGTTTTCGCAGCCATGCGTGGCTCGGTGGGGCCAGGGAACTGTTATGGTTGCAGTAAACCTGGTCATCTAAAAAGAAACTGTTTAGCTGCCAACACTGGTGCAAGGCCCCAGGCTCCTGGGGTTTGCCCTAGATGCCGAAAAGGGCACCATTATGTTAATCAGTGTTGGTCTAAGTATGATTTCCAAGGTCAACCGATACAGGGAAACCGATCACGGAGCGTGGGGCAGTGACGCGCGCAGACACAAGTACCGCAGCCGACATTCCAACCCCCACGAAGGGAAGCAGCAGTGCCTCAAGTCTTCGCCCAGCAACAGCAGGTAGCGCCGGATTGGACCTGGCAACCTCCCACACAGTAACGTTACTCGATCCTTCGGTTCATTTATTGTCAACAAATATCACAGGGCCCTTACCCCCTAAAACACAAGCGTTATTGTTAGGAAGATCATCCACAACGTTGTCAGGTCTTTTTGTACTACCAGGGGTCATTGACTCTGACAATACTGATGAAATTAAGATTATGGCATGGACCCCGTTTCCCCCCTGTACAGTACCAAAAGGTAGCCATATAGCACAATTGATATTGATTCCCACAGGGATGAGCTCCCCAGTTCCTAGCCAGCCTCAAAAAAGACAGGGAGGGTTTGGATCTACAGGGAACCCACAAATTTTATGGGTGTAGTCCATTTCTCAGAAGCGACCTGTATGTCAATGTACCCTTATTTGCGGGAAACAGCAAGTTGTGTTAAGTGGAATTATTGATACTGGAGCTGATGTTATGGTAATATCTCAGGCTAAATGGCCTCCACAATGGCCTCTGGCTAACATTTCCCAAGCATTGGCAGGAATTGGAGGAACTGGCAGCAGCCACTAGAGTTTGGAACTAATCCAAATTCAAGGTCCGGAAGGGCATATAGCCTCTGTCAAACCTTTTGTGTTTCCGGTTCCTATGATTCTATGGGGGCGCGATGTGTTGTCTCAGTGGGGAATGTCCATTTGGACCCATTTTTAGGTGGGGCCATTGAAGTGCACGACACCCTAAAATTGACGTGGAAAACCGATGCTCCTATTTGGGTAGATCAATGGCCCCTACCACTGGAAAAGCTTCGTGCTCTCCAAGAATTAGTTACGGAACAGTTAATGAAAGGGCATATTGTGCCTTCTACCAGTCCTTGGAACTCACCTGTTTTTGTAATAAAGAAACAAACTGGCAAGTGGCGCTTGCTCCATGACCTTAGAAAAATTAATGACGCTATGGAAGACATGGGAGCCCTCCAACCAGGACTCCTGTCCCCCACTATGATTCCTCCAAATTGGCATTTGACTGTTATTGACCTTAAAGACTGTTTTTTTAATATCCTGCTGCATCCAGACAATGGCCCTAAATTTGCCTTTTAGGTTCCAAGCGTCAACATGCAAGCTCCGTTGCAAAGATACCAGTGGGTTGTGCTGCCACAAGAAATGAAGAATAGCCCCACAATACGTCAGTGGTATGTAGCTAAAGTACTTAGTCTGGTTAGGATGGCAATGCCTGGTGTCTTATTGTATCATTATATGGATGATATCCTAGTGGCCGCACAACATCACGAGGTCATGGAGGAAGCTGTGGCCCTTGTCACGGCTGCTGTTAACTCGGCAGGCCTCTGTATTGCACCAGAGAAAATTCAAAAAATACCACCATGGAAGTACTTAGGTTGGCACATAAGGGCTCCAACTATAGCTCCTCAGCCCTTACAAATACAGACAGACATAAGAAACTTACATGATGTACAGAGATTGTTGGGAACAATTAATTGGGTCCAACCACTGTTAGGAATTACTAATACAGACTTAAAGCCTTTATTTGAACTGCTAAAAGGAAGCACTGATTTATGTGCACCTCGTAGCCTCGGACCAGAAGCTATTGACTCCTTACAGAAAGTTGCTACAGCAATTACTCATAGGCAAGCGCATCGTTGGGCACCTGAGTTGTCTTTTTATCTTATCATTCTGAATCCTGCTAGACAGCCATGTACCCGGCAACCCCATGCGCTGATATTCCAATGGGACTCACAGAAGTCAGATCCATTATTAATCATTGAATGGGTTTTTCTACCAAATCAATCTACAAAAACTATTTTTACGCAACACAAGATGTTTGCTTCTTTAATAATTAGAGCCAGACAACGTTTGTTAGCCTTATCGGGAACAGATTTTTCTTGTATCTGCTTACCTGTAACCACTTTATATTTGCAGTGGCTTTATCAACAGTCAGATGCCTTTTGCACTGCATTAGCTGATTACACGGGTCAACTCACGTCCCACCCACCTTCGCATAAACTGTTTAATGTTGACTTCCACCTCATCTCTATACCGAAAAAAAGCTACCAGCCATTAAAAGCCCTTACCGTCTTTACAGATGGATCTGGGAAATCACATAAATCAGTTATCCTGTGGTGGGACGATCAGCAAGGGCGATGGGACTCAGACATACAAACCATTCCTGGCTCTCCCCAGATAGTAGAGTTGACCGCAGTTGTTCGAGCGTTTCGGAGGTGGTCTGCACCACTTAACATTATCACTGATACAGCTTATGTTGCAGGAATTGTTGAACGAGCTGAAGCATCTGTATTACGTGATGTAATGCATTCTGACTTATTTGTTTTATTGCAGGAGCTTATTTTTCTCTTAGACTCACGTCCTCATCCTTACTTTGTTATGCATGTTAGATCACACACTTCTCTACCTGGCTTTATCGCAGAAGGGAACCGACGAGCTGATTTGCTGACTTTACCAGTGCAAGTATTACCGGATCGTGTAGCACAGGCTAAACTTAGCCATTCTTTTTTTCACCGGAATGCTGGAGGTCTCAAATGACAGTTTGGCCTTACTTCCCAACAAGCGGCTAATATTATTGCTGTATGCCCCGACCGTCAGAAATACTCTTTTCCGTCAATAGCAGGAGGAGTTAATCCCAGAGGACTGCAGAGCTTACAGTTATGGCAAATGGACATTACGCATTATCCGGAGTTTGGTAACTTGAAATATGTCCATTCTTCTATTGACACCTTTTCAGGTGCTTTGTTCGCTTCTTGTCACACAGGGGAGAAGATGCGTGATGTTCAAAAACATTTGATGCATGCTTTTGCCACCTTGGGTATACCCTCTCAAATAAAAACAGATAATGGCCCTGCGTATGTCTCAGCCGCTATAAAAACCTTTCTTGACTCTTGGGGTGTGATCCACACTACTGGCATCCCTCATTCCCCTACAGGTCAATCCCTGATTGAACGCTCTCTTCAATCTTTAAAAGGTTTATTACAACAACAGAAAGGGGGAGTAGGGACTGCCACCCCTGAGGAACGTCTACAGAAAGCTTTGCATGTTTTTCACTTTTTAAATTGTTCTTTGTTAGATAGCAACCCTCCGATAGTCCGACATTTTAACACGAATGCTTCACTTGAGGTGCGAGTCAAGGCCCCAGTATTGGTTCGTGATCCAGAAACAGGTAAAGTAATGGGACTGTATGCCCTTATCACATGGGGCAGAGGTTATGCTTGTGTCTCCACAGAGAAAGGCCCTCGATGGATTCCGGCAAAGAGTGTACGACCCTTCTGTGAATCCCTACCACAATCATCTGGAGAGAACTCCGATCACCCTCCAGACCAGCTTTTCGAGCAACAAACTGGTGAATCTCCTGAGGACACTGGTGTGACAGTTGCTTAGGAAAAGGAAGTTGATGTAGCTAAAGTTTTGCTTGTCACAGGGCACGAACCGTTGGGGAATAGTTGTTATTTACATGACTGTATAGATTGGGCCTATTTAGTGTCGAAAAAGGCAGAGGAGGTGTTAGTTTGTGATCTAGAGTGTAGTAAAACAAACCTGGTGCCCGCTATATGGGCTGTTATTAAGCAAGATTGGGATTGGACGAAAGAAAGATGCAGAAAACTACTTGCACGGAAACTAAAGAGGGGCAGAAAGTTGCTTTTAGAATATTTCTTTTTATGATTACGTTAGAGGTTGTGCGAAGCCACCCACTCTTACCGGTACTACCCCAGGTTAATGTATGGGTAACACTAGCAAATCTCACTGGACAAGACACCTTGTGTCTCGCTACTGCCTCTCCTAATAATCCCTTTTCTACATGCCTTGTAGGACTGCCACTAGATAAATGGCCCATACCTGATAAGGTGAGAAAAGCCTTTCCAACCTTGGCTCCCAATTTAACCAATAACTGGGATGCCTGGACCCCTTTTCTCCCACATGCTGCTTTAGAGCCACAAGAAATTGAGTTGCTTGGATCAGTAAAGATGGATTTCTGTGTTAGGTTTAACTATACAGGAACAAATCAGTCTAAGGTATGGGATGTCTCTCCTGTCCATCCCGTTTTTAAAAATGCTACTACTTGGTGTAATTACACAGCAACAAACTTGTCTAGATCTAGCAATGCTCCACTTTTATTACCGCCAGGGATATTTTTTATTTGTGGGGATAGAGCATGGCCTGTTGTCCCTTCTCATATAAAAGGAGGTCCGTGTACCCTTGGACGCCATTCTGTCCTGACTCCTAATACATCCATGATTCTACAACACCGTCTTTCTCGCGGAACAAAGCGTAGCATCCATGCATATACCCCCAATTGTGATGATAATGTGAAGTTTTGGTCTTTTACCTAATGCGTTGTCGCCTCTCTTTTAACACCTGGAGCTGCCGCTGCAAAAGCACTAGCAACATTAGATAAGCTTGGCTGCTGGCTTGCTAAACAAACAAACGCTACTAGCAAAGCATTGCCTGGTCTTTTATTAGATGTAGATAGTGTTTGTCATGCTACATTGCAAAATAGAGCTGCTATAGATTTTTTGCTTTTAGCGCAAGGCCACAGATGTGAGGATTTTGAAGGCAGGTGTTGTATGAATCTCTCTGACCACTCGGAATCAATTCATGCTAGTATTCAACAGCTTAAAGCTGGGGTCTCTAAGCTTCAACGAAATGGTAGTTGGGATTGGTTAGATAAACTCTTTGAAGGATGGGGATTGTCAGGATGGTTAAGGAGTCTTGTGAAGTTGGTTGTATATGTTTTGGTCATTTTTATTCTCCTGTTACTCTTTTTGCCTTGTTTGTTGCAATGCCTACAAAAGTTGATTGCGCATTCTATAGAAAGAGTTCTTATTGTGAAAAAGGAAGGGGGAGATGTGGGACAGGATTTGGCTGGCCTCAGTAAAACTCCCAGCACTTATCAGTTGGTAAAGGGAGATGTGCTGGAACTTGCTGGTCACAGGCCATAGGAAAGATAGAGGCGAGAACCTTAATTAGAAGGAGTGGAGAGTGCTGATTCTGTGTTTAGACAAGGTTCACAAGTTAATAAGGTTGTCCTGTAAAAAGGGGACTCTTGTTTCTGCACAGGGAAGATTGCTTGGGTTGGGGTAGTAACTGTTTAAGAAAATGTCTTAGCACCAGCCAGTCTGTGAATGTTTAGTGTACAGTGTAGACCAATCAGTCTGTAACACGGTAACAGAAACACCAATCAGCTTGAAGCACGTTGCTGAGGGAAAGTATAAATGTATGTGAGGTACACTAATAAAGCGGACATTTTGTTTGCATCAAACTGCGTCCTGTCTCTCAATCGCAGCAAGGAAAGGAAAGGAAAGGAAAGGAAAGGAAAGGAAAGGAAAGGAAAGGAAAGGAAAGGAAAGGAAAGGAAAGGAAAGGAAAGGAAAGGAAAGGAAAGGAAAGGAAAGGAAAGGAAAGGAAAGGAAAGGAAAGGAAAGGAAAGGAAAGGAAAGGAAAGGAAAGGAAAGGAAAGGAAAGGAAAGGAAAGGAAAGGAAACAAGAATGGTGGGAGGGAGGGAGGAAGGAAGGAAAGCAGGAAGGAAGGAAGGAAGGAAGGAGAAAAAGTATTGAAGAGCACTTTCTGTAAGCCCTCTAGGAGCAGTGGTAGGCAAGAATTCCCAGGACTGCAATATCTCCTCCTCTTGTAATATTGATTTGAAAAGATCCATGTGTGAAGAAGGAAATACTGGATGGCTCAAGAGTGAGACAGGGAAGCCCACACCTCTTTTGTTTTAGCATCTGCCACTGGCAGTTCACAAGGGTTTCTGGGCAGCATTGAACTCAGCTTCACAGACTCCTCCTTCCCATCAGTCCTTGGCATGTACTGTGCTTCAAAGCAAAGCGTCACCACTCGATGTTGCAAGAGAAAGACAACAAAGCTGGACGTTATTGTCACTCCACAGCTGAGCAGAGGGCTAATGGGAAGGTAGAGGAGATGAAAGGATGATTAGGCCTGTGTCTAGACAGGGTCTCTGTTCCCCAGTAGCCTGTGTGTGCAGATATTGATAACTGCCCTGCTGAGCAAGCCAAGACCTGTAATGGACTTGAAGTGAAAAGGTTTCTCAAGTGCTATTTAAGAAGACAAGTCTACTTGGTCTAATTCTGATAATAATTTTAGGTGGGTATATGCAGGACACTGCCTGGTTGTAGCATGAGCACAGCTTTTTCTGTTGTGGGATCAAGTGTGAACAGATGAAAATTGTTCAGTCAGAAGGGATCGACAACGACCATCTAGTCCAACCTGCTTGACTACTTCAGGGCTGACCAACAGGTCAGGCCTGTTTTTAAGGGCACTGTCCATATGCCTCTGAAACACTGAGAGGCATGAGGCATCAACCAGCTCTCTAGGAAGCCTGTTTCAGTGTTTGTCCACTTTCTGGTGAAAGCAATGGTTCCTAAGATCTAGTCTGAAGCAATTTCGATCTCTCTGCAAGGTCTAACCTCTTGTTCCAGCCCTTTATCTGTAAATATATAAATTGAGAACGGTTAATAAAAGAGAGCTCAGCTCTGCCTGGCTCTGCTCTCGCTGCTAACAAGAACTCTGCCTGTGCGTCTCTGTCTGCATCCCAGTGTGCGCCGTTTCTACTTGTCACAACCCACCCAGTTCTTCAAAGCCTCCTTGTGAGGATGAGATCCAGCAGTGCTCCTGTTCTGGTCAGCTCCTCCACCATTTACATCAGAAAGTTATCATCAGTGCACTGGAGGAACCTCCTGGATTGTGGCTGGCTGGCTGAGTAGTCCTTCCAGCAAACACCAGGGAAGTTAAAATCCCCCCCGACAACCAGGGCCTGTGACTGAGGCTGCTCTCAGCTGTCTGTAGAGGCCTCATCAACTTCCTCACCCTGATCTGGTGGCCTGTAATAGACACCCACAACAGTATCACCCCTGCCAGCCTGCCCCTTAATTCTCACCCACAGACTCTCAACTCACTCCTCATCCATGCCTGGAGAGTACTCAATACCTTGTAGTTGCTCTCTCACATAAAGAGCAACTCCATCACCACCCTGCCTGGCTGGCCTGTCTTTCCTGAAAAGGACATAGCCATCCATGACCACATTCCAGTCATGTGAGCTGTCTCACCATGTCTCTGTAATTGCCACCAGATCGTAATCTCCTGACTGAACACAGGTTTCTAACTCCTCCTGCTTTTTCCCCATGCTGCACGTATTGGTGTACAGACATTTCAGAGAGCGAGCTGAGCACACTGATTGCTCCGTAGGGGTATGGGAGGCCTCCCAGCCTTCATCAATTCTAGAGTGCTGCCCCACTGGTGCAAGCCCAGCTACTACCCCATCCCCCTTCAAATATAGTTAAAGCTCTCCAAATGAGCCCTGCTCATGTCTCAGCATCCTTTTGCCCCTGTGAGATGAACCTTTCACACACATCACTGTCTGGACTGGTGTTTTATAAACCAGCCACTATGAAAGAATCCAAAGGCATGCGTGCAGCACCAGTCTTGTAGCCAGTCATTAATGTAATGAATTTTTCTATTCTGTCCCACATCAACACCTGAAAATGGAAGGAGGGAAGAAAAAATCACTTGCGCCCCCGACTTTTTCACCATCCATCCCAATGCCTTGAAACCTTTCTTCATTCCCCTCAGACTGCAGGATGCAGCTTACTCCCCACCTGTCTGGAAGATCAGCGGTGGGTAGCAGTCTCTAGGGTGCACCAGGTTGGGGAGTGCCCGGGTGATATCCCTGATCCGGCTCCGGGTAGACTACATATTTCCCTATGATGAGGGTCAACTCTGCATATTGGGCCCTCTGTCTCTATCAGAAGGGAATTACCTACTACAATTACCATTCTTTCTTATCAGAGGCAGTCTTGAGGTGTGGAGTCAACCCCCTCTCTACGTGACCTTGTAGATGGGCCTTGAACCACATCATCGCCTACCTCTTCTTCAAGATGCTGGACCTCGAACTTATTATGGAGGGGCACCTGGTGAAGAAAAGCAGGTAGGGAGGGGGGTTGCCCGCGGCACCAAACTGGAACTCGCTTCCAAACCTCATCAATTTTTTGGTCCCCTAACTCTGCCCGACTGCAACAGGGCAGGGGCAGTCTCGGGTCTCCCACCTCTGCCCGACAGAGCAGGGGTCCATCAGCTTTTGGGGGAATCCCCCTGGAGCCTCTCTGACTGGCATGCTAGGGAGTTACTCCACCAGTCGATCCCCTTTTCACACTCCCTGATGGATCTCAGTGTCTCGACTTCCTCCTTAAGGTTCGTGACCATGCTGAGCAGATCTTGCAGCTGCTCACACCTCACGCAGGTGGAATGCTGCCTCCTTCCCCCGGCAGCAGCAGCAGGCTCTGGCATTCCCTGCATCCAGAGACCTGAACAGCCACAGTCTGGGGCAGGTGCTCTGTCCCTGCCCAGCACTGGAGAAAAGCAATGATCTTTCACAAAATTCAGGAATTGTTCAGCCTTTCGAGTCCCAGCAGGGACAGTACAGCCTTCCCAGCTGAACTGTCACACACAAAAGTTGACAGCACCCAAGTTTTTGAGAAGACTCTCTCCAAGAACTTGAATTTCTCCCTGGGTGTTCCCAAAGCACCTCAGTCGCAGCTGAGCAGGGACAGCCACAGCCCACTCCAAGAGGCTTTTCTTCAAAGGAAATCTTGATATTTCCCATTGCACATGTCAGCTGAATCCTCCAGATCTAGACTGGCAACACGAAACTGTGAGATACGATAGAGCAGCAAATGCTTGTCTTCAGGAGCAAGGCAGAGATGCTGAGGCAACCCACTGCAACATGAGACACCCAGGTTGGGATTCAGCTCCTCTGGATTTACACAGCTATAGTGCCCCTCTGGGTGTTGAGAAATTACTTAGATCCCATTAGAGTTAGCTGAGTAAAATGCTGTCCAGTTAAAAGCAAGTACATTGTGTAAGGGACCCTTTTTGTAAGTTTTATTTTTATTTTTTTCTTTTTAATTTCATTTCCTTTTTTATTTTTTTTTTTACTGTTTTCTGTTCTATCCTTCTCCATTTTTGAAGTTTCAAGAAACACAACGCATAGTAGTTATTATAAAAAGGTTCTGACATTTTAATAAAAAACGCATGTCATTTTTGTTAATTGTTAATTCTTTAAGAAATTTTATTAATACAAGAAATTTCTAAAAAATACAAGGCATTTTATCAATTGAAGTGACATTTTAAAGTGAGTTATCAAACAGGAAATACAATGTTGCACCCGTTCCTCCTGCTTTCCCTTTAATACCAGAGGGACAGTCTCTGGGAAATGAACAGGCTGAAAGCAAAAGGTTGTGCTCAAAATACCTGACTGCAGCTGATTCATTGTGTAGTACAATTTTCCCGCTGGAGTAATTTCAAGAGCACCAAGCATACCATAGGTCTTTGTGAGCTCTCAAGAGCTCCAAGCCAGTTGAATAGGAAGAATGTCACTTCTTCACTTAAACAACCTTTTCTATTACATATGTTCATTCCATAACAAAGCCCGTCTCTCTATATTACATTACATACATGTACAAAGTGTATTGTCATTCTAGAATACCTGTCCCATCCAACAGGGAAAAGCTCACAGCTTGTCTGTGCGACGGAGCTCCATACACACATTGTGTCTAATATGGGAAGACAGACACCAAGGAGCAGCATTTCAGTTTTTATATGTGCAAGCCCATCCATATGCATTTGCCTTAATGCAGTGTAGAAAACACCTTAGCATTTGCTACCAGTTTTGTTCCACCTGGAGCAAATGCCTTCACATGTCCACTTCATTATCAACATACTTAGAGGAAATTCTTGCAGCTCAATGCGTTCTTGCAGCTCATCATGCGCCTTTTGCAGCATGCAAACTGGGTAACAGGAAAAGTGCAGTGACAGGAGCCTTTGGAAGGAAGTTTCTGATCTTGGTATTCACAGTACAGGGGTTTGGACTCAACCAGTTGCAGTTGACTGACAGCTTGGGAAAAGGTGTGTTTGCAGCATGTCACCGAATGCGGTTGCCATAACCCTTGCCAGTGACAGTGAGCATCAATCCAGCAGCAGAGCTTCTTCCAGCTTGCTGGATCACAGGCCGCTTGACCTGCACCTCAAAAGTGATATGTGACTCTCACTCATATGTCATGTCAAATGAGCAAGAAGCCATCAAAGAGAGTCAAAACATAACATGATTTCTTTTGAAAGAATGTATACAGGATAGATTAGGTCGTCTGAATCAGTACTTGTCAATAGAGTAACTTGTGATCATAAAATGGATTGTAAGCTTTTGAGGGAAAGTATCCCAGCTTCCTACAGACAGTGTGGTTACATGTTGTTTAAAAGGAAATGTGAAGCATCTTGGAGAAATGCAGCTTCTGTTCAGTCTCTAAGTGACAGCTCAACAGCCATAAGGTTCACTGGAAATGCCTCAGAGAGTACAGATTCTGAAAACCTTTGGAAGAAAATGCCACAGCAGTTCTACTATGCCATAGACGAATTTGGGAATAAGGGAAGTGATTCAAGGATATCACCCCTCCAAAGTCCCAGTGATGTCATGGACAGTTCGACGATCTTTCAGTTAGTTGATGAGTGACAGCACAACATGACATACCATGGATGTCCTCTGTGCAGTACACAGCTACCTACAGTAGACATCAACTAACTAACTAACTAACTAGCTAACTAACTAGCTATACTAACTGAATAACCAAACCTCTCACCATATTGGCTGAAAAAGCAACTGTAAATTTTTAAAAGTGACAAAAATGCATGTGAAAAATGAGTATTCAGTACACAGCTACCTACAGTAGAAACTAACTAACTAACTAACTAACTGACTACGTAACTCTCTCGCCATATTGGCTATAAACCTATTCTAAATTTATGAAACTCAGAAACTCATATGTGAAAAACATACACTGAAAACACATCTACCTACAGTAAAAACTAAATAACTAATTAACTAACTAAAGAACGAATAAACTAACTAACTAACTAACTAACTGCTGAATGTTGTGCAAAACGAATCATGTCCAGTCTGAGGCATTTCTTCAGGACCTCTTCAGAGTGCCTGGGGAAAGAAGGGGGAAAAGACAGGCATTAGGGACACGGCTGAGAGGAGAAGCAGCAGCTTGTGCTTTCATGTGAAATCC
Organism: Streptopelia decaocto; assembly: GCF_964273445.1. NCBI lineage: Eukaryota > Metazoa > Chordata > Aves > Columbiformes > Columbidae > Streptopelia > Streptopelia decaocto. Next base: position 185,774,518 of record NC_138663.1, on the reverse strand, counting down.
AATAGCCATTCCTAGTTCTCCTCTGCAGGACTCCTGAGAGCTGGTGTTAGGGTTTGGTGTTACAATAGCAATGACTGAGATTGTGGAAGTTTGGGGAAATTTCAATGAACACAAGGGCTTTTGACCTAAGAGCTGTACTAATCTCTGCTTCAGTGGCCAGGCCAGGGTACAGCTCCAGCTGGGGGATGACTTTGCTTGTCCCTGTGGCAGCAGTCCCAGCTTCTAAGCAGAGGGTGCTTTTTCCTCACCCTGGTTATTGACCTCACATACATGTGAAGCTTTGGCGTCTGCCTCTGGCACTGGCAACTCTTCGGCCGACGCACTGTCAAGCCCAGCCTGCTCCTCCTCCTCCTCAAAGAGCTCCCCATAGTGCTCAATGAGGAGCTGCACCAGCCCTGTCACCTGCACACAGAAAACCATTGGTTTCTGCCCCGGTGGCTGCAATCAGGTCCACAGGCCTCTCCCACTCCCCACCCTGGCTTCTGCTCAGAAGCTTCAGCTGTAGGGTTGCTCTTGCCAGCAGTTTCCCCAGAAGTGTTTGCTGAGCTGAGGAGGCAGACTGGAACCTCTGAACAGCAAAGCTCAGCTGGGCCTGGAAGGCTGTAGCCGGCTGGTAAATGCAACGTACCTTCATCACCTCCACCAGGACATCCACGGGGAGCATGTCCTCCTCGGGTGGGCTGAGGAGGACTGTCCCCAAACAGACAGCCAGTTTCCTGGCTGTCATCCTGGTGGTGGTGGCATTGCTGGAAATGGCGTGGAGAAGGCTGAGCAAGTCTTTGAGGAGGAGGAGGTTGGCCTTAGGTAACTTACTGGCCACCCTGAGGAAAGGGGAACACAATGTTAAGAAAGAAGATGGTGACAAGGAAGGTGTCGCAGGCTCATCTCAGCCAAGGCCAGGCGAGAGAAGGCTCCCTGGCCATGGCTGGTTTACAGCAGAATGTGTGCCCTGGCTGAGATGCAGCCATCTCCTTCTGGCAAGAGTCTCTTTGGGGAGCAAGCCCAGTGCCTGCGGGCAGTGCTCCGAGGAGATAAATGCTTTTCTGTGCCACTTTCCCCCAAAACCTGAGCCCATAGCAGCAGGAGAAGCAAGATGTGACCAGCCAAAAAAACGTCTTTTTCAGGCAGGCGGATCTTTGCAGAGAAGTGCCGCGCTCTGCCAGTGCCTGCGGAGCAGACGGGCTGCTGTTCACACTTACTCTTTGAGCCCAGCCATCCTCTCCTGCCTGCTGGTCTTCAGCACGGCGCTCATCCACTGCTCGTAGAGCTCAGCCTGGAGGAGCTGGGAGGGGATCTTGCGCAGGAAGTCCTGCAATGGCAAGGGCTGCGCGTGAGGCTGTGAGCAGTGCCGCCGGGAGCACAGGCAGCAAGGCCAGGCCTCTGGCTGAGCAGCTGCTCCTGGCTTTGGGCTCCTGTTCTGGCAGGGGCCCTTCAGCAGCGCCAGAGCCGGGAGCTGCCGGGCTCCAGGTCAGCAGGCTTCACCTGCAGGATGACGGCCAGGAGGTGCAGCGGCTGGCTTTCCAGGTGGACCTCTGCGCCGCTGTCCAGGGCCTCCCGGAGCTCCTGGGTGGCCCGCTCGCTGGCTGTCACAAGGAAGATCCCCTCCGTGGATGGCCCGTGCTGGTGCAGGAGAGCCAGCAGGTCCTGCAGGGGACAGAAGAGATCATTACTGGTTTTGGGAGAGGCCCTGGGATTACTGAACATTCCTCAAGGGCAGGATGGAGCATGGACGGGTGTGCAGCTGTCACTGGGGTAGGAAAGCGGTGGCTGGAGGTGGGTGATGTGTGGAGGAGCCAGCCTTGTCCCCAACACCCATGTGAGCTCTCTCCGATGGGCACACCATCTCTCCAGAGTAGCCCGCAGAATGAAAACCAGGTGACCAGACTTGCTTACCTGGATGGGCTGGGGCAGCGTGCCGTCCTGGCTGCACAGAGCTGCCAGGGGCCGGCCGAAGAGAAGCCCCCTGTGCACACAGCCTGGCATCACAGGGCGTGGGAAGGGCCTGGGCAGCCCCCTCCTCTTCCTGTATGTCCTGCCTGCTGCAAAGGAGAAGAGAGCAATGAGCCATGGAGGAGAAGTGCCAGGCCAGCTCTCTTTGAGCCCCTCAGCACTGTTCCCCCATTACTGAGCTTGTGGGAGACGCATTGTTTGAGAAACAGGGATCCCAGGGGCTCAGCTCTCTCCCTCCACAGAGCCATATGGACGGACATGCCCTGCGGAAAGGGCAGCAGCAGCCCCAGTGCAGCACGAGTGCCCGTCTGCCAAAGGAGGAGAGAAGGGCCGCCCTGCCCCTGTCTTCCCCAAACTCACCAGCCGAGTGGCCAACTCCACTTGGGCTGCTGGAGGAGAGGCTGGGTGGTCTATGCTGCTCTTCACCAGCCTGCAAGAAATGCGCTGCACTCACCAAACAGTCCTGCAGCAGAAAGGGCACTCGACGAGCTGTATTGGCCCTTTTCCACGTATGAAATCTGGGGACAGCCTAGATTGCACCCTGGGTAATCCTGACCTTTGCCTGGTCCTCAAGGAGCTTCTCCAGGCTCCTGGTGTGCAGGATCATGGCCTGCGCAAGGGGAAAAGAGCAGAGGGTGAGAAGTGCTGCACCTGCTGCTGGGCTGCTGTCATCTCTGGGGACATAACAGAAACTCGAGGGACACTCACAGCATTGTGGCCCCTCAGCTCCTTCATCAGCACATTAAAGGAGGGCAGCTGGGTAACATGGGCTCCCTCCGCTCCTTCTGGTGGTCTGTGTGTGGGGAAGGGAAGGGCAAAGAAAGAGCTGTGTGAGACCCAGGCCGGCTTGCCTCTCACCTGCCAGCCCAGGCAGCACTTCAAAGCTGCAGTGAAGCAGCTGAGCACCACTGGGCAACGGAGCGGAGACCCGCGGCAGTGCGGAGGTCGGGCCTGGGCAGATGTTGGGTGGACACAGCTGGACTTACGCAAGGAGCATGCTGATCCAGAGCTGCTTCACTGCCCGGCAGCTGCAGAAAGAGAGGAGAAACTGCCTGAGTGTTGCTGGTCCCCAGCCTGCGGGCAGAGGCGCGTGCAGGCACAGCCCTGCCCTATGGGGATGACCACAGAGGCAGGACAGAGCTCTGTGGGGCAGGACTTGTTCCTACAGTGAAACGTGGCACAGAGACTCACCAGAAGGTGACGATGCAGGAGCCCGAGGGCCAGACCAGAACGAGGGAGTTGGTGTTCTCGCCTTCCTCCTCCTCAGCAGCATCACCGGCTGCCCCCTTCCCGCTGCCCAGCACCTGCAGCCGGCACAGGGCCAGGCAGAGCTGCGGGCGCGGGTCACTGCCACGTCTGGCCCAGGGTCACCTGCACCTGCTGCCGGGGCAGTGGCTCTCCTAATGCCAAGATGGGCATGCACTGCTCCATGGGCTCATGGCCGTCCCTGCCGAGCAGATGGATTCGGGGGTGAAAAAAGTGTGTGATGCTCGTGGGACTGGCTGTGCCGAGGTGTCCCTTAACCATGGAGGGAGCCTACCTAGAGACGCGACAGCAGTTGACTTGGCCCATCTCGACAAGTGCAGCAGAAAGCTGAGGTGAGAGGTGCTTTCGGCTGGTGCCTCAAAGAGTGCCCAGTTGGCTGCAGACAGGCTGCCAATGGGCATCCCTGTGCCGGGCAGAGCTGCTGGACAAGAGCTTGGCTCTCCCCAGCGGTTCTGTGTTGGCACAGAAGCGTTGCCGGGCCAACGTTGGGTCAACACAACAGACCATTTCAACTGCTGGGGTGGCGGGGGGGGGGTGTAATGGGGGCTCGCCCCATCATTCTGCCCCTGTCTCTCTCATCCCGGGGAGCCCAGTCTTTGGCACAGCACCGCAGTCCTGACCTCACAGCGCTGAGCAGAGGGGAAGGGTCACCTCCCTCCAGCTGCTGGCCATACTTTACCTTCTGCAGCCCAGGCCACCACTTGCCACCACCTGGGGGCAAGGGCACCTTAGTGGCTCCTGGTCAACTTGCTGTCCTGCAGGTTGCTTGGACCTTTTGTGCCATGTTGCTTTCCAGCCTCTTTACCAAGCTGCTCTCAGTCACGAGTGTGTGTGGATGCGTCCCGGGATGCTTCGTGCTTGTACCGTTGCCATCCACAGCTGGTCCCTCCCTATTTTTGTGGGTGTCCCGGTAGCACTGTATGTAGCCGTCTAGTGAACACATGAATTTCACATACGTGTTTATGGCTTTCAAAATTTTTTTTCTTATGTCATTATGATGAGAGGTTTAGTTAGTTAGTTAGTTAGTTAGTTGATTTCTATTGTAGGTGGGTTTGTACTGCATAGAGGAGGTCCATGGGATGTCATGTTGTGCTGGCATCATCAGCTAGTTGAAGGATCACCAAACTGTCCATGACATCGCTGGGACTTTGGAGGAGTGATATCCTTGAATCAACTCCCTTTCAGTTGTTTTCTTCTATGGAGTGGTAGGACCCCTGTGGCGTTTTCTTCCAAAGATTTTCAAAATTTGTATTATCTGAGGCATTTACATTGTACTTTACGGCTGTCGCGCTGTCACTTAGAGACTGAACAGAAGCTGCGTTTCTCCAAGATTCTTCACATTTCTTTTTAAACAATATGCAACTACACTTTCTATAGGAAACTGGGATACTTTCTCTCAAATTAGACAAATATTGATAGAGATGACCTAATCTATCCTGTGTACATTCTTTCAAAAGTAGTCATGTTATGTTCTGACTCTCTTTGATTGCTTCTTACTCATTTGACATGACATATGCATGAGAGTCACATATCACTTTTGAGGTGCAGATCAAGTGGCCTGTGATCCAGCAAGCTGTCACTGTCACTGGCAAGGGTTATAGCAACTGCATTTGGTGACATGGTGCAAACACACCTCTTCCCAGGCTGTCAGCCAACTGCAAGTGGTTGATTCCAAACCCCTGTGCTGTGGCTACCAAGAGCAGAAACTTCATTCCAATTGCTCTATGTATGTAGGCAATGAAGTGGACTTGTGAAGGCATTTGCTTCAGGTGGGAGAAAACTGGTAGCAAAAGCTACAGTGATTTCCATATCGCATTAACACACAAGCAAGTTCCTGTCTTCCCCTATTAGACACAATGTGTGTATGGAGCTGCGTCACACAGACAAGCTGTGAGCTTTTCCCTGTTAGACGGGACAGGTATTCTAGAATGACAATACACTTTGTACATGTATGTAATGTAATATAGAGAGACGGGCTTTGTTATGGAATGAACATATGTAATAGAAAAGGTTGTTTAAGTGAAAAAGTGACATTCTTCCTATTCAACTGGCTTGGAGCTCTTGAGAGCACACAAAGACCTATCATATGCTTGGTGCTCTTGAAATTACTCCAGAAGGAAACTAGCACTGCACAATGAATCAGCTGCAGTCAGGTATTTTGCAATCGGCACGACCTGTTGCTTTCAGCCTGTTCATTTCCCAGAGACTGTCCCTCTGGAATTTAGGGGAAAGCAGGAGGAATAGCTGTATCTTTGGATTTCCTGTTTGGTAACTCATTTTAAAATGTCTCTTCACTTGAGCAGATGCCTTGTATTTTTTAGAAATGTCTTGTATTAATTGAATTTCTTAAATAACAAGTGTTTACTTGCAATTAGCAAACATTTCGGACAGTGTTTATTAAAATGTTTAAAGAAGTACTTCACCTTGTGTTTCTTGAACCTTGCAAAATGGGAAGGTTAGAACATGAAATAGTAAAGAAGAAAAAAATAAAAAAGAAGAGTCCCTTACACATGGTACTTGTTTTAACCTGAGAACTTTTTACTCAGCTAACTCTAATGGGATCTGAGCAATTTTTCAACATCCAGAGGTGCACTATAGCTGCGATAATCTAGAGGAGCTGAATCCCAACCTGGGTGTCTCATGTTGCAGTGGGTTGCCTCAGCATCTCTGCCTTGCTCCTGACGACAAGCGTTTACTACTCTATCGTATCTCAAAGCTGACTAGTGGTCTTCCCAAAAGACATCTCCAGGATTCAGCTGGCACATACAATGAGAAAGAGGAAGTTTTTCTTTGAAGAAGAGCCTCATGGAGTGGTCTCTGGCTGTCCCTGCTCACCTGGGACTGAGGTGTTTTGGGAACACCCAGGGAGATATTCAAGTTCTTGGAGAGACTATTCTCAAAAACTTGGGGCTGTCAACTTCTCTGTGTCACCAAAAAGAAGGAAAACTTTTTTTTTTCTAAAGGAATCACTTGCACTGACATGTGGAAACCACATTTCTGTCATGTTTCTCTGCTGGCTACTGAGTTTACTTATTCAAATGTACCTAAGTCTTTCTTGTGTTTGTCTGTCTTTATTTCTCTCTATCTTTCTCTGTCTTTTAAAATGTAGTTCCAGAAATTTTTGGTATTCTGAGTCTCTTAGAGCTTCTTAAATATTATGCATTTCTTGGAATGTATTTATTTTTCATCTCCTGTTTTTCTAATGAAATTATTTCTGAAACTAATTTTTATTTTTCATTACTTTTATCTAATGTGGCTAAATGTGTGATTTTTTGAAAAGCATACAGATAGAATTTGCCTCTGAAATGTACAATGTATTTTATAACATTCTTCCTGTATTATATCATTGAGCATTTGGCAGGTAAAAAATGTTTTTACCTGTTTTTGTTGTTGTTGTTGTTCTGAATTTTACTAGAGTCTGAAAAAAGGTTCACTCCCAAACACATTGATTTAACTATTGATGAGTCTCTTCTTTGGTTAATCACTGTCAGGAATAATATGCTAATATGTTGACCTTGAGTCATGGTGGGAGAACACAACAATGATGAAATGAAAGCGGTGTCACGCATGTTGCCTGCAAAGACTTTAGACATTTTGGAAGAACATATTTATTTCTTTTGTTTTTCACTTTGCTTCTTGTTCACTCAGTTCTGAACTTACTTGGTGAATGGGTGTAAAAATTATTTTGACACTTTGTATGAAAGAAGCAAGCGATATGTGAGGTTTTTTTACTCATATCAGTATTACGTTGAATTAGGTCTACTTTCTGCTTTGTTTCACAGGAAAGCTAGCTAAAACCTTCAGAACTCATCTGTAAGTGCTTCCTCAAGGCAAAAGCTGGATGTTGTAATTTGAAAAATTATGTTTATTTATTTGTAGGCTTTAAAATGTAATTTAAAGTAAGTTCGTGAATAGCTGTATATTGTTTGACTTTTGAATCCGAAAGCAGTATCTAAAAGTACCTGACATTTTCTGGGCAGTAGGAGGTATATAACAGCTATACTTTTGTAAATCAGGCTGGTTTTTTTGGTGTCTCAGACTGGATGCACAATTTTTGCTATACTCAAAACGCATTGGGACCCCAAATCTGTCCAATTTCAACATAACATTATATATATATATATACACTATATATATATAATATATATAAAATAGACCTTCTTACTGTGTAACATGCATGTGATCTACTCTTAAAAGCCCCCATGTATTAGAGCCTGAAGTGCTGTGATTGTGTCAAAGGCACTTTTGTGCTGCACCTTGGAGCTGGGCACAGCACTGTGGGAAAGCAAGATGTGCAGTTCCAGCCACCTGGATGATAAAGGAAGATCAATACTAACACGACCATCTGGACGGTCAAAGAAATAATGCTAACATAGTTAGATGATAGCAAAATAGAAAGGGCCTTGGACAGATTGTGTTGAAGTACGTTTCTCATAATTGTAGAGAGTTATAGCTCAGACTTGTGAGAATGATATCTCGGGTCGGAGAACTGCCCCCCAATCTATGATGTGTGAATGAGTGGGAACATAACTGAAACAAAGATAACATCAGTGTGGTGTGTTTTTAGTAACAATTATTGGAAAAACACCTTATGTAACATCTTAGTCCAGGTCCGTATCTGTAAATCCTATAAATTGTCACTGACTAATAAAGAAGGCCTCAGCCTGGCTCAGCTCTCTGCTCTGCCCGGCTCTGCGCTCCTTCCTGAACAAGATCTCTGTCTGTGCATGAATCTCTGTCTGCATCCCGGTGTGCGTTGTTTCTAATCACCGCAAGTGGTGCCCTATGTGAGTGTGTGATCCCTGGAGGCTCTTCATCGAGCTGTGTGTTTGGCGGCGACCACGCAGCCCGACAGGTGAGTAAATTTTATTTGTGGCCACATTAATCCCTACGGTATAAATAGGGACAAGCAGTCCTCGTGGAATGAGAGAGCTGCGGGATTGCGTTAGTATGGGGCAAGCCACTTATATAAATATGAAAGTCAAAATGGGCTCACAGCTAATGCCATTTGGTAGACTGCTGTTACATATGTCTCATCTTTTGGTGTTTTGAAATATGTATATATTTCTATACTTTTTCAGGTACGCTTTGTGCATCTGCTCCTACAAGTCATTAAAGCAGAGATGTTCAGCGTCATTGGACCCGCTGTTTTGCAATGCTGGGAGTGCTACAACAGATTTAAACTGGCAATGGTCCTGGATACACTGCTAGATCCACGCAACATTTTTTAAAGTAATGGAGTGTTTCGCATGTCACAGGTATTCCACGTTCTGCCACTACACAGGCTATTATTGAACAGGCCCATTCCACACTGAAGCAGATGTTACTAAAACAAAAAAGGGGCAATATGATGCCTCAAGAACAATTAGACAATGCAATATATACTTAAAATTTTTTGAATCGTACTAAGCCTCCCTCCTCTACCACAGCAGTGGAAAAACACTTTTGTGTTCCAGGTTCACTATCTCAGAGACCAAAGGTTATGTATCAGGATCCCCTGCACCAGTCAATAGCAAGGGCCTGTAGAGTTAATTACCTGGGGAAGGGGATATGTGTGTGTTCTTATTCCAACAGGACTGAAGTGACTTCCTGCAAAATAATGTTAAACCTGACTACGAGTTGGACAAACATGACGCAGGACCTAATGCCAGAGATACAGCGTCTGTCCACAGTTTCACACAGTTTCACACCTCTTTTGTTTTAGCATCTGCCACTGGCAGTTTACAAGGGTTTCTGGGCAGCATTGAACCCAGCTTTACCGACTCCTCCTTCCCATCAGTCCTTGTATGTATCACAGTATCACAGTATCACAGTATGTTTGGGATTGGAAGGGACCTCAAAAGTTCATCTAGTCCAATCCCCCTGCTGGAGCAGGAACGCCGAGGTGAGGTCACACAGGAACATATCCAGGCGGGTTTTGAATGTGTCCAGAGAAGGAGACTCCACAACCCCCCTGGGCAGCCTGTTCCAGTGTTCTGTCACCCTCACTGAGAAGAAGTTTTTTCTCAAATTTAAGTGGAACCTCTTGTGTTCCAGCTTGATCCCATTACCCCTTGTCCTATCATTGTTTGCCACCAAGAAGAGCCTTGCTCCATCCTCGTGGCACTCACCCTTTATATGTTTATAAACATTAATAAGGTCACCCCTCAGTCTCCTCCAAACTAAAGAGACCCAGCTCCCTCAGCCTTTCTTCATAAGGGAGGTGCTCCACTCCCTTAATCATCTTTGTTGCCCTATGCTGGACCCTCTCCAGCAGTTCCCTGTCCTTCTTGAACTGAGGGGCCCAGAACTGGACACAATATTCTAGATGAGGTCTCACCAGGGCGGAGTAGAGGGGAAGGAGGACCTCTCTCGATCTACTAACCACCCCCCTTCTAATACACCCCAGGATGCCACTGGCCTTCCTGGCCACAAGGGCACAGTGCTGGCTCATGGTCGTCCTGTTGTCCACCAGGACCCCCAGGTCCCTTTCCCCTACACTGCTTTCTAATATGTAATTTCCCAACCTATACTGGAACCTGGGGTTGTTCCTACCCAGATGCAGGACTCTACACTTTCCCTTGTTAAATTTCATTAGGTTATTCCCCGCCCAGCTCTCCAGCCTGTCCCGGTCTCGCTGGATGGCAGCACAGCCTTCTGGTGTGTCAGTCCCTCCTCCCAGCTTAGTGTCATCAGCAAACTTGCTGATAGTGCACTCTATTCCCTCGTCTAAATCGTTAATGAATATATTGAATAATACTGGCCCCAGTACTGACCCCTGAGGCACTTCACTAGATACTGGCCTCCAACTAGACTCCGTACCATTGACTACCACTCTCTGGCTTCTCTCCTCAAGCCAGTTTGCAACCCACCTCACTACTCTATTGTCTAGACCACACCTCCTCAACTTAGCTGTGAGGATGCTGTGGGAGACTGTGTCAAAGGCTTCACTGAAGTCAAGGTAGACCACATCCACTGCTCTGCCATCATCCATCCACCTTGTTACATTCTCATAAAAGGCTATGAGGTTGGTCAAGCACGACTTACCCTTGGTAAAGCCATGCTGACTGCCCCTAATAACCCTCTTATCCTTGATATGCCTTGAGATGGCACCAAGGATAAGCTGTTCCATTACTTTCCCAGGGACAGAGGGGAGGCTGACCGGTCTATAATTACCCGGGTTCTCCTTCTTGCCCTTTTTGAAGGCTGGAGTGACATTTGCTTTCCTCCAATCCTCGGGCACCTCTCCAAAGATGATGGAGAGCGGTCCAGCAATGACTTCAGCCAGCTCCCTCAGCACCCGCGGATGCATCCCATCTGGACCCGTGGATTTATGGATGTCCAGACTATTTAATTGCTCCCTAACCCAGTCCTCATCAACTAAAGCAAGCTCCTCCATTGACCTGGCTTCATCCGGGGTCTCAGGGGTACAGGGCTCCTACGGACAGCCCCCGGCAGAGTAGACAGAGACAAAGAAGGCATTCAGTAATTCTGCCTTCTCTGTATCTTTTGCCACCAGGGCACCCACCCCATTCATCAGTGGGCCTACATTGCCTCTGGAATTAGTTTTATCTGCTATGTATTTGAAAAAGTTCTTTTTGCTGTCCTTGACCCCTCTCACCAGCTGTAATTCTCAGGAGGCCTTGGCTATCCTAGCTGCCTTCCTACATCCTCTAACAGCAGCCTTATATTCTTCCCAAGTGGCCAGCCCCTGCTTCCATGACCTGTAAACTCTCTTCTTCTGCTTGAGCATACCCAACAGATCCCTATTCAACCACACAGGCCTCCTGGCTCCCTTCCTTGACTTCCTGCATGTGGGGATGCTCTGATCCTGAGCGTGGAAGAAGCAATCTCTGAATGCAATCCAGCTATCTTGGGCCCCTTTTCCTTCAAGCAGTCTTGCCCATGGGATTTCCCCCAGCAGTTGCTTGAAAAGGCCAAAGTTAGCCCGGCTAATGTGCAGGGTTGCAATTCTACTTGCTCTTCTGACTGTGGTCACAGGGTGAATTGTGTGGCAGTTGCACATTCCCCTGAGATCTGGAGACCTCAATGGGGCGGTTGATGGCTCTTTAGCACCTGTTGTGCCCCACTGTGCCTGTCCCTAAGTACACATATAGGGTGGTACCAAGGTGCTGTCAGTCACATCCTCCCCTGCCTCGGGTCTGGGTGACTTCACCTCTACCAATTGATGGGGCAGGAGGGGTGGGACCCTCGGTCAATTGACAGAGTCCTTAACAAAGAAGGTGCCCAGAGAAGCTGCGAAGCTTCTGGACTATGTTGTAATGCCTGCAGCCACATCTGACCACACTATAAAGCAGGGTTCCCACCGAAGACACCCTTTGAATGGTCTTCTTGGAGCTGCGGGTCTGTAAACTGTAGTCCTTTCCTTAGACAGGAACACCATCTAAGGAGACTATCTGGGATTAAGAACACCTCACCTCTTCATTTGGGTGAGTGATTATTTACTGGATGTATCCCTGAATGAGTCTTCGCCTAACCTAGGCGAGTGATTATTTCTTGTGAGTACCCTGAAGTAAAAGGCCGCTAGTTTTGTTTCTTGTGACTACAGGCTCGTTGTGGATCCTCATTATTCTTATGTTATTGTATTCGAATAATCTCCTTAGCCAATATCTGAACCTGTATTTTATGTCATCAGAGTACTACATATGGGTAATACCATTGAAATTAGTTTTTATGAGTGTATATAGTGTATATAGTGTTTATGAGTGAAATCAAGTAAAATCAAGTAAAAAAACACCTCCAAAGAACAGCCTGAGCTAATGTGCAAGGCCTGATTTAGGATTTAGCCAGTGGCCTGAAAAAACAACTGCATGATTTTCAAGAATTAACACTGATAACATCATCTAATAGCACAAAGTGATAAGACCCAAAAAATTGTTGTCTTCCGGACCATCTGGAGGATGATACAGAATGAAAAGAAGAATAAAGCCAGGGTCCTTGCTGCGCTCACTGTGAGCAGGATGTTCAAAGACAAAAAAGGGGGAGCAGTTCCAGGTAAAGGGCCTTGGAGAGGTATTACAGAAGTATGTTTTTTATGAGTGTAAGGAGTGACAGCCCAGGCCAGTGAGAATGGTATCTCAAGGGGGAAAACCATCCCCATATGTATGATGTGTAAATGTTGGGCCTGAGCGTTTGAATGAGTGTGAATGAGATCCAGGGCCTCAAACTTATTACGGAGGGGCACGTGGGGAAGCAAAGGGAGCGGGGTTGCCTGCGGTGCCAAACTGGAACTCGCTTCCAACCCTTGTCATCTTTTTGGTCCCCAACCTCTGCCCGACAGCAACAGGGCAGGGGCAGTCTCGTGTCTCCCCGCTCTGCCTGACAGATCAGGGGCTCCATCGGCTTTTGGGGGTACCCCCCTGGAGCCTCTCTGACTGGCACGCTAGGGAGTTACTCTACCAGTCGATCCCCTTTTCACACTCCCTGATGGATCTCAGTGTCTCGACTTCCTCCTTAAGGTTCGTGCCCATGCTGAGCAGATCTTGTAGCTGCTCACACAAGTGGAATGCTGCCTCCCTCCCCCGGCAGCAGCAGCAGGCTCTGGCACTCCCTGCAGCCAGAGACCTGAACAGCCACGGTTCGGGGCAGGTGCCCTGTCCCTGTCCTGCACTGGAGAAAAGAAATGATCTTTCACAAAATTCAGGAATTGCCCAGGCTTTCATGTCCCCACAGGGACAGTACAGCCTTCCCAGCTGAACTGTCACACACAGAAGTTGACAGCACCCAAGTTTTGAGAAGAATCTCTCCAAGAACTTGAATTTCTCCCTGGGTGTTCCCAAAGCATCTCAGTCCCAGCTGAGCAGGGACAGCCACAGCCCACTCCATGAGGCTCTTCTTCAAAGAAAAACTTGCTTTTCCCCATTGCGTGTATCAGCTGATCCTGGAGATCTTGTTTGGCAACACCACTAGTCAGCTTTGAGATACGAATGAGTAGTAAACGCTTGTCTTCAGGAGCAAGGCAGAGATGCTGAGGCAACCCACTGCAACATGAGACACCCAGGCTGGGATTCAGCTTCTCTGGATTTACGGAGCTATAGTGCAGCTCTGGATGTCGAAAAATTGCTCAGATCCCATTAGAGTTAGCTGAGTAAAATGTTGTCCAGTTAAAAGCAAGTACCATGTGTAAGGGACTCTTCTTTTTCTTTATTTTTTTTTTTTTTTTACTGTTTCATGTTCTAACCATCTCCATTTTGCAAGGTTCACGAAAACAATGCAAAGTACTTATTTAAACATTTTAATAAAACATGATTTTTATGTTGGTTAATTGCAAATAAACACTTGTTGTTTAAGAAATTTTATTCATACAAGACATTTCTAAAAAATACAAGTCATCTTCTCAAGTGAAGAAATATTTTAAAATGAGTTACCAAACAGTAAATTCAAGATTGCACCTGTTCCTCCTGCTTTCCCTTCAATAGCAGAGGGACAGTCTCTGGGAAATGAACAGGCTGAAAGCAACAGTTTGTGCCCATCGCAAAATACCTGACTGCAGCTGATTCATCATGCAGTACTAGTAATTTCAAGACCATCAAGCAAACTATAGTTTTTTGTGAGCTCTCAAGTGCACCAAGCCAGTTGAATAGGAAGAATCTCACTTTTTCACTTACACAACCTTTTCTATTACATATTTTCATTCTATAATAAAGCTCATCTCTCTATATTACATTACATACATTTAAAAATTGTATTGTCATGCTAACATATGTTCATTCCATGATAAAGCCCGTCTCTCTATATTACATTACGTACACGTACAAAGTGTATTGTCATTTTTGAATACCTGTCCTGTCCAACAGGGAAAAGCTCACAGCTCGCCTCTGTGATGGAGCTCCATACACACATTGTTTCTAATATAGGAAGACAGACACCAAGGAGCAGCATTTCAGTTCTTATATATGCAAGCCCATCCATATGCATTTGTGTTAATGCAGTGTAGAAAACACGTTAGCATTTGCTACCAGTTTTGTCCCACCTGGAGCAAATGCCTTCACATGTCCACTTCATTATCGACATACTTAGAGGAAATTCTTGCAGCTCAACATGAGCCTTTTGCAGCACGTGCAACTGGGTAACAGGAAAAGTGCAGTGACCGGAGCCTTTGGAAGGAAGTTTCTGATCTTGGTATTCACAGTACAGGGGTTTGCACTCAACCAGTTGCAGTTGGCTGACAGCCTGGGAAAAGGTGTGTTTGCAGCGTGTCACCGAATGCAGTTGCCGTAACCCCTGCCAGTGACAGCGAGCATAAATCCAGCAGCACAGCTTCTTCCACCTTGCTGGATCACAGGCTGATTGATCTGCACCTCAAAAGTGAGATGTGACTCTCACTCATATGTCATGTCAAATGAGTAAGAAGCAATCAAAGAGAGTCAGAACATAACATGACTTCTTTGGAAAGAATGTACACAGGATAGATTAGGTCGTCTGAATCAATACTTTTCAATACAGTAACTTGTTGACATTAAATACATTGTAAGCTACAGACAGTGTAGTTACATGTTGTTTAAAATGAAACGTAAATCATCTTGGAGAAATGCTGCTTCTGTTCAGTCTCTAAGTGACAGCGCGACAGCCATAAAGAACACTGGAAATGCCTCAGATGGTATAAGTTCTTTGGAAGAAAACGCCACAGGGGTCATACCACGCCATAGAAGAAAATGAGTTAAAGGGAGTTGATTCAAGGATATCAGTCCTCTAAGGTCCCAGTGATGTCATGGACGGTTTGATGATCCTTCAACTAGCTGATGAGTGACAGCAAGACGTGACATGCCATGGACCTCCTCTATGCAGTACACAGCTACCTACAGTAGAAATCAACTAACTAACTAACTAACTAACTAAACTGCTTGCCATATTGGCTGAAAAAAACAACTGAAAATTGTCTCAAAAAAAGACACAAACATATATGTGCCAAACATGCATTCAGTACACAGCTACCTACAGTAGAAACTAACTAACTAACTAACTAACTAACTAACTAACTAACTAACTAACTAACTAACTAACTAACTTACTATCTAACTAACTAACTAACTAACTAACTAACTAACTAACTAACTAACTAACTAACTAACTAACTAACTAACTATTTCAACCTCTTGGAAGAAAAACAACTAACTACAATAAAAGTTAACTAACCAACTAACTAATGAACATATTAACTGTCTAACTATCTAACACACTAAATATATATGAATGTTACGGAACAGGAACGAAATCAATCTGAGGCATTTCTTTCGCCATCTCTTCAGAGTGCCTGGGGAAAGACAGGGGAGAAGACAGGCGTTAGGGACACGGCTGAGAGGAGAAGCAGCAGCATGTACTTTCACGTGAAATCCAATAGCCATTCCTAGTTCTCCTCTGCAGGACTCCTGAGAGCTGGTGTTAGGGTTTGGTGTTACTATATTAATGATTGAGATTGTGGAAGTTTGGGGAGGTTTCCCTGAATACAAGGGCTTTTGACCCAAGTGCTGTACTAATCTCTGCTTCAGTGGCCAGGCTGGGGTACAGACGCAGTAAGAATTTTCCTCCTGCCAGACACATTATCCCAAGGGCAGGTGCGTGCAACCTCTATGGGACCCTGTCTGGGTGACTCAGAAACCTTTCCTGTACTCAGAGCAGTGTTACAATTCAAAAGACGGAGAGCAGGCTCTGCACTCTGGCAGAGCTCCAGGTGGGGGATGACTTTGCTTGTCTCTGTGTCAGCGGTCCCAGCTTCTAAGGGGGGCGGACGCTTTTGTTCTCACCTGGGTTTTTGACTTCACATACCTCTGAAGTTTTGGCGTCTGCCTCTGGCACTGGCAACTCTTCGGCCGACGCACTGTCAAGCCCAGCCTGCTCCTCCTCCTCCTCAAAGAGCTCCCCGTGGTGCTCAATGAGGAGCTGCACCAGCCCTGTCACCTGCACACAGAAAACCATTGGTTTCTGCCCCGGTGGCTGCAATCGAGTCCACAGGCCTCTCCCACTCCCCACCCTGGCTTCTGTGCAGAAGCTGCAGCTGTGGGGCTGCTCTTGCCAGCAGCTCCACCAGCAGCGTTTGCTGAACTGAGGAGGCAGACTGGAACCTCTGAACAGCAAAGCTCAGCTGGGCCTGGAAGGCTGTAGCCGGCTGGTAAATGCAACGTACCTTCATCACCTCCACCAGGACATCCACGGGGAGCATGTCCTCCTCAGGTGGGCTGAGGAGGACTGTCCCCAAACAGACAGCCAGTTTCCTGGCTGTCATCCTGGTGGTGGTGGCATTGCTGGAAATGGTGTGCAGGAGGCTGAGCAACTCTTTGAGGAGGAGGAGGTTGGCCTTGGGCAACTTACTGGCCACCCTGAGGAAAGAGGAACACAATATTAAGAAAGAAGATGTCGTCAAGGCAGGTGTCCCAGGCTCATCTCAGCCAAGGCCAGGCGAGAGAAGGCTCCCCGGCCATGGCTGGTTTACAGCAGAATGTGTGCCCTGGCTGAGATGCAGCCACCTCCTTCTGGCAAGAGTCTTTTATTGGAGCAAGCCCAGTGCCTGCGGGCAGTGCTCCAAGGAGAGAAATGCTTTTCTGTGCCACTTTCCCCCAAAACCTGACCCCACAGTAGCAAGAGAAGCAAGAGGTGGCAGGTGGAAAAGAAGGCTTTTTCAATCAGGCTGTGTCTTTGCAGAAAAGTGCCGGGCTCAGCCAGTGCCTGCGGAGCAAGTGAGCTGCTGTCCACACTTACTCTTTGAGCCCAGCCACCCTCTCCTGCCTGCTGGTCTTCAGCACGGCGCTCATCCACTGCTCGTAGAGCTCAGCCTGGAGGAGCTGGGAGGGGATCTTGCGCAGGAAGTCCTGCAATGGCAAGGGCTGCGCATGAGGCTGTGAGCAGTGCCGCCGGGAGCACAGGCAGCAAGGCCAGGCCTCTGGCTGAGCAGCTGCTCCTGGCTTTGGGCTCCTGCTCTGGCAGGGGCCCATCTAGCAGCGCCAGAGCCGGGAGCTGCCGGGCTCCAGGTCAGCAGCTTCACCTGCAGGATGACGGCCAGGAGGTGCAGCGGCTGGCTTTCCAGGTGGACCTCTGCGCCGCTGTCCAGGGCCTCCCGGAGCTCCTGGGTGGCCCGCTCGCTGGCCGTCACAAGGAAGATCCCCTCCGTGGATGGCCCGTGCTGGTGCAGGAGAGCCAGCAGGTTCTGCAGGGGACAAAAGAGATCATTACTGGTTTGGAGACAGGCCCTGGGATTACTGCACCTTCCTCAAGGGCAGGATGGAGCGTGGATGGGTTTACAGCTGTCACTGGGGCAGGAAAGCGGTGGCTGGAGGTGGGTGATGTGTGGAGGAGCCAGCCTTGTCCCCAACACCCATGTGAGCTCTCTGTGATGGGGATACCACCTCTGCACAGATGCCCATGGAAGGGATACCAGGTGGCCAGACTTGCTTACCTGGATGGGCTGGGGCAGCGTGCCGTCCTGGCTGCACAGAGCTGCCAGGGGCCGGCCGAAGAGAAGCCCCCTGTGCACACAGCCTGGAACGGCTGGGTGCGGGAAGGGCTTGGGCAACACCCTCCTTCTCCTGCACCTCCTGCCTGCTGCAAAGGAGAGGAGCGCAATGAGCCGTGGAGGAGAAGTGCCAGGCCAGCTCTCTTTGAGCCCCTCAGCACTGTTCCCCCACCACTGAGCATGTGGGAGACGCATCATTTGAGAATGAGGGATCCCAGGGGCTCCGCTCTCTCCCTCCACAGAGCCATGTTGACGGACATGCCCTGCGGGAAGGGCAGCAGCAGCCCCAGTGCAGCACGAGTGCCCGTCTGCCAAAGGAGGAGAGAAGGGCCATCCTGCCCCTGTCTTCCCCAGACTCACCAGCCGAGTGGCCAACTCCACTTGGGCTTCCGGAGGGGACGCCAGGTGGTGGCTGCTGCTCTGCACCAGCCTGCAAGAAACACACTGCACTCACCAAACAGTCCTGCAGCAGAAAGGGTATTCGATGAGCACCATGTGCCATGTATGAAATCTGGGGATGGCCAAGATTGCACCCTGGGTAATCCTGACCTTTGCCTGGTCTTCAAGGAGCTGTTCCAGGCTCCTGCTGTGCAGGGTCATGGCCTGGGCAAGGGGAAAAGAGCAGAGGGTGAGAAGCACTGCAGCTGCTGCTGGGCTGCTGTCATCTCTGGGGACAGAACCGAAACTCAAGGGACACTCACAGCATTGTGGCCCCTCAGCTCCTTCATCAGCACATTAAAGGAGGGTAGCTGAGTGACATGGGCTCCCTCCACTCCTTCTGGTGGTCTGTGTGTGGGGAAGGGAAGGGCAAAGAAAGAGCTGTGTGAGACCCAGGCCGGCTTGCCTCTCACCTGCCAGCCCAGGCAGCACTTCAAAGCTGCAGTGAAGCAGCTGAGCACCACTGGGCAACGGAGCGGAGACCCGCGGCAGTGCGGAGGTCGGGGCTGGGCAGATGTTGGTGGACACCGCTGGACTTACACAAGGAGCGTGCTGATCCAGAGCTGCTTCACTGCCCGGCAGCTGCAGAAAGAGAGGAGAAACAGCCTGAGTGTTGCTGGTCCCCAGCCTGCGGGCAGAGGCACGTGCAGGCATAGCCCTTCCCTACGGGGATGACCACAGAGGCAGGACAGAGCTCTGTGGGGCAGGACTTGTCCCTGCAGTGAAATGTAGCACAGAGACTCACCAGAAGGTGACGATGCAGGAGCCGCAGGGCCAGACCAGGATGAGGGAGTTGGTGTTCTCGCCTTCCTCCTCCTCAGCGGCATCGCCGGCTGCCCCCTTCCCGCTGCCCAGCACCTGCAGCCGGCACAGGGCCAGGCAGAGCTGCGGGCGCGGGTCGCTGCCACGTCTGCAGAGAGGAGCGGCAGGGAGTGACCTGGCGGTGCCGAGCCCGCTGGCTCCCCTCTGGCGTCTGCCTGCCACGGGCACGGCCATGGGTGCATCCAGCAGCAGGGTGCCGGGGTCTGGGGCTGCTCCCGGGCTGTCCCTTCCCTGGTGCCAGGGCCAGGGCTTGGGAGGAAAGGCAGCTGGGGTGTGTGAGTCTTACTGGGGCTTGGCGATGACCAAGCTGCGGCTGAAGAGGAGGAGGTCCCTCTTCTTGGTCGCACGGCCCAGGGTCACCTGCACCTGCTGCCGGAGCAGCGGCTCTCCTAATGCCGAGATGGGCATGCACCGCTGCGCGCGCTCAGGGTCATCCCTGCAGAGTAAACAGCGTCAGGCATGAAAAAAGGATCTGATGCGCACGGGACCAGCTTTGCTGGGGTGTCCCTGAGCCGTGGGGGGAGCCTACCGGGAGCCGCGGCAGCAGTTGACCTGACCCATCTTGACAAGTGCAGTAGAAACCTGCAGTGGGACGTGCTTTCTGGTGGTGCTCTGAATAGTGCCCAGTTGGCTGCAGACAGGCTGCCAACGGGCGTCCCTGTGCCGGGAGGAGCTGCTGGGCTAGAGCTTGGCTCTCCAGCGGCTCCGTGTTGGCACAGAAGCGTTGCCGGGCCAATGCTGGATCAACACAACAGATCATTCCAACCGCTGGGGTTGGAGTGGGGGTGCACTGGGGGCTCTCCCCAGCATGCTGCCCATGTCTCTCTCATCCTGGGGAGCCCAGCCCTTGGCACAGCACCGCAGGCCTGACCTGACAGTGCTGAGCAGAGGGGAAGAGTCACATCCCTCCAGCTGCTGGCCGTGCTTTGCCTTCTGTAGCCCAGGCCACCACTTGCCACCACCTGGGGACAAGGGCACCTTGGTGGCTCCTGGTCAACTTGCTGTCCTGCAGGATGCTTGGACCTTTTGTGCCACCTTGCTTTCCAACAGCTTTGCCAAGCTGCTCTGGGTCACAAGTGTGTGTGAATCTGTCCCGGGATGCTCCACACCTGTACCGTGTCCATCCTCAGCTGGTCCCTCCCTATTTTTGTGGGTGTCCCGGTAGTACTGTATGTAGCCGTGTAGTGAACACATGAATTTCACATACGTGTTTGTGGCTTTCAAAAATGTTTTTCTTATGGCATTGTGATGAGAGGTTTAGTTAGAGAGTCAGTTAGTTGATTTCTACTCTCGGTAGCTGTGTACTGCATAGAGGAGGTCCATGGGATGTCATGTTGTGCTGGCATCATCAGCTAGTTGAAGGATCACCAAATTGTCCATGACATCACTGGGACTTTGGAGGAGTGATATCCTTGAATCAACTCCCTTTCACTCATTTTCATCGATGGTGTGGTATGACCGCTGTGGTGTTTTCCTCCAAAGATTTTCAGAATCTGTATTCTCTCAGGCATTTCCAGTGTTCTTTATGGCTGTTGCGCTGTCACCTAGAGACTGAACAGAAGCTGTGTTTCTCCAAGATTCTTCACGTTTCTTTCCAGAGGAAGCTGGGATACTTTTTCTCATATTAGACAAATGTTGATAGAGATGACCTAATCTATCCTGTGTACATTCTTTCAAAAGAAGTCATGTTATGTTCTGACTCTCTTTGATTGCTTCTTACTCATTTGACATGACATATGCGTGAGAGTCACATAACACTTTTGAGGTGCAGATCAAGCGGCCTGTGATCCAGCAAGATGGAAGAAGCCGTGCTGCTGAATTTATGCTCACTGTCACTGGCAAGGGTTATGGCAACTGCATTTGGTGACACGCTGTAAACACACCTCTTCCCAGGCTGTCAGCAAACTGCAATTGGTTGAGTCCAAACTTCTGTGCTGTGGCTACCAAGAGCAGAAACTTCATTTCAATTGCAAGTTTTTCTTTGAAGAAGAGCTTCATGGAGTGGGCTGTGGCTGTCCCTGCTCAGCTGGGACTGAGGTGCTTTGGGAACACCCAGGGAGATATTCAAGTTCTTGGAGAGACTATTCTCAATAACTTGGGGCTGTCAACTTCTCTGTGTCAGCAAAAAGAAGGAAAACTTTTTTTTTTTTTAAAGGAATCACTTGCACTGACTTGCGAAAAACACATTTCTGTCATGTTTCTCTGCTGGCTGCTGAGTTTGCTTGTTTAAATGTACCTAAGTCTTTCTTGTGTTTGTCTGTCTTTACTTCTCTCTATCTTTCTCTGTCTTTTAAAATGTAGTTCCAGAAATTTTTGGTATTCTGAGTCTCTTAGAGCTTCTTAAATATTATGCATTTCTTGGAATGTATTTATTTTTCATCTCCTGTTTTTCTAATGAAATTATTTCTGAAACTGAACTTAATATTTATTTTTCATTACTTTTATCTAATGAGGCTAAATGTGTGATTTTTTGAAAAGCATACAGATAGAATTTGCCTCTGAAATGTATAATGTATCTTATAACATTCTTCCTGTATTATATCATCGAGCATTTGGCAGGTAAAAATTTTTTTACCTGTTTTTGTTGTTGTTGTTGTTCTGAATTTTACTAGAGTCTGAAAAAAGGTTCCCTCCCAAACACATTGATTTAACTGTTGACGAGTCTTTTCTTTGCTTAATCAGTGTCAGGGACAATATGCTAATATATCGACTTTGAGTCATGGTGGGAGAACACAACAATGATGAAATGAAAGCGGTGTCACGCGTGTTGCCTGCAAAGATTTTAGACATTTAGGAAGAATATAGGAATATTTATTTCTTTTGTTTTTCACTTTGCTTCTTGTTCACTCAGTTCTGAACTTACTTGGTGAAAGTGTGTAAAAATTATTTTGCCACTTTCTATGAAAGAAGCAAGCGATATGTGAGGTTTTTTTTACTCATATCAGTATTATGTTGAATTAGGTCTACATTCCGCTTTGTTTCAGAGGAAAGCCAGCTAAAACTTTCAGAACTCAACTGTAAGTGCTTCCTCAGGGCAAAATCTGGATGTTGAAATTTGAAAAATTATGTTTATTTATTTGTAGGCTTTAAAATGTAATTTAAAGTAAGTTCTGAAATAGCTGTATATTGTTTGACTTTTGAATCCGAAAGCAGTATCTAAAAGTACCTGACATTTTCTGGGCAGTAGGAGGTATATAACAGCTATACTTTTGTAAATCAGGCTGTTTTTTTTGGTGTCTCAGACTGGATGCATAATTTTTGCTATACTCAAAACGCATTGGGACCCCAAATCTGTCCAATTTCAACATAACTTTACATATATATATACACTATATATATAATATATATAAAATAGACCTTCTTACTGTGTAACATGCATGTGATCTACTCTTAAAAGCCCCCATGTATTAGAGCCTGAAGTGCTGTGATTGTGTCAAAGGCACTTTTGTTCTGCACCTTGGAGCTGGGCACAGCACTGTGGGAAAGCAAGATGTGCAGTTCCAGCCACCTGGATGATAAAGGAAGATCAATACTAACACGACCATCTGGACGGTCAAAGAAATAATGCTAACATAATTAGATGATAGCAAAATAGAAAGGGCCTTGGACAGATTGTGTTGAAGTACGTTTCTCATAATTGTAGAGATATATAGCTCAGACTTGTGAGAATGATATCTCGGGTCGGAGAACTGCCCCCAAATCTATGATGTGTGAATGTCCTTGGACCAGGTCTGTGAATGAGTGGGAACATAACTGAAACAAAGATAACATCAGTGTGGTGTGTTTTTAATAACAATTATTGGAAAAACACCTTATGTAACATCTTAGTCCAGGTCCGTATCTGTAAATCCTATAAATTGTCACTGACTAATAAAGAAGGCCTCAGCCTGGCTCAGCTCTCTGCTCTGCCCGGCTCTGCGCTCCTTCCTGAACAAGATCTCTGTCTGTGCATGAATCTCTGTCTGCGTCCCGGTGTGCGTGGTTTCTAATCACCGCAAGTGGTGCCCCATGTGAGTGTGTGACCCCTGGAGGCTCTTCATCGAGCTGTGCGTTTGGTGGCGACCACACAATCCGACAGGTGAGTAAATTTTATTTGTGGCCACATTAATCCCCACGGTATAAATAGGGACAAGCAGTCCTCGTGGAATGAGAGAGCTGCGGGATTGCGTTAGTATGGGGCAAGCCACTTAAATAAACATGAAAGCTAAAATGGGCTCAAAGCTAATCCCATTTGGTAGACTGCTGTTACATATGTCTCATCTTTTCGTGGTTTGAAATATGTATATATTTCTATACTGTTTCAGGTATGCTTTGTGCATCTGCTCCTACGAGTGACAAAAGCAGAGATGTTCAGCGTCACTGGACCTGCTGTTTTGCAATGCTGGGAGTGCCACAACAGATTAAAACTGGCAATGGTCCTGGATACACTGCTAGATCCACGCAACATTTTTTACAGCAATGGAGTGTTTCGCACGTCACAGGTATTCCACGTTCTGCCACAGCACAGGCTGTTATTGAACAGGCCCATTCCACACTGAAGCAGATGTTGCTAAAACAAAAAAGGGGCAATATGGTGCCTCAAGAACAATTAGACAATGCAATATATACTTAAAATTTTTTGAATCGTACTAAGCCTCCCTCCTCTACCACAGCAGTGGAAAAACACTTCTGTGTTCCAGGTTCACTATCTCAGAGACCAAATGTTATGTATCAGGATCCCCTGCACCACAGTCAATAGCAAGGGCCTGTAGAGTTAATTACCTGGGGAAGGGGATATGTGTGTGTTCTTATTCCAACAGGACTGAAGTGACTTCCTGCAAAATAATGTTGAACCTGACTATGAGTTGGACAAACATGACGCAGGACCTAATGCCAGAGATACAGCGTCTGTCCACAGTTTCACAGATTCACAGTATGTTTGGGATTGGAAGGGACCTCAGAAGATCATCTAGTCCAATCCCCCTGCCAGAGTAGGAATGCCGAGGTGAGGTCACACAGGAACATGTCCAGGTGGGTTTTGAATGTCTCCAGAGAAGGAGACTCCACAACCTCCCTGGGCAGCCTGTTCCAGTGCTCTGTCACCCTTACTGAAAAGAAGTTTTTTCTCAAATTTAAGTAGAACCTCTTGTGTTCCAGCTTGATCCCATTACCTCTTGTCCTATCATTGTTTGCCACCGAGAAGAGCCTGGCTCCATGCCCATGGCACTCACCCTTTATATATTTATAAACATTAATAAGGTCACCCCTCAGTCTCCTCTTCTCCAAACTAAAGAGACCCAGCTCCCTCAGCCTTTCCTCATAAGGGAGACGCTCCACTCCCTTAATCATCTTCGTTGCCCTACGCTGGACCCTCTCCAGCAGTTCCCTGTCCTTCTTGAACTGAGGGGCCCAGAACTGGACTCAATATTCCAGATGTGGTCTCACCAGGGCGGAGTAGAGGGGAAGGAGGACCTCTCTTGATCTACTAACCACCCCCATTCTAATACACCCCAGGATGCCACTGGCCTTCCTGGCCACAAGGGCACAGTGCTGGCTCATGGTCATCCTGCTGTCCACCAGGACCCCCAGGTCCCTTTCCCCTACACTGCTCTCTAATATGTAATTTCCCAACCTATACTGGAACCTGGGGTTGTTCCTGCCCAGATGCAGAACTCTACACTTTCCCTTGTTAAATTTCATTAGGTTATTCCCCGCCCAGCTCTCCAGCCTGTCCCGGTCTCGCTGGATGGCAGCACAGCCTTCTGGCGTGTCAGTCCCTCCTCCCAGCTTAGTGTCATCAGCAAACTTGCTGATAGTGCACTCTATTCCCTCGTCTAAATCGTTAATGAATATATTGAATAATATTGGCCCCAGTACTGACCCCGGAGGCACTCCACTAGATACTGGCCTCCAACTAGACTCCGCACCATTGACTACCACTCTCTGGCTTCTCTCCTCAAGCCAGTTTGCAACCCACCTCACTACTCTATTGTCTAGACCACACCTCCTCAACTTAGCTGTGAGGATGCTGTGGGAGACTGTGTCAAAGGCTTTACTGAAGTCAAGGTAGACCACATCCACTGCTCTGCCATCATCCATCCACCTTGTTACATTCTCATAAAAGGCTATGAGGTTGGTCAAGCACGACTTACCCTTGGTAAAGCCATGCTGACTGCCCCTAATAACCCTCTTATCCTTGATATGCCTTGAGATGGCACCAAGGATAAGCTGTTCCATTACTTTCCCAGGGACACAGGTGAGGCTGACCGGTCTATAATTACCCGAGTCCCCCTTCTTGCCCTTTTTGAAGACTGGAGTGACATTAGCTTTCCTCCAATCCTCGGGCACCTCTCCCGTTTCCCAAGACTTGGCAAAGATGATGGAGAGTGGTCCAGCAATGACTTCAGCCAGCTCCCTCAGCACCCGCGGATGCATCCCATCTGGACCCATGGATTTATGGATGTCCAGACTATTTAATTGCTCCCTAACCCAGTCCTCATCAACTAAAGCAAGCTCCTCCATTGACCTGGCTTCATCCGGGGTCTCAGGGGGACAGGGCAACCCGGGACAGCCTCCGGCAGAGTAGACAGAGACAAAGAAGGCATTCAGTAACTCTGCCTTCTCTGTATCTTCTGTCACCAGGGCACCCACCTCATTCATCATTGGGCCCACATTGACTCTGGTATTAGTTTTATCTGCTATGTGTTTGAAAAAGTTCTTTTTGCTGTCCTTGACCCCTCTCGCCAGCTGTAATTCTCAGGAGGCCTTGGCTATCCTATCTGCCTTCCTACATCCTCTAACAGCAGCCTTATATTCTTCCCAAGTGGCCAGCCCCTGCTTCCATGACCTGTAAACTCTCCTCTTCTGCTTGAGCATACCCAACAGATCCCTATTCAACCACGCAGGCCTCCTGGCTCCCTTCCTTGACTTCCTACGTGTGGGGATGCTCTGATCCTGAGCGTGGAAGAAGCAATCTCTGAATGCAATCCAGCTATGTTGGGCCCCTTTTCCTTCAAGCAGTCTTGCCCATGGGATTTCCCCCAGCAGTTGCTTGAAAAGGCCAAAGTTAGCCCTGTTAAAGTCCAGGGTTGCAATTCTACTTGCTCTTCTGTTTCTGCCACACAAGATGCTGAACTCCACCATCTCGTGGTCACTGCAACCCAGGCAGCCCTCAACCTTTACTGCTTCGACCAGACCCTCCTTGTTAGTGAGGATGAGATCCAGCAGTGCACCTCTCCTAGTCGGCTCCTCCACCATCTGCATGAGCAAGTTATCATCAATGCACTGGAGGAACCTCCTGGACTGTGGCTGGGTGGCTGAATGGTCCTTCCAGCAAACATCCGGGAAGTTAAAATCACCCACAACAACCAGGGCCTGTGACTGTGAGGCCAGAGGGCAACAAAGAAACAGAAGAGACCAAAGGAATAGGCACTAGTATACCAGAATGATACAGATTTACATTCTTTGGACTGGAGACTAACTGGTAAAAACACTTTCAAAGCATTTGTTTTCCTTTCAGGATGACTAACCAGCCTTCTCCAATATTTGTTAATAACTGTAATTGTTGTGATTTGCATTATTCTATTCTACTGTAGGTTGTTTTGTAATAATAATGTATAACAGGAAAATGACACATAAGGTACGATGATCCACAGTGGGCATTCAAACTCACCAACAGAATGCTCCCTTTTGACTTTGGAGGCAAGAGGTGACTGCACCAGCACTCCAAAGTAGTCTGTCAATGACTGTGGTCACAGGGTGAATTGTGTGGCAGTTGCACTTTTCCCTGAGATCTGGAGACCTCAATGGGGCCGTTGATGGCTCTTTAGCACCTGTTGTGCCCCATTGTGCCTGTCCCTAAGTACACATATAGGGTGGTACCAAGATGCTGTCAGTCACATCCTCCACTGCCTCGGGGCAGGGTGACTTCACCTCTACCAATTGATGGGGCAGGAGGGGTGGGACCCTCAGTCAATTGACAGAGTCCTTAACAAAGAAGGTGCCCAGAGAAGCTGAGAAGCTTCTGGGCTATGTTGTAATGCCTGCAGGCACATCTGACCACACTATAAAGCAGGGTTCCCACCGAAGACACCCTTTGAATGGTCTTCTTGGAGCTGCGGGTCTGTAAACTGTAGTCCTTTCCTTAGACAGGAACACCGTCTAAGGAGACTTCCTGGGATTAAGAAGACCTCACCTCTTCATTTGGGTGAGTGATTATTTACTGGATGTATCCCTGAATGTATCCTTCGCCTAACCTAGGAGAGTGATTATTTCTTGTGAGTACCCTGAAGTAAGAGGCTGCTAGTTTTGTTTCTTGTGACTACAGGCACGTTGTGGATCCTCATTATTCTTATGTTACTGTATTCAAATAATCTCCTTAGCCAATATCTGAACCTGTATTTTATGTCATCAGAGTGCTAAATATGGGTAATACCATTGAAATTGAATTATAGTGTTTATGAGTGAAATCAAGTAAAAAAAAAAACATCCAAAGAACAGTCTGAGCTAATGTGCAAGGCCTGATTTAGGGTTTAGCCAGTGGTCTCAAAAAAACTTTGCATGATTTGCAAGACTTAACACTGCTAACATCATCTAATAGCACAAAGTGATTAGACCCAAAAACTTGTAGTCTTCCGAATCATTTGGAGAATGATACAGAATGAAAAGAAGAATGAAGCCAAGGTCCTTGCTGCACTCACTGTGAGCCAGATGTTAAAAGACAAAGAAGGGGGAGCAGTTCCAGGTAAAGGGCCTTGGACAGGTATTACAGAAGTATGTTTTTTATGAGTGTAAGGAGTGACAGCCCAGGCCAGTGAGAATGGTATCTCAGGTGGGAAAACCATCCCCATATGTATGATGTGTGAATGTTGGGCCCAGGCATGTGAATGAGTGGGTCAGAACACGGCCCACATGATATGCACGGGAACATGACTGAGAACGGTCACAATGTGAGTGTGGTGTGTTTAGAATAACATTTTTTGAAAAAAGGGTCTAACCTCTTGTTCCAGCCCTGTATCTGTAAACATATAAATTAAGAACTGTTAATAAAAGAGAGCTCAGCTCTGCCTGGCTCTGTTCTCGCTGCTAACAAGAACTCTGTGCCTGCGCGTCTCTGTCTGCATCCCGGTGTGCGCCGTTTCTAGTTGCCACAACGCACCCAATTCATCAGACCCTCCTTGTGAGGATGAGATCCAGCAGTGCTCCTGTTCTAGTCGGCTCCTCCACCATTTGCATCAGAAAGTAATTGTCAATGCACTGGAGGAACCTCCTGGACTGTGGCTGGTTGGCTGAGTAGTCCTTCCAGCAAACACCAGGGAAGTTAAAATCCCCCTCCCCCTGCCAGCCTGCCCCTTAATTCTCACCTGCAGATTCTCGTGTCGCTCTTTATCAGCCCTTGGACAGTACTCAACAGATTGTAGTTGCTCTCTCACTAAAGAGCAACTCCACCACCACCTTGCCTGGCTGACCTTTCCTTCCTGAAAAGGACATAGCTATACATGACCACATTCCAGCCATGTGAGTTGTCGCACCATGATTCTGTAATTGCCACCAGATCATAATGTCCTGACTGAACACAGGTTTCTAACTCCTCCTGCTTATTCCCCATGCTGCACGCATTGGTGTACAGGCATTTCAGAGAGCGAGCTGAGCACACCCATTTCACCCTAGGGCTATGGGAGGCCTCCCAGCCTTCATCAATTCTAGAGGGCTGCCCCACTGGTGCAAGCCCAGCTACTACCCCATCACCCTTCAAATCTAGTTTAAAGCTCTCCAAATGAGCCCTGCTAATTCCTGTCTCAGCATCCTTTTGCCCCTGCGAGATAAACCTTTCCCACACATCACTGTCCAGGCTGGTGTCTTGTAAAACCAGCCACTACTAAAGAATCTAAAGCCCTGTGTGCAGCACCAGTCTTGTAGCCAGTCATTAAGGTACTGAATTTTTCTATTCTGTCCCACATCAAAACCCAAAAATGGAATGAGGGAAGAGAAAATCTCTTACATCCCAGACTCTTTCACCATCCGTCCAAACGCCTTTTATCTTTCTTCATTCCCCCCAGCTGCAGGATGCAGCTTCCACCCCTGCTGTCTGGAAGATCAGCAGTGGGTAGTAGTCTGTTGGGTGCACCAGGCTGGGGAGTGCCCGGGTGATATCCCTGATCCAGGCTCCGGGTAGATTACATATTCCCCTATGATGAGAGTCAACTTGGTATATTGGGCCCTCTGTCCCTATTAGAAGGGAATCACCTGCAATAATTACCATTCTTTCTTTCTTATCAGAGGCAGTCTTGAGGTGTGGAGTCGACCCCCTCTTTCTATGTGACCTTCTAGGTAGGCCTTGCACCACATCATCGCCTACCTCTTCTTCAAGTTCCGGAGCCTCAAACTTATTACGGAGGGGCACCTGGGGAAGCAAAGCAGGTAGGGAGGGGGGTTGCCTGCGGCGACAAACTGGAACCTGCTTCTAACCCTCGTGATATTTTTGGTCCCCACCCTCTGCCCGAACGCAACAGGCCAGAGGCAGTCTCGGGTCTCCCACCTCTGCCTGACAGATCAGGGGCTCCATCGGCTTTTGGGGGTATCCCCCTGGAGCCTCTCTGACTGGCACGCTAGGGAGTTACTCCACCAGTCGATCCCCTTTTCACACTCCCTGATGGATCTCAGTGTCTCGACTTCCTCCTTAAGGTTCATGACCATGCTGAGCAGATCTTGCAGCTGCTCACACCTCAGGCAGGTGGAATGCTGCCTCCTTCCCCCGGCAGCAGCAGCAGGCTCTGGCATTCCCTGCATCCAGAGACCTGAACAGCCACAGTCTGGGGCAGGTGCTCTGTCCCTGCCCAGCACTGGAGAAAAGCAATGATCTTTCACAAAATTCAGGAATTGCCCAGGCTTTCATGTCCCAGCAGGGACAGTACAGCCTTCCCAGCTGACCTGTCACACACAGAAGTTGACAGCACCCAAGTTTTTGAGAAGAATCTCTCCAAGAACTTGAATTTCTCCCTGGGTGTTCCCAAAGCACCTCAGTCCTAGCTGAGCAGGGACAGCCACAGCCCACTCCATGAAGCTCTTCTTCAAAGAAAAACTGGCTTTTCTCCGTTGCGTGTGTCAGCTGATCCTGGAGGTCTTGTTTGGCAACACCACTAGTCAGCTTTGAGATACGAATGAGTAGTAAACACTTGTCTTCAGGAGTAAGGCAGAGATGCTGAGGTAACCCACTGCAACATGAGACACCCAGGTTGGGATTCAGCTCCTCTGGATTTACGGAGCTATAGTGCAGCTCTGGCTGTTGAAATATTGCTCAGATCCCATTAGAGTTGGCTGAGTAAAATGCTGTCCATTTATAAGCAAGTACCATGCGTAAGGGACTCTTTTTCTTTTCCTTTTTCTTTTCTCTTTTTCTTTTTCTTTTTCTTTCTCTTTTTCTTTTTCTTTTTCTTTTTCTTTTTCTTTTTCTTTTTCTTTTTCTTTTTCTTTTTCTTTTTCTTTTTCTTTTTCTTTTTCTTTTTCTTTTTCTTTTTCTTTTTCTTTTTCTTTTTCTTTTTCTTTTTCCTTTTCTTTTTCTTTTTCTTTTTTTTTCTTTTTCTTTTTCTTTTTCTTTTTCTTTTTCTTTTTCTTTTTCTTTTTCTTTTTCTTTTTCTTTTTCTTTTTCTTTTTCTTTTTCTTTTTCTTTTTCTTTTTCTTTTTCTTTTTCTTTTTCTTTTTCTTTTTCTTTTTCTTTTTCTTTTTCTTTTTTTTTTTACTGTTTCATGTTCTAACCTTCCCCATTTTGCAAGGTTCAAGAAATAAAATGCAAAGTACTTATTTCAACATCATAATAAAATACGATTTTTATGTTGGTTAATTGCAAATAAACACTTGTTGTTTAAGAAATTTTATTCATACAAGACATTTCTAAAAAATACAAGTCATCTTCTCAAGTGAAGAAATACTTTAAAATGAGTTATTAAACAGTAAATTCAAGATTGCAGCTGTTCCTCCTGCTTTCCCTTTAATACCAGAGGGACAGTCTCTGGGAAATGAACAGGCTGAAAGCAACAGGTTGTGCCCATTGCAAAATACCTGACTGCAGCTGATTCAGTGTGCAGTACTAGTAATTTCAAGAGCACCAAGCAAACTATAGTTTTTTGTGAGCTCTCAAGAGCACCAAGCCAGTTGAATAGGAAGAATCTCACTTTTTCACTCCAACAATCTTTTCTATTACATATTTTCATTCCATAATAAAGCTCATCTCTGTATATTACATTACATACATATAAATATTGTATTGTCATGCTAACATATGTTCATTCCATGATAAAGCCCGTCTCTCTATATTACATTACGTACATGTACAAAGTGTATTGTCATTCTAGAATACCTGTCCCGTCCAACAGGGAAAAGCCCACAGCTTGCCTGTGTGACCGAGTTCCATACAGACATTGTGTCTAATATGGGAAGACAGACACCAAGGAGCAGCATTTCAGTTTTTATATTTGCAACCCCATTCATAAGAATTTGTCTTAATGCAGGGTAGAAAACACCTTAGTTTTGTCCCACCTGGAGCAAATGCCTTCACATGTCCACTTCATTCTCAACATACGTAGAGGAAATTCTTTCAGCTCAGTTCTTTCTTGCAGCTCATCATGCGCCTTTTGCAGTACGTGCAACTGGGTAACAGGAAAAGTGCAGTGACAGGAGCCTTTGGAAGGAAGTTTCTGCTCTTGGTAGCCACAGCACAAGGGTTTGGATTCAACCAGTTGCAGTCGGCTGACAGCCTGGGAAAAGATGTGTTTGCAGCGTGTCACCGAATGCAGTTGCCGTAACTCTTGCCAGTGACAGTGAGCATAAATCCAGCAGCAGAGCTTCTTTCAGATTGCTGGATCACAGGCCATTTGATCTGCACCTCAAAAGTGATATGTGAGCCCCACGCATATGTCATGTCAAATGAGCAAGAAGCCATCAAAGAGAGTCAGAACATAACATGACTTCTTTGGAAAGAATGTACACAGGATCAAGTAGGTCGTCTGAATCAATACTTTTCAATACAGTAACTTGTTGACATTAAATACATTGTAAGCTACAGACAGTGTAGTTACATGTTGTTTAAAAGGAAACGTGAAGCATCTTGGAGAAATGCAGCTTCTGTTCAGTCTCTAAGTGACAGCGCGACTGCCATAAAGAACACTGGAAATGCCTCAGATGGTATAAGTTTTGAAAATCTTTGGAAGAAAATGCCACAGGGGTCATACCATGACATAGACGAAAATGAGTTAAAGGGAGTTGATTCAAAGATATCAGTCTTCCAAAGTCCAAGCCATGTCGTGGACGGTTCGATGATCCTTCAACTAGTTTCTGAGTGACAGCACGATGTGACATCCCGTGGACCTCCTCTATGCAGTACACAGCTACCTACAGTAGAAATCAACTAACTAGCTAACTAACTAACCATCTCTTCATATTGGCTGAAAAAAACAATTGTAAATTTTTGAAAGTCACAAACATGTATGTGAAAACATGCATTCAGTACACAGCTACCTACAGTAGAAACTAACTAACTAACTAACTAACTAACTAACTAACTAACTAACTAACTAACTAACTGTCTCAAACTCTTGGCAGAAAAACAGCTAACTACAAAAATACTAACTAACCAACTAACTAATGAACCAACTAACTAATTAACCAACTAACTAACGAACAAACAAACACTTTAAATATCTAAGTGGTCTAAGTCGTTCAAAAGGTATAAGGTCCAAGCTGAGGCATTTCTTGATCCATCTCTTCAGAGTGCCTGGGGAAAGACGGGGGAAAAGACAGGCATTAGGGACAAGGCTGAGAGGAGAACCAGCAGCTTGTGCTTTCACGTGAAATCCAATAGCCATTCCTAGTTCTCCTCTGCAGGACTCCTGAGAGCTGGTGTTAGGGTTTGGTGTTACCATACTAATGATTGAGATTGTGGAAGTTTGGGGAGGTTTCCGTGAACACAAGGGCTTTTGACCCAAGTGCTGTACAAATCTCTGCTTCAAAGGCCAGGCCGGGGTACAGATTCAGTAAGAATTTTCCTCCAGAAAGACACAGGATTGTCCCTGTGGCAGCAGTCCCACCTTCTGAGGGGGAAGGCTTTTGTTCTCACCCTGCTTTTGGACCTCACATACCTCTGAAGTTTCAGCAGATGTCTCTGGTGCTGCCGACTCTTCAGTTGAGGCACTGGCCAGCCCAGACTGGTCCTCGTCCTCCTCCTCAATGAGCTGCCCCGTGCCTGTCACCTGCACACAGAAAACCATTGGTTTCTGCCCCAGGCCTGGGTGCAGCTGCAGTAAGAATGGAGAAGAAAACTGAACAGGAGTCAAGCAAAGTAAAGAACCGCTATAGGAATCAACCAGCATCTCCAAATCACAACTAATTTCTTCCTGAAAATGGTGAAGATTTCAGAACATGCCAATAATTTATTTCCTCCACGTCAATAGAAATTTCAGCCCTGAAACCTGACACTTTCCGAATGGGTAGTTTAGACTTATTTTGCCAAGGACAAATTCACGGTCAAACTTTGCTGCCTTTAGAGTCAAGGGCACACTCGTGAAAATGTAAAGGAAGGGGCAGGTAATGACAGAAGAGGAGAGTTAAGGAGAAGCGTTCCTGTATGCATGGTCAGTGGATGCCAGGGAGAAGAGCTGGATGACCTTGCTAGTCTCTGTGTCAGCAGTCCCAACCTCTAAGGGCAGAAGCTTTTGTTCTCACCCTGGTTTTGGACCTCACACACCTCTGAAGTTTCAGCATCTGCCTGTGGTGCTGGCGACTCTTCGGCCGACGCTCCTGCAAGCCCAACCTGCTCCTCCTCCTCCTCCTCCAAGAGCTCCCCATAGTGCTCAATGAGGAGCTGCACCAGCCCTGTCACCTGCACACAGAAAACCATTGGTTTCTCCTTGGGTGGCTGCAACAAGCCCCGTCTGCTCTTGCCAGCAGCTCCACCAGCAGCGTTTGCTGAACTGAGGAGGCAGCCTGGAACCTCTGAACAGCAAAGCTCAGCTGGGTCGTGGAGGCTGTAGCCAGCTGGTAAATACAAGGTACCTTCATCACCTCCACCAGGACATCCACGGGGAGCATGTCCTCCTCGGGTGGGCTGAGGAGGACTGTCCCCAAACAGACAGCCAGTTTCCTGGCTGTCATCCTGGTGGTGGTGGCATTGCTGGAAATGGCGTGGAGCAGGCTGAGCAGTTCTTTGAGGAGGAGGAGGTTGGCCTTGGGCAACTTGCTGGCCACCCTGAGGAAATAGAAAGACGATGTTCAGAAAGGAGATGTTGTCAAGGCAGGTGTCCCAGGCTGATCTCAGCATAGGCCAGGCGAGAGAAGGCTCCCTGGCCATGGCTGGTTTACAGCAGAATGTGTGCCCTGGCTGAGATGCAGCCACCTCCTTCTGGCAAGAGTCTCTTTGGGGAGCAAGCCCAGTGTCTGTGGGAAGTGCTTCAAGGAGAGAAATGCTTTTCTGTGCCACTTTCCCCCAAAACCTGACCCCACAGTAGCAGGAGAAGCAAGAGGTGGCAGGTGGAAAAGAAGGCTTTTTCAGGCAGGCTGTGTCTTTGCAGAAAAGTGCCGGGCTCTGCCAGTGCCTGCGGAGCAAGTGAGCTGCTGTCCACACTTACTCTTTGAGCCCAGCCATCCTCTCCTGCCTGCTGGTCTTCAGCACGGCGCTCATCCACTGCTCGTAGAGCTCAGCCTGGAGGAGCTGGGAGGGGATCTTGTGCAGGAAGTCCTGCAATGGCAAGGGCTGCGCGTGAGGCTGTGAGCAGTGCCGCCGGGAGCACAGGCAGCAAGGCCAGGCCTCTGGCTGAGCAGCTGCTCCTGGCTTTGGGCTCCTGCTCTGGCAGGGGCCCATCAGCAGCGCCAGAGCCGGGAGCTGCCGGGCTCCAGGTCAGCAGCTTCACCTGCAGGATGACGGCCAGGAGGTGCAGCGGCTGGCTTTCCAGGTGGACCTCTGCGCCGCTGTCCAGGGCCTCCCGGAGCTCCTGGGTGGCCCGCTCGCTGGCCGTCACAAGGAAGATCCCCTCTGTGGATGGCCCGTGCTGGTGCAGGAGAGCCAGCAGGTCCTGCAGGGGACAAAAGAGATCATTACTGGTCTGGAGGCAGGCCCTGGGATAAGTGAACCTTCCTCAAGTGCAGGATGGAGCGTGGATGGGTTTACAGCTGTCACTGGGGCAGGAAAGCGGTGGCTGGAGGTGGGTGATGTGTGGAGGAGCCAGCCTTGTCCCCAACACCCAACACTCTCTGTGATGGGGATACCACCTCTGCACAGATGCCCATGGAAAGGAGACCAGGTGGCCAGACTTGCTTACCTGGATGGGCTGGGGCAGCGTGCCATCCTGGCTGCACAGAGCTGCCAGGGGCCGGCCGAAGAGAAGCCCCCTGTGCACACAGCCTGGAATGGCTGGGTGCGGGAAGGGCTTGGGCAACACCCTCCTTCTCCTGCACCTCCTGCCTGCTGCAAAGGAGAGGAGCGCAATGAGCCGTGGAGGAGAAGTGCCAGGCCAGCTCTCTTTGAGCCCCTCAGCACTGTTCCCCCACCACTGAGCATGTGGGAGACGCATCATTTGAGAATGAGGGATCCCAGGGGCTCCGCTCTCTCCCTCCACAGAGACATGTTGACGGACATGCCCTGCGGGAAGGGCAGCAGCAGCCCCAGTGCAGCACGAGTGCCCGTCTGCCAAAGGAGGAGAGAAGGGCCATCCTGCCCCTGTCTTCCCCAGACTCACCAGCCGAGTGGCCAACTCCACTTGGGCTTCCGGAGGGGACGCCAGGTGGTGGCCGCTGCTCTGCACCAGCCTGCAAGAAACACACTGCACTGACCAAACAGTCCTGCAGCAGAAAGGGTATTCGATGAGCACCATGTGCCATGTATGAAATCTGGGGATGGCCAAGATTGCACCCTGGGTAATCCTGACCTTTGCCTGTTCTTCAAGGAGCTGTTCCAGGCTCCTGCTGTGCAGGGTCATGGCCTGGGCAAGGGGAAAAGAGCAGAGGGTGAGAAGCACTGCAGCTGCTGCTGGGCTGCTGTCATCTCTGGGGACAGAACCGAAACTCAAGGGACACTCACAGCATTGTGGCCCCTCAGCTCCTTCATCAGCACATTAAAGGAGGGCAGCTGGGTGACATGGGCTCCCTCCACTCCTTCTGGTGGTCTGTGTGTGGGGAAGGGAAGGGCAAAGAAAGAGCTGTGTGAGACCCAGGCCGGCTTGCCTCTCTCCTGCCAGCCCAGCCAGCACTTCAAAGCTGCAGTGAAGCAGCTGAGCACCACTGGGCAGCGGAGCGGAGAGCCGCGGCAGTGCGGAGGTCGGGGCTGGGCAGATGTTGGTGGACACCGCTGGACTTACGCAAGGAGCGTGCTGAGCCAGAGCTGCTTCACTGCCCGGCAGCTGCAGAAAGAGAGGACAAACAGCCTGAGTGTTGCTGGTCCCCAGCCTGCGGGCAGAGGCACGTGCAAGCACAGCCCTGCCCTACGGGGATGACCACAGAGGCAGGACAGAGCTCTGTGGGGCAGGACTTGTCCCTGCAGTGAAACGTGGCACAGAGACTCACCAGAAGGTGACGATGCAGGAGCCGCAGGGCCAGACCAGGACGAGGGAGTTGGTGTTCTCCCCTTCCTCCTCCTCAGCGGCATCGCCGGCTGCCCCCTTCCCGCTGCCCAGCACCTGCAGCCGGCACAGGGCCAGGCAGAGCTGCGGGCGCGGGTCGCTGCCACGTCTGCAGAGAGGAGCGGCAGGGAGTGACCTGGCGGTGCCGAGCCCGCTGGCTCCCCTCTGGCGTCTGCCTGCCACGGGTACGGCCATGGGTGCATCCAGCAGCAGGGTGCCGGGGTCTGGGGCTGCTCCCGGGCTGTCCCTGCCCTGGTGCCAGGGCCAGGGCTTGGGAGGAAAGGCAGCTGGGGTGTGTGAGTCTTACTGGGGCTTGGCGATGACCAAGCTGCGGCTGAAGAGGAGGAGGTCCCTCTTCTTGGTCGCACGGCCCAGGGTCACCTGCACCTGCTGCCGGAGCAGCGGCTCTCCTAATGCCGAGATGGGCATGCACCGCTGCGCGGGCTCAGGGTCATCCCTGCAGAGTAAACAGCGTCAGGCATGAAAAAAGGATCTGATGTGCACAGGACCAGCTTTGCTGGGGTGTCCCTGAGCCGTGGGGGGAGCCTACCGGGAGCCGCGGCAGCAGTTGACCTGACCCATCTCGACAAGTGCAGTAGAAACCTGCAGTGGGACGTGCTTTCTGGTGGTGCTCTAAATAGTGCCCAGTTGGCTGCAGACAGGCTGCCAACGGGCGTCCCTGTGCCGGGAGGAGCTGCTGGGCTAGAGCTTGGCTCTCCAGCGGCTCCGTGTTGGCACAGAAGCGTTGCCGGGCCAACGCTGGGTCAACACAACAGACCATTCCAACCGCTGGGGTTGGAGTGGGGGTGCACTGGGGGCTCTCCCCAGCATGCTGCCCATGTCTCTCTCATCCTGGGGAGCCCAGCCCTTGGCACAGCACCGCAGGCCTGACCTGACAGTGCTGAGCAGAGGGGAAGAGTCACATCCCTCCAGCTGCTGGCCGTGCTTTGCCTTCTGTAGCCCAGGCCACCACTTGCCACCACCTGGGGGCAAGGGCACCTTGGTGGCTCCTGGTCAACTTGCTGTCCTGCAGGATGCTTGGACCTTTTGTGCCACGTTGCTTTCCAACAGCTTTGCCAAGCTGCTCTGGGTCACAAGTGTGTGTGAATCTGTCCCGGGATGCTCCACACCTGTACCGTTGCCATCCTCAGCTGGTCCCTCCCTATTTTTGTGGGTGTCCCGGTAGTACTGTATGTAGCCGTGTAGTGAACACATGAATTTCACATATGTGTTTGTGGCTTTCAAAAATGTTTTTCTTATGGCATTGTGATGAGAGGTTTAGTTAAAGAGTCAGTTAGTTGATTTCTACTCTCGGTAGCTGTGTACTGCATAGAGGAGGTCCATGGGATGTCATGTTGTGCTGGCATCATCAGCTAGTTGAAGGATCACCAAATTGTCCATGACATCACTGGGACTTTGGAGGAGTGATATCCTTGAATAAACTCCCTTTCACTCATTTTCATCGATGGTGTGGTATGACCGCTGTGGTGTTTTCCTCCAAAGATTTTCAGAATCTGTATTCTCTCAGGCATTTCCAGTGTTCTTTATGGCTGTTGCGCTGTCACCTAGAGACTGAACAGAAGCTGCGTTTCTCCAAGATTCTTCACGTTTCTTTCCAGAGGAAGCTGGGATACTTTTTCTCATATTAGACAAATGTTGATAGAGATGACCTAATCTATCCTGTGTACATTCTTTCAAAAGAAGTCATGTTATGTTCTGACTCTCTTTGATTGCTTCTTACTCATTTGACATGACATATGCGTGAGAGTCACATAACACTTTTGAGGTGCAGATCAAGCGGCCTGTGATCCAGCAAGATGGAAGAAGCCGTGCTGCTGAATTTATGCTCACTGTCACTGGCAAGGGTTATGGCAACTGCATTTGGTGACATGCTGCAAACACACCTCTTCCCAGGCTGTCAGCAAACTGCAATTGGTTGAGTCCAAACTTCTGTGCTGTGGCTACCAAAAGCAGAAACTTCATTTCAATTGCAAGTTTTTCTTTGAAGAAGAGCTTCATGGAGTGGGCTGTGGCTGTCCCTGCTCACCTGGGACTGAGGTGCTTTGGGAACACCCAGGGAGATATTCAAGTTCTTGGAGAGACTATTCTCAATAACTTGGGGCTGTCAACTTCTCTGTGTCAGCAAAAAGAAGGAAAACTTTTTTTTTTTTTAAAGGAATCACTTGCACTGACTTGCGAAAAACACATTTCTGTCATGTTTCTCTGCTGGCTGCTGAGTTTGCTTGTTCAAATGTACCTAAGTCTTTCTTGTGTTTGTCTGTCTTTACTTCTCTCTATCTTTCTCTGTCTTTTAAAATGTAGTTCCAGAAATTTTTGGTATTCTGAGTCTCTTAGAGCTTCTTAAATATTATGCATTTCTTGGAATGTATTTATTTTTCATCTCCTGTTTTTCTAATGAAATTATTTCTGAAACTGAACTTAATATTTATTTTTCATTACTTTTATCTAATGAGGCTAAATGTGTGATTTTTTGAAAAGCATACAGATAGAATTTGCCTCTGAAATGTATAATGTATCTTATAACATTCTTCCTGTATTATATCATCGAGCATTTGGCAGGTAAAAATTTTTTTACCTGTTTTTGTTGTTGTTGTTGTTCTGAATTTTACTAGAGTCTGAAAAAAGGTTCCCTCCCAAACACATTGATTTAACTGTTGACGAGTCTTTTCTTTGCTTAATCAGTGTCAGGGACAATATGCTAATATATCGTCTTTGAGTCATGGTGGGAGAACTGAACAATGATGAAATGAAAGCGGTGTCACGCGTGTTGCCTGCAAAGATTTTAGACATTTAGGAAGAATATAGGAATATTTATTTCTTTTGTTTTTCACTTTGCTTCTTGTTCACTCAGTTCTGAACTTACTTGGTGAATGGGTGTAAAAATTATTTTGACACTTTCTATGAAAGAAGCAAGCGATATGTGAGGTTTTTTTTACTCATATCAGTATTATGTTGAATTAGGTCTACATTCCGCTTTGTTTCAGAGGAAAGCTAGCTAAAACTTTCAGAACTCAACTGTAAGTGCTTCCTCAGGGCAAAATCTGGATGTTGAAATTTGAAAAATTATGTTTATTTATTTGTAGGCTTTAAAATGTAATTTAAAGTAAGTTCTGAAATAGCTGTATATTGTTTGACTTTTGAATCCGAAAGCAGTATCTAAAAGTACCTGACATTTTCTGGGCAGTAGGAGGTATATAACAGCTATACTTTTGTAAATCAGGCTGGTTTTTTTGGTGTCTCAGACTGGATGCATAATTTTTGCTATACTCAAAACGCATTGGGACCCCAAATCTGTCCAATTTCAACATAACATTACATATATATATACACTATATATATAATTTATATAAAATAGACCTTCTTACTGTGTAACATGC
Source organism: Streptopelia decaocto (assembly GCF_964273445.1). Classification (NCBI taxonomy): domain Eukaryota; kingdom Metazoa; phylum Chordata; class Aves; order Columbiformes; family Columbidae; genus Streptopelia; species Streptopelia decaocto. Next base: position 185,734,616 of record NC_138663.1, on the reverse strand, counting down.
ATGTGATCTACTCTTAAAAGCCCCCATGTATTAGAGCCTGAAGTGCTGTGATTGTGTCAAAGGCACTTTTGTGCTGCACCTTGGAGCTGGGCACAGCACTGTGGGAAAGCAAGATGTGCAGTTCCAGCCACCTGGATGATAAAGGAAGATCAATACTAACACGACCATCTGGACGGTCAAAGAAATAATGCTAACATAGTTAGATGATAGCAAAATAGAAAGGGCCTTGGACAGATTGTGTTGAAGTATGTTTCTCATAATTGTAGAGAGTTATAGCTCAGACTTGTGAGAATGATATCTCGGGTCGGAGAACTGCCTCCCAATCTATGATGTGTGAATGAGTGGGAACATAACTGAAACAAAGATAACATCAGTGTGGTGTGGTTTTAATAACAATTATTGGAAAAACACCTTATGTAACATCTTAGTCCAGGTCCGTATCTGTAAATCCTATAAATTGTCACTGACTAATAAAGAAGGCCTCAGCCTGGCTCAGCTCTCTGCTCTGCCCGGCTCTGCGCTCCTTCCTGAACAAGATCTCTGTCTGTGCATGAATCTCTGTCTGCGTCCCGGTGTGCGTGGTTTCTAATCACCGCAAGTGGTGCCCTATGTGAGTGTGTGACCCCTGGAGGCTCTTCATCGAGCTGTGCGTTTGGTGGCGACCACACAATCCGACAGGTGAGTAAATTTTATTTGTGGCCACATTAATCCCCACGGTATAAATAGGGACAAGCAGTCCTCGTGGAATGAGAGAGCTGCGGGATTGCGTTAGTATGGGGCAAGCCACTTAAATAAACATGAAAGCTAAAATGGGCTCAAAGCTAATCCCATTTGGTAGACTGCTGTTACATATGTCTCATCTTTTGGTGGTTTGAAATATGTATATATTTCTATACTGTTTCAGGTATGCTTTGTGCATCTGCTCCTACGAGTGACAAAAGCAGAGATGTTCAGCGTCACTGGACCTGCTGTTTTGCAATGCTGGGAGTGCCACAACAGATTAAAACTGGCAATGGTCCTGGATACGCTGCTAGATCCACGCAACATTTTTTACAGCAATGGAGTGTTTCGCACGTCACAGGTATTCCACGTTCTGCCACAGCACAGGCTGTTATTGAACAGGCCCATTCCACACTGAAGCAGATGTTGCTAAAACAAAAAAGGGGCAATATGGTGCCTCAAGAACAATTAGACAATGCAATATATACCTAAAATTTTTTGAATCGTACTAAGCCTCCCTCCTCTACCACAGCAGTGGAAAAACACTTTTGTGTTCCAGGTTCACTATCTCAGAGACCAAATGTTATGTATCAGGATCCCCTGCACCACAGTCAATAGCAAGGGCCTGTAGAGTTAATTACCTGGGGAAGGGGATATGTGTGTGTTCTTATTCCAACAGGACTGAAGTGACTTCCTGCAAAATAATGTTAAACCTGACTACGAGTTGGACGAACATGACGCAGGACCTAATGCCAGAGATACAGTGTCTGTCCACAGTTTCACACAGTTTCACACCTCTTTTGTTTTAGCATCTGCCACTGGCAGTTTACAAGGGTTTCTGGGCAGCATTGAACCCAGCTTTACCGACTCCTCCTTCCCATCAGTCCTTGTATGTATCACAGTATCACAGTATGTTTGGGATTGGAAGGGACCTCAAAAGTTCATCTAGTCCAATCCCCCTGCTGGAGCAGGAGCGCCGAGGTGAGGTCACACAGGAACATATCCAGGCGGGTTTTGAATGTCTCCAGAGAAGGAGACTCCACAACCCCCCTGGGCAGCCTGTTCCAGTGTTCTGTCACCCTCACTGAGAAGAAGTTTCTTCTCAAATTTAAGTGGAACCTCTTGTGTTCCAGCTTGATCCCATTACCCCTTGTCCTATCATTGTTTGCCACCAAGAAGAGCCTTACTCCATCCTCGTGGCACTCACCCTTTATATATTTATAAACATTAATAAGGTCACCCCTCAGTCTCCTCCAAACTAAAGAGACCCAGCTCCCTCAGCCTTTCTTCATAAGGGAGGTGCTCCACTCCCTTAATCATCTTTGTTGCCCTATGCTGGACCCTCTCCAGCAGTTCCCTGTCCTTCTTGAACTGAGGGGCCCAGAACTGGACACAATATTCTAGATGAGGTCTCACCAGGGCGGAGTAGAGGGGAAGGAGAACCTCTCTCGATCTACTAAGCACCCCGCTTCTAATACACCCCAGGATGCCACTGGCCTTCCTGGCCACAAGGGCACAGTGCTGGCTCATGGTCGTCTTGTTGTCCACCAGGACCCCCAGGTCCCTTTCCCCTACACTGCTTTCTAATATGTAATTTCCCAACCTATACTGGAACCTGGGGTTGTTCCTGCCCAGATGCAGAACTCTACACTTTCCCTTGTTAAATTTCATTAGGTTATTCCCCGCCCAGCTCTCCAGCCTGTCCCGGTCTCGCTGGATGGCAGCACAGCCTTCTGGCGTGTCAGTCCCTCCTCCCAGCTTAGTGTCATCAGCAAACTTGCTGATAGTGCACTCTATTCCCTCGTCTAAATCGTTAATGAATATATTGAATAATATTGGCCCCAGTACTGACCCCTGAGGCACTCCACTAGATACTGGCCTCCAACCAGACTCCACACCATTGACTACCACTCTCTGGTTTCTTTCCTCAAGCCAGTTTGCAACCCACCTCACTACTCTATTGTCTAGACCACACCTCCTCAACTTAGCTGTGAGGATGCTGTGGGAGACTGTGTCAAAGGCTTTACTGAAGTCAAGGTAGACCACATCCACTGCTCTGCCATCATCCATCCACCTTGTTACATTCTCATAAAAGGCTATGAGGTTGGTCAAGCACGACTTACCCTTGGTAAAGCCATGCTGACTGCCCCTAATAACCCTCTTATCCTTGATATGCCTTGAGATGGCACCAAGGATAAGCTGTTCCATTACTTTCCCAGGGACACAGGTGAGGCTGACCGGTCTATAATTACCCGAGTCCCCCTTCTTGCCCTTTTTGAAGACTGGAGTGACATTAGCTTTCCTCCAATCCTCGGGCACCTCTCCCGTTTCCCAAGACTTGGCAAAGATGATGTAGAGCGGTCCAGCAATGACTTCAGCCAGCTCCCTCAGCACCCGCGGATGCATCCCATCTGGACCCATGGATTTATGAATGTCCAGACTATTTAATTGCTCCCTAACCCAGTCCTCATCAACTAAAGCAAGCTCCTCCATTGACCTGGCTTCATCCGGGGTCTCAGGGGGACAGGGCAACCCGGGACAGCCTCCGGCAGAGTAGACAGAGACAAAGAAGGCATTCAGTAATTCTGCCTTCTCTGTATCTTCTGTCACCAGGGCACCCACCTCATTCATCATTGGGCCCACATTGACTCTGGTATTAGTTTTATCTGCTATGTGTTTCAAAAAGTTCTTTTTGCTGTCCTTGACCCCTCTCGCCAGCTGTAATTCTCAGGAGGCCTTGGCTATCCTATCTGCCTTCCTACATCCTCTAACAGCAGCCTTATATTCTTCCCAAGTGGCCAGCCCCTGCTTCCATGACCTGTAAACTCTCCTCTTCTGCTTGAGCATACCCAACAGATCCCTATTCAACCACGCAGGCCTCCTGGCTCCCTTCCTTGACTTCCTGCGTGTGGGGATGCTCTGATCCTGAGCGTGGAAGAAGCAATCTCTGAATGCAATCCAGCTATGTTGGGCCCCTTTTCCTTCAAGCAGTCTTGCCCATGGGATTTCCCCCAGCAGTTGCTTGAAAAGGCCAAAGTTAGCCCTGCTGAAGTCCAGGGTTGCAATTCTACTTGCTCTTCTGTTTCTGCCACACAAGATGCTGAACTCCACCATCTCGTGGTCACTGCAACCCAGGCAGCCCTCAACCTTTACTGCTTCGACCAGACCCTCCTTGTTAGTGAGGATGAGATCCAGCAGTGCACCTCTCCTAGTCGGCTCCTCCACCATCTGCATGAGCAAGTTATCATCAATGCACTGGAGGAACCTCCTGGACTGTGGCTGGGTGGCTGAATGGTCCTTCCAGCAAACATCCGGGAAGTTAAAATCACCCACAACAACCAGGGCCTGTGACTGTGAGGCCAGAGGGCAACAAAGAAACAGAAGAGACCAAAGGAATAGGCACTAGTATACCAGAATGATACAGATTTACATTCTTTGGACTGGAGACTAACTGGTAAAAACACTTTCAAAGCATTTGTTTTCCTTTCAGGATGACTAACCAGCCTTCTCCAATATTTGTTAATAACTGTAATTGTTGTGATTTGCATTATTCTATTCTACTGTAGGTTGTTTTGTAATAATAATGTATAACAGGAAAATGACACAATAGGTACGATGATCCACAGTGGGCATTCAAACTCACCAACAGAATGCTCCCTTTTGACTTTGGAGGCAAGAGGTGACTGCACCAGCACTCCAAAGTAGTCTGTCAATGACTGTGGTCACAGGGTGAATTGTGTGGCAGTTGCACATTCCCCTGAGATCTGGAGACCTCAATGGGGCCGTTGATGGCTCTTTAGCACCTGTTGTGCCCCACTGTGCCTGTCCCTAAGTACACATATAGGGTGGTATCAAGATGCTGTCAGTCACATCCTCCACTGCCTCGGGGCAGGGTGACTTCACCTCTACCAATTGATGGGGCAGGAGGGGTGGGACCCTCAGTCAATTGACAGAGTCCTTAACAAAGAAGGTGCCCAGAGAAGCTGAGAAGCTTCTGGACTATGTTGTAATGCCTGCAGGCACATCTGACCACACTATAAAGCAGGGTACCCACCGAAGACACCCTTTGAATGGTCTTCTTGGAGCTGCGGGTCTGTAAACTGTAGTCCTTTCCTTAGACAGGAACACCGTCTAAGGAGACTTCCTGGGATTAAGAAGACCTCACCTCTTCATTTGGGTGAGTGATTATTTACTGGATGTATCCTTGAATGTATCCTTCGCCTAACCTAGGAGAGTGATTATTTCTTGTGAGTACCCTGAAGTAAGAGGCCGCTAGTTTTGTTTCTTGTGACTACAGGCTCGTTGTGGATCCTCATTATTCTTATGTTATTGTATTCAAATAATCTCTTTAGCCAATATCTGAACCTGTATTTTATGTCATCAGAGTGCTAAATATGGGTAATACCATTGAAATTGAATTATAGTGTTTATGAGTGAAATCAAGTAAAAAAAAAAACATCCAAAGAACAGTCTGAGCTAATGTGCAGGGCCTGATTTAGGGTTTAGCCAGTGGTCTGAAAAAAACTTTGCATGATTTGCAAGACTTAACACTGCTAACATCATCTAATAGCACAAAGTGATTAGACCCAAAAACTTGTAGTCTTCCGAATCATTTGGAGAATGATACAGAATGAAAAGAAGAATGAAGCCAAGGTCCTTGCTGCACTCACTGTGAGCCAGATGTTAAAAGACAAAGAAGGGGGAGCAGTTCCAGGTAAAGGGCCTTGGACAGGTATTACAGAAGTATGTTTTTTATGAGTGTAAGGAGTGACAGCCCAGGCCAGTGAGAATGGTATCTCAGGTGGGAAAACCATCCCCATATGTATGATGTGTGAATGTTGGGCCCAGGCATGTGAATGAGTGGGTCAGAACACGGCCCACATGATATGCACGGGAACATGACTGAGAACGGTCACAATGTGAGTGTGGTGTGTTTAGAATAACATTTTTTGAAAAAAGGGTCTAACCTCTTGTTCCAGCCCTGTATCTGTAAACATATAAATTAAGAACTGTTAATAAAAGAGAGCTCAGCTCTGCCTGGCTCTGTTCTCGCTGCTAACAAGAACTCTGTGCCTGCGCGTCTCTGTCTGCATCCCGGTGTGCGCCGTTTCTAGTTGCCACAACCCACCCAATTCATCAGACCCTCCTTGTGAGGATGAGATCCAGCAGTGCTCCTGTTCTAGTCGGCTCCTCCACCATTTGCATCAGAAAGTAATTGTCAATGCACTGGAGGAACCTCCTGGACTGTGGCTGGTTGGCTGAGTAGTCCTTCCAGCAAACACCAGGGAAGTTAAAATCCCCCTCCCCCTGCCAGCCTGCCCCTTAATTCTCACCTGCAGATTCTCGTGTCGCTCTTTATCAGCCCTTGGACAGTACTCAACAGATTGTAGTTGCTCTCTCACTAAAGAGCAACTCCACCACCACCTTGCCTGGCTGACCTTTCCTTCCTGAAAAGGACATAGCTATACATGACCACATTCCAGCCATGTGAGTTGTCCCACCATGATTCTGTAATTGCCACCAGATCATAATGTCCTGACTGAACACAGGTTTCTAACTCCTCCTGCTTATTCCCCATGCTGCACGCATTGGTGTACAGGCATTTCAGAGAGCGAGCTGAGCACACCCATTTCACCCTAGGGCTATGGGAGGCCTCCCAGCCTTCATCAATTCTAGAGTGCTGCCCCACTGGTGCAAGCCCAGCTACTACCCCATCCCCCTTCAAATCTAGGTTAAAGCTCTCCAAATGAGCCCTGCTAATTCCTGTCTCAGCATCCTTTTGCCCCTGCGAGATAAACCTTTCCCACACATCACTGTCCAGGCTGGTGTCTTGTAAAACCAGCCACTACTAAAGAATCTAAAGCCCTGTGTGCAGCACCAGTCTTGTAGCCAGTCATTAAGGTACTGAATTTTTCTATTCTGTCCCACATCAAAACCCAAAAATGGAACGAGGGAAGAGAAAATCTCTTACATCCCAGACTCTTTCACCATCCGTCCAAACGCCTTTTATCTTTCTTCATTCCCCCCAGCTGCAGGATGCAGCTTCCACCCCTGCTGTGTGGAAGATCAGCAGTGGGTAGTAGTCTGTTGGGTGCACCAGGCTGGGGAGTGCCCGGGTGATATCCCTGATCCAGGCTCCGGGTAGATTACATATTCCCCTATGATGAGAGTCAACTTGGTATATTGGGCCCTCTGTCCCTATTAGAAGGGAATCACCTGCAATAATTACCATTCTTTCTTTCTTATCAGAGGCAGTCTTGAGGTGTGGAGTCGACCCCCTCTTTCTATGTGACCTTCTAGGTAGGCCTTGCACCACATCATCGCCTACCTCTTCTTCAAGTTCCGGAGCCTCAAACTTATTATGAAGGGGCACCTGGGGAAGCAAAGCAGGTAGGGAGGGGGGTTGCCTGCGGCGACAAACTGGAACCTGCTTCTAACCCTCGTCATCTTTTTGGTCCCCACCCTCTGCCCGAACGCAACAGGCCAGAGGCAGTCTCGGGTCTCCCAGCTCTGCCTGACAGATCAGGGGCTCCATCGGCTTTTGGGGGTATCTCCCTGGGACCTCTCTGACTGGCACGCTAGGGAGTTACTCCACCAGTCGATCCCCTTTTCACACTCCCTGATGGATCTCAGTGTCTCGACTTCCTCCTTAAGGTTCGTGACCATGCTGAGCAGATCTTGCAGCTGCTCACACCTCACGCAGGTGGAATGCTGCCTCCTTCCCCCGGCAGCAGCAGCAGGCTCTGGCACTCCCTGCAGCCAGAGACCTGAACAGCCACAGTCTGGGGCAGGTGCTCTGTCCCTGCCCAGCACTGGAGAAAAGCAATGATCTTTCACAAAATTCAGGAATTGCCCAGGCTTTCATGTCCCAGCAGGGACAGTACAGCCTTCCCAGCTGAACTGTCACACACAGAAGTTGACAGCACCCAAGTTTTTGAGAAGAATCTCTGCAAGAACTTGAATTTCTCCCTGGGTGTTCCCAAAGCACCTCAGTCCCAGCTGAGCAGGGACAGCCACAGCCCACTCCATGAAGCTCTTCTTCAAAGAAAAACTGGCTTTTCTCCGTTGCGTGTGTCAGCTGATCCTGGAGGTCTTGTTTGGCAACACCACTAGTCAGCTTTGAGATACGAATGAGTAGTAAACACTTGTCTTCAGGAGTAAGGCAGAGATGCTGAGGCAACCCACTGCAACATGAGACACCCAGGTTGGGATTCAGCTCCTCTGGATTTACGGAGCTATAGTGCAGCTCTGGCTGTTGAAATATTGCTCAGATCCTATTAGAGTTGGCTGAGTAAAATGCTGTCCATTTATAAGCAAGTACCATGCGTAAGGGACTCTTTTTTCTTTTTCTTTTTCTTTTTCTTTTTCTTTTTCTTTTTCTTTTTCTTTTTCTTTTTCTTTTTCTTTTTCTTTTTCTTTTTCTTTTTCTTTTTCTTTTTCTTTTTCTTTTTCTTTTTCTTTTTCTTTTTCTTTTTCTTTTTCTTTTTCTTTCTTTTTTTTTTTCTTTTTCTTTTTTTTTACTGTTTCATGTTCTAACCTTCCCCATTTTGCAAGGTTCAAGAAAATAAAATGCAAAGTACTTATTTCAACATCATAATAAAATACGATTTTTATGTTGGTTAATTGCAAATAAACACTTGTTGTTTAAGAAATTTTATTCATACAAGACATTTTTAAAAAATACAAGTCATCTTCTCAAGTGAAGAAATACTTTAAAATGAGTTATTAAACAGTAAATTCAAGATTGCAGCTGTTCCTCCTGCTTTCCCTTTAATACCAGAGGGACAGTCTCTGGGAAATGAACAGGCTGAAAGCAACAGGTTGTGCCCATTGCAAAATACCTGACTGCAGCTGATTCATCATGCAGTACTAGTAATTTCAAGAGCATCAAGCAAACTATAGTTTTTTGTGAGCTCTCAAGTGCACCAAGCCAGTTGAATAGGAAGAATCTCACTTTTTCACTCCAACAATCTTTTCTATTACATATTTTCATTCCATAATAAAGCTCATCTCTGTATATTACATTACATACATATAAATATTGTATTGTCATGCTAACATATGTTCATTCCATGATAAAGCCCGTCTCTCTATATTACATTACGTACATGTACAAAGTGTATTGTCATTCCAGAATACCTGTCCCGTCCAACAGGGAAAAGCCCACAGCTTGCCTGTGTGACAGAGTTCCATACAGACATTGTGTCTAATATGGGAAGACAGACACCAAGGAGCAGCATTTCAGTTTTTATATTTGCAACCCCATTCATAAGAATTTGTCTTAATGCAGGGTAGAAAACACCTTAGTTTTGTCCCACCTGGAGCAAATGCCTTCACATGTCCACTTCATTCTCAACATACGTAGAGGAAATTCTTTCAGCTCAGTTCTTTCTTGCAGCTCATCATGCGCCTTTTGCAGCACGTGCAACTGGGTAACAGGAAAAGTGCAGTGACAGGAGCCTTTGGAAGGAAGTTTCTGCTCTTGGTAGCCACAGCACAAGGGTTTGGATTCAACCAGTTGCAGTCGGCTGACAGCCTGGGAAAAGGTGTGTTTGCAGCGTGTCACCGAATGCAGTTGCCGTAACTCTTGCCAGTGACAGTGAGCATAAATCCAGCAGCAGAGCTTCTTTCAGATTGCTGGATCACAGGCCATTTGATCTGCACCTCAAAAGTGATATGTGAGCCCCACGCATATGTCATGTCAAATGAGCAAGAAGCCATCAAAGAGAGTCAGAACATAACATGACTTCTTTGGAAAGAATGTACACAGGATCAAGTAGGTCGTCTGAATCAATACTTTTCAATACAGTAACTTGTTGACATTAAATACATTGTAAGCTACAGACAGTGTAGTTACATGTTGTTTAAAAGGAAACGTGAAGCATCTTGGAGAAATGCAGCTTCTGTTCAGTCTCTAAGTGACAGCGCGACTGCCATAAAGAACACTGGAAATGCCTCAGATGGTATAAGTTTTGAAAATCTTTGGAAGAAAATGCCACAGGGGTCATACCATGACATAGACGAAAATGAGTTAAAGGGAGTTGATTCAAAGATATCAATCTTCCAAAGTCCAAGCCATGTCGTGGACGGTTCGATGATCCTTCAACTAGTTTCTGAGTGACAGCATGATGTGACATCCCGTGGACCTCCTCTATGCAGTACACAGCTACCTACAGTAGAAATCAACTAACTAGCTAACTAACTAACCATCTCTTCATATTGGCTGAAAAAAACAATTGTAAATTTTTGAAAGTCACAAACATGTATGTGAAAACATGCATTCAGTACACAGCTACCTACAGTAGAAACTAACTAACTAACTAACTAACTAACTAACTAACTAACTAACTAACTAACTAACTAACTAACTGTCTCAAACTCTTGGCAGAAAAACAGCTAACTACAAAAATACTAACTAACCAACTAACTAATGAACCAACTAACTAATTAACCAACTAACTAACGAACAAACAAACACCTTAAATATCTAACTAAGTGGTCTAAGTCGTTCAAAAGGTATAAGGTCCAAGCTGAGGCATTTCTTGATCCATCTCTTCAGAGTGCCTGGGGAAAGACGGGGGAAAAGACAGGCATTAGGGACAAGGCTGAGAGGAGAACCAGCAGCTTGTGCTTTCACGTGAAATCCAATAGCCATTCCTAGTTCTCCTCTGCAGGACTCCTGAGAGCTGGTGTTAGGGTTTGGTGTTACCATACTAATGATTGAGATTGTGGAAGTTTGGGGAGGTTTCTGTGAACACAAGGGCTTTTGACCCAAGTGCTGTACAAATCTCTGCTTCAAAGGCCAGGCCGGGGTACAGATTCAGTAAGAATTTTCCTCCAGAAAGACACAGGATTGTCCCTGTGGCAGCAGTCCCACCTTCTGAGGGGGAAGGCTTTTGTTCTCACCCTGCTTTTGGACCTCACATACCTCTGAAGTTTCAGCAGATGTCTCTGGTGCTGCCGACTCTTCAGTTGAGGCACTGGCCAGCCCAGCCTGGTCCTCGTCCTCCTCCTCAATGAGCTGCCCCGTGCCTGTCACCTGCACACAGAAAACCATTGGTTTCTGCCCCAGGCCTGGGTGCAGCTGCAGTAAGAATGGAGAAGAAAACTGAACAGGAGTCAAGCAAAGTAAAGAACCGCTATAGGAATCAACCAGCATCTCCAAATCACAACTAATTTCTTCCTGAAAATGATGAAGATTTCAGAACATGCCAATAATTTATTTCCTCCACGTCAATAGAAATTTCAGCCCTGAAACCTGACACTTTCCGAATGGGTAGTTTAGACTTATTTTGCCAAGGACAAATTCACGGTCAAACTTTGCTGCCTTTAGAGTCAAGGGCACACTCGTGAAAATGTAAAGGAAGGGGCAGGTAATGACAGAAGAGGAGAGTTAAGGAGAAGCGTTCCTGTATGCATGGTCAGTGGATGCCAGGGAGAAGAGCTGGATGACCTTGCTAGTCTCTGTGTCAGCAGTCCCAACCTCTAAGGGCAGAAGCTTTTGTTCTCACCCTGGTTTTGGACCTCACACACCTCTGAAGTTTCAGCATCTGCCTGTGGTGCTGGCGACTCTTCGGCCGACGCTCCTGCAAGCCCAACCTGCTCCTCCTCCTCCTCCTCCAAGAGCTCCCCATAGTGCTCAATGAGGAGCTGCACCAGCCCTGTCACCTGCACACAGAAAACCATTGGTTTCTCCTTGGGTGGCTGCAACAAGCCCCGTCTGCTCTTGCCAGCAGCTCCACCAGCAGCGTTTGCTGAACTGAGGAGGCAGCCTGGAACCTCTGAACAGCAAAGCTCAGCTGGGTCGTGGAGGCTGTAGCCAGCTGGTAAATACAAGGTACCTTCATCACCTCCACCAGGACATCCACGGGGAGCATGTCCTCCTCGGGTGGGCTGAGGAGGACTGTCCCCAAACAGACAGCCAGTTTCCTGGCTGTCATCCTGGTGGTGGTGGCATTGCTGGAAATGGCGTGGAGCAGGCTGAGCAGTTCTTTGAGGAGGAGGAGGTTGGCCTTGGGCAACTTGCTGGCCACCCTGAGGAAATAGAAAGACGATGTTCAGAAAGGAGATGTTGTCAAGGCAGGTGTCCCAGGCTGATCTCAGCATAGGCCAGGCGAGAGAAGGCTCCCCGGCCATGGCTGGTTTACAGCAGAATGTGTGCCCTGGCTGAGATGCAGCCACCTCCTTCTGGCAAGAGTCTCTTTGGGGAGCAAGCCCAGTGTCTGTGGGAAGTGCTTCAAGGAGAGAAATGCTTTTCTGTGCCACTTTCCCCCAAAACCTGACCCCACAGTAGCAGGAGAAGCAAGAGGTGGCAGGTGGAAAAGAAGGCTTTTTCAGGCAGGCTGTGTCTTTGCAGAAAAGTGCCGGGCTCTGCCAGTGCCTGCGGAGCAAGTGAGCTGCTGTCCACACTTACTCTTTGAGCCCAGCCATCCTCTCCTGCCTGCTGGTCTTCAGCACGGCGCTCATCCACTGCTCGTAGAGCTCAGCCTGGAGGAGCTGGGAGGGGATCTTGCGCAGGAAGTCCTGCAATGGCAAGGGCTGCGCGTGAGGCTGTGAGCAGTGCCGCCGGGAGCACAGGCAGCAAGGCCAGGCCTCTGGCTGAGCAGCTGCTCCTGGCTTTGGGCTCCTGCTCTGGCAGGGCCCATCAGCAGCGCCAGAGCCGGGAGCTGCCGGGCTCCAGGTCAGCAGCTTCACCTGCAGGATGACGGCCAGGAGGTGCAGCGGCTGGCTTTCCAGGTGGACCTCTGCGCCGCTGTCCAGGGCCTCCCGGAGCTCCTGGGTGGCCCGCTCGCTGGCCGTCACAAGGAAGATCCCCTCTGTGGATGGCCCGTGCTGGTGCAGGAGAGCCAGCAGGTCCTGCAGGGGACAGAAGAGATCATTACTGGTTTTGGGAGAGGCCCTGGGATTACTGAACCTTCCTCAAGGGCAGGAGGGAGCATAGACGGGTGTGCAGCTGTCACTGGGGCAGGAAAGCAGTGGCTGGAGGTGGGTGATGTGTGGAGGAGCCAGCCTGGTCCCCAACACCCATGTGAGCTCTCTCTGATGAGGATACAACCTCTCCACAGGAGCCCATGGAAGGGATACCAGGTGGCCAGACTTGCTTACCTGGATGGGCTGGGGCAGCGTGCCGTCCTGGCTGCACAGAGCTGCCAGGGGCCGGCCGAAGAGAAGCCCCTTGTGGACACAGCCTGGCATTGCTGGGTGCGGGAAGGGCCTGGGAACCCCCCCCCTTCTCCTGCACCTCCTGCCTGCTGCAAAGAAGAAGAGAGCAATGAGCCGTGGAGGAGAACTGCCAGGCCAGCTCTTTTTGAGCCCCTCAGAACTGTTCCCCCACCGGCCAGCATGTGGGTGAAGAGTCATTTGAGAATGAGGGATCCCAGGGGCTCAGCTTTCTCCCTTCACAGAGCCATGGGTATGGACATGCCCTGTAGGAAGGGCAGTAGCAGCACCAGTGCAGCACGAGTGCCCGTCTGCCAAAGGAGGAGAGAAGGGCCATCCTGCCCCTGTCTTCCCCAAACTCACCAGCCGAGTGGCCACCTCCACTTGGGCTGCTGGAGGGGACGCTGGGTGGTGGCCGCTGCTCTGCACCAGCCTGCAAGAAACACACTGCACTCACCAAACAGTCCTGCAGCAAAAAGGTTCTTCGATGAGCACCATGTGCCATGTATGAAATCTGGGGATGGCCTAGATTGCACCCTGGGTAATCCTGACCTTTGCCTGGTCTTCAAGGAGCTGTTCCAGGCTCCTGCTGTGCAGGGTCATGGCCTGGGTAAGGGGAATAGAGCAGAGGGTGAGAAGCACTGCAGCTGCTGCTGGGCTGCTGTCATCTCTGGGGACAGAACCGAAACTCAAGGGACACTCACAGCATTGCGGCCCCTCAGCTCCTTCATCAGCACATTAAAGGAGGGCAGCTGGGTGACATGGGCTCCCTCCACTCCTTCTGGTGGTCTGTGTGTGTGTGGAAGAGAAAGGGCAAAGAAAGAGATATGTGAGACCCAGGCCAGCTTGCCTCTCTCCTGCCAGCCCAGCCAGCACTTCAAAGCTGCAGTGAAGCAGCTGAGCACCACTGGGCAGCGGAGCGGAGAGCCGCGGCAGTGCAGAGGTCGGGGCTGGGCAGATGTTGGCTGGACACAGCTGGACTTACGCAAGGAGCGTGCTGATCCAGAGCTGCTTCACTGCCCGGCAGCTGCAGAAAGAGAGGACAAACAGCCTGAGTGTTGCTGGTCCCCAGCCTGCGGGCAGAGGCACGTGCAGGCACAGCCCTGCCCTATGGGGATGACCACAGGGGAAGGACAGAGCTCTGTGGGGCAGGACTTGTCCCTGCAGTGAAACGTGGCACAGAGACTCACCAGAAGGTGACGATGCAGGAGCCACAGGGCCAGACCAGGACGAGGGAGTTGGTGTTCTCGCCTTCCTCCTCCTCAGCGGCATCGCCGGCTGCCCCCTTCCCGCTGCCCAGCACCTGCAGCCGGCACAGGGCCAGGCAGAGCTGCGGGCGCGGGTCGCTGCCACGTCTGCAGAGAGGAGTGGCAGGGAGTGACCTGGCGGTGCCGAGCCCGCTGGCTCCCCTCTGGCGTCTGCCTGCCACGGGCACGGCCATGGGTGCATCCAGCAGCAGAGTACTGGGGTCTGGGGCTGCTCCTGGTGCCATGGCCAGGGCTTGGGAGGAAAGGCAGTTGGGGTGTGTGAGTCTTACTGGGGCTTGGCGATGACCAAGCTGCGGCTGAAGAGGAGGAGGTCCCTCTTCTTGGTCACACGGCCCAGGGTCACCTGCACCTGCTGCCGGAGCAGTGGCTCTCCTAATGCCGAGATGGGCATGCACCGCTGCGCGGGCTCAGAGTCGTCCCTGCCGAGCAGATGGATTCGGGGGTGAAAAAAGTGTCTGATGCTTGTGGGACTGGCTGTGCCGAGGTGTCCTTTAACCATGGAGGGAGCCTACCTGGAGCCGCGGCAGCAGTTGACTTGGCCCATCTCGACAAGTTCAGCAGAAAGCTGAGGTGAGAGCTTCCTTGGGATGGCGGCTCAACGAGCGCCCAGTTGGCTGCAGAGAGGCTGCCAATGGGCGTCCCTGTGCCGGGCAGAGCTGCTGGGCTAGAGCTGGGTTCTCCCCAGCGGCTCCGTGTTGGCACAGAAGCGTTGCCGGGCCAACACTGGGTCAACACAACAGACCATTCCAAGTGCCAGGGCTGGTGGGGGGGGTTGCACTGGGGGCTCGCCCCAGCATTCTGCCCATGTCTCTCTCGTCCTGGGAGCCCAGCCCTTGGCACAACATCGCAGTCCTGGCCTCACAGAGCTGAGCAGAGGGGAAGGGTCACTTCCCTCCAGCTGCTGGCCATACTTTGCCTTCTACAGCCCAGACCACCACTTGCCACCACCTGGGGGCAAGGGCACCTTAGTAGCTCCTGGTCAACTTGCTGTCCTGCAGGATGCTTGGACCTTTTCTGCCACGTTGCTTTTCAGCAGCTTTGCCAAGGTTCTCTTGGTCACGAGTGTGTGTGGATGCGTCCCGGGATGCTTCGTGCTTGTACCGTTGCCATCCACAGCTGGTCCCTCCCTATTTTTATGGCTGTCCCAGTACCACCGTATGTAGCCGTGCACTGAACACATGATTTTCACATACGTATTTGTGACTTTCAAAAATTGTTTTCTTATGTCATTGTGACGAGAGGTTTAGTTAGTTAGTTAGTTGATTTCTATTGTCGGTAGCTGTGTACTGCATAGAGGAGGTCTATGGGATGTGATGTTGGGCTGGCATCATCAGCTAGTTGAAGGATCACCAAACTGTCCATGACATCACTGGGACTTTGGAGAACTGATATCCTTGAATCAACTCCCTTTCAGTTGTTTTCTTCTATGGAGCGGTAGGACCCCTGTGGCCTTTTCTTCCAAAGATTTTCAAAATTTGTATTATCTGAGGCATTTACATTGTAGTTTACGGCTGTCGCGCTGTCACTTAGAGACTGAACAGAAGCTGCGTTTCTCCAAGATTCTTCACGTTTCTTTTTAAACAATGTGCAACTACACTTTCTATAGGAAACTGGGATACTTTCTCTCAAATTAGACAAATATTGATAGAGATGACTTAATCTATCCTGTGTACATTCTTTCAAAAGAAGTCATGTTATGTTCTGACTCTCTTTGATTGCTTCTTACTCATTTGACATGACATATGCATGAGAGTCACATATCACTTTTGAGGTGCAGACCAAGCGGCCTGTGATCCAGCAAGCTGTCACTGTCACTGGCAAGGGTTATGGCAACTGCATTTGGTGACACGCTGCAAACACACCTCTTCCCAGGCTGTCAGCCAGCTGCAACAGGTTTATTCCAAACCCCTGTGCTGTGGCTACCAAGAGCAGAAACTTCATTTCAATTTCTCTATGTATGTAGGCAATGAAGTGGACTTGTGAAGGCATTTGCTTCAGGTGGGAGCAAACTGGTAGCAAATGCTACAGTGATTTCCATATCGCATTAACACACAAGCAAGTTCCTGTCTTCCCCTATTAGACACAATGTGTGTATGGAGCTGCGTCACACAGACAAGCTGTGAGCTTTTCCCTGTTAGACGGGACAGGTATTCCAGAATGACAATACACTTTGTACATGTATGTAATGTAATATAGAGAGATGGGCTTTATTATGGAATTAACATATGTAATAGAAAAGGTTGTTTAAGTGAAGAAGTGACATTCTTCCTATTCAACTGGCTTGGAGCTCACAATGAATCAGCTGCAGTCAGGTATTTTGCAATGGGCACGACCTGTTGCTTTCAGCCTGTTCATTTCCCACAGATTGTCCCTCTGGAATTTAGGGGAATGCAGGAGGAACAGCTGTATATTTGGATTTCCTGTTTGATAAGTCATTTTAAAATGTCTCTTCACTTGAGCAGATGCCCTGTATTTTTTAGAAATGTCTTGTATTAATAGAATTTCTTAAATAACAAGTGTTTACTTGCAATTAGCAAACATGTCAGACATTGTTTATTAAAATGTTTAAAGAAGTACTTCACTCTGTGTTTCTTGAACCTTGCAAAATGGGAAGGTTAGAACATGAAATAATAAAGAAAAAAACAATAAAAAAGAAGAGTCCTTTACACAAGGTACTTGTTTTAACCGGACAACTTTTAACTCGGCTAACTCTAATGGGATCTGAGCAATTTTTCAACATCCAGAGCTGCACTATAGATGCGTAAATCCAGAGGAGCTGAATCCCAGCCTGGGTGTCTCATGTTAGTTTTGTTTGCCTCAGCATCTCTGCCTTGTTCCTGATGACAAGCGCTTACTACTCTATCTCAAAGCTGACTAGTGGTCTTCCCAAAAGAGATCTCCAGGATTCAGCTGGCACGTACAATGAGAAAGAGGAAGTTTTTCTTTGAAGAAGAGCCTCATGGAGTGGGCTGTGGCTGTCCCTGCTCACCTGGGGCTGAGGTGCTTTGGGACCATCCATGGAGATATTCAAGTTCTTGGAGAGACTATTCTCAATAACTCGGGGCTGTCAACTTCGATGTGTCACCAGAAGGAAGAAAAACTTTTTTCTTCTAAAGGAATCACTTGCACTGACATGCGAAAACCACATTTCTGTCATGTTTCTCTGCTGGCTACTGAGTTTACTTCTTCAAATGTACCTAAGTCTTTCTTGTGTCTGTCTGTCTTTACTTCTCTCTATCTTTCTCTGTCTTTTAAAATGTAGTTCCAGAAATTTTTGGTATTCTGGGTCTCTTAGAGCTTCTTAAATATTATGCATTTCTTGGAATGCATTTATTTTTCATCTCCTGTTTTTCTAATGAAATTATTTCTGAAACTAATTTTTATTTTTCATTACTTTTATCTAATGAGGCTAAATATGAAATTTTTTGAAAAGCATACAGATAGAATTTGCCTCTGAAATGTATAATGTATCTTATAACATTCTTCCTGTATTATATCATTGAGCATTTGGCAGGTAAAAAAGTGTTTTTAACTGTTTTTGTTGTTGTTGTTCTGATTTTTACTAGAGTGTGAAAAAAGTTTTACTCCAAAACACATTGGTTTAACTGTTGATGAGTCTCTTCTTTGGTTAATCACTGTCAGGAATAATATGCTAATAGGTTGACTTTGAGTCATGGTGGGAGAACACAACAATGATGAAATAAAAGCTGTGTCACTCATGTACCTGCAAAGGTTTTAGACATTTAGGAAGAAGATATTTATTTCTTCTTTTTTTCCCATTGCTTCTTGTTCACCCAGTTCTGAATTTACTTAGTGAATGGGTGTCAAAATTATTTTGCCACCTTCTATGAAAGAAGCAAGTGATATGCAACTTTTTTTTACTCATATCAATATTATGTTGAATTTGGTCATCATTCTGCCTTGTTTCAGAGGAAAGGTAGCTAAAACCTTCAGAATTTAACTGTAAGTGCTTCCTCAGGGCAAAAGCTGGATGTTGAAATTTGAAAAATTATGTTTATTTATTTGTAGGCTTTAAAATGTAAAGTAAGTTCTGGAATAGCTGTATATTGTTTGACTTTTAAATCCGAAAGCAGTATCTAAAAGTACCTGACATTTTCTTGGCAGTAGGAGGTATATAACAGCCATACTTTTGTAAGTCAGGCTGTTTGTTCAGTGTGTCAGACTGGATGCATAACTCTTGACTATACTCAAAAAGCGTTATGACCCCATATCTCTCAAATTTCCACATAATATTCTGTGGAATTAGATGTGTTCTTCAATGATAAAAATAACATAGACACTCTTACTGTGTAACATGCATGTGATCTGCTCTTAAAAGTCCCCACGCATTAGAGCCTGAAATGCTGTGATTGTTTCAAAGGCACTTTTGTGCTGCAGCTCCCTTGAAGAGCACCATGGGGCCTGCACCTTGGAGCTGGGCAAGGACCTGGAGCAGTAAGTTATGCTGTATGGCTTCCATAAGTTCGGTGTTAGGCGATTCTGATGGGCCTTCTTTCAACTGTGCATCCAGCACAGCATCGCCACCCGGGCAGGGAGGTGATTGTCCCGCTCTGCTCTGCACTGGTGCGGCCTCACCTGGAGCACTGTGTGCAGGTCTGGGCAACACAGGGTAAAAAGGATATAAAGCTACTGGAGAGCGTCCAGAGGAGGGCTACGAAGTTGGTGAAGGATTTGGAGGGGAAGCTGTAAGGAGTAGCTAAAGTCACTTGGTTTGTTCAACCTGGAGAAGAGGAGACTGAGGGGAGACCTCATGGCGGCTACAGCTTCCTCACAAGGGGAGGAGGAAGGGGCGGTGCTGAACTCTTCTCTTAGTGATCAATGACAGAACTGAGGGAATGGCAGGAAGATGTGCCAGGGGAGGTTCAGGTTGGACATTAAGAAAAAGTTCTTCACCCAGAGGGTGGTGGAGCCCTGGAACAGGCTCCCCAGGGAGGTGTCACGGCCCCAAGCCTGACAGTGTTCAAGAAGAGACTGGACAACACTCTCAGACACATGGTGTGAACTGTGGGGTTGTCACATGCAGGGACAGGAGCTGGACTCAATGATCCTTGTGGATCCCTTCTAACTCGGGACATTCTATGATTCTGTGGATTCATGGCCATGCTGTACAACTCTCCTTTAGTTACAGGGCAGTGCAAGAGACCCTGCACTGACAACTGGCACGTGAGCTCTGCCTGCTTGTCTGACTGCAGAAGCGTCGGCCTCACTGGCCAGCTGGTGTCTGCTGTAGAGTTGTTTTAGGGGTGTTAGGAGCAGGTGGCAGGGGGAGGCAGACTTGCAGTGTCCATGAGCCTTGACACAAGTCCAGTCGCATATAACACCTGGCCTGCAAACACTCCCATCAAGCCTATATTTCTGGTCTCCTTTAAAACAACAGAAATTAACACCCAGCTGCAGAGTCAAACATGTACATGGAACATCTTTGGCTCAGCTCATCGGAAAGTTAGGGACCATTTGCAAAAGTAATAGCCAGAACCATACTTCAGACTTCTCTGTAAAGCAATACTTGTTTTGTTTCAAATCCATTTTCACTTATTTGGAAGAGGTGGAAGGGATAAAACAACTTTTAACAATGGGACAACATTTCAAAATAAAGATGGTCTTCTGAACATTGAGTTCACTTTAATAATCTTTTTTTTTTCTCTTAAACGTAATCACACACATGAAAATATCTTGTCTGTTATTTTCCCAATACTCTTCTTAAATTTCTGGTCAGCAAAAAGCAGCAAGAGTATTTTCCCACACTCATTAACATTTTGGAAATTAGTTCTAGGATTTAGTTAAAAAAAAAACTGGAAGATTTTTAAAAATGAAGAGTAATCTTGAGTGGAAAAATTAAAATGCTTCATTTTGAAATTTTTAATCAAATGTACTTAAGAAATTTTAGTTCATTAAAAGCAAAGCAAATATACAAAAAGTTTTCAAGTAGAATTTGCGTATTTTTTTTTCTGAAAAATATGTGTTTGAAAAAATCAGCCTTATTTCTGAAACCTCAGCTGATATATTTCTAGAGCAACAGTACCAGAGGCCCTGGCTCTTTCTTTTCCTCTTTTAGGAGCACTTTTAGCACCAAGTCTTTAATACAGTATCATAAACTATGAGTTGTAGCCTTGTTCAGTTTTTACTAGCTAACATAAAAATCAGCATAATCCACTGAAGAAATCTGGCCTATGTTGAAAATAATCTCTACTGTCCTGAACAGCTGTTTCTAAATCTTTAGTAACTACATCATGCAGGTTTTTCGCAGTCAGGAAACAAAGCACTGGGGAAAGCATAGGGCATAGGATTGTGAAGGATCCTTGGTTCACTGGTTCACATACTTAGCTACCACAGGCAGCCATATAATTTAATCTGTAAATATATCCAATTCAATCTTTAAATCTGTTTATTTTGAATGTGTATCGTTTTCTAAGTCATCAGTTTTAACTCTTCAGTAGCAATAGTTTTGTTCATTATAGATGTTATTCAAGTAATATAAAGTCATGTACCAATGTGCAAGAATGAAAGTGTAGACAGCATGTTTGTATCCAGTTTATGCAGGAGGAAGTATTACCATTTCAGGGAATAGGAAGCAATTTGCTTTACTAGCTACAAATACTTTGCCAAGGAGATGTAGGCACTCCTATTTGTAGTTCTGTTTCTGTTATACTAAGCATCACAGATGCTTAGTATAGGTTAGATTTGTCAGATAGGTTATTTTTATAATTTTTTTTTATATTTTTATAAGCTGAAGTAAAATCCATTGAATTAGGTCTATAAAACCATATGTGAGTAGCTTCTGCTTGATTTGGTTTATCTAAGAAAAATTTGGACAAAAATTTTTAGCTCCAAATAAAAGGGGTTAATTATAGGAGGTAAATAAAATGGGGGATTGTTTTATGGATCACTAGCAAAGCCATTTTCTCTGAAATAAACCAGTCATCGATTCTGAGATAAACACATTTTCTTCAACAGAAGTAGATTATAAAATTGATTTTTAGTGTGATCATCACTTGACTGTGTATGGTAAACCACTTGAGGTCAAAGAGAAATTTGCTCAGCAGAGACTGTGCAGGACAGAATTCTGGGGGAAAAAAAAAAAAAAAAAAAAAGTTAAAATCTCCAGATTTTGCAAAGTCCACTGTTGAAATTAATAGGACTGTTTCCACTTAAGGTTAATCAGAGAATCACAGAATGCTTGGGGTTGGAAGGAGCCTCTGGAGATCATCTAGTCCAACCTACCTGCCAAAGCATGTTCACCTAGAGCAGGTCACACAAGAATGTGTCCAGGCGGGTCCTGAATGTCTCCAGAGGAGGAGACTCCATAACCTCTCTGGGCAGCCAGTTCCAGTGCTGTGTCACCCTCAAAGTAAAGAAGTTTTTCCTCATATTCAGATGGAACCTCCTGTGCTTCAGTCTGTGCCCATTGCCCCTTATCCTATCATTGGACACCACTGAAAGGGGTTTGGTCCCATCCTCTTGACATCCACCCTTGAGATATTTATAAACATTGATGAGATCCCCTCTCAGCCTTCTCTTCTCCAGGCTGAACAGACCCAGCTCTCTCAGTCTGTCCTCATAAGAAAGGTGCTCTAGGCCCTCAGTCATCTTCATAGCCTGCCTCTGGACTCCATCCAGTAATTTCTTCTTCTTCTTAAACTGGGGAGTCCGGAACTGGATACAGTATATGCAGATAATATGCAGATAACATGCAGATCATTCATATTGCTTGTTATCTCAGTTCCTGTTTTCCACTTTGTGGTCCTGCTTCCCCTGTTGTACCCATTTCAGCACTCATACAAAAGCCCATAATGAATTACTCAGATCATGATAAATATACCCTGTGTCATTGGGTGTGGGGTAGAAGAAGATACCTTCCACCCTGTTCTCTTTTTGGATCTGCTGTCAATCAGTTTGATCTGATTTTGAACCTGCCAATACTCTCTGTCTAGCCCACCTCCTGCAGCAACAAACTGCAGAAGATCACTGCCTTCTGGATAAAGAAGTATTTCCTGGTGTCAACTTTAAACTGATCTCCCACCAGTTTCAGTGAGTGCACCCCAGTTGTAGAAATGTGGGTTTTGGTAAAAGACAACCTTGCATTTGCTCAGCGCACTGCCTCCAATTCTGCTGCTTTGTATTAATGTGGTAAAGAGGTAGGAATAAACCTGATAAGTGAAAAGAACAGGACGGTCCACCCCAAACATATGAAACATTCAGTGCAGAATCAGAGGTGTTACAAAGAAGAGGCCAGGAGTGCACAGCTGGGGTCAGCAGGAAGGTTGGTGCCGGTGCCACCAGCAGTTAGACAGGTTCAGGCTCCTGTGAAAAGGCAACTTTTAATGCCAGCCAGCCTGCACAGACCTTTCTTTCTTTCTTTCTTTCTTTCTTTCTTTCTTTCTTTCTTTCTTTCTTTCTTTCTTTCTTTCTTTCTTTCTTTCTTTCTTTCTTTCTTTCTTTCTTTCTTTCTTTCTTTCTTTCTTTCTTTCTTTCTTTCTTTCTTTCTTTCTTTCTTTTCTTTCTTTCTTTCTTTCTTTCTTTCTTTCTTTCTTTCTTTCTTTCTTTCTTTCTTTCTTTCTTTCTTTCTTTCTTTCTTTCTTTCTTTCTTTCTTTCTTTCTTTCTTTCTTTCTTTCTTTCTTTCTTTCTTTCTTCTTTCTTTCTTCCTTTCTTTCTTCCTTTCTTTCTTCCTTTCTTTCTTCCTTTCTTTCTTCCTTTCTTTCTTCCTTTCTTTCTTCCTTTCTTTCTTTCCTTTCTTTCTTCCTTTCTTTCTTCCTTTCTTTCTTCCTTTCTTTCTTCCTTTCTTTCTTCCTTTCTTTCTTCCTTTCTTCCTTCCTTCCTTCCTTCCTTCCTTCCTTCCTTCCTTCCTTCCTTCCTTCCTTCCTTCCTTCCTTCCTTCCTTCCTTCCTTCCTTCCTTCCTTCCTTCCTTCCTTCCTTCCTTCCTTCCTCCTTCCTTCCTTCCTTCCTTCCTTCCTTCCTTCCTTCCTTCCTTCCTTCCTTCCTTCCTTCCTTCCTTCCTTCCTTCCTTCCTTCCTTCCTTCCTTCTTCCTTCCTTCCTTCCTTCCTTCTTCCTTCCTTCTTCCTTCCTTCCTTCCTTCCTTCCTTCCTTCCTTTCTTTCTTTCTTTCTTTCTTTCTTTCTTTCTTTCTTTCTTTCTTTCTTTCTTTCTTTCTTTCTTTCTTTCTTTTCTTTCTTTCTTTCTTTCTTTCTTTCTTTCTTTCTTTCTTTCTTTCTTTCTTTCTTTCTTTCTTTCTTTCTTTCTTTCTTTTCTTTCACAGTTGCAATGATGGGTCTTCTGCATACAGATCAAGCAAGCAGCAGACCCTTATGACATACTTCGTATTTAGACAGGAATATGCTAGGTGGTGTTAGACAACTGAGCAGGACTCATTTCACTACTTCTGAAAGGTTCAACTGACCTACTAGTTCCTAACTTCATTTAGAGTCGGTGGAGGGAGAACAACATGTCTCTGGTTCAGTTTACTGACTCCACATTGGAATAAGTAAAGCTGGGCTGTAGCTGTGCATGTTTCCCCCACTGATTGTAAGGGTCATCCCAGCTCAACGGAACCATCACCACTGCAGTGTTGAGCCCCATCCCTTGGGTTTACCATGTATACAATCAAAAGTGCTCTAGTTTACTAACCGCTGAATGAGCTCCCAGGGTTGGGCAAGATATAGCTAGCCCCTGGAGGGATGGCTGAAGAAGAAGCTTCATACTAAGTCAGAAAGGACTAATGATGTTGAAGTGGGATCTGTGAACCACTTTTCATAACATTATGTAGCTCTTTGTTGATTTTTATGTCCAGGTATTGCTGCAAATTAGTCAATGCATGTGGAAACACTGGAAGAAACTATTCTCAACAAGACTTCTACCTTCAAGAACACTTTCTGTTTCCTTCCTGGGGTTTAATTTTATTATGACACTAACAAATGGAGAGAAATTATTATAAATTGAAACCTTTCCCAGAATGGATGCAGCAGTTGCTCTATCTCCAAAGACACTGCCGCTGAAGTCGTTTCACCTTGTGAAGGCTTTTGGTCCTTTATGGAGCTTTTCAGTCCTTTTTTAATGCCTCTTATCCTTCGGATGTGGGTGGATAACAGCTGACTTGCCTCAGGAAACAAATAGAATCTGCTTACAACCTGTCACCACATAACCAGTTTTGCCAGCCTGTTGCTTTTGGATGAATGCCTCAACTTAAATGATCCACTGAGTCAAAAATTTATTGCCATGCAGAAAATCTTAAAATTCTGATACGGCCACAGCTCAGCTGTGGAAAAAAACAGTAGTGATTTTGCTCAGCATCTGAGACTTAAGGATTGGTTCCTTATCTCTGATGGAAAAACTTTCAGGCTTACATTCTTCAGAGCAGATATAGACATCTATGATACAGGTACTTTCAGCTAAGCTGGTTGTATAGTCAGTGGAGAAGGAAAAATTTCTGAAAAATTTCTGAAAAATTTTGTCCAAAAGTAGAAATCTATGTGTGGTTGGACAATTCACACTCTTGAGGTCCCTATTTCTCTCCATTGACTCCAAAGGGAGCTGAGGGTAACAGGAGCTCTGGTACAAAGGTTTACACTGCAGCTGTCTAAAGGCCAATAAGATGGAGCATATGCTTGGTATGCACAGTCCCATACTACCAAAGTTGAAAGTAGGTCACAGATGAACTGAAGAGGCTGAAGAATCTTTCTGATCCTACGCCTGGCTGTATGTTTTCTCTGAACTCAGTGCTGTTTGAAGTGAAGCTTCTTTTTTTTTTTAATTTTATTCTTGGTTTGAAAGTGGCACTAAGAGATACCATGGCTGTTGGCAAATCATTGCACTATTTCTTTTGATCACCCAAAAGAAAAACCAGACTGGCTAATTCTGCCTAGGAGATTGACTTTGTCATATGTCTGTCTGCAAAGTCCTCCATTATCAAGCTTCTGTTCCCTGTGTAAATAATTAGAGCCTTGGAACAAACAGTACCACCATGTGCCTTTGAGTTACCTAGACTGAAGTAAATTATTGTGTCTTCCAGTGTCAGACAAGTTTTGCAGCCCTGTAATGGAGTGTTTTGTGAATAAGGCTTTGTTGTCCCCACTGGACTTGTGAAGTCAGAAATGGAAATGGCAGAGGGATGGCAATTCTGGGAAAAAGGGTCACAGGGGAAAAAAGCTCATGACCCACTGCTGTAATCATTTGCAGAGCTCTTTGCTGAACCTCCTTCAGCTGAGCTGCCTTTGATTTGCACCCAGCAGCACCATGCAGCTGTGCAACACCATGCCAGCTGTGCAGCACCATGCCAGCTGTGCAGCCAAGGACAATTTTAGTTTATCCAGCTACCAGGTCATTCCTGGAGCTCACATTTGTCAGGTTGGTTGTGTACTCCCTAGTCTTTCTCAGATGTTTCTTACAAGGATAGAGTGTCCTCTCAACAATTTCTGACTGCAAGTCTTGTGATATTTGAAAAACATATTCTTTATTCCACTTGAAGTGGGCAACAGAGATTTTGATTCTCATGAATTATACCTCGAATCTCTGTGTTATTTTCAATCTCTAGCAGTAAGGGCTTATGCTTTCAGTTCATTACTTGGAATGTCATGTGGCATGGTGTAAGAGTCAGTCTCAAGATGGAGCAGTATTTGCCTGAAACATCATCATCAGGAACTGAGAGAACTGAAGCCCTGACAGAAAGAACACATGGGCAATGACTTGGAGAGTGGCTTGAGGAGAAGCATTGTGTTGCAATGGTTTCTCCAATCTGGGGGAGCTACTGCTTACAATGGCTGCTGAATGGACTTTGCCTGCTGCCTCAGCCAAACTAGCCCCCACCTCCTAAAAATGATTGTTACGTGGGTCTCTTCGACTCAGGGACAATAGCTGCCGTCCAGAAGATGGATTCTCACCTGCAGCCTCAGTCACACCTTGTCCCCCCACCTCCTCCCTCAAACAAAGGCCAACGAAAAAGAGCATGCCCAGAAGCTCGCTGAAGGTCCTGAGCTCACCCAATGGACCAGAGAGAGACCCCTGAATGCAGACCATGCAAGTGCCGATAAGTCCTGCAAAAGAGGCGAGGACTTTTCAAGCCTGCACAGTTTAAGCCTGGGTGGCAAAACAAAGACGGAGTCTGGCCTCAAACAATGAGAGTGAGGGGGCTGAAGAAGCATAAGAGATGACTCCCACATGGACACTGCTAAGATCTTCCCACCAGAGGATCCCGAACCATGACGGAGGGCTGGCAGGACTCTACGGGACTGAAGAACAGAGGGACGCCTTTGGAACTCGTCTGGTGGTAAACCAATCCTCATTCCCACCTTTTTCTTTTTCTTTCCCTGTTTCTTTTTCCTTTCCCTTTTTCTTACTCTCTCACTATCGTGTGCCACTTTACAGGCAAAATAATAAAGTAACACCGATTGAATTCTAACCCCTTTCCTTTTTGGTTGCCTTAATTTTGTGCTTCGAGATCAAGGTAAATGGACCATCACGGGTCCATCACCGAATGGACTGTGACACATGGGAAGACTGATCCTTGCAGGACCTCACCTGAACAATGTCTGCATGTGTGTTTTCCAAATACCTGCTGACAGCTACCTTTTGAAACCTGTCATTTAGGTACTGGACCAATAATATGTCCAGTTGCTTCTCAGCTAGAATTTCCTTCTTCTGTTTCTTGAAGGCTTTAACAGTTCCTTAAGACATTAAAAACCCTTAAAAATTCCCCATGGTTGTTATAATATAAAAGCCCTTTTTATGTAGACTTATACAGAAAAAAGGATGCTATCTAGAATAAAGTTACTGGATGGTAGCACAAGTGGCATCTAAAGTCAGAACTTGAACGCTTAGAGAATGATGAGTTATCCATAGTACTGAATGATGAGTTAAGTACAGCGCTGAATGCTCTTAGGTCTGGAAAAAAATAAATGAAAATGTCTTTTAAACATTGTTTTTTAAGAAATCCCAACAGAACAGCAGCTGAAAATACTTATACCATCCTCAAATATTTCAGTGGGCAATTAAGTCCATTTTTCAAATAATTAATAGTTTTAGTACTGATGCATGAATATTCTAATTTTTAAATTTCTTGGTTGTACTTAGATAAATTGTTTTTCTCAGGAAATAAAACACAGATGAATTGCTGCCATGTGAAAATCACAGAGGCAATGTTACAGCATGTTTTACTGAAAGAGTGGTTTAGTCAGTAAGTATTAACATTTAAGTTAATCTGTATTCCTTGAAAACAGATGTTTAAATGCTTTCATGCCTGACTCAGCCTTTTGACCCTTCATGGCAGGCAAACAATGTATTGTTGTAGGTCTTTTTACTAACATCTTAATAAGTCTAAGTCATCAGTGCCTCTGTGAAAACCAAAGGAGAATGGATTTGTTCTGTATCCTCATTCAAAACAGCTCCAAACTCCAAGATTTTGTCTGAAATAAGTAAGTAATATTTTGATCCTCTTATAGTCCTAATGTGGTGTTTCACCACACTTGATGTTGACTGTCCTAGAAACCTCTTTGCATTTCTATGCCCAGTAGTAGACCTGCAAATTTTATTACCAGTCACACATCATTGCCTATGACTGAACATATTAACAACAATCAATTGTGGTGAACAATGGGAGATGTAGTTTAGGAAAGACACCCTGTCTAGACATTAGGGTGGGATCATGAGTTGTCATGTTAAGTACTCCTGTGAGGCATTGTGGCGGCATTTCAGAAATATTTTGGAACTCATGTTTCAGTTTTGTAACTCGTGTTTCAGTTTTGGAACTTTTCTAAAGTCTGAATATTTTCCATAACAAAAATATCTCATTTTCTGCTTAATGCTTAGGCAGAAGTTAAAGACATGTACCTCAGCATTAAGTAAAACTTATTATAGACTCATTAACTTGAGTCAAAGTTTTGATGGAAACAGGCCTTGATCGTTACCTGTCAATACTGTCTCAATGATAAGACACAATAAGACAGCTTACAAACAACTTTCTAAGTTGCTTATGTGCAAGTATAGTATAATGGCAGAAAAAGAAGATGTGGAAAGTTGAAATATGCACAGTAAATATGGTGAAATCTTGGGACCAGTGCTGTTCAAGTTCTTCATCAGTGACATAGACAGTGGGAGTGAGTGTACCCTCAGGAAATTTGCAGATGACACCAAGCTGAGTGGTGTGGTCAACACGCTTGAGGGATGGGATTCCATTCAGAGGGATCTAGACAAACTGAGAAGTGGGTCCCTGTGAAACTCATGAGGTTCAATAAGGCCAAGTGCCAGGTCCTGCACCTGGGTCAGGGCAACCCCTGGTATCAATACAGGCTGGGGGAATAAATGTTTCAGAGCAGCCCTGAAGAGAAGGACTTGGGGGTACTGATGGATGAAAGATTTGACATGAGCCAGCAATGTGTGCTTGTGGCCCAGAAGGCCAATAGTATCCTGGGCTGCATCAAAAGGAGCGTGGCCAGTAAGCCAAGCAAAGTGATTCTGCCCCTCTACTCTGCCCTTTTGAGGCTCCAACTGGTGTACTCTGTCCAGTTCCTTTGAAAAGTATATGCTTATTTTTGTATGGCAACTGGTGACACATTCTGCTTTGTCCAAGCAAGAATTCTGTGCAGATGTAACACCTCAATATCAGGTAAGGTCTGTAGTGGTGCTAAACTCCTTCTGTAGTCAGCAACAGATATGGAGAAATATGTGCAGGAACAATTTACCACACTTTAGATATCTGATTTAGGTACCTTGAGAAAGTAGTTGATCCTAATGCAGATGCTTATTTCTTCCCATTGACAATGAAAAGAGTCTAGAATCACTGGCTCAGACAATAAACATTTATACTGTGATTATCTACAAATAGATGACCTGAGTCCTACTTATTGAAGTGCTAATTCATCCTCTCTTCTCATTTAATATGCAGAGACTCTAAAGACTCTATACTATCATCTATGCTGGAAAGCAGCTTTGTGGAGAGCGATCTGGGGGTTCTGGTTGACAGCAAGTGGAACATGAGCCAACAGTGTCCCTGGCAGCCAAGAGGGCAACCATGTCCTGGGTGCATCCAGCACAGCATTGCCAGCCGGGCAGGGAGGTGATTGTCCCGCTCTGCTCTGCACTGGTGTGGCCTCACCTGGAGCACTGTGTGCAGTTCTGGGTACCACGGGATAAAAAGGATATAAAGCTACTGGAGAGTGTCCAGAAGAGGCTACAAAGTTGATGAAGGGTTTGGAGAGGAAGCTGTGTGAGGAGCGGCTAAAGTCACTTGGTTTGTTCAGCCTGAAAAAGAGGAGACTGAGGGGAGACCTCACAACAACCAACAATAAAACCTGAGGGAATGGCAGGAAAATGTGCCAGGGGAAATTTAGGTTGGACATTAGGAAAAGGTTCTGTACCCAGAATGTGGTGGAGCACTGGAACAGGCTCCCCAGGGAGGTGTCACGGCCTCAAGCCTGACAGTGTTCAAGAAGAGACTGGACAACACCCTCAGACACATGGTGTGAACTGTGGGGTTGTCCTATGCAGGGACAAGAGTTGGACCTTTGTGGGTCCCTTCCAACTCAAGGCATTCTACGATTCTATGAACAAAGTTGATTAAGTGCCTAAATTTGTCCACAACTCCTTTCAGGAGTTAGTGATAGCAAATCCTTTTAAGTCAGTGGAAGATGGTTATAGAAATAGGGTAATGTACTCTGGTGAAAAAAAAAAAAAAATAGAGGATATTTTCCACTTTGGATATTTTACATTTAGCATTATACTGAATGATTCCTGAGAAGCTGAATAAAGGAGGACAATAAACCAGGGTGACTCAATTTTGCCACTGACAAAAGACAGTACAATACAATATCCAACCTCAGTCTGGCTTATTGCGAAGAAACACAAGGAGAAAAGGGCAGCGTATGAATGATCTCTTATTCACAATCCATGGACAAATTTACCCAGAAAAAGTATCAGGGGTCCAGGGAAGGTAAGGAGTCTCTGGACCGTGGTTGAAACAGAGAAGACCAAGTATTTGAGTCTTCTTCTTTGAACTGATGCAAGGGGCTATAATACAAAACTTTGTAAACAGTTTGGATCAGTGGCAGCATATTTTCTTTTTTTAATTCTTGGTTTTGTCCTATGTTAGGTGCAGGTTGTCCTTTAAACCCTGGTAGGTTGTTGTGTTTCCATTACTGTGCTATACTTATATAAGTATTTAATATAAAACTGATAGGTTAACTAGTATATCATGCAGACATATGGCTTTGAATTTTATATGAGTAAATTTTATTAGGTTCTTTTTACCACACAAGCTATTTCTCACAGTGTTTTCTACTTTATATAAATGCTTACTTTTGCAAAGTTCCTGAGGAATCTGATTTCTCTGTAAACTTCCTGATTCCCAGTGTGCAGAGAAAGTTTCTTGAAAACCATTGTTCTGCTTGCAGGTCTGAGCCACTAATTGTAACCATATATAAATACAATTTATTTCACAGTAATTGTACAGTTTTAGAGATTGCTGAAATATAATTAGAAGCTATTATACCTTAAATGTTACACATATATAATAGACCAGCTTTATCCACATTGGCACAGGAATGTGTTTATTCCTAAAGATACCAAATGGTTCTGGCATCAGGTCCATGATGATTCTGCTTTGCTAATTGTGGGATATCATTCCCCTCAGTGTAATGAACATTTTAAAGCTCTTCAACGGTTTTCTTATAGCTTCTCTGAACCAAAGGCTGCCAGTCTACAGGCATTACCCATGAGTGAGTTAAGCACAAATTAACTTGAGGATAACTCTGAAAGTACTGATATTTCTAAAATTTTGTACTTTCAGCCATTCTTGGGCAGCTGTTTTTTTTTCTTCCATAAAACACAACAGCAGACACATCCAGTCGCCTGATCTTTGTCTCTGGAATCACAGATGGTAATTACACATGCTCTTGTGCTGGGCAAAACAGCTCCAGCTCAGTTTCCACATTTTGAAGAGGCTGGGAGATGAAGTAATGACAGTTAGGGAAAGAATTAGAGATCTGCCAAGCTACTTGAAACTGCTCACATTTTAAAAATTGCCTTGGGCAAAGTTTCACTTCAGATGGTCTAGTGGAAAGCACTTTGGAAATGCTCTGATAATCAGAAGAAAGTGTGCAACGTTTTCAATGAGGAAAAATTCTCAGCATTAAAATGAACTGACGCAGTCAATATCTGATAAAAGTTTCTTAAGGGGCTGCTGCTAGATCAGGAACAGTTGGAAGTATGCTTGTATTGTTAATTAAATCTTATATTATTTTAAACACAAACTCATTCCTAATATCTGATGCTTCTGAGTTTGCTATTCTTCATTAATAAACAGCACAGAAAATTGAAAAACCTGGAGTCAATAAATTTCTCTGTACCTGCCAGTAAGTTATCTTACAAATTCTTTTGAAGTACCTAAGTATTTCAAATTCATACTACTGGTTAAAGTATGGAACTAAGGAGAGTGTTCACATGGAAGTGAAAGAACCCACTCCCTATTTATCAATTTTAGTAAAGTATTTATGGTAACAGTATTTCATAAACAATATTTGTTTCATAACACCTAACTCAAGTGATGGATCTGTAGAGCAAATCACAGTGTCCTGTGGAAGTACTCTCATGGTTCATGGCTGCATTGAGCACATCACTGAAGTACTTGTGTGAATAGTGTATTTTTAACAAGATTAATTTGGCATGACATGGTGCTATGCCACTGCACTATGTTACTCATGGGCATCATTCAGCCTCAAAAACTTGTCATCTAACTACAGTGCTGCACTGGAAATAGTTGCTGTACTCAGAAGGATTGCATAGGGTTCAAACCTCCCAGAAAAGCAACAGGATTTTGCGGTTTTTTAAAGTATGGTTTTGTTACTGTTCTCTCCTTTTTATGAGTTTTGGCAAAATCTGAATTATAGTGCAAGAAACAGCTCATCAAAATACATTTAAAAATCACATTGCATTTAAGTCTTACACTCTGCTGAGATCTTTCAGAGGCTATACAATGTCTATTAATATCAAGAAAGAACAAATCGATAGCATAACTATCTGTATTTGTTAACAGTTGTAGGTACAAATATTAGCATATCCTCCAGGTTTGCTTGTTGTTGCAAAAGAAAAAATGGATAGACAACTTCATCCAGTCTATCCATGTGCTTTTAAACAGCATTGTATGCATTACCTCTTTACTGTTATTTTAGTTAGTCCAATAAAACATTACTAGTTATTATTACAGTGTTATCTGTCTTATTGACTAAGAGATAAAATGTCAACATGTCATTTACTTGCAAATGTAAAAACAATTAACTGGGACCACCAGTACTGCCCATCACTTTTCATGATGGTGGGAAGGATATCTGTGAATGTTAATGTGGGGTTTGTAGTGTATGGGTAGCACCAGTACTACTGACCTTAAAAATCTGAACTGAATGTGGTGTACAATGAGGTTTAGAATCAAATATATGTGAAAAGAGTAATTGTATTTTTAATTTCTAATGAGTTCAGATTCCATTTCCTGTAAATTTTATAAGCCTTCACAGAGATTGCTGGGAAAGGGAGAAGTCATGAATGTGATATTTAGATGTTTTGATCCTCAGCACTTACAGGGGAACAGTAACTTGCCATGAGGTTGGGTACATGTGGTGAATCAGTGTTGGATTTCTTGCTTGATAGTCTTGAAAGAAGAACCACCACACCAATTCACTCACCTTCTGATGACAGTAAATAAACCAAAACCCAGGGTTGGTGGAGGTGATGGATGAGAGATCTTTTCTTGTATACTTTACATCTTCTATATCTTATTTTAAATCCAGAGCCCCCAAACTAGTCACTTAAGTTTGATACAATCACATCTACAAATTAAAGTTTTGGTCTCAAGTTGTGATTTTCTGTGATATTACAAGTTCCTCTGCAAGTACTACTTGGTCTTTAGGATATGTAGCTCATAACTTTAAAAAACTTGGAACCATCTGGCTGAACAAAGTGTCCTCTATTTTAGATGGTGCTGTTGAGAGCTGAAAGATAGATAGACTGAATTCCTGTCTCATAATAGGTGCTTCAAATATAGCTAATGGGTGCCATTGCAGTTGCAAAGAGTGTTGAGATAGATCAACCACGGTACATGTGCTCATTTAAAAATGGTAAAGTATTAGAGAGAATCATGTCAGCAAGACAATGGTCAAACAAGAGAGCCATACAAGCAGCAAAATAGGAGAAAGTGTGAGCTGTTTGAACAAATCTGCTTGGTGAGGAATGAAGGCAACAAATGCAGACACAGACTGTACAGGAAGTGGTTGAATGGCAGAAATTATTGTTTAAAGCTGCAATATGCTAAGTGTAAGGCAAAGAACAAGAAGAACTGAGGTACAACATGTGTCTGGAACCTTCAGCACTTCAAATATAGGGCAGAGAGGAAGGGTGGGCCACATCACTTACATTTTCTTCTTGCCAGTCCTGGTACTTGACATTAATTATTCTGGTATATTTTCTTCTCTCTTAGCTGTCAAACTACTTCAGTTATTTCCTTTCTAACACAGGCAAGTGTTAAGAAAAGCCAAATGACACAGCAGTTTCTGACCACTGGAGACTAGAATGCAAACAACTTTGCAGACATCTGAATGAGAATAGGAAACTAGGATTGTTTCTTTTTCCTTTGCAATTTAATAACAGCTTAAATGTAATTGCTCTTGAGGACAAGCTAGCTCTGTGAATTGTTATGGTTATATGGAACACTGCTTTATTAGTTTTAAACTCCTCTGGACCGAAAATGACCAAGGGTTGGACTGGAAATGCATTGGTTTGCTCAGCACATATTGAAGGGTGCATGTCCCTTTCTTAAAAGCGATTGCTGATTTCCACCTTCTGGCACCCTGAGCAAGGAAGAAGTACGCATGTCTCTGAAGAATGACCTTTCTCTACCAGGAAAAAAGGGAATATGAGGAAATATGCATTTTTGTAAAATCAGTTTCATTCAAAGTTTGTAAATTTGCTGTTTGAAGTGACAGCTGCTTTCAGTCCAAGACTCAAAAACTATTAGAACTATTATTTTTCTGGTAACTACAATGAATTTTGTGAAGGTAATAGAAATATTCCTTCAGTGAATTCTCTACTGTGAATGGGATTTCCTCAGTATGGCCAGGACATGTCACAGCTGAACCAGGAATAAACACTGTTATTGTCCAAAACTATCTCAAAAAACCCTCAAAACAATGCAACAGAGGTTGAAATGAAATACAGCCTTGGTATTGTAGAGAGTGCCTGCAGGACTTATTGTTTTGGATTGCAGTGCTTGTAGAGTAAATATCTGAGCTGTAGCAAGCTTCCTTATAAAATAAAGATCTTGACACTATGATTACAGGATCTTAAAGTCCCCAGAACATATAATGAGAAAATTAGATTAATTACATTAACCATATGTCCATAGCCTAAAAAGCTGAGATGGGCTTGTACTTCTTTCTAGAAGAAAGAATCTCAATGACAGAGATGTGACAGAGATGACAGCTGATGTGTATAAATGCAGATAGAAATATGTATGTACAAATATATTTTTATATAATATTGCTTTTGGAATGCACAGTCACATAAAAACACATCTAATAAATCTTAGAAATAGGTGTCAATAAGATCTTGCTGCTAGAGACCTGTTTTTCTGATTAGGAGGCCAAAATAACTCATATCATAGAATGTAACTGGGTTGCTAACATAGAATATAGCTATTAAGAGTTGCAGGCCAGAGGAGTTACATGCCTCTTGCACAGTAATTCAAGCATGCATATTTCATAGAGTCATAGAATTGTAGAACCATTTAGATTGGAAAAGACCTTTAAGATCAAGTCCAATGATAAACCCAACACTGTCAAGTCCACTGTGTCCCTAAGCACCACATCTACATGTCTTCCAAACACCTCCAGGGATGGTGACTCAACCAGTTCCCTGGGCAGCCTGTTCCAATGCCTGACAACCCTTTCCATGAAGAATATTTTTCCTAATATCCAATCTAAACCTCCCCTGGTGCAACTTGAGGCCATTTCCTCTTGTCCTGTCACTTGCTACTTGGGAGAGGAGACCAACACCCTCCATTTCAGGTAGTTGTAGACAGCGATCAGGTCTCCCTTCAGCCTCCAGGCTAAACAGCCCCAGCTCCCTCAGCTTCTTCTCATCAGACTTGTGCTCCAGACCCTACACCAGCTTCGCTGCCCTTCTCTGAATTTGCTCCAGCACCTCAATGTCTTTCTTGTAGTGAAGGGCCCAAGCCTGAACACAGAATTTGAGGTGCGGCCTAGATGACTGTTCTTTGAGCAGGGCACTTGGACTAAATGGCTTCCAGCCTCAGCAATGCTGAACTTCTGTGATTCTATGAATTAGATGATATGACTGAACTGTTGGTACTTCAAAGGACAAAAAATTGGGTGAAGCAGAATGTCTTTAGAGAAAAATACAATATTTCTTACTGGGACACAGGTGTTGAATACTATGCTGTTCAAGGAAGACTGAGATACAAGCATAGGTAAGTCAGTTAAATGGGTTACGGGTTATAAAGACTTAAGTAATAAGATAGGTAAAAATATTTTTTTTCTATCAAAATTACTTGGAGAAAGTAAAACTTCATAGCAGTGAAGAGTACAAAAAATAAGTATGTTTATAACTTTTATCTTGGACTTCAATGGGAAAATATTGATAAACTAAAGGAACTGACTAATGTTGAGCCCTAGGACTGAAAGACAAATGAAACTTGGAATTTCTTTAAGAAGTACGTACAAAAACTGTCTGGAATTTATATACAAATGAATGGAAAAAAGCTGTGAGAAACATATCCTGACTTAATTGGATGATTAACCACAGAGAAGGATATCAATAGCAGACCTAGAGTATACTAGGACTGGAAATCCAAACTGGTCAGAAGAAATCTTAGTCTCAGATCTCAGAATGCATGGGTAGAAAGTAAGAAATTATGGAAAGAGAGGACGAGATAAACTTCGCAGTTGTGAGAAACTGGTGATTCCTTGCAGTTTGCTGTGTGGCTGTTCCTGTGTGGAAAAAGAAGTACAGGGTGTTTCAAAAATAGGACCAAATTTGAAATCACTATATACAAATTAAACTATTGTCTTGATGTTGTCCACACAGCAGGTGGAGGGAAAATGGAACATTTATACAGAGGTTACTAAAACTCGATAACTCATTAAACAGGTTGGAAATTTTTGTGTAACTGTAACATGTTACCATTGTGATATTTGGTCCATCTTTTTGAAACACCCTGTACAATTGGCAAGGCAGAGGTATGACCCTAGCTGTGGTGTTGAGTATGAGAGCCATCTGTGCTCAATGTAGTTGAACTCAATGGGTATGACCCTAGCTGTGGTGTTGAGTATGAGAGCCATCTGTGCTCAATGTAGTTGAACTCAATGCTGTGAAGGTGAGACCTACAACTAGATATCTAACCATTGCCTGTCCAAATTAAGAGAGAAATGTAGACTCCCTGGCATGCCATGCAGAAGAGGCAGCTGCAGAGGACTATCCATCTGCACCTACTCCTGCCTAGGGCCTCGGGGTTTGTGTGCTTGTGTCTGCTAGAAGTCTCGTGGTGACACACGGTGTCCTCTGTGAGCTGGATGACTTCCCCACCTGCAGCAGTGCTTGTAAGCTCACTGTTTGCACAGACAGATTCCTAATTCCAAAAAGCCATTTGGGTTTTAAAAAGAAAAATGGGCCCTGTCCCTGGATGATGCAACTTCACTGTATTAATATAATCTTTTTACAAAATATTTTCTTTTAAGTATATCAAATCCAAATGGCCAAGATTTCTGAGGAACATATAACATAAACAAACTAATCCATTTGTTGTTGAAAATTTCCTTGAAGATTACAATTTGATTAAAAATGTTAACAGATGTCTTTTGAGATAGATTTCTGGTAATAAACAGAAACAGTATGTGGAGTGTCTTTATTTGTCTGTACCAGTCTTTATATCCAAGATCAATTAAATTAAGATAAATAGACTTTTGTTATGGGAATAAGAACCAGAGATTTAATTTACTCTGCTTAAACAGATTCATTTTTTCACATGAGCTTATCATACTACACAACTATCCCATATTTATCACTTTATTAAGCACAACAAGCAAAACCACAAAGACAACAGGAGCACATCAGTGCTGGACAGTTAGGAGCCAAACGTAAAGGCTGGAGAACTGTGATTTCCTTTGGCTGTTGCCCTCCCTGCCTTTGCCTCTTCCCTGCCCCCAACAAAAATCAAGAAATCAGCAAAGTCTTAGGTCTGGTTCCACTGCTGCTGAACTCTGAACCCGGGGTTTCACATGGAGGCTTTTAATTTGCTCTCAGCACTCATTCTGATGACCAGGAGGCATATGTAAAACCTGCTTTCAAAAGGTAGGATTACAGGAGCATACATTTGATAAGAGAAAACCAGGAGAACAGTGTAGCACATAGTCAGGGACTATTCAGTCACGTTCTCTGAAATCTCTAGGTGTAAGACCTCACCATGCACTTGGACAACTATGACTCGGATATCAAATTAGAGAAATTCAAACACAGACATTTCACTGGAGCTTATGCATAGTAGCAAAAATGCTCATAGTTTTCAACAAAATCAAAGAGGTTAAATTGGTTAGGAGTTTGTATACATTTTATTTGAGGCTGTCACTGAACATGTAGTTTTTTTCCTTATTGGACCATTTAAAAACATACACAACACAACATATATTCACATAATTGTATATATGTGAAGCATGACTTTACTATGAATGAGGGATTTGTAATAGCAACATTTACATGATCCTGATTCACTTGGGTTAGCTGAGTGCTTCCAATTTCCTACTGAATGTGTTTTCAGCTGGTTTCACCTTTTTGGTTTTGTATATGTTACCTCAGCAATAACTCTAAAAATATTCCTCTAGACATTTCTGCTGTACAGTACGTCTGGAAGGACAGATTCAGCTGCTTACCTCTGTGAATCAGACTTTCTCAAATCAAACTTTCCTGCAGAAAAGCCAGAAGAAACTGCAGAATACAATTAAATAACCAAAAATGAGAAATGCAGAGACACTGGATTGCACTTGAAGTATCTCTTGCAGTCCTTTAAGTGTCTGTTACAGCTTCTGGAAAGGAAAAACAAGAATGGAGTGTAACAGATTTACCATCACAAAAGCCACATGATCTCTGTTGTACCTGCTGCTTTAGGCAACTCTTTACATTATTAACTAATGCTTTATCCTTCTCTTTAGTAGTTAAGCACAGTAGGGTTGTTTAAATTGTCATGCTGCTGTATCCACTGACCCAGCTGCTAGCGTAGTACACCCTGACTTTCATCCCCAACTGGGAAAATAACATATAGCTACCAACCAAAATAAAGAAAAACAGTGGGAATAGATGCAGTCCAATGTAGATTTGCTGTGAAAAAAGGAGTGGAAGGAGGATTTTGTTTCTCACCATCCCTGTGAGCTGATGTGGCACAAGAATCTGAACCATGCAGTGGCACCTGTGTAGTCTGCATCTCTCCTGCCCCATCGCTGTTCAACTCAGCATCCCTCTTCGTATGCATTGTGCCCTGGGCATAGTATTAACTTTTAATGTTGCACTATCTCCTTACCTTGCAGGAGGAGAACATCCAGGAAAGTATTTTATATTCCAGCACTAGAGAAAAATAAGCTACCTTCTGATAATTTTTTTCTTTTTTTGGTTGTTGTTTCCATTATATCTGACAATGCAGTGTTTGAGACTATTTCAGTGACGTCTAGCAGAATGGGAGAGCTAGAATGGGAACTCCATGGGAAATGGCAATATTTCAAAATTTAGGTTTGAATTCTAAAAAAATTCTCAAAAAAATTGAATTTGCCCGCAAAATGAAAAGGTAATAAACTGTTTCCAGTTATTAGAAAGATTTTGTGTGGAGTGTATCTGTTAATTTAACTTTATTTTATTATATAAAAATGAAACCATGATGCAAAAATCATTTTTTTAAATGAAAGTTTCAGGCATTCTGTCATAGCAATGTTAAAACATTCAGGTGTGTCCTTATTATCCCAGGTTTTAATTTTTAATCACAGTTGTGTTTAAAACTGAAAGATCAGCAGAAAATTCTGTTTTATATAGAATCAACATTTTCCAATGAAAACCTATTCTAGTGAAAATAACTTCAGAACTAATGACAGCTGTGATATCCATAGGTCTAAATCCTACATGCCCAGCTCTGGGAACAATATTCATAACACTGAGTAAGACACCACAATCCCAGCAGCTGAAAATAGCACTAGGTCCACCTTCTTTACACAAAACCAAAAAAAAATCAGTGGAGAGAAAATAGCATACCTTCTGTGTATACATAGGTTTAGATTACTCTGCTGAGTCCTCACTGTAGTCAGGCATCTAGCTATTTTTTTCCAAGTAGTTTTTCTTCAAGTGCAATACAATCAGCTGTATTCCCCAGTGAGGTCTAGTTACACTCTGTTGCTGAAATGACACAACATTCCTGTAAATGTTTGTGCATCATCCAGTTAACCTGACTTTAATTTAGAAATAAAGCTGTGCAATTCTGTGTGTTTTTGTCTTTCTCTTCCCCTCGCCCCCTTCTTTTTTTTTAGCTAGAAATAGTTTTGTTAATTTGACACAAATCATTGAGTAATTGTAGTGAAGCCAAATCTTCATTACTGTAGGTAAAGATGTTTGTATGAAATGTACTGTTTATTCAGAGTGGCTAAAATATGTGCAGGACTCTTACACATTAGCTCTTTAAAACTGAAAAAATAGTAAAGCAGCTATTTACTCACTCAGTTAAATGGAAAAGCCAGAGAAATCCACTGCAGCCAATGTATATCAACAGCAGTACTGGGCTCAGCATCAGCAAAGTGGCCCAGCAACTTGATCTTTACCGTCTCTAACAGTTTTTACCTTTATATTAAGGCAAAGATCAAAACTGAACTATAGAACTGTAGTTCAGGTAGATAAACAGAAAACAAACCTTCTTTTTACTTGTTTCTGAGTAATCCAAAGCACTTATTAAAAAACAGGTAGCTTTTCAGGACCTTTTCCTGCCTGTCTTCAAGCTGTCTTCACCTGTCATCAGTGTACTTAATCTCCTGGTAGTTCAAGGTTTTGTTAGTCTAATCTCTTTAAATGGTCATATTTGTCACAAAATTTCAAAGTGCATTTAGTGCCTTCCCTGTTGCCAAAGACACTGTTGATCACAAATATTGTAACGATATTAACTTTTTTACTGGAGACTGTTCCAGGTAACAGAACACTGAGTCAAACCTGTCAGCCCAGTCATCTGTGCCACTAACCCATATTAGGAGCAGAGGATGTGAGCAAAGAACTTACCAAAATCAGTCTTTACACTCGAATCTTCTATGACAGTAAGAAAATTTAACAGTTGTTGGTAAGAACATTTCTTCATGGGAAAAAGTGAAGTAATATAGAGTTGTGTATCAGATCAGTTGTTAATTACATATGTCAGTTCTACAGCAGCAAGTATTTAAAAGACTAATGATACGACATCCGTGTTTGCAAATCTATTTTACTGCTTATTCTAGCACTGAAATTTTTTGAAGTAATTCTTGTGCATGCAAAACTATTAATTTTTGTACAGTTCTGCTTAGATTCTCCCATTATAACTCATAGCTAATGTCATGTTGTTTTGGTGGATAAGCATAAAATTCTAAGTTCTTGCGTTCTAGAATATTTAAAATCTGTGCTCATTTTGGCTGACATTTTGTATTTGATTTCTACATTGTTAAGTAGTCTCTGATTCCACTGCGAGATTGGCCAGTTCATATCAGAGCTGAGCCTGACTTTATGACTGTTGGATGCTACAGGGACAGAGAGCTGCTTTATAAAAGAAATTATAACTGACATCTGTCTCTACCTGTCATTTCTCTTCTTTTACTAAATAATTGATGGAGCACTGGTGACTATTCCTCCAGAGAGCGAAAGGGCTGATCGAGCTCTGCAGTTGCTGTCCTCAATGCTGCAGTCTCTGCGGTAGCTCTCCTGGCCACCCATGGGAGATGGACTCATTCCCCAAAAAAGCAGGGATATGTGTCCTGTTTTGCCTCTCTTGGTCATTTGTTTCTTTAAGGTCTGAGGAAAAATTGGGCTATTAAGATGGAAGGGTCTGAAATGGTAGTGGCATAAAGTGCTTGGCAAATGGGACTGAACAGTAGATGTGTTTTGTTTTTCTTTTTTTCACACATTACAAATTTTGGAACTTGTTGGCTCAGGGTATTTTCATGTACAAAGTGCAGAAAGGAAAAAAAAATCTTCATGGTAGAGGAAATCCATCAGGAAGGGCAAATCACAGTAAGTCAGATTCAGTCTGTGATATAAAGAGACTAACAGAGTACCTTGAGAAGCATTTTGGCATTTGGGCTGTTTCTTATACTATGGATGAAGCACTTGGGCAGGGAGACCCTGAGGGACTGTGGTTGTGGGCAGCTCATACTAGGGTGGGCACACTAAAAACGAGTGGCAGGAAATCCTGAAGGAGCAGAAAACAGCAGAAATAAACCCATGAGCTCAAAGAGAGGCAGAAAGGCACCATACAACAGATGACGCAAACATACTGTGCCACCTCTCACCTCCCTGGACACACTTGGATGGACTGGGAAGGTAACACTGAGAGTGGGGGTGCAGAGGTGTCTTGCTTAAGATGACCCCAGTGCAGGAGAAGGAAAGGTATTTACCTGAGAGTTTAATTGTTATCTTTTTTTCTCAATACCAAGTCAGTGACCAGAAGCTTGTGTTAAACGCCACCAAATTAAATACAACAAAAATTCTCTGAGTGGAGAGTTTTTACCCACAATCAGTGCAGTGATGGCTGTTTTGAAGATTTGGCATGAAAGAAGGCAAAAAATGGGGGAACAAGTAGAAAAAGATGACAGCGTATCTGTGAATTATACATACGCAGGAGAAAAAAAAAAAAAAGGATAGGAAAATAATTTTCTTTTGTACTGGAAAAAAAGCAAACTTCTCAGATATTTACATGTAATAAAACTATATAATCTGAAAAGACCTCTCGTAGCTATTTTCGACACATATGGTTTGTTCGATATTCTCCCTTGTACACATATTGGCTCTACCAGCCTTTTTCTTCCTTAATATGGCTTATTCATTCTGTTTCTTATTGACAGCTTTTATTTACACCTGAAATTGCCACCCTCAAATAGCATCTTCCCATTACTCCAGCATTCTGGCACTCCAGGGAAAGTATCAGAAACATGCGTTCAATAAACGAACAAGTAACAACAAACGAGTACCTATTACGGAATTCACAGCTGGAAACAAAATCTGAGTTTTGAGAAACTTACGAGAAGCCTTGGAACTAGATCACATGAAGAACTGAAAGCCATTCACCTCTGGAAATAATGCTTTCACAACTGATTTATTCAGGGACAAATCTTGAGAGATTCTTGGTTAAGACTATTTCAAGCATTTGGAAGATGCCCAAGATCTGATTTCAGAAGTACATACACAGAAACTGTTCTAAAGTTCAAAATGCACAGATGGATTCCCATCTACAAAAACCAACACCAGAAAATAGACTTTCTGTTTCTTGCTAACTTGACATTCTGAGATGCTTTAAGTTTGGTTTTAAAAGAAAAGATGTATGTAGGTGTGCATGTGTGTGATGCGCATGTATCTACTAAAATATAAACAAAGAAACACCCAGACATATGCAGACATATATAAATACTTATGCTGCCAGGAGGAAAAAATACTGCTCCAATTAAATGGAAACTTTCATTTCCTGAAGGCCTGTCTTTGTTCAAATAGCCTGGGACATACATGCACTGCATTTCAATTTTCAGTTTGGGACTGAACCAAGTAAGCTTCCCAAGGGACCTGATGGTACTGCTACCAGGTAGCTGGCTTTCCCCTTTTTATTC
Organism: Streptopelia decaocto; assembly: GCF_964273445.1. Classification (NCBI taxonomy): domain Eukaryota; kingdom Metazoa; phylum Chordata; class Aves; order Columbiformes; family Columbidae; genus Streptopelia; species Streptopelia decaocto. Next base: position 185,691,602 of record NC_138663.1, on the reverse strand, counting down.
TTTCTATCTGAAAATTTTATTTTAAAAGAACTGGATGACACTATGAGGTTGCTGGTGTTCAGGGGCTGTTTGGTTTGTTTGTTTGTTTGTTTTGGTAATCTTGTAGTCCCTCTATGTTGCACAGTACCTCTGCCTGGGCTGCTGTGCACATGTAGTGATAACAGCACAGGATATTACAGCAAGTCTGGGAAGGCTGATATAATCTGTGTTTGTGCACACATAGTGAATCTGATACACTCTGACAGTATCAGATTTACTGCATGTATTTTTCGTTATTTTTTTTTAAGATGTACAAGTAAGATCTAATATTTCATTCCCATGCAGAAATGATCGCCCAAAGCAATGGATGTGAACCTCAGTCTTCCTCTGTTGAAGTTTTTTTCATTACTCTTTTCATGTCTGTGTATACATGTAGGTTTACTTCATCCTTCATTGGCTGCCACTGCTAACACAAGCAGAGTGGAGGTGGGCAAACTTTAACCTGCACTCACAGACCTGTAAGCACAGTACTTAAGTCCTATCAAGAACAGTCTTTAAAGAGAGAATTGCTAAGGAGCTGGTTGCTCCATGAGAATATTGATCAGCATTAGGTCAGACACCCTGTGACAGACCGTATCAGGTACCCTATTAAGAAAATAGTGTTTTGTTTTTCTAGGGTGCTGACTGCTCAGAATGGTACCTGCTGTTAATGGTACTGTTCTTTGGAATCATAAACCGTATCCTCTGACTTTTCATCCTCAATGTATTTTTTTCAGTTTTAGAAGTTTGGCTCATCTTGTTCTACCACTCCAGTTAAAACAAACAACTTATTGGGAACGGAACTAACAAGAGTCTCATGGTAAACAAGGCACATTTTGCAATTAATATCACTGCATTTTAAAGAGAGAATATAAGGAGTTCTTCCTATTTAATTGGCATCAGTACATACTAGAGATTCACAGACACATCTTAATTTATTCCAGATCATAAAAAAATGTTTCTGTCTAAATTAATGTACTCTACATAGGAAAAATGAATCAAATCCTTACAACTTCTATGTGGAGTATTTTTAGCATGAGGTAATTGAGGATCATATTATGCTTAGGAAAATCCACTCTGCTGTTGTCTTGAACATTCTGCCATGAGAGTTAACAACTAAATTCAGTAAGTCTGTAAATCTTTACAAAATCCATAGTTTCAAATTAAAAGTAAAACAAAACAACTGGTCTTGAATTGTGACATTAGAACAGTGCAAAATGAAAAGTTAAGATGTGGTTGTTGAGCTATAATAGATGTTTCAATGTCCAAGTGGAAACCAAAATGAGTGGTGTTCCTCAAAGGTCCGTAGGGGGACCCACATTATTTAATATCTTCATTAAAAACATAGACCATACTCAGCAAATTTGAAGATGACACCAGGCTGAGTGGTACAGTTTATTTGAAAGAGGGAAGTGATACCATCCAGAAGGACCTTGACAGGCTTGAGGGATGGGCCCATGCAATTCTCTAGAAGTTCAATAAGGCCAAGTACGAGGTCCTGCACCTGGGTTAGAGCAGTTCCCAGTATCAATACAGACTGAGGGATGAATGGATTAAGAGCAGCTCTGTGGGGAAAAGCCTGGGGAAGATGGTGGATGAAACACTGGATGTGAGCTTGCAGCCCAGGAAGTCGAAAGGAGAGTGCCCAGCAGGTTAAGGGAGGCGACTCTGCCCCTCTACTCCACTCTGGTAAGAACCCACCTGTAGTATTGCATTCAGCTCTGGAGTCTTCAGTACAAGAAAGACATGGACCTGTTGGAGAAGGTCCAGAGGAGGCCAGAGAAAATGATCCTTCTCCTCAGTTTTAGGTGCTCCAGTTACTATGGATAGGGAAGAGCTGATAAATACTAGAAATAAATACTAGAAATATCCCTTATCTTAAGTGGAAAGAGAGAGGTGTCAGAAAGGGCAGCAAAGGCAAAACTGATCCCTATACAGACACTCAGTCTCATTCCTCCCCAAATTTATCCTATTAAAATCTTGGAGCTTCATTATCAGTTATCTACTCACCAAAATTTGTGGCAAGAAGCATGCTCTCTTAAGCCAGGAATCTGTCACAAATAGGAGATATTATTTTAACCTCCCCCCCTCTGCTTCACTATTTAGATTATATTCTCTCTACTGGCCAGACAAACACAAGGTTAATAAAACAGGTTTTTACTTAGTGATCAATTAGTCCTTGAAGAGATTATAATTCTGTTTGAAAAGCAGCTATCAGAGAGAAGTCAACAATGTCTTGAAACACTTAAGAAAAGGATGTGTTGTCCACCATCTGACTTTGATTAAATTACCCAGAAAACAGTCACATCAAATAAAACCCTAAACTCCCGAATATTTGGAATCACTGGTGAAATTAGCCACAGATTGTTAAATGAAAAGCTTTTTTATCTTTATGAATATGTTAATTTGAGATTCTCTGATAGAGGAAGAAAAAATATAAATAAATAAACCATTTATTTGAATGATGCATTTGAAACAAAAAGGATATGTTAGATCATGTAGTTTCATTTTCTGCTGTATTCATTTCTCTTCTGTCCTAACATGTTTGGCTAAAGCTTATCTTTCAAAAACACATCTAATCTTGATTTGAAGGCACAAGAGAAGGGCAATCTTTCACTTTATTCAGTAATCTGTTCAGATGACTGATTGTCATCTTTGCCGCAAATCTGTGTTGAATTTGAAGTTGTCTGGCCTCAACATCCGGCCACGTGTTGTTGCTGTGCTTTTCTTTGCCTTGTAAAAGAAGTCTTCAGCACTTCATCACTTTTCTAATAAAGAAAAACTGGAAAAAATAAATCTTCTTACTGAGCTATGCATGGGCAGGTCACTGAACAAATGTCATCTACAGGTTATTCACTTAGCCCAAACTAGCCTTCAACCTGCAGCTGGAGATCTGTAGTCCATGGGAGGTGGGAGGTGATTCAGCCACAGGTCTTCCAATCCTGAGCTTAGGATGAGAGGAATCACTGATCAAGGTATTCTTCTGTTTCCTTTGACCTTTTGAGAGAGCCTAGTTGAGATGCCAGTGCAAACTTTCTGATGGCCAAAGCTAGATCATGTGAACACTGCTCTTCTTTATCTACACCTTTCCCTTGTTCCTAATTCCGGAGAGGAATTTACTGTGGGAAGGAAAAAAGGGAGAGAAAAGTCTAATGTGGCCACAGTGCATGGCCCTCACATAATTGCTTGGTGCAAAGCATGTTCTGTGTAACATGTGGAGAAAGTCTGTGCTGCCCTCCATCCCCTGTCCTACCACCATCCCTGGTTTTGTCTGGATTTTTGTTTGGGATTTAATCTAAGAACTATAAAAAATATTTAGCCATAAGAAAAGTACAGATCTGTTTAGCGGGTTCCTCTAAACTGAAAGGTGTTTTTTTTTCATTAGATAATAGAGCAGTTAGGAGCTACAGCAATTTGCCTCAAATTAAAAGTTTTCATCTTTTTAATACATGAAAACTAATTCCTGTGTTTTTTGGGATATGAAATGCGTTCCTTCCTTTTTCAAGTTGTGGAGTTGTATAGTCAGTGCAGCAATACTGTATTTCTGTATTGTACTGTATTTGAAATTGTTTTTCCTCTGCCTCGCATTTAGGACATCTATAAAAAGAAAACAATGTTTTCAGAGTATATTTACTTGGTTTTAGGAACAATGTTTCTCATTACTCATGAGCCTACAACACTGATTTTTCACACATTTCCATGGTTAAAATCCACCACTCTATTTTGGCAGCTTTCTTGATAGTTATTAGGCAATCAACAAATACTGTGAGAGCTGAAAGCCAGCTTGCAGACTGCACTGTGAATGACATACAGGTAGGTACATGAAAAGCTTTTTGGAACAGCTTACTGGGACACAGGTGGAGCATTTGTGACCAAACAGGATAAGGTTCCTAACCTAGGCTAACTTTCAACTGCCTGTTTCAAATAACGCTGTCTTAAGCAGCAGTAATATTCCATACCACAGAAAAGTATGACAGACATCCTCCTCTTCAGCTGAGCTGAATCAAAACATATACTCCACTGAGGAAATAAGGAATGTTTTTTTTTCTGTGATTAACAAATAAGCCATAAAGAGCCCACATTGTTTATTTCTCAAGTCTCAAACCCATTATGTGAGAGTTTTTCATGTTCTCAGGAAAATGAAGACAGCATCTGTCCCTGATGGGATACTCATGTAAGGAATTTGTTCAACAAAAGCAAAAAAACATAAACATGAAGAGAACAGAGACACATGCTGATGACATCAAAAGCATACTTCCATGTCTTCTTGTTTTTTTCATCAAAAAGGGAAATTAAATTTATCTTCTTTCTACAGCAGTAGAACGTGGATATTGGCCTAAGCATTTTTTTTCCATCATCAAATGAACAGTTCACAGACTTTATACCACACCATTTGTTTTAAACCTGCTCCTGGATATTTAATGCACTGTTAGTCAGGGACCAAGAACTCAGAATATTCTGTGCTAATGCTGTATTCCTTGATATGTGTTAAAAAAAAAAGTTAGATACCATGTTTAAGTGATAAATTTGACTAAGTCCACAAGTCATGTTAAAGCCAGGGAAGGGGATTCTGACTTGGATTCTGAAAGGTCCTGGGGAGTCAAGAACAAAGGTAGGAGATGTATGGAGGAGGAGAGCTGGAGATGTGAATGAACATTTTGGTCAAGAGGGAGTTCAGAAAGCGGTGTGGCAATGACAGGAGACAGAGTGGTAGAGGGAAGCACACTGGGAAAAGAGACAAGAAACACTGATTAGAAAGAATATTGGATTAACTGCACCCAGACAGTTGTTACTTGGCTGGATGATTTACTCAGCTTCTTTAATGTTTTGTTATGTTTTCACCACTCCTCTACATCTTATACCTTTCCACCAGAGAGGTCTTGTGAGATTTTGGGCAATTTCTAGGTTTTTTGAGTGAACAAGAGCATTGTAGAGAAGGAAAAAGTATTTTATGGCCATGTACAGCTTTGCAGCGTCTATGGAAGATAATTTCTACTGAAACGTCTTCAGCGCTTACTTCTGCATGCTGTACTCAAACACTTAACCCCCAGATGGAATTCGCCTACTTCACTAATTCTAGTTATTGTTTAGCAGTACAGTGGTTTCACAGTTTCCATAGCTTTATTCAGTGTTTTTCCTTGTGTGATGTTACAGTCTCCAGAACTAGCTTTCAAAGAACCTCATGTTATTACCACCCTCATTTGAACTTAGAGAATATTTAAATGCTTGATGAACTCAGAGATTCACATTTATCTACAAATGCCCTTTTGGTTTATTTAATGTTTGCTGTGCATACAGAACGTAGTTTCTTTTCCTTCTTTCACAACTAAATAATACCCTCTATGCTTTTCTATTATTGCTATTATCAGTTCCCGTTGGCAAAGGACTTTATTCAATCTGCTTTTTATTTGGCATTTATGAAGACCACTATATTCCTGCCCTCTTGAGCTTTTCATTAGTTCTTTCATGAGTTTTTTTGCGCATTCACAGACAAATCTTCAGCTGCTGTCTGCAAAACTGACACACAGGATCCACAGACAGCACTGAACATCCAGAGCAAAGCCTCCCTTGCAATGTGATATCTCAGAGTTGCCTCACAGCAGATGTTTTCCTCATTTCAGTAAACTACAAATTTATTAGCTATCCAAAAAGAAGGGCATTTTCTTGTCTCTCACAAGATATAGTCTTGAAGATTAAGATCACATGGTTTAATAAGATACTACTGTTTTCCTGTCCAGCCAATCTGAAGAGTCAGATGACTTTGCAAGTTTACATGGTGATTGTTCACCCACAAAATCTAAAATTGAGTGTTTTCTGGAGACTTTGACACCAGTCTATTTTATTGGATCAATTATATAAAGATTTTAAGAAAAACTGAATTAAACCAGGATTTACCTGACTCTGACTCCTTTCTTAAATCTTAAAATTAAACCAAACTTTTTTTTTTTTTTTTTTTTATTATATTGAGAGTTAAAGTGCTAAGAAATAGGCTCTTATACCAACTTGTCTTGTCTGTGCCCTAATTCTCACCTTCAATTTCTGAGCCATTTTAATGATACGTGGTGTGATAGAGTATGTGGTGTTAGCAACTGCATTATATTTCAACTTCTTTTATAGCTATAAAATGCTTGTAGTGTTTCTGTCACATCTAAAATTAAGTGATATAGTTACACTGTACCTGGAAATTATTTTAGGTAAAATGTTTTTAAGTGGAGGGGTGAGGGCTTCTCTATGACCCACATGAACTAGGGGCTAATACCTGTCAAAAATATGAAAACACTATTTTACCTTAAATTCAAACAACTATATGAAGATATATACCTTCAATATTCCTCACTTTTCCATCAATGAGTACTCTGTCTGACTCAAAAAAACACTAAAAAAGTTGACAGAAAGAACACTACAGGCAAGGAAAAGCCTGTGCAGCATGAGAAGTTGAAAAATACTATAATGAACAGAAAAGCCGGATGCAAATATTTATGCGTATTTCCAGACTTCCAACTTCTGCATTAAGAGCAAAATGAAATGCAGACAGTATACTTTGAATATAAGACCTGGGAAAAATGCATACAATATGCTATATTACCAGAGAAAAATTACAAAACTTGTAGTTTGAATATTTGAACCAACTTACTAAATCATAGAATTATAGAATCATTTCAGTTGGAAGAGACCCTCAGGATCATCGAGTCCAATAATAATCTAAACTAAGAGGCCATTTCCTCTTGTCCTATCACTTGTTTTTTGGGACAAGAGACCAACAGCCTCTATGCTACAACCTCCTTTCAGGTAGTTATAGAGAGCGATAAGGTCTCCCCTCAGCCTCCTTTTCTCCAGGCTAAACAGCCCTGGCTCCCCAAACCGCTCCTCATCAGACTTGTCCTCCAGGCCCCTCACAAGCTTTGTCGCCAATATTTAATGGGATTTCAGGTTAGGTGCTTTCTGCTGCCTTTATCTCTAGCTTGGGCCAGAACCAACTACAGTCTGGTCTCCTGGAGGTGAGGAATTGTATACTGTGGTCAATTAGACCACTAAAGAGAGCAAAGTCCAGCTGAACTTATCTAGATTTTGGGCCATTGAGTGGGATTGATTCTAGAAATCTGGAGATGTAGGAGTCTTTCACTATCTCAATTGTGACCTTTAGATAAAGCCACTTAATTAAATAACTGTTTCTCTTTTTCCACAGTTTATCCTTATGGACTTTCTTCCTTCTGGACTTACACCAGCAACTTAAACCATTGTCTTCCACAACACAGTGAATGCTGCTTGTTCTATTTTCCAGTTTCAGTTCGCACAATTCCATCACTTTGCAGAAATAAATTTGGGAATGTGACAAAGATCTCTCACACACAAGCCAATGGCCTTAACTGCTAGCCTGTGGGTTCAATCTCTTGACAGTTTCTTGCTTTCTTTGTCTGTTTGCCTGCTTTTCTTTTTTTTTTTTCCTGCCTGTGAAAAACTTCAAAAACTGTTAGGTTTGTCTAGGAATGTTTCTCTAAGCTCATAAAGTTCTTTCAGTTGGGAAAATACTTTCCAGGCAAATACGTGAGTAGTTTCTAGGCATTCTGTAATACAAATCAAAGTGTGTTTCAGCAATAGATCAATTGCAGGTGTTGCTAATTGTAATTTTTAGCAACAAACCTAAGAATTTTGGGTCAGGAAGTACAAGCTGTTTCAGAGGACACTATATGTTGAAGTTAAGAAACCTCTGGGAGTCCTGGAAGTTAAGCCGTGTGAGTGAAACCCCCACTTACAGACAATGCAAAGCTGTATGTGTGTCCACGTGACTAATCCTGTGCCTGTCTCCTCATTTATTATTGCCAGATGTCCTGATAAAGTTGTAAGTCCCAGTTTTAGTTCTCTGTCCCAGTGAACATGCTGAGTTTTACTGCCCATGTCCTTGCAGCATGGCTACAAACTTCTTGTAAACCAGTTTTTACAACTGCTGCCTCACTGGGCAAAGCTAATCCCTAGGGAATAAAGGAGGGTGTGAGTTGCCTAAATCTAAGTCTGAAGAATCCCCTTGCTCAAGTAATGAGAGGTGAATGTCATCGCTGATATTGATACCGTGTCTGTCAAAATCTGTAGCTGTGGAGAATTATTATGCAAGGGACTGAGGGCAGGATTTGGTTCACCCTAAAGTATATACTGATGGTTTGAATCAGCTGACCAAACATCCGATCTCTAAAACCAGATGTGGTCAATGATCATTTTCTTTGGACAGAGCCAACACCGAGATGTGATACTAGCACTCTAGTTAATATTAACACATGATACTAGTGCATAATCTCCAGACACACAAATCCTTCCCAAATGAATAAACAATTTAAAAGTTCAACTGGGGAGAAGCTAAGACACAAGAAACCACAACTGACATTTGTGGTCATATCCTTTACTGGGCTGCTGGGGTTTAGTCACAAGACAAATATGAGAGTCAACAGAAAACAGACCAAATGAAGTAAAATGGACATATGACTCAGGAGAGTGGGAACCACCCAATTCGATGAGTTGACTAGTCAAAAGTATATTGCTTTCTAGGACTCCACTGTGCAGGGTAGACTCTAGAACAAGATTATAGTTCATTGAATTTTGTAAATGAAAGAGTTTTCTTACTATCTGCCCCCTTCCTCTGATGGGATTTATTTTTCTTGTGGAAAGGAAAAATTCCTATATCAGTTTGTCTGTGAAAAGGGGGAAAACTATATTCTTGTTCAGTTTCAACTCCAGTCATTTTATTTTTTCAAAACTTCCTTTATTAAAATGTTTCATCTGAATGTGGAGAGGTAGTAACTGACTTAGAAGCCATTCAAAAGAGCTGAATTAATACGAAGTGAATCAAACTCAAATACTCATTTATTCATTTATTTAGAATAAGTTATATATGTTATTATATATATTATATATTATCTCCCTCTGTTATTGTACCACATGCGAGTCTCAGATTTTGTGCTATAGCATCATTTAAATAGAATCATTTAATAGAAGTTTCTCTAGTAGCTGTCACTAAAACATTTAAATATTCTACTGTATTTTCACATTAGTAGTTCGTTATATGTTGCCTGGAATGAAGGCAAATGTTTCTTTTCTTTTATATTCATACCATAAAGGCTTCTGAATTAGCACATTTTGACTTTGAAAGCAAACTTAATGGCTTTGACCAACAAAATTATTTTTCAAACCTTATGACTACTCAGACTTCTTTGTCAACATCTATATTTTCTAGTAATTAGATTTGCATCTGTCAAACTAAAGGTCATTGTTGAAAATATTTTCTGAAATCTCAGACTCAATGGCTTGTTTTATTGCTTGCATAGCTAGTGGAAAACAGAGAACTTAACCGCCTATTTCAAAATACGTCCCCTTTCTTTTTCAGTAGTCTCCTGGGGTATACAAGGAGTACAAAGCAGTCCTGCTAGAAGCACTCCTCCACTCTGAGAGAAGCAGTAAGTGGGAGAAATCTGAGACTGAATGGAGGGATTAGCTCTCAGTTTGCAAATCCTTTTCTTAGCCTTTGTGACTTGAACTTGTACCAGGGCCCTCTTATACCTATAGGATTTGTTCTCTTCTACTTGTTTCACACCTGTCATAAGGATAGAAGGGAACAGAAGATGCCACCTACTCTCTCATAGTTTCTCCCCTGGACCTTATTCATGGGTTGTGAGTACAGTTTAACAAGTTTGAGGCCCTGCTTATACACTACTAATGTAATGTTTTGCAAGATCAGGCCCAGCTGGGTCTGCTGGTTAAACTCAAACAAGCTGTTAGTGTACTTTGGAGCATTTGTAGAAGATAAAACAATTTATTGAACATATATCTATTTTTAAAAGACTTAAGCAGAAATGGAAAACACCTTTAGGTCATCTGGTCCCTGTCTTTGCCAAAGGGGAATAGTTCCCTCAAGTATAATTTCTAGGATTAGGAATAGATTTCCAGGTTTTCCTCCTGGTATCGTCTTTTGAAAGGTAACCCAGGACTGTAGCCATATATCTCAGATTGTAAACTAGAGCTGGGTGTTTCCAAGCTCTTCAGACTGCTGATCCTTCTGGAAATTTTGTTCCATTTCAAACTGCATTTCTGTGGTAGTTGGAAGAGAGAAATGACCATTATTATATTTTGAAAATGATCATATGTATTGAATAAAAATTGGAAACCATCTCTTTTAACAGTATTTGTTAATGTGAAGTAAATGCTGCCCTGCATTCCATCACCTTTCAGAGTCTTTCTGATCTGGGCTGAAAACAGTGTGTCTGAAGCAGAACCATGGGTTGGAAGTGTTGGACTTTAATAGGAACCTCTTTCACTTGATAACCTCCTCTATTTTCTTTCAACCTTAAAAGAACTGAAGTGAGATGCAGAGAGTCATCCAAGGAGAAATCTAATCAAAAAACCTTTTTTTTTTTTCCCAACACAATTTGTATTTCTTTGAATTTCTTTTTACTTAAGCCAGAATTACATGTGTTATTGACTTGCACTGTTGTTTCTTTTTTTTTTTTCTTTTTTGTGTGGTTTTTTTTTTTGTTTTTGTTTTTGTTTTTGTTTTTAATGAAAAACATCTATGGTAGAGTGAGATGTGATAGGAAATATTTAATGTTGATACATATTGACTATAGTCTCTCTGGTCATGTAGAGTGACTCAGCTAAAGCAAATATTAACCCCAGAAGTCTACACCCCTGAATGAGTGAAGTTGTAGTCAGGAAGTTACAAAATAAATGAAATAAAACATTATCATAACCTCCAATTGTGGTGTTGTTATATGATTACTTACAGAAACCTATTGTCTTGAGAAACATCTGCAGGGAAAACCACACTGTCTTCTAGACAAGAGTGATGTGTAGTTGTGCAAAGTTTTAGCTCTGCGCCAGCAAACATTCTGCTGATGTTAATCATGTTGAAATAATTAATAAAATGGGAATAAAGGCAGAAAGAAAGCTCCGGGCTGTCAGGTTGTAAAGTTAAAAAGTGGGTTCAACTAAGTAAAAGGGAATGTAGACTTCTTTACTTCCAAAATGGGCAGCCTACATTTATTTTACTCCTCCCTCTTTCTCTTGGGAATGTTTTTCTTTCAAACTCAGCTTTCTTTCTTCTCTTTCTTAAATACTTTTTTTTTATGTTTGAAAATTTGGCTGCCTCTGCTAATTTATAGAGCATTTGTCTAAACATTAAGGAATGTTTGACCTTATTTGGGAGTATCTGTATGTTCTGGAAACAAAGCTTTCTTTGTACTTTCATTTGTATTATATATTGAATCTTTCCATTATTTTTATACTACAAATTCAAAAATAATGTCTTCCGTATAAAGATTACTGCCTAGTTTATTCCATAATACAATTAACAACAGCTATCTTTATCATCCACTTATTCAGTCTGTGTCTCACTAATTTGTCTATAAAGATACCATGGCCTTTATCAAAGACCATGCTGAGGTCAAGATAGACAACATTCACTGCTGTCTCCTTGTCCATGGAGCCGGTCATTGAATTGCAGAAAGCAACTAGTTTGGTCAGATGGGATTTGCTGCCTATTCCCAATCATCTTCTTGTTGTTCATGTGTCTGAAAATGGCTTGGAGGAGGATTTGCCCCACAACCTTCCCAGAAGCCTGGGCTCCCTATGTTTTCCCAGATTCTCCTTCCCTTCTTGAAGACAGGTTCAACATATTCCTTTTTCCAGTCATCAGAAAACCCCTCTGGTCATCATGACCTTTAAAGATGACAGAGTGAGGTCTTGTAGTGGCATTAGCCAGCTGCTGCAGCATTCTTGAGTGCATCCTGTCTGGTCCCACAGACTTGTACATGTCTGAGCGGCGCAAACACTCAACTTTGTCTTCCTCTCCTGTGGCTCCTGCTTCACTCTTACAGACTCTGCTAGTAGGCTTGGGGAACTGGAATGCTAGAGGGAAAGTCTTACCAGTGAAAACAGGCTTTTCTAATGTCTTTTGTCACTAGGTCCTGTGTCCCAATGACCAGATTTTCCCTAGACTTTCTTCTACTACCAGTGTACCTGCAGAAGCCCTTCTTTGCCCTTCACACCCCTCTCTAGATTTAATTCCAGCTGAGTTTTGACTTCTCTAATTCTGTCCTTGCACACTTGGGCAATGCTTCTATATTTGTCCTGGGTATGACCATGTTCTGTGGTCTTCTCTTTAGTGTATGACCTCCATCAGGAGTTGTCCATTCATCCAGGCTGGACTTCTGCCACACTTGCTCAAGTTTCTGCACTTTGGATAGTTCACTCAGCTGGTAGCTGTCCTCTCTGTCTTGGAGGGAAACAGATATCACTTAGTGTGACCCATCTTTGATTACATGTTTTTTTTTTAACTTTTTTGATTATGCAAACACAGCTTTGCAAAGAGGAACCCATTTTTTAAATGGTGAAGTTTTGAAACTTTGGACACATTTAAGGCACCTAAAGACAAAAACAGAATAGACTTCAGACACCTGGAGTGAAGCAGCAATTTAAAAAAATATTCTTCCTTTGAAGTAGAAGATGTAAAGAAAAAATGCTCTATGGTTATTCCATTGTCTCTGGTCTATAAATAAATCTGAATCACAAAGGTCAGTGTAGTGCAAACTGTGAATCTAGCTTCAGCTTTTCTAAAAGTAGAAGTCATTTGTAAATGTTGTACTGGTGTTTGTAATGACTGTATCTGCTTATGTTAAGATGGTTGGCACGGATCAGTGTATTATAATTCCCATTCTGTATGTAATCCCTTGTGAGTGTACAAGATGGAGTCACCACAAGTCTATTTCAGGTAGTTCTTCCAACCCAACAATCCCCAGCTCAGACCTAGAAGTAACAGAAATGAGAGATTCAGAAAACTCAGAATTCAGCCACGTCATATCTATTTCCTTGGCAATATAAGTTTGCCTGCTAGAGACCTCGTTAGTGTCTACTTCAGTTCCACTTACACAACAAGCTAAATATAGAACCAATGCTAAGAAATCAAAATACTTTTTTTCTAAATATTATCTGATGACACTTCATCTGGAACTTTTAAAAACCTAGAGTCATGAAGAGAAATAAAATGGAACAGAGATAAATCTCAGAAAATAGATATGCACAGAGGGGAAAAAAGAGAAAATTATTCAACCAAACAGCTGTAAGTGTTGGACTCTTTTCATGACACATATCTGAAACTCACATGATTTGGACAAGTCTTATGTTTCATCATACTGGGTAGCAGTTGATGGAGCCAGATGCTCCCTCAAAGAAAGATAACCACAAAATGAATCCTGCCAAGCTACTGATGCATTAAACATTCATTCTCTAAGTAGTGTTATGAACAGAGAGACCCTTGCTCTCACCAGTTCCAAAATGGATAGTGTTCAAAAGCAAGCATAGAAAAATTTTGTGTTTGTGTATTTTTACAGCGACAGCAAGGCCCTGGCTCCACAGACACTTCCCTTAGCAGCAAAGCTGGTTCGAGCTGTTCCTGTCCACCTCCTCTGCCTCCATGCTTATTCAGTTCCCAATGTCATCTCCTCATTTGTGCTACCAGAGATGTTTATGGTTTCATGTGGCACACATGATTTGCTAACTGATCACACATATATATTGGTCAGTGCATTCTGAGCAAAAACATCTTGAAAAAAACCCACAAACAGGGCTATTTTTACTTTTGGGTCTTTTTAGTCAGTTCCTTGGTTTGATTCATCCTATATTCCAACAACCGGCTGTACAGTACAACTGAAGAGGGTGGCACAGGACCAAGCAGGAATACCTCTGGGCAAGGGTGGAGGGAAATGTGTACATCAAAATCACTGCCGAGGGAAACATCCACTGAACCACAGTGTAAGCCACATGATTTCCATTAGGGCTAAGTCTGGCAGGTTGCCATGTAGAAAGTAAGAAGTAGTCCTTACAGAGGAAAGCTTATAAGGTATAAAGTCAAGGAAAAGAAAGGCTCAAGTGTCCCATTTCATGGAAGAGTGCTGAGACGTGAATCCCAAATGCTGGTAGCTACCATAATGCTAAAATTCACAGCCTTTTATTTTTCAGCTGTAGTGAGCATAACACATTTCTGGGTTAGAACTTCTCTCCTGAAGCATGGGGCTTGCTCAGCACAGTAAGAAGGAAACTACTCAGAGTTAATGGGGGAGAGGGGTGAGGGAAAGGAATCTTATTTGTGATAAGCCCAAAGCAAAGAGAATTTGATATTTCCCTACACATAGAGTGCAGCAGATAAAAATATTCCCTCAACTAAGAGCAAACTCTCTTTGAAAGTAGAAGAATACTTACACTGTTTACAAACACAGGAAAAAAGGCAGAGATACTGTTTTCCCTGTATACTTTCCTTACCCTGTGCCACCCAATTTGGATCCCAGCATTGAACATTTCTGAAGATGGAGAGACGGAAGAAAGAATAAGCAAGGTGTTCTTGCTGTGCTCAGGGTGGAGAGCAGGGTTCAGCTTCAGGGAAGCACAGTCTGGAAAACAGGTATTTCCATTAACTGGTTTTATTGCACTGGTGCGAAAGGCACAGCACCTGTTCTTTCAGCTCCATAGGGTAAGAGAGAAGTGTGGTGAGGGGAAGATACAAATCATGTTAAACTCACATATATTCTATATTTGATTTGGCTTGTTTCTGGGGATTCTCCTATGAAATCAGCTGAAAACACTTTCTTACAAACTATAGCAGTTTTGCTTGAGATTTAGTTGAATGTTGAGAGATAAATTCAATTATTTCTATACACATGTTATTGGAAGGATTTAAGTATACATTCTTATTCTTTTAATTACTTACTTTATTCAACAAGATATCCAGGAAATTCCAGGATATGTTTTGCTCTTTGTTACCCAAAACCAGAGAGAAATGTCAGAGAGGATAATACTCCTGATTATAAAACACCCAAACGTGTTTATAATGAATCATAAGGACAGCTTGCATAAATCCTACCTAGCTTTATGCTTTCATAGTCTTTTCTTTGACAGTTTATCTTGGAAAATATACATAGTATGTGTTACTCAGAGTCATAGTTAGTAGGAAATATTTCCTAGAAGTATTTGTAAAGTCTGTTTGTAAAAATTCTGGACTTCCTTTTCCCTGAAGCAACATTTTTTCCCCAACTCTGGACCTTCTTGCAACCAGTACTGAATGTGAACAGTTACAGTACAGGGAGAAGGGAGAACCTCCCATTTGTCAAAATGAGAAGTTTTTTGTTCAAAATAAATGAGAGTATCTCCAGAAGCTTATCTTCAATAGTAAACAGCCGTGGCTTGTAGGTATTAACTTTTTTAAAAGAAAATCAGTTTCATAAGGAATTAACATTTTAGAAGAGATTTTACAGTGATAAAAGGACAAAGACTACAATGCAACAAAAATTAATGAGAAAATATGTCCTCAGAGCCTTAAGATATCTTATAAAGCAAATGTTTTTCTTAAATCTTTCTTATTACTTTTATTTTAAATCTTCTCAAAAGTTGAAAAATATATTTTTATAGAAAACATCAGACCTTAATAACAAAAATTTACCTTATTTAAAAGCAATTTAATTTGTTCCCAGTTCAAGGAAAATATTGATGTCCAGAAACATTCTGTGGGACATCCACACTCCTCCTCTTAGGGATGTGAACTTTCATGATTTATCTAGTGATTAAGATAACAAAGTATTAGGCATCTGACCCACAATATCACAATAACTGCCTTGTTCAAGGGGTACAGTATCATTGAGATGGTCATGTCTGACAAAGCAAAATCATCTGGCACTGCAGTAGCATTTTAAATTAAAAAATTCAATTTGTTTATACAGCGTATAACAATGACTTATTATTTGTAATACACTATGTTTCTTGAAGAGCTTGAAAAATGTTCTGAGAGAACAAGAAAAGAGATTTCCAAAGCCTAAAGAGATAAAGAGAGACTATTTATTTACATTTAAAATTCTTCAGTTTTGAATGATTCTATAGAGGAAGATTATACTTTATTTATTCTTTCATAAATATTTCTGTAGAAATTGAAGAATTCTAGAAATTGGTAATGTTGAACTGAGGAAAATAAAGGATATTCTTAGGAAACTGATTATTTACAAAAAACAGTCAAGGTAGTTTTATCCTGATAATTTCCAATACAAAGAAAAAACAACTTAAAAATATAGCACATCTACACTGAAAAGCATTGCATATTCCTCAATAATAACATCCTAGGGTTAAATAAAGACATAAAGTGTGCTAAGGAACTAAAAAAGAATGTAATACAGAAATAGATTCTACTGTAAAACATTTCATTGTGTAGGCCACTTATTTCTGGAGATAAAATATGGATCAAGTATGGATAAACAAAATGGAAAGATGACATTTTTAAATGCTGAATTTCTTCTAATTTCTCTGTCTCAAAGCATTGACTTGTATGGCTTTTACAAAAAAATGGCTTAAAGTTTTCTTTTTTTATTGGATTTTAGATTTATTTACATTTGCTCCTGATTTGAACTCTACTCTGTCCCATGTCTTCAGTCCATCTTCAGTGTTTTTCTAGCTAAAATTACTTCATAGTTGACAATCTGTATTATTACTTCCTACCTCACAATTGTTTTAATCTCTCATTTTGAAGTGATCCATTGCTTAAAACCAAAATTTTGCAAAAGACCCATGAAAGCTTCAGGAAGGCAATTATATTAAAAACTAGGAGTCCTTCAGGCCCCATCCAGAAGGACTTTTCCTTCTGTGGGTCAGAGGCTTCTCTGAGGTCCCAGTGACTGTAGGAAGAACTTCTTCAGGAAGGGAAGACCATTTGAACCTCCTCAAGACCTGTTTGTACCTGAAATTCTCTAACATCAACATATGAATTTTTATGTAATTACAGAAGGAAGATAAACAAACCTCAGACCAACTGCAGGATTAAAAAGCAAACCACACAAGCTTCTAGCAAACCAACAGTCAAAATGCTGATATCAAACATGCCACGAAAGATGTTTTGAGGTCTGGGTATTGAGAGAACATATGGTCAGCATGAGTCACAGTATCCACAGAATAAATTACAGGAAGTTCATGGTGATCAGTGTGATGGGAAAGTCCACAAAACCAGATGAGAGTTGGGATATTTGTTGCTTGAGAAGCAAAACTTGTTAGAGCTACAGCCTGTTTGCGCTCTCGAATTCACTCATTAATTCTCTCGTGTGAATTTGAAAAAGTAAAAAACAGTTCCTCTGTGCCCTACAGCTTCTTATGCACAAGATGGTCACATTCAGGGTTTCTAGATAAGCCATTTTGACTGTTCTCCTTAGTAATAGATATATTCCTCAGTGAAAAATGTGCATTTGCTCCTGACAACAGAATAGATCTCAACACTGGGTGATGTCCAGAAGAAGAAACGTAGCAATTTTTTTTTTGCTGTGTTTTCTATTGCTACAACAACTTTTCACACCTACTGGAAAAAGATTTAAGAGAATTTGATTTGTGCTTTTAGTAGAAAACAACAAGAATCATTTTTTGTTCCATAAAGGCCGTAAGTTTGCTGGCTGAACCAAAAAATGGATAGGAAATTGAAGTTAGTTTCAGGTCCATTGGAAATGTACTACTTCTACCCCAACACACAGAAAAAAGATATTAAAAAATCCAATGCCAACTGCCTTAATATGGTCTGATTTGGATTTTCTTCTGCAAAAAGTATTGGCTATTCTTATCACAAAAATAGTATTTTCAGTAGAAACTGAGATTTCTTGAATTTGACTGCAGCAAGGCTTTTGACACCGTCTCTCACAACATCCTCATAGGCAAGCTCAGGAAGTGCAGGCTGGATCAGTACCTGGTGAGATGGACCATGAATTGTCTGGATGGCAGAGCTCAGAGGGTTGTGATCAATGGTGCAGAGTGTGGTTGGAGGCCTGTAGTTAGTGGGTTTCCCCAGGGGTCAGTGTTAGGTCCAGTCCTGTTCAGCTTGTTCATCAGTCACCTGGATGAAGAGACTGAGTGCACCCTCAGCAAGTTTGCTGGTGACACCAAACTGGTCGGAAGGGCTGACACACTAGAAGGCTGTGCTGCCATTCAGCAAGACCTGGACAGGCTGGAGGACTGGGCAGAGAAGAACCTGATAAAGTTCAACAAGGACAAGTGTAGTGTCCTGCACCTGGGGAGGAACAACCCCAGGCTCCAGGACAGGTCAGGGGCAGACCTGCTGGAAAGCAGCACTGCAGAGAAGGACTTGGGAGTTCTGGTTGACAACAGGTTGAACATGAATCCAAAATGTGCCCTTGTGGCCAAGAAGGCAAATGATATCCTGGAATGCATTAAGAAGAGTGTGACCAGCAGGTCAAGGGAGGTTGTCCTGCCCCTTTACTCTGCCCTGGTGAGGCTGCATCTGTAGTATTGTGTCCAGTTCTGGGCTCCCCAGTTTAAGAAGGATAAGAAATTACTGGAAGGAGTCCTGTAGGAGTCTACAAAGATTTTTAGAGGCCTAGAGGCCTGATTGACAGCAGATCCAAAAAGAGAACAGGGTGGAAGGTATCTTCTTCTACCCCACACCCAATGACACAGGGTATATTTATAATGATCTGAGTAATTCATTATGGGCTTGTATGAGTGCTGAAATGGGTACAAAAGGGGAAGCAGGAGCACAAAGTGGAAAACAGGAACTGAGATAACAAGCAATATGAATGATCTGCATGTTATCTGCATATTATCTGCATGTACTCTATCCAGTTCTGGACTCCCCAGTTTAAGAAGAAGAAGAAACTACTGGATCGAGTCCAGAGGCAGACTATGAAGATGATTGAGGGCCTAGAGCACCTTTCTTATGAGGACAGACTGAGAGAGCTCTGTCTGTTCAGCCTGGAGAAGAGAAGGCTGAGAGGGGATCTTATAAATATTTATAAATATCTCAAGGGTAGATGTCAAGAGCATGGGACCAGACTCCTTTCAGTGGTGTCCAATGATAGGATGAGGGGCAATGGGCACAGACTGAAGCACAGGAGGTTCCATCCGAATATGAAGAAAAACTTCTTTACTTTGAGGGTGACACAGCACTGGAACAGGCTGCCCAGAGAGGTTATGGAGTCTCCTTCTCTGGAGACATTCAAAACCCACCCGGACACATTCCTGTGCAATCTACTCTGGGTGAACCTGTTTTAGGAGGTGGGTTGGACTAGATGATCTCCAAAGGTCCCTTCCAAGCCTAACCGTTGTGTAATTCTGTGAATTTTCCTTTATCTCTTGTTTTTGACTGACTGGCCTAGCTGAATTTGATCCAGTTTGGCAGATAATTTCTGGTCCCACAAAGTATCTTCATGGAAAAATAAGCAGTCCCTGAGTCTAGCTGTAAGTGAAATAAAGATTTTTTTGGTGACCTTTTCTCAAAACAAGTGATTTATGAATCATGGCAAAACATGCAAGCTGCAGCATGTTATACAGGAGAAACAAAGAAATGAGTACCCACGGCTCTGATGTAAAGCACAGCAGAGCTGAGGCAGAGTATTGGCAGAGTAGCTGTTGACCTGGAGGCAGAACCACAGGAGGGTGTATGGTATCCTTTCACCATGTGGTGACACCAACTCCTAACTTCTGTAATTTGACTGTTATCTTCTGCACAGGCAGCGTTAATATACCCACCACGTATTTTTTACACTTTCTGGAGACATTTGTTCAGACAAGCATGTACTGTTGTTGGGACAGATGAAGGTGCCTGAAGTTTCCTCTTCTTTCTCTGCTGTTTGGTAGCAGATTCTTCAGCTGCCAGTGGAGTAGAGCCAAGTATGATGAGCTATGCAAGGGGAATGTAGGAGCAGAGACAGTTTGCCGTATTGTATGTTCCATGGCTGTCTGCACTGCTGCCATCATGGGGTGAAGTGAAACCGGTCAGTTTCTATGCTGTGTTTCACCTTTTGTTGTTGCCTGCATATGGGAGAGTATATGACTCGTAGTGCTGTCTGGTCTCTTAGAGAAACCTATGTGAATCTTTTCCTTATCCAGTTTTCTTGAAAGTGACCTTGCCACTGTAACAAAATATGTAAAATAACATGTAAAATCATGGAACAGAAGAGTTATGAGTTTTAGAAATTGCTCTGGAAGAGACATCATCCTATCATCACTATTTATAAGCTGTTTCTTTAAGGCAAAGTTACACTTGAGCTGCTAAAAGGTTGTCTCTAATATCAGGTTCCTTTGGGTGTGCAATTTGGTTTAACCTAGTCTGTTTAGAGTCTTATCAAAGGACTCATTTTCATCTGACTAGAAACATGGTATTTATGCAGATTTTATATGGAAAAAAAAATGGAACTTAGGTAATATCTATTTGAAATAACAACATTGAATCTTAGCATTGAAAGATGGAGCATATTTCACATTAAATAGCCTGTTGAATTCAGCAAGCTCCCTGCTGCTATAGAAAAGTGATAAAAAAGACCCTCTTGGTTAAGAGGCAGTTTATATTTGTCCTGTTTTGTTAAAATACTAAGTATGCATATATACATACACATGTATGTGTACTCATGCACACTTTTGCGTTTATGTATACCTTAAGAAATCAAGCCAAAAATTCTGACTCAGACGCTGTAAAATGATTTTCAGATGCAATCTGTTAGACTTGCATTCCCTGAAGCCCCTTGTAGCCAGAGAGTCCACGTTTATTTTTTCTTCCTTAAGAGTCTATTTGCAGAAGCTTTGCAATGTCAGTGGAGAGCCTACGATGTGCAAAAGTAAATCACTCTTTAGTTTCTTTTACAGAGGGCTGAAGACTTGGATTCCCAGAGGAAGTCAGGAAAGCTATGGAAGAAATTGTGATGAAACGAGCAGCACAGTGACAGACAGGCATACTTGTTTTATTAGCTGCAATAAATATTACTGTCAACCTTGAGCTGGTTGCTGCCAGCTATTCCTTTGGATTGCTATTGTTGAACTAAAATACACATGAATACACACTTCTGTCTTCACAAGGAAGAGCAACTGACCTCCTTCCTACGGTCACTTTCTGCCCAAAGTCTATCACTAGCTTCTCAGTACTTCCTTGGTTATCTCTGAATTTTGTGGTAGTAGTTTATCATGGAATCATAGAATAGATTGGAAAGGACCTTTAAAGGCCACGTAGTCTAATGGCCCCTGCCATGAGCAGGGACACCTTCAACTAGATCAGGTTGCTCACAGCCCCGTCCAGCCTGGCCTTGAATGTCTCCAGGGATGGGGCACCTATTACCTCTCTGGGCAACCTGGCCTGGTGTTTCACCACCCTAATTGTAAACAATTTCTTCCTTATCTAGTCTGAATCTACCCTCTTTTAATTTAAAACCTTGTCTTATTGCAACAGGCCCTGCTAAAAAATCTGTCTCCATCTTTCTTATAAGCCCTCTGTCAGAATTGAAAGGCCATGGTAAGGTCTCCCTGGAGACTTCTCAAGGCTAAACAGCAATCAGCATTTGGCTGAAGTGCCAAGATTCACACTGTATGTTGTCAATCTTTAATATAAGTGAGAACTATGAATATTTTGGTAGCTTTGGATATTAAAAGAATTTTTGAATTATAGACTGAGGCCTTGTAATTTTAGGGAATTTCAGGTTTTTCTGATGATATTGTTCTCACTGAGTAATATGTCTTTTAGAATAAGTGAAAAAATTGCTAAAGACACAGTTGTGCTTTTGGAAGAACAAGTAGTTTATGCAATCTGAATAAGAACCAAAACACAAATAAATCTTCAACATTGAAGTAAATATTACAAACTTTTGTTCCAATAGCTGATGCCACAAAGTTGGAAACTATTTCCACAAACAGTACAAAAATATCCCATCTTTCATAAAATCAGGGAAAACCAAAATAAGTGGCTCTTTCTGTGCGCCACATAAGCATCTGCAAAATGAACACATGCAAAATGAAGCTTCAGGTGTTTAGAAATTAATTAGTAAGGGAATGAGATGACTGTGGACTTTTAAGCAATGACCAGACACAAATCTCAGGAAAAAGCCTTCTTTTCCACTCAAAACTAGGAAGCAAAACTGAAATCTGTGTATATAAGTGTGTTATTTGCCAAAGCATACACTTTCACAGGCATTGATAATTAGGTCTAGTAATGACTGTGAAAGGATGTGTAGTTCATCTCCTAGTCCCAAGAAAGAATAAAGCATTCAAGTCATTCTCCGTAGCTGTTTATCTAACAACTTCCTGTACTAGAGTATCTGTGGCCAGCAAATCAAATGTGGTACTTTGCTAACTGCCCCATCAGAGAGTTTTTCCCATTATCCAACTCAAACCCTTCTTCCTAAAATTCAGTTCTCATCTTGTTTTCCTGTCTTATGTAGACCAGAAAACAGTCTTCCCCTTTGCAGCAGCCTACTTTGTACTTGGAGACCATTGTAATAATTATATTCATATTCTCTCCTTTGAGTTAAATTGGCCTGTTTTCTTTGATCTTTTCTTATTGCTCTTGTTTCCTAGACCCTAAACATCCTCTTGCTCCACACCCAGAGACAGCTTGCCATATGGGTATGCAAATTTCCCATGAACATGGTGGACTCAATTTCATGATCTGTTTATCTCAGATTAAAAAAGAGGGAAAAAATGAACCAGATACTTGGAGTGCTAACAAAACCTGAATTCAAACTTGAAGGTGCACCAAAGGAAATCTGCTCCCAAATTCATTTAGATCAGATAGACGTGGCTGATAACTCCGTGTTTGCCATAAATCTTGAATCAATGTTTTATTCTTCATCACTAGCTATTTTCAGATTTATCCCTGAAATCTGTAAACTTGGAGATGAGCTATGTGTGACATTGTTTCAATATTAACTCTTAAAATAGCCATATATTTAACGAAGGGGAACATCTTACTATTTATTCAAATTTTATGAGGTTAGGAATTTACAAAAATGTTATTTGCAGAAAATGGTCACATGTGTTAGGTAACATCCCAAAAGCATTCAGTTTAAGTTAGGAAAATAATGAATTTTAGCTGAGTAAGGTGACTTCTTTGGCTTAAGATGGTGTAAGATGAATACATAGAAATTATTTTGATTTTGCTGATGCCCATTTTTGTCTATCGTTAGACATGTCAAGTACTTGTCAACTACTACTCTGTAGCCTACATAAAGGGTAATGTCTCTGTTGCACTTTTACAAATATGTACCCCTAATAGAACCACATCTGCTTTTCAAATGTTTTTCTCTGAGCAATGCATAGGAAAATGCTTTGATTTGGAATATATGATTGGAAATCAGCTTGTGTAGGAAATTTTTAAACTTTCTTTGGGGAGAAAAAAAATAATATTCAGATTAGTCAGCTCAGGGATATTTTTTGTGAAATCTATGTGTTTATTTTATGAACAAGGCAGTCTTTTCATACTCTGAACACTGCCACCATTTCTAGCTTTCAATGTGCAAGGGTTTTAGCAGCTCAGAGGGATTTGCTAGGGAACTGGGGTTCTTACAGAAAAAAGTGAAAATAAAACATTTCAAAGTGGAATTTTAAGCTGGTAATTAGAACGCTATGTATTTAGCATTTATGTAGTGAATTAGAAAATCACTTATTTAGTTGCTTTAAATCATATGTATATTTTGTATTTCTGTGTTGCTAATATATACAGATTTCATGCAGATAAAGAGATACTGTCAGAAACTGAAAATCATTATTTGTCTGTGAGCTGCTGACTTGGTATATTGCATACTTAATTCTTACTTTTACAAACCTGACTCAAACTGAAGAGCATTTTTTCATGGGAGTAATCCTATTAAAGATATAATATGAAAACTTTGCACATACATTTAGCTTTTTAACCTCTGAATATTCCCACTGAAATTAGTGGAAATATTTTCAGGACTAAGGGTTATTCAGCAAAATATTTAAGCATATGCTCAACTCCCTTAACCTTTAAAGGGACGTAAGAACAGTTTTATAATTAAGCAGAGGATTAGGAGATCTATTCCTCATGCTCCAGGCATGCAATTCAGATAACATCTTTGGTTTTTTTTTACCTCCTCTGTCCCAGTTACAAGTAAATTATTTGGCAGCCTCTTCAAGTGGAAGAATGTTTTTCTTCAAATGCATAAGTACTAAAGGTATAATCAGTAATATAATATTATATAATGCCACAGATAGTGTATATTAGCATGTAGGTCCTGACTTAGAGACCATTTAATCAGGTCTTTAAAGGCAACTCTATTAACTTAAAGGTTTACATATGCATAGCCCTTGTGGCAGCACCTACATGTTTATAGCAAGAACTTGTTCTCTGGCCCTAAGACAACCTCCACTGCACACGTAAAGCAAAGCTAAGCTGTCATGTCTCAACCACTTCCCCAAACTACTGTGTCCAAATCGCACATGGGGAACAGCCCACAGACCAGACTCCTTCTGAACTGTGCCCAGAAACTGCTGGAAAATTGCTAACTGGGCAAGGCCAAAAGCCTTCCAGGGACTGTGATGAGAAGTCAATGCTAGGGGTGACCGCATGCTGATGTTTCGGCCTACATCCTGGACCTCATTAGCTTTCTGGAACAGCCATTTCTATTAAGGGCAGTGATGCAGAGAACAGATGTCTACAACTAAAATTTAAATAGCACATTGAATTTGAATAGGCTTCCTGAATGAAGTAAAAAGTCTCTGGCTTTTCACATTTCACTAATTATCCAAGCATGTACAATAAGGGAAAACAAAACCAATTTTGAACAGACTGTTTTTCTCCTTAGAATATAAAACTTTACACTGTATCTACAGAGTGTGATTCATTGCACCTAACTTCAGCCATCTGAAAAAATTAGCATCTAATTAAGCCAACTGTTGAAGCCAGCCTGTGAAGAAAGATGTTCATTTTAAGAAGGTGATACCTTACACTCTGAGCTATATGACTCTAACAGGAGGCATGAATTGCTGGTTCCTATGGAATTCTACTTCTAGTTATGTTCGAGAAAAACTCTACCATGAAAGAGCTTAGACAAGAAGCCTAACATTTACATGTCAAAGTGATGTGAGATGAATCTCATCCTGAATGCCCACTTAGCTCAGGATAACATTTGACAACCCAAAGGATTAACAAATAATGATAGTAAACATTAACATACAAATATCGACACATCACAATTGTCACCATTATATGAATTTTAAAAAATACTGCAGTGTTTGTTATTGGCTGACAGTCTACCTACCTGCAGTTCTGAATTAGAGTTATGGTTATAAATATGGTAAAATTGCCCTGTCATCTATAGTACATCTAGTAGATTTTCTTTACTATCCATAATGTATCACGTGCTGAACATGTTTCTCAGATAATTTATAAAATTCCTTGAGATACATGCCTTATTAATATATTACTCTGAATTATTAATTGCAAATGCATTTCCCAACATATTAAGGTTTTTTTGTCCTTACGAATTAAAAAATTCTTTCCAATTCTTGTCAGTGTATTAATCTTCCCATGGGCTGCGAATAGGATTTCTGCCTCTGGATTGTTTGCTAAAAGCTTATGTAAGATATAGTCTTCACTGATTTCTTTTTATTGCTTTTGACGTTCAGATTCCAGTTAAATCATAAGCATATTGTTCTTAGTCCTAGACTGGAAGAGGGAAGCTTTAGGAGGGGTCTGTCATTGAAGTCTTTCAAGTGGAAGAATCTGATGAATAATAGGCACCTTCAACTGAATCTCCCCCTCTTCTGCCCCAAAAGTACACTCACTTTTAATTCTGGAAGAACCTTCATTAAATCTTATATTTGGCATGGATTCAGATAAATATTTTTGACCTCCTGCAAAAAGCCAAAGTGGTGAATTGCTAGCAATCATTTCTGAAAATTTTCCACCAACTGCTCTGTGAAATAGTGGTACAGCTTAATGTCAATGTAAATTTTATATTGTTTTTAGTTTAGAATTTCTTTCTCTGGTGATAAATTTTTTCAGGTAGAATTGACTAGATCTACATGAGTTCTGGTTTGCATACTTTGCTGTCAATATTATCCAAAATCATTGTTCAACTCAGACACACTTGACAGTTCTTTGCCTCTGATTCCAGCATGTTCCTTTTTCCTGCCAACCATAAATTAGCAGGGCTACCACATAAGCTCATTTTCTTCCACTGAATTATCCTCCTAAAAAGCTCCAAAATGCATACAATACAGAGTAGGGCAAAATTCTCTACAATGTCTTTTTTAATTTTCTTCCACTTACATTTGCAAGAACTGGCCACTCTTGGGACGTGTGAAAAACATTTGGAAGAAAAAGAATTGAAGTTAGGGAACGTGATAGATATCAAAAGAGGCAGAAATTGTACGTATGCTAATCTTTAGATTTTCAAAAGTTATCTTTGTTGTCAGATACACACAAGTAATTTACAGAAAAACAAAACAAAACAAAACTACGGTTTTTATGATAGCTTATGTAAACAGAAAACTGTTTCCAGCAAAAATAGTGATTTATGTCAGCCACTTTCAGTTCTAATGTCAACACTGTTACCAGTGTTAAAAGAACCTTCACTGAGCATGATTTAATTTACTTGGGAAGCCAATTAAATACATATATACAATATTAGGGAATTTTAACACTTGATGGAAGTGATTATTCAAAGGCTTAGTGTGGTTTGATTAATCCAATTTAAATTCACACCTCTAGCCACTTTAGATTAATGTCCTGAGTTTCCTATTAAATACAGGAAAGCAGCTTTACCATATTAGTTTCTGTTGGTGAGCAGGAAAGGCCTGGAAAAAAGCTTTTGTAGCACGGAATACAACTGTAACGCGATATGGTGCTACAGGTCAGCTAGTTATTTTGCCTCTATTATAGCACACTTAAAAGCCTTAGAAGAGATATTTTTCAAAAGCATAAGGTGAGATTAGCTGCTGAACTTTGGCTCCCAAATGACTGCTGACATTCTGGCATTAAACCACTATTGGTGTCCTTGCCTATCTTGCATCGGTCCACCAGAATTCTTCTATTCAATTTAGAGCAATGCTACTCCCTCCCACCTTCCAACGTAAGAGAGCAAATGTGTGAGAAGTGCCCTAACGACTTGTAGCAAACACTCAGAAATCCAGAGCAGTGAGTCACCCTGGCCTTATGCTCTTCAGAAATACAGAATGAAGCCTGCAGTAGACCCCTATTGAAGGCTGTTCATGTATATCCTGAAGGCAGCACACTGATGGGCCAGTAAAATAGTGAAATTCCTTGTTGAGCACTCATGTGTTATGCTGAACCATTACCATTCTGATGTGTAACCAAGCAAATCATTCTGGAGTCCAGGAGGTGAAGTGTGCAGGCATCAGTTTGTCATGCTGTGGACCAGAAAATATATTAAAATCAATTCAGCAGAGCAAGCACTTAGAGAAACAAAAGAAACAAATGATACCTTCAGCTCGGTAGGATCACAGAGACCTTGCCAAACTCTGAGGTGGACCATCTCTTGGGACCTTTTCACGGATTATCTGACAGGGTAATTGAAGGATTTCACAACTAACCTCGGCAATCTGTGTGGCACTTTATATAACATTTATGTGTTATATATATAAATATATAACATAAATATAACATTTTTGTGTTAATTCCTGTTTTTATTATGGTACCTTCCTTGTCTTTTTCTTACTGAAATGGTCTGGCACCATAGGGTGTAATATAACCAGTGACAACTGTCTTAATCTTTTCCAGCAGAGTTAAAGGCGTTTCTACTGTATCTACTGTATCGGGATTAGAAAAGGTAATAATGCATATTTAATAAATAAATTTAATAAATTTATGCAGGCAATAAAATTACATATTTATAGGCACAGTAAAATACATCTTATGATGAAATTGGCAGCTTCCATCAGGAATCCTTTTATCCAGTTCTCTGCAACAGCTAGTTCTGAACTGACATTTACCAAACTGAAATACTCAGCCCCCAAAGCTGGGAACCTCTCTCAGACATTCTCCACACAGTTCTGACTTCAACATATGGATTTGCCCTTCTCTTTCATCTCAGTCACCTGTCGTAATATCTGGTGATTTTAAATTCCACATTCACATTTGGTCTACACGGAAGTTTAATAACCCAACATATTTGAAGGAAAAGTTCAGTTAGAGGACACTGTTATTTAGCCACATCATTACACAGATATGCAATCTCTTACCTTCCCCATGAAACACATATTTTTCCCTCTCAGTGTTTTGGGTTTTTTTTCTGTTTTCTCAAATGTAAACAGAGGAATCACCATTTATTTTCCTTTAGAAGGATCTTAAAAATAAGCAATTCATAAGCTTGTATTCAAAGGAATTACTTCAGAACTCATGTCTGGCTGGACAAACATCCTGGAGTACAACCCCCACTATTATGCAGGTGCAGAGCACAAGAATGTAAAGCAGCATAGTAGCACTGGAAAGTGCAGGGTTTTCTGATGTGCCTGTCTTCTCAACACCTTCTGGTGGGTTGCTCAATCTGCTCCCTGTAGATCCCTTCTGATACTTCTAACCCTCCTCTTGCACCCCAAAAACAAACAACCAAACAACCAAACATTAGCCTGTTTCTAAGATGTGATTCAAAAATCAGGTGTGATTTCGAACACTAAGCACTTTAATTCTTGTTAAGAATTTAACATTAGAAAATGATACTAAAAAAAGTTTATTCTCTACTTGTTCACTATGTAGTGTGTTTTATGTAAGATCAAACATGATGTTGATTATTGCACAAAGTACAGGTTATTTAGAACCAAGTATTGGGTTGGACAGATTTTATCCTTATGGCAAGTTTTCAGATCCTACTTTTCCTTATTAAGTAATTAGGATTCATCCCTCAGTTAATGCATTGTCCTATCTACTATCACATTAATATGCAGAAACTTAACTTAGCCTGTAAAAACCTCAACCCTGGAATGTGTCTGACATGGTTCTTTGCTAGTGTGGGAGACAGCCTGCGTTTCTGGAAATAGAGCACTCATTTAAAAGTCTTATACAGTAATTAACTATCTAGAACGCTTTCTAAAAAACCTGTTACTTACAATTCTAACACTAAAACCTGTGTAGGACTTGGATAATTTTCCCTCACTGAAAAACAGTCATGCATGCCAAAACTTATGCATCACTTTGAATTATTTTTAGGATTAGGTGTTCAGGTATCATGAAAGAAGCATGCAACTATTTGAAACACAATTCTTGTAAGTACTATTTCAGAACTCTTACAGTTCTTCATATTAATCCCTCTGTTTTTGAAGTGTCTGTCTAAGTTTTGATTTCTAAATTGCAGTTGTTACTGGTGACTGCAAATGGCTCCAACTCTGAACTCGGTCATGGAGAATTTGATGTTTGACATTAAAAGAACTTTATACTTTCAGTTCTTAAATACTTGCTAGAGTTAGACAGATCCCCTAGACAGATGTATTGTACTGAAGCAGTTGGTTTGCATGAACCCAGGGAGCAGCAGGAGCAGGGCTGCTCTGCAAGGACAGGTGAGTCCCAGAGCCAATGAGACAGGAAGGACAAAGATCTGTGGTACACAAGAAGAGAAGACCAGGTCCAGGGATGATGAGCAGTGCAGCCAATGGCCCCAATTATCTGTGTTGATAGGGCAAGACCATTGGTAGGCCTGAAGAATCTTCCAGGCTATGGGCGAGAGATGGAGGGCAAAACAGGACAGGGTCTGATGGAAGTGACAGTCCATAGTGAAACTGTCTCAATCCTCAGCTGGACTGGATGCTGACAGTAAAAAACCCTAAACTTAATGGTAGCTGCTTGCAAAAGTAGATGGATGTTTGTCTCAGCTGTGGAGAAGGTCGAATAGCAGGGAGCAGACCTGGGGCAGCATACAGAAAATATCCTCCAGCAAAGGCTTTACATGGTGCAGACAAAACCTAAGAAATCAAGTGGTGAAGAAGAGCTGAAGGGAATGTGTTCATAAGTATGCAGTGTGACTTTCAAACTTTGCCTTTTCTATTAAAATACATGTTAAGAGCTCTAAAGTGAGGGCTAGCCACATGCTTACTTGTAGATTTTTCTCTTTGTATCAAAATTATTGCTTACTGGATTTTATATTTTTACAGATATTTCTGTGCAAATTAAGTTCTTTATTCAAGACACTGTATTGTTCTCCTTTTAGGTCAGTCAGCTCTTATCAGTGTTTTAATCAAAGGACCTGGGTGCCTGAGTTCTGCCAATGTTTATGCAAGAGCTAGAAAAGTAAGAAATCTAAGTTAGCCTGAAGACCAGAATAGAGGTGAATACAATAAATTTGTATGGACTATGACCTCTGTATCCTTTGAATCATTTAAAAATGGATTTGAAGATTATACAATGTTTCTGTTTGTTTGAACGATCATGATCACAAACTCCAAAGATATATCTTTTCTTGTGCTCTGGAGTTGTTCTTTTATCATTAAAATTGTATTGCTCATCCTGGTGTCTTCATTTTATTAACTGTATTCTAGCCCCGTGATGTGTCAAAAGTTTGAAAATTACCATAAGAAATGAAGGAGTAATTTACAGTATTCACTAGCAACTGTTGCATTACAAAAGTTTTAAGATCCCTGATATTGTTAATGGACTGAAAGTTCAAAAAGATAATTCTACTAATCCATGTAGAAGTAAGCTGTCCTCCCTAGTACGACCTTTTTGGCTTCAAACAATTTTTTGTTATTTAGCCTGATGATTTTGCAATTGCAGCTGCTTAAGGCACAAGTGGAAAACAGGTCAGTGAAAGGCAGAAATACCATGGAAAAGACATATTGATCCTATTCTTGAATTAACTGGTATCAAGGACAATGTAACACCACAATTCTTTCTTGGATTATCATATTTTGCTCTCTTTCAAAGATAATTTTGAAGGATAAATGCCATTTTCTGCTTTGAAATAATACAGTAACATGCAACATTTGGAGCATCAGTGCTAGAGACATTCAAGGCCAGGCTGCACGGAGCTCTGAGCAACCTGATCTAGTTGAAGATGTCCCTGCTTATGGCAGGGGGCTTGGACTAGGTGTCCTTTGAAGGTTCTTTCCAACACAAACTCTTCTATAATTCTATGATTAAAATATTAGGAATGAATTCACTTTTTGAGAGAAGACAAAGGCTCCACTGCCATTGAAAGCAGACTACTTAATGTCTATGTGTTAAACTTATCATATATTAGGAAGTAGGAGACAAAAATAAATATCATTAGAAAGTTAAATTCCCACCAGTGGTGTATAGTTGTGTTTCTAAGATTCCTTTTGCAAGTATTCATATAGTGTATATTCACAAATGTAACTGACCTTGAAATACCTGTAGATTTTCTACAGGTATGTCATTACACCCATCTGACTGTTCCCAAATCCTCATTTTTGTCACAGTTTGGAAAGACTACTTGTAAAGGGATGATAATTGCTGCAGACCTTTCAGAGAATTCACAAAATCCCCTCCCAAGGGCTCATTTTATACCAAAGAAAATCTGCAAATACGTGAGTGGAAACTGATGGTCTGGTAAACTGCATTCTCTGGGAAGCCGTGTGGCACAAGAGGAATTTTTTTTTTCCTATACAGAATTTACTGTTCCAAAATATTGAAAGGGATAAAACATTATTAGTACCATGCTATGGTATTTTTTATGAAAAGGGAACAGCGTGGGTGGGTGAGAGGCTCAAGGGAGTGAAAATGTCCATTACTAGCAGCTGACTAATGCTGACTATCTTATCTTTTCAGTGGGCTAAACATCAGCATTGGGAAACACTTGTGAAATGGCTTTTTCTTGTTTACTGTTCTTTGCCTTGAATATATTTTTATTTAGCTCTTTATATTCCCTCAAATTCTCCTTTATTATGTGAGATTGCAAAGTGTAATAAGTAAAACTGCAGGTAAATACAAAGTGCTAATAATTTCTGAAAGGACTAGTGATTTTTCTTTAGGCATATCTGTTTACAAGGCACCGAATCAGGTCCTTATCAAGGAATAGATTTTAGTAAGATGGATAAGGAAAAAAGTTAGAGTTTCTTCCTGTTAACCTGGGTCCTTCTAATGTATTTATCCTCTGTGAGTTGGTATTTTGTGTTGATTCTTAGCTCTGTTTACCCACAGTGATTTTGAAAAAGTTCTCTTGAGCTCTTCTTTGGTATTCAGAGGATAACTTTCAGTCATGGTTAATTCCAAAACACAATAAATGAATGTGGGGTAGTCAGCTGACCAGAGCAATTGTGGCTCATTTAGTTTCCCTTCTACACTGAGGAAGAAATGTTGTAGATTACACTGGATCAGCCAAACCTGAGTTCAAGACCTCACCCAGAGTGTTGAAACTCCTTGGCAAAGCCGAGTAACATCTGCAAAGACTTGGGCGTATGTTATGTATAGCTACGATACACTTAACACACTGAAAACTGTGTTGAAAATTATCATGTTTTAACCCTTTCATCTGGACATAATGCATGTGTAAAGAAGAAATTTGTAATGTTTGTGAAAATTTGCTGGGTTATATACTTGCATATAGATATATTTATGTTATGTATATTTGTGTATACACATACATAAATATTTGCATACGTATAAATTGCTTTATTTTCTTTTCAAAATACCGTCTTGATCTCAATCCTGATCTTAATACACCCAGCGGGAATTATACCCAGAGAATAATAGAGATACAGCAAAACAATTACAAAAAATACCATTGGGTTTTACTTTCAATATGACATGATTTTGAAGCTAAGTTTGTTAAAAAGACTGAGTAGAATCAAAATGTATCTGTAGTTAATTTAGTTTGCCATTATAGATTTATATTAAAGACACATGTAAAAAACACAAAGAAACAAAACTGAAAGCTCACCACAAAAATCTTTGATTTACAAAGCTCTTTTCCATGGGATTTAAAAGTGGATTTTCATAATTCCACACAAAAACATTAATTGAAGCCAACTCTTATATTTTTAAAATTTATTTATTTATTGTATTTTTTTCCACTTATTTTCTCTATTAGATACCAAGCCCAAAAGCGTTTTTGGAAAGTGTGTGTATATGACTATCACTTCCAGCGTTGCCCAAAAGGGTGCAGTGCTTTGCTATTGAAGTTTACAAGTGGTTCATCTCTCTTTATGCTAACACCTCTGATCTATAAAGCAATTAGACGTGTTCATGTAGTTTTACAGGTTTGATTTCAATTATGGAATTTTTAGTAGACAAAGAATGACCTGCACATTATCAGATCCAGCCCAATGTACCTGACAACACAGGTACTGGTGAGATTGGGAAATAACAGTTTTGGGAAGGAAATGGGATATCATAAGTAATTTTACAGAATTCCAATAAAAGATTAGAACCTGAAATTGCTTACCCTTGGAAAATTTGATATTTGTTTGGTGTTTACAGACAACTAAGGAAAAAAACAAAACAAACCAAAACAAACTAATGAAACAGCATATGAAACATGAACTTTTCAAAAGCTTTTCTGACACTTTACTTCAAAGGTTTGCTTGAAAGAAATAGTTTTCTAAAAGGATACATTTTATTGGAGGTCAGCTTAGTACTGAATGATATGTTTGAATTAGTATGCTGTCTTAGGACACTTAAAATTTATGTGTCTTATCTTTTTAAACTCCTCTTTGGCAAGCTTTTTGGACATGCAACATCTTCATAATATGCTGCAGTCACTGATTTTTCAGTCTGTTATTCAGGCAAAAAGATCACAGTAAGTTATGAAAGATGTGTTATGAATAGGAATCTTGCCTTGGGGTGAAAGGGTTATGATCCACCAATATATCTTCCTATTTGTCCAGCACAAATAAATGTTAAATTGATCCAAAAGTGAAAGGAACACAAAAATTAAAAAAAAAAAAAAAAAAAAAAAAAAAACCCAAAACAAAACAACAAAAAAATAAAAGAAAAAATAAGAAAAAATAAAAAAAATAAAAAGAAAAAAAATAGAATTGAGTCAGCATTGCTCCTGGAATCTTTGCCATTTTATACTTTTTCTAATTTTCTAATCAATCTGTTTGAATAGTTTCACTCCTGAAAATTGTGTGCAAATCCTGAGAGTGCTGAGTAGCAAACTGAATTGTGAAATGAACAGAGTTGTCTTGTTTTTGTATATGTATTGCAGCAGAAACATTCATTAATGTTGGTTTCAAGTGTGGGCTTATATTCTACTTCAAGAAAGCCCATTACATGTGTGGTATGAAGAAAAAGTGAATGAACAGTAACGAGGGTGGAACTAAAATAGAGAATAAAAGAGAATAAAAGCCGTGCACTGGGACTCTGAAAGAAATGCATATTGATGTTTACATTTGCAAAGAATATTCTTCACAAAGCTTTAAAAAAAAATCTCTATGTAAAGGGATAAAATTTATTAGCCTATGTAAAGCGTTATCATGATGTTCTCTTTAGCTGGCACTGAATAAAACTAAATATGCACAAGCAAACTGTTATTATAGTATAGTATATATTATATAGTATATATTATGGTATATGACTTATTATAGTATATGACTGTTATTATAGTATATGGCTCAAATTGTACAAGCATGAACAATTGTATGAATTGTTAAACCAAATCTAGTTCTATACTTAACATCACTCATTTTTTTTCAAAATCCAAGTATAATCAAACCCAAACTATAACTGGTTAGGACTTCTACAATCATTCATTTTTTTATTAATAAAATCAGAAACAAAACATGTTGCATGAATATACCAGTTCTGGTGAGACCGCCAACAGAAAAGTTCCCCAGCTATCCATTGGGTTTTCTGCTTAATATGATATTCATTGGGAGTGGAATTTTTGGAGCAAAAAATGTCTTCATAAAGCAAAAAAGTATTTTCTATCTCAATCTGGGCTTAATCAATTTATCTGTATGTGACAGAGCTTTCCTAGGGAAACAACTCACATATATTCCTCACTCTTTTCTTTGCCTGTCCTCATCTAACAACTTTTGAGCCCACAGTCTGAGAAACAGAGCTTTCATAGCTGTTAAGTTCTGACAAAAGAGCCTTTACTAATTTCCCCAATGTCAGAAGTGAGCTTCATGCATACTAGACATCTGCGAATGTACATTCATCTGCAAAACATGACTTCCTAGGAAACTAGACCTCACTGTCCTGAGGGCTCTTGGAGGTACTAGATGTTTGTAAATTAAATGCATTAAGATTTAACTTGGATGATAGGAATCTAGAGGATAAACTGTTTTGCCCAGGGATGTTTCTTTGTTGCCTTTTTTTTTTTTTTTTTTAAGAAATACATACACATCACCACACAAATCTCCACAGAAGTGTGCTCCAAGGGACTAAACCCTGCCATTAGGTGAAGTCAGCCAAAGGGAAGCTGGAGGCCATTAAGCAAGGCTCTCTGTCTGTCTTTGGAGAATAAATATGCTGAGCCTTGGGAACTCTCCAAACACCTGCACCTCTCTGTGTACAGTACCAGGAGTGTGAGTGTCATCTACAGAAATAAATCCTTAATGTGCACATCTGTATAACACAAACTGGCCTGGTGGCACTTGACCCCCTCCACCTCCATCACTTTAAATTCCATATGCATTTTGCGGATGTGAGCTAGCAGCAATTGAAAGGATTTGGGTGTGTCCAGCCTGGTCCCCTTTTGAAACTCAGTGGTGTCAGAAGCTGTGGGAATCAGCCATGAGGCTGGTAGACATGAAAGCATTGAAGCTGGGAGTCATCTGGCTCTTCACTGGCCATGGGCTATCAGCTAAAAGCAGCAAACAAAAGAGGGAGAGACGAAGCTGGTCAGCTGCTGCTTCACTGAACAGAAAAGTGTCACATGAAGAAAGGCATGCGGTCATCCTACATTCAAAGAATTTAGCTGGCAATGAGAAATTGTGCTCCGTTGCACCTCCCATAGGATACCATATGATGACTCACAAAGTCCGTTATGAAGGTCCACAGGAGATGGAAAACATCCTGTACACCATGCATTCCTCTTATACAGACTAAATGAAACCTTACCATAATAATTAATATCCTGGGTAACTGCCAGAGGAAAAAAAAAATCAGAAAAAAAATCAATTTGCTTGAAAAGGTTTTTCTTTCAGTGTTTTCTTTGTAGGTTCCACTTTTAAAATAATTTCAGTTAAGAGTAGGCCTACAATTGATTGGAATGTTTGTTTAATGTCTATTTTCATAATATTATTGGAATGTTTTATAGGAAACATTCAAGGGCCAGAAATGTAGGTCCACCTCTTATCAATCCACTTATAGTAATTTTATTTCACCCAATTTTCCCCTTCAGTTTCCTGACATAGAAATGCTATTGTTTTCTTGATACAGTACTCAGCATCCACAGCTTCTGTCCTAATAATGCAGATTACTGATGACGATCGATTTCCACAGAAACTCAAAAATGAGTTTTTAAATAAAAGGCTTCCATAGAGCAATAATTAACACAAATCTTAATCCTACATTTATTGTAGCTAAATTAAAGCCATGATTAACTGAATCTTTTTCAGTTTAGGTAAACAGCATTTCCTAAAATCAGGAAAATTAGAATAATTTTAGTCTGAAGGAAAATGTCAGTTAGCCTCCTGCAAAGCACTCTGTCACATCTTTCCTTTGCTCATGAATCTGACAACACCAGACACAGTCTCTGATCATACTGGTACAAGTATAGCAGTAGCAAGAATCACTCTTTTAGCATTGCTGTGGAATTATATGGCAAAGCTGATGCCTCAAGTAGTGTTTTTTAACCTTAAAGAGCCAACTCAGGTCGAAGGTTGTTTTTGCTGTTCGCTATTTGAAAGAGGTGCCACGTAGCAAAAAACTTCCTGAATTCTGCTCTAGCCTTAGATCTCAAATTTGCCAAAATTTTAGCTCTGTCAGAATTGCTGTCCTAGCAGTCTGAGCTAGAGATCACATGGACATGAAAGGCAGAAATTTTAAGATCTGCTTCTTAAAGAACATTGTTTTAAGTTTTGAGTTGTATGATAAGGGGGTGGAAAAATCCCAGATAAGGCTATAGCTGTATATTCCTTTCTAAATAGCAGCTGTGAATACAGTACAACCCTAAAGACCTGCTCCCACACTTCTCTCTAAAATGACCATATAGTTTTGCCTGTCTTTTTTGGCTATTTTTCTTTGCTAATAGCACTCATTTACTTTTCATGATTGAATAACAGCCAGCTAAGTTTTATGTTTGCTCTATTCTCTTTCTGACATTCTTGTGTCTACGGAAGATGGCCAGACCAGATAACTGTAGAGCAGCAGGCTTTATGGTTGGTTTTGTGTGGTTTTTGTTTTGGTTTGGTTTGGTTTGGTTTGGTTTAGTTGGTTTTGGTTGGGTGGTTGGTTGGTTTTTTGGTTAGTGGAGCTTAAATCTGTTTCCAGTGAAGCTGTAGATGGTAGCATGTAAAATTTCTCCTTCTTGAGAATTGTCTTGCTAACTTTGCATTTCTAGAAAAAGTCCGTGGACTCGTTGTGCTTCATGGACCACAGGCTGAAAGCCACTGTTCTAGAAATACAGCCTTAGCTCCTTGCAAGGTCATGGAACGACCCACAGGCAGAGGTCTCACTGGAACTAGGGATTGTCTTCAGTCCCTTTCTCAAGCTGTTGATGACTTTTCTTGGAGCCATTCATGAAGCTGTTCCTTGTTACTCTTTTCTACATTCCACCTAGAAGAAAAAGTCCCTGTGAATTGGATGTGAAGCTTTGTTTTGTCTGCACATTTATTTTCTTAGGTCTTGAACTAAGTCTGCTAGATACATGTAGACAGGAGGGGGTCTGGGATTATGCTGCGATGACATTTTCTACTTGGTGTTTAGCTTGGCCAAAGTCCTGCTGAACACTGTCAGTCCCACGAGTCCTTTCTTATAATCACTCATCCCTAAGTATTCCTGCTGCTGTTATAAGATAAATCCAGATTTTCAGCTGCAGACCTGGCATACTGATCACTTGGCTCATACTAAATGTAAGTGGCCAGATTTTCCTCTTGAAGGAAGAACTTAACAGAGGATGGCATTTGGTCTGGCAAAATCCACAGAGCTGTATGTCTGGAATGCCTAATCTTCTTAATAAAAGTAATAGATGCCTGCGTATTTCAGTTAGATGGTCAGCCAGGCAGAGGATGCTCCTGGACTTAGCACAAGAAGTAATCTCAGACAAAACACATCTCTAACATTTGCTGGTCTTTTTGGCATTCCCCACTGGAACTATGCTCAGCTGTAATGGAAGGTGAGAAGAGAAGCATCCATGAACTTGTCCATTCCTAACTTCAAGGTGCACTGAAGTCATGAAAGTAGACATCCAAAGTCTGGAGACCTTTGTATTCCAAGTTTTGGTACAGTTCATCATAAAGAGTGATCTACAGCAAAGTTCAGGTCTAGTAAGACTCAACTTGTGCACTTCGGTGTGTTCAAACTTGGAATTTTAGGGACTGACCACTACTTTTTCTTAAAAACCTTCTGCTACTTAACTGTGAGGAGTTTAGAATGCAGACTGTAAGGAAAGGAGGAAAAAAAATCTCAAAAAGAATCTCCCCCCTAAGTCTCTAAGATTTCACATTCAAACTACTTCAAACTGATTGTAGCTTTCTGAGTATTTTAGAACTGAGCAGATCATTTGGTTGTGCTGTATGTGATTCTCCCAACATGGTTTGCCCTCTTGGCTGCCAGGACACACATCGCTGCCTCATGTTGAGTTGCTGTTGATCAGTACCCCCAGATCCCTTTCTGCAGGGCTGCTCTTCAGCCACTACTCTCCCAATTTATACTTATGCCCGGCATTGCTCCATCCTAGATGCAGAATCTCCGACATTTGAACTTGTTAAATTTCATCCCATTATTTATTACCCAATGCTTCAATCTATCTAGATCTTTCTGCAAAGGATCTTCTTTAGGGCCTTCTTGGATCAGGAGAAAAAATTTCATTGTTACTGTTATGAAAATTAGTACTTACACAAAAAATAAATGTGTAGAGGCAAACATAGTCCATTAGGCTTATGGGATCGGGACTTCTACAGGGGGAGAACACGCTTCTTGCCACAAGGCAGTAACAGAACCATGCTATCTTCACACTCAAATTTATATTGTGTTTGTCTGTGTTAAAGATTAAATTAGGCTCTACAATCAAGTTGACATCTGATTATTAAAGCACAGGATACTGTCTGCTACATTTAATATTAGAAAGAGAAGACTGACATTTATAAAATAAAATCACTTATTTCAGTGTTATGTGTACAGGGGGTTAGTTTCTGACTGATACTTCTGATAACTATTCTTACGAAGACAGATTAATAAACAATAGGCTTTTTCCCACACCAAATACAGCTTTATCCTTTTGATTCTGTGCTATGTTCACAAGAATTAAATCATTTAACAATCTTTATTGAACAAACGGTTCATTTCTACTTTAGCTTTCAGATCATCAGTAGCTACAATGGAACTGTAGTATTTATATGATGCCTATACTACTCTGATATCATATTTCCTCTGGAGGCTGAAATTATTGCTAAAGACATCTGGTGTCCCCATTGTTTTACCAGAGAGGGTTAATGCCCTCAGATTCTCATGATACTTGAATCTCTTGTATTACAACTACATTTCCATGGAAAAATATTATTAGTAAAGGGAAAAGTATTACTACCCTCAAGTGATGAAAGGCTACCTCAAATATACCCATGGCAACCATTCAAACCTTTATTGTCCAAAAGTACAAAACTCTGAACTTCCAAATAAGACCAAGGTTGTCACACTCAGCCCTGCATAAAATGTTATTGCAAATACAACACCTGAGGAACTTACAGCAAAAAGTAGACACGGACTCTATGGTTCAAACCAGGTCTCTGTGTTTTAGAACTTTTAAAGGCATTATTTCATGGTGTTTATTACGTGATGTAGTGTTGTGTGATCTGGGTGCTTACAGGGCACAATGTAGTCCTGGATAGAAATAAAAGTGTTTGTTCAGGAAGCAGAAGAGCTCATAATTTGATCTATTCCTCAGACATCTGAAGTTTCACTATAAGGCTGCCTGTCTGAACAATTTTGCCTGAAATATATATGTGAATGCCATGAAGCTCATGCTAAAGAAGCCCAAAGTGGCTGGGACATCTAGATCTATACTTCCTACACCACATTGTTGATTTGTACTAGTTTATATAATTCTGATATGTCCTGAACAAGATAGACATGCAATGTGATGATAAATCAGCTTTAAACTAGGAACAATGAGTTCAAGGCATATATGCATGTCATAAAATTAATTTGCCGCATGTGTAATGAATCTGGGGCCTCTTGGAATGACTGTAAGTGCACAGCTTATAAACAAAGCATCTGAAAAGTAGACCTGCTGCATCCTATCTGTGTGGAAATCACTGCCTATGAGTTGTAGAGATTTTTTTAGGATATTCATTAGCTGTTTGAGTTGGAGTGTTGGCTGCTGGATGACACGGAAAAAAACCTGAGAATCCAGGCTTTTGCTAGTCCCAAATTACGCAGCCATATTGCCTTTGTGTCATCAGCTGGAGCCCTCAGTATGGGAAAAACATGGACCTGTTGGAGAAGGTCCAGAGAAGGGTCACGAAAATGATCAGAGGGATCTCTTCTATGAAGACAGGCAGAGAGAGTTGGGGTTGTTCAGCCTGGAGAAGAGAAGGCTCCAGGGAGACTTTATTGCAGCCTTTCTGTAATTAAAGTGGCCTATAAGAAAGATGGGGACAGGCTTTTTACCAGGGCCTGTTGTAATAGGACAAGGGGTAATGGTTTTAAACTAAAAGAGAGTATATTCAGGCCAGACATGAGGAAGAAATTTTTTACAGTGAGGGTGGTGAAACACTGGCACAGGTTTCCCAGAGAGGTGGTAGATGCCCCGTCCCTGGAAATATTAAAGGCCAGGCTGGATGGGACTCTGAGCAACCTGATCTAGTTGAAGATGCCCCTACTTATTGCAGGGGGTTGGACTAGATATTATTTAAAGATCCCATCTACCCCAAACTATTCTAGGATTCTACTATTCTATGATTCTGCAATTCTATGATTCTATGAACTAGCTCATTTGGAGATAACTCCATGAGCTGTGCCTGGCACTACCTACCTCCTACAGACAACTGTGTGTTTTAGGACTACTTCAAGGATGAAGAGTAGGTGCAATCTTACTGTATTAGGCAGTGTGATGTTTGATCTTTTGCACAGCTGGCTGGCTTTCCTGGCTCTGTGGGAGGATGCAGAGAATCTAATAGTTCATTTTTTTCCAGCTCGCAGGAAAAGTTTCATGCTCTTTCTTTCTGTTTTATGACTGGCTGGTTACAGGGAGGAGGATTAGTACTCTGTTTCCCACAGATATCTTGAGATTCTTTCTCTACAAAATACCCGTGGATCTTTACCATCTCTCCTGCACATGCTCCTCCTTCCCCAGCTCACACTCCATTTTAAAACCTTCACATCTATGAATCTGAACACTTTCAGCTCATGTGACATGCTTGAGTCCTGGGAAAATAGACAGTCAAATTGTCCTTTCAGTTCACTTCCTTTCTATAGCCTAGCTGTTAACAACAGGGATATAAGGCTGATGGTGCTAGATGATAATCTCATCAACCACTTCCAGTCCTTTGAGCCTGTACTTTTTATTGTCCTGCTCAGCCTTTAGCTGTCTCTTGTTAGTTATAAAGCTGTGATGTGTCGGACCCACCTGTCAGCCAAGCACACAGCCAGTTGTTTGCCCACATGCCCATCTTGCATTTGGGTGGAGGAGAGGATAGGAAGGACAGGAGCAAGAAAGCTTGTGCATTGGAACAAAGACTGGAAGATAAATTACCAATTACTATCATGAATAAAAGAAACTCAACTTGGGGAACTTAACTTATTGTCAATTCATATAAATATTTAATTCCTGACCTGAGTATTGGGAAACAAACAAACAAAAACCTTATGCACTTGGAAACACTTAAGGAAAACACACTCCTCCTCCTTCCCAAGCTCAGTTCCACTTCAGACACCTCCCCACCTTGTTATCACCACAGGTTGCATTCACTGCCTTCAGCCAGGAAAAAAGTGGTGCAGGACTGGGCTTACAGTCAGGACACAGAGGTTTCTCTCTGCCACTCCTTCCTTGTAGCTCATTTCCTATGGTCTGGGGTGGATCCTGCATTGGTGACCACGCTTCAAGGACACCTGTTCTGCCATGGAGAACCTCCTCTGGCTTTGGTGTTGCTTCTGTTATATAATCATAGAATCATTTTGGTTGGAAAAGACCCTCTGGATCATAGAGTCTAACCATAAACTAACTCTAGCACTAAAACATGTCCCTAAGAACCTTGTCTAAACACCTTTTAAACACCTCCAGGGATGGTGACTCCACCACTTCCCTGGGCAGCCTGTTCCAATGCCTGACAAACCTTTCCATGAAGAATCTTTTCCTGATATCCAGTCTAAATCTCCCCTAGTGCAACTTGAGGCCACATCCTGTTGTCCTACCACTTGCTACTTGGGAGAAGAGACCAACACCCTGGATGTTACAATCTCCTTTCAGGTAGTTGTAGATAGTGATCAGGTCTCCCCTCAGCCTCCTTTTCTCCAGGCTAAATGGCCCCAGTTCCCTCAGCCACTCCTCATCAGACTTGTGCTCCGGGCCCCTCACCAGCTTTGTCACCCTTCTCTTGCACTCTCTCTAGTACCTCAATGTCTCTCTCATGATGAGGGGCCCAAAACTGAATACAGTATTCAAGGTGGGGCCTCACCAGTGCCAAGTACAGAGCAAAAATCACTTCTCTAGTCCTGCTGGCCACGCTATTCCTGATACAAGCCAGGTTGCTGTTGGCCTTTTTGGCCACCTGGGCACACTGCTGGCTCATATTCAGCCGACTGTCAATCAACATCCTCAGATCGTTTTCTGCCAGGCAGCCTTCCAGATACTGTTGTGTCCCTCTGATGCCCTCCTCCTTTCCCTGTTTGCTTCTTCTCTCCATCTTCCCTCCTCTCTTTCTGGAATTTTGCCCTTTCTTAAATATGTTTTCACTGAGGCACCACCAGCTTGACTGACGTACTCTGTTGTGTCCTGTCATGGGTCTGTTCGTACTGCTCATGTCCATCACGGGTCAGCCCCTGGTGTCTTCTCACAGAAGCCACCCTGCAGGACTCCCTCTACCAACACCTTTACACTGATCCCTGATAGACAAGCCACAGATGTCTTCCAGACATCCAGGTAGCTGCTATAGGAGCATTCAAGTTTTTTTCCTGTGAAACTATGGAAGGAATATTCTGACAGAGAGGTTTTTAATCATAGCTTGAGAAATGTGCACCAGTCCAACACCTGCACACCCAGGTGTGGTGCTGGAAAGGGATCGAGCACCTTCAGCAGCTGGTCATCAGCCTGTGGAAATGGAGGCAATCCTTCCCTTGCTTTCCATGAGGCAATCCTTCCCTTGCTTTCCTTCCTTGCTTTCATGAGGGTTTCAACTTCTGAGAGGTCCCATGAGCCCGTATGATCTCTGCAGCCCTCAAAGTTTCCTATAGTATGTATTTGTTAAACTGTACAGAGGAAAATGAAATATGATTATGTATCTTTTTGGATCTTTATGTAAAGGTAGTATTCAATACGAACTCTGAAAAACAGTGTACTGTAGTGACCCAGGGTATAGTCAGAAACTGGGATATTGGGAAGAGGTACAAGATAAAGTTATTGTACCTTTCTCATTACTTCCTGTACTTAATGGTTAGGTAAACATTTTAGTATAAATATTCAATACAAATCAAACTCAACAACTACACAAAGACGTGATGAATTTCTGACATTTGTAGTAAACATTACAAACTTCAAACACAGACTTGGAGTCTCCATTTAAAGAACTGCTCCTCCAAATGCATTTGTTTTCAATCATCCCACACCATAATTTACGATTCACAGCAGAAATTATTTTTTTTTTTTAATACTAGGTTTTATAGACAATATTGTTTTTATTCTCTGGAGCCTGTGCACAGATTTGTTAAGTACATTGTGTAATCTATTTTTTGCCAGTTTTCTGTCAAGGACAGATGATTTGTTAATGAGAAATTATTTTTGAAATATAGTAAATTGCTGCTGTTGTGTCAAACTATAAAAATGTCTTGGTTTTGTTTATCTGAGAATGAAGTTTTAACAACCTATTTAATTTATTTGCTCACTGAAGTCCAGTCTACCCGTTCATGGTAATTTTTGCAAATATTCTGTTTCTAGTACAAAATATTAGTTTGTTTCCTAAGACAAATTCTAACCCCACCCTTCCCATCTGAATAACTGACAGAAACACGAGCTACATGTGGAATGGTGTAATAGAGGAGTCTTTATATCAGCCCATCAAAATCACCACTGGCCAGAAGATGGCTGAAGAAGCTTTAATGTCTCTTAGTAAAAGTCTGCATTTAAAGGAAGTCTTACTGCAGTTTCTAGTGAGGTTTTTAACTGTATAAAGAATTGGGATGAATATACATGCATTTATTTGATTCTTCATTTCACTGAATTAAATGCAAGAGCATCCTGAGTGTCCACTGTGAACAACTTTCACTAACTTTTATAAAATATGGCCATCAACCAAGACTCTGGAAACTCAGAGTGAGAACACAGTTCAAGCTAGATTCCAAGTTAATAGATTACAAAAGTAATATTTTTGGTAAGG
This sequence comes from Streptopelia decaocto, assembly GCF_964273445.1. Classification (NCBI taxonomy): domain Eukaryota; kingdom Metazoa; phylum Chordata; class Aves; order Columbiformes; family Columbidae; genus Streptopelia; species Streptopelia decaocto. The sequence goes on along the minus strand of NC_138663.1, from coordinate 185,647,184 downwards.
TTTTGCAAAACTGAAGGTTGAATGACAAATAGTGACAGAGTTTTTGTTTTTAACTCGTAATGTGTTACCATTGACTACAGGCATTTAGTGAGGAATAGTGGAAAATTGTGGAGTAGGAATCTAGATGAGACTTGTGTACTTTATGTGTAGTGAGTGACTGACATACTTATCTGAGTTCAGACTGGATAGAGTTGAAAATAATCCATCTTTACAGAAATGCCTCTGTATAGGGACAGATAGCCTTGAGTTATCCCTGTATCATTTGAAGTTCATGAACAATCAGTTGCTCTATATGTCACAGAGAACACATCTACACTTTAAATATTTTTTTTGCTCCATCTTCCTTCATCATTACATAGTGCACACTGCAGGGATGTTAGTTTACACTTGGGATTCCTTCTGCAATGAATCAGGTATTTTCCTGCCAAAGCTGCTTGTATACAAACTAGGCAATAATATCCAGAGAAGGCTAAGACTGTCCAGTTTGGATGTGAACTCTTTTACCCAGGAATAACAGGGTGCTATTGCTATGCCTTCAGATAAGAGGGGCAACCAGCAAAACTAACTTTAGCAATAAAGCTTAGAATTTCACCTCAGCATTGGCAGATGTGTTTAATAATTACCTTTGTCTGAATTTATATGGAAACAAGACATGTTGCAAAAACACTTACTGAGGGTCTAAGTTTGCTTTTTCTATTTTCTTCCAGTTCTGATTTTTTAAAAATTTTGTTTTATTCAAAGTCCACCAATTGTCTTGCTATAAACTGCATTGTTTTTGTTAGGAAAAAAATATTTTATTCACAGACTGCATTGTGAGTAGTTCATCTACGGTTAATTTAGGATAGCTAGTACTTAATTTGTGTGCATAGAAACGGTATAATTATGGAAAGTTAAAATACAAACACAGACAATTGTGTCACAGAAACATATTTTAACTGCTAGAAATAATTTTAACAGGACACAGGTCTTACATACTCTTAAAATGATCCCAGCACCCTCAGATTTGGTAAAGACCATAATTAACAAGCACATTTCTGGCAATAACAATTCAGCCTAGCAATTGATTAAATGCAGTGTTTACAGGATAATATTTCTTCAATTGAGTAACTTACCATAAATCTCAGGACTGCAACTCAACTTTTTCTCTATGATCTTATGAATGCTTTATGTGTCATAAGCTTTATGTGTCATAAGAAGGAAAAAAATGTTTTCAGACAAGGATGATTATTCTTCTACTTGTCCCAGCTCTAGTCAGATTATGTGTAGAGATGTCACATATTTACTAAAAGGTTATAAAATGTTGCTAGAAACCTTTATGTGCAAATGCTGCTGTAGCCATTTGAAAACATACTGCCCTTGAAACAGGGCTTGAACCAACAGGCAAGGCACACTCAGCTCAGCTGAGGAGTTCACCATTGTCTTCAACCCACCTTTTTGGGTTTCAGACTGGTGAGTTACTAGGGCTAATTTAGATGAGGCAGAAAGTTGTTTATACCAACAGCTGGTTCAGGGGAGGAAATATTGGTTGTATGCAGGCTATTTCATCTATCTGATCTGTATTTCATTTCATTTCATTATTTCATTTCATTTCATTTCATTTCATTTCATTTCATTTCATTTCATTTCATTATTTCATTTCATTTCATTTCATGCTTTCTAAGTATTTCCTCTCTGTAAAGAGAAATGAAATATCTTCAAATTCCTATTCTAAACGTTCCTTAAATATCAAAAATACTTCTATTACAATGAGTGAAAGCTTTTCATTGGGTGTATGGCTGTTTGTACACCAGAAATGCAAGTTGTAAGGGGTGACTCCCTGCTGCAGGGGACAAGGCACCCATCTGTCTACCTGACCAATAATCTAGGGAGGTTCGCTTCCTGCCAGGCACCAGGAACTAGGAAATTGTGGAGGAAATGCTGAACCTTGTCCAACCCTTTTCCTAATACCTCCTGCTCTTATTCCATGTGAGCACAAATGATACTTTGAGCAGAAAGCTGGAGGGTATCAAGAGTGACTACAGAGCTCTGGAGGCAGTAGTTAAGGGCACAGGAGCCCAAGAAGAGTTCTCCTCAATTCTGACAGTGAGGGAAAAGGGAGTGAGAAAGGCACTAATAGGACAAGTCAATAATTGCCCATGGAACTGGTGTTGGCTGCAGAGTTTTGGGTTCTACAACCATAAGACCCTGTTTATGGATCAGTGTCTGCCAAGGAGAGGTAGAATCCATCTCACTAAGCAGGGTGAGGCTATTTTTACCAATAAAATGGCTGACTTCATAAGAAAGGGTTCAAACTAAGAATGGTGGGAGAGGGAGAGAGCAATCAGCAGTTCCGTGAGGGAGTAATGGAGAGGATTGCTGAGAAAAGGCCATGGGGTGATGTACAGGAGGACATGATAAAATCAACAGAATAAGGCTTAAGTTAGGTCACTTCCAGCACTTGCATGTAAGCAAAGAAGTGCCTACAGGGCACCATTACGGAGAAATCCCCCAAACCCTTTCTAGGAAGTCAACATGTTGGAGTGCATCTCCAAAGTGACTCTCTACTTATGCACACAGAATAGGGAGTAAACATAATGAGTTTGAGACCTGTGTACAGTTGCAGGGTTATCATCTTTTCAGAATTGTGGAGATGTGATGGAATGGCTTCTGTAACTGGAGCGTTGCAATGAATCCTCACAGATAAACTGTTGATGTGTGGGCTGGATAAGCAGACAAGTGAAATGGATTGAAAACTGGATGAATGGCTGGGCCCTGGGGGTGGTGACCAGTAGCAAGAAGCCTAGATGGAGGCCAGTAAGTAGCATTGTACCCCAGAAATCAATATTGGGTCCATTCCTGTTTAGCATCTTCATTAATGATCTGGACGATGTGACAGAGCTTTCCCTCAGCAAGTTTGCAGATGACACAAAACTGGGAGTGGCTGATGCACCAGCAGGTCGTGCTGCCATCCAGAGTGACGTTGACAGGCTGGAGAAATGGGCCAAAAGGAACTTCAGGAAGTTCAACAAGGAGAAGTGCAAAATCCTGCACCTGGGGAGGAACAACCACAGGCACCAATATATGATGTGGGCCACCCAGCTGGAAAGCAGCTTTGCAGAAAAGGACTCGAGGGTCCTGGTGAACACCAGATTGAACATGAGCCAGCAATGTGCCTTTGTTGTAAAGAAATTCAGTGTTATCCTGGGCTGAATTAGAATAAGTATTGCCATTAGGCTGAGAGAGGTGATCCTTTCCCCTCTGCCCAACACTAGTGAGGCCGCACCTGGAGTATTGTGTCCAGTTGTGGGCTACTCAATATGAGAGAGACATGGACATATTAAAGAGAGTCCAACAAAGGGCCATGAGGGTGATGCAGGGACTGGTGCATCTCTCCAGTGAGGAAAGCCTAAGAGAGCTGTGATTGTTCAGCCTGGAGAAATCTGAGGGAAGATCTCATAAATGCGTAATATCTATATGCATATCTAATGTATAACATTTATAATATCTAGATACCTGAAGGAAGGGTGCAAAGAAGACAGAATCAGGTTCTATTCGGTGCTGCCCAGAGACAGGACCAAATGCAATGGGCACAAACTGAAACACGGGATGTTACAACCACGATAGTCATTCACTCACCCCTGTCCCTGCACCCCTCCACCCAATAGGGAAGAGAATGAAAAAGGAAGGGAGAAACTTGGATTGAGACAAATACAGTTTAGTAAAATAACAAAATACTAATACACTACTAGTAAATATATATTAAAAATATAATATAAAATAAAAGATACTCAAGGCAATTTCTCACAAACTCTATCCACAACGAGCATCTAGTCCCAGGAAGCAGCACCCTGGTCACGAGCAGCCAATCCCGGGGAGTGAAAAGAGGAAAAAGGCAAAAAGGCCCAGAGGCCTCTGCAAAATGGCAGGATGGCAAAAAGGCCAAACTAAATGTGCCAAACAAAACTCCCTCAAACAGGTCTCCAAAAACAAAGAGAAGAGCCAGAGAGAGAGACTGGAAGGTCCCGACTGTCCTTAAAAATGAAGCTTGGAGCTAATGGGATGGAATACTCTTATTGATCAGTCTGGATGTCAGTCAAGGTCTGCCCCATCCATGCCCCCTTCCCTGCTGCCTCACAGCTGTGGGCAGAGTGCTCAGAATGTCCTTGTCTCTCAGACCAAAGCAATTAAAAACATTAACTCTGTGCTGGGATGTTATCTCCTTGTTCTCAAGCTAAGTACAAATAATTACTGTGCTAGCTATGAAAAAGAAAGGTTTCTAACTGTATGAAGAAAATTAACTCATTTTCAGTCAAACCAGCACAATCAGGAAACACTTTTTTATTGTGAAGGTGACTGAGCACTGGTGCAGGTTTCCCGGAAACGTTGTGGTATTTCCCTTCTTGAGATATTCAAAAACCATCTAGCCATGTTCCTGGGCCACCTGCTCTAGATGCACCTGCTTGAGCAGGGTGGATGGACCAGATGAGCTACCTCCAGAGGTCCTTGCCAACCTCAACCATTCTGTGCTTCTGTGAAAATTAAGCCTAACTTTGGTTTTCTTTCATACAGCTCTCAAGAGTAAACAAATACCAGGTTGAAATCAAGTGCTGTGAAACATATTTTGTCATTCTGATAGATGAACGTTTGATGCAGAAAGTACTTGGTGAAAAATTTCAGCCTTTATTATATAGAACATCAGATTACATGATTATCATAACCTTAAAAATAATTGTTTCACACATGAAGGATATTACTTTAAGTATAAAAGTATTTGTTCTGTAATAATTTGTCATGACCCAAGGTTATGAATAGATTAAGAAATCCCCATTTAATGCATTTTTACTAGACAACAAAATAAACACAGTAACTTTCTTTTTGATGTTAGCCTAGATTAAGCAAAATAATTAAAATCTCTAAATCTTACTGTAGAGGTCTTTGCCAAATCTTGACTTTTTAATTCTGTTGAGCCAAGAACCAGTTAAACAATACAGAGAATGCAGTACTTAAAGCATTACTGATTAAAAGACTGAATTCATCTGTACATACATAAAATGACACTGGATTTTTTTCCACAAGCATGTTTAAAAATCAGTTTTTGGGGTTATACTCCTGCTTAAAGCAATAACTTTGAAAATCACAACAGTATGTAATAAAAGAGATTTTTTTTTTTTTTTAAATACATCCATACTCTGTCTAGTCAGAGATATAATCTTAAACATATAGTGATTAAAGTAGGACAATTTCAGAAAAGCTATGCATTTTTTTGTGGAAAGAACATGAACACAAATGCATCTTGAAGTACACTACATATCTGTAGTTGCAAAGAATTTCTCTCTTCAGTGTCAAGATGACTTATCAAAAAGATCAAGCTGTATAATACTTGGAATGCAATTACACGATCAAAGCACTTTGCTATAGTATTTGTGTTTGCCAGGATGCATTTAATAAAATTAAATATTTTCAGATAGTGTGCATACTTTGCCTTCATTTTCATGGATACAATGCTAAACCAGCATCCAGCTATCCAGCTAATGAGTAGTGGCTGTATTTTCACCACTCAATGATGGAGAAATCATAGAATGGTTTGGGTTGGAAGGCACCTTTAAAGGTCATCTAGTCCAACCCCCTCGCCATGAGTGGCGATATCTTCAACTAGATCAGGTTGCTCAAAGCCCCACCAATCTGACCTTGAATGTTTCCAGAGGCAAGGAAACTACAGCCTCTCTGGGTAACCTGTTCAAGTGTTTCTTCACCCTCATTATGAAAGTTTCTTCCTTATATCCAGTCTGAATATATTCTCTATAATTTTTAAACCATTACCCCATGTCCTATTGCAACAGGCCCTATAAAATTAAGGGAGTACCTTAAATAATACTTTAAAATAAGATCTATGAATTTAATACAGGACTCCCGTACCGTTCTCTGTGAGGTTCTAGGTTCGTTGCATGGACTCAGTGAGATTAAGCTGTACCTGTAAATGAGAGGACCTTAATGGCAGGAAACATGTCACCTCTTGTTTTGGGCATGTTGTGAAACAAGCTGATTTCAGAAGTAGGTGAGTTTCTCTCTTTAAAGAAAACAAAGTGACTGCTGTGAACATAAATACAAGTAATGTAAACAAGAAGGTCTAGGTAAATGTGTTAGAAAGGGGATGGGGTCTTGCAGAGACTCTCAAAAATTAGACTATTGTAATTTTAGTTTCTCTGGCTTGGACTAGGACTTTTCTGGTTAGAAAAAAATGTAAGGAGAACTAAAGGGCTAAGCATGGGGGAGAATGTGATAAAATTAGCAGAGATAACAAAGAAGGAAGAATTATTTGCTGCCTTGGTGAACAGACACCAAAAGATGTGCCGTTCACCAGGTTTCAAGAAAAGAAAATACATTTCCGTACAGTAAGCAATGAAAATGTGTCACTCTAGCAAATCTATGGAAAAAAATATCATGGATATTGAGTGCCTTCTGATATGGGTCCAATTCTCTTCCATAAAACTTCTAGACTGTTGATTACTAGGGGTTACCAGAATAGAATTGGATTTATATCTGCTTACCTTGCTGCTGTTAGTTTTACCTCATCAGTGTTTCCTGTAGGAGATCAGAAGCTGGACCACACAGAAATCCAGTGCACCTGTTCAGATGTTCCTCCTGGTGAGTGACAGGCTTGATGGATTCTGGTTTGATACTGAGAGCACTGGAATATGAGACAAATACCCTGCTACTTACCCTCAGTGATACTTTTCAGCTAGTTCTTGTGCCCCAGCCTGCACCCAGGATGAAAAAGGTGAACCAGAAGGGCTCTGTGATCAGGTTATGCTGGTTACCAATTCCTCAGCACCTTCTAAGCCCTAACAGTTACCTGAGAGTACTCATGGCCTGAAGAAAATGTGTTCAGAGAAAATTAGCTGCTGATGAAAGAGGATTAGCCCAATCTCATCAATTTGTTTTTGAAACAGGCCAAGAGCTCACAGCTGGGCAGACCCTATGGTAGTGATAACATGTTAATTAGTGATAACTTTTTGCTTCTTTAGACTCCATCTAAGTGACTATTAATGCCTTGTTCATAACCCTGTGTTGCCGAAAGAGTGATGCACTTCATTTGTAAGAGAGAAGCAGCAGTAGATTTTATTGATATGACAGTAAGTTAATGAATTTCAATGGTAAATGCAACAGTGGTTTAACAAGATTCGATGGCAATGTACACTTGATTATTTACTGCACAGAGGACAGGATCAGACAAAGTTATTAGGGGGACCCTCCTATTGAATAATAAGATTCAGACAGGATTGTGTTCTAAACTCCTGTGTTCTGAACTCCTATATTCTAAACTCCTCCTCAGACAGTAGTTGATGTGGATCCAGACTTAGCTATATTCAAACTTAGCTGTATCCAAACTTAGTCCCAGACTTGCTTAAGAGTTTATGTCTGAAGGATTGTATGTGCGCAATCAGTCCTTTATATTACCCAGCTAAGATTACCAAATTTCAATGTGCTTATCCTAATTCACTTACTAAGTATCTGATTTGACAAGGATTCTCTCAAACTCAAGGAGTAACCGTGAGAGGCATCCTCTACTTAAGGGAGATCCTGGCATGCAGCCTACTATCATGTAGGAGAGCTCCATGGGCCTTAGGCTGTCCACTATTTGTGGAGTAAGAAGGTTGACTCATACCCATATTTGCATACATACTGCAGATCTTAGTTTCTTCCAAATTTGTCTTGAGTTGGACGTTGACCAGCACTGTGGTTAGGTAGGCACATTGCCATAAATTAGCCCTTGGCTATTGTGTTCTTATCTCTCTCCCCCAAATCCCATTTGAGCCGGATGCAGCCATCATGACCAGATGCATTCATCATGACTGCCACTGGTGGTTATTGCTTGAGCAGGGCTATGGGAAAAGGTCATGTAAGAGGGGGTGGAGCATACTGTCACACCAGGCCAAATCTATAAATGAGACAACTGAAATTATGAGAACATGCCAAGACTAGAGTAAAATAATTTACTGAAGACAAATACTATTACAAATGGGGAAAAGGAATAGAAGCAATAGTTAGAGACAATGTAGTGCTTGTATTGGAGGTATCATATTTTTAGCACAAGTTCTGTTAGAGACACAGAAAGCAAGGGGTGTTAAAAGACAGAGGGTTCCAAACTAGACAGCACATGAAAGAAAAAAAAAACAAAAAACAACAAAACATTATTGATTTTCAGGGGGAAATTACTTTAGAGAATTCTCATAATAAAGAGAAAGATGTCTCTCAGAGCCACTTTAAAGTAAGTGTATAGCATAAACGCAGCACTCAATAAAGGGACCAGAAGACTAAAAGGCTTTTCAAGAAGAAAATATAGAAAAATGAAATGAGTGAAAGAAAAAATGAAACACCAAGCCACATATGGCATGGCATCTAGAAAAAGAGATGAAACAATGGGGATGACACAAGAAGGGCATTTTCCAAGGACCTTCATCTTCAGCTGAAAGGCTGGACAAGCTATACTTTGAGACATAAACAGGGGGTTAAACAGTCAGAACTTGAGTTGCTGCAGTTCCTATGAAGCATTATAGTCTCTCTGAGCTGGAGATGTACAAAGATCAACCAGATTTTATGAAACTTCACAAGTT